>NC_142140.1:14311250-15535000 GCF_024610735.1 Ursus americanus | reverse complement strand
GATCAGGGAAATGCAAATCAAAACAACAATGAGATATCACTTCATACCTGTCAGAATGGTTAAAATCAACAACATAAGAAACAACAGGTGTTGGTGAGTATGTGGAGAAAGGGGATTTCTCTTGCACTGCTGGTGGAAATGCAAACTGTGTGGCCACTGTGGAAAACAGTGTGGAGTTTCTTCAAGAAGTTCAAAATAGAATTTTCCTGCATTCCAGCCATATTGTATTGTCTACAATAGCCAAATATTGGAAACAGCCCGAGTGTCCATTGATTGCTGAATGGATAAAGAAGATGTGAGATATAGATCTCTCAATGTATATATGATATATTCATAAAAGGAGAGAAATTTGCCTTTTGCAAGAACATGGGTGGAGCTAGAGAGTATCATGGTAAGCAAACTGAGTCAGAGAAAGACAAATGCCGTATGATTTTACTCATCTGTGGAATTTAAGAAACAAAACAAATGAGGAAAGGGGAAAAAAGAGAGGCAAACTAAGAAATAGACTCCTAGCTGTAGAGAAAAAACTGATGGCTACTAGAAGGGCGGTGAGGGTGGGCGGGTGAAACAGGTGATGGGGATGAAGGAGGGCACGTGTCGTGATGAGCACCAGGTGATGTATGGAAGTGTGGAATCACTATATTGTACACCTGAAATGACTATCATACTGTATGTAAACTAACTGGAATTTAAAAACTTTAAATAAAAAAATGAAAGATATAACTAGTAAAAAAAACCTATTCAAGTAGTGAAACATTTTGACTCTGGAAATAGTCACTTTATTAACAATGAACAGGAGTTTAATTAAAAAAAAATACCACCTTGCGGGCAGCTTTCTCAAAGAGCCCATTGAGAAGAGCACAAGTAAAAAAAAACTTTGAATTGTTGGGGTTTTAGATACTGAGATTCAATTATGGGGCAAGATTCTAGAAACTTTCTGACTTGTAGTAGCATATAATAAGAAAAATTGAACCAGAGGTAGAAACCATAATCAATTGAAGGGGCTATGAAAGAAGCAGATTTTTAAAAAGTGTTTACTGAAATGCTGTTTGCAAAAGTTTTTATTTGATGTTGTCAAGTAAAAGGTTAACAGGAAGGGAAGAAAATGGGAAGGGAAGCAACTTGCTGGCAACTCCTGAAAACTGTCACATTGGTTTCTGTTTCTCTTACATCCCATATGCTTTTGTCCCGGGCATCTCCCATTACTCTAAAATGAAGAAGAAAAGATATACAGAATCCAAAAACTCATGCCGATAACAAGACTCTAATGCTGTTAAATCCGAAGTTTTTCACCTCCTACCAGTGTGGAAACAGTTGACATTTTATTAATACAGTGCAGAATTTCCTTGGTAAAACTGTGTAAGTGGAATGTCAATGTGGTTACATTTTTGACTGAAATGAACAACAATTTAGAAGAAAAGCTGTGGTAAATGTCATATCCTTAGATAGTCCTGTATAGACTTTGGTCTACATGTTCTGTTTTTGCTGGTGTTTAATTATAATGATATTACACAAGGTGGTTGAAGGGAGTCTTTTCATGGTGTCTTTGACAGTCCCTCAGCCAGCAGAGCATTATTATGGTGGTTGAACTTTTGCAAAATTAATCGCTCAATATGATTAGCATTGGGTCTCTTGGGATACAGGCAAGGTCTTTATTTCATAATTCAAGGTGGATGTTAATAAGGAATGTTATTTTTGTACTGTTTATGATAATTATGACTCTAGATTCAAAAAGAAAAGTTTCGTTATATAGAAAACTAAGACAAGATATTAGGGCCCTTCTGTTCTGTATTAATCTATTTTAAAAACAATGTATCTTTCCTAAGCATGGCAAAATGTCAGCATAAGAATCATATCAGGTCAACCTATGGTTATAAATCCTCATAAATAATTCTGTAGATCACTCAAAAACTCTTTTCCAAAGTCATTGCGATATTATTTGGCAGGATGAATTCTTTGCCTGAGGTTATATTTAAACATGAGATGCTATGCCCCGGTATTTATCAATCGATTCTAGTGAGGCTAAGGAAAAGGCAAGTCTGAGATTAAACATTGTTAAAGGATAATCTAAATATGGCCAACAAAGACTTGATTGTTCTTCTACATGAGGAGTATTGAGAAAAACAATGTTTTAAAGGAAAGTGGGAGGAGATTTTTTTCTTATATGGAGTTCTCAAGTTATTACAGAGGAAGACAGCACAGTCTGTGACAGCACATGTTTGATACTGAACAATCGAATCCTGGGATGATAAATCTGTGAGGATTTTTGGAGATCACCCAGTCTAAATCTCACATTAAGAATAAAAAAAAAAAAAAAAAACTTTTACCATCAATTATCACTACAGATGAGAATTGGCCTATTTAAGATGAGAAGATTAGAACTCAAGTCTCCAGGCTCTAATTGCAATCTACTTTCCATTATACCATACTATGTGTTTCAATTTGGATTCAAAATAAGTATTTGAGTGAAATGATGGACACCTAGGCAGGACTGAAGATACCCCTGTTTTATCACCTTCCCTTTGACATCCGCAGGTGAGATGAGGCCAACGCATAAAGAGTGCTCTATAAATTCCCATGATCATGCTATTATCACGATTTATTCATCAATGAGCTTCCACCATAAGACTAGGGCTATTCCAGTTTCTAAACTAGTCATAATGAATCAGAAAGCTTCAGCATCTCCAAAAATTGTAGGGATTGGAATTATATCCTATGGGCTTCTCCCTTGGTTCTCTGTCTAGCACTATATATTTTGTCAACAGTATAGCTCTCTCTCTCTTTGAAGTCACTCTTCCCTAATCCATAAACTTGTCGCATTTTAATATTGCATTTGAACAGTTTAACAGCCTTTTATTTTCATGGATGCTTGTCTTACTAATGCAGTGTATTAACCACTGCCTTCTTTTCTCCTCAAATTCCTCAAATCACAGGGTTAACTTGTTGAATTAGAAATGCTTCACTTCTCCTGTGAGTTGCAAAGTAGCTGCCCTGATTACATTTGGTAAACAAAATGAGTAAATTGGCATTTCGGTGTTGTTTTTTTAATGTCACTCATTCTAGCAAAATAGATCACGATTTTGGAATATATTGTATATAGCATATATCTGCAGATGGGGAGTGCTCTTATTAAGGTCTAATGTGATAGAAAATAGTAATAGGAAGGATTGTTGAAGACAAAGTTCGATTCTAACTGATGGTTGAAATCGCTGTTAAATGTCTTTTAGGGGTGCCTGGGTGGCTCAGTCGTTAAGCATCTGCCTTTGGCTCAGGGCGTGATCCCAGTGTTCTGGGATCGAGCCCCACATCAGGCTCCTCTGTTGAGAGCCTGCTTCTTCCTCTCCCACTCCCCCGCTTGTGTTCCCTCTCTTGCTGGCTCTCTCTCTCTGTCAAATAAATAAATAAAATCTTTAAAAAATAAAATAAAATAAATGTCTTTTAAAAAATTGAACTTAAGTCCCGTTTTATTAGTCTGATAAAAGGGACCTTAATTAGGAACAAAGCCCACTTACCTGGACTCTTACTTGTGTTGAGTGTTGTTAGTTTCAAGTGAAAGTAGCACATAATCTGAATCTCTAGGTATCTTAGTGAGCTGCTTGTTTTCCCACTTCTTCAGTGAAGGAGCTCATCCCTATGCAACAAACCAGAACCAGTTTGTTCTTCAGAAAGAGTTACCAACTTATAGTTGAAGGCAGCACAACATAATAGTTAAGAAAAATGTGACCTCTGCAATTAGACCACCTGAGTATATCCCTGTGGTCTAGTACACTCAACCTTTATCTTGGACATAATAGCACAACTTCTCTCTGTGCCTTCCACATTGGCTTTTTGATAGGATTAAATGAGACAATGAATGTAAATTGCTTGGAAAAGTACCTGGCCTCTGGAAAACCCTCAATAATTTTAATAGCTTTTGTTATTCTAGCCTTGGAATTCTATGATTTCTTTTGTTTTACGTATGTATTTTTTTAAGTTTGTATTTTAATCCCAGTTCGTTAACATACAGTGTTATATTAATTTTGGGTGTACAATATAATGATTAGAATTCTATGATTTTTTAACAAAGAACAGATCAAAAGTAGTAGGCAAAGCACAGTTACAATCCTTTTGTTGTGGTTTTGGGATATAGGTGAGGTTCATTGGGGTGGAGTCCGGAGCTGAGGATCAAGAAAGAATTCTTGAGACGTCTTTGGTGCAAAATGGTGGTTTATTCACACTAAGATACCACCTTACGCCAGTTAGAATGGCAAAAATAGACAAGGCAAGAAACAACAATTGCTGGAGAGGATGTGCAGCCATTGCACTACTAGGTATTTACCCCAACGATACAGACGTAGTGAAGAGAAGGGCCATATGCACCAAAGGTTCATAGCAGCATTGTCCACAATAGCCAAAGTGTGGAAGGAAATGAGATGCCCTTCAACAGATGACTGGATTAAGATGTTGTGGTCCATATATACAATGGAATATTACTCAGCTATCAGAAAGAACGAGTTCTCAACATTTGCTACAACATGGACGGCACTGGAGGAGATAATGCTAAGTGAAATAAGTCAAGCAGAGAAAGACAATTATCATATGATTTCTCTCATCTATGGAACATAAGAACTAGGATGATCGGTAGGGGAAGAAAGGGATAAAGAAAGGGGGGTAATCAGAAGGGGGAATGAAGCATGAGAGACTATGGACTATGAGAAACTAACTGAGGGCCTCAGAGGGGAGAGGGGTGGGGGAGTGGGATAGGCTGGTGATGGGGAGTAAGGAGGGCACATATTGCATGGTGCACTGGGTGTTATTTGCAACTAATGAATCATCAAACTTTACATCAGAAACCAGGGATGTACTGTATGGTGACTAACATAATATAATAAAAAAACATTAAAAAAAATTTTTTTTTTAATGGTGGTTTATTAAAGCACGGGGACAGGACCTGTGGGCAGAAAGAACTGCTGCCCCCGGTTGTGAGGGGTGGCTGGTTATATACTATGAGGTTGGGGGAGGTAAGGAAAAAGGGAGGTTGAGAAAGGACTTTCATATGTTAAATACGACTCAAAGGATACCAAGGCCTTGCCACTGTCAAGTTAAGGTTGTTTTTCCCTCTAGCAAGGCATTAGCATTAAGATGGTTGGGGGCTTCCTGGAAGAATGTCACACATGTCCCACTCAAGAATGGGGGAGAGGGGAGGGGAGTTGCAGGGTGTCAGCTTCATTGTCTTCAGCCAGCCTTCTGCTCCCTCATCACTTTGAGGACTTTGTTACCTCATATTCTAAATTTTACTGCAACTTCAAATTTCACTAGAAGGTCAGAGATCACTTAGTCTATAGCATCTATAAACTGAATACAGCTCACAAAGCCTGCCCACTGCTTGTTTTCATACATAAAGTTTTATTGGAACACAGTGACACTCATTCATTTATATATTATCTGTGGCTGTTTTAGCTCTGTAATAGCAGAGTCGAGTGTTTCATCACAGTCAGTTTGGCCTGCAAAGTCTAAAATATTTATTATCTATCCCTTTACAGAACAAGTTTGGATAAGCCTAGTTATAGCAGTAGTTAGATATAGTTTTGGAACATAAGTGAGTTCTAAGAATAGAATTTTTGCTGGGAAGACCCTCTGCAGATTTAATGCTAAAAATAAAGACAGATTTATCTTGAAAATGGTTCATAAAGAGTAAATTATCCAAGAGTCCACACTTATTTTTATTAAAGCTTTACTGATATGTAATTTACATACCATAAAATTCACTAGTTTAAGCATGATTCAATAATACACTCACACAATTATATATAGAATTGCACAACCATCTCCCCAATTAAATTTTCAAGCATTTCCATTACCCTGAAAAATTCCCTTGTACCTATTTGCATTCAAACCCTAGTCCCGCCCCCCCCCCCCCCAGCTTCAAGCAACTATTTCTCTCCTTTCTAGTTCTATAAATTTGCCTTTTATGGACATTTCCTAAAAATGGAATCATAGAATACATCACCTTTTGTATCTGGCTTCTTTCACTTAGGATATTGCTTTTAAAGTCCATTCATGCAGAAGCATGATTAATACTTTGTTCCTTTTGATTACTAAATAGTAATTCACCATATAGGTATACAGTGTTTCATCTATTTACCAGTGATGGCCATTTGCATTCTTTTCAGTTTGGGGCTTTTATGAATAATGCTGCTGCTATTAACACTCACTAATAAGTCCTTGCGTTAACAAGATATATTTTCACATGTCTTTTGTAGATTCCTGGAGGTGGAAATGCTTATCATCTGGTAGGTTGATGCTTAAATTTTAAAGAAATTGCCTGTTTTCCAAAGTGGCTGTATCATGTTGCATTCCCATGAGTGAGATGTGGTGATTTCAGTTTTCACATTTCTACCAACACTTGTTATCTGTCTTTCTATTTTAACCATTCTAGTAGACATAAAATGGTATCTCCTTTTAATTTGTGTTTTCCTAATAACAAAGAATGTTGTTTCTTATGCTTAATAGCCATTTACATATTGTCTTTGGTGAAATGTATACTCAAATCCTTTGCCCGTTTTTAACTGGATTTTTGTCTTTTTTAAAAAAAGATTTTATTTATTTATTTAGAGAGAGAGTGCACATGTGGAGGCACAAGTGGGGGGAGGGGCGGGGGGGAAGAAAGAATTTCAAGCTGACTCCACGCTGAGCACGCAGAGCCCGAGGTGGGGCTCCATCTCGCAACCCCAAGATCATGACCTCAGCCAAAATCAAGAGTGGGGCACATAACCAACTGAGTCACCCAGGCGTCCCTGGATTTTCGTCTTTTTATTATAAAATTATTCGAGTGTTATAAATTGTAGATACAAATATTTCTTCTGATGTGTGGGCTTATTTTTTAGCAACTTGTGTCAACAAATCACAGTCTGACCAAAGTAGCATTAATCCCTCTGAACTTTGATAGCTGTAATGCCTTATAGTAAGTAGGGTGTGGACTTTGTAGTAAGGCAGTCCTGGGTTCAGAAACTGCTGTTACTAGCAGTTACCCATGGCTGGGTTGAGGCTCAAAATTTTAACTTCCTTCTCTGTAAATAGGATTAATAGCACAAACTTCATGCTAGAAATGAATGAGCAAGTTCATGTCAGCAATTTTCTTTGAAGTGAATAAATAAAACCCACTTCCTGCCCTCTAATACTGTATTCTCTTTGGAAGAGAGACGTATTCAAATAGAGAATGTCATCCTCTGGTAGGAGCCATTTTAGGGGTATTGACAGGGTCCTGCTGATACTAAGAGGCAAGAAAGTTGATCCAGGTGAGGCAGTCAGGAAGTATTTCTTGAAGGGTCTGCTACTAAACAGTGTTCAGTGCTGGATAGACAGGAACCAGGAGGAGTGTGTATTTAAAGCTGACTCCACTGCATGTTTGGTTTTGTGGATCTTTTAAAAATAATATCCTCTTTGTGTCTCAGTCCTAAATAAATCTTTTAGAAGAGATTTATAAGGGAATTTTCTTAGAGAAAGAATATTTGTTTTCCATCCACTGACAAAGAAGTGTCATTTAAGTTGAGGCCATCTTAGCAAATGAGGGTTAAATTCATGAGGATTGTTTGTTGGCCAGTTGCAATAAGACTGATGAATGATTTGATAATCAGATTCAGAATAATTTCTGAAGGATTTGGAAATACTTACCTGAAGGGTTAGATTGTAATTATGTATAAAAGATGATCCAGAGTAATCCAATTCCCACTCTTTTCTATTTCATTACAATGATATAGTGCTATAAAAATAACTGGTTTCCTTGTGCATCGAGCAAAGAAGGGGAAAACATGTTACTTTTGTCGATTTGAAAGCTGAGAGACTGTGAAAGGCATATTAACTTTTTTTAGGCCACCTGACAACCACCAAATATTGTTAATGAAACTTCAGAGCAGTCTCGTTGTGCATGAATTTCATATTAAATTGATAGCAAAATGAAACTGTGATATTCAAGATACAGTGGGAAATGCCTGATGTCATTCAGTGCCCTTTTCTTATTCTGAACCTTTATTAGGAGCCTGTCTTCAAAGTATCTTCAGTTGGGTTTAATGTCAAGAAGATGAGGACAAATATTATACAAAATAAAGATAAAAGAATGGAGGGAATTCAAGGCCTTGGAGAGGTTGAAAAAGGAGAACAGCAAAAAAGTCAGAGAAAACAGACAAAAAGATCATGCAGCGTGTGGAATGTCCGCACTGTTTTCTTCCAAGTTGTGAGTTTTCAGGAAGTGCCAGAAGCAATTCATATCCTTTTTTTTTAAAAAAAGATTTTATGTATTTATTTGTCAGAGAGAGAGAAAGAGCACAAGCAGGGAGAGCAGCAAGCAGAGGGAGAGGCAGACTCCCCGCTGAGCAGGGAGCCCAATGTGGGACTCGATCCCAGGACCCTGTGTTCATGACCTGAGCCGAAGGCAGACGCTTAACTGACTGAGCCACCCAAACATCCCAGCGTTTCATATCTTGATCTGCCTTACTTTCTCTCAGGACAGTCTAAAATGTATGTATAGAAATAGTGTCACCCGTGGGAGACACAGGCAATGTGAAATGTGCAGGGTTGTTCAAGGGAGATTTATTATCAATCACTAATGCACGCAGAAACAAAACAAAAATCATTGATAATGCTAATGTTTGAAAAACCACACACATTCAAATGTGGAATAAAAAGAGTTCCAAATAAGTTTCATTCATGAGCTCTTTACTCCCTCCTTAGTGCTAAGTAATAATATACAAGGGCAGGGCTTTCTTCCTGAAACAATTTCCAAATAAGCCAAGAGTGTTAGCATGAGCCAGGAAAAGGGTTGGAATAGAGAATGAGAATCAGAAATAAGGCAAAGGGAAAACAATGTAGTTAGCAGTGGAAAATGAAAAAAAAAAAAAAGGAATTGGCTCTGGAAAAACAACTATAAAGGTCTATAGGCAACTGAGATTTCATCTTGCAATATAACATAAAGCACAGCTTTGACAACTATCAGTTTAATTTGTTCTTGAATCAAAGTATGTTTTCTTATTTCTATGGATCAAATGAACAGGGTAATTTCTCAAGTTTCAATTTGAGGTGTATGGACACAACATTTAGATTCAAGTGTGTGAGCCATATTGGAAAAAAATAATTGGTAGGAAAACTTGTATTTGAGCTATGAACGATGTGATGTGAGATAAAGCAGCTACATAATAGGTAATTTGCATAGACGGGGAGGCATAATAAATGGACTGTTTTTCTTTCAAGGTCCAGTTCAAAGACCTTCTCTTGATACCCTGATCAGAATTAATCATCCTTCCTCTTCACTCTCATTGTCCCTCTATTAGAGCAATTATTTCATGTTCATTTTATTATTATTTACATGCTATGTTTATAACATTTTAATTATAATGTCTTTGAGGACAGGACCTAGGTTTAACTGAGTTTTGTTGCTTCCATCCCCTGATCCCTATACACACAAGCGCGTGCGCACGCGCGCGCGCGCGCGCACACACACACACACACACACAAATATCTACCTTTCACCTAGGATACAGGGCATAATACCATGCAGGTTATAAGTAACACATACTTTGAGCAGAGAAAGACCCAAAATCCAGAACTTAGATCACCATGTGAAAACCAGGCTCATCTTAGACAATGACTTAGGTTTTTTAATTCTGCTTCTTCTTCTGTGAAATGGGAGAATAATTATAGTGTAACTGGTTGCTGTAGGGTGAAATGAGATATGTGTGTCCTACCTCTGTTGGTTGGAATAGGAATATAATTTGAACTCTTTTAGCAAAAATATATGCAGGTGGCTAGAGTGAGCTTTGGCAAGGGGACTGGAATTAGGGCAGCTCACACATCACGGGACTCTAGAGTCCAGGGAACCTCGTGAGTCTTCAGGTATTTCTGAACTCACCTCCAACAGAATTGTGTCTATGGGACCCTAATTTCTGCATCTTTTAAAAAATGACAACTTTATATTTTCAGTGTTTGAATGTGTCAGGGGAAGTGCTCCCAAAAGAAGAATCTATCTTCCCTTCAAGCTCTAGCAGAAAAATCCCAGGGAAGAACTTCACTTGTCTTTCTCTCTGTATCATGTACTTACTTCTGACTATAATTAGAAAGTTACCAGAAAGAGAGAGGAGAGATTTTTGGCAGGCAAAAGCCAATAACTACCAGATGCACCCCATACGAAATGCTTAGCATGATGCTTACACATAACAAACGCTTAATAAATAATAAATCTTTTTTAAATTTTTTTAAGATTTTGTTTATTTATTTGAGAGACAGAGTGAGCAAGAGTGAGAGAGAGCACAAGCAGGGGCAGAGGGAGAGGGAGAAGCAGGCGCCCTGCTGAGAAAGGAGCCCGATGTGGGGCTCAATGTGGGGCTCGGTCCCAGGACCCTGGGATCATGACTGGAGCTGAAGGCAGATGCTTAGCTGACTGAGCTACCCAGGTGCCCCATATATCCCTTTTTAAAAAATAATTTTTATGAACAGCCAGTGAATTCTATATAGAGAATAATTCTCCTCTCTACAGTGGCTTGCTCAGTAAGAAACCATTACATGAGTAAGCATCTGTGGCCATAGGGTGAAAAAAATAATCTGGATTATTATCACATTCATCTTCCCTATATCAGTAAATTGTACAATCTACCCAAAACGGAAGTTGATTTCTCCCCAGACTAGATAATGATCCTGTCCATGTATTTCTATTTCGGAGGATATAATCCAGACAAAACCACTGTCATCCTTCAATGGATTTCTGAAATAACCCTCTAAATAAATTCTCTGCTTCTACTTTTGTTCTCTTAGATGCTGTTTCCTCCACAGTAACTGAAGTTCTCTCTTAAAATGGTAAGTCTACCCAACAATTATTCTTCTGATTCAAGAGAGTGTTCTCACAGCAATAAGAATCTAGTCTAAACTCCTAACTCTGCTCAACATCCCTTCTCTATCTGGTCTATCCTCCCTCTATGCCCTCATCACTTATTACGCATATGTCCTTGCATTTGGATTCACTATGTCAGTCAGGAACCCAACATCCTCCCAGCTCAAGCTGTTGACTCTGTTTTTCCTCTTCAGAATGTTCTTCTTCCAGAATTTTGTATGATTGCCTCCCTTGCCTTTCTTTAGATCTCTAATGAAATGCATTACCATACCCAAGTGCCTTCTCGAATATCCTTGGCTAATGTAGCATAGCCCCACCTCATTTCCCAATTTTTCCAACTAGAATATAAACTCCAAACAGGTAAGATTTATAGCTGTCTCATTCATTACTTTATCCCAAGGGTTTAACCTATGGAAGGAACTTAATAATTACATGCTGGTGATAGACAAAGTATGATTTGAGTGCAAAACAGGAGAATTAACGGCTCAAAATTCCCATGGTGATGTTAATACTTGATTAAGGCATAGGCTCTGTAAGGGCTTTGTTAAAAGGCTGAATGCTTACTTAGAGATGATACGGTGTATTGTCATTTGCACTCTACTGAGATATGAGTGGTATTGTGGACCAGGAGTATGTGGTCACCTAATAAGATCCTGAGGGAATGGAACCCAAATTAGATATTTTTGAACAGAAGCAGAGAAATAAATGTCAGATAGATACAGGAACCTGCTTGGATTTCTTATCTGGGAATTTGTACAAGGAACAAATACAGTGTAAAAAACCACTAGACTTTTGAGAAAGGGTAAGAAAGTATTTAAGGCCAACTTGCTTCTTAATTTTGCAAAGACGCAGCCATAGGAATGTCAGAATAACAGCATGCTTTGAGTCAGTAGACCAAAAAGAGGCAGTCATCAATTTGTTGGGCTACCTTGGGCAAATACCTCCCATCACTGAGCTCTAGTTTTTATCTCTGAAATGAGGTTTGGCTTAATGACTTATAGAGGCTTTCCTGCCTTAACATTATATGAGCCTATAGACTTCCTCACATGAGCATTCCTCAAATGTAAATGAAGGGTTTACAGAGCCTTGGAGGGCTTCCTGAAAGTCTGCAGAGTGAGGATACCAAGAAAAATGTATCAATTGCCAAGCAGCCTCTCCAAGATACAAACTAGGATGTATGTCACAGTAACCACTATGGGACTGTCCTACTTAACTTTGTCAGCTCTGGAGGGGATGAATGAGGGCTATTAAGATGAAGCCAGTGTGTGTGTGTGTGGGTGTGGGTGTGGGTGTGGGTGTGTGTGTACTTGTGGTTTTTTGCCCGTGTATTTTTTCATTTATTATTATATCAATTAACCTCCTTTGAAAATTAACAAAAAGAAAGCCTTTTTTATTTTTAAGTCTTTTAAAAATATTTTTATATTGATAATAATATCACTGACATAGCTCTTAAGGATCTATTAGGGTGGGGCTGCAGAATCTTTGTCTTGTTTATTGCAGGCATTACACCTTAATGTGGGTTATAGATTCTACCCCAGGCCTAAAAAGAGAAAAAAAAGTAAAAGAAGTTACATGCTTGATTCTTCTTTGTTCTGATACACTTTGGGTGCACCAAAGCAGTGACTGATTTTCCGGAGTGCACTCTGATACGCCCCAGCATTTGGGAGAACAGGATCTATCCACAGGATTTTAGGTTAGATTCTAATGACCAATGACTGAGTCTCAAAAGCAAAATGAGAGATTGCCTCTTTGAGGAATAATTCCACAAAAGGAAGGATTCTGTTTTATATATATCATGGGATGAAATGAAGCTCGTTATTGGAAACAGGTCCTCATGAAGACTATTGACCAAAAAAGTTTTAATGATATGAGAAATAGATGTTGTAAAATTCCATCTTTATTGGAAATGTTTCTTCTTCACCATCTACAGAATGGAATTGAACTAGGAAAAGGCAGGGGTGGTAGCCTTATCCTAATACAATTTGCAAATCTCCTTGTGCTTTCACTCCTGCATAGCCATTTTCCAAAACAAGCTCAAGACAGTAGGTATGTAAGTTTCTGTGTGCACACGCTTAGAAAGGGAAAAGCTGTATTTGCTTATTATCTAAAGAGATTCCTATTTTTCCTGCACACGTAGGATGTACTGTGTTACAGAAATGAATGAAATTTTCAATCTTCTATAAAAACAATAGAAATACAAACACTCACAAATTTTATCTGGTCAGAGGAAAACAGTACCGAAGGAATGTCCTGCCAAATGAAATGCAAGGAGACTTGCAGGAATATTATTGAATGTGATGATCATAAGGAGAGAAGAAATTCACTTAGATTCAAATGATCTAGAAAGGGTTCTTGAAAATTTTGTTTGGGAAGAGATGGAAAAAGTAGGAATAAACACTTAATGTGTGGAATTTGGGTTGTGAACAAATGCAAAGGTAGGAAACCACAGGACTCTGGAAGCAAGCAAGCAGTTTGAAGTGATAAAGGTATGTGTACATGAAAATGTGGTTAAGTTTGAAAATGGAATAGGTCGGAATAGAACAGAGTAGACTCAGAATCATTCGACTTCAGGAGTACATACCCTTTATTTCAGAATTCACTGCTTCACCAACGCACGGATCCATTCAAATCCTATACCTTTAATTAAGCCTTCCCTGTTATTGTACCCCATAATGACATCTCCTTATTATGGCACCCTTCTGATCTAACATAGATTTTTGCCTTACTTACAATTCATCTTGTCTCAATTTCTGACCGTTGGCTCTGGGCTCATTGTATATCTCTCAAAAAACTCAGCACACCTTGAGACCTAATATTATGTTAAAAAAATAGAATCTGTTACAGTTTTGGATAAAAAGATAGCATTTAATGAACACATTACTGGTTAAATATTGTGAAAGAAAAAAAAATCATACTCTCAAATTGAAACAATGATAGTTACAACCTCATGGGGTTTTGCTTAACCTATAGGACAGATATTGATCCTGTCTGACCACAAGAACAGAACTTGCATAAAGGGTTTACTTTCTGAACACTTCAGTCATATTCACTTTGCTGTGTGGTCAAAAATCCATATTAGTGGAGTGCTGGCAATGCATCAAATGTGCCGTTAATTTCACTCACAGCAGAGGTTCTGCACTTTGATGAGGACCACTTAAATTTAATAGAGAAGCAAGCTGCCCCGTGCCTGTTCTAAAACCAGAAAGTGACCCAGAAGGCAGGAGACAGATTTATGTGACATGCCCAGAATGTAATGTGTGCCTCTTGGCCCCCAGGGCAGAATTTTGGCTAGAACTCTAGAAGGTGAAATGGCAATCTGGGGACAGGACCTCTAGGGTAATGTTTAAGATTAAGCAGGCTCACTTCTTTCATACATAATCTAGGAAAAAGGATGACCCTCATATTAGAAAGCCTATAAAGGTATAAAAAAACCAATCTATCCAAGAAAGCAGCCCTATAGAGACACCAAGGCTATGAGGGGACCTGGAGGGAATATACAGCCTGCCAAGACAATGTCAGAAATGGCTGCCAGAGAGTCAGATGCTATGGGCGCAGAGATATTATCTGTGGCTTGGCATTTGGAGCCTACCTTAGAAGTTCAAAGAGGTGCAGCAATGACAGAACTAACTCTCTGGGGAGCACAAGAGCTATATTATCTATAATTTATAGGACTTTAAAGACAACCTTTGATTTTGAGGGGATACACAAGAAATGATGTTTCCTCTGTAAAAGAAATTGCCTTAGAGCATGTGTGCTGTGAATTTCTCTGAAGATGAGCATAAAGATTGAAATGACAGAGGGAGCTAATCCTGAACTGTCTTGATTAAGAAAATTCTGATCATATTTGAGTCAAACCATGGCAACATAAGCATAACTCTAAAGGTAAAAAGTCAAATCAGTTCAGTGGAATTATAACAACTTCAGTAGGATTCCCAACCACCATATCTAACTCCTTGAAAAATAGACTGCCCAGTAGATAGAGGGGAGGCTTAGAAAGTATTTTGTCAGAGTCTAGACCGCAGCTGTTGAAATGCTTGTCCCCATATTGCAGCCAGAGTAAGGATAAATGATGATGACTGGAACTTTGTGTCAGATCAAAACTTATGAGGAGATTCCCCCAGTATTGTATTAGGGCGTGTATACGTATAAAATATCTGGATTTTATATATGTGTGTGTATATTTAGTATCTGTTTATATATATTCATATTGTACATTGATTCATTTATTTATTCAGTAAATATTGAGTACATACTATGTATCAGGTCTTGATATGAATGTTGAGAATACAGAAATAAACAGAGATGTTTCTGCCCTTGTTGAATTTACAGTGTAGTGAAGGGAGGAAAATATAAAACTAAATAAGAAAACATATTCCAGGAGTCTTTTAGATGAAAAACAAAACAAAATAGGGGGAAAGGAAGGCAATCATGGAGGTACAGTTTTCAATGCAGTGTCCATGGAATGTCTTGATAAGATGGTGACATTGGAGGAAAGACATGAAGGAGGTGAAAGAGTGAGTCAGATGGGTTCCTGGGAAGAAAGAATATTCAAAGTATAGAGAACAGTAAGTGTAGATGTCCTGATGATGCTGTGTGCCTGGGAGTTTCAGGTAGTAGTAAAAAGAGTAGCATCTATTGCCGGAATAGGTGAGGGAATAAGGAATAGAAGGGAGCAGAGACCTAATTAGAGGCTGTGAAGGTGAGAACCTTGGCTGGTACTCCAAGTAGATGAGAAACCAGTGGAGGATTTTGTGAAAAAGAGGCACATGATCAGTCTTAGGATTATGAAACATCACTCCAGCTGCTGTAATTAAAACTGAATGCGGCAGGGACAGAATAAGGAGTCTAGGAGGCACTTGAACTTATTTACATAGGGGATAATCATGGCTTGATCCAGGGTTGGAGTGGTAGACCTACTGATATATTAGCACTGTTCAGTCAACTAGCTCTTACTGAGTATTCTTTAAATCCACAGGGGTTATATAAAATGAAATAAACTAGTAATATTATAAGACTGATCTTTTAAATGCCATAATAGAGCTAATAGTATAATAAAGCTAGTCACTTTAAAAGGTGACTTTTTAAAAGAATCAGCTCTTTAAGCAGATAAACTAATCAATATACTGAACAAATTGATTTTGCTAGGAACAGTCGTTAACCTATGAATTACACATGTCCCTCACTTCAAGATGCAGTATTTGAAAGTTAATATAGAATCCTGATGGTGATATGTAGTAATGTAGCAGAAACATTGAAACACATGTATCTAAATGGTTTAGAAAGCCTTTGCATTCAAAATTCTTAAAATGTGAATAAACCACTTAATTTTATTTATCCCTAAGTCTAAATTTTCACAATTTTTGGAAAGCCGATATAATATATTGTATACCATTTTTATATTATATTACATATATGATTATCGTGAAGATTTTTCAAGAGCTCTAGTAACATACTGCAATAAAAACTAAAATGATAAATGATTTGGTTCTGTTACCTTGCTCTGTTACTCACCAGTTATGTGACTTAAGCAAATTACTTAATATCTCAGGATATTAGTTTCTTCATCTATAAAATAGAGTTGTTTTAGAGACAATCAGATTATTGATGTGAAGGCAGTTTGAAAGTGCTATAATCTTTATTCATATCTTGCAAAATGTGTATGTATGTGTGTTTTTATAAGGAGTGTAATTATAGTAATATAGCACCCAAACGTCTCAATGTTTGGCATATATGTAGAACATATTGGCCTTTAGATACATAGCAATTGGAGAGTCTAGTTCCTATCCAACAGGATACCTAGTCTGTAGAAGATGAGATTGGAATGGTTACAAGCACAGCCTGCCTCTCATCACATTAGTTGCTGTGATCAAGACCATCTTTAAAAAAATGAGGTCATACGAAAAATTAATCTTGACAGCTGTTCTGCTATGAATCCAAACATTAGATCATTGATGTATTTTAACAGTGATCAGTTACCAGCAAGAATTTGGCACAAAATTATTTGGGGGCCACTCTGTAATCATAACATGTTATTTTTAGTCTGTTCAAATCATAAATGATCATTTTTTTCTCATGATTTATATACAAAGAAATTGAGGTCTATAAAGGTGAAATAATTAACCCAATAAGATGCTGTTGTTAAAGAGTATCTCTGTGTAGTACACAATGCTTTATGTTATGCCGAAATGTCATCCTCCTTTGTTCCCCATTAATCTCCTATTGACATAAGGAGGGTGGATTCTGCAGAAGAGAGGACATGCATGCTAATGGGGAATGTGACAAAGATACCAAAGATGAGATGTTTCTATGCCAAGATTCTGTGGAATGATATAAGTAAATGACTGTCTTTATAGATATGTTTTATTGTTTGTAATGGGTTTCATATATATTTCCTTACACGATGATCCTGTGAATTGCTCTGTAGTGCATTTCACAAATGTTGAATTGTAGAGCTCAGAGAGGTTGAATCACTTGCCTAAAGTCAAACAATATTGTATATAGCAGAGCTGGGTCATAAGCTTGGGGCGTCTCAGTCAAAATCTAGTTCTTTTTATCATAACACTCTTATCAATCCTCTGAGTATAGCTGTCCCCTTAATGGTGTCTTTGGGTATTTGGTATCACACCATTTCAGATGCCACATTTAGATTGTTACAAAACCATTACCTATATAAATGTAAATATTTTTTTTCAATTATCTTATTACTCATTGTTATTTCTTGGCATAAATGGCATCAGATATATAGGTATTTGCGTTCAAAAATATTGGTAACTTCCTTCGGGAAAAAAATGTAATTGATTCTTTCCTGTGCCTTGTTATCAATGAACAGTTAATAATATATGCCACTCCAATGTAACATCTAAATTTACTGAGCTCAGTTGAATGTTCCTACATCATCACATGGAAATACTGGCATTGCAGTGAGAAGAATACTGAATTACAATCAAATGCAATACTTTATAAAGTTCTTGCTTACAAATCTGTAGGAACTTTTTTAGTTCCAACCAAATTATGATTGACATACCCTTTACTGTATTAGGTCGATCTTGTCATCTTTTCCAAAGCAAAACACACTTGAATAATAATTTAGGCCCAGTAACACTGTAGAATGAGATTTTTGGGGGCTATTAATAGTGTAAACATTTAATAGGGATAAATTATGAATGCAATTATTTATGTTCAATACCCATTATCATTAATGTAAAGATTTGCCTGCGATTCCCATTGTAGAATCTGTGAAGGATGCAAATTTAATTGCAAACAATGGCATTGGTCCATGTTTAATCAATAAACAACTGAGAAACGAAGGCATGAATGTTGGAATGTTGAATTTTCCATTCCAAGGTGCCTGTATTCAGCATCTAAAACACAAATAATACGTGCCTACCAGAATTTATGTATGTAAATTCTAAATCTTGTGTTATTCCTTGATCTGATATATTCTATAATTTGGAATATGTCACTTTTCCCCCTTTTTGGTGTCATCTTATCCCTTTATGATATGCCTTCCAATTTTTAAGAGAGCCGTTCTAACTTAAATGAATTATGAAATATTCAGGGATGGCCAATATAATACATACTTTTAGTGCCAACTCTTTTTCATAATGTAGAAATGTGAAAACTTCATTTATACAAAAGAAAAAAAATCCTAATGGAAATAGGGGCATTTTCTCAATCTCAACACTGTTCTAAGTAGAAGGATGGACAGAGTTCTTCCATTCAAATTGGCCATACAACTGGGGAAGGGCTGTTACGTTACATTAAAAAAGGAGGAAAGTGTATTCATTTGGGTTATGAATTTTTACTTTGACTAGTTCATACGTTAGCCATGCAAGATGTATTTAGACACCTAAAAGTTATTTTAAAAATCATAACACTATGTATAATCAAAACATTATGGCTAAATAAAAAGATGCCACTTATTTTCCTTTCTTTTTAAAAAACTTTCAAAAGAAAAAAAAGCAAATAAATTGAAAGAGAACAACAATCTACAGTGAGAGCCGTCACAGAGCTACTTTAATGACATACAATCTGTTAGCTATCTGAAGACTGTAAACAGACTAATATTTCGAGAAGTATAGGATGAATCACCCATTTAGAAGCATTGAAGAGAAAATGAAGGAGCTATGAGTGAGTTGTGAAGCAATGAATAAGGATGTATTACACCACAGGAAGCCATCAATATTTGTTTATTATGTCAGGATGAGGAATAAATCTGTTAGCTAATTTGTATTCTCCACAGTTAATTCCAGTGTTCCTGCTTGAGCATTTTTGTTTCAAAATGAGTGTTGCACAGCTGTTTAATGGTGCCATCAAGAATTCAGAAAGTCATGGTCCCTTAGAGATGGAAAGGCATCGCAAAGTATGATATCAAATCACAAATGATGAAACACCATTTCCTTCAGACATGCTGTTACTCCTCTTTGGCATTCTCTTATACTTTCTCTGTCCCTGTCTCTCTGTCTCTCTCACCCTCTCTCCTCCCTCCCCCATCCTCCATTTTTCTCAAGTATAATTTGACTTATTATCATTTTCTCCAGTTGTAAAAATAAGTCTCTTCAGACAAAAAGCCAAATAACTACTAGTGTAAATGGTTAGAGTAGAACATTTTTCTTTTGCAATTGCAGCCTTTAAAATGTTTTTAAGTTCAGCAATGACTTCGTCAGTACAATTCAAAACAGAAATTAAATAATTCCATGTGCAGAAAGACCTACAGTTACAAACTGCTCTTAGGTGACAGTATGGATATTACAGCTTATAGATACACATAGTTTATATATACACATAAAGCGGTAGATTTTTTTAATTGCTATTTATTCTTTTTAAATAACATTTTAAATAATATTTATTACTTTCTAGATATTAGAAAGCAAAACTGTTAATCTTTTTGTGTTGTGTAATGCCACATTCCTCCCCTTCTTTTCAGATTTTGCTTTCCTACAAACATGACCTAAATTTGTTACCTTCTCTAGTTCAAAGGAAAATTGAATCTTTAAGCCAGCTTGAAATTATGACAGGAAAGTCACAAACTAGATTTGTACCTCTGAATTCTCCTTAAGTAAGGTTGAGCTTCTGGTGTCACAGAAGGTTCCGGATGAGAATCCTACTCTAGTGATTACAGTCTCCGCCATGCACTCATTATAGACTTAAAGGCTGAGATACTACAACCTTATTTGTGTGAATTCTTTTTTTTCTGATAAACTAATGAATAAATTAGTGTCCATCTATCCATGGTTTCAAAGTCTTTGAAAGTTGGGAAATAAATAACATAGGGGACAATAGAATGCGAAATCGTATATTTCCTTCCCCTCCAAAAAAAAAAAATTATTAAATAGATCAACTATATGCCCCTTGAAATTAACATGGTCATATTCCTAAGTTTGCAAACCAGTCGTTAAGAGTTTGTCTTATCTTTAAACATATGAAGTTCAGTGTAGGATTTTTTTTTCCTCCTCCCAAATACATACGATGACAAAGTTTCTTCTTTCCATTAGTGATTGTTTTTGTGCTCTTGATTGTTATATTAAATTCAATAATATTTGTAAAAAGTGAGTTCTCTTTGTAAAAAAAAATTATTTTTTCCAAATTGTATTTAACCTACATATAAGGACTTATGTCTTTGCACATATATGTATATCATGTATATATAGTAAAGATAGGATCACATATAGTTGTATTTATAAAATATCAAACACTGATTAAAAATCAAAATTTAATCAGTCTTGTTGATATTTTCTTGCTTGATTTGAACATTTGGTCATTTGACAAAATCCGGTGATGAATGGGATATATTTTAAAATTTTTAAACATAATCAGTCTCATTTGTGGAATAAGGAAAATATAACATCATATAATAGTTGTGCATTCTCTAGATGTTAAATATTGCTATTCCAGGACAGAGGTAATTTTTCCCAGTTATAATTTACTAAAAATATAAAGCTCATCTCTCTGGAGTTTTTTTGGGGGGGGAATAAAAGGAACATTTTTATGAATTGTTCAGTTGAGAAAACAGACAACACACTTCATTCCATAAGTCTCTAAAATGTGCCAGCAACCGAATAAAAATCCCAATTGTTTGTTCACTAGAGATTTATAAAGGTCTTCAGAGTAGAACTCATTTCAGAAGCATTCCTATGAATGTAAGGAAGGTCATAAAGGTTTTGTACTGACGCTCACTACTTGTTTTTCATTAATCATCTGGTTCTATAATTTCTAGTTTTCAGCACTATAAAGTTAATTCCTGATTTACTTTGAGGGCCTAAGGTTATATGTCTTAGAGAACTGCACATCTGAGACAAATGATGAAATGTGTAATTAAAAGTGAAATAACATACTTTGCAGGAAATGTTACATGCTATAAATTTGTTTGTCAACAGGGATTTAAGCAACTTTCTTTTCTGCAAAAACATTATTGTTAGAGTTTTCCATTCTAACCACACAGGCTTAAAGAAAGGTTTATTCACTTTATTTGTTCTAGAAAAAAAATCAGTATCTTCTGTCAACCAACTGTACACACCAACAACAAACTATACCTTCAGGCTGACTGATGTAATTTGTCCATGCAGCAACATTAGCGATGATACAGTTGCATAATTTGCTTTCTGTTTGCTTCCTTAGAGCTACCTAGGCATGGTTTCTTTGCAAGCTTCAGTTATGTACTGAGCAGAAGGTATAGCAGAACTCAGAGCACAGAGTCAAATGCGGTAGAAAGATACACTCTTTTTGTGTATGTAGTAGCAACTCTCTATCAGAAAGCAATTTTCTGAGTGTCAACATAATTCTTTGTTCTATGAACTCTGGTACCTGTTTAAGATCCAGGAAGTGGAGGGATATTTGCTCGTTTGTAGCTTTGGAGGGAAGGAGTCTACTTTTCTTAGCTCTGGCTTTCCCAATGCAGCTCAATAGTGTATACCTGCTTAGCTAGGAGGTGGGGAAAACCAAAGGAAAACATGAGAAAAAATTTAGTTTTATCAAGAGAAGTAGAGAGAACCACTTAATTGATTCTTAGTAAAGATATGTTGTGACAGCTAGCACAGTGGTTATGAAGTCAAAGAAGTGAGACTCATTGGGAAAAGTACTGGACAGGAATTTTAAGAACCTTATATAATGGTTCTTAACATATTTACATTCACTGACAATTCTGAGGATTATTTATAGTCTTAATCAGCAAAGTGACTTCCATCTGTATTACTTAATGAGAGAAGAATGAAAAGTTTTGAAGTAGCTTTACTAGAACGTCAATTTATAATGCTGTACTACTGTGGATATTTCAAATTCAGTAATTGATGACTGTTCATTGTGCCTCTACTTCTTAGTTCCAGATACTATGCTAAGAATTGGAGATACAATAATTTTACCTGTAGTCCTGCAAAAGAGGTAGAATTAAATATGATTCTGTGTCACATGATAAAGAAAAAAAAATCAGTGTTGTTTAATTTTTTTTATTATGGTAACTTTCAAATGAACACAAAAATAGAATGGCAAATTAAACCCCAAGGTATCCAACAGCCTGCTCCATCAGTTATCCAGTGTATAGCAAACTCTCATTTTATTTTTTACCCTCTATTCTCTCCTTGACTTTATCCTGGACACAATAGCACTTCCTCCACTAAAAATGTCAATATAGGGGCATCTGGATGGCTCAGTTGGTTAAGCATCCAACTCTTGATTTCGGCTCAGGTCATAATGTCAGGGTCATGGGATCAAGCCCAGCATCAGGCTCCATGTTTAGTGAAGAGTCTGCTTCTCTTCCTCTCTCTCTCTCCCTCTCCCTCAGCCCCTCCACCTACTGGTACATGAGCTCTCTCTCTCTCTCTGTCTCTCTCTCTAAAATAAATAAATCTTTTTTTAAAATGTCAATAAATTTGTCTAAAAGATGGGTTATTTTTTAAAAAGTATCTCAGGTGGGGCACCTGGATGGCTCAGTCTGTTGAGCACCTGATTCTTGATTTGGCTCAGTCATGATCTCAAGGGCATGGGTTTGGGCCCTGCAAGGTCTCCGCCCTCAGCGTGGGGTCTGCTTGTTCCTTTCCCTCTGCTCTTTCCCCCACTTGTGCTCACACTCTCAAATAAATAAAATATTTAAAAATAAATAAATAAAAACTACAAGAGCTATTAAGTGATCATGCTTAAAAAAGCTAATAGCATTATTTTCTTACTATCGGCTAATATCCTGTCAGTGTTCATATTTCCCTGGTTGGCTAAAATAATATTGTTATAGTTAGTTTGTTTCTCTCACGTCAAAATAAGTTCCCTACATGACGTTTCATTAATGGGATTTTCCCCAGCATTTTATACGAAAAAATTCAAACCTACCAAACTGATACGGGGGAAAAACGGTGAACATACTTACAACTGGATTCAGCAATTAACATCTTATTAGATGTATTCTATAAAATATCTATCCATGGATTCTTCTTTTCAACCTTTCTTGGTTTTTTTGAAGATTTCCAAAATGCCCAGAACGGAGGATGTAAGAAGGTGTTTTAGAGAGGGGCATCTGGAAAAGTAGATGGTGATAAGATCATGAAAGGCCTTCTTCTCCTGAGTAAGAAGTATAGACTTTATCTCATATTTTCATGTGGAAGACCAAAAATAAACCAGATAAACGAGTGAAAGAGATAAGTTACACAGTGATCAGGGTTAAGGAGAAACTTTAAAAAGGAAAGTGGGTGGGGCGCCTGTGTGGCTCAGCCCCGGCTTCAGCTGAGGTCATGGTCTCAGGGTGCAGGGATCGAGCCCAGCATGGAGCTCTCTGCTCAGCAGGGACTCTGCTTCTCCCTCTCACTCCCCTCTGTGTTCTCTCTCTCTCTCTCTTTCAAATAAGTAAAATAAAATAAAAAGATTTAAAAAGGAAAGTGAAAGTAAGAACCTTTGGCAGGTAGCAAGACTTGACATTTTATTTTATTTTAAAGATTTTATTTATTTATTTGACAGAGAGAGACAGCCAGCGGGAGAAGGAACACAAGCAGGGGGAGTGGGAGAGAGAGAAGCAGGCTCCTAGCGGAGAAGCCTGATGTGGGGCTCGATCCCAGAACGCTAGGATCACGCCCTGAGCCAAAGGCAGATGCTTAAGGACTGCGCCACCCAGGCGCCCCAACACTTGATATTTTAAACCTGGTGATCAGGGTAGTCCTCGCTAAGAGGGGGACGACTCCGACTCCAGGAAACAAACTGATGGTTACAGAACAGAGGGGGGTGGGAGGATAGGGTAGCCAGGTGATGGGTGTTAAGGAGGGCACATGTTATGATGAGCACTGGGTGTTATACGCAACTAGTGAATCATAGAACACTACATCGAAAACTAATGATGTACTATACATTGGCTAACTGAACATTAAAGAAATAAAATAAAAGGCATGAAGAAGGTGAGTGAAAAAGCCATATGGGTATCTGGGGGGTGAGGATTCCAAGAGAGGGAATAGAGAGCACAGGCCCCAAAGCTAGAATAAATTGGCATTTGTTTTATCATTTTAATAAGTATAATTACATAAACATTCAGAGGATAGAGCAACAGGAATTACAGGCAAGAGTAGAATGAGAAATCACCCATAATTATGTCCTGCGGAAAGTTAAATATTTTCATGTGTCTACCTTTTAGTTTTTATGCACCATGTTTGCCTAACATTTATGTGTGTGAACATATATGTACATATATGTGCATACATACCCGTATAGTTAATTTTGGCTGCAATTTATAAAAATTTTCTATGTTACTCTGTAGTCTACATGGTTATCATTTTAATAGCTGCCTACTATTCCGTGAAATGAAATACCATGAAATTTTTTACTTAGCCATTCTCTTGTTAAATATTTAAGTTGTATATCTTTTTCTTCTTACAAACATAGCAGTGTCTTTATACATTTATTTTTCTTTTTAAAATACTTATTTTAGGAAAAAATGAAAATATATTTATAATATCAAAGTAATGAACATTTGAATGATTTTGCTTTCTTGAAGTGTTATGTTAGACTGCACTTCTAATCAACAGTATGTGGTTTTAATAGCTTCACAAATAGGAACAGGCAAGTTAAAAATTAGAGGATGTGTTTTGATCATTTAAGCTATACAGTGCGATTTTGTTTTATTTTGCAATTTTTTATTAGCAAGGCTTTAATATCGTACCATGTATTTATTTAATAGTTGTTATCTGTTAACATACAGATTGAATGACCTTACATTTTTACATAGTTTTAAATTTCAATTTGAAATATTTTACAAATGTTATCTATCAGGAAAACTAGTAGGAAGAACATACCCACTGTTTGTCCTTTGCATTGCTTTTGGAAATAAGAGCAAATGTCTATGAAATGTACCTGAAATTTAAAATAATAATTATTAAAATATTCAATAGTTTTAATTTTTCTGATTATAAAAGAAATACATTTTTAGGGTTTTTTTTTTAAACTTTGTAATTTAAAAGCTTAAGAAATAGGACAATAAACATCAGCTCTCTTTGTGTATCAGAGGGTGAATGGGACATACAAACTTGTTCCCTTCTCTCCCCAGTCTCTTCCCTCCCCACCCTCCATTAAAAGAATATTACATATGCTGACTGGACAATGGTATTAGAAGACATGCAGTTTTTATTAATAAGTGGAAAACAAAAAATAATTTTAAACCAGAAGAATAGGACTTTGGTCAACAAAAGAATATCCCTGCGCCACAGGCTCAGGGGACCACTGCCCCCAAAATAGGGACATTGTTACATGGACAAATGCTAAAAGTTCTCAAGTTGAGAATCAGTGACCATTGAGTAAAGTGGGTTCTGAAACAATATTTGGGGGATTACATTAAATGACTCCCACTGAAACAGCTGTATCTGTTATGTTTGCTCAAAGAACTGACACGACATTGATTTATTTATTTTCGGCCACCCTTCACCAGAATGCAAAACCTCAGTACCAGGACATTATCTGTTCTGTTCCACTGCCTAGGAAGTGCCTGGCACATGATAGGTTTTCAATATGTGTTGTGTGAATGGGCCAAATCCAGGAATCTTCCCCACAATTTTCAAATGATCGAGGTTGCTCTGTGTCTGGATAAGTATTTCAGAGGTCTCACCTTTGAATTTTTTTATTTCCTATTAAATTCCATGGGCCCTGGGTTCTTTCTGGGAATTTTTCTAGGAAGACCATCACGTTATTTCCGTGATGTTGTTTTATGTGTTCATCTTTTCTAGACACTTTAAAGACATTTTAGTGGGAAGAAGGAAGAAGGTTTACTGGGACTGTTAACCAAGTGTAATTTTGATCCGGATATGCTTTGTTTTACTCATTTAAAACTGTATCCTTAGCCTCTACGACTATAGTACGAGGTGTCCGCGTTAATTGCTTATGCCTTTTGCTTCGGTAGAGTGGGGCCCGAAGGACCTACATAAAATTCTTCATTTAGAAAAATTTCCCAGCTACTTTAATGGGATGTACCTTTGTGGCCTTCTGCACTTTTTTTTTTTTTTTTTTTTTTTTTTTAAAGCAACAACAAAGTGGCAGTTTTGCTTCTGGCCACACTCTAACCATTCCTGAGCACTGATCAGACTTCAAAAGCATTACAACATATGCTGTGCTTTTGAAGTTGGCAGACAACGCACATAAACAAATCCGAAGAGAGCACCACTTCTCAAAAGTCATTTGCTATTAAGCAGTTTCAAATTTTCTTTTATTTCTGTTTTCTTTCTTTTCTTTTCTTTTTTTAAAATTTGATTCTATATTCTCTTTCGGTTTTGCTTGTACCTAACTTATCACAAGGGGGACTTTTGATCTTAAAAGTTTTGTTTTTTACTTTTATTCTAACATTGTTTTTGTTATAAATCATGTTGCCAAAGCATTTCTGCTACTGTGTTTCTAAGAGTGGTTTTAAATGCGCAGCTCTCAGTAGTGTTTGTTTAACTGTTCAATCTTCATTTAGACTCTGGAGATCAGCCCTACGGAAGGCCTAGTATAGAACAATAGGTAATCATGCATCTGATTTAAGATTTTTTAATAAAAAGTGAAAGTCAAAAGTAATTCACCAAAGGGGCGCCTGGGTGGCCCAGCGGTTGGGTGCCTGCCTTCAGCTCAGGGCGTGATCCTGGCGTTCTGGGATCGAGCCCCACATTGGGCTCTTCCACTATGAACCTGCTTCTTTCTCTCCCACTCCCCCTGCTTGTGTTCCCTCTCTCGCTGGCTGTCTCTCTCTTTGTCAAATAAATAAATAAAATCTTTAAAAAAAAAAAAAAGTAATTCACCAAAGAGGGAGAGTGGCAAAGAAGAAAAGTGACCTGATGAACTTCCCATGTTAGGTGAATGCAGAATTATCAAGAATAAAAAGGCATGAAGCGGACAGTGTTTCTGGCACTAAGTCCAGTACAGACAGACACCCAAAAAGAAGAATAAGAGAATGCAGCACATTGAATCTTCAAAAGAGATACTAGGATCACAATATGAAAAGCTTTCCAGCACTTTGATAAATGGAAACAGCTAACTTTTAATTCAAACAATTAAATCCAACATCATTTATAAATAGCTATTTAGTTTGGATTTTGGTCAATGGATATTTATTCAACATCATCTGCCTGAAAACTTCCTTTAAATTTCTACATACTTCTCAGAAAATCCTAACAATAATGCGAAGATGTAGAAAGTATTACTGTTTTATACAAGAGGAACTAAAGCTCTGATTTTTAAGTAACTTGAAAAATCACACAGCTAGTAATTGTTCCAGTTGGAATTTTATTTCCAGATGGTCTGATTCTAAATCCAGTGTTCTTTCCATTATATGCAACTTTCCCTTTGGCCCTACAGTGGCCAAAATAAATGAAACATAGCTAGACAGCCTTTGTGTGTTTCATTGAAATACTCTTTTAGATAAGTATCAGGATAAGCGGTGGTCATGAAACAGATAAGGCAAGTCAACAAAATATTTTCTGATTTCAGAAAGGAAAAGTGTATCTCAAAATAGAATTTATAAATGCCACATATATTTCTTATCTACCCTGTCCTGTTTAGCTGTTCCTGATTTAAACTCATTGCCTATCTTCCTGGTCTTAGGTAAGACAACTAGAGTCAACAGTAAATGAGGGTAAGTTCTTTTCATTAGAATAGGATCATATTATTTATTTTTATATATGTGTATATATATATATATAAATCATATACATATAAGTCATATACATATATACATATAGGTACACATTAAATACAGAAATATATATACACATTATATATGCACATAATATATATATACACATATATACACATAATATATATATACACATATATACACATAATACATATATACATATATATATACACATAATATACACATATATATACACATAATATATATATATACACATAATATATATATACACACATACATACACATTATATATATGTGTGTATATATATATTTCTGTGTGCAACCATGGGCACAGATTTTTAAAGGAATTCTACTTCAAACTCTTAATTTTACAAATATCTCATCCAAAGCAGAAGGTGGAAATATACCAGAAAACAATAGGCTGAAAGGTACCTGTCTTTTACCATTCCATTTGTCAGTTACATCGTGATTACACTTTTAAAGTATATGGATAGGACAGATTTATCTGTGTATACTAAATATAAATCATGGAAGTATATTTTTAAAAATTTTTATAAGAGGTTCTTTGAATAAATGTTAAATTGTATTTTCCTAATACATTTGCATTTAGATCAAGCCAGCACAATGAAGTGTAAATATTTTCTTTACTAAACATCAATTTGGTTTAGTGTTTATTCTGTAATCTCATCAGCTGGCATTCTTTTTCTTCCTTCATCTCCCCTTCTCCTTCTTATTTTTGAAGAGGCCATTATGAGCCAAGAAGAGGGAAAAAATTTTTGTTGTTGTTCTCTGCTTTACTTTTCATGTACTTCGTGGTTACGCTGTGTCATTGCCCCCATTAAGGGAAAAGGAAGACCTTCTCTTTTTGCTGTCAAAATTTCACACATCCAAAATGCATTTAATCTAAAAGTTTTCCTTTCCTAATGGAGTTTAGTCTCCCTTCACTGTTTTAACTACGCAGTTTCCTATCTGCAGTCCCGAAATCCAGCGTACACTGAAAAATGCATCCCTTATGCTGATTCTTGATCTTAGGTATCTCTGTTTTGTGCAGTTACTTTTGTTCTCAGTGATTATCTGTACAGCCATTCAAATTCATAATAGGTTATGAATAACTATGGACATCTGCTCTTTGTAGATGTAACATCACTGAAATCATTGAGATAGTAGGATGCATACTGTGTAGAAAGGAAATGTAAAAGTGAATGAGAACACAAATTTGAGTCAGACTGTTTGGGTCTGAATCATTGTTTTATCACTTATTAGTTCGAGGAAAATCAGTGAAGCTCTCTGTCCTTGATTGCATAAACTGTGGAGTGGGCATGTAAATTGTACCTACCTACCCTTTGGGTCAATTTAGGGATTAAATGAGTAAATCTGAGTATATATAAAGCACAGAGAAGAGTACTGATATAAAAGTGTTCAATAGTAATAAAATTGTTATTATTCTACTAATATTTGTTTTATTGTTTTTTGGTTGATAGACTGATGATTTTCCTTGGATTTATGCAGTCTCAAATATTATGCTATATTTTACCAAGTTCATGGGTTTTGGGGGTGGTTTGCCAGAGTTAAACTGGATCTTCTCATAAGAGAGTAGTCTTAATGTAATTGATAAAATAAACTGAGTTCAAGGGGAATCATGCTTTACGATTCTGAGTTAGTCTTTAGCCTAAGAGGATAAAATGAAGGTGTTTGTATAAGCCCAACACAGTGTCATCCTACAACTTGAATGTAAAGATACCAATTGATTGCAATTATTCTTTGAAATTGCTAATAAATTTAGTTTCTTTTATACCACTCATATTATTAACCAGGCAATATTTGACACTCTTTGTGTAAATTGGAAAAGCAACTACATTTTTTATAAATGGAAAAGTGAAAGAATTTCAAAGGCAACTTCCATCAGTGTTCAAACAATATAGGCAATCATTTGTTTCCTCTGTGTGTTGTTTACCAGACACCTTTTTGTCAGTGTTTTTAGTAATTGGGTATAAAGGATGTGTTAACTCACTGTACAGTATTGAAGAAAGTCCCCTAAATATCCACCTGTGAACGATTGATAAGTCGTGGTATTGGCATAAAGAAGCAGGTATGACTGTACGCATGTGATTTATACATCTATTTCTGTGTTTTCTCCTGCCATCTGTACAGTAGCAGGGAAGCTGAACCACATGCCTCAATTTATTTAACGACCATATTTAACTCCCACATTGTTCCCAGGATGCAATAAAAGTATATTAATGATTACAAGGAAAACATTAATAAAGAAGCAAATCAGAGAGCTTGTGTGTTCAGCCAAAATGAACTTCCTAGTCCATGCCTGCCCATGTGAATATGGATCTGATTTAGGCTAAGTTTTCATTACCTTATGACTCCATTTGCAAGCCTGCATGAATACTAATGAAAGCAAAGGGGTGTCAAGATGGGTAAACATGCAGAATCTAATACTGAAAGGTTTTCAGTAGTCCCACATGGAATTATAATAATTCCAATAAACACAGTGGTCGGATATTAATAATAAGTATGTAAATGATTTACTCTTAAAAATGGCTATTCTTCAAAGGTGAGGAGCATTTATTTAATTATTTTTGTTGAGTGAGTGGTTTGGAGAAATGCTGATTTCAGTGCTTATGTGCTCCCTGGGAATGAGGCCGGCTGGTTAAAATAAAAACAGAACAAATAACACGACAGTACAACTGTGTAGGTTATTGAAAGTTTTTTGTTTGCTTGCATGCTGATTTACATGCCTGAGCAAAATGGAAAAAGCTGAGAGTTCAGACAGATTAGAACAGAGCCTTCCTTTTGCAAATAAGCCATGATTATAATATATAGTGATGTAGTGTTGGATATAGATTCTCTGAAATAAAATTAAGTCTCTTTGGGCTCATTCTCACCACTGAATTGTATGGCAGGAAGTGAATTCTCTAGTTGGACTGTTAGGCCTGTATTCTAAGGAAATAAATGAATATTTAATGCGTTCCAACCATGTGTGAGGCCTCATGTTAGGCCCTCAGGAAAACACAAAGTAAAAGACATAGTACTGACACTCAAGGTACGGAAACAGAGATATAAACCTGTAACATGAAGACTTAGAAACATTGTCGTCTTTGAAGTTGGGCTTGTATTTGAATCCTGGGTCACCTATCACCTCTGTGAATTAGGCAATCGACTAAAACTCTTTGAATTTCCCTTTACCATCTATACAATAGGAATAATGAAACCTAACTCGCGGAACTGATACAAATACAAACAATTATTTACCTGGTGCCATAAGCTAAAAAATTCACTTGCAGTTTGCACCCTCCTGTAAGTTTCTCTAAATATGTAGGTTCATTATATTATAACTGAGCCCTTGAAAATTTAAGTAAACAATGGATATGACTGAAAGATCCAGAATTGCAGTGGATCCAAAAGGATAAACGTTTATTTCTCTAAAGGGGTGGTGGCAGGTAAGCAGGCTCTGCTCCAAAAAGTCATTCAGGGATCTCAGCAATGGGCTGGCGGATCAGCAGTATGACTCCCAGTACTTAATTTCAGCCACTTGAATGAGGAGGATAAGTAAGTTCAGGGCAAGTATTTTTATGAAGAAAAACAAACTAATTAAATAAATAAATAAGTAAACCACCTAGAAGTTGGCCCCGCTGATTCTGTCACATTCTGTTTGTGAGGATGTACTCATATGGTTACACTTGGATACAAGAGGGTCTGTAAAGCATAACACTAGCTCCATGACCATATGTCCAAGCATAAGGAAACATAGATTTAGGGAGTGCATTCATTTGCCGTATTTGTTCACTGTTTCACAGTAATAATGCAGTTGAATTTTGAAATTTTGTTTCTGCCTGTAGCTAACTCCTAAATTTACATCTCCAGGCTCTATCTCTCTTCTGAGCTCCATATTAATCATTTCTTCTGCCTTACTTTAAATCTCTTATTGTAGGCCATAAAGGCATCTCATAATTAACAAGCACACATCTTATCTCTTGATCTTTGTAACCCTGATCATTTTATTTTGGTTGGTTCTCTACACTGGTAGAACTTTCAGTCAGGCAAACCAGACCCAAAAGCATTGCCTTCATGAATCTTTACTCCCCCAAATCTGATAGCCAACTAAGCACCAACAGTGGAGCTTTTGCCTTCTAAATACTACATAAATCTGGGGCTCCTGGGTGGCTCAGTTGGTTAAGCATCTACCTTCGGCTCAGGTCTTGATCCCAGGGTCCTGGGATAGAGCCTTGCATCAGGCTCCCTGCTCGGCAGGGAGTCGGCTTCTCCCTTTCCCTCTGCCTGCTGCTCCCCTTGCTTGTGCTCTCTATCTCTGTCAAATGAATAAATATAATCTTAAAAAATAAAACAAAAACAAGCAAACATAAATCTACCTACATCCCTCCCTTTCCACTACCTCCACTCTTAAGTCGTGACGCCATCATCTCTTACTGGATACAAGGTAATAAATAGTTCCCTAAATAGTTTTCTCGGGTCTTTATTTGCACCCCATCAGTCTCTTCTCTATACCAGAGTCAGAGATGATGTGGGTGGAGTTTTGTTTCATTTTTACTTATACTCTGAAAATCTGCTATTATACCCCTACTTAAAATTTCCCAGTGGCTTTCTAGTGCCCTTAGTTTAAGACCAAACAAAAACTTTTGGTGTATTGCACAAAGTGTTCCAGGTACCTCCTGCCTATACATTCAGACTCATTTCATACGTTTGTTTTCTTCCTCTTCCACTTCTACCAACCTTTTGTGTATGCCCCGTAAGTCCCATGCTATCCTCCATTACGGTATCTTTATATACATGATTTTCTCTACCCTTGTTCTTTCCTACGATTTTCAACTAATTCACTCCTATTTATTATGTAGATTTCAGTTCAATAGTTAATTCCTAAGGGAAACTTTCTCTGGCTTTCTTGATATTGTCAAATTTCCTTTTTATATACATTCAGAATACTAGGAGCATGTTATTCTAAGGACATAATAGCAATATTATGTTTATTTATCTGGTTATTGATTGTCTCTCTACCCACTGGATTGTACTCTGTACATGTTCACAGACTTTTTATCCCCTCACTTTAGAATATTGAGACCTAATATAATATCCGGTCTATAATTATTCTATAGGAATTTTTAGAACTATTAAAATACGAGTTTGATTTCTAAATCAAAATACTCTTCATTTGTTTCAAATGAATAGTAAAAATAGTGTCATCAAAATTTAAAGGATTAAGTAATAATATAAGATTGAAAGGGTAAAGACTGGTCTTACCAAAAATGCATTTTTTAAGGTGGATAATGAAGACAAAAAGTTATCTAAAAGAAGAATATGTAGAGACTTCACATAACAAGAAGGGCAATGGGGTGCCTGGCTGGCGCAGTTAGTAGAACATGTGACTCTTGATGGTTGGGGTTGTGAGTTTAAGCCCCATGTTGGGCACAGAGCTTACTTTAAAAAAATGAGCAAGAGCCAATATGCAAACGTAGTAAATTATGGGTGTTCCAGGTGTTGGTTTCTGGACCAGATTGATCAGACTGGAGAATTTTTTTTTAGACTGGGGAATTTTTTTTAGGAAAATTATGAATGTCAATATTTGGATCAGAATCCAAAAGGTCATTTAAGTCAAACTAATGAATGGGAAAACTAAATTCACACAGGAAGAATTTGTTTAGAAGTAGAGATGGAGGCAGAAGAATGCGAGGTGATAAGATCTTTGGGCTGTTTACTGTAGTATTTGGTGCCAATTTAGATGATAAGAGTAGAGATGGAAAGAGGTGGGAAGGAACTGTTAAAAAGATTTCATTTTCAGAATGGAATCAAATTGAAGGTGTTTACACCTTACACTTACTACTAAATGATGGACTGGAACCCAGTTCATAGATTAGGAGTCATCTTCTTGGAGAATTCAAACCCAATAAGTGAAAGAGACCTTCACAGAAGAAAACAAGGAAGGAGAGAAATCGAAGACTCAGGCTGAATAGTTGCAGAGACCTGTATCAAGGATGTCAGAGAAAGCAGAAGATATAACAAACTTACATAAGAGGTATATTTTGGAGATGTTTCCCTCAGCCCCTCCTCAAAAGGAGGTGTCCTATTGTGGGCAGGCAGTCAGAAGACACCCTCCAGCTGTCTGCTTCTTCAAGATCTGCCTGAGCTTCAGAAAGCTGGTCCACCCAAGGTCACAACATGCCAAAAACAGCCCAAACACAATGACTAGACAAGGTAAACGTGCAGACATCTGCCATCTTGGCCATCCAGGGGGTATTTGCAGAAGATAATACTCATTATAGAGCTTTGTGTACTCCCTATGGTTGACCAAGACGAGGTCAGGCAGGCCTGCTTTGCAATTCAGGTTCTTCTGCATGATCCCACTTCCTCCTCCTTCCATTCACAGGTATTGATTCATGGAAAAAAAAATATTGCACTCCAAACTCCACTCAGCATGTGCTTCCTAAGAACCCAATCTGTGATCAGAGCTGAGAAAAAGAGGAAATGTAGCTTCAAGGAAGTATTTCATAATGATCACATAGCTCTAAATAGAACTTTACAATTTTCAGATGTCATTTGCATGTTCTTTTTGATACCTGGTGCAACTTTGTAAAGTTGTCAAGTCACTGGAGGAAATTGAGACTCTGGAAATTAGTTTCTTCCCTGAAGTTATCCAGCTCATTAGAATTATGAATCTGGAGCTCAGAAGAGGAGTCATAGATTGGGAGTCTTCCAGTTAAGCTTCCTGAAAGTTATACTGCAAGGATGGTAGAAATGGGACCACATGCAAAACCTTCTGTCTCTAGCTAAGCAAAGGTTCTTACATTTCACCATGATGCCAAAGAGAAGGAAAGCTAGATAAAGTCATTAACTGTGTCAGATGTTGGTGTGGCTAAAGAAAATGAAAGAGAATAGTATAACTGATAAATTGTGGAAACTTCCTAGAGTAGGCCTCGATTTTTTAATCTAAAGAGTGTGAAGGTACTGGTATACTCCAAGACTCCTGCAATGAGCCTATGCTGAGATTTATTTCCCTTTTTCTGGAGACTTAAAAAATGTATTTGTAGTTAATGTCATTTCATCCAAGAATTCTATTTGTAAGGAATGTATCCCTCAGCAGAAAAGGTAGAAGTATGTGAAATATAAGACTATTTCTTGAGGATACTTGAGATGAGCACTAATATTACACTGTGTGTTAACTAACTGGAATTTAAAGAACAATTAAAAAGAAATATGGAAGTATAATTTGAAATAGGAAAAAATGAAAATCTAAATGTCCAAGAAAGGAGGATCAGTTTTAATAAATTTCCCCATCAAGGAAAACCATACAGAAATTATAGTAATTTATTATGGAAAGGTATTCGTGATATATATATATATATTTAATTAAAGTAAAATTGACAATGTTACATTGGTTTCTGGTGTACAACATAGTAATTTGACAAGTCTATGTGTTATGCTATGCTCACAAGTGTAGTTACCATCTGACACCATACAATGCTGTTACAATATCATTAACTATGTTTCCTATGCTGTACCTTTTATCCCTATGACTTACTTATTCAATAGCTAGAAACCTGTATCTCCCACTCCCCTTCACCCATTTTTCCTATTCCCCTCCTCCTCCCCTCTGGCAACCATCATTTTGTTCTCTGTATTTATGGGTCTGTTTCTGCTTTTTGTTTTTCACTTGTTTCATTTTTTAGATTCCACATGTAAGTGAAATCATATAGTATTTGTCTTTCTCCTTCTCACTTATTTCACTTAGCATAAACTGTCTAGGTCCATCCATGCTGCAAATGGCAAGATCTCATTCATTTTATGGTTGAATAATATTCATTGTGTATATATATCACATCTTCTTTATCCACTCATCTACTGATGCACACTTGGGTTTCTTCACATCCTGGCAATTGTAACTAATGATGCTATAAACAAAAGGGTGTGTATGTCTTTCTGAAATAGTGTTTTCTTTTTTTGGGGGGGGGGGTAAATACCCAGTAGTGGAAGTACTGGATCACATGGAATTTCTATTTTTAATTTTTTGAGGAACCCCCAATACTGTTTTCCACAGTGGCTGGATCAGTTTACATTTCCACCAACAGTGCATAAGCGTTCCTTTTTCTCTACATCCTCACCATTCTGACAGGTGTGAGGTGATATTTCATTACTGTTGTGATTTGCATTTCCCTGGTGATTAGTAATGTTGAACTTCTTTTCATGTATCTTTGGCCTCCATTTGATGTCTTCTTTGGAAAAATTTCTTTTCAGGTCCTCTGCCCATTTTTAATCAGATTATTTTTTGGTGTTGCGTTGTATGGATTCTTTATATACTTTGCATATTAACTCCTTATCAGCTATGTCTTGGCAAATACCTTTTCCCATTTGTTAGGTCGCCTTTTCAATTCGTTGCTATCTTTCTTGGCTGTGAAGATTTTTCATTTTGATGTAGTCAAATAGTTTATATTTGCTTTTGTTTCTCTTGCCTGAGGAGACATATCTTAAAAAATGATGCTATGGCCAATGTCATAGAAATTACTGCCTATGTTTTCTTCTAGGAGTTTTATGGTCTCATGTCTCACATTGAGGTCTTTGATCTATTTTGAAGTTTGTGTTTGGTGTAAGGAAGTGGAAGTTTCATTCTTTTGCATATAGCTGTCCGGTTTTCCTCGCACCATTTATTGAAGAGAATGTCTTTTTCCTATTGTATATCCTTGCCCCCTTTGTCATAGATCAATTTACCATAAAAGTGTGGGTTTGTTTCCGGACTCTGTATTTTGTTCTATTGATCTATATGTCTCTTTTTGTGCAAGTGCTTTAGTGTTTTGATTACTACAACTTTGTAGTATATCTTGAAATCTGGCATTGTGATACCTCCAGCTTTGTTTTACTTTCTCAAAATTGCTTTGGCTTGAGACTTATTTCTGTTCATGGACAGATAGTGCATCATATGACATATAGACAAATAAGATTCTGAAGATTTTTTTCAGAAATCACTTTATGTAACTTTGGCTGCTTAAGTGTATTAGATAAACATTCAAATAAAGTCTTTGCTCAGTCAAAAACTTGAAAGAGGGAGGGTGATGGTTAGCTCCTTGTAGATGTAACAATGTGGTCTTCTAATGGGTGGGATATCCTAGACCATATTCCTCAGAAAATGATTATTTCTAAATAATTTTCTTGTCTGTCTCAAAACATCTGAGCAGTAGATTTCACAGTTTATACTGGTGGACTTTAAAGAATCAGCCCAAGTTAAGAGACTTAATGTTAAGCAATTGAAAGAGTGTTAAGCAATTGAAAGGAAAGCATAGTAAAAAAAAATGTTTTTCAAATGGAGGTGGTTTATCACCAAAGTGTGTGTGTGTGTGTGTGTGTGTGTGTGTGTGTGTGTGTGTGTGTGTGTTTGTGTGTGTGTGTGTATTTTGGAGGGTGGCAGTAGACGGTATTTTTTTACTTCAGGAGAGAGACTTACTATTTAGAATTCTTTCTACTGTAAATAACAACAAAAAATTCAGAAAGTCAGACTCCCTTAAAAGGCTAGGATTGGTTAATTCAGGGCTAATGATGCTTTCTGTGTAAATACTCTGCCCTAGTTACTCTTGTTTTCATCTTAAAGCTGGTGTCTTTTGGGTTTTGAGATGACTGCCCATAGCTACTGGAGAAATACACTTCCTGGTTTATATCCCGTGGGAGACATATACACCCTATGGAAATTAATTTGAGTGAACAATTTCTCAATTTTCCCAGAGGTGATATAGCTGGTACAGTTCTATGTGATTAGGAAATATTAATTCATCACATATTACAGGGTCTTTGGAAATTAGGTCTTCTGTTGCCCAACCTGGCTAAGAAGGGTTGGCTGGTAGTGGAGAAGCTAATTGACCAAGATTGAAGCTATGTTAGGAAGGAGGATAGAGGATACACTTGGGGTAGGCAGTCAATAGAAGCCGCTAGATATAGCTTTTGTAATTGCACCTCTCAAAATTCCATGACAGGGTACTCCCTTTTTTGTTTATTTTTATATCTGGAAACACTGATCTTCATTTGTCATTATTTCATTTATAGATTGGTATTTTATATCATCTGTCTTAGTTCATCCTGCTGTTCTCAGTAACAGTCCTTGAACATTATTTGTCTTGGTTTAATTCACATTTGCTCAGCAGTTGTCTTCTGACGTGGCTCTTTCTCATTCACTTTTCATTTATTAAGCAGCAGATGTATGACATTGTTTGGTTTAGTTCTTTCCAATTCAATTCAACAGTGTTTGCTTCAAATCATCCTTCTTCATTGAGCCATCTTCGTCCTCTACTATTCTCTTCCTCTCACTTGTGTACATTAGCAATAATCATATAATGGGATTCAATTTCTTTTCTCTCTCATGCATTCAGAAGTCATCTGACATCATTTGCTTCCATCCTCTTTGAGTCCATTCAGAGATTATTTATCTTTATTTCTTTTCTCTCACGGAGAAATTATGGACTTAATGCCACATGCTAGTCTTTTCAGTAGGACACTATTTCTGATCAAGAAGTTGGGCATTTATTCATGAAAATTTTTGAGACTTCTCAGCTTCAGTTGAGTTAGTAATGCATTTTCATCACATGAGACAAATTCTACAAAAAATACCTTAATGTTGAAAAAGGAAGTGAAATGAAGTGACCAAGGACATCCTTGGGATAGATTACTTAAACTATATTGAAAAAATACTGTTTCTGGATAATTCTCTACATAAGACTGCAGTGATATTTGCAGAATCTACTTTTTAATCTTCTACTTCTGAAAAGAAAGCAAGAGAAAATATTTTATGAGGTTCTACAAATTGTTTATACCTCATTGATGGCTTTTGCCTTCATTCAAAGCATCTGCAAATTCAAGGTGTAGATTTGTCCTCTGTATAAGCATTGAAACTTGCCTGTCCACAAAATATCCCAAAAGATATCCTTTCCAGTGTCAGGTAAAGTTTAATGTTGAAAAGTGTGTAGGTAGAGTGGGTGATAGCTTTATTATTACATGATGGAAAAATTGTATTCATTTAATAGCTATTGTACCTTGTCCTTTTTCAATTTTATACCCAAACCAGTCACACTTATAGTTCATCACTGCATTCAGGGATTTATGCTTTAAAGAGTCTGTTTGGTACTATTTCAAAGGGTTTATGTATTTTTGACAAAAAGAAACCATTTGCTTAAATCTTTTTCTCTCCTGGTGTTCTACTTAAAATTCAGTTAAGTATTTAAATCATTTTTATAACTGAGTGTTATCCAATAGTAACTTCCAATTAGAACTTCTTAGAATGTTGCAGGAGAGTCTACTAAGCAACCTAAGTTTTCTGAAATAGATATATTCACACATATAAACTCTAAGATTAGGGTTTCAGATTATGTAAACTGTTTGGTTTTAGATAGAAGACTTTTAGCAATTCTACTTCAGACTGTTATGATGCCATAAAGACACATCTCTTTCAGTAATTTAATGACATGTTATGGTGCTTACCTGGCCAAATATGTAAACAGTGGTCATAGTATTACTAGATAATTTCTACAAGCTGTCATCAGTTTTTAGACCACTGGAATAACACTGAGGTGATAAAACCTTTTCTAGTTCACAGAATCTTTGAGAATTCCCCTGATTTAGTGACACCTGGGAGTACATCATGAACACAGAATATGTCCCTTTCATTGACTGATACAAAGAATACTATAATAGAAACATCTCAGTATTGCATTTGCAAAATTCAGTTGACCCTTGAATAACAGGGGGGTTCAAAGCACCAGCCCTCCTTCCTGTGTATAACTTTTGACTTCCCCAGAGCTTAATTACTAATAGCCTACTGTTGACTGGAAGCCTTACTAATAACATAAATAACACATATTTTGTATGTTCTATGTATTACATACTGTATCTTACAGTAAAATAAGCTAGGGAAAAGAAATTCTTTTTAAGAAAATGTTTCTGAGAAATCAAAAGGAAGAGAAAATACATTTACAGTACTGTATTTTTTGAAAAAAAAATTCACATTTAAGTGGACCCATGCAGTTCAAACTTGTGTTGTTCAAGGGTCAACTGTGTCTTCTATAATTTCTTCCCAGCTGTTTTTCTTTTGCTTCCCCATCAACATTTGTCCCATTGTGTTCTTAAAAAAGAGGAGGGGAGGCAATATGAAGATTTCTGTTGTCTTTAGGGAAATGTATTATTTTTTAATTATCCAAATCTCCCAATGAGGTGATTTGTCCACATCAGAGTGCCCTACATTTCAAGGGGAGCGGGTTCAGTGTTACTCAGATTCAAAACTATTGTTGACATTGTATACGCTCCGTGTTCTTGCAGTGGGGGAAGCATTCACATAGGACAAATAAGAAGGTGATTCCAGGCGTTGTGCCCTTTGGTGGTGCTGATTTTAAAGCCCAAGTGCATTTTCACATTGCCTAATATTCATAAATCCCTGGTTAATTGTGCATCATAAATCAGGGAGCAAAAAGCCTGGTCCTCATCAAGAAGGAAGATAAGATGTGGATTATGGGAGAAAGAGCTTTTAAGCAGTAGAATCCCTAAATCCAGCCCCAGTGGAGTCAGAGGTTTGGGCAAAAAGAAAAATAAGGACCCTTCAGTGAAGGTTTTCCCATAGAGTTAAATTTGTTTAATCTAAAGAAGTGCTTTCAATTTTCAGATTATGTTTTTACTTGATGATTTTTTAATGAGCAAAACTATGACAACAGCCCTGTCTTAGTCAGTCCTGGCTGCTCTAAGAGAATACTATAGACTGAGTGGCTTATAAACAGCATTTACTTCTCACAGGTCTAGGGACAGGGATGTCCAAGATCAAGTTACAAGCAGATTTGATGTCTAGTGAGGGCCTTCTCCCTGGCTCAGAGCCCATTCTCTTGCCTTACCCTCACATTAAGGAAGGGGTGAGGGAGTTCTTTGGAGACTTTTTAATAAAGGCTTTAATCTCATTCATGAGGGCTCCACTCTCATGACCTAATCACCTCCCAAAGGCCCCACTTCCAAATACTATCACATACGAATTCAGTTTCAATGTATGCATTTTGAGAGGACACAACATTTAGTCTGTGGAAGACCCATTTAAAATTATTATTTTATTAGTTTATGAAATACAGTTTTAGAAACTGCTGTGTTAAGACATTAAGACATTAAGATTTTTAAAAATTGACTGTCATTCTTCACGTAAATATAAACCCACTCAACTTCATATCGATTCCTAGTTTGAACATGGAGAGGAGACAAGTAGGGAACGATGTGATATATTCCAGTGGTCACTATAGTTTGTTATAATTCTCTTCGTTTTAGACCCTCACATATTTCCTCCTAGATTTTTAAAAAAGACAAATAGTGATTATTGTCATTAGTGATGGTAATTTAATGCATTTCATTCAAATATCTCAAAACACATTATGGTCATGGAGTCTACTGCTGATACTGTCAGTTTAATGGCTTCATAAAACAATGTTTTGTGGAGGTGAATGGCTATTGTTCTAATTAATAATTCTAACCCTAAAATTCACAATTATATTTTTTCTTATTTTTTATTGAGTGATCTATGAAGTGTATCACAAAATGTAATCAAAATGCTCTTTTCAGTATTAGGTTAATTATGCTCAATTGTGAGTGGTATTGTTTTATAAATGTACATCAAGACTTCTTAGCAAGATTTTGAGTTCCCCAGAGGCAGAATTGGTCATTTTTCTCTTATGTCAAGCAATGAATCCATTTCAGGTCTGGTTGTATCATTGGAGCTCAGGAAACACTTTTTGTATTCTGTGTAATAATAAGCTTATCTTTGAAAATTACTCTTATTTTCAAAAGGTTTAGAAGCCTTAATCTAGATATCATAGAGAAATAAAAATAATGATTTTGTAAGTGTGCATTTTTTAAAAAAGATTTATTTATTTGAGAGAGAGAGAAAGAAAGAGAGAGAGAGAACACGAGCAGGGGGAAGAGCAGAGGGAGAGAGAGAAAGGGAGAGAATCTCAAAGCAGACCTCCTGCTGAGCACAGAGGGCCCCCCAAGGGCCTCGATCTCAGGACCCTGAGATCATGACCTGAGCTGAAATCAAGAATCAGACGCTTAACTGACTGAGGCACCCAGGCACCCCAGTAAGTGTGCATTTCTGTTTCAAAGATTGAAATAAAGTGCAAAAGGTTCATGAATTGAGAAATCAGTTTCAGTACAATTTTCTAATTGTCTATGTGTGTTGAGCAGATATATCACAGTTTTACTGCTAAATTTTAGGGTAATAAACTATACTATTCTTATTAATGCATTTTAACACTGGGTCAATAATATTATGACCATTATATAGTTTAATAAATAAAAGAAAGCCCTACTTTCACAATATCTAAGAAACTAACACAGTATCTAAAAACTGAAATTTTGATCATATGTGATACCTTAAACTGTAATATAATTAAGAAAATTTATTTTTCACTGTCTTCATTTCTTTTCATTGCAAATTCTTTTCACACAAGCCAGCCTATGGCATTTAATTTTTTTTTTTTCATATTATGAGACTTTTACTCTTTAACCACTACAGAATTTGCTCTTCAACCATCTGGAAACCTTAAAATCCAAGCTTTGAGAGGAACTCTATGCTAGTGATAGGATTTTTCTATAGATTTATTTCTTCATTGCTTTTTCTTCTATGCTGTCTCCTTTAAATTATTGTAAGAATTTTTTAAAGCATTCATTATATTACATTTTCTTACCTGATTTTGAAAGTAAAACATGTGTTCTAATAAGTATGATGATATTATTCCTTTGAATAACTTCCCCACATTTGGGAATAATTTCCAAAATAATATCAGTAGCAATTTTATATGGTCTATGAGTTTGTGTCGTCATGTGATATATGCTTTATCCATCATGGCCAATTTTATCTATATAGTTGTAAAAAGTGTTAATTAACACACCAAAGCCCCATATTCTGTGATCAATAAATCTAAAGTGCTATAGAATGTCCATATGGTGAGTCTGAGTACCACAAGAGTCTTTCTCTTTCCTTTACCTTTGCGAAGTTTTATGAAGTCGACTACTCTGAGAACAGAAAACCATCTATCTCCACCAAATTTTGTCTTTCATATTTACAAAAGGACTTTTTCCCTTTCTGCCAAAGCCTTCCAAATTTGCCAATGACCCTGATCTGCCAGGAGGTAATACGTAATGCCTCAGAGTTTCCTGAGAGGCTTTTTAAGCATTGTTTCCACATATGAAGTACAACCCGGGTCCTTTAATGGTGAGCTTGTCACAGTAGATTAGCTGAGTTTTATATTAAAATGTGACATTTCTGGTTGTGTTCGCAGTGACAAATTCAGTTTGTCCAATTATATCCGAGTAAGAGAATGTGTTTTTTAAAACCTAAGACATAACCGCATGGCCGTAAAAAGGAAAGGGACCCAGTGAAGGCACCTTGTATAAATTATAACCAACATATCGAGGAATTTTGTGGATAGAATCAAAATCTGCCATTTTATGCATATAAATACTTTCAATGCTTATTTACTTTATGTCAGCAAAGAAACTGTGTTTTTAAAAAAGTAAAGTCATAGAAACTAATTTATAACTTCAGTGCCTTTATCACTACTAAATCAGCACTTTTCAGTCTCTGATTTATTAAATCCTGAAAATTTACAAGCTTTTACCAATGAAACAAATTTTTCTATAGACTTTTAAATTTGTTATTTCTCTTGTCTGTTGTGAATTATATTTCATAAAAAATGACTGTTGTCTTCATTTATAAATTTTGTTTCACAATAGCTTGAAATATTTCTTAATTTGACAATCAGCAATTTACTTGTCAAAGCATGAATATTCTATCTTTTGTCTTATTGAATTAGAATGTGATAGTCCATTTCAGGCAGTTTTTAAGCCTTCCACCTAAATAGATTTGTTTCCCTAGGTAGCAAGTTATCCATCTTTCTTCATAATTTTTCTTAACACTTTCAGCTTGAGCAAGTGTATTGTTGTGTCTTACATTAAGGAAATCCAGTGGGGGAAAATTTGAAAATATAAAATAAGAAAATCCATTAGAGAAAATTGGAAATAATGTATAATTTTATTAGTATAAAAATATGCATTTCTTTTTAAATATACCAATACATAATGGAATTTCTTAGTTGATTTATTATTTACAAGTCATAGATTTACTTGAATAGATATCAGGCAATAAAGAAACTGCAAGCTAAAATGACAGACTCTCTGTTAGCTGGAATCAATCAAAAGTAAACATAAAATCCCTCAAAAGACATAAAATTAAAACAAAATAAGTTATGAATTAAAATTTTTAAATGATAATATTTTTAAGAAAATTATCAAGTTTAATGAGCTCTTCCTTGGGACTCTGAAATCAGTGAAATTATGGTGATCCTGAATAATTACTTTTTCTTGGAAACTAATTTCTCTAGCCTTAAGAACTAATTTTAGTATTTTGTCTTATTTTTTAAAGATTTTATTTATTTATCAGAGAGCGAGTCCGCATGCATGAGTGTGGGGGGAAGGCACAGAGGGAGAGGGAGAAGCAGACTCCCGGGGTGCAGGGAACCCGAACGCAAAGCAGGTTAGATCCCAGGACCCCGGGATCATGTCCTGAGTAGAAGGCAGACACTTAACCGACTGAGACACCCAGGCACCCCTGAGAACTAATTTTAGTATTTTAGGTATATTTTTTAAGATACCTGTTTATTAAATTTGTGGGATTGCCTTAAATTAGAATTAGACCTGCTTTTTAAAAAGTTTCATAGAATGTTTTTTTCAAGCCATTGTGTGCTGACTTACTTTAATTTTTGTAGAAGGATCAGGGATTCTTAGAATTTTTACTTTTTAGAGGTGCCATTAGAGACCATTTAACTGAATGATCTTTTTACAGTTGTAGTCGCCGTGGGCCACACAGTTTAAATAACCTCAGTCACACAATCAGTAGCAACAGTCTGAAACTCTAGGTGTTTTTAAGCACTGATTTGTTACCAAAATGGTAGCCAAAATGGTAATCTCTTAAAGCTATATATATATATATATATAAATGGAAGTTAAAAATGATAGAAAATTAAGGAGAGGGACAGGGGGTTTGTTAAAATATACAAGTATCTGAGCCAAGTCTCTTATATATGTATTTAGGTTCATTTATGCTTATGTGTACATCAAGAATATATCTCATACATTACTCCTTAAGTGATTACTTCCAGACTCCTCTTCCATCCATTAACATGTCACCTACCATCCTACCGTCCTCTTAATTATACTACAGTTGTCTCACATGACTTTCACTGCCCCTCATACTTCTCAATCCTCAGTTTATATCTCATTAACAGATATGCTCACCATAATTGAATTTGGCCAGTGGTTCATTAATCTTTTCAAAAATAATTTTTAGTAACCTTCATGTACCATACAGTATATGGGGATACATTTATGAGCAAGTCAGATTAGATTGCTTCCCTCACAGAGCTTATTATCTAGAGTAGGGCAAAGGTGCTCCATGAACTGATGCTACTCCTTGAACTGTGTAACTGCTTAATAGATTACCTCCAAAATGTACCTGACTAAAACTGCACGATGTTATTATCAATTTCTGCAGATCAGAAATCTGGGCATGGGTGAGCTAGCTCTTCTGTTTCAGAGTCTTTCACCAGGTTTCAATCAAAATTTCAGTCAGGGCTCCAATCCCATCTGACGGCTCAACTAGAGAAGCTCTGCTTCCATTCTCACCCACGTGATTCTAAGCAAGATTCAGTTCCTGGTGTGTCGTTGGACTGAGGACTTCAGTGCATCACTGCCTCTATTATAGGGGTTATCATCAGTTCCTTGCCATGTGGATCTCTCTATAGGGAAAATTGTATAATGGCATCTGGGTTTCATTGTACTGAGCAAATAAGAGAGAAAGAAAAGGGTATTCAGGAGGAAGCCAGAATCTGTTTATAACATAATCTTGGAAGTCACATCCTATCCTTTACTATGTTCCAATCATTAGAAAAAAAATCACAATACCTGGCCCACCCTTTGGGAAGATGACACAGGAGTCAGGGGTCACTGGGAATTATCTTAGAAGCTACTTACCACAGGCTTATATTTTACAAATATACCAGTATGTGACCAAAAAGAAATTTTAAAATGGAAAACAATATTGTGTTAAGAATTGTGAAGGGATTGACATTTTATTCTGTGTCTGTATGCCATATAACAGGTTAGCCTGCCACAATTTCATGGATCTGGTAGTAAGACAAGAGACTATGGGCTCAGAGACTAAGGACAGTTCATTGCTTGTAGCAACCAATAAGAGTAGCCAGACATTAGCATTTTTTTAATTGTTTCATTGATTCAGTTCTTGCCAGATGATATGAAGAGTGTCAGATTACACTTGCACATGCTACAGATTGCCTTATAGGAATTCTGAATTTAGTGAACATAAATCTTTTATAATGAACAATAAGCATACCTCTCCTTTGTTCCAAAGGGAGATGCTATCTCTGTAGTCCAGATTGTAAGCAAACTTGTGCTTTATTCCAAAACGAGCCTGTCGTGGTGTCTCTGAAATCATTGTAGGGATTGATAATTTTAATAGTGCTATGAAAGAATCATGTATGTTTCATTCTTTTTTTAAAAAAAAGATTTTATTTATTTATTTGCCAGAGATAGAGACAGCCAGCGAGAGAGGGAACACAAGCAGGGGGAGTGGGAGAGGAAGAAGCAGGCTTATAGCAGAGGAGCCCGATGTGGGGCTCGATCCCGTAACGCTGGGATCACGCCCTGAGCCGAAGGCAGACGCTCAACCGCTGTGCCACCCAGGCGCCCCTCTTTTTTTTTTTTTAACTGGAGTTTGAGGAGGAAGGAAGGAAGGAAAGAAGGAATGATGGAAGGGAGGAAGGAAGAAGGAAGGAAAGAAGGAGTTTGAGGTAAGATTGCATAATAGAGATCCTGATGGAATGTTGAAAAGAACGAGAGTATCACCTAAGATGAGTGGGGTAAAGATAAGCCCTGCTTGTTAGGGTTAACCCCAACCAAATTTTCTTGAAATTTCTTCAAGAGAACCACAGATGACAACAAGAACAAAAGCCCTTGAAGACATACTCTGGAGGATCTGCACCATATTATATGTTGATACCGCAGAAGAACCATGAAATAACTACCTCTTAATAGCTCATTTCATAGGAGAGACAACTTTTGCAATGTTAAGTGTGAAATCCTGTTTAGAATGGAAAGACAATGGAAAAATCTGCTGCCTAAGAGGAGAAGGCATTATGGTTAGCTTCTGGAAATAAGAGAAATCAAGTTAGTTAAATCCAGAGAAAACCTATAGGCCAAAAGAAACTTATGGAGAAGTGAAGAACACAATAAGAAGACAAGCAAAACTGTCAAATAGTTTGCATCTTTTTAGTCACAGAAGTGAAAAAGACTGAGATTATAGCAGAATTATGACCAAACTGAGTTAAATCTAAGTTAAGGCTGCACAGTGTAGACGCTAACTCATGAGCATAGAAATATATGAAGATAACATCAGGCAGATGAAAAAAAAATGATTAGAAACACCACTGCATATTGTCTAGTTAGCTCCATCTTGACTGAAAGTCTGGAAAGGATTTTGAAAGGGAGTTGTATTCCAGAGAAACAGGCGTGTCTTGAGGGAAAAGGAACTGTGTTATATGTTCAGGGTTAAATGTACGTCTTTGCCCTCAAGAGAGATTTTGTCAATTCCCGACTTGTTGCTTTCCCCCTTGACACGAGGTTGGGTCTTCACATAGTTTCCCCTCTGCTCTTTGATGCTATAGGAGGCCCCATATACGAGGAAAAGCTGTGAAGTTACGTTTAATACTCTAAACTTCACCGGGATTGGTGCAGTAGCCAGGCATCTTGCTACTTAAAGAGTTCTTGTTTCTATCATCTCCCAAGAATGTTGAATGTTGATCTGTGTGTGTATGTGTGTATTTCTGTAAAATCCATGTGAATATTTCAAACACTATAGACAAAGCAATATCCACTTGACTACCACATTCCCATCCCAATATCATTTCTGCCCCCTGATACGTATACTATAAATTTGGTGTGTATTTTTCCAGACCTGTGCATAGACATTGTGTCATTTATGTAGATACAGAAATGGGATCATATAGACTAGGGATTGGACAACTACATCCTCTGGGTCAAATCTTGTCAGCCATCTGTTTGTTTATAGGCTGTGAGCTAAGGGTCGTTTTACATTTTTTAATTGTTACATTTTAAATAGTTATATAAGAACCCACAGGAAAACCTCAGTTTTGTTCTGCAAAGCCTTAAATATTTACTATCTGGCCCTTTAAGAAGTGGTTTGCCAATCTTTGATATAGAATGAACTGTTTTCCAAAATATCTTAATTCATATGTAAAAATATGTTTTAGAGATCTTTCTGTGAATCTATCTCATTCTTTTTAACTGAAAGATAATATTCCATAGTATGGATTAAGGTTGTACAAACCACTTATGTTTTGGTAGATGTAAGGGTTTGTCTCATTTTTAACATCAAAAACAATGCCAAAGTGCCCAAACTTTGGGTGCACAAAGGCAAGTATTTGCACGTGAATGTTTTCCATTGATTTTTACAAATAATGTACTGATAATCTCTCCATAGATCTGAGTTCATTTCCTGCTTCTAAGATTTTTACTAAAGTCAGATGCTGCTCGTTTATCACTTCATGAGAACTGTTAAATGCCAGTAAGAAATAAAACTATCAAGTGTACCAGCCTTACATCAGTAGGTATAATACATTTTCCCCATAGGCAATGGTGTAAAAGATGACAAATTATAACCAGAAGAGTATTTGGCAAACATAGAAATAAAACAGGGGGCATCAATTATATGAATTTAATGCTTAAAAAGCATCAGACTAATTCAGCCTAATGTATCTATCTCAAAAATAAGGATAGTGTCATTAATAGGTCAGGTTATAGGCTACTTCTTTTTTTCAACAGAATCTACGATTCTCATTTCAAGTATAAAGCCCTACTTCCGTCTGCTAGCACATAATGGGACCACATAATCATTGCTGAATGGCTGAATGAAGATACTGATATATTTTTGTTTTTGAGACTGCTATTTCTGGATATGATTATAGGACATAGATTATACAATGTGTGAAAATTAATTCAAATGTATTTATTATGGAAAAATAATAAAGTCACATTATAGTGAATTCTTAGAAACACATGTTTTAACCAATTTTAAATAATGTAGGTAATATGTAGGGAATACAGAGTGAATCAGAGCCTATGTGAAAAATAGTATATTTTTTAAAAACCTGTGCTTTTGAAAAAATATGACAAAATGTTGTACTTGTTGACTAGCTCAGAAAGGTTTTACATACATACAGAATGTCCAAGCACATATTTTAAGAACATATACTAACCATATTCAAATAATTTAATGGTTGTCATAGAAAATAAGAACTGAACATTGCTATGTTGCTGTAAAGCAAGTTCTCAAATTTCATCCTGTATCAGGATCACCTGGAGGGCTTCAGTCGGCTAGGCTCCACCCCCAGAGTTTCTGAATCACTAGACAGGCTTTGGGTGTCAGCTTGACAGTGCCAAACGGCCTCCCCCAGAATTTCTTTCGTGTATGTTTCTGGTTAGGGTGGGCTACAAGAGATAGCATGGGAGAGTAGGAGGAAGGAATGGGAGCAGCGGCTTATTTGTACCAAACACAAATACCTTACCCAGTGACTCAGTCAAATGCTAATCTAGGTGTTGCTGTGAAGGAGCTTTGCAGATGTAATTAAAACCCCAATTAGATGACTAAAGTAGGGAGATCATTTTGGGGTGGGCCTGACCTACACGGCTGGAAGGCCTGAAAAGAGGACTTAGACCTGAGATGGAGAGAGAGCCAGGAAAAGAAAGGGTAAGACAAGGACACAGAGAAAGACACAGAGACAGAGAATGAGGCTACCACTGTGGACAACTTCAGCCCATACCCATGGGTTACCAGCCCATGTGTGATCTTCCTTTCCCAGCTCCCTGCCCTAAGGATGTCGGACTTGCTTAGCCAACACCCACGATTATATAAACTAACTTCTTATAATAAATTTATCTCTACATATAGTATATGCAATATATAAATAAATATAAATATATGTATATATACGTACAAACATACACATGCTTCTCTGGTTGAATCCTGACTGATACAGTCATTTGGGGTGGGACCTGAGAATTTATATCTTTAACAAGTCTCTAGGTGACACTGAGGCTGCTGGTTTGGCAATCTCGCTGTGAACTGCTTTACTAAAGGAAAGAACATGGGTCAACATGTATAAATTAACAAGGATAAAATATTAAACACAACATGAGACAGAGGTGTCTAACAATTTAGAATTTTCATTCATGAATAATCTGCCTTGTACAGAAACGAAGTTCTCTCAGACATTGCAAATGTTTAAGAAGAGTTGGGATAATAACAGTATACTCTGAGTACTTTTCATGTGCCGGGCAATCTTCTGAACACTTACATGTATTAAGTAACTTTATCTTTTTATTATGGAACGTAAAGAGTACACATAATTTGTCCAAGGTCATAGCAAAGATGGCAGAACTTGGATTTGAACTGAGATAGTCTGATTGAAAGCCAATGTCTCTGAATAATCAGCAATACTGCCTGCTCTCCCTCCCCCTCCCTCTGTCCCACTCCCCATCTATATATACTCACACACACATATACATATATCTCAAAGGTGCTATTAGAGAAATCATTTCAGTGGGAATTATTTGGATTAGATAATCTGGAAAATATTTAAACTTTGATTCTATCATGTAGATGAAATAACTGGCTTGCCTGAGGACTAATTCTTTCATTTTATTCTTCTCCCATTCTCAAAATTTACTCTTTTGATTGTTTTCCTTTGTAAACAGTCTTACTTTTATAAACTTGAATTCTTGGCCCCCTCGTGACTTGGATAAATGTTAACATTTTAATTTTTTTAATAATATACATTCTAGTTTTTCCTATCATGGGAAAATTCAAGAGGCAACTTGATATTCAAATAGTTTTAGACCTCAGTTCCATCTTTCATATTAACATACATGTTTTTGCAAAAACTGCTAAGATTTTGTACCACTCTGCCTAGTCTCTACTATACGACACATGTTTACAAACTTAACGAGGAGAGAGAAGAGAAAGGATTTCCAGGACCTAAAATGTTATTAGTGAATTATATTATCCTTATCATTAATCATCATCTGTTATGTCATGTTTGCTCTCCATCTGGTTGGGTATCAGGTGTGATCCTGAATAGTTTCAGTACATTAATTCCCAACTAGTGACTACTGGTGGCGGGCAGATTAGGTTACTCTGTGACTATTTATTAACTTTGTTAATTGTTTGACAAATCATTATTGACTACCATTCACAGAATGACAGATGGCCAATAAGATGTTAAATAGCATTTGCTGTACTTTTGTGATCTCTTGATAGATCATACATTTAAAAAATTAAAAAATAAAAAACATTTTTTTCTTTTAAGGGGGTGAATGAGTTATGTTATAAAATCAAGGTATGAATAATTTTAGTATGAAAATGAGGCCTAATTTAAAATGGAGTAATGAAGACCAAATTAACCTTAAATGCTGACACAATTAAGGGTTGTTTTCAGAATCTTTTGCGCTTCTCTGATAATGAGTGTATTAAGAGAGTGTTCTAGTAATCAATATTATAACAGTAGGAGAGCAAACCTGGGAAAGAATCCAAAGTTACTGGAATAGTTCATGGTACAAATGCTTTCTGGATGAAATAATGAAAGGGAGACAAGTGTGAATTCATGTTCTTTTCAGGTGTTTTTAAGCCTGTGAAATTTCAATAGGGCCTGAGCAAGACAAATTAAAGAATGGAACATGTTTAATTATTTTCACCTTTAAAGCTTCAAAAAAGGAGTTTTAAACTTTAAAAATTTGCTGATTTGGCATTTTTTTTTAAAGAAAATATAATATGGAATGACCTGAATACTGGGAAACTCATCCTGAGAAATGGTGACCAATATTGAGTAAGAAATCTACAACAAAACCTAGAACTTTTTCCCCAGTCTTGCTCAGCTCAGCTTTTATCTGTCTTATTCACCAGGGCCTTCCTATGTTAACTAGAGTAATACGAGGTTATGTCAAATAAACATCAAAAGTTCACTGACATAACACAATTGAGGCTTATTTCTTGCTTGAATAACAGTTCAGGTGCAGGTGTTTCTCCTCAGAATATGGCTTTACTCTATCTAAAGATTTAGGGACTCAGATTTTTCTATCTTGGGACTTTCTTATTCTCTACTGTTCCGGAGTCTACTGTGCTCAAGGAAAATAAAGGGGAAAAAAGAGTGTAGAGAAGACGTTCACACGTTTTAACTATGTCATAACATAAGTGCTAAATGCCACTTTCACTCACATTCCATTGGCAAGAAATACTCATACGACTCCATTAAAATGCAGGGGAAGCTGGGAAATGTGCTTTCTGACTGGACAGCCAGTTCCCAGCTATTACTCTAGTCTGTGGAAGAGTAACATAGATTTTGGTGGGTGGATAACTGTCTGTGATGGAATTGTCTCATAAAAAGTGTTACATTTGTATTTGTGGAGTAAATGGATGCGGATGACATTTGTTTGGACTACCTTCTAGAGGGGAAAAAGATCACCAAGTTGGGGTGTCATCCATGAGACTCATGGAGTTTTCTCTCTTGTGTATATGGCAACAGGTAGAAGCAAGGTGGCAGCAGCCTTCCAGCTTCATCACACCTGAAAGATTCTTTCAGTTTGTTCCCTGTGTCTGACAAATTTTTTCTGAAGTCTAACAATAGGATTGCAAAGTTCGTAAGAATGACAGGCCACTCTATTTCAAATACCCTAAAATATTAATCCATGCCATGAAGTTTTCCTAGACTAAGTGAAACCATTACTCTTACAATGTTACCTTTTTTTTCTTAAATATCTCATTCAGAATGGGATCCTCTTAATTTCTCATGTATTTATAATTAACAGTGGCTTTTTCTAAATTACACTTAAGATTGTTATTTCCCCCCCGGGTGCCTGGGTGGCATAGTGGTTGAGCGTCTGCCTTCGGCTGAGGGCGTGATCCTGGCGTTCTGGGATCAAGCCCCACATCAGGCTCCTCCACTATGAGCCTGCTTCTTCCTCTCCCACTCCCCCTGCTTGTGTTCCCTCTCTCGCTGGCTGTCTCTATCTCTGTCAAATAAATAAATAAAATCTTTAAAAAAAAAAAAAGATTGTTATTTCCCTTCTAATTCCTTTCCCCACCACAATCTCTCCATTAAATATATTTATAAGCATGTCAACAATTATCTACATGTTGCAGGGAAATGGCTCCTTAAAGAGATCCTCCAGTGAATCAAGCCCATATTTTAAAAAATTAATTAGTTAATTCCAGTATAATTAATGTACAATGTTGTGTTAGTTTCAGGTGTATAATATAGTGACTCAGCAATTCTATACATTACTCTGGGCTCATCATGATAAATGTAATCTTAATCCCCTTCATCTGTTTCACCCATCCCCCCCATCTCCTCTGATAATCACCAGTTTGTTTTTAGTTAAGAGTCTCTTTTTTTAATCTCTTTTTAATTTGTTCATTTGTTTCCTAAATCCCACATGTCGGTGAAATCATATAGCATTTGTGTTTCTCTGACTGACTTATTTCACTTAGCATTATAACCTGTAAATCTATGTTGTTGCAAATGGCAACATTTCATTCTTTTTATGGCTGAGTAATATTTCAGTGTGCGTGTGTGCCTTTATCCATTCGTCTATGGATGGACACTTGGGTTGTCGAGCTATATTTGAAAGGTTGGCTGTGTTAGAATATATCAAATGATTATCCATTCAAATGATGAATATCAAAAGTAATGTGGATGAAAGCATCTTTTAAATTGTAATGCTGTGTTCAAATGTGCTATTAATACCTATTAGAACTGTCTCTTTGTGAAACAAGCCAGTTAACCAAGTAAGAGGTTATCTTTAACTTGAGCCATGAGGTTATCCACAGTTGTTATTCTATATTAGCTGCAAGTTGGATTGAGTGCTCTCAAGGGTTTCCTCAAACTGTGAGATAATCTGTTTTTATTCATTTGAATTTCCTCATTTTCCAGGCAAGAAAACAAGGGAGGTGAAGTCACTTACCCAAGCGTAAGTGCTTAAACCATGATGCTCTTGCCTTTAATGACGACATATTCTTTCAGGAATCATGTGGGCTTTGGCCTTAACTGTATCTGAGCTGCCTTTAGCACTTCAACTTATTTTGGTTGTTGTTTTCTTGTCTGTCCTGGCCAGCAAATGCTCTCAATTTCATATACAATAGTAACTCCACACTGTCAAGAGAGCTAAGTAATGTATCTATCAATATCCTGATGGCCCAATATTCAAATGATGGCTTTGCTTGGTACTCAAGTTCAGTATGTTTTCTAAGGATAAGGTGAACTGGGTATGGCCTTCTAAGAATTGAGTGAGCATTACTATGCTCTGACTTAATACCTAAACTAGTTAAGAAAGAGGAAAATATTAGCAAATGATTTTATAATAATTCACAATGTCTGACTATATAATTTGAAATCAAAGACAACGTATCCCTACCACTGCAACATCTATAACATGAATATATTTAGAATTCTAAAGACAGATGTTTTCTTGTTTCTAAGGAAATATTTTCCAATTAAATAAGCTTTCAGCAGATATTTTTTAGTCTTTGGCTTGTTTATATGATGTGAAATAATTCCGGACAGGACCACTTTCCTGCTCAAATTAAGCAATCTAAAATGATGACGACAGAATGGGTGAATACTGTAGATTCAATCGATTACTGATGACTTAGTCCCTCAGTTTGTCTTTATCAGTATATACCTTAGAATGGGTCAAGTTAGTTTGTTTTAAAAAAATCTGCTTTGGAAACATACCTGATTTTCTCTGGGTACTTTTTGGTTATCTTCACTGAGATTACCAACTCTGTGAACCTGTCAATATCCCCCTTTCTTTACAGTCTCACCATTAAAATACTGTAGTCATAATACTCCCAATTTAGAGAAATTAATTATGTCATCTTCTACGTATAAAGAGGAATACATTACGTGATTTAATAGGACAGAAACATCAGTGCAGAGATACACAGTAAAATTATAATGTATTGATCTGTTTTACCTCCAAAACATAGTTGCTAATATTGAAAAATAATAGTTCCAAAATGCTATAGCTTGCATATTAGAAAAAAAGTATTTCATTTCTATGGGCTTTTTGACATTCAGTTTGTTATTCTCCTGAAAACTTCATCTCGTCCTTGGAAAACACAGGAAAAGTCTCTCTTGATAGAATTTCATGATACATAAAAATAAGGCGATGTTTTTAACTGGTTTATTACATCTCTTACATATGTGATTAACAGGTATACAAGAAATGGTGCTGTCTAAATGGAAAACGTTTCTTAAAGTTGCATTTGCATATAATCATATGCTTGCAAATAGCTTTATGAAATCTGAGCATTTTCTCCATCCATTAAAAGTGCTCCGCATGCTCCCTGGCATATAGAATGGCCCTTAAATGTTAGTTATTATCACTATCTATGAAATAAGGGAGCTGAATTAGATCCATATAACATATCACAATAAGCTAAATTTATTTTCCTTTTCTGAACTCTTTGTTCAATATATTTCAAGCTACATATCTGATTCTAGATAAGACATATAATGTTCTCACAGAGAAATTTTAATTTTTCAAAGATTCTCTTCTTTTTTTTAATTCTTGAGAAGTGCAAGCAGTGATTGCCACAAAAGACACCAGTTTATCACTTTCCCTCAGAGCAGACATTCTTGTGCATGTGCACTACTTTGGGATTAGTAACCAGGACTTTTGAGTTTGGGCCATTTGAGTTCTCTCAAGCCAATAGCAGCTAAAGAGCTTTGATTCATCCAGCCAATAAGTAGACAATTCCAGACCCACTCCAAGACATCAAAAGTGGAATTTTAATCTGTGAATTGAAGGAACTTTTGCTTCTCCAGTTCCCCATGCAGAATATTTAAAAATTATACTTTAGAATCATTTCTCCAATAGGATGCTAGGCTTTGGAGATACAAGTAAAACATGATCCTTAACTTTAAGGGAACTGCTTATGTATAATGTGTTCTTTAGTACAGTATCCTATTGTATTATCTAATAATTGGATTAGTCTGATGGGAGGTGTATGTGGTGATACGGATGTAGGGCAACATATCACAAAACAGGCGAAGAGGAAATCAGTTGGAGCTTTATAAGTTTAAATTTAAAGAATGAGTTTGAATTTGAAGATGAAAATGGAGAGAAAGAGGAAGAGATGAGAGGAGATGGAAAAGGACATCTTAACTTAAAAAGATAGGAGCAAAGGCAAAGAAATAAAGTTAGGATGCAGCACTTGTGGGATCCTGGCAAACAGGTCAGTACAGCAGCCGTTTCGATCACTGGACAGTTGGATAATTTTTCTTAATAGATTTAGACTTCTGTAGCCAAAGCTTGTAATCTACTGGAAAGCATCTGAACATCTCACCACCCAAACAACAGGGTGTTTCTCCTTTTCTGAACCCTGCTGCATATTTAATTAATCTATTTTGCATGAACTTCCCTGCGCCATTTTTTAAATTCCTTTGTCTTAAACTACAAATTAAGCCCTATTGCTTTACTTTTCACATACATAAATTCTTTGAGGGCAGAGTTGAAACATAATAATATATATATGCCCTGCATTACCTACATGCTTCACATGGAGCTGATATTTGATAGTATTTTTCATTGGACTACATACTTTGTGTGGATATTTGTTTTGCTTTATTATTTGTTTTGATTTTGATTTATTAATTTCCTCTGTTATAAGTTGATGTGTGTCCCTGCAAAGAAGCTATATTGGGGTCCCAAAAGCTAGTATTTCCAAACATGATCTTATTTGGAGATTGCTAAAGAAACAATCCCATTAAAATGAGGTCATTAGGATAGGACCTAATCCAATATGACTGGTGTCCCTATAAAAAGAGGAAATTTGGAAATATAGAGAGAAACACATAAAGGGAAAATGTTAGGAGACACAGGGAGAAGAAGGCCATCTATAAACCAAGGAGAGAGTCACAGTACAGATTTTCTTACAGTGGTCAGAAGGGACTATCCCAGCCCATACCTTGATTTCAGAATGTCTGGCCTCCTGACTGGAAATTTCAGTTGCGTAAGCCACCCAGGTTGCGCTACTTTGTTACGACAGCCCTAGTAAACTCACACAACCTCTAAAATGACTTTACAGTCCTACTGAAATACTTCCACTACGTAAAACAAAACCAAGTCATATACGGCTTAAAGTTTGTCAAATGCCTCACACTCCTGAGCACACCAGCAAATTATTCAACCTCTGTGTTAATTGGTGTTAGAAGACCGGGACCATAGGTGTGATGGTTACCTTATATGTCAAGTTGATTGACCATGGGATTCCCAGATTAAACATTATTTCTGGGTGTGCTTTGAGGGTATTTCCAGATGAGATTAACATTTAACTCAGTAAAGTAGATTGTCCTTTCCAAAGTGAGGGGGCATCTTCCCACCCACTGAGGGCCTGAATAGAACAAAAGGCAGAAGAAAGAAAATTAGCCCCTTTTTTCCATGCATCACTACATGAGCTGGGGCATCTCATCTCCATCTTCTCCTACCCTGAGACTGGTATTTACACCATGGGCTCCCTTGCTTCTCAGGCCTCCAAACTCGGACTGAATCACACCATCGCTTTCCTGGGTCTTTGTCTCATGGATGGCAGATCATGGGATTTCCCAGCTCCATAATCACACAAACCAATTTCTCATAATAAATCTCTCTCTCTGTCTCTACATCTGTTATTAAATATATAGAGAGAGACAGACAGACAGAGACAAAAAAGGGACAGAGAAAGAGAGAGATTGAGAGAGAGAGATCCTATCAGTTCTCTTTCTTTGGAGAACCCTGAGAAATACAATGGGTGATAAATGGGGTAAATGTCACCGTGTACTTCACCATTTCAAATATGTCTCATGCTTTTAACAGAAGTTTTATAAATACCTGCAAAGGTTATTTGTCAGTCAGTTGTCAGTTGTCAATCATCTCTCAATTACCCACGTATGAATTATTCAAACTGGTTAATCTCAGACTGATTTCTTTTTGCCTCCCAGCACACATCTGAACTCACTCTCTGTTCCAGCAATTGATATGTGCTTAGGGAATGCAGACTAATTTTAATATTAGCCTGAACAAATACTTAGAAGACTAAATCTGTTTTCTAAAAATAAATTAATGCATTCCCCAAGACAAATATGTATCATCTCTGTATTATCAGATATTTTGGATTATTTAATGCCATGGCTCATTTACTTGATAATCAAGAGTATAATAATCTCTGTGCTTACACTGTTATAACTTGAGGTTATAAATTCTTAATTGTCAGATGTTCTTCCTTTCAGCTTTCTGTGATGCTCAGGACAGCATTACAGGGCCAGCTGATATAGGTTGGACACAAGAAGTCTATCTTGCAGTCTCAGCTACCCGGGTTAGGAGACCTTACCATGTTCCAGTATTAGCTCTTAACAACCGTGCCTCCTTGGTGATTGTGCATACTGAGCACAAGTGCATCCAACCTGCCATTTCGCACAATATCTTGTCCGTCTTCCGAGTCCTCATTTCTGATGCTCACATGGATAACTAATTCCAGTTAGATGTGACTACAATCTCCCATATGTAATGGCAGTTATATTTGCGGCTCCCATATTAAAGACGACCTGAGAATGTATCCCCAAAAGCGTGAGCTTAAAATACAAGACTGCCATATTAAATTATTTGTTAACGTTAGTCCCAGCAAAGGCTCTGGAAAAAAAAAGTGCTGGCTGTAAATGTCTTCTCCTATTTATCTGAATACAGACTTCTTAGGAAACTTGACTTTCCATTAAAGGTATTTTTAATTAATTGGGACAACTTCTAAAGTGTATGCCACATTTAAAATCAGGTATATTTTCCTATATTATAGTTTGCTCCTTTATATAAGTCAAATAGACCTGAGGGAAGAAAACACTTAAAACTTTGTATTTCAGTATGAGTTATCTGATCTGAATTTGATTTTTCTTTACAAAACCCTAACTCATTCATTAGAGTCATGTTTATCTATTTAGTAGTTTAGGGAACAATTTGGCAATTTTGTGGTTTTTTGAGATTATCGTTCTCTTAAAGTGCCAGTGTTTTAAAATAGCGTTCTTGTAATTTTACACGCTTTTGTGATGGAGTGCTGTTTTGTTATATAATTTTGACTTGGATTCTTTCCATTTGCATTTGTTTATGTAATTTCAGGAGGAATACTGAACATCTGAGTCCTGGATGATACTAATAAACTAATAATTGCAGAGGTTTAAAAAAAAAAAAGATGTGACTATAATCTCTTTCCTAAACACTTTCTGAATTTGGGCTCAGTGAATAAATCCATTTTTGGAGGTGCTTGCTTCTTATTATGTTCCGAATCTGTGAGTGACCAGGCTTTCTGGCTTATGAACTAGGAGGCAGATAGGGCAGATCATTAAGTACGGGAGAAATGAAAGAAATGTTCAAAAAAGAGAAACTGTCTGCTGAGTTTTCCAAGCCTTGGTTTAGTTGCCTTCAGAAGCCCTGCTGAAATTCTGCCCTTGAGTGTTATGAGACTTATGTCCTTACAAATTTTACCTGTTTGATGAAATTAAGCTAATACAGAAATCATTGGTCAAATCTCCTTATTTTATAGATGAGGATTTTGAGGTCCAGGGAAGCTAAGTTGTGGGTCCAAGTTCACAAAGAATTCATTTTAAAACTAGGAAAAGGACACATACCTCCAAATTCCCAGGCAATGGCTCACTTTGAGGTCATGGTTCAGTGCAGTTCTCTAACCTTTAAAATATCAGACTTGGAAAGTAATAACTAGTAAATAGATCTCTCAGTAAAATATTTATCATTCACTGGCTGGCTTCCTACTATGTGCTATCTGCCTTCTAGGACCTAGAGCAGAGCCCAAGACAAATGAGGTGTCTGAACTCACAACATTTATATTGTAAAAATTATACTTTATCATCAGTGCAGTCAAGATCTTTTGAATTTTTCTGGTCGTCTGGATAGATCTGTACAAATGTATCTCTTTTGTTGGTCCTCCCTGAGACAAAGTTCATGAATATACAAAATGGTGTGCTACAGCCACAGGTATAGTTTGGTCCCCACAGAATGCAGAGAAGCCAGCTGTCTCCCAGAAAACAACAGGAAAGGGAAATATAGCATAAGGGACTGGAAAGCATATTTACACAATGCGTGCCCCATGGCTCAGTCCTGTCTAATATGTCAGCACACTGAGAAAGTTTAGTGAATTTTAGCTCTTCAGAGAAAATAGTTGTTATAAATACAGACTAGCCTTCTTGCCCCTTTTTTCTTTGATTCTTGTCATGAGTCTGTCACTGATTGCTGTATACATCTTGGCATCAATCAGCTGACATTTATGCCCTATTATTTAGGATTCTCCATGTTTTAAAACTTCAAATTTATAACACAATCGTTCCAACTCCTTCACCTTGCATTTAAGGTCTTCCATCATCTGACCATAGGTAAAATTATACCTCCTATGTATAAAAAGAATTAGCAACTGGTAACTGCAAGAAAAAAACAAAAATCTCATTCTGTTACTTCCCTTCAAATTACACACACTCCAATTAAACCAACATGTTTATCTTCTTGTGTACTACTACCCCCACCCTGCCTCTGTGGTTCCTTTCCATCTGTGCCTTTGCCTCTGCAATTCATTGATTTGAGAGTACCTCCTTCCTGTCTCTGAGCTTTGACAGCATCGCCGAGAGCTGTTATTCCAGCTTTGTTCTTTGAAGATAGGGCCAGTTTAAAGACACTGAATATTTCAGATACGTGCTGGCCTTGCCTTCTCTATTATGAGGGTATCTACCTGTGTGACCATCTTCTGGCCAACAGATCATGAGGAGAAGTCTGCTAGGCAATAATTTCCTCCATGGTAATACTAACACCCGTAAGGAAAGTCTCTTTCCCTTCCTTGCTTCTTCAGTTGTAGAACCGAGACAATGTCATATGGATTTTCTCTAGCCAACTTGCCACTCTGATAGGTTTGTTGAGACAATCTCAGAAATGTCCATTCAGAGTCTTACCATTATTAAGCCACTGAACCAATCTAGGTGCCACCTTCCCCCAGAGCTCCTGTTACATAGAAAGAGTGAATCTTTATTTTAAAATCACCTTAATCTGGATATTTTTTTACTTGTGGCTTGAGACAAATCGATACCAACTGATATTAGACTACAGTATCACTTTACTTGTACCTTTATATGTTTAGCCTTTTATGTCTTATATTAAAGTTACTTATAACTTACATGTACATTGTAGTTTACACAGTTAAGTAAGGTGTTGTTCCCCCGATGTTAAATAACAACACACTGAAGCTTGAAGCATTGTCCTGTCTCAAGGCACACAGCTAGAAAGGGGTAATGCTGATTTTGATCTCATAGTAATCCTTGAGGTATGGCTTCTCTTGGATAATTAGCCAGATGCTGGTGATTTTTAAGAGTGCTGTATTTTCATGGGTTCTGCTTTGACAAATAGCCTTCCTACCAGTAAGTTATGTTTATATGAATGTTTGTTGATTGATAACTTTCTGACTTATTTTACGGCTATGCTTGGTCTTGGCATCCTTATGCAGATGATCCTATAAATGGTTCACAGTCCATAGTATTCTCCAGAATATATGGGAAGCAGGATAACTTAGTAGTTAGGTGCACGGGTTGGGTCACAATGTGGGATTTATACCCTGAGTCCACATTCGTTAGCTGTACACCCAAGACAAGATAACAGTACAAATTATGTTAGAAATCAGCTTTTATTGTGGGACACAACTTAAGCATTGGTGTCTTTGTAACTCCTGAATAAAGCATACAAGGCCCAGGATCTTAGGCACATCAGGTGCTCGAAATGTGTTTAAACGAGTGAAATGTGATAGATAAAAATCACCTAAGCTTTCTTTCATTGAGATTGTTATTTAATAATACAGATTTCCAGGAAAGAATAGACAGAGGCAAATATGGTTATGACAGGTACTAACCCAGCCTTTCTATCAATTCTCACCTGTATCTACCAATATCACAGGAATTCTGATTAAGGCAAATACCTTGTGTAGCCTCAAAAATGCTATCAGTGCTAAAGCTCTGATAGGGTTTCCAATTATATAAAAATGTATAATTGCCCACACCATGATCTCTTTTAGGTCTCAATCCCAGGGGCTTGGTCTAAGTTTTCTTGCCATGTTAACCATGTATAGCTCACCCTGACAGGCTTATCTCTCTCTTTTTTTTCTTTATCTCTTAATAAGCATTTTTGTGTGCATGGCCACATTTCCTTTCAAAATCTTATTTGCTCAATGAGACACAAGAATTCAGTCCTATTGAGAAAAAAAGCAAATTAAAAAGTTATTAAAGCATGTATTGCCTCTTGACAAGCCCCTCTGGATCCATTTGAGCTTATGACCATGGTGAGTCTTCAGGAACCACTGAGCCCTTCCAAGCCACATGCTGTTTGATAATTAGGGGCTATATTATCTGTGATAGAAATCAGTACTGAAGAAAACAGCGAAAGAGACTAATATAGACAACCAGCTGTTGTTTTTCTGCCACTGTACTGGTTGACTTAAACTATGTCGCCATCCAAATTTATTTTGAGCCAGAACCTTTCCTCACAGTACTGCGATGGCCAACAGAACACTGTGCCATCCTGGCTGTATTACCATAGCAATCGCTAACATCTGTGTGGGCTTGACAATTTACAATGTCCTTTTACATTATTTATCTTATTTAATCCTCACAGTATAACTGTAAAGTAGAAAAATGTAGCCTCATTTTAAAGGTGAAACAGGTATGTGTGATTTGATGTGACTTGTTCAAGTTTCAATGATGGGTCTGGAACTATCTGGCTTCTGTATGGTTTTTTGTCATTGTCATCCTCATCTCTGCTTATTTTAATAGCAGTGGGAAATTCCAACTGGTTCTTCTTTATTTTGTGGCATGTGCTGTGCTGGCGTGTTCTACTTTTGCCTATAGTAGGAGTCATTTGAATCACATCAGCCTGCACTCTCCGTTTAGCCACCTTGGAATGGGGATCATTGGCCTGTTGACCCATCGAGTAATGGTTCAGTCCAAATTAGCTGGTTAATTCCAAACTGCTGTCCCTGCTGAGCTAACAGGAACAGAGGATCTTATGGCACTAGTCCTTAAGAGAAACTTCAAAGCAAGGCAACAGGGATGGCTGTTTTAGAGACCTCTCCTTCGATAATTGCCTTCTCACCATAGTTTACTAGCTTTAGGTTTGGACAATATTGAAGATCAAGTTTTACCAAATGAAAAGATGTCTAGGAACTTTTTGGAAATTACTCATCTTGTAGTTTCATTCCTCTACAGGAATGTGTCTCAGTTTTATTAATCTTTGCATTGCTCTGGAAGCCAGTCCTGCTGGTCTTGCAGATCCTGCTTCCTGGCAGCTGGGACACGTATTTATAATCAAGACTTCAGTTCCTTGAAAGCAACCTTTGGACTTTATTGATTGCTTTACATCAGTTAACACCCACCTGGCATCCTTGAATCGTACGTTACAATATCGGCAAACAGTTTTGGCATCCTCATCTTTCGTAGAACACATTCACAAATGAAGAATAGATGATTATTCTAGTGGGAACACAAGTGCTGATATCTTTACTATTCCTTGTGCTTCCTTCCTGTTGATAAGGAGGACAGTTAAACTGCTGTTTTTACACCATTGTCACCTACTAGCCCTTCTTGAAAATGTAATGGTGAGATACTATGGGCAATATCGAAAGATATATTTCAAAGTAAATTTATTCCTTTAATCCTATCCTTGATGTTTTTTCTCCTTCCTTCCTTCCTGCCTTCCTTCCTTCCTCTCTGGTATCGGCTGTGATGCCCTACAGAAATTTCAGAGTGGAACTAATCCCGGAGGAACTTTGAATTAACTAAATAATCCTTGTTCTCATTTTAAATTAAGATTATACACCAGGTATAGCAAAATGATATAAAAACAAGATTTTTTCTCTTCCAACATGTGTGGCTTTATTAATATTTCAAAGATATGGAATCCTTTTTTTCCTACTTTTTCAGAGTGACTTTTTCTTAAGCGTGGAATGTATGCTTCGGATGACATTATAAATGGTTGCCAAAGATACTTAGGATGGCTCTGAGAAGAGGGCCCAGTCTGCAAAATTACATTGAAATAATTAGCATAGAATCAGTATCTTGTAGTGTTGCTGCTAGAGATAGAGTTGTAATGACCTTCTCTCATTTTATGAGAAAAAAAGGCTACCTATTCTCCTTGCAGGCCTTAATACTTCTAGCCTGAAGCCTGGACTTTTCTTTTCCATTATCTTTGTGTGCATGACTCTTCAAACATCAGAGCTCAACTCCAGTGTCATCTACTCAGGGAAGTAGAAGAGTCAGAGAAGTCTCCTCTGAGCACTCTAATGCAGATCTCTGTTATTGTCTATGATCGTGCTGTATGTGTCATTCATTTCAAGTATTTTTATTTTTTATTTTTACTTGTTTTTGCCTTTCTTTCCCCAAAAATGTAATCTTCATGAGTCTAGAGACCTTGTAGTAGGGACTGGTACATTGCAGGAAACAATAAATATTTGTTGAATGAGCAAGTGAAGTGTTTCCTCACAATGAGTCTGAATTATTAGCATTACTGTTAGGGAGCTGAGATGGGGGGAATACACGCAGGTGTGACATGCTGAAGCTATTCACATATTTTAAATTTTTGGTCAGGTTTACTGAGCTGTGATTAATAAGAAATAATAAGTGGTTCCATACATGAAGTGTACAATTTGACAGGTTTTGATATATGTATACAGACATAAATCATCACTGCTGTTAAGATAATGAACACAACAGATATGCTCTTCCCCACTGCCACTTTGTTACTCCCTCTCCTTTGCCCCTGCCAACCCTCCCCATCATCAGACAAACACTGGTATGTTTTCTGTCACCAAAGATTAGTTTTCATTTCTAGAATTTCCTATAAATGGGATCATAGAATGTGTAGGGTTTATTGGCCTGGCCTTTTACACTTAGCATAATTATTCTGAAATCCATCCATGCTGTTGCATGCATCAATAGCTCATTCATATTTGTTGCTGAGTAAATATCCCATACCACAATTTGTTTATCCATTAACTGTTGATGGAGATTTGGGTTGTTTCCAACCCAAATAAATAAATATTTGGATTGTTACATCATCCTATTGAATTGATTTTTCATCATAATCCAATAACCCTCTTTATCCCAAGTAACACTTTTGTTCTGAAATCTGTTTGGTCTGATACCAATATAAGTCCTCCAGTTTTATATTGATTAATGTAGGAATATCTATTTTTCTGTCCTTGTATTGTTAACCATTTTGTGTATTTTAAATGGGCTGAAAATAATACTTCTACTTCCAGCTAAGGTATTTACCCTTCTCCTAAAAACAATTAGAAAACTGGACAAAATGTGAAACAACTGTTTCCTGCATTGAACATTATTCAGTGCAGGGCAGCAATCCCTGACAGAGGGAACCAGTGAAGTGAGTTCCAAATTGCAACAGTTGACTATTTGGAAAGTGGGTGCACCTAGCAATAGAGGAGGAGGAAACTAAGACAGAGTCTGATGGACACTCTAAGTTGGGGAAATGGAGCTGGAAGTCCAAGGGTGCCAGTAAGAGATTAATAGATTGGTGAAATGGAAATGTAAAAATAGCCACTACTTACAATGAAAAAAAAAAAGCTAAAAAGTAAAGAAACAGGCCATCATTGATCTTGGGATAACTTTAGCAACCTAATGTATATATAATTGTGGTCATGAAGAATGGGGAGAAAGAGCAACAGGAGAAAAATAAATATCAGTGGTTGAAATTTTCAACATTTGCTAAAAACTAAAAGCAAACAAATCTAAGAATCACAACAAAACCCAAGGACATGATATATAAAGAAAAGTACACCAATGCACATCAGAATCAAGTTGCTGGAGGCCAGTGATAAAGAGAATACTAATTAGCAGTCTGAGAAAAAAAAAATGCACACTACATAAAGAGAAGCAAAGATAAGAATGGCAGAAGAATTCTCAGAAGAAACAAAACAAGCCAGAAGACAGTGAAACATCTTCTAAGTACTGAGAGAAAAGTCTGTCAACCTAGAATTCTATACAGAGCAGGAATACCTTTCAGTAACGAAGAGGGAATGAAGACTCTTCAGGTATAAATATGCAGAAAGCGTTTATCACTAGCACACATGCATTAAAAGAACTGTTAAAGTGAATCCTAGAAGCAGAAGGGAAATGATGCCATATAGAAATCTAGATCTTTACAGAGATATGAAAATCAATGAAAATGGGAAATTTGTATGTAAATGTATTATATTTTTTCCTATTTTTGATAACAGATGACTGTTTAAAGCAAAAATAGTAACAATATTTTAGAGTGTGGTTTATAACATGCGGAAGTAAAATATGTAAACAATAGCACAAAGAGTGGTAAAGAAAGCATACCACTGTATGTTTTTTATTATTATTAATTCCAGTTAGTTAATATGCAGTGTTATATTAATTTCAGGTGTCCAATATAGTGATTCCACAATTCCATACATCATGTAGTCCTCATCACAACAAGCGTGCTCCTTAATCCCCATCATGTATTTAACACATCTCCCCACCCACCCTCCCTCAGTTTGTTCTCTATAGTTAAGAATCTGTTTCTTGGTTTGCCTCTCTCTCTGTTTTTTTTCTCCTCTTTGCTCATTTGTTTTGTTTCTTAAATTCCACATATGTGTGAAATCATACAATATTTGTCTTTCTCTGACTGACTTCTTTTGCTTAGCATAGTACTGTTTAACTCCACCCATATCATTGCAAATGGTAAGGTATCATTCTTTTTTTATGGCCGAATAATATTCCACTATATATCTATTTGTCCATTCTTAGCTTTTGTAAATAACACTGCTATAAACATTGGGGTGCATGTATCCCTTGAATTAGTGTTTTTTCATTCTTTGAGTAAATACCCAGTAGTGGAACTTTTAGCCATTCTGAGAGGTGATATCTCATGATAGTTTTGATTTGCATTTCCCTGATCATAAGTGATGTCGAGCACCTTTTCATTTGTTGACAATCTGTATGTCATCTTTGGAAAAATATCTGTTCATGCCTTCTGCCATTTTTTGGGTGTTGAATTTTATAGGTTCTTTAATATATCCATTGTATTTTTTAAATAATATACTGAAGTGGCATAATACTTAAACATAGGCTTATTATAAAACAAATTTATGCTGTAAACTCCAAAGCAAGGTGTTGTTAATCTATCAAAATAAATAAAATGGAATTATAAAAATTATACTTTATATAAAAGAAAGCAATAAAAGAGAAAAAAGTGACTTAAAAGTAGATATCACATAGAAAACAAAAAAGCAAGATATAGTATATTGAAACCAAAAGCTTGTTAGTAATCATAGTAAATATAAATGAGTGAAACATCCAAATTAAAAGCAACGGTCGTCAAATTGTATTTAAAAAGAAGAAAGCAAAATCCAACTTTAGCTGCCTATAGCTGCTTTGCTACAGCTTTCCTTTTACATCTTTAAATTATACCAAACAAAAGCACTAGTTGTAGAACAAACACACACACAAATCACCAGATTGGAATTACAGATAACTCAATATAAAACTAATTAATTAAAAAGAGAATAACATTTGAGCACAATTTGTATAAATAGCCTAAAAGAGTAGGCTTGAGATAAGGCAACATTCTGACTTTCTATTTATCTGATCTCTAACTCCCTCTTCCTTCTGAATATACCCTCCAGTCTAATTCACACCCAGCTGTTTAAATTTTCCTTTTACCCATCCTTGTCACTCCTTTGTGCATTTGCATAGACTGTTCAATCTGTCTGGAGTCCCCTTTCCACACCTCTATCTCTGCATAAATTGTGCTCATCCTTCAAGGTCTCGTTCAGATGGCACCTCCTGTTTGAAGACTTTCTGACTTTCTCCAGGTGTTGACTTATACTTACTTAATGATACATGGTTATTCTTTAATCAAAACATCTTCTTGAACCTTTGATACAACCCAGCCAAGAATGCCTTTTTTTTTAAACACAAAAGAAACCAGAGATGAGAAATTAGATGAATTTTGCAAATTCACATGAATAACATATGCCAGAATCAGGACTTTATCACTCATCCTAGCCAAGAATAATTATTAAAATTTCTTAATAATGGACAAGGGTGCATATTGTCACAACATTCTTTCTCACTGAAGTAGTTATACATTAAATAAGCTAATGGAAAGTCTTTCTGGGCTTCTTACAAGGTTTATTATGAGTGGGTAATCCATGCCAGCTCCAGGCAGTTTCCTTTAAATCAGACTAAATGGGATATTATATGTGTGAGTATACAAACAGTATAATACTATTCAAATGCTTTTATGAAAAAAAGAGATTCACTGCTTACAGTCATCTATCACCTTTTCCTTATATCTAGAACAAAAAATTAAAAAAGAATAAACAATTGCAAGAATGGAGTTACAAGTGACTGTGTTAGCCAGTAGCATTGTAGAGGAACTGACTTAAGACAGCTCAGCTTTTCATGAGAAATGATACAGCTGAACTCCCAACTTGTACAGAATGATACCAAACTGGACTCATCACTTTCATTTTTCTTCTTATCAGGAGTAACACTTTTGCAATAGAAAATTTTCTCTCTACCTGGTGTCCACTGTTTCATATGAGATTATAACTCTGATCTTGATCCCTCCCCCCATTACAATAGGGTAGATATAGTTTGCTTAGGTTTAATGCAGGATAGTCCAAGAACCTCAGAAAATAGCTGATGAGGAAAGGGAGTGACAGGCCAGAAATGGGAGATACAACTTGGTTATGGAATTGGTCTTTCCAGTATGCTGACCAGCAGGCTGTCACAACTTCTGATTGGCAAACTTCTGTCCCATTTGAACTGGTATAGCTCTCCAAGGCGTAATGAGATTGGTAAGACATGTCAGCAAAAGACTGAAGATATTGATGATATTCTTCAAGTCATGGGCAACATCTTCATTTGTTTTGGGTTTCCATTAAACACTCTGTGACAGACAAGTTTACCAGCCACGTGTTTGCGTTATATGAAAGCAGGATCCTAGCCAAAACTCAGAAATATGAAGAGAGACTCTAGGTATGACAAGTAGTTCATCTCCAGGCATATCATAGATTTTGATTTAGGAGCTTCATTTCTTGTTATCTTGAACTCCTAATTTTTTTTTTTATCAGTTTTCATCTTAATTGGATTCAATGGCACAGAAACTGCTGGTTGAAGGACTTAAGTGACTATTAGTGAGTAAGTATAGTAAGGACAGGAAGCAGTCAACAGTTGGTCATGTTAACTATTTCTGTTTTATGGTTAAAAATAACATGGGCTTTAGTCAAAATTTCTAAGTAAAGGGTCTCTAACTTTCATCTTTTAAACCAACTAATAATAAAAAGAGGAAAGGAAAGAAAACAGTGAGATTTTTTTCATAAAATAGGAAATAGAAATAATACACAATAAAGAAAGGGCTAAAAAATCCTTTGAAAATTAAAAACTAGACAAGGGAAAACACCAGAATTTTTTTTAATGAATGTTTTAGATAAAACTATTTAGAGTTCTCCAAAACTATCTTATTATCTTCAGAAGAAAAGAAATTCCTTTTATAGAACATCAAACTACTAATTATATTGATAAAGCCTTCCTAACTCCTACCCTCAAACACCATAGTGTATGAGTATCAGGGGCCAAGTGAGGAAGCAGATAAGGTGTCATGGCAGGAGTTTGAGTGTCAGTGTGGCAGAGTATCATTAAAAGTGGATAGCAATTGGGGCACCTGGCTGGTTTAGTCACTAGAACATGTGACTCTTGATCTTGAGGTCATGAGTTCAAGCCCCATGTCAGGCATACAGAGTACTTCAAAAAAAAAAAAAAAAAGATTGAAAAAATAATTTTAAAAAAGTAGATAGCTATCAATCTAAATAACAAGAGGGACCTTTAACAAATGAGGTTTCACTCTGAGCAAAGCCAAAGTAGAGATTGAGCAGATTTTTTTCTGAAAATGTGTTCTAAAACAACAGACTAAATCTCAAGATGCTGATCTACCTCACACTCCCACCTACTCCCTGACACTATTCTCCAAAAATTATCTGGTCCAGAACAAAAAGTACTCTCATTTAAAAATGAGTAACCACAACAACAAATGCAAAGAACCTATGTAAATTTCTACACAAGAAATAAAAGACATGGAAAAAAGCAGGAAGAAAAACAATTTGAATTATGAAAGCTATGTAGCAAAGCAGATTTAAATTGGGAGTTATGAGGGGCAACTGGGTGGTTCAGTCGGTTAAGCATCTGCTCAGTTCATGGTCCTGGGGTCCTGGAATGGAGTCCCATGTCCAACCCCACATCAGGCTCCCTGCTCAGCAGGGAGTCTGCTTCTCCTTCTCCCTCTGCCCCTCTTCCCCTGCTCATGCTCTCTCTCACTCTCTCTCTTTCAAATAAATAAAATCTTAAAAAAAAAAAGTAAATTGGGAGTTATGAATAAATAATGAATAAATGTAACTTAAAGTATCTGAAAAGTAATGAAAATTAGAATTTCAAAGTTTCAACTAATTTAAAGAAGAGAAAAAACCCAACAGAATTAGAACATAAAAAGTAAACTCAAAGGGATTAGTGAAGAAATGGAAGAGATAGACAATGAAAACACAAGTTACATTGAAAGAAATAAAATGGAAGGCACTCTTCAAACCATAGCAAGGATCAATAAGGTCAGCTTCAGAAAACTGATATGAAGTTGAAGAGAAGACATGTTTACAGTGTGAGGGAAAAAATAACAGAAGTAGAAGATAGAAGAGAGACAACATATTAAAATTTGAATTCCCTGAGAGGAAGAAACCAAATAGAAAATTATCTGTTACATGTATGGAGGAAACAAAATAGTGATAAAATCAACCAAAGTATGTGGTGGAGGTGAGGATGAGGAATGGGGAGATGAGTAGACATTATATCAATCAGGGAACAGAGAAGTGGAATCACTGTGGGAAAGTTCATTCTCTCTTCTGGGTGTGCTTATGCTCCCCATCTATTAGGAGATATGTTGTATGGATTTGAACTTATGCTATGCAATTGTGAGAGCTGGTTAACATTCTATGCAGAACTGCTGTGTCTGTATCTGGTGCTGGAGTCTGAAATCCACAGGGCAGGCAGTTGGGGAGGAAAAATGGACACGATGTAGGAAAGGCATGGACAAACAGGAACCTGTGAGGAATGACTAGAACGAACATCAGGTTCTCACCACCTCCAAGCCTCCAGATTTCATGAAGGGCATGTCCAATAGGAGAAACTTGGTACCCTTTCTCTCAGATCTAAACACACATGTGGCCCAAGAATCAGAGAAGCTGCAGGAGGCAATAACGCACATGCTGAAGGAACTTGAATCCTGCTTCTGCCCAACGCCAAAGAAGATGGAAGAGAGGCAACAGCCTGTGAGAGATACAACGGGTCCAAATGCCCTGCACCAAACTTCTGTGTAGGAAAAATATATGGCAACAAGATTATGGAAACAGTAAAAAGATCAGTGGTTGTCAAGTATTAGTGGAAGTGGAAGGATAGATACATGAAACAGAGGATTTTTAGGGCAGTAAAATTTTTCTGTAGTTATAATGATGTATATATGTCATTAGACATTTGTCCGAATCCATAGAATGCACAACTCTAGGACTGAACCCTGATGTGAACTGTGAACTATGGGTGATAATGAAGAATCCGTAGAGAGTCATCAGTTTTCACAAATGCAACACTCTGGTGCAGAATGTTGATAGTAGGGGAGGAGACTCACACATGCATATGTGGGGACAGGGGGTATTAGCCAATCTCTGAACCTTCCACTCAGTTTCACTTTGAACGTAAAACTGTTCTAAAAAATAAAGTCTGGTAATAAACACACACACACACACACACACCCCTCAACTTTTGCCTTTTAAATCTCATGTAACATGTTTCCTTTGTTCCATACTAATCAGATACTATACCTATAAGGAATAGAAATATGGAAAACATTGTCCCAGGTTGGCTAAACGGACACAAAATTAATCCACCACAGCATGTTATAGTACTAACTGCCACATCTAAGTAGATGTGTATCTTTGAAAGCTAATGATTCGAGGATTCCAGGTATAAGCACATTTTCCAAAAGTTCAATTCCACAAATTATGAAGATATCCAAATGTAGTTATAAAAAGTAAAGAAAATCCAAATATTAGGAAGAGGAAAAAATTTCTCTCTCTCTCTTTCTCAGATGCACACACATACACATATAACAATAAAATATACTGACAAAAGCAGTTATTAAAATAAAACTGACCGTGGTTAGAATTCCTAGCTCTCCTGATTATTACTTTCGGGATTTTAGGTATGTGACTTAACCTCTTTAAACTCTATTTGCATACACCTACAACAATAACAGCACCTTCCTCAGAATAAGAGAGTGAGTGAGCAGATGTATGATGCCAAGTAAGTCTTTGGATCATTCTTCCCACGAAATTATTGGATATTCTTAGCAAAATTACGGAGTTGTGCAATTTGGGGACTGGCGCAAACACAGACCCAAAGCAACTGGAGAGGGGAGTAGTTAAGGCTCAATCAGTGTTTCAGAGACTATTATGTTAATGAAGGCCTTGCACTACACTCCGTGACTGGCAGCTGAAATCCCAACACCTGTTTCAGACCAGAAAGAAGAATTTTGTTGGAAAAAGATGTGCCAAGACAGCTCACAGTTAGGAATCACAAAATTGCACTCTCACCAGTGTCATGAATCTTTCTCAGAAGCAGAAAAGCAGAGAGAAACAATGGTTCCCTCCAGGACCACAGGATGATCTCTACTTCCTCCTTGGAAAATTGTCCTCCTCAATCTGTATTTTAGTGCTGAGTTTTTGTTCTGCTTTTGAAGCCATAGATTAATCCTCCCAGTTCTGGCAGTGAATAAACCTCTACTATGCTAGTTGCAACAACGAACTTAAATGTAGCAAGTCCAGGAGCTGGTTTCCACATAAGCTTTAGGTTCTGGAAAGAAACTTCACATCTGGGGAGGAGAAAATAAGTACTTATGAGGATTTAAATTCAGCTCTTCCATCAAAGACTTTCTGCAATGTTGGCAGCTTGTATGAAGCAGGTTTATTTATTTATTTTTAGAATACATTTTTTCCTCTCGTAGAAACAAATATATATAATGTAAGGGCAATCATAATTTACCACGGAAAGCCACATGATGCAGTAAACCATCTGAACACTCTTTTGGCTTCTGTTATCATTTAATTTATTCAAAGCTTTTGGTGAATTGTGTAGATAAAAGCATTATGAGTTTTTCAATATCTCACTAAATATATTTAGAATGCTTAATTGAAGCTTAACCTTTATTTTGTTGAATACATGTTATCTCTAGCTAATAGTTTTTTGGGGGAAAAAATCCCCTAGGTCAAGGTCTTATATTTAGCGTTTCTGTTTTCCTTTAAAGCCGGAAAAATGAAGGTTCTGAAATGAATTGATATAACAGAAAATCAACAGGGTAAAGAATAATTTTGATGATTTCTTCTTGGCATTGCAATTATATCCAGTACACTTGACGATGAAATAAACAAATAGTTCAAACAAAGCCATTAATTTCCTTCCTATCTACACAATTTTAATTAGAAACGTTTAATTAAACTTGGCTGAAATTTCTCAAGATGATTGCAGAACGCATATTTAAGCTATTTGTATATAAGGAAATGTATTTTTCATCACTTAGTACAATAAATAGCTGCCGTTGTAGGTATTTCATGGAGAACATGCTTGTCAAAATTATCTTTATCACAAAATTTATTAGAAGACAAAGTTCTCTCAGGGTTTATTAGTTATTAAGCTTTTGCTATTTTAATTGTTACAATAAATAAGATGCCTTTTTAATATATTTGCCGCATTTTATAAGATGTCATATTTTTATGGCAAGCAATAAATGTGTTTGATATTCCTGAGACTATTTCACCGCTGGATTTTTTTTTTTTTTTACCTTCATTATCATGAGTATTTCTGACATGAATTAAAATGGCATGCAAATCTCAACCTCATTTAATTGAAGCAAAATTGCTAAATTGATGAATTCATAAGCCTTTAATCTTTGGGGGCAAACCGATCGTTTTCAAATAAGAAAGAACTCAGTCAATTGTTTTAAGTAGGTCTCTGTTTTTTCTGTTACTCCATAAGCATTTGTGTATAGGAAATATGCAACTATCATAGCTTCTCAACTTAATGTTTAAAATAATATATTGGCACCAGTTACTTGAATTGTCTTTATTTGAAGGCACTAAACCATGCTGCCTAGCTAAAGAAACTTTATACACTAATTATTCCTAAGAGGTTGGTCCTCATATAACTCACAGAATGCTTACTAACATATTTTTAAATTTAGTAATTTTGTTTCCAGTTGCATATAATAATAAAGGTGACATTTTAAATTTCATCTTTAATAATCACACGTCAACACTGTTTTTACTCTCAGAGTGCTGGAAAAGACATTTGGACTTAACCAGAGAGGAAGTTATTTGGACATTTGGAGGGTGCAGCTAGCTAATATTTGAATTCATGCAATTGGGTTTTAATTTTTTTCTAAATCGTTATTTGAACAAATTCCAATTTTTTAAATAAATGTTTTCTGAACTTATAAAAGCATCTACATAATTATTAAAAATATAAATACTTTAGAAATATTAGCAAAGGTAGTTTCATGCAATTCCACATAATTCTCCCCAAAGATACAGAACTTTTAATAGTTTGAGCCATACTTCTCTGCATTTTTAATATATACATCTTTTATTTTCTAATAAAAATAATGTCATGTACATGTTAGTTTGCAGCTGATCCCTTTCATTTAGTAATATATTTTAGGCATGAATAAATTCAATATTTATTGGATTTTTAAAAATGCTTGGTTAGTTTGAGCATAGCCCGAGACTTACATGGCTGTTCTAATGTGAAAAAAGTCATTTCTGTTTTCTAATTTCAAGTCTTCAATTTATTCTTGTAAACACCCAGAGTAAGCAACTCTTTATCTATGAAATGTATTTTGAAATGTGTGAGGCCACTGAATAAACTCATTTGCCTTTCTATCTGTTTGCTTGTTGAAATCTGCCTTAAAAATTGTCCTGGCTTTAGTTTATTGACTTTATTGTGTCAAGCTAATTGTGTTGTAAACACAATAGACTGTTAGACTTTTGAATATCCCAAATTTGTAATTACCACTGTCATATAAACTTAATGACTACCTACAGTATTGCCCAGATTATTATAGGATTTCTGCTTTTCACCTTAAAATAGTCTATGAAGTATTATTTTACCCCCCCTATTATGCTGAGGAATAAGAGACAGAAATTCAAATAATTTGTCCAATGCTAATACTTCTACTCAGAGAAGCCTGGAGTTGCAAGTGGCAGTTATCTGTATACCTAAGTGTTATGTTCCTAGTCACCCACATAACACAATCCCTTTCCACAATAAATGAGTTCTGCTAAGCTTACTTATTAGGTAAATGAATAATATGTGCATAAACACTACCCTCTCTACCTCCTTTTTTTTAAAACATATAATTCACCTTTATACCTAGAAACATAACAATTTTCTTAAGTCTTAAAACTTCAGGGATGTTTGTTTGCTAATGATTGCCCCCCCATAAAGCTAATTTAGTAAATATTAAGAATAGTCATCTACTGAGCCTTTCCTAAAGTGTGTTCCATGAATTTTTCATGAGAATATAATAGATGTTATTTACACAATCGTTATTTTGTGGAGAGAGAGGGAACTTCAATGAAAATAGGCTTTGTGCGCCTCTAAAATGGAGTTTGTCTAGGCTGATTTTCATTTTTGTTTTTGAAATATTTCATTACATAACCCTTTCTTTTTCAGAAAAATTTTAAGTATTGTGTTCTGCAAAAAAGTTTTTGGAAAAATGCTTCTCCATTCTATAATCACTAGAGAACACAAATTTCGAGTTAAAATGACATAACGTAGATTGAAATCACTATTTCATACTTTTTATATATTTTAACTTACTTAGTTTCAGTTTAAAGTGGTAACAATAATATGTATTCCATAAAATTTTGTAAAATTAAAATTGGCAAAGTATATGGGGCAGATCTGTGGAATACCACAAATATTTGCTACTCTTTCCATTAATGTCAATCAGAGTTTCATGGATCTGGTCTAGTCTGTAACTGCATTAACCAATAAAGTATGGTGGAAACTCTATTTCCTTCAAAAAAGGCTAGCAGCTTTTGACTTGGTGTTGTGAAAGAAGTCATCAGTCATGGTGTAAAAGTGCTGTGATACCCTGTAGTGTAAGTCCTGACCATTGGCTTTTGTTTTGTAATGCAAGTGCCTCACTTCAGCTTTCATTGCTGAGGCATCCACTTCAAAGAGGAATCCATTTCAAAGGGACATGCACTTCAATGAAAGCTATCTCAAATAAACACATTGTCAGCGCTGAAACTAGATAAAGAGCCGCGCTGCCTTTCCTCCCTGAGGCTCCTTTGTTTTAGAGGTCTTGGTTGATTTCCAGAACTGACCATTGGGCCACTTGTTTTTTCTCTTCCCACAGCTTCAAATTCAAAGTCACTCTCTCTCCCTCCTCCTCCCCCTCCCTTTGTTTTCCTCCCCTCCCCCATTCCTGCCCTTCCTTTTCTCTCTCCCTCTCTACAGTATACCCCCTGGCATGCCTTTTACACTATAGGGCTTATAATAAATAAGCTATTTTTTTTCTTCAGAGTTTCCTAGTGGTTATTGCTAAAGGTCACCTTTTAATCATAATAAGATTGCCAAAGGTAGGCCCAGACAGAACATTGGTTTGGACAGGGGAAATATCTGTGGGAAGCTCACCAGGGTTCAGGTGACTGCCCCCAGATATTTCTGGCTGATAGTGTCACCATGCTGTGGGAAGGCCTAAATCATGTGGAGAGGCTACAGAGTATGAAAAGATATGTGAATAAACAGATAAAACCCTCAGTACATTGAAGTGCCAGACCAGTAAGTGAAGAAGCCATCTTGCAAGTGGATACCCCAGACCCAACCACTCTAAATAACACTACGGATTAAAATTGAACCATGCAGAGAAGTGATATCAACAGAAAAGGCAAAGTATGGACCTCCAAAATCTGCTCATCTATAAAAGCAATGAGAACTAGCAAAAATGATCAAAATCTACTTTGGAAGTGAACCAAAGGCAGCAACCTGAGAGCTGATTCAAGAAAAATGCATAAATCTTAGTAGTAGCAGTGAAATTTGTGGCAAATTAGCATTCCTATTCTTATCCCCCACTCCTCTTTGAAAATCAGCAACCTTTCAATTACTGTAGTCATGAAAAACAGCAGCAGAACAGCCACTAGAAAGAGTAAATTGTCATGATTTGACCTAACTGGCAGTTCCCTAGAAACCACAGGTTGTATACAGAGTTTGTCACTATTTGACCTAAGAACTCACTGACTGTAAATACCTTTTTCCTAGGGCATTTGGGCATTTTTATCTAAAACGATAAATATTGCAGCTGTTAAAGGTGGTGATAACAGTTGTAGCAAACATGAAACTGACCAAAAACTTATAAGGAAAAGATGTGAAGTAATACAGCCATAGAAATTTTTTAAAAACTCTGAGATATTTGGGGATCTAGTAGGTTAAAAAAATGAGTAGGCCTGTGCACAGGCCCAGAAAGACCTAAGGATGCCTAATCTCTCACTTCTGGCTGACCTTGAGGCTTTGTGAAAGCAGAATTGTAATTTGTAATTATGAGCTAATGCAGAATTGTAAGGCATGTCGTCCTCAACAAATACTAATAATACCTGGCAAAAAATGGTACACTTACTGGTTCCAGGCATTTAAGGACAACTCTCTCATCACTAGTTGACCACTAGGCTATCTGAGGAGAGATTTCAGAAATCCCAAATGACAAAGATTACAGACTTGTGGAATTAGTTCAAGAAAGTCATTAAATAAACCAACAGCCAACAACAAAGAGCAACAATAGCATACCCCAATGAGGGGGCAGATTCTGATTTCCAGAGTTGCCATATCACAGTATTTAAAATATCCAGGTTTCAACTAAAACTTATGAGGCATGCAAAGAAATGAGAAAGTAAAGCTGATATACAACAAAAGAAGTAATCAATGGAAAGCATCCTTAAAGAGTACATCTACTGGACTTATTACAAAGACTTTAAATTTGCTATTTTAAGAACTAAGGGAAATCATGTCTACAGAGCCAAAAGAAATTAGGAGAATGATTCCCTACCAAACAGAAAATGTCAATATATATATATTCTGGGCTTGAAAAATATGTTAACTGAGATAAAAATTTAGTAGAGTCGTTTAACAGCAGACTTTTTTTTTTTTCCTAGCAAAAGCAAGAACAACAAATTTGAATGTGGGTTAGGAGATGTAGTCTACAGACCAGAAAAAAAAAAATGAACAAGACCTTGGAGGCCTCTGGGTCACAATATAGAATACCAACATATGCATAATGTGAGTCCCAGAAGGAGATGAGAAAGAGAAAGATGTAGAAAGAATATATGAAGGAATAATATCTAAAAATTTCCCAAATGGATGAAAAACATTAGTCTGCACAACCAGGAGCTCATTGAACTCCAAATAGGATAAATTCAAAGAGGCCCACACCTAACCTCATCCTAATTAAATTGTTAAAGCCATAGGCAAAGAGAAACCTTGAAAACAGCAAGAGAGAAATGGGAACAAAATTAACAACTGATGCCTTCTGGGATACCACAGAGACCAGAAGACAGTAGGATGATATAGTCAAGTAAAAGATTGTGAACAAAGAATTTAATATTTGGCAAAAAACAACAAACACAAAAACAAACAAAAAACCTTCCAAAAAATGAAGGAGAAATCAAAGCATCTTCAACAAGCAAAAACAGAGATAATTTATTGATAATAGACCTACCCTAAAATAAGTAATGAAAGGAATACTTCAAGATAAATTGAAAAGATCCTAGATAGTAATATGAAGCCACATGAAAAAATAAAGGCAATAGTAGTTATACAGATAAAAGACAAGAAAATATATGTTTGATTGTAATCTTTTCATCCTATTGGGAAGATAACTTCATAAAGCAATAAATATACAACTATGTTGATGAGCTTAAAACGTATCTAATGCAGTTACATGGAAATAGGCAGCGGAGGAAGAGTGGAATGAAGCTATATAGGAATAAGGTTTTATACACTATTAAAATCAAGTTGTTAAGATGTTAATTTTAATTTTAGGGAAGCCACTGTATAGAAAAATAACTCAAGTAAATACAGTAAAAGAAACAGTAAGAATATTTCAATAAAAACAATGAAACATCTATTTAAAATCAGGCAGCTGTTAGAGTAGCAGCACTGAGAAAATTGTGAGCTGAATTTGGGATGACATAGTGGAGATGGAAGAAGGTGGATGAATTTGAGATATGTTTGGAGACTGAATAGTAGAAATACTAATATTATGTTTATTTAAGAGATCATTTTTTCTTTGTTTTTATGAGATTATCTAGAAGTACATTTTAATTGTTGCTTTATTACTATTGAAGACCTATAAGCTGTCGAGCTCTACACAAAACACAAACTTCTTAACTTATGACAAAAAGATGTATTTGAAGTACCATGTACAAAGTGTATGCTCAATTCAAGCCACACACTAGTTTTCCCTCAGCTTCTGTAATATCAAATAAGTTCTGCTATATGTTTTGATTTACCATGAAAGTTAAGTGTCACATTTTAGGCAAATAAAAATTATTAAAATTTGACAGCTGGGAAATTATGCTAACATCTGGGAACAAATCATTTTTGACAGTTCAATAGTATCTTTCTTATTGCATAGCTATTAATATTATAAAGAGCAAAATGCAAAAATTATAGCACTTGACTAACATATTCCCTGAAGTGATAGAAGGAATGCACTGTTTATCTTAATGTGTAAGAAATGTCATCTTTTCACATCTGAGGTTTGAAGTAGATTGGAACCGAATAACTATAAACATGGATGGCATCACTCAGTGCCACAAGCCAAAAAGAGAATTGAAAATTTTTGAATTTGGGATAACATGATAATGTATTTACGGTATGTGGGAGGAATAGATAAAATAGTGAAAATAGATCAGAGGCAATAATAGTAACCATAAAATAACATTACATGCGTAACCATCATTCACCTAGCATAATATCACTTTCTTGGTTAAGTTGGGTAATAATTATAAAGAGTACGTATTCTAACTGGCACTTCAACAAGTGAACTCTAGAATCTGGATAGTTAATATCTGAATCAAATGCCTGGTGTTGGGATATGGATACTCTTTACTGTCACTGATCTTTTTAAAGGGGGAAGGGAATTTAACTTCCAGTTTTTATTTCTACAGTGATGCTTTAAGTTACTTTCATTCATTTGTGAATGTTAACCAAAAAAAAAAAATCATTAAATATGTAGAAGTAAAATCTTAACCAAAGCATAAACTGTATCCATAAAGATAAAAGCTGAATTGGGACAGGGACATCTGAATTGTGTTTCTGGCTTGATGTTGTGTAAATCACTGTCCCTCCGTGGGCACAATTTCCACACTATAAAATGAGAAAGTTGTAGAATCTAATTTTTAAGTCCTTTCTACCTCTGTAAAATGCATCTGTTCTTAACACAAACTATCTAATTTAGGAAATTTAGTCAACCATGAATTAATTGATTTAACTGGCTAAATGATAAAATAAGTATATAAAGTTTTACTCATTTATATTTGTGTGGGTGTTAATGTGTCAATCATCAAGATCACATAATTAAGCAAAACATTGCCATCTCTGTGTTTTAATATAGGTGACATTTTAAAGAAATTAACAGTACCAAAGTTACTATAGATTAAAATAAGAGTTTTCCATCTTGATGAGAAGTCCCAGTTATAAAATAACATTTCTAAAATGATATCTGAAAAACTACATTATACATAGATATATTTTAGAAAGCTCCTGTGTTTTGTTTCATGGTCGCATGTTAGACCGTAGAGTTGAAGACTCTAAAAATAATCGAAGGCTGAGAATTCATTTGCTTTACCACATTCATAGATAATTTATGGATGATTTTGCACTTCTGTAACACCCAAGCCTCAATTCACTTTCAAATACATGAAGTGTCATTTGAAGTATACAGTGGGCTCTTAATGAAATTCTCTAGGTCTTATCTTTTAAATGTTTCAGATTCATATTTTATACTTGGTAAGAATACCAGAGTAATCTTCATACATTTTCATAGTCTATGAGTTGAACTAAACTAAGTGATTTAAAAAAGAAGAAGAATTTAAGTTCAAGCCATATTGCTTTATAACAACAAATACTTGTGTCCTATATCAAATGCCATATGAAAAATATTATATTTTCACTTTTTGCAATTCTAGTAAGAGATGTTCATTTGAGAGCAAATGTCATTTTGTTAGTGGTAGCTTTTCATTGTTTATACTTGTAATTCTTTCTTTTTTCTCTTTTTTGAAAAATTTAAGATATGCAGAAGATGGATTAAAAGGAAATACTGTTGACCCTCGTACCACACGAGTTTGAACTGTTCAAGTCAGCTTATCCATGGATTTTTTACAGTACAATACTGTAAAAATATTTTTCTTAGGATCTTCTCAATAACATTTTCTTTTCTCTAGCTACTTTATTATATAAATACAGTATATAATACATACAACATATAAAATATGGGTTAATTGACTGTTTATGTTATTGGTAAGGCTTCTGGTCAACAGTAGGTTATTATTAGTCAAGTTTTGGAGGGCTCAAGTTATACAGGGATTTTTGACTGAACGGGGTCAGTGCTTTTAACCCCTGTGTAGTTCAAAGGTCAACTGTAAACTACATTATTTGTTTAAAAATTAGATTAATAGAATAATAAATATTCAAATTTGACTACTACATATTGAAAACAAACATCAGCCTATGGCATCAGTGAACTTATTTTCATGTAATAAGAAGATACTATTTAGGTTGATTGATTGTTAATGTAGAATAGCGTCCTGCTCTCTCTGAAAGTTTTTGTCTTTGAGTTAGGAGATCGCTAAATGAAATTGCTCTCTTTTGGGAAGCCATGATGCCTCCAACATAGGTGCAATGGGCAAAGATCACTGAAATACAGAAACCTCATCGTTTGCTTTAGAGAAGTCAGCAAGCCTGATGGAAACTTGGTTACTGCCATCCTTACACAGGCTTGGGATTTTCTCTTGCTTTCCTCTGCTTTCAGCTTTGCTTCTGGCCTGATACATTAAAAAACTGGGGGGAAAGAGGATCCGTGAGGAACAGGGGTTCCATTGCCACTATCACTTCAATAGTGGAGGTGGTGCACTATGGACATCTGGGGGACGGATTGTGTTACTTGCCCATATCTTCATCCTTTCTTATATTCGAACACATTGCAATGTAACTTTTTAGTTCATCCAAGTTAAAGATACTTATTATTCATTAGTCCCTGCCCCTTGGCCTTAGGCTTTGCCTTGTGACTTGATTGCATAAATAAAGACAGACACAATAGTGAACCAGCTTTGTAACAACACCTTAAAAGACCTCTTGTGTAACCACTTGCTTGGCTTCAACTCTATCAGCTCAGTGAGAAAAGCATACCCAGGACTGCCTGATGGTTGAGGAAAAGGAGTGAACATGTGGTAGAGACCCCTTCCCCCAACGAAGTTGCTGCAGCCCAAACCAGCCTATATATAATAAGCAAATGCTTATTTCTGCTTGCTGCTGAGATTTTATCCTTATGAAATGTCCCTTTTTATCTTTAGTAACATTTCTGGGTTTATTTTTTATTTTTCTCCTCCAAATTTTTATTTAAATTTTGGTTAGTTAACATACAGTGCAGTACTGGTTTCAGGAGTAGAATTCAGTCGTTCATCACTTACACACAATACCCAGTGCTCATCATAACAAGTGCCCTCCTTAATACTCATCACCCACCTAGCCCATCCCCCACCCACCTCCATCCATCAACACGCAGTTTGTTCTCTATCATTAAAAGTCTTTTATGGTATGTTTCCCTCTCCCCCCCCCCTACATACGTTCATCTGCTTTGTCTTAAAATTCTACATATGAGTGAAATCATATGGTATTTGTCTTTCTCTGACTGACTTATTTCTCTTAGCATTATACACTCTAGCTCCATCCACGTTGTTGCAAATGACAATGATTTCATTCTTTTTGATGGCTAAGTAATATTCCATTGTATATATGTACCACATCTTCTTTATCCATTAATCAGTCGATGGACATTTGGGCTCTTTCCATAGTTTGGCTGGTGTTGATGATAATGCTGCTATAAATATCTGTGTGCATGTACCCCTTTGAATCTCTATTTTTGTATCTTTTGGGTAAATACCTAGTAGTGTAAGTGCTGGAATATAGGGTAGTTCTATTTTTAACTTTTTGAGGAACCTCCATAATGTTTTCCAGAGTGGCTGCACCAGTTTGCATTCCCACCAACAGTGCAAGAGGGTTCCCCTTTCTCTGCACCTTGCCAACACCTGTTGTTGCATGTGTTGTTAATTTTAGCCATTCTGACAGGTACGAGGTGGTATCTCATCATGGCTTTGATTTGTATTTCTCTGATGATGAGTCATGTTGAGCATCTTTTCATGTGTCTGTTTCCCATCTGGATGTCTTCTTTGGAAAAATGTCTATTCATGTCTTCTGCCCATTTCTTAACTGGATTATTTGTTTTTTGGATGTTGAATTTGATAAGTTCTTTATAGATTTTGGATATTAACCCTTAATTAGATATGTTATTTGCAAATATCTTCTCCCATTCTGAACGTTGCTTTTTAGTTTTCTTGATCGTTTCCTTTTCTGTGCAGAAGCTTTATATCTTGGTGAAGTGTCAATAGTTCATCTTTGCTTTTGTTTCTCTTGCCTCTAGTGACATGTCTAGTAAGAAGCTGCTACAGCCAAGGTCAAAGAGGTTGTTGCCTGTGTTCTTCTCTAGGATTTTGATGGTTTCCTATCTCACATTTAGGTCTTTCATCCATTTTGAATTTATTTTTGTGTATGGTGCAAGAAAGTGGTCCAGTTTCATTCTTCTGCATGTACCTGCCCAGTTTTCCCAGCACCATTTCTTGAAGAGACTGTCTTTTTTTCCATTGGATATCCTTTCCTGCTTTGTTGAAGATTAATCTATTATATAATTGTGGGTCCATTTCTGTTCCATTGTTCTATCTGTCTGTTTTTGTGCTAATACCATACTGTCTTGAAGAACACAGCTTTGTAATATAGCTTGAAATCCAGAATTGTGATGCCTCCAGCTTTGCTTTTCTTTTTCAGGATTGCATTGGCTATTTGGGGTCTTTTGTGATTTTAGGATTGTTTGTTCTAGCTCTCTGAGATGTGCTGTTGGTATTTTGATAGGGATTACATGAAATGTATAGATTGCTTTAGGTGGTATAGACAGTATAGACATTTTAACAATGATTGTTCTTCCAGTCCAAGAGCATGGAATGTTTTTCTATTTCTTTGTGTCCTCTTCAATTTCTTTCATAAGTGTTTTAGTTTTTAAAATACATATCTTTTACCTCTTTGATTGGGTTTATTCCTTGGTATCTTATGTTTTTTTGGTTGAATTGTAAATGGGATCAGTTCCTTGATTTCTTTTTCTGCCGGTTCATTATTTGTGTATAGAAATGCAGCAGATTTCTGCATGTTGATTTTATATCCTGTGACTTTACTGAATTCATGCATTAGTTCTAGCAATTTTTTGGTGAAGTCTTTCAGGTTTTCTACATAGAGTATCATGTTGTCTGCAAATAGTGAAAGTTTGACTTCTTCTTGGCTGATTTGAATGCCCTTTATTTCTTTTTCTTATCTAATTGCTGAGGCTAAGACTTCCAGTACTATGTTAAATAGTGATGGTGAGAGTGGACATCCCTGTCTTATTCCTGACCATGTAGGAAATGCTCTCAGTTTTTCCCCATCAAGGATGATATTAGCTGTGTGTCTTTTGTATATGGCCTTTAAGATGTCGAGGTATAGTACATCTATCCCTACTTTGTTGAGGGTTTTTGTCAAGAATAGATGCTGTATTTTGTCAAATGCTTTTTCTGCATCGATTGAGTGGATCATATGGTTCTTATCCTTTCTTTTATTAATGTGGTATATCATATTGATTGATTTGTTGAATATTGAACCACCCCTGCAGCCCAGGAATAAATCCCTCTTGATCGTGGTAAATAATTCTTTTAATGTAGTGTTGGATTCAATTTGCTAGTATCTTGTTGAGAATTTTTGCATCCATGTTCATCAAGGATATTGGCCTGTAATTCTTTTTCATGGGGTCTTTGTCTGGTTTTGCAATCGGGTTATGCTGGCCTTGTAGAAGGAGTTTGGAAGTTCTCCCTCCATTTCTATTTTTTGGAACAGTTTGAGAAGAGTAGGTATTAACTCTTCTTTAAATGTCTGGTAAAGCACAGCAGAAATCCAGTATTAAGTCTCACTGCCCTCAGCCCGTGCCCCCCTATCCTATGCTAGGAATCAGGGCAGCTCAACGGCAGCTTCCAGGTCCCTTCTCCCCAGAGAGGTCACACCCCCTCTCCCAAATGCACTCCAAGCAGGGGAACTGCCTCTCCCCATGTGACCCAGGGGATCGTCAGACCACACTGTCTGCTCCTGAGTTCCTGCCCTCCTTTCCCACTGGAGCACTGCTAAGTCTTACAGGCATGACCCTTGTGATGTCGCAGGCCTCTAAAACTTCAGACTCTGCACTCTGCTATTTATAAAGACTATGATAGTCCACCCCCTCCTTTTCTCCATCAGTGGTGTTAGGGGAGAGTTTTTCTTGTGCAGTTCCCTTGGTGCACTTCCACTCTTTCCCTCTCTTTCTTTCTCTCTGGCTTCTGTGATCAGGGCTCCCTTCCCATTGCAGCACCCACAGCTCTGCTCCCTCAAATCAACTCTCCACAGTTCCTACCTTCCATGAGGTGGCATTTTTTGTTGTTTGTTTTTTTGTCTTTTTTTTTTTGTTTCGGCTCTCGTTGTGCATTTTTACTCTCTCAGTCCTCAAATTGATTTCTTGGGTGTTCAAAATCATTTGATATTTGTCTATCTGTGTTCAAGGGATGAGGCAAGACTAGGGTCTCCCTACTCCTCCACCATCTTAGCTGCTGTCCAGCATTTCTGGTTTTAAAGTATATTTTGTCTGATGTGAGTATCAGAGCCATTCTTCTTTACTATGATGCTCTTTGTATGGTATATCTTTTCCATGCTTTTACTTTCATTCTATTTGTATCATTGAGTCTAAGATATATCTCCTTTAGATGGCACTCATTTGGATCCAACCTGACAATCTTTGCTTTTTGATTGGAATGTTTATTAATGTCATTAATTATATAGTTGGATTTGTGTCCGCCATTTTTATTTTTTGTATTGTACATATCTCTTTTGTCCCTCTACTTTATTGCTTTCTTTTGCCTTAATTAAATATTTTCCAATATAGCATTTTGATTTTTTAATGATTTTTTTCACTGTAATTAAAAAATTTAAATGGTGGTTCTATGATTTACCATATATATCTTAATTTATCAAAATCAACTTCATTTTATACTAGTTTACTTCCAGTGGCATATAGAAGCACAACTTCTACATAGATGTATTCCCTTTTCCCTTTTATTGTATGTTAAGGCTAAATACATTATACCTATTAATGTTACAGACTGAACAGTATATTGGTATATTTATTACTGAACCATCTGCAGTCATTTCTTTTGCCCAGTACAGCTTTGGTCCTGTCCTCCTACTTTGTACTGTTCTTTTCAAATATACTACATATTGCATTTCTATATTTTATATGCCTTATATCTTATACACCTATTATTTGTATAACTTATACACCTATTATTTGATCTAAGAGGTATTTTTTGATCCAAGAGCTTTTTAAATAAGTTAAGAGAATATATGCTTTTATACTGTTTTTCATAATTACGTAATTACTTAAATAGTGCTCTCTTTTCATGTGGATTTAGTTTATTATCTGGAATCACTTACTTTCAGTCCTAGGAGCTTTCTTTAGTTTTTATTGTAAGGTAGTTCTGGTAGCAACACATCTCGAAGTTTTTATTTACCTGGAAAAGTCTTTATTTCACCTTCATTTTTTAAAGTTAGTTTTGCTAAATATAGGATTCCTGACGGAGAGTTTTTATCTTTAAGCACTTTCAACATGTTATTCCAGTGCCCGATGGCCTCCATTGTTTCTGCTGAGAAGTTAGCTGTTAATCTTATTGGGGTCCCTTTGTAAGTGCTAAGTTATTTCTCTCTTGCTGGTTTCAACATTTTCCACTTGTCTCTGACAATCAGTATTTTTACTATGATGTGTTTGTCTATATTTTTGAATTTATCCTACTTAGAGTTTGTTGATTTTTCCTTCATGTGTTGTTTACTGTTTTTCAACATATTTTAGAAGTTTTTAGTCATTATTTTTTAATACCATTTTCTGTCCATATTTCTTTCTCCTCTACCTCTATTTCTATTATGCATATGTTTGCGTGCTTAATAGTGTCTCACATCCCTCTGAGATTCTGTTCACTTTTCTTTATTATTTTTCATTCTGCTCTTTAGTTTGCCTAATCTTGCATGATCTTTTTTGACCTATTTTTGAGTTCACTAATACTTTCTTCTGTCTGTTCTAATCTATTTTTGAGCTTCCCTAGTGACTTTTTTAAAAATTGAGTTATACTTTTCAACTTCACAATTTCCATGTGAATCTTTTTCATAATTTCTATCTTTATTGATATAAATTGTCAATTATACCTTCTTTTATATCTGCTTTCCCTTAGTTCTGTCAGCATATCTATAATCATTGTATTGAAGGCTTTTTCTGTTAAATCCTATATCTGGTCACTCTCACAGACAGTTTGTATTGCCTGCTTCCCCCCCACCAATGTAACAATCATAGTTCCTTGTTTCTGTGCATGTCTCATAAATTTTTGTTGGAAAGTGGAATTTTTAGACAATATATTGTAGCAACTTGTTGTTAGTTCCCTCCTCCCTCCCACATCCACTCTCCATGCCAAGGTCCTTGGTTTGTTATAATATGCTTATTTATTTTTAATGACTGCCTGGATGATTTTAGTGAAGTCTAACTCCTCCCCTCAAACATAAATGATTGTAAGCCTGTGATGTATAGTTCTGGGTGTGCCCACAGTCATCCCACAATAACAGTAGTTTGGGTAGTGCTCTCTTTCCCTTACCACACCCAGCTGTTAATCTCCACTAATTGGGCAGCGGTTTGCTCTTGTTTCAACAGTTTTCTGAAATCTGAATTGCTCTACAAATGAATCCAATTAAATTATGTCTCCTTTGAAGGAATAGTTTCTGAGGTCAGTGCGTTATAATTTTTCTGACCCAAGGAGGGCCCCTCTCAACTGTCTTATTCACTGGTTCTCCCCTGCAAATTAGCCAGACTATAGTCTAGGCCTGTATCTTCATTAAATCTACAAATCTCTTCCCAATTTCTTTTCACCACAACCTCTAGTGTTCTTGAGAATGTCTGCATGCTTAAACTTTTCTACACTCTATTGCAAATGAAGTCTGTTCCTTTGAAAAGATAAAAAGCTATCTGTTTTAAGGTCTGCTTCTTTACCCAGGCAAAATCTGAGCTAGGGCTCTGAAGCCAGGGATGGGAACAATAGCAAATTTCTTCCTAGAGACACCCACATTCTAGTAGTCACTGAGCACCAGGTGGAGTGGTGGGAAGCAGCAGTTGAGATCTTTTTGGCTTGCTTCTCCTTGCATGGAATCTTTATCTCATCAGCCAAGACAAAGGGGATTGGGGCATTGGTATTCTCAGTGCACCATACCTAGGATAGAGCCTTCATTCCTTGAGTGAGAGTTGGCAAAACAAGGGAACACCTCTTGTTTGGAATCCTGAGACTTAGCCTCAGCAACAGGTACCTGGGGCAGGATGAGAAATGCTGAAGTTTTGCTGAAGTTTGCTAGGGGGTGAGGGAATCCTGTGTTTGTGACTACAGATATAGTGGAGTCTGTAAGTGGCTGAGCTGCTAAGGTACAAGTAACATTCTTGCTCCAAATACTCCAGAATCAACTTTCTTACTAAACTTTAATAAGTTTTCTCGAATAGAGGTTTCTTCATTTGCTATTTGCCCATAGGACTATTTCGAGAGGTTTTTTTCTTTTTTCTTTTTTGCCTCTAGTTTCACTATGGAACAGGTCAGCAATTCTCCTCTTGCTCTCATGCCAGAAGTTAATCTATCTTATTATAGACCTAGGTGGTTAAATATACAAATACGTATATATACACACAAGTTAAAATACAGATGTGTGTTTCCTTCCTTTGTCAGCTGAAAAAGTGTAGAAGTAATCACTCCTCTTGGTAATAGTGATTACACCTAGCACCCATTTCTTGGCTTCTATATGATTCTCTAATGAAAGGAACCAGGGCTCCTTGGAAAAATGGATGATTCTGGAATTGGGGCAGAATATATATAAGATGAGCCTGGGGCATCTTGTAGTATCAGAAAGTAAATAATTACTCAAAATGCACACATCCATTTATGTATACATAAACACAAACGGGGAGCTTATAAAAGGGACATAGGATCAACTGAAAGAACTCTCAATGGACAAAGCTGGAACAATCTGTTTAACAAACTAAATAAAGTAGTATTGAATTATAATCCAAAACAGAAAGTAAATATCCAAGAATCCATACCGTTATAAATAAATGATTGAAAAAATAGATAAATGAGGGAGAAGAGACAAATACCCTGGGCAAAAGAATCTCCCATGCAAAGGATTTATGGAAATATTTGACCCTCAAGGAGGTAGAGTGTAACTCCCCACTTATTAAGTGTGTATTGCATAGTGACTTCCATCTAGAGAGCACAGTACCAAATAGGGGATAAAAAAGAGTAACTTTACAGTGGGGAAATCTGAAAATTACTATCTCAGCCAGGTGATGAAAGTGAACATCAGTTATGATGAGTTGGGTTGAGGATATGTACTCTTGATATGATATGAAGAAAATGGCACTTTACCTCTGTGGTCTTCCTCTCAAAAACCCATAGGACAAATCAAATCATAAGAAAAGCATCAGACAAATCCCAATAGAGGGACACCTTATACATATAAAATTCTTAGGACTGTCAAGGTCACCAAAAACAAGTAATGTCTGAGGAATTGTCACAACCAAGAGGAGTCTAAGTGGACATGACAACTAAATATATGTGGTATTGCAGATGAGATCCTAGAAAAGAAAATGGTCATTAGGTAAAAACTAAGGAAATCTGGATAAAGTATGGGTTTGAGTTAATTATACTGTATCATTAATGGTTCATTAATTGTGTCAAATATATCATACTAATGTAAAATGTTAATAATAGGAAAAAATTACTGTGGGGTATATGGGAACTCTCTGTACTGTCTTCACAATTTGTCTGTAAATCTTAAACTGTTCTAAGATATAAATTTTATTTTAAAAAGAAGTGAGGAAATGAGCCTTCAATACTGTTGATATCTGTGGGAAGCATATTCCAGTGTGATGGATTAGCCAGGGCTACTGTAGAAATATGTCTTGTGTGCCTGAGGCACAAAGAAGAGAAGAATGTGGTTGGAGTGGAATGAACATGGGGAAAGTAATACTAGAAGAGGTTAGAGAGGTAACAGAGGAGGGGAGAAAACAGATTATTTTATGATTTAGAGCCTACTTCAAGGACTTGGGTTTTACTGTGACTGAAGAAAGGAGTCATTGGTGTTTATGAAAGAATTACTAGCTGTTGTCATTAGCTATGATATAGTTGGAGAAAGTATTAAGGGAAAGACTGGAGACTCAGATGTGAGTATGTTTGGCTTGAGATATATGTTAGCATCCAAGAAGTATCAAGTAAGCAGAGGAAAGAAGAAATCTGGAATTCGCCAGTGAAATCCAGGCTGTACTTATAAATTTGTTAGTAGTTAACATGCAGATAGTATTTAATGCCTTCAGACTGTATGAGGTCACAAAGGGAGTAGGTAGAGAAGTCCAAGAAATGATTCTTGGAGGAATCCACCATTAAGAGGTCAGGAAAAAAGAGAAAAGTATTTAGAAAGAGCTGCCAATGATGGGGCGCCTGGCTGGCTCAGTCAGTAGGGCGTACAACTCTTGATCTCCGGGCTGTGAGTTCAAGCGCCATGTTGGGCATGGAGCCTACTTAAAAAAAAAAAAAAAAAAAGCTGCCAATGAGGGAGAAGGAGAAGAGGAGGAGGAGGAAGAAGAGGAAGGGGTGGGGAAGAAGAGGAAGAAAGAGATTTAGTATGTCGAAAAAAGAAAGTATTTCTGGAAAGAAGGATCTCTGCTGTGGCACATGTTGCTGCTGGATCCTAAGATGGCTGAGGGTTGATTTTGGATTCATTAATATGAAATCACAGCTACCATAATGAGCGAACTTTGGGTAGGGGAGAGGGTAGCAAGGGTAAGCATCTCATTGAGCCAGAACATATAAACTATTTAAAAAGCTCTATGATAGCAGATAAAATGGCAGTAACTAGAACAGGGGAAACTTATTCAGGAACAATGCAGTGTTTATACATTTACTGGCATGATTCAGTAGAGAGAGGACAGCAGTGATAATTAGAGAGGGAAAGGATTTGCTGGAGTGATGGTTCTGAGTAGATGAAAAGAATTGGCACCTTGTACACATGTTGAGGATTAGTCTTAGGACTATGGACAATGTACCTTCAGTAAAAAGAATGGAAGCAGAGAAGGTAGGAACAGTTGCTCCTGAAGGGGGGGAGGGGTAGTTGTGGGGGTGAAAGTTTGTGCAAGTTCTCTTCCTCTTCCATTTTCTAGTGCTAGCACCATTATTATTGCCACTAATGATAACTTCCTTCCCTAGCTTAAAAAATTGTTTCAATACCCAAGTAAGATTATCACTGTAAATTACCATTGAAAAAGATCATTAAACTTCATACCACATTTTACTTGTGATAAGTCAAACAATGAATGAAGTTCATATCCGGATAGTAATATCTGCTCTAAACCGAACACTTCCTAATGGCAGGATTCTTGTTAAATTAGCATTTTTTTCTTTCAGCAGAACATTGTAATAAGATGGCAACTCAGAGTATTCTTTCAACTAGAACACGGATCATTAGGTATAATGGCAAGACTACCTCTCTTTGAATGGCGTATCTTAATAAAATATCAGCGCTCTCTAGAATGCAAATAAATGACTGCTTCTGGAACACTAAGTGAAAATAAGCACTAAAATAAGTTTCTGATAAGAAAGTCATTGATTGTCAGTAATGCTTGTTTGAGAATCATTCAGTGCTCAGTAACTGCTCAAAATACAGTAGGTATTTAATGGTTTGAGGGACACACGAATGGTTGAAACTAAGTCTCCAGGGTATCCTGAATAGTAACCTATAGTCAAGATTCTCTGATGTAGTTTATTGAAAGGGAGTAGGGGAAAATATGTTTATAAGATAAATATGTTTATAAAAATATGTTTATAAAAATTATAACGGTATTCTTAAATGAACTTTTCTCATCAAACAACAGAGGTGAAGGGGGCAGAAACTTCCTAATTATTGTTAGCTCAAAAAACAAAAAGCAGAAGAAAAGAGGGAAAAAGGAGGAAGGAAGAAAAAAATAAGTAACAAAAAAGAAGAAACCATGCAGTTCCTTGCATCTGTCATATTTTTAGCCTTCCCCTTGCCGACACTTGACTTGCCTTTATCTACATGGACCTGGGGCAGTACTGTATTACTATCATAATCTGTGATGCTTCCTTGCGATCTCAGTCAGATCTCCAACTGTAAGGGTTCCTAGGTTAAGAAGAATTATAATAAAATCTCCTATGTGGTATCTATGTGCCCAGCTACAATCATACACATCCACGAGTACTTGATTATACTCTCCCTGCTTCTTTATTTACATGCCCAGAATGTGTCAACACATGTCTGTAATAAAGGCTAAAATATTTTTAAGTCCTGGAAAATCCAACGGAGGGAAAATGTATTTGAATCTCCTCCCTGGATAGAGACATGTTTAGTCAGAAGTTTTGTGTTGACCTGTACCATTTGGCTGAATTATTTCTGGAGGAGTATAGGATATAGTATTTAAATTTAGGCAACCTGAGTGAAATCAACAAAAAAAAAATCAGAAATTTGTAGAAGGTTAATAGAGCTGTCCCTGGCTGCTGAATGCACCCCCAGGGTCCCCAGGATCTGTGCTGTGACTCTGTGCTTCTGTAGCATGTGGCGCAGCTTGCTTCTGTGGTTATTAGAGTGACAGTAGCAACTGGGTGAATGTTACTGTATTCACAGCTGCTTCCTCTAATGTCTAAAACCTCAAACCACAGAGAGGTGCCTCCCAGGGATTATAGGATGAAGAGCAACCATTCTGGTGGGTATAATTGAGAGCAGAATGTCCTTTTGCATTCTGTAAAATTAGAAGCTGTGAGAACAGATCCACCTTAAAATGACCTGAAAAAAATGAATGCATAGACTCAGATGTGTGTGGGAAGAGAGTGGGAAAAGAACTTAAGTGAAGAGATAGAAAGAGACAAGAGAGGTAGCCTTGGGCCCAGGCTGCATCATCCTCTCTTGTTGGAAGGGAAGAATGACATAGAGGTGAGTAGTCCCTTCTTTTAGGAAGGAAGGCATTTAGAGGTTTTGTAAATGAGGACCTTTCCTCTAACATTTAGTGCTGAAGTCTTCGCCTGAGGATTCTGTAGGAGTTATGTAATGCACCGCACATCCTGGAACACTGGCTCCTGAGAGAGAAAAGATGGATTGTGACCTGTTTTTGTGATTTGATAACTGTGTAAATCATAGGCAAGTTATTTACTTCTTTAAACCTCCATCTGTAGAATGGAGCTCAGAGCACCAGTTCAACCTAACTGAAGAGACATGGAGTGGCTCCCTTGAGGCAATGCACAGAAAGCACTTTGCATGATATGCTATGACATGGTCAAATGGGAAGACCATGGAATTGAATCAGGTTTCTCTTAAATCTCTCTCTCTTTTTTTATTTTCACTTACTGACAATATATCCCTGGACACATTTTTACCTCTCTAAGCCCCATGTTTCCAAATTGAAAAATGGGTAAGCTAATCAAGCTCCCCTCACAGGATTATTGTGAGGATTAAAAAAATAATTCATCTAGAGTGTTTAGCATACTGCCTGGCATAAAACCTCAAAAAGTCATAATTATTATTACTAAATGGGAGACATTGTTTCAATATTGCTAGTGACATTTCACTTTCACTTAACCTGGAAAGTTGAATCTGAAAAAAAAAAATTATAGAACATTGTTTGTAAAAAGGCAATGGTCCTTTGGGGGAATGCTTCCTGCTGTTGCTTCATCAGAATCGTGGGAACAGTTTCAGGGGTAAGCTACTCTGTACGTGCTTTTTTTTCTCTACGGCTCCCAGTCTTTACTTCTGAATCCACAGAATCCTGCTTTCATTGTAACCCAATTGGTGTGGGGAAAAACATATTCTTAATGTTAAAATCCCCAAGAATTTCAGTTTTCTTGCACTAAATTGAGCAATGGTATATTTCTGAGCATAGGTATTACTTTAGGTTTGTTTGTTTTTTTTTAATAAAAAGTGTATATTGATTGAACCAATAGCTAACTGAGCACCTACTATGTTCCAGAGACTGTGCTGGAACAAGTATCATAGACAAACACATATGCCTTATGGCCCTAAAATCTATAACATCATCCCCATACAAATTAGGAGGTAAAATGCACGGGATATGGTTGCATTAAAACAATGAATTATTTTATTGAAAGTAACATCAGTGAGATATTTGTAAATGATTGAATCATGAAGAAAAGGGCTCTTTACATTTTACATCAAGAATCGCCTGAAATCTTTATTTAAGCTCTCTTAACTTTCCCTAGGCTGATAGAGCAGTAGACAATAATCAGGAAGAAACATTTCCTGATGCTCACTGCCTTTTATGAACAACATCCTACCTTGCAAATGTTCAGTCTTCTTGCTCTGTGGACTAGCTACCCAGTGGGGCTGCCTGGTTGGCCCATTAACTCTGCTCGGTGCATGCTTTATCATTGCTAAACAGCCTCAATTCCCAATTACAGGGTAATGGCATCATTAGTTTTGCCATCGTTATTTAGTCATAATGATAAGAAACAGAAAATATTGTAGAAAATTGGGGAGAATCGGCACACTTCAGAGCCCTGATTCATATGAACATATCATATGCACCTGCACACCTCAGTTCATTAACAGAAACAGAAACTCTTTTTCTGATGCTCATGGTTACTAATAAAAATCAATTGCAGTTGAAGGAGAAAGGAATAGGGAATAATCATGTGACCTTTTTCCATTTCTTGTGACCCAAAACAGAAGCTATATCAAGGAAAGTTCAAATTTAAAATATTTCTTTTTCCTGACAGAATTTCTCACATCCAAGAAGCACATTCTTAAGAGGAAAAAAAAGTATCATTTTCCAACACATATTTTTCTTAGAAAAACTCCTCTTCATCTTGCATTTCCTGGAATAATATTTTCTAAATTTGAATTATAAAAAAAAAATATTTTTTGACATGTGGTCCTGACTGTGACTAACATTAACACCCAATCAAAAAAGAAAACTGTTAAAGTTTATTTCCCCCTGCTTTGTAAGATATTTCATTTCTATTAGAATGTGTTTTAGTATTTATGGCTGATAAATACATAAATAAAATCACTAAATGGCTTTACATTTATACCACCAGCATAACTCAACTTTCCAGAGAGCATTTTAATCTACGAGGAGCCCTGTGCATAGGTGTGGCATATATCCATCATCTTCATCATCACATTTTTCTAACAGTTTGCAAATTTCAAAGCACTTTGAGATGTCTTCATATGATTCTCCTATCCACTCTGTTGTGTAGACAGAGTAGATATAGTTTCTGTTTTCAGATGAAGAAATGAAGCCACTAGTCTTGTATCAGAGCCAAACTTTGAACTTCCTCATTTAAATATCACTTTATCAAAGGTCTATCCATCCATCTCTATGTATTTGCAGTGGCAATTATTTTAACTTTGGGAAAGTTTATTTTGAACTATTTTTGTCCTTGTTATGATTTCTTAGCACATTGGCTTTCTGTTCGCCTACCGAGTGCTTTTGCCAAATTCAGATATTATAGTTCTAAGATGTGTGTGTTCTGCTTAGACATCCACTGCCCTGGCTACTTTTTTGCTCCAGTTGTTATCTTTTGCTTCCTACAGCTCAATTTTGTGATATGTTTGTTCTGAGTGTTCTTCTTGTTCTTCCTCTCTCTGGCTGTGAGGGGCTACTTTAGACATGGTGGATTTTTTTTCTCACGGCTTATTCTTGTACTGGCCAGTGTACAGACAGCTTTCAGAGTGCCAAAAAGCAGCATCACTGAAGCGAATCAGCAACCTTTCTTCCAGTTCTGGGATGGAGAAGGCTTAATTTGAAACATTGTCTTGAGCCTCTCTCTGCTATGGGGAGGTGGGGAGACCAAGGAAAATCACATCAGCCAATATAGATTTATTGTTTCAAAAATATGTTACGTCAAAATGAATGTTTTAAGTTGTTGAAGACAATTGTATGATATTTTTCTCTTCCTTCTTGATTTTAGACTATTGATTGGACTGCCTATAGTGAACACTTTCTGTCTTACAAATTTCTCTGAATCAGTATTCAAGGTGTAAAATGAACTAAGGAGGACCTGATAAGTTAGGGTAGAGTGACTCAGCCTTGGTGTGTAGATTTTTTTTTTTTAAGATTTTATTTATTTATTTGACAGAGATAGAGACAGCCAGCAAGAGAGGGAACACAAGCAGGGGGAGTGGGAGAGGAAGAAGCAGGCTCATAGCAGAGGAGCCTAATGTGGGGCTCGATTCCTTAACTCCAGGATCACGCCCTGAGCCAAAGGCAGACGCTTAACCGCTGTGCCACCCAGGCGCCCCTTTGTGTGTCGATTTTGAGTTCGCATTTTGCTGTTGTTGCTGTTGTTGATACTCTGATTTTCTCAATTATATTTTTGACACTTCTGATTATTAATTATTTTCTGCATACATGAAAAATTACTGTAAATGAAGTACTGCTGAATGGCTCTGTTATGTTCAGTCTACGTGCTATCATCATTTCTATCTTTACTCTTTTAGTTAGGGTTTAATTCAAAGAAAAAGCACTTTAACACAATCACTGCCCCTTATACCTTACTAAAAGTTCAACAAGAATTTCTTTTAAGAAGCAAAAAATTGCAAAAGTATTGCTCTTTCACTTTGCCCCTTATTCTATAAAGTTTCACAAAGATATTTTTATTGCATGACTAGCTTCATTCCCAGGGATGCAGAGAAACAACTAGTTTTGTCTAAAAGATGTAGAAACCTTTCTATATTTATGAATTATAATGAACTAGTTCACCTCGTTGGGGAATTGTAATAAATTATTCCTGATTTTTCATATGAGCACTGATAGCATTAAGCTTAGGAGGTAATATCTTAGGAATTGACTTTTATATCATAAAATGCCCATTTGGTTCACTTGTGAGGCTTATTTAAAGACAGGTGTCCACATTGTTGCTGACTGCCTTTTGAAAATTTATGAATTGCAGGTCTATTCCTGGGGATATCTGGGTAGTATAACAAGTTCTCTTCTTTATAATATTGGCTTCCATGCTCCATTTATTCATGTTTCATTTAAAGGAGCATTATGGAACAGGGAATAACAGTGGTATATTAGTTAGCTGTAGTGATTATATTTGGACAAGTCTGAGTTGGAATTCTAGCTCTGCAACTTACCAGCTTTGTGTCCTGTCAAATTCATTAATCCCATCTACCTACCTGACAGGTTGTGGGGGCTAAAACGAAGGAAACGAATGTAAAGTGCTTAGTGCCTGGTGTCTATTTATTGAGAGCTCCATGTATAATAAATTTTGTTATTATTTTTGTTGCTATGGTTATATTTTCAGTTATGATGCATTTAGATGTCTATGGCATAAAATAGCTATGTTTATCTCATGGAGATGAAATTTTAAACTTTCGAAGTCTCTGAAAGGTGCACATACTTTTGAAGAGAAATTCTGTTTAGAATAAAGAACACTATTCTATTTGATCATCTTAGTGTGCTTAATCTAAAATTCTCAAGAATAGCAGGGACTGTTAGTCTTTCAGGTTTTTCCTCCTCCAACCTTGTTTCTCTTTATTTTAACTGAACATTCTAAGTGTGCAGATACTCAGTACTCCCTGATGTACATCTTTCCTTCTTAGAGTATCTGGTAATAGAAAATGCCTCCTCGATTTGAATCATGCTCTCTCTTTAATTGACTCTAGTTCTGTATCATGAAAGCCGTAGAAAATAAATTTATTCTGAGTTCTATCTGATGAAACTTTAGATATGATTTTGAATACAGCTATTAAATCTCTCCTTCATGTCTTCTCTTTTTATATGACATGCTTTCTGATTTATCATGGTTTCTAGTCAAGTCAGCATCTTAGTACCTCTCTACTGAGTGTGCTCGCGTTTTCACAGCAGCGGGCACACTACCGAAGCAGTTTGTGATAGAGGAGCCCATCTCGCAGCCATCTCTCCTTGCCTTCTACTTTTCCTGGTCGCAGCGTACCGCCAATCACATCACGCTACTGGCCAATAAAAAAAGAGTAACATTTTCTTATCCATTTAAATTACTGTTCTCAAATCGTATTCCCTCCATGGGTTCAATGGTCTAATTGTTGATTTCATGCCCCAAACTGTATAGTTATTTATTATATTTTTTCTCATTATTGTATTTAGTCAGTTGAAATCTTTTTTCTGGAATTTGATTCATTTATGTAAAGTATTTGCTATACTGGGGCAAATTAGCAAATCTGTAAGTGACATTATAATCTTTCCTTACATACCATTTGTGGTCTATTACAGCTTCTTTTGCCTAATAATTCAAGCATCTGCAAACCCACTTGACAGAATAGGAACAATTGCCTAAGGAAAGGGAGTCTCTACTCCAAGTCACTTGACTTCAGCTGCTATCTTCTCCCTATCTCCATTTTGAGGGTGTTATCTTTGCAGATAATCTCTGTCTTTTGGAATGCAAAACCAGGAAAACAGATAACTGAAAAGTTGAGAGAAAAAGAAGGACTGAAATTGGTCTGAGAATAGGGTGATTCGTATAGAAGGGGTAAGGATTGAGGGAGGTATATATTAGAAATTGTTTTTAATTACTTATGTTACACTGAGATGCTTTCTTGTGACTCCTGTGGGGACTAATATATGTGGATTCCAAGGTGTATGATTATTCTGCACATATGATTCCATTTTACTTTTAGAAAACAATTCTTAAAACATTTTCAAATGTGTTTTGAAGTCAACACAGTCCATATCTGCTGGGATTTTTTCTTTTCGTGTCGACAGTTCCATGAACTTATACCAAGAAATAGATGTCAACCTAAATATGTAGTTAAATTGAGGCAACCGTGAATTACCAGAAACTGAGTTTATTCAGGAATAGCAAAGGAATTGCGATTCGAAAAACACAGGCTGGGAGCAAGCTACAGTGAGTCCATTGAGGGTTTGAAGTAGCTGTGATTAAGGGCAAGGAGTACAAAACCAAGGAAGTCCAGACAGAGTACATGCAGTAAGTTCATTGGCTTAAGGATGTTCAGAGATTCTTGGTGGATTTCACTGATCAGAAGACAAGCTTCCACCTGCTTTAAATCAGGCATTTAGGAAAAATCATACTCTCAGTTCTTTTTTTTTTTTTTTTAAGATTTTATTTATTTATTCGACAGAGATAGAGACAGCCAGCGAGAGAGGGAACACAAGCAGGGGGAGTGGGAGAGGAAGAAGCAGGCTCACAGCAGAGGAGCCTGATGTGGGGCTCGATTCCAGAACGCTGGGATCACGCCCTGAGCCGAAGGCAGACGCTCAACCGCTGTGCCACCCAGGCGCCCCCATACTCTCAGTTCTTAAACTCTGTTCTTCTGAGGGTGCGTGTGTGAGATTTTCCATTTCGTATCTTTTGTTTTCATTTTGACTGAATCCTTTCACAAAGGACATTACACTACCTGAGGAATCATGGATCATTTTGTCAGTGCTTTGATCTTCAAACAAAAGTATATCTAAATTTGGATTCAAGCTAAATTTAGGGTATTTTATATCTTTGTCTTGTCATTTTGAAATGCAAATGAGTTTCAATAAAGTTGCAAATAGAGTTCGTAGATATAGGCACTAAAAATAAAAACTTGAGGCCAGAGACCACTTGAATATAAAAGTTCTTTATAAATGGATAAGTTTGGACCTCAACAGTTTATACTCAACAGTTACAACAGCTCTGAAAAGACTTGCGTAGATACAAAATTGCAAAACTAAAGCTGTTTTCCTTTTATAAAATGCTTAAATGTAAATATTAACACAATTCAACAGATTTTACGGATGGAACCTCCTTCATGCAGACCAACACACACACGATGCAGAATGGGCCCAGTAAACTGGAGGACTGCAAATAGTGACTTGGGATTTAGTCACGATGGATGGCTTATTAAATATTGATCAGCATTCTCCTTTTCATTTGCCTATGTAAATATAGCACTAGTATTACTGCTTTCTGCCACATAAACACGTATAGTAATATATGCATATAGTAATGAAAACATGCAATAATTATACCTTTACATATAAAATATGTATATATTATATAGTATTTCCAACTAAGGTGACTTTCTTTTTTTCTTTTTTTTTTAAAGATTTTATTTATTTATTCGACAGAGATAGAGACAGCCAGCGAGAGAGGGAACACAAGCAGGGGGAGTGGGAGAGGAAGAAGCAGGCTCATAGCAGAGGAGCCTGATGTGGGGCTCGATCCCATAACGCCGGGATCACGCCCTGAGCTGAAGGCAGACGCTTAACCGCTGTGCCACCCAGGCGCCCCTAAGGTGACTTTCTAATTCTTATTTTTTTAAGTTGTTATTTATTTTTATTAGCAATCTCTACACCAAATGTGGGGCTTGAACACAGAGCCCTGAGATCCAGAGTTACACATTCTTCTGACTGAGCCAGCCAGCCACCCCTAATTCTTATCTGAAAACACTATGAGCAGCTTAGTTCCCTCAAAGATCCCATGTCTGCTATCATATCTGAAGCTACCCTTTTCTCCTCTTGTTTCTGTTAATATGACCCTGGGCAAGTAACTTCACATCTCAGTGCCTTCATAGCTTAAATGAGAGGATTAGTCTAAACGATCTCTTCTCATTCAGTCAGTTTATGATTGGAAGATATCATAGTGGGTATCTAGTTCTTGGCAGGTGGAACATAACCAAAAGAGTTCAGGTATTTTTTTTAATGACAAAAAAATAAAATATAGTTTCATTGCCCCTTTTTCTGAAGTTTCATCTTGCTCTCAAGAATGAGAATTGATGATGTCAATCCGTAAATGAAAAAAAAAAATCAATAGAATTCTCTGACATTAATTGACCCATTGGCTATAATAGCATCATAATTTTGTTATGGACATCTTGGAAGAATGTCAGCATAACTACCAAAGAGAAGGGGCCTAGGGCAGGATGTGACAGAGAAAAGAAACTGCTTTAATTGTGAAAGAATCAGCAGGTACAGAGGAAGGAAACCAAATTATTCCTAGCATAAGCAAGATATAGTAGAAATAAATGAGCCATAGGAAAATAAGAGGTACTTAGAGTAAATTGCTCAAAGACCTTAGAGCCATCATAACCAGCCTAACGTAATACAGAAGAAGGGGGTTGGCAATAAATCTCCTCTATTAATTTTATTGCAAGCCAATTGTAAATCTTCAGTTAAGTTTCTTAGGATGAAAATCATGTTTTGGAAATATTTCTATTCATCATCTTCCACACTATAAGGGAATATTTTTGGCAAATAGAAATTAAGAAAAGAAGATGGGGCAGCATACCTGCCCTTATATATGAGCATGAATATGTTAGATTTATTTATAAGAACGGCTAGAGCTGAAGTTGGGCACAAATTCAAATGAGCAATGCCTTTTTGATTTCCCTTTTTTTGTACCTCTGTTACTTCCCACTCTCACTGAACCAGTGTTTTCATGATACCTAAAGCTCTCTATGGATTCCTTTGCCTGAATGAAGCTTCACAAGCCTTGTGTGACCTGCCCTCTGCTTCCAAACTTTACAATACTGCTCAAATAATTTCATGTTATACCTTCATGCCTACAATGGTAAGATTTATTCAGACACTATTTTTTTTCAGCGACTATTATTAGCTGGGCAAAGATCCAGGACCTGGATACAGCAGAGAATGGAACAGCCCATTCCTGACAGACCTTATAGGATTAGTAAGACCTTATAGGTGATAGGACTACTGACAATGTTCAAATAACTATAACTATATACCAGATGGCAATAGCACTATTTGGAAACATGAAGCAGGATAAAGGGGATAAAGAATAAAGAAATACAGGTAATGTTCTCTAATGCAGAATGTTATGCATTTCAGAGGGACTTGAATGGAAACAAGATATGTGGGGAAAGAGTAATTAAATCCAAGGGGATGATAATTTGCAAGGTTTTGAATGTCATGGAACAGCAAGGCGGCCATAAACATTAGAGCAGAGTGGATACAGGGAGAAGGGTGGGAAGTGAAATTGGAGACCTAAACAAGGCTAGAGCATATAGAACCTTATATGGTGAGGAGTTTGGTTTTTTGAGTGAAGCCTCACAACATTTTGGATGGAATATTGACGTTGTCTGGTCGTATAAAGATCTCTCCCGCCAGTATGAAGGGGAGAGTGCCTGGGAACCAGAGTAGAAGCAGAGAGACCAATTAGGGGACTCTTTCAGTGATTCAGCAAGAGATGATTGTGGCTTGGATCAAAGTATTAACAGTGGAGTGGTTAGATGGTTGGATTTTGCATACATTTAAAGGAACAACCAATGCTGTGATTTGTTTCTTTTTGTTTGATTGTTTTGAGGACAGGAGTAAGAGAGAAATTGGGGACACAAAGGTATCTCCAAACATTTGCCCTGAGCAGGTGGAAACCTGACTTTACCATTTCTTAAGTTTGGCAGTAATATGCAGTCATCAAGCAGATTTAAGCAGGGACGGGCTGGGTAGAGAAAATCATGCCTCTGGGCCACTCTCAGACTTTCTGTGCTATCACTCTTTACTTACTTTGCTCCAACAAAACTGGCTTTCTTGCTGCTGCTTGAATGTAATGAGCATTTTTTCTCCTTAGAGGCTTTACATTTGTTCAGTTTGGGGACAATTATGCTCGGGATGCCTATTAGGCATCTACATGGAGATGTTGTGTGGGCATTTGGATATCCTAGATGAGGGTTTAGGAGAGAGGTCTGGGCTGCAGGCAAACATTTAAGAAGAAACTGATAATGAGACCCCCAAGGAGCAACCAGTTACATAAGAGGGGAATGAAGGAAGAGCAGTGACCAGGAAGCCAACAAACGGTTTCGAAAGGAAAGGACTGATAAACAGTGTCAAATTCTTTTAAGGAGTCCACAAGATAAGAGAATTGACTATGAATTTGATAGTTGTTTTGTTAACCTGGTGCATTCTTTACCCTGATGCCACCTGACAATTCTGCCATTTTCTAAGACTAAGGCAAAACGTCACCTTACCTCTGAAGTCTCCCTATATCTGTAATCTTTGTTTTACTTCTCAACCCCCCCAAAAAAGTTCTTGGAAATCAATGACTTGGATGTGTTCTTCCCTAAGAAAAATTCATAGTAAATGGCTGGTACATTTTAGAGCTCAGTAAGCAAAATTTTAGGTAAAAGAGGAAGTAAAGGAAGGAAGTAGGGATGGAGAGAAGGAAGGAAATTTCTAGAATGAAATGTTTTTCCAGATCTTATTCTTTTTGCTTGGATATTGCTAAGTGACTGATTAATATAGAAATTGATTTCAAGTAAGACATTAAGGCCTAATAATGGTTCATTGTATTTTATTTTTCTTCCCAAGAAAACAGGGCTTTTAGTAGAGAATTCCTGGAGATAAGGACTTTTTTTTAACATTGTGGACAAAACTATGATCTTGCAACATTTTAGTAAGCTAGAAAGATCTGCTCTTCTACCATCATATCCTTCAGGAAGATGGCCACTCATCTTTTTGTTTGGTAGTGATTGCCTGATAATTGCTATTGAGAATATCTAAGGTACTGTCTTAGTAAAAATTGCTGTTGTTAATTAGCACAATCGGTTGGTCATTGTCTTTATATCTGCTTGCATTCGCAAAACTCATCATAATAATAGTAGCCATCAAACTGAAATACCAAGGGTTTGCTCTTTAGAAATGAAAGTGCTTCCTGTGAATAGGTGGAAAGGAGGAGGTGGAGATGAGTAGTGGAAAAGGAAGATAGGCTTTGTAGCAGTTCAGTTTAGAGAGCGTAAGAGGACAAAAATGAAGTCACTGGCAGGTGGAGTGAATTTTAAGAATTGAATAAATTCTGGGGTGCCAGGGTGGCGCAGTCATTAAGCTTCTGCCTTCGGCTCAGGGCGTGATCCCGGCGTTCTGGGATCGAGCCCCACATCAGGCTCCTCTGCTGGGAGCCTGCCTCTTCCTCTCCCACTCCCCCTGCTTGTGTTCCCTCTCTCTGTCAAATAAATAAATAAAATCTTTAAAAAAAAAGAATTGAATAAATTCTAACAGATCTCTATTCAAGGAATACTTAGCTAGGCCACATTGTGTTGATTCTCCTAGAGAAAAAGTTGAATGTTTTCTGAAAATCCATTGACTCCCAATAGTGGTTCTTAATTTTTTTTGACTGCCACCATTAGGAAGAGCAAAAATCCTAAGACAAATGTAGGTGAGATAATGAACCACAGAGACCACAATTTTCATTTTCTAGTGGGAATAAAGGGTGAGTTATAATAAAGAATAGAGAGAGTTGCAATGACCATTCAGGTAATAATACTACAGAAATTAAAAGCAAATGATGACTAAAAGTTAATACATGTATAATAGCAATGGAAAACCATGATGTGTCCAATACCACAATGATCATAAACTTACTAAAAATGGTGAATATTTCAATCACCTATGTAAGCATGTTTGTAATGCTGTTAAAAATGTGTGGCAATATGACTTCTAAGAAGGAAAGAAGTCCTCCGTAAACTCTAATGACTTTTACATTTTAAATAATCAATATATTTAATAATTCTGATAATTCACTCGGAGGTTCCTAGAAGGTAGCCCTTTGTTATAGGTAATTATACACTAATAGCAATAACAGCAACTGTTATCTATTAATTATTATGTTTTGGCATTGGACTATACCATGTACTTATCTCATTTAATCTTCATAAAATCTCTAAGAGTTATGTACTGTTTATTTTTCTTCCCATTTTGCAGAAGAGGAAACAGACATGAAGGAATCAAATACCTTCTCAGGGTCACGTGTAGAGTAAGTGTGGTGGTGCCCGTATTCAAACCTGGTCATCTGAGTCATGGAAGCCTTTTCTTTTAATCAGTACTCTGTTTTGCATCCCTGTCTATCTGAACCAAGTTTTTGTTTGTTTGTTTTCAACTGGTTTATATGCCAATTTAGAATCCACCAGGAGGAGCCTTATAGCTTTCTGTCCATCCTTTGGGAAACACTGCTTTAAAGGCTCGTTTACTATCCTGTCACGGACAGCTCCTAAACCGTAGTCAGTGGCCTTGAGTTCTTGCCAAAATTCCGAACTTTGCCACTGAGGCAATCCTCATTGAACTTTTCTTGACAAATAGTGATCTCTGCTTCATTTTTATCTGAAATACATAGGGATTATTGATGATGTACATTAAACTTTTTAAAAGGCTTAGTTTTGAGATTATTTGCTAGTATGTGGAGCTAGACTAAAAAAATATATTTTTAATCACCATTTTACTGTCATTTCTTCGACTTCCTGCAGCTGATCTAGTAGAACCCATTTAGACGGAAAAATGCAGCCGTTTTTATATCTGCATGATGATTACTTTTATAATTTCCAGTAGGAAACAGAGAAGCTATTTACTGGTCTCTAGAACTTAAACATTTAAAAGGAACCTACTGCTATATTTATCATCCTTTACAGGAAATGCAAAGCTCTTCAAGACAGACAATGAACAGACTGGTTCATAAAAGACATTGCAAATTTAATAAGCTACACTATCTTTTGCTGATTCCTATTTACTATGCATGCAAATGGGATTTGGTTGGCTTCTCTTTTTACATTTTGTAACTGGAATTTCGAGAGAAGGAATGAAATACAACCAGTGTGAGATCCATGCCTCAAGAAATTATATTTTTAATTAATTTTTCAGCCCCTTTTAACACTGTCTTAATAAGAATCAAATTCTTTTAGGTGTTTAAGAGAATTACCACCTTTGTGGATGCGTTAGAGAATCACATGTGTATGTGGTTATATAATAGTGAAAACAACAGTTATATCTTGAATATATAATATCTATCTATCTATCTAGATATATGCCTTCATATATGTATGTATCTCTCTATTATACCTTTTTCCAGCAAAGGAATGAAAAACCACTCCACTTCCACACAAACCTCTAATTTCTGATTCAATTTCATGTACATAGAGTCAGTCTTTTAGTACTTCTATTGCTCCCTGGTTTTTATTCACCTTTGGAACTAGGAAATTTAAAGAGAGAAATTTGAATACAGTATGTCAGTAAACAATTGATACCAGCGCATATTCCTTTTCTAAATATTTTATCACACAGCAATTTATTTTGTTTAATGTTTCTTTTTGCATAGAGTCTGACAGTTTTATCAGCAAGATCCCAGAGCCTCCTCAACTTGGATTCTTTTTTGTCTTGTTCATACCATGCATTCTTTATTATTTATGCATAAAACTCCAACAGATACTTACGATACATCATTTTCTTTAGATTTATTTTCTTAGTAGTTTTTTTCATTTTAAACACTTAAAATCATTAGAATCATCTTTTGTTGACTGTGACTATCACAATCACCTATTTCATGAATTACTGTTGTAAAAAGAAGGTATCAGTTGTCACTTCAAATTTCCCTAAAATTGATTGATTAAATTATTAAATTAAAAATGAGGGTCAGGATAAATTTTTAAAATTTTACAACTTATCTGTCAATCACTTTTAGTATGGCTTCAGGGTTATAAATTATTCTAGTATCTTTCCTTTAAATACTAAAGTAATATCTTAAATGTTACTCTTTTTATATATGGATTTGTGTGTGTGTGTGCATATATAGTTTGAAGTAAAAATCTGAAAATAAATGAGGATCATATTAATCAATATGACCAAAATGATATTTGTGTGTGTGTGCACACAATTTAAAAATATATACTAGTATTATTAAAGAAAATTTTGATGAAAAGCAAATCACTCACCAGCCTTCTAAGTAAATTTTAGAAATAAAGTTCAATGTAATGGACAGGATTAGATTGTGATTTCAATTAACTTTAATAGGTGACACATGGCTGAATCCCCAGTACATGTTCTGAAAATTTACCCCTTCCTGGCTTAACAAGAGAGGCAGTGTGTAATTACCATAATTACCAGCTCTTTAAACTGATTATTTCCATTTTGTTTATATGGCACTTTTATTGATTGGGCTGCTTTAGGTAAACAAGTCTTCTACAAATGGATTTAAAAGCCATAAAAATTTTTAGTAAATGGGGGGTATAGAGCAGGTGGCAAAAAATTAAGGATTGCGTTTGGAAAAATACTTAGTTTGGTTGCTCCAGTGTGTTTTTTATTTTATTTCTTCTCAAAGGGAAAGACTACTTTAACATATTGAATTGAAGGTTTGTTAGTTTCTTCTATCTACCCTATGTAATGCAGACAAAACGAGCCCGTGAGAATACTTTTCAATGGCAGGAACCAGTAGTTGAATCTGAGAGTCATGGAATTGGAGACCTCCACAGAAACTTAGAGATCATTTACTCAAGCTGTAGGAATACTCCAAAAAATTCTCAAGGCACACACCTGCCAAATAGCCCAACATTTTGACCCATATTTCTTGATTCTCAATGTTTATTCCATAACAAAATGGCATCACTTATCATATTTGCAACGATTCATTCATGAAATAATGATGTTCGAAAATGAACATAAATCTTAAAATAGCAACCCCCAGCTTTAGTGGAATAGCAAACATGGTAAAGAGCAGATTTTCTGCATCTATAATTTCTGAGCCTTCTGCAGTTATTGACAATGACTATATTCACAGTGGATTGTTTGGGGTTGAGTGAGATTGAGTTTGGAGACATCCACTTTTAGAAATAAACCTCCTGTTTAAAATCAGTGGTTAGTAGGAGGGCTTTGCTATAAAGCAACACTGACACAAAGCTCTTAAGCAATGAGTAATAACACTCTTTAATAACACAAATTTCTTGTTATCACCAACGCTGATGGTGCACAAATCATACTGTTTAGATACAATGAGTTATTTTATGGCCAGCATTTCAAAGCTCTGCCATTTTTTTGCCCTGAGAAATGTTTCATCCCTCTGACAAAATTCTGCAAGATCAATGATAAATCAATGATAAAGACGATCAATGTAAAGTATTTCCCGTAGTATAAAAGAATTATGCCTTACAGATAGGAATCATTAGTGAGGCTGACTCTGCGCTAATGTTAAGTAACTCTTCGTAAGATAGTTGGGACTTTCCAAGACAGACGAGCTCATTCAGACATTTCCGTATTGGATAGCCCTTTTTCTCTCTTTGATGATGGAGAATGGATGCAAGAAAGCTTAACTGATATAAAAGAAAATAGAAAATCAGTGTTATGGAGAAAGCACTCTTTGCAGTAGACCAATATTTTCTCTTATTCCATTGATAACCAAAGTCAACCTTGCTGACATATCTATTATAACTTCAAGCATCCTTTCAATGGAATAATGCGTCCCAGGGTTGATGAAAACCCTACTGAGAGGAATCCCCAACTGTATGTGCTGCTTCCTCAGAATTCCTTCCAACTGTGAAGAGGTGTGAATTGTCTTCCCTCCCTGGGGATGTAAATGTCTAGTAGAATTTGTTATCACTCTTGACATGGTAAAGAAAGTTCACAGAGAGGAATGTAAAGAGACATTTGAGATCAAGTTGCTTTTCTCTTTTCTTTCAAGAGCTGATAGTGTTGAGTAAATCCCTTGTCTCATTTATTTTTTATTGTAATCTAAAGTAATGCTGCTTTGAAGAAAAAAAGTGGAAATCTTTTAATATTCCCACAGGAAGTGTTTACATTTCCAAAGGTCTGTTTTACTTCACAGAGCTTATTTAGTTTCTGTTTAATTTGTACAGGGATAAAACAAATTTCAAGAGTGTTGCTGCGACAATTATATGAACATCTAGAAAACAAAGCTAGATTCTAAGCTATCTCAGAGGGGAACAGAGATTGTATATTAAACTTGTACAAAGAAATCCCCTTTCATAACTAGGACTGTCACGTGATTTTCAAACTAAGAAACTGAAGGAAATGGTATAAAGATGGAAATAGAAGCCATTTGGTTCCGAAGTCTAATTTTGAAAGTGTGTGACGTATATCCGAATCCTTTTGAATGGACTTACTAATGCCTAATAATTAGAGTTTGATGGAGGAAGGTTTGATGATCCTGAGGTCTGTTAACCCTGGGATAGGGTATGGAAGATAAATTTAGACTCTCCTTCTCCCAACAGTCTTCAAACACAGCTCAGGTGATGGTGGCAGTCGTTCTATAAAAAGCAAGCACCAATTAGAAAACCTTTCTAGGTCCTTCCTTGATGTGTGTCCATTATTATTCTAGAGATCTGCAAATACCACGGGTGAAGGGGAACTCAAAGTAACTTTGAACTCTATCCAAACATGGTTGAAGATATTAGTTCTTTTGCTATAAATAAGGAAATACAAATATAAAATTAGCTATTTTTGAAGGTAATACTTTTAATATGATGATGTTATGTTTTATATACTTTATACAGAGGTTTAGATTTATTGCTCACAACCACCCAATGAGGGATAGATGTTATGGTGTCCCTATTACCAACGAGGCCCAAGACTATATTGCCATCAGAAGGAAGGTAATGAAGCATTGAAACCAGATCTTCCAATTCTTAGCTCACTGCTCTTTCATTTACAACACACTATTGGCAGCATTTGTGTTTTATTTTTGAATCTTGATGAATATTTTTGTAATCTAGGTTCTTAGTGAGGTCGCCTTTGGTTTTAGGAATATTGAACAATTTAGGAATGTTGAATGGAGAGGCCTCCTTGTGTTTTGTGATGGTTCTGAGCCCCTTGTGTTCTCACGGTTGCCTACAGCTTTGAGTTTTTGCTTCTTCTGAGCTTCGGTCTCACTTGGATTTCACATCCTACTTCTCCTTTCTCTCTTTGTTCTAATCCAGATATGCCTGTTTCTGGAGGCCTTTCTGAAGATTTTAGGCAACTGAAACTTAAAATTGGATTATAGATAATAGTTCTTAATGTCTTATAGTCACTCCTTTAATGTCAATTCTTGACTGATCATTTTCTTCTGCAGACTCTAGACTCCTGATTTCCTGCTCCTTCCCTCTTCTTAAGACTGAGCCCTTATCTCTCTCCTTCATATCTCTGTTCCTCTTCTTTTATAGGAAACTCAATTTTTATATCTCTTCATTTTACTATCTCCTTTCAGTCAATGACATTAAAGCCTTACCCTGCATTCCCTGTCGTCAACTACTTTCCTAAGGAAAAGCAGTTCCTTATCTTAGAAGAATTCTTGAACCAAAAGTTAGAATAATTTTCTCCAGTTCACACTTTTGTCTACTACCTGTTTTCTCTGCCTATTCTTTATTTTGCTAGATACTAGAGTCTCCTTCACTCAAGGGCTTGTAAGGTGAATCTGCAATTGAAAAGAGTCTGTTGTTTCTTTTCCTTTCTTTAGTTTTAACCCTAACCTGCAAGTCCCACCTCTCATAATGTAGACTATTACATTAGAGGAGGTATTGATTATTTGTCTTTTATTTTTTATAAGTTTCAAATAATAACTTCCTACTGTTACTTTCTGGCTAGCATTTCTGCAGTGTCTCTGGAAAACTCCTTGCCTTTCTATTTAAATTCATTGTTTGCATCTTGGTTTGTTTGCTTTCCAACTATTCCTGAAGTCCTGGGACTTACCAACTTCATTTCTCATTGATCTTCTTTCCTAAGTAGCTTTAATAATGACCAGGGATCTTAGACAGCCAATTGATTAATTATGTAAAGACACACACAAAAACAACAAAACAGATGGCCCAAATGGCTACTTAAAATATATCTGTAATTCATTATGAGTGCAAAAATACACTTTATTTTAGAGAAAAAAATGGCAATTTTTGCAATATTTAAATTTATATAACTTATGAAACAGTAATTCCACTTCTAGGATTTAGCCTATGAATGAATACACACACACACACACACACACACGCACATATATATTTTCACACACAGTTGTACAAAGTTAAAAATAATGATATTATTTAATGAGAATTAGTTCAAATGTCAGATACTAGAAATAACTTGAAGGTACTTCAGTGGAACATTTATTTTTTATTACACAATGCATCCATAAAATGAAGTATTATGCAGCTGTGTTTCAAGAAAACCCATATCAAACTTCCTCTGATAAGACTTAAAACTCTGGAAATCAAACAAAATTGTGATAACCATAGTTCTCAAGGTTGCCAAGACAGGGAGACACCATATCTCAGAAAAACAAGTTAAACACTAATGATAGTAAGGCAAATATCCAAATGGAGGAAAAAGATAAAATGATAACTTTAAGTCCTTCTTTTGCATTTTAGGGCATTTTGTTATAAAAATCATTCTCAAGATCCACCTGCTACTTTAGAGAAATGGAACTTTGCTTCCATAGTAGGTTAAGACCCAGAAAATTTATTTTTCTGTGATACTCATTAGACAGGATTTTACCAAAACATTATGGTTGGTTTGTTTGCTATTTTTGCCTTCTAGATATTAATCCCATTTTTTTTATAGCTTTCCCCTGCACCACCTGGCCCCAACTATAAAAATCCCATTTCTCAAATTCTCTTTTCTTATTTGTTTATTTAATTTTTTAAGAGAGATAGTGAGAACATGCAAGCAGGGGCAGAGAGGGGCAGAGGGAGAAGGAGAGAAAGAAAATCTTAAGCAGACTCCATGCTCAGCATGGAGCCCAATGTGGGGCTCCATCTCAGGACCCTGAGATCATGACCTGAGCCAAAATCAAGAGTCAGACGCTTAAGTGACTGAGCTGCCCAGGCACCTCTCAAATTCTCTTTTTTTTAAACCTGCTGGTCATCCTTTGGTTCTCTCATTAATTATGCCTCAAGTGAGGTAATAGAGGCATAATTGGATACCAGGATTCTCATCCATCACCACAGAGCCCTGGGAAAACTGGACAATGATTCAAATTAACTCTCATTTTGAAACAACACTCTTAATTGCAATTGCAAGGTAAACTTACATGTCCACCTCTCCCTAATGTTGAAAGATCAAATGTTGTATGACATTAAAAAAAAAAAAATCTCAGTATCCATATGTAATAAAGTGAATACAATATGTGAAGTAGAGGACAAAGATGCAAAATAATTCCTCTTAATCTCTACATGGAAAAGAATCAGGATGCTTTGTTACATAGAAGGATATGACTTCAAACATTGTTTTTACTGATCTAAATCTGGGAAAACATATAACATAATAAACCTAGAAAATGCACACTAAAATAGACACACATGTACACTTAATCCTGGAAAATATATACCAACTATTCCAGTGGTTATTATGAGATCAAGAATGAAATGAGATTTTTCACTTATTATTTGTGTATCAGATATAAATTGTTTAGGGGGATGGAAAGTGAATATTTAAAATAGAATAGAGTGAGGCTTTTTTAATGAAAAAGTTTTTAAAACTTTTTAAATGAAAAATAGTAGGTATTACACAGACGATTGTCCTCTCCTCTCTCTCTGTCCATCAACCTCCCATCTGTGTTTTTCTAGATCGTGAAGAAAATATATTTCTTTTTAAATGCAATGGCACAGCATATTCTTAGTAAGGATTATTTAATTTCTATAAGCATTTTGTGGCTTTTGTACACTTAAAGCTGTGGCATACAAATAGAAGATTTTGCTTTTGAATAAACTCATTCAACTTGCATGCAAAATTTTGTTCAAATATAACCTTATTTATTTCCCTGCAAGCATTACTTTCAAGCTACTGAAATAGTTGAAATCATGTAAAATATTACACGATTTTTTTCTTCAAGTTTAATTTTGCTACTTGGTTTGTAAAACATAGATTAATAAATGTGTGGGAAGAACTATCAGACATCTGACCCAAACAAGTCTCAGTTATTAAAAACAAAATACAAAACCTAAATCCTGACTCTTAGCTATACTTTGTTTTACTCATTACTTCATTCTGCTTATATAATCGCACATTAATATTGTTTTTAACATTGGTATTAATAATTTAGAGAAGTGAAGGCTGTTCCATTTGCCTGAAAATCATGGGTTAAATGGTAAATTAGAATCATTACAGCAATCGGTATAGAACAAGAATGGGCTTTGGCATATTAAGTAGAGTTGTGTCTATTTTACATTGAGAATCTCTTATCTGAAGTGTCACATTGATTTTGAAGAGAAGTTGAGATCTATGATCAAACATTTTGGTATTATACAAAGTGACAAACTGAGTCTTAGCAGCTAAGTACAAAATAGTCTTTTATTGTTATATTTCATGAAAATTACTTGTAAGGATAGAAAAACACTTGGTTATGTAGTACATCTAAGAGTAAATATTTCTATTTGTTTCTCCAATAAGCCTTACAGACAGTTGATAAATACTACAAGCATAGAGTAATTATCTACAAATTATCATGAGCAGAAGCAATAGTATTTGAAAATGAATACTAGAATATCTGATTCCTGAAAACCTATGGCAAGCATGTGGGAATTTATGAATAAAGAATTTTTTTCTTTCTGGGAAAGCCCTGGAGTTGTCTACTTAATGAGATCACAGGGGTATCCACGAGTTGCCCTTGAATCTTGCACCTTTTTCCACATGTTCCCTGTATTGTCCCTTTGGAATCAGAACTCACTGCACAGACCAGTTTGCCTCCTGGCAAGCAGACATGCAGCCAACATACCCTTACATTATATGTGAGCCTAGATCATTTAATATCCTGAAAGATTTTTTTTCCCGCTTTCTCAAACACACACTTTTTTTTTGGTGGACTTTGAAGGCTGGTTTGAGACTTGAACACAAGAACACTATTCTTCACCATGTAGTAAGTTATTCCCTGGACTTTAACTTCAAGGATGTTGTTACGGGTTGACTGTCTCTTCTAAAAACCTTATGCTGAATCCTAATCCCTAGTATCACCAAATGTTACCTTATATGGAAATTTACTTTGCAGATAAAATTAGTTAAGTAAAGAAGAGAATAGATTGGAGTGGGATGGACCCCTAATCAAGTATGACTGGTGTCTTTATAAGATAGGCACACACACAGGGGACACCATATGACTACAAAGGCAGAGGCTGGAGACACGCAGCTGCAAGCCAAGGGACATTAATGATTGTCAGCAAACGTTAGAATCTAGGAAGAAACGGGAAGGATTTCCTTATAAGTTTTAGAGGGAGCACAGCCTTGCTGACACCTTGATTTCAGACTTCCAGGCTTCAGAACTCTGAGACAATAGACTTCTGTTGTTTTAAGCCACCCAGTTCGTGATACCTTGATATGGCAGCTCTAGGAAATGAATACAGATTTGTAACATAAGTGAGCCGTTACTAGATTTAGCTCTGGTGATTACATCACAGAGTTGAATTGTCTGATTCTCTTCTTGTGAACAGGATCTAGTTAAGCTATAAAACCAAACCATTTCATTAATCTTTTTAAACTCTATATTATAAAAAATTATTAGCATCCATTGGCCCTATTTTCTATTTCTTCATTCGAATCGGTGGAGCGTCAGCTCTGTGCCAAATACCGAGGTATGCGATCTTGAACAGGACTTCTGCCACTGCTTCCCTGGAACGCAGACTCTCGAGAGATGTAGCAGCTGATGCCTTCATTCCCCAGCCATATTCTCTCCACACTCATTATTCTCAAGTACACTGACTCAAGCACTGTAATGATTTGCTTCAGAAATTTCTCTGGCTGTTGAAAACTACTGGAGCTGATTTCTCCCCTGTACCGTCAGGGATCAGCTCTCAACCAGTGAAATGAGACTGAATACATAAATACCCCAGCTTCCTCACCCCACTCTGAGGCATGTCTACACTATCCTCCAAACTTTCTTTGCGGGACTAAGAATCACTCGCCCATAATAGTAGCCTGTCCAGTGATGCACATGAATTAGTTTCTGTCCTTCACATCTACATTTTCTTATTGGTGCTTTCTGGAATAATACCCAAATTAAACTACTTGAATTCATATCCTTGACTCAGGATCTACTTCTGGGAATGCCCAAACTAAGGTAAATGGCAAATAATTTTAAAAGAACCAAAAGTGAATGGATTAAATATTTTCCAACTGTATTGAGTACTCTAAGGTAACAAATAAAAGCCTTCAATAGGAAATGATGGTGAGAGTTCCCCCCCCCCTTGGGTGGGATGATCAGGGAAGCTCTTTCTAAGCTGGTGACATGGCAGTATGGTGACAAGACCCACAGGAAGAAAAGTGGTCATTTGAAGAGAAGCACAGAAGTTATTACAGGACAATTACAGTCACAGCAAGTGCTAAGGCTCTTAAACTACTGATGAGTTCGGCATCTTTGAGGAACTGAAAGAGGTTAGAGTGGCATGATTTCAGAGAAGAGGCACAGTAGAAGTCTATAGGGTTAGGCAGAAACCATAAAAGGCAGAAATTTGTAGACCTTTTTGTTGTGTTTTGTTGTCCAGTTGGAATAAGGAATCATAGAATAGTTTACAGCAATGAAGGAACATAATCTAATTTATATTTTGAAATCACTCCTATCACTAGATGGGAAACTGATTACAGATTAGATAAAGTAGAAGTAGGGAGATAGAAATCAGTTACATGAAGAGATCCTTGTTTACCTGCCCTAAGATGATAGCAATCAAGATGCAAAGAAAAAACATTTACTCATGCATTCTCTCAGATTTGAATACTAGACATAACATTTTGAAATTAAAAGATATTTCCTTAATCATACCTCTTAGACCTGTGTTTATGTTAGTCTGCGAGGATCTATGTCATTCCTTTTAACAGCATTTATCCGATGCTTTCTGAAACCTAAAGTGAAGATCTGAGATGTAATTACTAAGAAACACAAAGCTTTCTGATGGCTTTAAAGGGATGCAGAGAAAAATTAAGGAATGAGGGATTTTTACCAAATTTCTACCTTCTGTGGTAGCTGGCCTTTGTTGTGCTGTCAGAATTAATATTAGAATAGAAAAGACAAAAAGAAAAAGCACAGATAATAGAATGTAGACACCTCGACAAAGGTGTTTACATAGATTTATCCACATAACCTACAATCATAGTGTCTTATGTATAGTAGATAACTTTGTGTGTGTGAATGAAGACAGAAATTGCACCCACGATGAGCTTAGACATATTAATAGGCAAAATAGATACAAACATAGTTAGCATTTATCGAGAATTTACAATATGCCAGGTGCTTTACAGGGCATTATCTTTTTTATTAACCACAAAACTATGAAATACCACCAAAATTCCTGAGTAAATTGGAGAACGCTGAGAAACCTACCTAAGGAATTGTAATGTTCAATAATTACTACAATAAAGGCTTTAATAAGTATTATCTTTGGGGCGCCTGGGTGGCGCAGTTGTTAAGTGTCTGCCTTCGGCTCAGGGCGTGATCCCAGCGTTCTGGGATCGAGCCCCACAACAGGCTTCTCTGCTAGGAGCCTGCTTCTTCCTCTCCCACTCCCCCTGCTTGTGTTCCCTCTCTCGCTGGCTGTCTCTATCTGTCAAATAAATAAATAAAATCTAAAAAAAAAAAAAGTATTATCTTTGAGGACAAAGGGGAGAACTGTGAATCCTGACAGGGAAGGGACAGAAAGTTGTGCACTTGAGTATTTCAAGATGACACTTTTTTTTTTTTTAAGTAGAGAAAAGGGAAGGGTTTTTGAGGGAAAGTAAATGATTTCTTCAATGACAGAGGTATGAAAGCCGTGATCAGATTTATACGTAAAGGATCTTATTCTGGATTAGCATTTATTGCCATTAAATGATTATTTGAGTAATTTTGATTTAATGTTTGCCCCTTACTAGATAGTATGTTTCACAAGTGTCTAGATTTCGCCTGACTTGTATAACATGTAAAATAGTTAAAAGTGAGTAATCACTCATTAAATGTATATGTAAGCAAATGGGTAAAAAAAGGAAGGAAGGAAGGAAGGAAGGAAGGAAGGAAGGAAGGAAGGAAGGAAGGAAGGAAGAAACTAATCAGTGAATCAACTCTGATGAATCCGCTGCAGTTGCAATAAACCATGAATGGGAGGAGAAGAGCAGAGTAAGTGAAACATGAGCCATAGGCAAGATTGACTGTGTGAATAGCCACCGCATTTCTTAATCACTGGCCAAATCCGGAAAAGTTACTTAAACTCTATAAACTTTAATTCCTTTAAAGTAAATTAATAGGAATAATAGTACTCTCCTCATTGGATTATGTTGAGGATTAAAGGAGATAATACATTTAAGGCCTTAAACGTGTATGGCACATACTTGGAATCCAATAAATTTCGGTGAAGAAGTACAGGGGAAGGGTTACCTGGATTTCAGTTACTAAATAGAATTGTGAGGTTTATGGCCAAGGCCATGAGATGGCAAGGACACGTGAGGTTAAGCAGGCATCCCTTAGATATAATCTAATGTAAGGTCTGACTAGACATGGGGTATAAGGGTGGCCGGAGAAATATGTATTCTAACTTGGAGTCCTGAGTGGGTGTGCACCATTCATTGAGACAGGGAATATAGGTGCACAAGCATGTTTTGGGGGGAAAAATTAAATTCATTTGAAATATGCTAAGCTTGAGATCATCATGTAATTCATACACCAAACCTACTGCACATTTACTATAGGCCAGATACTGTGCTGCCTGTTTGGAGGGGATCTGTAACAGTTTGCATAAAAGGAACAGGTAATTGATGGATGAAACAACCATGGTTCACATGGTGTCTTAATTTGGCCTGCTATACAACTTACCATAGCAGCATTGAATCCAAAGCAGTATATACCACAGTAGATAAGAGCAAGGACTCTTGAGTTCTGTTGCATGGATCAGAACCCCAGTTCCAGCTCTTCCTAGCGAGGTGACTTTGGCAATTCACTTAACTTCTCCTTGTTCAGTTTCCTCATTTCTATAGTTGGTATTATTCAGTTATTGTTAGTTGTGGCTAAATTAATATGTCTAAAATATTCAGGGATGTGTTTAACAATAGAAAATACTTAATAATGTTAACTGTTACTAATAACACTAAAAGGACTTTTCTATAAACATGTGGAGGTTTGATTTAATTACATACCAACAGTCCAATCACTTCACTTTGTGTATATAGTCACCCTCTAAATTTTCTGATCATGGAGATGTAAGGCACTTTAAAGGCATTCCAAAAATTAATTTAAAGAAGTTACATGATATTTACATTTCAAGAATTGGGTAGAGCATATTTGAGCTCATTGTGATTACAAGACATTCCCTAGGCTGTGACATGGGGACATTTTATTAAAAGAAGCAGGGACCTTTATTTATTGCTCATTTCTCTTCATGGTTCACAGCTTGTAATGATTTGAACCAACAAAGTATCTATTATCAGTGTGTATGCATAAGCACATAGTAAGTATGAAAGATATATATTCTTGTATTAAATTCCCTGTTTTCTTTTTTGCTCATAATTGATGCACTCTTTCTGAAGAGGAGTTTGCAGTGGTCTGAACAAAGATCATGATATAAAAATAAATTATGGTATGTATCCCTTGGTGTCTCACTCATAAATTATTTCTCTCTAGCGATGCTCTTTTATATTCAGGGGTGGATTTTAAATTTCCTTCTTGGATATTATTCACACAGGATACTGTAGTTAAGGAGCTTGCCTTTTATAGCTGACATGCTAGCATAGTTCAGGCTTCAGGTGAGTGAGGAGAGAATAAAAAGACACCCTCTTTTCTTCTTCCCTTCCCAGGCTACTGTCACTCATTCACTTCTTTTTGACGTGACTTCTATAAACAGTGTCAATGTATGATCTAGGGAGAAAAAAAAGGGGGAATAGACAGTGAGAGAAAGATGAGGAGGCTCTCAAAGGGCTGTATTCCTGTCCCTTTAAACAGACGGAATACAAATGTGTTCCCTGACTGTTTCGCTTTTTAACTCTGAAGCAATGGTCCTCAACAGAGGTTGCATGTTATAATTATCCAGAGACTTTTTTTAAATGCCCATGACTGAGAGGCTTATTTATTTATTTATTTATTTATTTATTTATTTATTTAAATTTCATTTAATTTAATTTTTAAAAATTTTATTATGTTATATTAGTCACTGTACAGTACATCATTGGTTTTTGATGTAGTGTTCCATGATTCATTGTTTGCGTATAACACCCAGTGCTCCACGCAATACGTGCCTTCCTTAGTACCCATCACTGGGCTACCCCATCCCACTACCCCATCCCTTCTGAAACCCTCAGTTTATTTGTTTTAATTTTTAAAAGCTCCCCCATAATTCTAACCTACAGCCAGGGTTGAGAGTCAAAGTTCTAAATCATTAGTTCCATTCAGTGAACTCAAATCAATTCTGTCCGAGAGGGCTGTGGAATGCAGCCAGGTATAGAGATGCAGCTGTCTTGTTGAGCCCAAGTACATACACCTGGGGTTGTGGGACTCCAGTATCAGGCACAGAACAAACCTGACAGGAGACAGGTACCCTGCAGCCAAGCACAAGGTAGAGTTGTGAGGCTAGGAAAAAGGGGTGGGCAAGGGATTAGCAGCTAAGCTGGTGATCTGGAAAGTGTATTCTGTTATCTAATTCGAACAAAAGTTATAAAAGTCCCAAGAGTTAGGCAAGTAGAGTCACAAAAATGAAAAATGAAAATATAATAATAAGCCAAAAAATAGGAGCACAGACAGAAAGCCCCCAAAATTCATTGTAACTGAGAAAGAAGACAAGACGGTAAGCTTAACTAATTTAAGCAGAAAGCTTTCTGAGCCAGGTAAAGACATTTTGAAGCAGACGCTGTGCTGCTGAATCACTTATTATCAGAGTTTGAGCAATGCAAAATTTGTAGGTTGAAGAAGGCTGGAGGGACACTTTCCTAAAAGTGTTTTCTTAAATCATTATACAGCCAAAACATTCACATAACTGATCATATTTTAGCCTAAATACTACTAGCTGCAAATGTTTGGCATTTAAGTAAATAATAAACCAGTCAGTACACTTGATTAATTTTTACTTGATGGATTCAAGAGCCTGATTGGCAACTGTTCTGGTGTTGCCAAGTCTGATTCTTGAAGAATGGACAGTGCTATCACTAAAGAATTGGTGAATGAGAAATAGGATATTTGTTCCTTGATATTGTCAACAGTAAGCCAGATATAAAGAATTTAAATTATGGTTTCAGACTGTTTGTAAACGAATGGCTACTTTGAACTATAGAAAGCCACCAATGGTATTGCAAACTTTATAACTATGTACAGCTCCAAACAAGAGGGGCAATGTAAAGGAAGCAAAAACATTTTAGGAGAAAAAGCTTACCTGTGACAATTTTTAAGATCAGCATTATTAAATGGAGATAACAATAAAAGAATAATTGAATCAATAATAAAAAAGATTACTAAATAATGCTACCCGTCTGATGCAAGGCAAAAATAAAGTCCTTTTTCATATCCTACAGGTTTTAATTAGATTTTATTAAATTACAACAGATGATAATAGCAGACTCCTCTTTCCCTCCTTCCCAAAAATACCACTCCCATGCTCCCTCCCTACCACCATGTCTCAGCGATCGACTCATTCCTAGAACAACAAAATCATGATTGTTCTAGGGCCACCATGATGATCATGACTGTATGTCACACTTGAACTCATGCAGGCATATCGCTACCAGGCTACTGATGAAGGCAACAGATGGAGGACTGTAGAGCGAGAGAACCATGGAGCATATGAGGTAGAGCCCTGGCTTAACAATAACCCTGAAGGTGCCACATATGTAGGGTCTTTGTCACTTAAGCAAATGAATGTTTCCTTACAAAAACGTAATATAAGGAATGGGGTATTACAAAGAAAATAATCTAAAATACGAAATTATCTGTGTCGAGGTAATTGAAGACCCGCTATTTAAAGCTGGTATTTTAAGGACGATTGTAGATGGTTGCAAAATATTTGGTTGAATTGTCACATGTTTTGTACATTGGACACCAATGATTTACCCACTGAACCTGTACAATTAGGGAAAAATGGTAGAAAAAAATTACATTGTTGAGGTGTGTTGGCTCCTTACTGGAGTGTTCAGTGAGACTCTAGAAGAAAAGAGATGAGTTTAGAATGAAAATGACCCTTATCAGAGCAGAAAAGGTCAATCACAAAGCTTTGAAAGTGAACATTTTTTATCCTGCTCCCCCCACCAAAAAAATTGTCTGAGAATATAATTATTTGGAGTCCTACAGAGTTAAAAAGGCTGAATTTAATTAATTGTCTACTCCAAGATAAGATCAGTTTAAATGGAGATGTGTAATTAGGAGAATATGATCAAACAGAGTAAAGAATATCAACAAACCGAAGGCCTGTTACTTGATATGGTTAAAAACAATATAGACCATTATTTACAACAAATGTGTAAACTTAGGTGAAATGTTTGAGAATATGTGTTATAAAAGATGACTCAAACTCAGAGAAAACACAAATGGATCAAAAGAGAATTTAAAAAAAATTAAGAAACAAACATCTACTCCTGAAAATAATGTTGGTTCTAAAAAATTTTCCAAAGTAGTTTATCTATTAAAAAACAGATTAAAATCTCCGTGTTTTATAAACTGCTTAGGTTGTAGATGAAGATGTAATTCTCCTCAATTCATGTTACAGAAGTGAAAGAGAAAAAAATCCACCAGAGAAAAAAATCCAACTGAGCAAGGACAGCAAAGCAAATAAAAGCATAGGCCAATCTCACTAATGAACACAAATGTAAATATACTAATTAAAATATTAGCAAATAAAGCAGAGCCTGAAAATAATAATATATCATCACCAAGTTTATGTTTTCCAAGAAATGCAAGGCTTGTTCAGCAGTAAAAATGAACCAAGTTAATTTACTCTATTAAATGATTACAGAGGATGAAAAACCATGTTTAAAGCTGTTTTATAAAATGTTCTACCAAATTCTGATTTAAAAATTAATAAGTAAAACTCTTAGCAAGTTATAAATAAATTCCTTGATTTAATGAATTTTATCTATTAACTATAAAGCAAGCATCCCGTGTACTGGTAAAATATTGGAAATATTCCCTTTAAAATCAGTGACAAGAAAAGAAAGTTTACTATCATATTGTTAGCCGACGTTTGTACTAGGGCCCCTAGTCAATCCACCAAGACAAGAAATAAATATAAGATGTATATGTATTGAAAGAAATAAGGAGAAATAAACTGTATAAATATTCAAAAGGTGGAAGAAAAAATGCCATTATATTCAGCATATGGCAGAGACACAATTTTCTATAGCTTTTCCGGATGCCAGCAATGGTAGGACATATAATAGATGATAACATCTGCTTCACAATAGCCACAAAACTATAAAATCCATAAAGATAACCCTAATAAAAATAAGTATAAGCCCTATATGAAGAAAACTATAAAATTTTACTGAAGCACATAAAAGAAGATTTGAATAAAAGGTGAGCTAAGCCATATTCTGAATGGGATGACTCAATATTGTAAAGATAAGAATACTCCTCCAAATTAACCTGTAAATACACCGCAATGTAATAAAAAATCCTATTAGTGTTATTCATGAAACTCAAAATCCTCCTTATAAACTTTATTTAGAAAGGAAATATGCCAGCATAACCAAGGGAGCATTTGAAAAAGATCAATAAGATAGGAAGAGAGAGATTTGCTTACTGTGTTTCAGGACTTATTAAAAAATTGAGTAATTACGATAATGTAACATTGGCATGGAAATAAAGAAAGAGGTGATGGTCCAGAGACAGACCTGTGAGAATTTAGTGCATGAAAAGGTTGTATTTTGAATTGGTGGGGAAAAGACACGCTGGTAATGAACAGTGCTTTGTAAATTGTCTATCTATAGAAAGAAAAAGAAATTAAATCCTTACCTTCCATAACACACAAAAATAAATTAAGGTGTATAAGTTTCAGTATGTAAGAAACAGAAGTGTGAATATATTAGAAGAAAATATGTCATTATTATTTAACACTACAGCAAGAATAAGACAGAAACACGAACAACACAAAAGCCATATGAATTTAATTAATAAATTTAACTATATGATATTGAAATTGTTCCATAGTAAAAGACATTAAACAATGTTAAGGGCAACAGTAGAGGAGATATTTACACTATGTATATACAAATTATTGTATTCGTGTGTGTTTATATGTTCATATGTGCATACATCAACGATCACACAAGAATATATGTTTGTATGCGGTGTGTCTATTTGTATATAATGTGTATTTGAACTGTATGTATATACATGCGTGCACACACATATAAGTAAAAAATACATAAAAATCCAAGAGTAATGGGTGAAAGATTTGAACAGACAACTCAAAGTGTCACAGAAGATAAATAAAGATGGTCCTTAAAGCAAAGAAAAAGATGCTTAACGTCACTAACAGGCATAAAAATGTTAGTTAAAATAGCAAAAAGATGCTATGTCCGTTTTTTTTTTACCTACCGAATGGGCAAAGATGACAAGTTTGGTATATTCTGCTAAAGATACAGGGAAACGGTTCTGTTAAGAGATCTAAATCGGCTTTAATATTTTAAAATTTTAAGTGTGCATCCTTTTTGACCCTGCAATTCCATTTCTTGTAAAGTACTACAGAGAGGCAGTTACGCATGCAAACAAAGAGAGTGCGTGCATGTTCATGACAACACTGTTGGCAAGAGAAAAATGCTGATCACAATAAACATTGGAAAGATTTTAAACTATGAAAATTTTTAAAAACAGAAAAATTTAAGTGTGGAACGATATGCGCAGTATATTTTATTTAATAAACACACGTGTATATATACACGTATGTATTAACATTTATCTAAGGGTTCATCCATCTAAAGTAGCACCCCTTCTTTGTCACTTTTATCAGTTTAGCCTGAAATATGTTCTCCATCACATTTCTTTGAGATTTTGTGTTTTTACTTGGTAACTTATTCATTGACTATCTCTTTGACCAAAATATAGATCCATGAGATGAGAGCAGGGTATCTATTTTACCATTAGTGTGCGCTCAGTACCTGGTAGCAGTTGACTCATACTAGGTCAAGTATTTTTCTAGCAAACAGAAACATTAAGGGACATTTATTGGTGAAGTCACAGCGTGGTGGTGGGTATTATGATTGGCAACACTGTAATGAGATATTTGTAGTTAATGCTCAGTATAACAAATATCAGATATTAACGAGTGCCTATACTCTTTACATATGCTTATAGATCAGAATACATAACTATATATCTCTCTATTCTATGCTTGTAAGTGCCTCCTTTTCCTAAAACAAAAACAAACAGACAAAAAACCTTTTGAGAAAGAACACAGAGCTGAAACAAATGTTTAGAATTATCAAAAAGTGAAAAGGTGATTATTTCTCTTTAATGAAACAGATATTCTGGAAATATATAAGGTGATAAAACCACTCTGCTCTGTGGACTATTATAATTATACTTTTTTGAAAGTTTTCAGGCACAGAAAAGACAATAGCCGATTTACATCAAATGTATCAGTGGTCCCTACTGAAGAAACGAAGTATGTATTGATGACAACTACATTATAACTTTGGACAGATTGGGGGCAAAAAAATATTTCTAAAAAGGATTCAAAGAATTAACACATTTTATATGATTCCAAGATCCAACTTTGCACATTTCTTGCCCACTCCTTATCTGTGGATTTTGCTGATCTAAAATAAGCCACATGCATACTTTTGTCTGGAATGTTTTCCATTTCTCCCTGTATTTGTTCTTGATGTCCAGAGTTAATGCTTATACATACTTTTTCATTTTTTGTTGACTCTCAAAAAAGATATATCTCTTAATGTCAAAAGTATTCTAGAGTATTATTTTAGGAAATAGTGTTATATTCTATATTTCAGTTTCTTTTTTTTTTTTTTAAGATTTTCTTTATTTATTTGACAGAGACAGCCAGCCAGCGAGAGAGAGAACACAAGCAGGGGGAGTGGGAGAGGAAGAAGCAGGCTCCCAGCAGAGGAGCCCGATGTGGGGCTCGATCCCAGAACGCTGGGATCACGCCCTGAGCCAAAGGCACACGCTTAATGACTGCGCCACCCAGGAGCCCCTTTATTTCAGTTTCTTAGGAAATCTAGAATACATAAAATTTACCCTGGTTATAAGTAATTAGAGCTATTAAAATTATTTTAAGGCAAACCCTTCAGAATAGGGTTACATGTACACCCTACACTCTTTCTTTTATTGAACTTTCTTAGAGGCTTCTTAAAATTCTTCACTTTTTGAGTGAATTTGTCTAGAATTTTTCTGAAGACTACTGAAAGGTGCTGATGTCATCTCAGATGAAATAATTAACAAGATGGCAAATCTTGCTTGGTGATTGCTCTTCTTATTTATTCTTTAAATAATTTTTCTCTACTAGTTCACTACTTTTTAAGGGATAACATTGGACTGTGTCCTTCAATAAGCAATGCTTTTATTCTTGCTTTCTAAAATAAATAAACGTATTTTGTTTTGATGTCCCTAACACGCCCCAGTCAAACAATTATTCGGAGAGTAAGAAGTAATCAGAGAGAAAATTTGATAATATTTTCCAAGCTTTAGTAATTCTTATGTTTGCATTAATAATTTTGGCTGTCAGTTATTGTACAGTTACTAGGCATTGTGATAAAAAACATTGCATTTATTATTTTATGTTTATAGCATTCCTACCAGGTAAACATAGCCAGTTATTATTTTGTAGAGGAGAAAAATGAGGTACAGAGAGATTAACTGACTCTCCCATGGAAGATAGTCACCAAGAGTCGGGATGAAGATGTTATCCAAGTCCTGATTTTATTTTATTTTATTTTTAAAGATTTCATTTATTTGAGAGAGAGAGAGAGCACACACACAGAGAAAGAGGGAGAAGCATGTTCCCTGCTGGGTGTGGAGCCTGATTCGGGGCTCAATCCCAGGACTGGGAGATCATGACCTGAGCTGAAAGCAGACAGTTAACCTACTGAGCCACCTGGGTGCCCCCTAAGTGCTGATTTTAAAGCTCAGGGCACGCTTTTAAAGTTTCTATTATGTAAGTTGAGTGTATCTTTCTATTATAGGATTGCGATAGTGTCCCTCAAAGGAAGAGAGATAAGAGAGATTCTGTGGTATGCTAGTTTAAAGAACATGTGTTTGGGATTCTATGGTTGGATGGGGTTTGAGGGGAATATGAACTTTCAAAACTAGTGAAAAGCTTGTCGGTTCACAGTTATCTCTGCCAACAGCTTTGTGTAATCAGCTGCAAGTCTCACCTTGTCTAACTTAGAGGTACACACAATTTTCCAAAGACCAGTTAATCTTCTGTAATTATAGAGGTAGTTTCCCTCACCACTTCACCATCTGGTATACACAAGAACTACAGGAAATCTTGTAATTTCTTACAACTCATTAAGAGCCAATGATGGGTTTTTATTTTATTTTATGTTATTTTCATTTAGAGGGTATAAACCACATGCAGTGTGCACAATGCAGGGGATGCGGAAGCAAAAACTACCCTACCCTCCAAGTAGCTTACAGTCACGTGGGGGTGGAGAGTAGACTGGTGCACAAATAATGCGGGAAAATGAATAAAGTTAAGGTGAATTTCAGTGAAGTGTGTGTGTGTGTGTGTGTGTGTGTGTGTGTGTGTGTGTGTGTGTAACTAAGAGGAACAGCAAATAGATGACTAATATGGGTTCAGTATTGATTTATCATCAACTGTCTTTCAAACGGGGACACTCATGATTTGTGTGAAAGAAAAGGAGACATTTGAACCCTTTGTTCCAAGTCCTGGACAAAAGGTGAGAGCAGAGGATGACTGGATTAGGCTTCAGTCTGTTAATTCGTATCATTTGATTTAAAATGTTCTCTACCAATGAATACATAAGAGCTACAAGAAGGGGTCATATATAAATCACATTCTACTATCAGGGTAATCTCATAAAGCCAATATTTTGAGGTAATTTTCTAAATATTCTTGCAGTGATATTGCTTAGTGGACTGAAGCCTAAGAAGTACAATGAAAGCTTGAGGCAGGAGTATGTGAGTCTCAGGCAGGAAAATATTTGGAGATGAAAGTAATATTTATTGGTTTTGATGTTTGAAATCCATTTACCACTATGCATCTGAAATTTAATAAACCTTCCACCTGAACCATGTCTCTCTAGAATGGGATAGAAGCTTGAAAATGGAAGAACTTATTCTTTAGAAGTGCAAGACCACAAAATCTGTAATACATTTTTAAATGTTGAGGAAGTGTTTTATTGTTAAAAAATCATGCAGTGATGATACTTGGAGGTGGATCTGAAATTTTGTCTGAATAGGCTATTCATCTTTGTCCCAGCCATTTGTTTGGTATATATTTTGCTCATTGAAATAACAGGTGCACTAAACCAACCACAATGGCTGGTGATTTGGGCATTCTGTATATATATCTTCTCACAAGTACCCACTTACTATTAGAGGTACAGTCATCTAAACAAATGGCCATGGAAAGTACATAAAACTTGGGGTAGTAGATATTCCAGATATATGTGCAAAAATACGACATTTAAAACTATGTTGGTGGATAAATCACCAGTTTTGTAAAAAATCAATGCCAAATGATAGGGAAAACAGCAGCAGGTTTGGCAGGCAGATGGAGACTGAATTGTTAGGTCTCAAACATCTCCAATTCCTATGATTATATGATTAAATATTAGTGTCCAGAAACAAGCAAGGAAAATGCCAGCTTTTGAAATACCAAGTATAGACCAGAAAACACTATGAATAAATACTTCATTGAGACAAATCCAGAAGATTAATAAGGTAGCCCAAAAAAACAAGGGGTGGAGGGGATAGTTACTTAGAAATTTTTCAAGAACTGGAATTGAATGAACAAAAGGAAAAAAATAATTTGGGAAAAACAATGTTTTTTGAAATGCAATTCAATAGCTAAAAGTAATTTTTTGAACAAATATTATATCATGTCACTTATATTTCATTTATTGCTATGCTGAGATAATGTAGACCGAAGAATGGTGAATGGATAAACAACAACAAAAATTCCTTCTAATGAAGAATATTACAAAAGCGTAGCCTCCATTCTACTCTCTGGTGAAGAACTACTTATACCAGTAATTCTCAAGTGAGAGGACAGAAGAGGATGTAAGGATCATTTGCAAGCTTTGTCAAATTACATGTTATCTTCCATTCACCTTGGTAGCAGGGAGGGTCTCCCCTTCTCACCTTGCTTTCAAGAATTTATATTCTAATGGTATTAGAATAGTATCCGTAAACTGCAATATGTGTTAAGCATTTACCCTATCAGGCCTTGTGCATGGCACTTTATATGTAAGATAATTCCAGTACTAACACTATGATATAGATGATATTATTAACCCAGTTTTACAGATAGAGTAACTGAGGCTTATAGAGTTTACGTAAACTGACAGGTCACAGATTAAGGAAGTTTCGGAGAAACCAGAACTAGAACCATTAAGATTCTTACCTCAAAGTCCATGCTTTTGTCTAATATCTATTGAACTATATTAAGCATGCTGTGTTGCCCTCTTAATTATATATATTACACACTCACACATACACAGACACATATACCATATACACTGATTTACTTTTTGTTTGTAAGTGAGAAAGTCCTGTTTTACATGTGTGTGACTTGATATATTTATGTGTAGAATTTATATTTATAATTATATTACTATAATTTATATGCATAATTAAGTTATAGTTTTATATAACTTCTATAGAGATTATATTACACATATTACATATGTAATATTATATATTATTTTTATATATGTCTAAATATAAACATAATTTTTGGTCAGGTTTATGAAGAATGTGCCTTCTTTATAATTATTATTTTTTAAATTTCATTTTATTTGAATTCAATTAACATACAGTGTCCTCTTAGTTTCAGAGGTAGAGTTCAGTGATTCCTCAGTTGCATATAACACCCAGTGCTCATTACATCATGTGCCCTCCTTAATGCCCATCACCCCATTCCCCCTATAATTATTTTTAATTATTGATATTGATACTTACTGATATGTGCCTCTCAAATGATGCTCCTGACTCTACTTTAGGACTAGACCTAAAAAGAAGGAAGTCAGTTACATTTAAGACAGAGAATTTTAACTACCCTAACTTTCTAAAAGTAAATTTTTAGAAATTTAAAATCAATGAAAAAGGTTACAATAACCACTAACAAAACTAGTAATGCTTAAAATCCTAGAATATTTTGTTTAATATTCCATTGTAATGGATGAAGAAATTCTTTTGTTTCCTAATTTGTCATGTGTCTATCATCTCTTGTCTCCAAGATTAAAAAAATATGAACACTATCACACTTTTCCCCATTCCCCTGCACTCTAACATTTTGGGGAGTTTATCTGCAATGTTAACTGGAAGTCAGCTTGCCTTATTGTCTTTGATGCTGAGTTTTGGTTCCAGCAGGATTGAAATTGATTGAATTTGTTGTCTAGTAGGTTTCTTTTCTTTTTCTTTTTTTTCCAGGAAGTTCTCTTAGAACACAATTCCCTGAATTGTTTTTTTTTTTTTAAGTTTCCAAGTTTTTGTCTATGATCTTTATCTCTGAATGACATTTTAGCCAGATACAATATTCACAGGTAAAGCATTCTTTTGTCACTGTTTGTTAGACATTGTCCTTTGTTCAGATGTGGCATGAGGCTGTGGCACAGTGAGAAGCCCGCCTAATCTTTCGCCTTTAAGGTGATTTTCTGTTTTCTGCTTACATAGATTTCAAATATCTTTTTTAAAGCTGGATATTGATAACTTTGCCTGTCTGATTGCCTATGCCTGTCTTTTAGTTTATTGTCTTATTTTTCTTATTGTAGTTTAATATTGCAAGGAGCATGTAAAATATTTTTGTATATGCATACTTTTTTGCATAATTGAATATAAATTAAATTTTACAAGCTGTTAGTTATACAGAGTATGTGCACTATAAGTATTAACAAATATTGAAAATTGCTCTCCATTAGGTTCACCATTTTCAACTTTCACCATCAGTGACTATTATACATGTTGTACCATATCACACCAATATAGTACATTAATTTTTTTTAATTTGACAGAGCTGATCAGTAAGAAGCAAAATCTTGCTTAATTTCCATTCTTATTATGACTGCAGTTTAGCCTCTGTTTATATTTAAGACTATTTTACATTTCCTTTTCTAGGAAGGAGGTTCATATCCTTTACCTGTTTTTATTGAATGTTTTCTTTTTGATATCTATGCATTCCTTATGGATTAAGAAAATTAGTTGTCTCTTTGCTTATGATTTTTTACAAAAATATTTTCCCCAATTCTCAATTGTCTATTAACTTCCTACCTAATGTTTTGTCATATGGATATATTTTTTATTTTTGTATTCAATTTTGTTGGTAATTTTTATAGCCTCTGAAATTTTTGTCTTTACTAACACACACACATATATGTATGTATATGTACATATATATATGATATAACTTTTTCCTATTTTTTCTTTTAAGTATTTGTATGATTTCATGTGAAGCCTTGGACAAGTTACCTAACATTTCTGAGCTTCAATTTCCTTATCTATAAAGGGGGAGATACTATACGCTATACTCTCACAAGGCAAAATAGGCAGTGTGTTTCTTCAAGCTCCAATGACATACCTCTAGTATAACGCTGAACACACCCTTGAGTAGCTATTTTTATTTGTCTAGATGATTCATTAAATTATGAGTTCTTTGAGAGGAAGGATTTTATTGCATTCTTTGTTTACCCACTGCCCATAAACTTACATTGTACATTCAGAGTAAATGTTTCTTTTTTAATTCAGATTTATTGAAGTATGATTTATATATAATAGAAATCACCCAAAAGATTTTAATCTTGATATCAGTTTACCAAATTTTCTGTTAGGGTTGTGGTTTTTGTGTCCTAAGAAATCTTTGCCTAACCAAAGGTCACAGAGATTTTCTCCTTTGTTTTCTTCTAGATGTTTTGTTACTTTATCTCTTATGTTTAGATCTACGATGCATTTCAAAATAATTTTAATATATGGTTACACGTAAGGGCTGAGGTTGATTTTATTTTTTGCATATTGTTATCTAATTATTACAGCACCATTTTCTAAAGAGAACATTTTCCCTAATGAGTTGCCATAGTTATTATAATAAATAAACTAGTCATTAGTTGAATTTCTTCTTTCAGCCCTTGTACTTTTTTTGCAACACATTTGAAAACATTCAAATTGAATGACTTTAAAAATTAGATAAAATGTTTCTTAACTAAACTCAATGTTTTCAACATTTTCTCATTGTCTTTTCAGTTATTTTAGCTCAACTACTTTCACATTTGGTAATGATTCATAGGCTGTCAGTGAGATGTAATGGAAAGGCTACGCACATTGAAATCTGCAAGACTTATGTTCAAATTCCCACTCTGCCATTGATTACCTGTCTCGGTTATTTGTATAATAACTCTCAACCTCAGTTTCTTTAATTATAAAATGCAGATAACTTCTATTTCCTAGAGTTATATGGAAGATTACTTAAAATGGCTAATGTGGAGGCCAGGGTTCCTCATTAAGCAGGCATTCTCCACTAGAGTTATGGAGTTATGGGCCCTCATGAAAAGAGCTCTGCCATGCTGCATGTATTTTTCACCAAAATTAGGCACTAATCCAGCTCACAATTTCCTTATCTATTTAAAAAGAATATCAAAGGGAATGTGCATTTTCTCTATTCGTAAGTGGTTTAGTTTTTGCCTTGACCGTAACTGATATGTATGTAGTTTTTGGTGTTCATGTACTCTAATCTGCTGCTGCTGGATACAGACCAAAGATAATAGAGATATCCTCAAACATAAGATAAAGAGTCCATATCTATTTGCAAAATTTTTAGTGTATAAACATAGGATCAGGTAAAAAATACCAAGAGTAGAGTTACGAGGAAAAAGAAAAATTATGTTCTATTTCTCAAGATTCTATTAGTTGTGTTCAGGACCTCAGTTTCCATTTTGTTGGGGGTGGAATTAGAAATCTTGTAGCTGGTACTGAGAGCTATCTTGAAGCTATCCAGCTAACCTGGAAGTTTGAGTGCTTTAGGGTGGAGTGGATTTAAATTGATCAAATGAGTGAATTAAAAGAGCTGTAAGACTCTGGGGTCCAGCCTCATTTGCTATGGACTTCCTCTTGTCTCACCATAACACAGGGAGAAGTCCTTTTTTTTCATTTTAAAATGTAATGGAGACTGTAAAAGCACCTGGAAAATCAGAATAGTGAAGCCTATAAAAATAAGGAGCCTAAAGCCAGTGATGTGAAATCAAAACCTAATGGAGTTATATGAGTTTCTTTTTCCCTGGCAAGGAGGGAAGGCCATCAGGACTGATTAACACAGAGAAAGATGATTCATAAACTCATAACCATGGGAACTGCAATAAATTTTGAAGGAAGCAAAATACTGAATTGCTACTTGGTTCTCAGTAAAAGTATCTTATCTAAGTCCTCTCCAGAGTTAGGGTTCATCTGAAGAGAAAATGCCTGTTAATTAATAATCAATACTCCTAGAAAAGCTTTACCAAGGTTTGGAGGAGTCTGGCATAAATATTTAATGTGAACAGTCCATGTTGATCTTTAAGAGAGCAAAAACATTCTTATGATTAAGTATAATCCATAGTAATACCCATAAGAGAAAATGTATAGGGAGGAGACATTTGAACATTACTTAAAATAATTAGTATTTTAACTGAGAAATTTTGATGATAGTTATAAATTAAGATGAAATTGTAAGAAATAATACAAAGTGATCCCATGTATCTAACCCTATGACAACAACACTCAACAAAATAAAAATAGAAGGGAACTTCTTTAATATAATAAAGGCCATCTCAAACACCAGCCAACAATATACTTAATGATGAAAGATTGAATGTTTACTTCTTAGTCTGGGGTCAAGGCATGGGTGTGTGCTCTCACCATTGTTATTCTGGATAGGACTGGAAGTTCTAACCATTAAAAGACAATAAATAAAAATAAAATGCATCTAGATTGAAGAAAGAAGAAAAACTATTTCTATTAGCAGATAACATAATTTTGCATATAAGAAAGCCATAGGAATACACATACAAACACACAGAACTAATACATGAATATAGCAAGATTGCAGGATTCAAGATCAATATGTAAAAATCAATTGTAATTCTAGACTAGCAATGAAAATCTCACAATGAAATTAAGAAACAAATTCCCTTCCCAAAAGTTTTTTAAAAAGAACAAAATGCTTAGAAATAAATTTGCCAAAACAAGTTCAAAACTTACGCTCTGAAAGCTACAAAACATTGTTGAAAGAAATTAAGGAAGAACTAAGTAATTGGAAAAGCATCCCATGTTCATGAATTAGAAGACTCAGCATTGTTAAGATGTTAATACTCCCCAAATGGATCTACAGATTCAGTGTGAGTCCCATCAGAATCCTAGCTGACTTCTTTATAGAAATTAACAAGCTGATTCTTATTTATAAAATTGCAAGGGAACCAGAATAGCCATTACAATCTTGAAAACTAAGAACAAAATAGAAAGATGAAACTTTCTAATTTCAAAACTAACTACAATGCAACATTATTTAAGACAGTATGGTACTGGCACCAGGGCAGATACATAAATCAATGAAATAGAATTGAAAATACAGAAATAAATCCATACACCCATAGTCAATTGATTTTCAACATGGGCACCAAGACCATACAACAGGGAAAGAATAAACTTTTCAGCAAATGATGTTAGGACAATGTGCAAAAAAAATGAAGTTGGATGTTTATTTCCTACTATATACAAAATTAACTTGAAATTGGACCAAAGGGCTAAATGTTAGCACTAAAAGCATAAAACACTTAAAAAATTAAGCATAAATGTTTGTGACCTTGGATTAATCAGTGGCTTGTCAGCTATGACAACAAAAGCACACGTGACAAATGAAAAAAATAGATAAATTGGACTACATCAGAATTAAAAACTTTTGTTGTACAAAGGACACTATCAAAAAAATGAAAAGAAAGCCCACAGAATGGAAGAAAATATTTGCAAATCATATCTCTGTTAAAGAATTTATATCCCAAATATATAAAGAACTCTTCCAACTCAACAATGAATAAAAAATAATCTGATTTTAAAATGGGGATTTTGAATAGGCATTTCTTAAAAGAGGGAATGTGAACAAGTACATGAAAAGATTATGAATATTATGTCATTAGAGAAATGCAAATCAAAGAAACAGATTTTACTTCACTGTGACAACTAAAATAAAAAAGATGGAAAATAATGATGGTTGATGAAGATGTAAAGAAATTGGAATTCTAATGCATTGATAGTGAAAAAGTAAAATAGTGCAACCAATTTGGAAAAGAGTTTGGCAGTTCCTCAGAAATCAAACATGTTTTCACTCTATTCCATTCCCAGATATATAGCAAAGACAACTGAAAACATATGCTCACACAAATCCTCTACATGTATGTTCACAGCAACATTTTTCTGAATGGTCAAAAAAGTGAAAACAACCCAAATGTCCTTCAACTGATGGGTGGATAAACAAAGTGGGGTATATCCATATATACCTACCAGTCATAAAAAGAAATCAAGTGCTGATACAGTCTACAACATGGATAAATCATGAAAATATGCTGAGAGAAGTCAGACACAAAGAAACACATGTTGTATGATTCCACCCAGAAACTGTAATATTCTAAAATCAGTTGTAACATATGCACCACTCTGTGAATTTATTAAAGAAAACTGAGTTGCATACTTTGTGCTTTTTTTGTTATATGAATTATATGAATCCTACCTCAATAAAGCTTTATTAAAGAAATAATAAGAAATAGTTCAGTTGAATATATCAGTGCAGGAATACATTTTATTTTTTCATTGAAGTACAATTGACACACAATATTATATTTGGGGAAAATATTTTCAATAAATGTGGTTTTAATTCTATGATTTTCAGTCTCCTTCATTCTCTACGGTATTTATATATATAACAAGCATCTTAATATTTCTCATATTCGACTGGTTGAAAAACATTGATTTAGCTTGCTGTATAACATAAACCAAGTTAGGAAATTATCTAGCAATCATCTTAATAATATTATGCAGAAATAGCTTTTACTGCTAATGGCTAGATAATGGAAGCATATTTTTGTCTATAAATATCAGTATAATAATTTCATGTTTCTACTTGATTTAACATCTGTATTTAATGCATTTTTTATAAAACTATATAAATTGAGGAATTAAGGAAGATGGCAAAACAATTTTGTAGAAAGAAAACTCTTTTTCTCAGATTTAGCAGTTTAGTACATTCAGAGATGTGTATGCAGCATACACAAATAGAAATTCCTCTATGAACATATAGGTTCCCCAAGTGTGTGGGTATGTGTTATCTCTATGCCCATTAAGATACTATATAAGTTTCAGACATATGCATATCTATGAAAAGTTAAATTTCATAAAAGTTGTATGGCTTTTGAGAGCATTAGATTTGGTTCTGTTTTCTTCTTTTCTGTTTTATTGTAATTATAAACCTTGGCTTATCAGCAGCTTCAATACTTTCACTGCTTTTGTACTTATTAGGCAAGATAGGATTTGTAAGCATAAAATTAGTAGGTATAAATGCAATGAACAAATGCTACAGACTGATAAAGATGGGGAGGGCCAAGATTAGGATGACCATACACAACTACTAATACCATCTGTGGGAAGTGTTGACTTCCTTCAGCTTTGGCATTTAATGTTTACTACCTCAATAGTAGTTGAAAGTATGAAAAATTCTGGAAAGATTTTAACACCTCAACTATATATTGTGCTAATAACGTTCTAGTGGGAAAAAATAACAAACTTTCTAACTGAATCATGTTCTGAATTTCTCTTTGTCAATTAATGTTTATGTTACAAGATACGGATTTATTTAGAATAGAAAAAAGAAGGGAAGAATGAAGGGGGGGTAAACAGAAGGGGGAGTGAACCATGAGAGACTGTGGACTCTGGGAAACAAACCGAGGGCTTCAGAGGGGACGGGGGTGGGGGATTGGGATAGGCCGGTGATGGGTATCAAGGAGGGCACATATTGCATGGAGCACTAGGTGTTATACGCAAGTGATGAATCATGGAACATTGCATCAAAAACTGGGAATGTTTTGTATGGTGAATAATATAACAAAATAAAAATTATTTAAAAAAATTTTTTTAATTTAAAAAAAAAGATTTTCTAGATTTTTAAATTTTTGTGCATGTATTTGCTGCAAAAGCCAAAGCTTAGTGCATCTGTGTGCAGCTAACGGCTGCCATTGTGACAGCTTGTCTTTCTTTTTTTTTTAAACATTTGGCCACTTATGTACATCAGCTGATTTTGTTAGCCTGACCTGCTTAAAAGTGGATATAATTCCTTAGTCTAAATGCATTCTACACCATGGACCCTCACTTGGCACCATAAATTTAATTAATGTCATTAAATTCAGCTATAAACTCAATTTTTAAAGCACTTTAATTTTTTTCTAGTTGGGGCCCAGAAAATTTGACAAATTCTGGATCAGTATTAGAGAAATATTTTGGGTATGCCTGCCCACTAAATGTCATTGCTGAAGGAGTGGACTTACAGAACCAATTGAAATCCATGGCTCCATCTGCCTGGTTACCTGTGGCCAATGGGACTGTGGTATTCACCTGATCCAAGTTAAGTCAGTCAGGTTCATCTGAGATAGTTACAGACAAGGGGTAGCTGATCTAGTGACAAGGGAGATTAAGGGGCTTAGGCTGCCATTTTTTGGTAAGCCATAATGGACCATATCCAAATAGATGAGGGAGAGTAAGAAGCAATTTGCACAGAGATAAAAATGAAACAGGGAAGTATGAATGGCATGGAAAAGAGATATGCAGTTTTGTGAATTGAAAAATAGAAATATGCCATCCTGGTGCCTTTTTCCAATGAAGTTCTCTATACTTGATGTCCTCCATAAATTTCTAGAAGATTCTTCCATATCTTTAATTTAAGACAGCTTTAAGTGGGTTTCTGGTCCTTGCAACTTGAAACTGTTTGTCCAGAATGGTTAGTGAAATAGTATATTAATTAAAAAGTCCAGAAAGTTCTGCTATTCAAAAAATGTATATACATTTCTATTTTCTTTTTTCCCCCTGAAATCTGCAATAGAAACTTTTTATCTCAGTGGGGAAACATCTTTTTCTCTTTAGAATTCAAGCAATAACAATTCTATGGGGTAATGATTATTCTAGTTGCATTGTACCGTGTAAATTAATCTATTGCTTTGGTAGCACTGCTCCAAAAACCAGTACTGATGCTGAGGGCACAGAATGAACAAATTAATTAGCCAGACTGCAAAATCAAATAAATCTCACAGTGGTGACCTCTGTGTAGTAGAATAAAGAAAGGCATTAAGTTCATGTAGTAACTTTGGTTGAAGCAAAACCAAGTTTAAATGGAGCTAATTGTTCTCATTATTTATACTGGACAGTCTAGTTCAGGCCCATAAGAAACTCCTGGCAGGGAGAGGTTGATTTTAAGGGTCTGGTCAGTAGCAACTGTTGGTCTCTGACCAAAAGGCAATCTGCCCCATTAATGATCTGAGAAAAAGCAAAGCTAAGAAAATAAACGTTCTAATTTCTTCCCCAGTACAAATTATCTCTTGATATTAAGTTAAGCCTCAGAACAACAGGCAGTCATCATATTCACTTTTGGTCACAAAGAAATCGAGTTAAGTAAATGTAAACAGAAAAGAATTGTATCATAAAGACCCAGGTATACTTTATGGTATCAAGGACAAAAATGGAGCCAAACTCTTGAAAGACCAAAAAATCAAACCTAGGCTTTGTTTCTTCATCCAGCAAATGACACTTCATTCAATCTCATCTTTATTGCCCTAAACTAGTCATATGCCTCTGCTTAATGGCAGGAGTTTGGGAAGCACTATCTCCAATGTGCTCTATTTCTTTGGTCAGATCCCTAAAAATAGACTCTACGATGGAGATTTGTGCACAGGCCACCTATTGAGTTCACTCAGCAGCAACACCTGTAAGTAAATGAGGGAAGCAGGGTCAGGGTGAGGAACAAGTTGAACAGCAGTTCATTGACAACAGAGGTTTCAGGTGATCACACAGGGAGATCTGGAGATGGAATGGCCTTTCAGAGTTATTCTAAATTTAGGCAAGGGTATCAGGTCTTTGTATCCCCATACTAGGTAGATACAGGATGTAGACTAACCCTGGAGAGAGGGTATAGCTTTTGGCAAGCAGTTTCTTTTGGCTGAAGGCAATGCTTGCAGAATAACACATCTGTGACCCATCAGGAGTCAGCACTCTTGGTAGCTGGGCAAATGAGTGCCTCAGTTCTCAGGAGGGATCTGGTTGGCACACTATGGCATCCACTACAATCTATCCTTCGTGCTACAAGGATGAATTTGCTTTTTATGGTACATTCGCCCTCCTTGGGAGCTGTTTTTCCAGTGTTGAGTATGATCTCCTTTCCTATGGAAACATACCAGAGAAAAGTAAGTGGCGTGAATAACACCTCTCACTACCACAGCTCTTCTAAGGCTGCAGCTGATACCCCTCGACTTCCTCCTCTATTTCTCATTCTATTTCCCTCATACTCTGCTAATGCTGTTCAAGCTGTCTTATTTAGTGTTGTCGTGTACAACCTCTTCACCAAGGGATATGAGACCATGATCACCACTTACTTCTCAGGCTGCGGCCACTGCCCTTGTCCATTGACCATTAAATTCAGTCAACAGCATGCCAAGAGACATCCAGTGGATCACCTAAGAACAAACTTTCTCTTCCTTGACTCCCCCATTGTGTCATAGTAACTTTTGGTAATTAGAGTCAGATACCCCTGCCAGTGTGATGATTGCTTTCTTTCCCTGCTGATCTCTTGGCACAAGGAGCTTAAAATGAACAGTTTAGGCAGACAAAACCTAAAGCTAAGTAGAATTCTAACCTTATCTGTTATAGAAGAAAGAGGACCTCTGGAACCCCAGAGCCTAAAGTTGTGGAGAAGAAAGCACTTCTATCTCCCCCATGGGTTCTCAGATTCATATATCCTGCATAGTGGTTATATGGTGATAGGATCCAGGCCCCCCCCATGTTTATGTACCCCACTGCCAGAGCTCCTTTACTGTAAAATGGACCTAATTGTCTGAGAAAATGTTATGTAAGATCCCATGTTGATGGATCAAATGCTTTGTAAGTTCTCAAATAGTGGTGTTGCTCCCATTCCTGTAGGGAGGAAAGGCAAACTCAACTTCAAAATATGTCAGTCTTAATCAGAATGAATTGCTGCCCCTTCAGGATAGAGAGGTTTATTTATTTATTTATTTATTTTAAGATTTATTTATTTATTTTAGAGAGGGAGACAGTATGAGCAGGAGGAGGGGCAAAGGGACAGGGAGAGAGAGCATCTCAAGCAGACTCCCTGCTGAGCATGGAGCCCAACTTGGGGCTGCAACTCACCATCCTGAGATCTTGACCAGAGCCAAAATCAAGAGTGAGACACTTAACCAACTGAGCCACCCAGGCACTCCAGGATAGAGTTTTAATATAATCAACTTGCCACCAGAGGCTTTGTTAGTCTCCTTTAGAGATGGCTTCATAGCAGAGTTCCTCAGAATCAGTCTCTGTTGCCAGCAGATTGGATATTCAGCCTCAAGGGTAGCTAAATCAGCTTTCCTGTAAGGAAGCTCATGATGTTGGATCCATACATCCACGGATGGATGCTTTGCTACCATGACAGTTCTTTTAGGAGCCCATTGTACCAGCACTGACGTGGTCTATAACAGAGGTTGACAAGGTCATTTGGCAGAGTTATCTGTCTCTTTGGTTGTTACTACCTCTTACATAGTGTGTTGTTTTGAATGCGTATTAAAATGGGATAAAATGATCTTTATAGTTTCTGCTCACTCCATAAATCCATTCATACGTTTTTTTTCTGTCCGTTTTTCTTTTGATCTTTCTCATTCCAAGTTGTAAACAGGTGAGGTACTTGCCACTGTCTATGAATCTATGTATATTCTTACTTTAGGCTGCTTCTCTTTCCACATTAAATGGTTGACCAGAATCCAGTGAATAACCAGTCCAGAGCTCAGTTGGCTGGGAGCATTTCTCTCACTGCTGTCTTTCTGCCAGCCAGGACCAAATTGCAGCAGCAGTCCAGTTTTGGCTGCACTCACATACTGAGCTAACTCATCCATGAGCCTAATTTCACCTTGTTCCTCCTCCATCCACTTGACACAGGAACCCCCCATGAGATTATGGGGGTGCGCTAAGGGAGAGGTATCAGTACAATAGTGAAAAATGACTTGCTGTTCTTGATAATCTACTCAGGCAATTTTCTTGTGCTCTCTAGCATTGCTCATACCCCATTTTGGATGTAACCATTGGATCCCTGAATCTTTTAGCTTTTATCTCCTACTCTCTGAAGAACATGTGTCTTGCTGAGACCTGCAACACATTTTCTACTTCTGTTCACTGGCCAAATTGATAGGATGCCATTGATACAATTTCAGTGACATGATGTTCTGTGGAACAAATCCCTATGGACTATATTATGACAGAGAGCAGAAGAGGTAATATAGCCCTGAAGGTCCAAGAACTTAAAATATACTGTTGTCTGTTTTATTTGAGTGCAAATTGCTTCTTACCCTTCTTGATAGGGTAGAAAAGAGCACCTTTGTCAAATTATTGACCAGATACCATGTACCTGAGGCTGTATTACTCTGCTCCAACAAGAATATCGCTCCTGGAAGAGAAGCTACAATTGGGGCCTACTTGTTTAAGTTTACTGTCATCTTTCAGTATACAACTTCCTTTTGTGAAGGAGGTCCACACAGCTGAATTAAATAAGCAAGTGATGAGAGCCACCATTCCTCACTCCTTTAAGTGCTTAAGGATAGCACTCATCTGTGACATTTCCCTGAAATGTGGTACTGTTTTTAATTCACAGTCTTGAAGGTGGTCATTTTCAGAGGTTACCACATAGCCTTCATCACTATAATAGCTCCTACATCATAGACCCTAGAGGCCAAAGAACCAATATGAAGGTTTTTCCACCTACTAAAAATGCCCATTTTGATTTTACTGGAGACTGGAGAAAAAATCACTAATTAGGTTCATAGAACCAAAAATGAACTGGATCTGCATCAAGACTCAATTTATTACATGGTCATCATTTACCACTACTCTAACATGGGGTTATGGTAACACGTTTGGTCCCAGAATATCAAAGTCAACTTGGATTTTGCATCCAACAAAATGCCTGGATGTTGCTTTTTCTTCAGTGTATGTATTTCTTCAACAAGTGGCTATAGTTTGTTTGGGGAAGATATAGGGAGAATCATTAGTGTTTCTATATCGCTGAATGGTCCCTCCTCCAGGAACTTGGCCTCTCCTTCAATCTGTGGGTTCTTAATCTGAGAAATGACTCAGCGTTGGAAACATTTATTAGGGTAGTTAACCTGAGCCTTTGATTATGTCATGTTATCCTTAAGGTAACACCCCAAGAACACCATATCCGTTAACCTACTCTGTAGCTCTTTATTTGTCAGGTCCCCTGCCCATCACTTTGGCACTGTCTGATCTTGCCACTCACTAAGATAATTATAACCATCTTACTTCCACCTGGAAACTACTAGTATGAGTTTCTATCAGCCCAATAGCTACTAGGTAACTAAGTTCAGTAATGGTGTCTCCTGTAGTTAGCCATGGCCTAGAGAGGATATCCATCACTGAGCCAGTGCCCCATCAGCAATGCTTTCCTCACCATCTTGGTAATAATTTGTTACTTTAGTAAACAGAATGTATAACAGGCCTGTATTCCTTTGGGGGTTAGATTATTTTGTTCAGCATGCTTTTGAGATTAATTTATGTTGTTGCGTACTCCAGTATCATCTTCCTTTAAAAAAAAAACACCTGAATAGTAGTCAATTCTATATTTATAGCATAATTTGTTTATCCATTCACTTTTGTTTGGATCGGTGGGTTATTTCCATTTTGAGGGTATTATAATTAAGCATTAAAAGATATTCTCTATATATCTTCTATGTAGGGGTCTCCTGGGTGGCTCAGTCATTAAGCGTCTGCCTTCAGCTCAGGGTGTGATCCCAGAGTCCTGGGATCGAGCCCCACATCAGGCTCCTCCACTGGGAGCCTGCTTCTTCCTCTCCTACTCCCTCTGCTTGTATTCCCTCTCTCTCTGGCTGTCTCTCTCTGTGTCAAATAAATAAATAAAATCTTAAAATATCTATATCTATATCTATATCTATATCTATATCTATATCTATATCTATATCTATATCTTCTATGTAGGTAAATGTTTTTTCAGTTCTCTTAAATAAATACCAGGGAGTATATTTGTCGGTGTGTATATTAAGTTATATATATTTAACTTTTTGCAAAACTTCCTTCAAAGTGAGTTTACTATTATACATTACCTGCAGCAGTGTATGAGTATTCTAGTTATTCCATATTCTCACCAACACTTGGTCCTGTCTTTAATTTTAGTTATTTTAATGATTATGTGGTGATACCTCGTTGTGGTTTTAGTATGAATTTCCTTGATAAATGATATTGAGCATTGCTTCATGTGCTTATTGGCCATATGGATGTCTTCCTTTGTAAAATATTTGTTCAAATTTTTTGCCAATTGTGGGGGGACATTATCTTTTTATTGAGTTTAAGGATTATTTATGTACTAGGGAATCAAGATCTTTAAGACATATATACACATATATAAATATATTCGTTTGCTTTACTATTTACGATGCCTTTAAAGAGCAGTAGTTAATTTTGAGGATGTGCAATTTATCAATTTATCCTTGTCTTTTCTGTTTTGTGTCTTAAGAAAACTTTGCCTAACCTAAGTCACAAATGTTGTTCCTTATGATTTTCTAGAAGTTGTTGAGTTTTAGTTGTTACGTTTGGAATTATAAACCATTTTGAGTTCATTTTTGTTCATTTCATAATAAAAGTGTTGAAGTTCATTTTTTCTGTATCAATATCCAGTTGTCCCAGCTCCATTTGTTGAAAAACCTATCCTTTCCTCCATTGAATTATTGTGGCTCCTTTTTAGGAAATCAGTTGAACATATATGTGTGGTCTAGTTTTGGACACCATTCTGTTCCCTTTGGACACTGTTCTGTTCCCTTAATCTGTATGTCTTACATTTATATCTGGATTTTTATAGCATGATAGAGAATGTTGAAATCAAGTCGTAATTTCATATTTCATTTTCTTTTTTAAAAAAAAATTAAGTTGCTATAGATCCTTTGCAATCTTCAAAGATTTCTAATTCTAATTTTAGAATTAACTTCTCAATTTCTTTTAAAAACAAAAGTAAGATCTGATACAATATGGCATTGAAAGTATAGATTCATTTGGGGACCATTGATATCTTAACAATACTGCACCTTCCCATCTGTGATCATAGTTTGTCTCTCCATTTATTTGCAGCAACATTTCTTCTTTCCAGTGTACAGGTTTTATATATGTTATTAAACTTATCCCTAAATATTTCATATTTTTGGTGCTGTTATAAATGGCATTGTTTTTTAAATTTAACTTCCTAAATATGTGTTGCTAATATATAAAAATGTAGTTATTTATGTATTGATCATGTAACCTGAAACTTTTCTAAACTCACTTACTCGTTTTAATGGCTTCTTGTGTGAGTTCCTTTTGCTCATACTCAATCATTTTGTCTTTGAAAAAGTTTTACTTCTTTTCTTTCTAATTTGTCTGCCTGTGACACTCATCCCCTGCTGTTTTCCTTAGGCACTAAGTCATCCAGTACAATGTTGTATAAAAGTGGTAGGAATAGACATATTTTCTTGTTCCCAATATTCATCTCTCATTGGTAAAGTATGATTTTTCTGCCGGGTTGACTGGGGAGACCTCGGGCCTTGAGGCCTCCACCTAGCTCATCCAAAACATATCGCTGGAGGCTCTTGGTTTTGTCCAGAGAAAATTCAAAGACAGACACAACACAGTGGATGAGCAGTACAAGCAGGAACGTTTATTCAAGTGAAAGTACACTCTTGAGATGTGAGAGTGGGTGAGCTCAAGGGAGACCTGTGCCCTTGTGGGGTTTGGGTTTCTGTCTTTTATGGACAGCTGTTAACAAAGGGTGGAATATCATTACTTGAGGCAAGGATTTCTTGGAAGCAGGGTTACGTGCTTTTTCTTCCTTGTTTGGTCAGGGATTTCCTGTCATGGCCTCCTTACAGAGGAGATTTTAGTACGTTAATGTAGTATATAAAGGAATAATGTGAACTTTGGCCCACTTTGTCAGCCATATTGGGTCTGTCTGGTTTGAGCCAGTCTCATGGGTTTTGTTGTGGAGTGCTGCCAGGACTCGCCTCTGACTTCCTCATATTTGGCCATGACTTCCTCATTGCTGGCCTCCAGGCATCCTGTTAGAACTTAACTGCTTACTCCAACAATATTAGCCTTTATCAGGTTGTGAAAGTTTCTTCTACCTCTAGTTTATTGAAGATTTCTATCATGAATGGACGTTGAATTCTGTCAAATAATTAGTCTGTGTTTATTGAGATGATCATATAGCTCTATCTTTTATTCTATAAATATAGTGTTTTATACTGATTGATTTTTCAAACATTAAACCCACTTTGCAGTGCTAGGGTAAATCCCATCGGGTATCATATAATATTTTCTTTTCTACATAATGCTGGATCTTGCTTCCTAATATTATGTTAAGGATTTTTGCATATTTATTTTTAAGGGCTATTGGTCTGTAGCTTTCTTGTCCTTTTATTTCTTGTTTTCATTAAAAAAAAATTAATTCCTCAAAGGTCTCTCTCCATCATTCAGTTCAAACAATTTCTTTAGAAGAAAACCTCCTTATTCTTCACTTAAGAGAGCAAATCCAAACAAAATCATTTCACAGAATTATTAGCCCTAAATGTTTTGTTCCAAGAAATTTAGAGTTTAAAATATATCTATATGTTTGTAATGTAGTAGTGAGAAATAAAAAATGGAGGGAAATACTGACCCCTTTCTAATTTGAATGATTTTTTAATAAAGTACTTTTTAAAGATTTTATTTATTTATTTATTTATTTATTTATTTATTTATTTATTTGAGACAGAGAGAGAGAGAGAGAGCAGGGTTGGGAGAGAGGGAGAGGGAAAAATCTTAAGCAGACTCCACACTGAGCACGGAGACTGACAGCGGGCTCAATCTCATGACGCTGAGATCATGACCTGAGTGGAAACCAAGAGTGAGAAGCTCAACTGACTGAGCCACCCAGATGCCCCTTAATCTAAGTATTTAAGATGTTTTTCACTATGTGAGATTATATATATATGTAAAATCTTCAGTTTTTTCCAGTTAAGACGGACATCCTGGGAAACAAAACAATACTAGCCGTGCGCCCAAGAGGATACAAGAGAGTTTTCTTTCCTAGACCCTTGTGACTTGTATGAAGTATAGAGAAGCACCTAAATTGCTTACTCTCCCAAACAGACCCCTGTAGCTTTTATCCATCATTGATTTCCCCTTCTCTGGTATTCCAGCTCCAAGTGGGAAACACATTGGTATACCAGGGCTGGGCAGCACAGCTGTGACAGACAGCATCTTGGATACTTAATACTATGATGGGCCCTCCTTTTAAATGTATAGAGTGGAGGTCTGAACAGCAGGGACACAATTTAAACAGAGTCTTCCTGGTGCAACACCTTTCCAACTCTAAAAAAGGCCCTTTTTAGGGAGGTGTGACACTCATACTAGATAAGGCTATCATAACTGTAAACAGGGCATACTCCAGAGGACTGACAGTGCTTTTAAAAAATCCAGTTACATGCTTTTATTTGCCGTTAGTACAAACGGAAAAATAACAAGCCAACTTGTTTCATCCCCACTGTGATTTCCTCAGGGCTAATTAAAGTGCACTCTGCTGATGCCTAAATCGTTCAACCCCAGGCACTCCTAAGATTTAAAGGGACACACACCCAATCAATTTCTGGCTGTCAGTAAATGGTATTGTGTTTGGAAATGGGCACAATCAAGTTCTTCATTAACTTGAATGCTGCAAAGTTCCTGTGAAAAAATGGGACTAACAAATTTACTGCCATAGATTTATAGACTGGACTTCATCACTTTGCATAAAGAATTGATAAGTTAAGTGATCAATGATTCTCTACAATATATGGCATAATCAATATGAATTTTGGGAAGAAATAGAAAGACATTAATAATGCACATTTTATGTATGGGTCTGTTTCTAAATATTCAGGGCTCTCTAAATCATGTAGGAACCCGGTTATAGCCAGAACGCAAATAAAGAATTGCTTTAGTAAATGGAGTATTTAAATTTTGAAAATTGGAAAAAAAGTTAACATGATTTTGGGTGGCTCTAAAAACCTGTAAAAATATTTGTGAGGTTTTTATTTCAGAGTACAATTGTGGGGAATGTTGTTGGCTGCTTTGTTCCCAAGTCATTTTGCTTGTCACTTTATTAATAATTCTAAATAATTACAAAGAAATAAGTTTCTGTGTCTAAGTTACCTAGAACTATTTGGAGGAAAAATAAATCCACACTCTAGACAAACTGTCAGGATATCATGCTTCCATTATGGAGTAGTTCTGCTTAGCCCTCTCCCTTCTCAGTACTGAGGGTCAAAATTTATGGAGATGCCCTTATTTGTCAAGATAAAATATGTGCAATCTGTGTTTTTTGCCAGAGATTGTAAACTTAATCTCACAACTCTTCTCCAAAACTTGGACATGAGAAATAAAAGAGCCTAACAGGATCTGCCGTCTAGAAGTTACTTTGTAAGTTAAATGTCATCCTTACATTAGAGATAGCTTTATAAAGAGGCAAATCCACACTGTGCTTTCTATTTTTTGAGAACTTCTTTTACTGAAATAGGTTTGCTATTGTGACATTTTTTTTGCAGTGAGAGGTAATATGTAATGATGTTCACTACATCATACATGGTCTTCTCTGTGAAGGTCCGTGAGAATTATTTCATTTCTCCAGTAAGAAGAAAAGCTAATTTTCTCCTGAGAAAATGGCTTATATTTATTATAAAGACACTGTGACTGCCACAACAGATTATATTCATAGCTTATCAATAATAGCGTATGAGATATTATAAAGTGATTTTCTGTGCAAACTTATCCCTTGTTTTATGTTCTTTTTACTATGCAAAAATTATTCACCAATTTTTAAAAATTCCATTGAATTTGTAAATATTTTGTAAATTGCCTCATATTTTATTTCTGGAATGAGGCAAAGTATAACTAAATAAAAATGGGAATTTAACTATTGACTTCTAGATATGAGCTATGAGTTTTTAGAAGTGTGTTTTTTTGAGTGTTCAGAATTTTTTAAAAAAATTGTTATTCCAATATAAGTTTCATTGCTAAGGTGAATTGCCAAAATCCCTCATTCAGAGGTCCTTAATGAGCTCTCAGACTTTCTTAGAAAAATAGTCTAAACTTACTAATTCAAAGCTTTTGGCTTAAAACAGCATCTGGTTAGCAACTATGAATTCAGCCTCTCTATACATTTTGTTAAAATATTTATAATGATATAGGAAAATATAAAAGTTTAAATCCACACAAAACACATGATAATTATATAATATTATGGGAAATTTTCTACTTCTTTAGAGTTTTTAGAGCTTAATTCAACATTGCAGTTGTCATCTCACCTGAGCTGTTGTTATCTGAAAGCTAATCTATTATCTGATCACACCCACTAACCACGGGCACTAAAAAAACAGTAAATCTGCACTAACTAAAATACATGGACATTTCACCCTGGTGAGTGGGCCCTAGTTTTGGGGGGAGGGGCAGAGGGAGAAGAGAAATCCTCAAGCAGACTCCCTGATGAGTGCAGAGCCCCACGTGAGGAAATCCCAGGACCCCGAGATCATGACCTGAGCAGAAATCAAGAGTAGAACACTCAACGGGCTGAGCCACCCAGGTGCCCCTGTTTTATTCTGTTTTGTTTTTTTCAAATGAAGGGCTTGAACTCAGGACCCTGAGATCAGGGCCTGAGCTGAGATTAGGAGTTGGATGCTTAACTGACTAAGCCACCTAGGTGCCCCTTACTTAATGCTTTTACGCTTCCGTTCACAGCTTTGACTAGCAAGAATAACGATGAATACCTCATAATTATCATTAGGACTTAAATAAGTAATTCAGGTAAAGTTCCTTATATAGAGCCTAAATGATAAATGAACATTAATATGTTTGTTTAAAAATTTTTATAAAACTCTTGTATCTTTATAATTTGCAGAAAACATTGCCTCTTTGAAATAGAAATTGGAAGCATTTAGTTAAAAAGAGGTTGAGATTATAAAGAGCAAAGAGTAAAAGAAATAAATTACGTGAGATAAGAAAAACTTAAACTAAAAATGTAATTCTAGAGTAAATCATATTAGACTACTTCTCCTTCTGATTAGAAAGCAGAAAATTACAAGTGACCAACCTCTACCATAACAATGACAGTAAGCCATACAAACTACAAAATCATAGTTTTTTATTAAAAAAGCCCAACTGAAATTTAAGACTATAAATAAGTTTAAGTAAGTCCAATTCTAGAAAATGGCAAAACTGCCAAGAAGAAACCCATGGTTGTTTTTTTTTTTTTTTTTTAATCCCTGCCAGAGTGGAGAAAGATGAGATAGCCATCTCAGTCTGAATGTGAGTAAAAGAGGGGAATTAAGAAATCAGCCAATTTTTTAAAAAACTTGCTTTTACAGCAACATGTGGCTGGTACGAAGGAAGTGTCCTGAGGAGTCCTGACCGTTGAGAAAACGTCTACCACCCTGCCAGTTCTCCCCAGTGACCTTAAGCATGTACCCAGGGGGTAGTTTGCCAGGGCCGGAGTCAAGGAAGAAGAGTTGAGAGAGACATAAACAGTGTCTTCATCAAGGGCAGGATAGCAAGAGAAATGTTGTCATAGCAAACTGGACTTTTAAGGAATACACAACAACAACAAAAAAGAAAAGCATATACAGATAGAGCAAACTATGAAAGGCTGAGGGCAAGGGAGCAGAGGAAAGAGATATCCCTTAATTCTGGATAAGTCCTGGATCTTCTGCAGGTCAATCTCAGCCTTCATTTTGTGCAGAACAGTCACCCTGCAAAGACTGAGGTCAGAGGAGAATAGCTGAGAAAATTTCCTTCGTGGGAATACTGCAGAGACTTGTCAAAGGCTGGGGACAGGACAGCAGAATAGTAAGACATCTCCAAAGGCACAGAAATGTGGCAGAAGGACTGAAGAGCAAAAAAAGAAATCCCCAATGATCCAAAATCTGGGATCCCACTGGAAAGAACAGAGATATATCCCACAGTTCACAAAGGTATCAGCTTAGCTGGAAAGCATCAAGAGAGTTCTGGAGTCTTATCAATGCTCAGATCCCAACCTCCACTAAAGGTAAATTTATTCTTCTCGTCTCAGAATATTTGAAACAAAATAATTAAAACTACAACAAAGAATAGACTAAGTTCCCCCTATAGGCTGGATTATAGTCCCCCATATCAGCACCCCAAGAAAAGGAGGCATTGCCATTTTGGTGGGATAAATATGATTTATTCAGTCTCCATATTTTTTTACACAAAATGTCTAGTACACAATAAAATTATATGACACATGAAAAAGTAAGCAAATATGTAACACATGGTTAAAATAGAAATGATCTATTGAAATATACTGAGAAATGGCATAGAAGTTGGAAGTATCACATAAGAACATTAAAATTAATATGATAAATGTAGTAAAGGATATAGTGGAAAGAATGGCTCATTTGTATACCTGGGTGGAGAATTTCATCAGAGGGACGGAAGCTATAAAATGTGAAAAGAAATATTAAAAATAAGACCGAAAATCAATGAAGTAGAAGAGAAAAAAAGAACAGCAGCAAAGTTAAAATGTTTGTTTTCTGAAAACAAAAAAACAAATTATAAAAGCATAGCAGGAAGGGCGAGGAAAGCAGAGTGAACACAAAATACCAATTTCAGGAAAAAAATAAAGAAACATCATTTCTTAACTTGGAGACGCTCCTAGAAAACTGGTATTAAAATGGTGTTCCATCAACCTGATGAAGGCCATCTAAAAAATATCTACAGCTAATGTGATATTTAGTGAAGATAAGTTGAATGATTTTGTCCTAAAATTGCTATACTGTGTCCTAGAAATTACAATAATGTAAGAGAAAAAAAAAGGATCAAGAATATAAAAGAGAAAGTAAAAATTGTATTTAGTTATTGAAAACATTATTGTGTTCATAATCTAAAGAAATCTACAAATGAAACTAATAAGTACACTTATTCAAGTTATAAGACAAAGGTTAGTATGCCAAAATAAATTGTTTTCCTACAAATAAACATAGAAAAAGTACAAAGGTTTAAAGACAACACTACTCACAGAGTACTGACATGCATTAAATGCCTATCACTCTGGGGCACCTGGCTGGCTCAGCAGGGAGAGCATGTGACTCTTGATCTGGGGGTCAAGACTCTGATCTCCATGTTGGGTGTAGAGCTTACTTAAAAAAATGACTATCACTCCATCTAAGGGGGGAAAAAAAGATAAAATAGATCCCTACAGTGAAAATTACAAATAATTGATAGAATTGAAGAATACCTTAACAAATGCAGAGGTCTAATATTGACTGAAGGAATCAATAGTGTGAAGACACTCATTCTTACTGAATGGACATAAAGATGCACTGTAATTCCTATCAAAAACTTAGGATATTTTGAAAAAAAAAAATAAGTTGGTGTTAAAATCTATATGGTTGGGACACCTGGGTGGCTCAGTCGGTTGAGTGTCTGCCTTTGGCTCAGGGTCTTGGGATCTAGTCCTACATTGGGCTCCCTGCTCAGTGGGGAATCTGCTTCTCCCTCTGCTTCTCCCCCTGCTTGTGCTCTCTCTCTGATAAATAAATAAAATCTTTAAAAAAAAAATCTATATGGAAATTCGGAAGGATCTAGGAATGGCAAATATCTAATAGAAATAAATGTATTGTAAGCTATATAACTTTAAATTTTCTAGTAGTCATATTAAAAAAGTAAAAAATAAACCAAAATTTTAGGAATACATTTTATTCAACACAATATAATCAAAATATCATTTCAATATGTTATCAGTATTAAAATCATTAATGAGAAATTTTATATTCTTGTTTTCAAACTGTGTTTTGAAATGAGTGTACATTTTATACTTACATGACAGCTCATTTAAGAGTAGCTACATGTCAAGTGCTCAAAGCCATACGGAACAAGTGGCTACCATGTTGGACAGCAGATCTAGAATACATAAAACAATCAAAGAAGAAGGAGGAGGAGGAAGAAGAGAAGACAAACAACCAAAAGAACGTATGTGGCATTGTTACACCCCCTGATTGCAATGGTAGTATTGGCATATGGAGAGACAACTAGATAATTGGAAGAGAACCAAGACTCCAGAAATTCTCATACGTGTTGGTCATTTTCAAGGCAATTCAGTGGGAAAGGCAATCTCGGTTAATAAATGATTCTAGAACAAGTGAATACTCATATGATTAAAAAAAGAGTCTCAACTCCTATCTAATTCTATACACAAGCATTGTTTTGAGTTTGATCATAGTTGCAGATGTAAAACCGAGAAATACTGCTTTCTAAAAGAAAGCAGAAGAATCTCTTTGTGACCTTGGGATAGGAAAATATTTCCTGGCTGGGACACAAAGTAGAAGAAAAGTTTATAAATTAGACTTCATCAGAATAAAAATATTAAAATAGAAAGTACACAAGGAAATAAGGCAAACCATGGACTGAGAGATAATATTTTCAACACATTTATGTGACAAGGAATTCAGAGACAGAGGAAAAGAAAACAAACAGGAAGGAGCTAGTCCCTTCTTCTGCCTCAGACGTACAGTCTCCCTCCAGCAATTCTTGAAGGGAGATAAGAAAGTGAGCCAGCTGGCAAAGGAGAAGCGTGGTCCCAGAGTCCCAGCATCAACAGCACAGCAGAGCATCAAAGGATGGGTCTGAAGACACAATAGCTTAACATCCAGCACAGATAAACATAAAATAATGGTGCATCCTCTATGTGCTGGCATCCTAGAGTCAGTGAAAAAAGCTGTGTGTAATTATATATACTGTATTGTTATAATTACATTATAAACTGGAAATAATATTACTATTTTTCCAGATTGTACATGTACTCTTTTTAAAACATAATTTTAAATAAGGAAAACACTCTATTGTATTTTTAAAAAATTCAATATGATATAAAATGCATATTTCTGCCCTCCACTTCAGACACTGAGAATAAATAATTTCCTGAGCTAACTGGAACCAATGTAGTATAATCATGACCTGGTTATCTTTTTTTTATTAACCCAAGAAACAAGGCACATATTGTCACTTTTGGCTGAACAACAATTAATTGTCCAACCATCCCTCATTCTTCAATTCCCATTTATGTTCCCCTCTTCATGTCCTTGCACTTTCTCCTCAGAAATGGAATTGGAGGGAACTAAGAGGATATATGTGGTTCCCATAGGCTGTGGGTCAATCTTGTATCAAACTCTCTAAATTTAGTCTTTCTTTTCCCAGTAAAAACAGTGACCAGAATTTTAACAGACAAGCCCCCATGCAAATATAATTGTGAAACTTCAAAACCAGTCACGAGGAAAGGTATAAACTTTGTTGGCTGAACATTTAAATCGAACAATAAAAACACAGAATTTTTAAAAGACTACTGGGGAAAAGCAAGGATGTGATAATCCCTCTTTCTATCCTCTTTTGTCATTCTAGTCTGTGTATACCCGTGTGCCTTACCCTAGTTTTGGCAGCTGATGAATAGAACTGTAGAAATTTTGGAGGTAATCCAGAAACTAATGATGAAAGCATTTATTAGAGATACAAGGGTAAAGATGCTTAAAAATACTGATTGGAAAGATTATCTGGGATGAAAACAGACAACCCAAGACACAAGGCAGAAAATGGCATGAATGTCATTAGCAGAGTAGGAAAGTATTAAAAGATCTAGCTGACTAAACTTCATAGTGAGTTAGCAATGCAGTGATCCTGCTTGCTACCAGTAGCAACATAAACATATCAATGTAAGCTGAAAATATAAATGTAAATGCCATCTATTCTCATGTGGCAAACTTGCCTCATTTCTAATTTATTGTATGCCTAATAATTGAGGTGGCATTATAAATTGCAATTTTTAATGTATTTTAATAACAAGAAGACTGTAAACAAGATGAAGATTTGATTTGACATGGAAAGCCTCCACTCCCACTAGAAACATACATTTGATAAAGTATATGTCTTTCAAAATGTGTAAATATAAATTTAAATTCAAAAACCATAATATGAAATACCTAGGTTCCGGAGAAGAAGGGGGTTCCTTGCATAGTAAGGGAAATTGAATCTGGTGGATGCCACTGTGCCCAGTCATTAAGGTCTGCCTATGTAAGCCTGGAAATTAAGACGATGCACCTTACGGGGAAAGAAAAAGACAGAATTGTGTTTTCTGCCTAAATGAGCCTCAGGATATGAATGGAAATAGGTATCCATGAGAACGCAGAATCCCTAGCCTGCACCATTTCCCATAAGGAAGGTCACATTCTTGCAGTACCTATAAGATCAATACCTAATTTAAAAACTTTAGGGATGCCTGGGTCACTCAATTGTTTAAGTGGCTGACTTGGTTTTGGTTCAGGTCATGGTCTCAGGGTCCTGGGGTTCAGCCCAGCGTTGAGCCCCGCATCCAGCTCTGGTGCTCAGTGCAGAGTCTGCTGAATTTCTCCCTCTCCCTCTGCCCTCCTCCCCTGGCCCAGCTCACGCACTCTCTTGCTCTCTCTCTCTCTCAAATAAATAAATAAACAAATAAATCTTACAACAACAACAACAACCACCACCTTTAAGAGACCTGCCATTTTTTTGAAAAGGGATTTAAAAGACTTATTTTTATTTCTTTTCCCTCCATAAAAATGCACTAAAGTGATCACCTCATACCGGTCAGAATAAATAGTATTAAAAAGAAAAGAAAATGCAAGTGCTGGTGAGGTTGTGGAAAAAAGGGAACTGCTGTGAACTGTTGCTGGGAATGTAAATTGGTACAACCACAGTGGAAAATGGTATGGAAATTCCTCAAAAAATTAAAACCGAAATATATACAATCCAGTAATTCTACTATTTATTCAAAGAAAATGAAAACACTAATTTGAAAAGGTATATGCACCACTTTGCTCATTGCTATTTTATAATCGCCAAGATTATAGAAGCAACACAAGTGTCCATTGATAGATGAATGGATAAAGAGAATGTGGTTTGTATGTGTATGTATACAGACATATATGTAAATTAAAAATATGGATGTATAATAAAATATTGGATATACTACATATGATATATAATTGGATATAAATATACAATATTGGATATATTATATATGGATTATACATAAAATATTACTCAGCCATAAAAAAGGAAGGAGATCTTGCCATTTGCAACAACACAGATGGACCCATAGGGTATTATGCAAAGTGAAAGAAGTTAGAGAAAGGCTAATATTATATGATTTCACTTATGTGTGGAGTCTAAAAAACAAAACAAATGAAAAACAAAAAACAGAGACAAACTCATAAATACAGGAACAAACTGGTAGTTACCAGGCAGGAGGGGGTGGGAGGATGGGTGAAATAGGTGAAGGGAATTAAGAGGTATAAATTTCCAGTCATAAAATATATAAGGGAGGGGCGCCTGGGTGGTTCAGTCATTAAGCATCTGCCTTCGGCTCAGGGTGTGATCCCAGAGTCCTGGGATCGAGCCCCGTATCGGGCTCCTCCCCCGAGAGCCTGCTTCTTCCTCTCCCACTCCTCCTGCTGGTGTTCCCTCTCTCGCTGGCTGTCTCTCTCTCTGTCATATAAATAAATAAAGTCTTTTAAAAAAAATTAAAAAATATATAAGGGAGATGAAAATTACAGCATAGGAAATTTTTTTAAATGCACTAAAGTGACTGGAAACGCATGTGTGCATGTGTGTATCCTTCATTGTCACTATGTCATAAGGCATAGAATCACAAGAAGGAAGGAAGGAAGGAAGGAAGGAAGGAAGGAAGGAAGGAAGGAAGGAAGGAAGGAAGGAAAGAAGGAAGGAAGGAAGGAAAGAAGGAAATTGTAATTTGGGAAGCAGAGGGAGAAAGGAAAATGAATGTCAAGCTCGTTGTGGGGATAGCGTGACAATCTTATTTGTACCACAAATCCTCAAAAACACTTAGGAATTTACCTACTTCTATGCCCAGACAACACATTGGAGGTCTCCTAAAATATGTCTACATTATGCTTAGAATCACACCACCCTCAATTCCTGGAACACTGGAAATCAGGCAGGACACTGGCAGAGTGTCCTTTTGGGCACCTGACCAACCTAAAGAGTAAACCTAAGATAATACACATTTAGAGGTCTCCAACAAAATGATTCAGCCAGACCATCCTATACAGATGCCCCAAATGGGCAAGTTTAAATTCCCTGCAGAGCTTCCAAAGAACTTGTGTAAGCCTCATACCAAATATGAGCAGACAAAGAATTGCCGGATGCTTGAGGAACACTGCAAATACTGAAAGAGAAAATAGACAAACAGAAAACTAAAACTGTGAAGAAAAAAAATATATAATGAAAGAATAGAAAAAAATTGCAAATATTATTTAACACTTATAAAGATAGAATAAAACGATACACCTGTGAATCAAGAAGAGGATGTTTAAATGTTTTATATTTAAGTAGAACAGAGAACATGATTGAGCAAATTATAAGACATGATGGAGTGTAAAGAGAATATGACATTATCAAGGAAATCCATCCCCCCAAGAGAAGGCTACTGACATATTTAAGAATGTGTGTTCTTGCAGGTAAACAAAAGAGTTGTAGGAGTAAACAGTTATTTTCAAAACTTACATCTCTGAGAGGCTACCAGGAATAGTCTAAAAGCTGGGGTGCCTGGGTGGCTCAGCCTGTTAAGTGTCTGCCTTTGGCTCAGGTCATGATCTCAGGGTTCTGGGATCAAGTCCCGAGTTGGGCTCTCTTCTCACCAGGGAACCTGCTTCTCCCTCTGTGCTCTTTCTCTCTCTCAAATAAATAAATAAAATCCTAAAAAAAATAGTCAGAAACTGTGGATATTCATACAGAGTGTATGAAACCACCACAAAAGTTGTTATTTTTTATCTTTTACTAACTGCATGTGACTGGCATTAATTTGAGTATCTGAAAATCTTCCCAAACACAACACTTGTGAGAACTTTTATTGTGAATTGAGGTTTCTCCTTACCTACCAAACAGTATTCTAACTCCGTAATTGTTATTCACATGGTTCTATACCTTGTGTCCAGTGTAAATTGTGCACATTAATCCTGACTCTTATCCTACCTTCTTTTTGGCAAAACTCACTGAGTTGCTCACTGTTCCTTACTTATCTGTCTTAGCTCCATATTACCAAGGAAAATATTTTTATGTAAGAAAACTATTTATTTTGTGTACATGAATAAAAGAATGTGTTGTATCAATTTAACCCAAGGTAAATCCTTGAGTTTTTACTGTCCCCTGTGGAAAGTTTGATTAAAGACAATTCCTACAGAGGAGCCATTAAGTCTCTGACCATTAAATTGCTATCCTATGCAACACATTATCTATGTTACCCATGTTATATCAGTTCATTTGCTGGTAAGAGTAAAGCTTTGAATGAAGAAGAGCAATAGAGAATTTATTACCCAGTATCAGTACCATAAAAATGTGTCTCTAAGGAGGAGTGTCACTAAAGAAATTTAAAATATAAGCTCAGAACTCAAAACTCTTCCCTGATTCTGAAAAAGAAAATAAATCTGCTTTAAGCTTAAAATATTGACGTATGCATCAAAGAAAACAGAAGTGAAAACTAAGGATTGTACTAAAACATGGAATCTGAGTATCTTAGCACTATTTTTGTGTAAATGAATATGATAAATACCATTAAGGATGTTTTACTTCAAAACAATTTAAAACCTCATCTGTATCATGGAATAATCACCCTTGAACTGTGGACAGTAGAAGTCATTTGGAATAAAATTCTTTGTTAAAATTGATTTCACTCATCTATGGGACCGGGGGAAAAGGTGCTATCTAAAATGATTCCTATCAAAATTCAACCTATGGAGATTAGATATATTCAGTTGTCTGTAAAGTGAGGCTATTCATAAAAATGGAAATTCTAAGTATCTTACACCCTTAGGATTTTTGATGCTATCAAATTTTGTTGCAATAAACACAGATTTATTCCAAGTATTTAAATATATTCATTAAAGTGCTCAGTAGGATAAAAAAAAAATACTGGGACTCTCCTGTGGTTTCTGTTTTCTCTAAATGTTAATACTTATCACAGTTTATATCCTGCCTACCATAAATATTAAGGTTTTCAATCATTCTCTGGAATATCACATACCAGTGAGTCCAAGCATTCTTACTGTTTTTAGCAGAATGTAGTTCAGTCTACATATGTTTTGACTGCTTTTATGAGTATTATAATAGTAATAATGTATTAATATTTATAAAAATAATTAGGTTAATAGCAGATACCATTTATTGACTTCTTGCCTGGTGCCAGGCATTGGACGAATCACTTCCCACATAACATGCCATTTAATCCCCACAACAACCATACTCTTAATATCCTGAATTAGTTGATGTATCAGTTCCCTGTTGCTGCTCTAACAAGTTACCACAAACTTTGTGGCTTAAAACAGCACAAATTTATGCATGATTCTGAAGGCCAGAAGTCTAAAATAAGTCCTCACTGGGCTAAAACTAAGGTGTCAACAGAGCTGTATTTCTTTCTAGAGGATCTAGAGAAGAGTCCATTTCTTTGCCCTTGGCTTCTAGAGATTGCCTGTATTCCTTGGCTCGTGGCCCTCTCCTCCATCTTCAAAACCAGTAACAACAGGCTCTGTACTTCTCAAGCTGCTATCTCTTTGGTTCTCCGCAGTCATATCTTTCTACAGCTTTTTCAGGGGCCCTGTGATTGCACTGGGTCTGCACAGTTAATCCATGACAGTCTCGCTACCTCATGACCAGTAGGTCAGCACTATTATTCCACTTTGCCTAACTTAGGTTCTGGGGACTAAGCCACAGACACTTTAAGGGAGTCATAAAATCCTATTATCACAGCAGATGGGAAAAATAACTCCTAAGAAGTGACCATAATTAGCTCCAAGGCCAGTAGCAGGTAAGTAGTCATGCCAGGAATCAAACCCAGGGACATTAAGCAATCCAACATGGGCCTGAATAACCAATTAAAAGGGAAGAAAAAAAGAAAAAAAGTATAATTGGCCTTTGGACAGTTAATAAATGTTTGGAAAAATCAACTTACTTGACTGTAATATTTTTCACTTTTTATCCAGGTATTTGATACAAATAGATCCCTTTTGCTTCTCTTCTCTATTTATAAATATTTAATCACAAGAGTGGAGGATGTGCTTCTAATTGAGAAAATACATGGAATAAGTATTTAATAAAAGTTACTTGCCATTGATGATATACTTAGCTAGTACAGATTTTCTGGAATCATGATTTTTTTTTTAAACTATGGGTTTTCAATCTTAATGTATTTTATATAACAGTAACCTATCATGCCTTTTGGTCATTGTATTAAGTAGCATTGTTCTCTATTGTGGCTCTGCCACTTGCTAGTCATGAGATTTGGGTGAGTGACTTTTCTGAACTTCATTTTAATAATTTTTTGAAGATTTTTATTTATTATTTTGAGAGAGTGAGTGAGAGAGAGAAAGAGCACAAGCAGGGGGAGGGGCAGAGGAAGAAGGAGAAGCAGACTCCCTGAGCAGGGAGCTCCAAGCGGGGCTCCATCCCAGGACACGGAATCATGACCTGAGCTGAAGGGAGACTCTTAACCAACTGAGGCACACAGGCACCCCTAAACTTCATTTTCAAACAAGGCTAAAACAAAGATCATAATGGTAAGTATATCATAGGCATTATATATATATTATATAGTTCACTGCATGTTCCCTGACAAAATATAAGTACCCAGTAAATGTTACTCAAATTATTTTTGTAAATCTTTAGCAACCTATTTAGATGTAGAGTGAATGAGACTATTATTTTTTCAGTAGCAATGTTTACTTCTCTAAACCTCACATTCTTAAATGACTTAGCTCTCAGTATTACTTCTAGCATTATTTACAAACTTCACATAGTTTGTAAAGGAGAAGGAATATGTAAATGGAATATAAAATAGCATAATTAGTTTTTCCCATTTGCTATTAAGCATCTATTGATTTTACAAATTTATTTTGAGGCATCAATCTAAATGAGTGGTATTTTTAGATATTACATGATGAAGGCTTATTTCTCCTAATGACTTGTGGTCATTGTTTTCTGGCAGTGGCCCATAGCCATACCTAAGCTGATGGCAAATTCATCAAAGACCATATAAGTCATTACTATGATGATTCAATGCATTTATTTCCTGGATGATGGACCTCCAAATTCTGAGAGAGATTGTTTTCCGTTTTGTATCTGTGAAGTCCTGGGAATTTCTACAGCCTTCTGGGAATTTCTACAGCCTTCATCGATGTAAATTAATTATAATTGACTTTGAGGTCCCAAGTGGCATGAAGCTCAGTACTCTCTGATCCAAAAATATCATTATTTAGATAAGAAATGCCCTTTTTGTAGCATTATTTTGGAGGCTAGCTTCCTTTTCCATGGGCTCCTGACACCATATGGATGGTCACTGGCAAGAGTAATAGACCTTGCTTGGGCCCTCACTGCATTTCTCTATTACTTCTTGTGGGACAAGAAAAGACAAATGAGATGGGTGGGTTTAGAAGTACTGAGTATATCTGGCTCTGCTCCTCCTAGGTTCCTTCCTTGGAAATCTGCCTAGTGGCAGAGTGGATATATTCTGGTCTCTTCTCAGATATGCAATAAGCTCATTAGGACAGGTCCTGCTCTTATGAGGGAAGCTGGAAGTTTTCCATTGCTGCCTGTATTTGGGTACATTTACCTACTTGATTGAGAGATAGAGTAATAGCATGTGAATTTGGTTGTGTATCTCCAGCTAAGAAAATTAATGGTGGTTTCCTTTTTTTCTTTTTCCTGTGTCCTCTCAGTTGGCCCCAGATTTGAAGTGCAGAGTGATCTCACTAAATGCATCCCTCTCCATGCACCCCTCAAAATAAATGTTTTAAAATAGCCCATATTGGTCTTCTATTCTAAATTGCATATAGAATTTTGCTCTGTTTCAACTCCATGGCCTATTTTTAATTCTTAAAAAATATCTTCCCATTACTGATTACAACCATTGCAATAGTTTTGTTTCCATTAGGGAAATCCCAGTTGTCCTCAAAAAAAGTTATGTGTACAAATTATCACTGCTAATAAATTAGAAATAATTATTAATTCATGTCCAATAGAATTGTATATATATATATATATACATATATATCTTAACATATATCAATATCTATATATCTTAATATAATGTAATATGATATTTAAAATCTAAATACCAAGAAAACTTCATTGATTTCATTTTTTACGTACTATCAACTATTTTCTCTATTTTTCCTAAAACTGTTGTTTCAGAGGCAGAATTTCTCTTACCTGAAATATTGTCACTTTCATAATTTTCACAGACTGATGCACAACATGGCAGCATTTCATATAAAAATAAAATGTGCATATTAGTGACAATACTTTTTATAATACCTCCTGAAATAGCCAGTGCAAAAAGGAAACAACTATTCATTGCCACTGTTTGGTAACTAATTATTTTTCCAATGATGCAAGAATATATTGACGTAATATTTTGTGGTAAACAGATCCTGGCCAGTAAAAAAGCCAATTATGTGTACGTCTGAAGGACTCTTAAATATTAGAGGTGGGGAAAACTGCAGGTGGAGGGTCATTTTTAAAATGTCATTGGACCACATGTAAAGTATGCGGTTCCTTTTGTTCTCTACTATACACGCTTAGATATATTTTCTTTTTTCTTTATTCTTATTACTTTTCCAAAGGACATGTGATGTAACCAAATACAACTTTAAAAAACAGTATATTGCATTTCACATCTAACTTGGGCTCATCTTTTGCTTTTCTTCTGCGTTGTCTTTGGACATTAGATATAAAATCCTTCAAGCTGGCTTCTCCTTGTAGTTGTTGAGCTATTTGACACAGTTGTCCCTCTTGTGTGTTACTTTTAGACCTGAATGAAACCTTAGAGACCAAGCCAAGCAGTTTACAAATGAGGAAACTGAGTTGCAGCCCAAGCTACTCAGCAATATTTTAGTCAAAGGCTCTGCAGAGTCAGATTTCTTGACATCAAATATTGGCTCTACCCATTATAGAAAGTATGGACTTTGGAAAGTACTTAACTTCACTAAGCCTCAGTTTTGTCAATGATAGATTAGGAGTAATAATCAAAATACCATCCTCCTTTGGCTTTTATGAGGCCTCAATGAAGGAACCTATTTTATATGTTTTTTTAAAGATATATGCTTATTCTTATAATATTCCTTTCTAAAACTCCACTCAAAAGGTAGAAAAGTACTTTTTAAAATGTATAAATGCACAAGAGCAAAGATTAACATATAACCGTATTATTATAAAAATATACCTTTTTTTGGTAAGATGGAAAGCACATAGAGGAACCATAAATGACTTAACAATGAGGAATAAACTAAATTTAAGTACTTGCTATGGAAGTTGTTACCCCCAGAAAAACTCCAAAAGACACAAGCCTTGGAATGATCAGCTATCCCAGAGGAGAGGATGAGACTGCGGCCAAAATGGTAGCCAACTGTCTCAAATACCACAGAGAATGCCAGGAGAAAAAAGCATGAGGGTTTTCAAACTCAACATGCTGAATTAATGGAAATGTGGATAGAACCAGAGATATTCACTTCCTCTACCTATAGGTATCAATTTCCCATAGAAATGGAGGTTGATTTTTTGGAGAGATTGAGGCAAAGAACTTTGAACTTAGGGTATCAGGATCCAAGGAGGGTGAAGAATGAGGCAGTGAACTATGAACTGTGGCATTAGGCAAAAATTTTAATACTGAATGTTGAGAGCCTCTTCCACTTCACTGGCAGGCTCTCAGAAAGTAGGTTTTTCAGGCTTACACACACCCACTTCTTTTCTTTACCTGTCAAGAAGCATATTGAAGAACTGCTCTCTGGAGAAGATGAAGTACTCTGGGGGAGGGGGGGTCTATGGATAGACTTTTGAAGGTCTCCTAAAGGAAAATAAAGCTGGCTTATTAGATCCCACAGTAGAGAAACCCACCAGAGTATAAATGCCAAATGCCCTATATATGCGGAACTTCCAGCTAGCTTTCAAGTGGCTCATGATTAAATATGAAAGAACAACTAAAGATCACCAGGAATTTGAGAATAGTCTTTAACATGTAAGAACGTGATATGAAGAAATAGAAAAAAATACTAACAAAACTCTGTAAGGATGCAAGAAAACCTAAAAAAAGAAAAACAACAACAACAAACAAAAATCCCCAAGAAAAACAAAAAGAAGAAACTATAATATAAATACTCAGAAAGGAAGGTATTGTGCTCATGAAATAACAGGAGAGAGAGAGAAGAGTTAGAGAAGGAGAGAAAGAAGTTAGAGGTAAAAAAACAAAAACAAAAAACCAAACCAAAACAAAAAACAACAACCCCCCCAAAAACCTTTAAATTTCAAAATCTGTTATCAAAAATAGAACTTTTAATAGGCAGGTTAGATATTAATTGCTGAAATCCTTCAAAATTTGGAACAAACTCTTGTAGATGAGCTATGTAAGAGGAAAAGAATTTGGACCCATCAGTTACATTTTCAGTATTTATCTTAAGGAATGAATGGAAGTACACTAACATGTCCCCGAAGTATTCACATGAGTAAATTAATAGAAATAATATAAAGTACATGCCTATGAAGGGGAGTTTTGCTTCTGGCTATTATAGATGAATCAGTAACACACTACTCCCTTCATTACAAACAAGTTCAAAATTGGACAGAATATATGAGGGAACTGTAGGCAATAAGAACACCAAACTGCAATCTTTGAGAGAAGGGAAACTCTCAAGGTGAGTTCTTTGACCTTCTAGTGCTCAATTTCGGCTAAATTTCCAAATCAGAGTGCAGAGACGGACAGTGAACAGAGCATGCTGTCTTGCTAAGCTGCAGAGCCAGAGACCGGGGCTGCAAGAGAATTGGAATTTGTGGAGTGAGGCATCTTAGGAGGAAAGATCTGTGTGGAGAGAGATTTCCAGAAGTGTTTGTGCAGGTCCTTTCATATCTATGGTTGAGGGCTAGGTGCCTGTGCAGGTGGGGTAAGACTACCAGAAGCTTACCAGGGAATTGCTGATCTGTGTTTGAGAGCAGAAGAGAATTACTAGAGAAAAACCACTACCATGCCAGAGTTAAACAATCTTATTCATATCTCATTAACACTTCTCACATCCAGTTGAAACAGCAAAATCGTTGTGTTTTGGATAAAGTACTATGCTCTGGAATAACGGTCAAAGAACTTGTTCTGTAAAATGTCCAGTAAATATTTTAGGCTCTGTGGACCACACAGTGTGTGTTGCAAGTACTTAAGTCTGTCCTTGTAGTTGAAAAGTAGCGAGAGACAATACGAAAACAAGGAATAGTGAGGGTCAGAAATGTAAATCAATTGGTAAACGTAAAAGATTTTATTTTCTTTCTGTAATTTATTTTAAAGAAATTAAAATTTGAAACTAAAGTTTGAGTTAACATTTTAAAAAGTTTCATGTAAAAACAGTTCTATAAGTGAGGCTTATAATGCATACAGAAGTAAAAAAAAAAAAAAAAAATCCCACAATGAATGATAGGGGCACCTGGGTCACTCAGTTCGTTGAGTATCCCACTCTTGGTTTTGGCTCAGGTCATGGTCTCAGGGTCCTGAGATTGAGCGCCCCCAGGGGCTCCAAGCTAGGGGGAGTCTGCTTGAGATTCTCTCTCTCCCACTTCCTCTCCCTCTGCTGTTCCCCCCATCTCACCCTGCGTGCACGCATGTTCCCTCTCTAAAACAAATAATTTTTTTTTTTTAAAAGAAGGTAGAGGGTCAGACTTAGAAATAAAATAATGGTAATTCAAGTTATTTTATTGGAAACTGCTGGTTCAGGAAGTGGGAACTGAGATGTTGAAGAGAGAAGGGGAAAGGGGAAAATATGGAGAAAATACTAAATTCCAACTGTGGTATATATAGAGGTGCGATGTGAATCTGAAAAGTTAAGATTTCATTTTGTTAGCCCTGGAGAAACTACAAAAAGAAAAATTTAAGGTAACTACTTAACTATTCTTTTTTATGATAAAAGCATCAAAAACTATATTTTTTTTTTCAAAGAATAGCTTTTTCTGCCCCCATGGATCTTGATAAAAATATTCCGTTTCTGAGTCTGGAAGGAGCACTGTTCACGTTTTTATTTGCTCCTTGAAATGGGGTTCTAAAACTCTGTTTTAGATTGTTAATTTACTAGAAGGCATATGAGCAGCAGTTTTCTTAAAAAATTTCTACTTTGGGGAGTTTTCTTTGTAGCCAAACATATGACTTCTTTTCATTATTGATTTCTTTTCTAATTGTTTGATGGGCATAAATGAGAAATACATACATTCTATAGGAAAAAACAACACTAATACATATTTGTGTATGCATGTATATAAAACACCAAGATTGTTGATTATATTATCCAAAGCATTATATAATCATATTTATAACTATATATGTGTGTCATATATAAAAAATCATATGTGTGTATGTGTATATTCCTGCATTTTTTATTACTCGATCTTTCAGTTTCTGAAAGGCATGGATTAAAAAATTCCTCTATAATTGTATTTTATAAAGTAAAAACCAAAATGATCAGTGGGTGATTACTCAAATAAATCATGATCACATAATTCTAGATCATAATAGATAAATTAATATGTACTTACAAAATATATTTTGTATAATATATATCTTAGTAATTGTAAATAATCATACATAATATACTCATATATGCCAGTAATGGAATATGAAGGAGCTCACTGAAAATTTGACATAGATTTTTCTTGATATAGATTATACCAAAAATATAAAGATCAAAAATAGTCATGAAGCCACAGCTACTACATAATCTTATCCTTAAGTAAATATATGCTATATGTATATATATGCTGGTACAGTTATGAATAGAAGTAGTTTTGAAGCATATGTCCCAAAATATTAATAATGGTGACTCTGAATTGTGGAGGATTTTGATTGTCACTTTTTCCTTTATACTTCTCTGAGTTGCTAAGCATATTATATTTCATAATAGAAGACATATTTCAATTAAAAAAGACATAATAAAATAAATATTTCATAATATTTATTTCATAAATAAAAGACATTTATATTTCAAAATAAAACTACTTTTGTTTTGAAAATAAATTACTAGGTAAAATGGCTTTCATTAATCTTGGACTGAAGAAAATAACTACTCTTTATAAATATACTCATGTATCTAAAGTTTCATAAAATAAAACTAAAAACAACTCATATTCATGTGCTCTTGAAGATTGGTCAATAGCCAAATGCAAAGGTTACTACTTCTAGGACTCTGTGAAGTACCACAGCAAATTCTGTGTTTATTGAAAAGCACTTGTTTTATTTAGTTAAACAATTCAATATGCATTTTCTCAAGCTGTAGCTTTGTTTTATTTTCTCTAAAAATATACTCCCAAGCAGTAAAATATATTTACAGTTATATTTGCCAACTTGATCTTTAGAAATAGTTTTTTTCTTTCCTAAAATACATCAGAGACTATAGATATTAAAAGGTAATTTTTATTCAGCTTATGTGGGTATTACATGATGCAATAAATTACTGTACTTTTTTCACAGAGGAGTTTTAATTCTGTAAGTTGTTTACTTTGGGGTAAAGATTTATTAAGTCATGCAAGTGTATATAAGCTTTACTACAGCATTTTTGATGACAAATCATATAATAAATTGTATTATTTCTATGATTTTTATTTTCATGCAATGAGGGATTTAATTAGAAATCTGTTCATGGACTTTATTTCACTACTGAGGTTATATTACCTACTGGAATAGGGATAAGATATATGATTTTAATTTAATTCTCTGAGCTTTTGATGGAGAATGCTTTGTAACTTTTACATGACATATATCAGATCAAAATTTACTATTCCCATTCCATTTAGTAAAGGAGCCCAAGCCATATGGTCTCTCTGTACTAGTCTGACTGCCCATGATACGCTCTTTTTTTGTTTTGTTTTCTTTTTCTTTTTGTCTCGTTAGTACTCAAAACAAATACATAGAAATTGTAGACTCTAGGCCTCTCCAATTTTGTATGATAAAAGACTCACTCCTATTTTTTTTAAATGTTAAGTCAATATTAGAAAACAGGCTTCCAAACAACAGATAAACAAAAAAATAGTCATATCACATATAAAAATGTCAATATTCATGTGTTCTCAAGAAGATAAGGCTAGAGGACCACTGTAGTCAATTTAGTTGATTTACAAAGAACTTGTACTAACTCATGTATTAGACATCTTAATAAGAGTAAGGGTTTTATAGTGAAAACTGTGCCAAAGTCCTAAGTCCAATATCTATCATAAGGGGATTAAAGTCTTAAGCATTACACTTTCCTCTAAATTAAGGAAGTTGCCTAGGCTCCATTTCCAGCAGTTTTTGAATGTGACTTAACTGGATATGCAGTGATTAAATATCTTGTTGCTATCCATTTCTGGGAGGATTAACTCCATTTAAATGAATTCTCTTTCTCAATATTTATTTCAAATAATTCCCTAGACTGTCTTGGCTTATACCTAAATAACTTGGGAAATTATTTCATGTGGAAAATCAAGAAACTTAAACTTCAAATTTCAGTTTATTAAGCTTTTCTTCTTGAGTGATCTAATGATAGGGTGTCAGTGCTAAGACATTATCAACAACACAGGGAACACTTAGTGAATATATGAATATGCAAGATCGTACAGAAAGGACTGACGTAGAAACACTGTGACTCTTCCTGATCTGCTTTCCTTTCATTTCCTTCCACAACAATTTCTGAAATGTGTATTTGTAAAAGAACCTTGTCAAAGAGGAGTTTGGAACATCTCAATGTATTGGATACATTTTATTAATAAATTGATCATTTTATCGTAATTGATGATGTTGTTAAGCAGAGAATCCAACCACATTAAGTACTAGGGAGGATAGCTGCAGGTACCTTCCTTCAAATAGCAGCATCAATGGAGAGACCTGAAATTTTGGTAACATTCTTCATCATCATTATTCTGTGATTTTTTAAAAAATTCTTTAATAGTGGTGAAATATACATAATATGAAATTTACTGTTTTAACCATTTTTAAGTGAACACTTCAGTGGCATTAAGTACAATCGCATTGTTGTACAACCATCACTGGCATCCAACTTCAGAGCTTTTTCATTTTCCCAAACTAAAACCCTGTTTCCATGATTATTTATGAGATATTTATCATATTTATTATTTATAAGTTATTGTTTAAGTTATTCTCATTTCCCCTTCCCTCTCACCCATGCAACCACCATTGTAATGTCTGCCCTCATGGATCTGACTGCTCTAGATACTTCGTTATCAATGGAATCATGCAATACTTGCCCTTTTGCAAGTGTCTAATTTTATTTAGCATAATGTCCTCAAGTTTCATCTGTATTGTAGAATATGTCAGAATTTCTATCTTTTTTAAGGCTGAATAATATTCCTTTGTATGTATACACCCCATTTTGTTTATTCACTAACCCATCAAGGGACACGTGGGTAGCTTCTATCCTTCGGCTATTGTGAATAATGCTGCTATGAACCTGGATATACAAATATCTGTTCAAGTCCCTGTTTACAATTCTTTTGAGTGTATACCTAGAAGTCGAGTGGCTAGGTCATATGGTAATTTTATTTTTAATTTTTTGAGGAAACACCATATCATTTTTTACAGAGGCTGTACCATTTTATATTCCTACCAGCAAGGCACAAGGTTTTCAGTTTCCCCACATTCTTGCCAACACTTGTTATTTTCCATTTGGGGTTTTTGTTTGTTTGTTTTTTCATTGCTGTTGTTGTTTTTATAATAGTCATCCTAGTGGATGTGGAGTGTTATTGCCTTTTTAAGGATAGACATCTGGAGAAGCTATTGTCAAAAAACAGTCAGCAATGGCACCATATGTAAGAAATGAGTTCTCCAGTTTTTATTATATGCACCATGAAAATTAGCACATAGATCTATTTACAGAAAGTCAAAGTCATTCTTCCATTATTCCGAACCTCAGACCAGTTCATTTCTCCTTTCAATAGGTCGTACTTAGTGCTTACTATTTTCCTACCATTCTTATAGACCATTGGAATGGTGCTTACAGTCTGATAGAAGAGATGGGCAATTAAATAAATCAATAAAACTGCCATTATGGGAAAAATATTTATGCTAGAGAGGCATGAAAGCAAGGTAAGTAGCCCAGTCTCAGGACGTCAGGGACAATTTTCTCCAGGAAGGAATGACCATGTCCTCACTTGAGTAAATAGAAGTCAGCCAGAAGGTAGGAGAAACTAGAAAATATTCCAAATGTTGGAAGTCAACTCTAAAACTGCATGTGGCCTTTCCTGGTAGATTATGGTAGCTTAGTGTTTATTTGCCACTTGGGACAATAAACCAAGTAGTAAGCAGGAAAAACACCTCAGTGGTTTCTCAGAAACTCACTTGTACTAATAAAGGTGATTCACAGAAATGTCCTCGATCCCACTGAGTTGGGCATCCAACCACTATTCTGGAATTGTATAGCATATGTGTCATATGTCTATGTACAGTATTACCTGTTCTCTCCCCCAACACATGCTTGGCTAGAGTTTTCAAATGTGTACCAGAAAAGTTACCGTAGATGTCCCTTCTTCTTTCAGCCTACTAATGCAGAGATCATGAAACTTCTGAGCAGAAACATGGAGACAACATTTCAGGAGTGGAGCCAGGTATGTCTACAGAGTAGTGATAGGTGTTCTTAACTAAGTGAGTGGAGTGGAGCCAGGTATGTCTACAGAGTAGTGATAGGTGTTCTTAACTATGCCCCTGAAAAATTAATGCCGACTCTCACACAAGACACAGAATAAGCACAAGGTATCACAAAGCATTCCAATACAAGTACCAGACATTGAGGAAAGAGGCCGGGTAAAACCCTTGAAATGAAAGAGAGACTAACTCTTAAAGAGACACACTATCCTTCTGTGTTACTTTCCTAGGGCTGCCGTAACAAAGTATCAAAACTTCGTGGCTTAAAACAATGTACATTGATTGTCTCACAGTTCTGGAAGCTAAAAGTCTAAACTCACTGTGTCAGCAGGGCCATGCTCTCTCTGAAGGCTTTAGGGAAAAATCCTTCCTTACCTCCTCCTAATTTCTGGTGCTTTCCAGGAATCCTTGGTGACACTTCGCTTAGGTCAGCATAACTCCAGCCTCTGCCTCCTGAGTCACACAGCCTTCTTGCCTGTGTCTCCTCCCACCGACACAGAGTCTACAGCTACACATGGAACAATTTCCTCTCAAAAAACTCCTAAGAATTGGAGCAACTCCTGCGTGTGGAGAGCGGTAAGGACCGCTAGGAAGCAGGTCGGAAAGGCTGAGACACAAGCCCTGAGCCCCACCCCACCCCTGGGCGGGGACACACAGGTCGGAGCTCAAAACCCGGAACTTCTCTCTGAGGAGCAACGGATTTGAACCCCACATGGGCACCGCGCATTTTAAGAACTGCACGTGAGGAACGAGCCCCTAAAACATCTAGCTTTGAAAACCAGGGGCTCGCGTGGAGAAGAACCGGCTCTGAAAAGGCTCCCGCCCAGGCTCAGTCAGTCAGGGGCCCAGCACAGGAGCTGCCTTTTAAAAAAGCACGGGATTCTATGTGGAAAGGCTTATTTGTTAATTTAAAGTGTAGGCCTGAGGGGCAAAAGATACTCTCCGGGGACTAAAGCTGTCAGGAGCCATTTCAGCACTCTCCCTCGGCCTTGCTAAAGCTGGTGGGTTCCGCGTTTCCTCCTCCTCCTCCTCCACCCCAGGGGCCATTTTGACATTCCCCACGGCCTTGCTCCACCTGCGGGACGCCAACTTTGCCCTCTCCTGCTTCACTAAAGTCGTCAAGCCAAAAAGGACTTTTTTATCCAGGTATAGTAACAAATAACTCTTTCTTCTCTCTTTTAAAACGTGTGTACTAAACACCTGTCGTAGCTCTATCGGGATACTAGGTGTTGCAGATACGATGGTGAGAAGAGAAGAATTGTCTTACAGTCAAACGGGTATTCAGTAATTTAAAAACTAAATGCATAATTACGAAAAGGGACAAGTGCTATAAAGAAAAGGTATGAGGTACTTATAAGCACATATAAAATGTAAATAGGTTTACTATATGTGGTTGGTGACATTGTCTTATGATGGGATATTGGACAAAAAGCTTGATCTAGGTCTGTGCAGGTGTGGTAGGCAAAATTCTGGAGATGGCCTTCCATGACTCCCATTCCTGGTTGTTCAGACAAACGATAATGTAGTATTGTTATGAAAGGACTTCAAATATCTAATTAAAGTCTTAAGTTCATCGATCTTAATATATACAGATTATCTGAATGTTCCTGACCTAGGCAGGTATGCCTTTTAGAAGCAGAGAGTTTTTTCTGGCTACCACCAGAAGAGGAAATTAGAGAGGTCAGAAACACCAGAAGGATTTGACATACTGTTGTTGGCTTTGAAGATGGAAGGGGACATGTGAGAAATGCAGGCAGTTTCTAGAAGGTGAAAGCAGCCCCAGGTCAAGACCCAGCAAACAGGGTCTTTGGTCTTACAATCCCTGGGAGCTGAATCCTGCTGACAGTCTGAATGAGCTGTGGAAAGTGGATTCTTCCACAGAGCCTCCAGATAAAAGCCCAGCCAAATGACGCCTTGATTTTAGCCTTATTAGACCCCAAGCAGAGAGTTCACTTAAACCAAGCTGGACTTCCCATCTATGGAAACTGTGAGATAATAAATGCAATTTGTTTTAAGCCTCTAAATTTATGATCATTTGTTACGTGACAATAGAAAAGTAATACAGTGGTGATTGGGGATTGAAGTGAATCATGGGTAACTAATTTAAAGAATTAATATGTTGGGATGTCTTAGGAATTGATTTACAGCAATAGCCCTCAATAAGATCCCCACAAAAGGTCTTGAAGTCTCTGCTTCATTCTTGGAAAATCACTACAAACCAAAGCTCATCGATTTTAAGACGACACAACTACAGATTTCTTCCTTAGAGTGAGTTGACACCTACCTCCCTGTAGTTTTCAGCTCTGGATCTTTGATCTAAGCTGGAGGATACTGAAGGATAAAATGCACAAAGAAGCTATGGGGTTGATGTGACCTACTTCTAGCAAGAAATAAATTTAATTCTATCTCTAAACGGTGGCAGGAGTGATTATGAAACCAGCATTTGCTAAACTACTTTATGCAAGTCATGTGCCATAAAATAAGCCGTTTGGTCCTTACAAGGTAAGAGTGTCCATTTTACATATCAGGAAAGCAGATGTAACCCTGAGAAGGGTTAAGTAAGTCACCCAATATCAAACTGCTCTTAAGTGGCAGAAGGAGAATGTAGTGTTGCTTTGAATTGCCTTTTGCTATACTTGTCCTTCTAGAAAAGGTTAGAGTTTCCTGGTTGAGTAGTCTTCAGGGAGCTAGATAAAGTGGTCCATTTAATCATTGATCAGAGCTCTTATATAGGGGGATCAATGTTTAAAAGCGTTTTGTTATTTTTATTAGTATTTTCATCCAGTTAAAATTTTTATTGTTATCTTAGGATGATATTATATTTCAGCAAAGTTTAGGTCATGTTATTGAACATTCCCCAGTCATATGAGGTCAGCAATTCCAAAATAGAGAGACATCTGGGAGCCATTTAATAAATTGATTTTTTTTCAAGTGAAGAATATAATAATACTTTCAATTTTATACATGGTGCTAATCCCCTAATTACGCTCTAAATTGCTCAGGCATCAGGAGTGCAAACCTGACTGAGCCTTTTGATATTTGGGGGCCGTACTTTTGGCAGGTTCGTTATTCTCCTTTATAATAATTATTTTTTTCATATTGTTTAAATTGTGTATCACATTTATCATGGACAGCACACCTTGTTGTGTTGCCATTTTCATCTCACATAGGCACTGTTGGCATTAATACATGTTTTCTGTTTTTTAATTCTATAGCTGTAATAGTTTTGCCATTTTTTTAACCAACTTTTTTTTTTCAAAGATTTTATTTATTTATTTGACAGAGAGAGAGACAGCCAGCGAGAGAGGGAACACAGGCAGGGGGAGTGGGAGAGGAAGAAGCAGGCTCGCATTGGAGGAGCCTGATGTGGGGCTGGATCCCAGGACCCCGGGATCATGCCCTGAGCCGAAGGCAGACGCTTAACAACTGAGCCACCCAGGCGCCCCTTAACCAACTTTTAAGAATTGTTGTTTACCTAGGGATCGTGCATTTTGAAAAACTAATATTAACTCCTCATATGGAGGGATTTTAGTCAGCCTCTCAAAGTATTTAAGCAGGTATAAAATGCATATCATTTGCTTTGAAATATGTTCAGAAGATGTATGCATGCGACATGTTAATTTATTCGGTTACAGTGGAGCTAAAAGGAAAGGAAGTGTCAGTTTTGTTGAAATTATAGGATCCTTTTATTTCTTCTTTAAAAATAAAGCTTATGTGCATTTGGAGCTTCCACTGATGGTTAAGTCTATAATAAAGGGCAGAATCATGCATTCAATATTTAGTGTACCTTTGGAATGAAACCTATTACATGTTTAAATGTATGTTTCTTTGTAAATGTTTCTCTTCTCCATTTGTCTAGCCAAGATAAAAAACAGTTTTTATTTTGCATGCTACCTTCAATCTTTTGATTAATAGTGGCTCCCTGAATGCAAATCTGAGACTAAGTCCAAGATCAAGGCTCTGTTCGGAGGTAGAGAATATCATAGTTCATTATCAGGAGTTACACAGACACAGAGGGAAGTGTTGATACACATGGTGTGTGACCTTGACCTCACCCTTTTCATCTCAGTTTCTAGAAGGAGAAAGTTAAGTATGGATGTTGTGAAAAATCCCAGCTCATCTCATGTTCAAAGTGTCATAGGCTAAGTTGGAGAGGTCCCTATCACATTAAAATCTTCACATTAGCAGCCAATATGCTGAACGCTTTACATATACTGACTATATGGAGTCCTATACACTCAGTCACTCCACTAAACTGAAATCATGGTTTCTCAGTAAAATATTCAAAACCTTGTCATTAAAAGATGTGAAAAATAGGTCACTTTGGCATAAAATGCACTTTTGGTGAGGGTATCACATATGCTGTTACCTTATTTCAAAATAATACCAAACATTTCATAGAACATTCAGGTCAGTATAGCCATAGGGGTCAAATCCATGCATAGCTTTCTTCTGCCTCTTAGTATCAGCATTACACTATTGTTGATCTGGACGAATTAACTTAATCCTATGCAGCTATATAGTTAATCCTCCACCCACAACTGCATATCTTTCTCATAAGAGCTATCACTTTGCTTTGGTTTATACTATATGGTTCTTTGATGATCATAATCAAATATTGCTTATTAAGGCCCTCTTATTCTTGACAGCTTTCTAAAATGAGCGGGAGAAAAAGACACAGCTCTTAATCTTTTTGAACCATGAATACTTTGGCTTATTTAATTTTCACTTGAAATTCTATAAAATTGTATTTTAAAACTTTTAAAATATATTAAAATATAATGAAGGGTTTTTTTCCCCTTAATTTGAGAACTCTGTACAAAAGTAGTGGCAGCTATGTGTTCCATCGGACTAGGGTTTACAGTTCACTGTACCTACTATTGCTTAGCTTTTTTTTTTTTTTTTTTTTTTTTAGAGAGGATGAGAGAGAAGAGGGGTAGAGAGAGAGAGAGAGGAGGGGCAGAGAGAGAGGAAGAGAGAAAATCTTAAGCAGGCTCTACACCCAGCATGGAGCCCAATGTGCAGCTTATTTTCACAACCTTGAGATCATGGTCTGAGCCAAAATCAAGTCAGAAGTTTAACCAACTGGGCCACCGAAGCTCCCCCTATTACTTAGCATTTTAACAGTTCCTCAGACCTCTACCCAAAGATATTACTAATGCTTTATCATAGTCAGGGTAAGAGTGATAATACTGGGTTGTCCAGCTTTTTAATCGGTAATACTGATGCTGGATTGATTCCTATCCTCTAATTCTTGTTAGACCGAGAGCAAGGTCTGCCTTAAACTTCTCTCATCTCTGCATCTCATCAATAGACTGTATGACTTACGTGGACAGTTACACCTCTAAAGAATAAGATTATCTGGACTCCAAATGGGTGAACAGAAAATTTATTCTTATTTTCTTCTTTCTCTATCCTATCAGTGAAGGAATAGGGGAAGATTCTAGGCTTTGGAACATTTATAAAGCTAAACACGTTAGACTTCATTGGATTATGAGGTTAGATACCTGTTCTTGAAAAGTAAGTGTGAACAATCACTTTCAAGATAGGAAGCCTCAATAGCAAATGTTGGAAATGGAGTTGGCAAAATCAAACATCTTACTTCAGAATGTTCAGAAAATGAAATATGTAACTCTAGAGTAAAAAGAGTTGGTTTGAGTAAGTTTCCATTTTTATTTAATATATGGAAACTATTTCCAACACTATTTTAATCCTGTGTTTCTAAAGCAGATGGTACCCCTATGGAAATATAGGTAGAAATAAATAATGGAGAAAATCCATCTATTTGAAAGTTGATAAATATTAATAATGATCATGAGGGGAATCCATGCCTATCATCTTCTCAGTCAAAGGGAGCTTTGTAGATGTTGTTGGACAATTTGGGGAATATATATTCCTTGGAGGAATCAAGAAGTTCATCTTGGAAAGTAATTATGGTAGCTACTACTATCACTGCTAATAATAATACTAATACTGATGTATTGAGTGGCTCTAGTGTGCCAAGGATTTTACAATAATCACCTCATCCTATCACCCAAGAAGTAGGAGACAGATAATATTATTTTCTCTGTTTGACTCTTAGTTGAAGAAATTGAGTCATAGAGGCATCAAATAGCTGGTCCAGAATTAATAGCTAGTGATGTTAGACCAAGCTTCAGACACACTGAAGTGTGCGAACTTTATTCAAAAGTTCAAACTCTAAGCCGCTATTCTGTATACTGTCTTCACCTCCGTACTTTATTCCTCTTCTTCCAACAGAATGTTTAGGCAGAAGTGTTTAAATATCTTGGAATGGGAGCATATGCCATAAGGACTAATAACAAAATTGGACAGAGCGAAAGAGGTCTGTAAGTGGCAAGAAGAGGTTGAATATCTGGAAAATTCCAAAGCTGCTGGCAAGGAGATCAGTCTGGGATGAAATAAGAAGTGACTGCAAGTTTTTGATGGGGCCATTTACATATGGGAGGTTAGGTACAAGATAACATGGACAGGAGCATATAGCATATGCATAGAATGGACAGGAAATTAATGTGTTACTGAAGTGTAAGTTGATTGTGGCCACCAGGTTTGTTTGTTTGTTTGTTTGTTTGTTTGTTTGTTTGTTTTAAGGGATTACTTAGAAAAGTAATGCTGGAGGGGGAAAAAAGTCTGAATAGGCAGGAGCCTACATGGAGAACATAAAGAACGATGAAAAATTCAATTGAGATAAAAAAAATTGTTTCTAGAGCATTGATAAGAATGTGGAATCAGCCATAAAATGAGGAAGCTGTAGGAAAAAAGTCAAGAGCTCTGTTTGATCTCTGAGTAGATCTTTTCAACCATGGCTAGCTGGTGAGAAAATATTTAGAAAAAAATTACCCACAATGTATGGCCGTGGTTTCAGAATGGAAAATAGACCTTATTTTGCTCATGAAGCTCTTTGTCTAGACTCTTTCTTTCTAATCAACAGACTACCCTCTCAAGAAGAGTTTCTTAATCAAGCTTCTTAATTAGCTGTTGATTTGTAGGATTCTTAGCCTGTTTTTTATTTTAACAGTGCTTTCTAGAAAAGTGAACTTAAAACTAGAAAAATATGTACATGCTGTAATATAAAAACACCTTTAAATGTTTGTTGAAATGTTTCCTTCTGTGTCATATTTGAAAAATATATTTGGGATATAATAGCTTTTATTACAAATGGTAGCATTTTACATATACTGCATGTTTTACGTGTAATATTTTATATATACTATCCACTATTAAGCATGTACAAAATATATCTGATTCATTATTTGTGTTAAAAATCAGGGAAAAGACTAAAAAAAAATACCTAATTTCCAATAGGTTTCTTAAAATAGTTCAAACTATTTTTCAGGAAAATGAAATCATTCTGAAATCAGTTCTCTTCACTTTCCAGCACTCTATGTGCTGTTTTTAATTGCTGTTTTTATGTGGATTTATAAAGTATTGAGCATTATGTAAACAGTATTTGACTAGTTTATGGTCCTACACTCAAGATACACCTATCTTTGAACTCTTTGAGAGAAGGTTCCTATTATAATTGTCAATAGCCTGCATAAAGTTGAAAAGAAAATTCAGTTCTGTGGTAAGAGAGTGAGGAAGGGGGAGAGACAGAGAGAGAGAAAAACAGCATTATGTATTTTTTCTAAAATGCAGTTGATTAATATAAGCAGTTTACTCAAGTGTTTCTCTTATTTTTAAAAACAAGTTTGTAACAGACATTCTTGTTCATTTAAAAATTAAATTCAAAGGAAGTGGGAAATGAGCAATAAAGATGTCACAAGGGAGAGAAAATGGAAAAGTCATTTATTAGGAAGATAGTAATGCTTAAAACTTTTATGGTGTTTTACACCTGGGAATTTCAAAGCTCTTCATTAAATGTTAGCTCAAAGGACTTCACACGTTTCATTTAGTCCTTTTCTTCTGGGACAATTACATAGAGGCATAAAATGCAATAGAAATCACCACTACAGGGGGTAAAAGCACTATGGGTATATTATATGCCAGGCCATATTCCCCAAAAGGATTTAAATGTGGGCTACGTATACCAGGTTGACTCTCCCCTGAGATGAGCCAGGCGGTGATGATCACCGTACTAAGTATGAGGTTGAAGATGGGAAGAGACTCAATGATGAAGATAAAAAAAGCACAGCCAAGCACTTAAAGATAATAGATGGACGAGCATCACTTCCTACTGTATGTCAATTAAATATGTATGGATGGCTGAGGTGGTTTAGTGTGGATTTTTTTGAATTCTTTCTCTGAATGCAGATACAAAAGAGGAGCTGAGGGAAAAAGGAAAAAAAAAAAGAAAGAAAGGAGCTGAGGGGGAAGTACTTCTTTTTTTTTTAAAAATGTTTTTTTATTATGTCAGTCACCATACAGTACATCCCTGGTTTTTGATGTAAAGTTCGATGATTCATTAGTTGCGTATAACACCCAGTGCACCATGCAATACGTGCCCTCCTTACTACCCATCACCAGCCTATCCCATTCCCCTACCCCCTCCCCTCTGAAGCCCTCAGTTTGTTTCTCAGAGTCCATAGTCTCTCATGCTTCATTCCCCTTTCTGATTACCCCCCCTCCTTTATCCCTTTCTTCCCCTACTGATCTTCCTAGTTCTTATGTTCCATAGATGAGAGAAATCATATGATAGTTGTCTTTCTCTGCTTGACTTATTTCACTTAGCATTATCTCCTCCAGTGCTGTCCATGTTGCAGCAAATGTTGAGAACTCGTTCTTTTTGATAGCTGAGTAATATTCCATTGTATATATGGACCACAACTTCTTAATCCAGTCATCTGTTGAAGGGCATCTCAGCTCCTTCCACAATTTAGCTATTGTGGACAATGCCGCTATGAACATTGGGGTGCATATGGCCCTTCTCTTCACTACGTCTGCCTCTTTGGGGTAAATACCCAGTAGTGCAATGGCTGGGTCATAGGATAGCTCCATTTTTAACTTTTTGAGGGACCTCCACACTGTTTTCCAGAGTGGCTGTACCAACTTGCATTCCCACCAACAATGTAGGAGGGATCCCCTTTCTCCACATCCTCTCCAGCAATTGTTGTTTCTTGCCTTGTCAATTTTTGCCATTCTAACGCGTAAGGTGGTATCTTAGTGTGGTTTTGATTTGAATTTCCCTGATGGCTAATGATTTTGAACATTTTTTCATGTATCTGTTAGCCATTTGTATGTCCTCATTGGAAAAGTGTCTGTTCATATCTTCTGCCCATTTTATGATTTGTTTATTTGTTTCTTTTTGAGATCATTAACTCCCAGTTCAGAGGCTGGGAGAAAGGATTTACATTTGGACTCTGAAGAGAATTAAAAAGCACATCCAATTTCCAACTCCTTCTGGGGTCATTTTGAGTGATGAAAAACTGTGTAGTTTTATAATGCCAATATGTATTAACAAGCTCAAATGCTCACTAAACTTTAAAAAAAAAAAAAATCAGGCCTCTACAGAGTAGAGCTTAGACCAGTGCCCAGTGAGTTTGGAGTACCTATTACATTTCTCTTAGGAAGTTGCCTTGCTGATGAGGAAACCACAAGGCTAACTATACCATGTGCTCACCAAAATAAGCTAGGAACCCTCCTGGTAATAACATTTCTGGGACAGTTTTATAAGAGACTTAAACCTTGGGATGCCTGGGTGGCTCAGTCAATTACACGAATGCCTTAGGCTCAAGTCATGATCCCCAGGGTCCTGGGATCGAGTCCCGCATTGGGCTTTTTGCTCAGTGGGGAGCCTGCTTCTCCCCTGACAAATTTTGTCTCTCTCTCTGACAAATAAATAAATACTAAAAAAAAAAAAAAAAAAGAAAGAATGAAATTTAAACCTTTAATGCTTCAACTCCTAATTCTTGGTCAAGACAATCAGCCATGAAAGAGAAGGAAATCCTGCCATTTGTAACAATGTGGATACAGGTTGATTGAGGGCATTATGCTAAGTGGACTAAGTCAGACAGAGAGAGGGAGGTATTATATGATCTCACTTATATGTGGAATCTAAAGAAAAAAAAAAAACTAATTCCAGAAACAGCAAACAGGTTGGTGGTTATTACCAGATGTTGGAGCTGGGAAAAATGAGTGAAACTGGTTAAAAGTTACAAACTTTCTGTTATAAAATAAATAATTTCTGGGGATAGAATGTACAGCATAGTGACTATCATTAACAGTATTGTATTGTATTTTTGAAAGTTGCTGAGAGAGTAGATATTATAAGTTCCCATCACAAGAAAAAAAGTTGTAACCATGCATGGTGATGGATGTTAACAAGACTTACTGTGGTGGTAATCATTTTACTATATATATATATATAATCATTATATATGCCTTAAATGAATAGAATGTTAAATGTCAATTATATTTCAACAGAACTGGGGGAAAAAAGAAAATTTTGAAACCTTAAAGTTGACTGATTTTATAATCATTCTCCACTTAACTCCTTCCTGAAGCCACAGCATCTTCTGTGCCCTTTATTCATTTATACGTGTTGAGTCTCCCTTGAACTTAGAAGAGGGGCAGGGTCTTCTTCAGCATTGATAGTTGTATACAGTCTTGTCTTTTTTTAAAACCATTTGGCAGAATGTAATCATTTTATGCTTTAATGGTGAGAACCTTGTTTAAAGGCAGTAAAGATTATTGCAGTCACCGCAGGTTCCCCTACTTTTATCTTTGTTCCTCTGCAGTCCATTCCTAGTCCAGCAGCCAGTGTTTCCTTTCTAAAGGATGTACCTATCCCTCTGCTCAGAACCCATCAGCAGCCCATTATTTCATTCAGTGTCAAAATCTAGATCTACAAAGGGTCTTTCAAGGGTCTACAAAGTGCTGTTTGATCAGGATCCCAGATAAATTTATAAGCTCCTGTTGTTCTATTCTCTGCTCTCACTTTGCAGTAGTCACACTGACTTCCTTATTGTTCCTTGCATGCTTAGGAATAGACTGACTGCCTAGTGTCCTTAGCTCCAGCTCCTCTTTTCTGGAAAGTTCTTTTGTCCAGATACTGGCTTGACTAACTCCTTCTTTTCCTTTTCATCTTGGCTCAAGCATTTTATTCTCAGAGAAGCTTACAGTGACCACCAGGTTTAATATTGGCAGTCTGTATTCCAGCACTCTTAATCCTCTTATTCTGCTCTGCTCATTCTTTTTTTCCCATAGTATTTATCATCTTCTAACAGATAATTTTCTTAGTATTATGTTTGCTTTATATTTTCTACCTCTCTAGTAGAACGTAAGGTCCTCAAAGGCAAAACCTTGTCTCTTTTGTTCACTGATACATCCTAAGCTCCTAGAGCAGTTCCAGTAACATAAATACTACTAATCCACACTTGATAAATAGTTGCTGAGTGAATAAGTGAATGAGAAAATTCAGCAATGACTAGAGATCAGAGTTTAACTCCTACTCCATCTTTTAATCACAGAAGTCCTAGGAACGACCTCACTAAGTGGCTTTGGGATTCATCATCTGATGGTTTGAATCTTCTAGGTTTCCATTTTTGCATGCCAATAAGCATTGACAGGACACATTCCATGTAAGTGGCTGAAGCAGTTTGGATTTTTGAGGGATAACTATATTATAGAATTCATTGTTTCTGAGAGCCGTCAAATTTATGTGATGATGCTTGTCTGTCTTCTTGTTGGCATTGCTATTTATTTTATTTGTGCTTTCTTATGCATAAGTTGTTATTTAAAATTAAAATGGTAGGCTAAGGGAAGCCATCAGATAGCAAAGGCTTAATTAATTTGAAAGACCCACAAGACATAGTTCAGATGATGATGGACCTTAAAGATTATGTTGCTCACATAAATTTTAATTAGGCTATAACTGTGCTTACTTTTTCTGTAAATCTACAAAATAAAAAGAAGCATATACCCAAGACTCTCCACTGGGGATTCCTATTGGATACTTATTTGAAACTGTTAATATTATGTGGTCAATAGATTTGTGGGGGGTGCGGGGATGCCTGGGTGGCTCAGTCAGTTAAGTGTCTGCCTTCTGTTCAGGTCATGATCCCAGGGTCTTAGAATTGGGCCTGTGTTGGGCTCCCTACTCAGCGGAGAGCCTCCTTCTCCGTCTCCTCCCCACTTGTACTCTCTGTCACTATCTCTGTCTCTCTCTCTCTCAAATAGATGAATAAAATCTTTAAAAAAAATAGATTTTTTTGGTATTACATCATACTTAGGTCACCCCCACATACATGCGTTGGGTATCTGGACAGCTGTAGATCTAGCAATCAATAGAAGTGTGAATGTTTTCCTGTGAATTGGAAAAACAGTAAGTCTTGAACATTTAAGCATATAAATTCCTATTTTTCAAATATATTCATCCATGCTGCTTTTCATAGACTGACACATACACATGCTCTTGTGACTAATAGAACATAAATACATTTTACATTGAAAAGTTGATTTCATAACTTGTGACTCGTAGTTATGAGAATTATGGGAAATTTTTCATATAACAAATTTATCATCAAAATGACATTTATTAAGTATCTTTTCATTGTTCCTATTTCAGGTAATACAGGAACCATGGACCAAGGGATTAAAAAATTATGCTGAGCAATATTTTCTTTACTTTCACTAATGATCGAAATACTTTACTTGGCTGTTTCATTGTTACGTACATCTGGGCATGTAGAAAACGAGGCTCATGGTTTTTACTAGCAAAACTGCCCATTTTATACCCGGGCTCTGTTAAAGATTTTATTTTTTTATTTTTTTAAAGATTTTATTTATTCGACACAGAGAGAGAGAGCAAGAGAGAGTACTAGCACCAGTGGGGGTGGTCGTGGGGGCAGGGTCTCCCCTGAGCAGGGAGCCGGATGCAGGCCAGCCGGGCTCCATCCCTGGATCATGACCTGAGCCAAAGGCAGATGCTTAACTGACTGAGCCACCCTGGCGCCCCTCTGTTTAAGATTTTAATGGTAAAAATCAAATCTGATTAGCTCCTAATTGGTTCTTCTTCCCACTTTATAAGACTTAATTTGTCCTCAAATCCTGTGAATTTGAAACCTTTGCCTACTTCCATTCTCCCAGTTTTAGTTCAGCTTCATAGCTCTTGTTTTTATGAGTTCCTCCCATCTGGAATTCCTAGCCCATTCTCTGTTGATTCTCTGTTGATTATGATATCACATAATCATGGAAGTTATTTTTCCGAAGCTCAAATCTGAGCATGCCCTACTCTATACATTGCACTCATTGGTGTGACTTAAAATATATTTTCAGAACCCAACTTATCTTTCCTCTTCTACTCAGTCAACATTACCTTTTTCCTTTTCCACAGTGTCATTCCCACAATGGTTTGTGATGTCTCATGTCTGGGATTTTGCAAAAGCTTTCCTTTGTCTAGAAAGCCTACCTCTCATTCATCTCCAAAGTGTACTTCAATAAGATGTCTTAAGTCTGCCTTATTCTGCTCGCCATACATGGGGCTTTCCTTCCTTTCCTCTCATCTCATTCTCTGCATTTTTCATATATCTTGCATCTCACATTTCTTTACTAAAAACACATCATACATTGAAATTACAGTTGACCTTTGAATAACAGTTTCACTTCTGTGCAGGTTTTTTGGACAAATACAGTATAGTGCTGTAAATGTATTTTCTCTTCTTTATGATTTTCTTAACATTTTCTCTAGCTTACTTTATTGCAAGGACATAGTATGTGATACATAGAGCATGCAAAGTACGTGTTAATCTAAAGGGCTTCCAGTCAACAGTAGGCTATTAGTAGTTAAGTTTTGGGGGAGTCAAAAGTTATATGTGGATTTTTGACTGTGCATGGGGTCAGCTCCCCTAACCCATGTGTGGTTCAAGGGAAAACTTTATTTACACACATACCCACGTGTATATCTATATACCTATATCTCTGTCTCTGTGTCTAATCTCTCTCTATATAGTCAGTCTTCATTATTAACATATTTCATGTGTGCGAATTCATCCGTGTGCTGAAATTTATTTTAATCCCCAAATCAGTACTCACTGGGCTTTCATGATCATTCACAGATACACACAGATGGGTGAAAAATCTGAGTCACCCAATATGCACATTCCCAGCTGAGGGAGAATAAGGTATAGTTTCTATACTATACTATACTATACTATACTATACTATACTATACTATACTATATACTATTCATACTATAAACTAGTGTCCCTCTCAGAATATATTTAGTGACCATTTTTTCATATTTTTGTGGTTTTACTTGATTTCGCTGTTTAAAATGGCCCTCAAGTATAGGGCTGAAGTGCTGTCTAGTATCACTAAGCACAGGAATGCTGTGGTATGCTTTACAGAGAAAATGCAGGTGTTAGATAAGCTGTGTTCAGGCATGAGTTATAGTGCCATTGGCCAGGATTCAAATTTTATGGAATAAATAGTATTTATTAAGTGAAGTTTAATAATAAAGTGTGTTTATACAAACACACATAAAACAAAGCCGTGTGTGTGTGTATGTGTGTATATATATATATGTGTGTGTGTGTGTGTGTGTGTGTGTGTGTGTGTATATATATATATATATATATATATATATATATGTATATGTATATATGTATATGTATATATTGTGGTCAGAGACTCATTAGAACCTAACCCTGTATTAAACCCTAAGAGCCAGGTTCAGTATTCACTAATTCAGTGTTTGTGGTGACTTGATAAAACATCATTATGATGAATAACAAGAATCAACTGATGTGTATGTATGTATCCTTTGAGAGCAGTTGAGCCTCAGTCTTCATTTTATTTCTAGAGCCTAGTACAGTGCCTGATAGATAGCAGGTACTGGATAAATATTTGAGAATTGAATGAACAAAGGCAAATAGGACATGAAGACATTTTAGTTGCAAATGAGAAATACTACACTGCTTGATATAAGCAGAAGTCATGTTAATTTGAAGATTAATTGACAGCTCAGAGGAGACGCAGAAGGGTCTTGAAATGAGGCATGGAAAACTGCAGGAGGAAATAGAAGAGAGGCAAGGCCAGCCAAAATAGTGTCCTAGAAGCCGTGTAGTGAGGGCACTGTGTTAGCACCACCTTTGAATATGGAGCTCCACAGTTTTCCACTTCCATCACCAGAATTTAGGGCTGCCACTTTCCTGTTCCCCAGAAATGGGATTTGCCACAATCTCTGATGCTTTGTTTCTTTATATTGAGATTTAAATTACTAACTGAATATGATTGAGTGCTCAGCCTGGTCATATGCCCATACCCCAGCTGGTCTTTTTTATTTCCATAGTAGGAAGAGGGCTGCCTTCCACTAGAACTCATTCAGGAATTTCAGTAACATGAGGAAGGTATGGAGTGTTTCATGCTGGTCAGTGAAAAGAATAATCAATATGTAACACAGAATGTTTTTATTTAAATATCATTGTATGAGTTGGGTTTTGTTTTGTTTTTCCGAATAGTACTGAATAACAAGCTCTAGCACTCCAGTGTGTAATGGTTTATAATAGTAAGCATTTATGTCCACTCAGTTCTGTGGATCAGCTGGGATTCTGCAGGAGTGGGGTGGGGTGGGGACTGACTTCAGATCTGGTCAATGCGTCTCTCATTCTGGTGCCAGTCACGACCTGGGGCAAAATCTCAGAATTGATGGCCCAAGCGCAACGGGCCTATCTGAATGCTGCAAGTGCCCTTAAAGCCTTAGCACCCTGCAAAGCCAACGTTACTGGGAGGTAGGACATATTCTTTGCCTACTCTGGTGGAGGTGCTAGAAATTCACATGGCAAAGGTGTTGAATGTTTAATTCTATTTTAGGGAGGAAATTAATTGGAAAGGCTAAACCCATCTACCACTGTAGTACAATTGTGTTACAATTTAGTCCAAAACAATTGAACATTGTTACTGTTAATATTATTGATATTATTTTGGTTTATAACAGAGTTATATTAACATCTATTTTCCCAAATGGCTTCCTTTTCCATCCTAATTATAACGTGTTTTTAATGACTCTCCTGTTTTCTTGTTTCTCCTCCCTGCTAAAAGTCAAATCCAATATTAAGGACAAGGAGATTGTGTACTTTGTAATTTATAATGGCCTAATTCTGAGTGCTTTTTCTAAAGGGTACAGGAGATATAAAAAGAACTTAGCCACACAGGCTCCAACTAGGAGTTGCAACCAAGGCAGATTTGAATCACCTGGGAGAGATTTTTTAAAATGCTAATACTATAGAAGGCTACCCCATACCAATTCTATCAGACTCTCTGAGGTGAGGTTCAGGCATTTTAACAAAATTTTCAAGGATTTATATGTACATTTAAGTTTGAGAAGCACTGCTCTAAAGTCAAATGGCTTAAGGTTGATTTGACCACTTCTGCCGGCCACACACAATGTTGCTTAACATTTCTAAGCTATTTCATCATTTAAAAAGCTAGGACAATCATAACACATAACTCACATACTTGTTCAGTGATTATCAAATGCAATAATGATTGTAAATCATAGTGGGAGATACAGAGTACTCCATAAATGATATGTCTTACCAGTACTATTATCTCAATTTTGACATTGTCTATGACCTTGGCAAATTTGAGTTTCCCCCAGGGGGAATTTTCTCTTGTAAAATGATGAATGAGTAATTCTCTCATTTTTCCTTTCCAACTCTAACATTCAAAGATTTTCTGGTGTCACTTCAAAATTATTATTTCATCATTACAGAAATAGGTTATCTCTTTGTGTGCATGCACTATCATAAGGATTTAAAACAGTAAAGGAAATATATGACATCTCTTTCATTTGAGATATCTTTTGTGGTTGTTTTGGCTTGTTTTGGAATATTTGTTTATGGATTTGCAGTGTTTAAATGTGGTTTGACAGAATGTCACAGAGAAAGGAGCAGCTTCTGCATTCTGGGTATGTTAGTATAGGTTGTCTGGAGAAACAATCAATAAGATTGTGTGTGTGTGTGTATACACATATGTGTATATATATATGTAGAGAGAGAGAGAAAGGTTATTTATGATAAGGATATAAAAAATGAAGTGTATAAAAAATGAAGTGTATAAAAATGAAGTGTATCATGCAGTTATGAAAGCTGAGAAGTACCATGATCTGCACTCAGCAAGACTGAAGTATTATGCAGTATGTGTGTGTGTATGTATATATGTGTATATATGTGTATATATCTATATATATGTGCTGCACATATATGTGTATCTATGCGTATATATAAATATAAAAATAGAGAGGATATTTATTATAAGGACATAAAAAATTAAGGGTATAAAAATTGGCTCATGCGGTTATGGAAGCTGAGAAGTTCCACAATCTTCAGTCAGCAAGCAAGGAGAGTCAATTATGTCAGGTCTAGTTTGAGTCCCAAGTCCAAAGGCTGGAAAAGATCAATGTCCCAGCTTTATGGTAGTAAGGCAGAGAAAAGGAATTTTCCCTTACCCTACATTTTTGTTCTATTCAGGTCTTGAAAACATAGGGACCACTCACAATGGGGAGGACAGTCTGCTTTACTCAGCCTACTGATTCAAATGTTAATCTCACTGGAAACATCCTCCACAGACACACCCAGAATAATGATGAACCAAATATCGGTGGCCAGTCAAGTTGATACATAAAACTAGCCATCACACTATGTGACATCAGGAAATCAAACTGACTTCCTTTCTAAGTTTCTCAGTCTTCGAAAACCTGTAGAGTAACAATGGGGCACCTGGGTGGCTCAGCTGATTCAGTGGCTGCCTTTGGCTCAGGTCACGATATCTGGGTCTTGGGATAGAGCCCTGCGTGGGGCTCCCTGCTAAGGGGGGAGCCTGCTTCTCCCTCTCCCTCTGCCTCTACCTCTCCCCCTGTCTGTGTGCTTTCTCTCTCTCTGTCAAATAAATAAAATCTTAAAAAAAAACAAAACCCTGTAGAGTAACATTGCTAATTTCAAGACCTATATGTTGTCTTATGTTGCAGTTTTTTTTCACTTATTATCCATTTCTGAACAAATAGCTTATTGAAAAATTTTGTCTGAGAACCTAGTTGTTAGGCATTCTATTTTCATGATGTAGTATGGTTTTGTCATTCTCCATTATATCAACATGGAACAGAATTACTAACATTAATTAGTAATACATTTTTTACATAGTTATTAGTATTTATTGCTATGCTTACCATGTTATGAATACATGTTAGGAATACCATGTAATGAATAATCAAATATACACATTACATCTAGGATGCAGTTTTCCTGATGGCAGGGACCTTATCTCTCTAATCCCCCAACCTTGTACCAAAGGGTCTGGTGAATAGTAGGCATTTATTATTCCTTAAATGAATGGGTGCTCTTTTTAATTTTTCCAAAACTCTATGACTAAGAGGTGATCTTTTTTTTTTTTTTAAAGATTTTATTTATTTATTTGACAGAGATAGAGACAGCCAGCGAGAGAGGGAACACAAGCAGGGGGAGTGGGAGAGGAAGAAGCAGGCTCATAGGGGAGGAGCCTGATGTGGGGCTCTATCCCGTAACGCCGGGATCACGCCCTGAGCCGGAGGCAGACACTTAACCGCTGTGCCACCCAGGCGCCCCGACTAAGAGGTGATCTTAATTCTCATTTCATCAGTAAGAAATTGTATCAATTCCCTATTATTACGGTAATGCTGTATAGCAATATCTCAATGGCATAAAATATGTGTTTGTTTTCCATGTGCTTGCAAGTCAGCTGGGACAGTTCATCTAGGTTAGATGGGGTAGGGACACCTCCACTCCTCACATGTTGATCATGGAACTCAGGATCAAAGAGAAGCAGCTGCCTAGGATAAGATTTTTCTCTTGATGATGACAGAATGCAAGAGAGTAAGGAGAAACACACAAGGTCTCTTCTGACCTACATTCAGAAGTGGCACATTGACCTCCACCTACATTTCTTTGGCTGGAACAAGTTACATGGTCAAGCTCAAAGTCAAGGGCAGGAGTGATACCCTCCATCCACAATTAGGCCATGACAACTAGCAGTGTGGATATAGGGAGAACTGGAGGGAGAATTAGAACCAGTGATTTAATCTGCCTAAGAAACTGAGGCTAAGAGAGGTCATTTGATTTGTCCAAAGTCATAGAGTTAGTAGGCCCTGGGTCAAGAATTGACTCCAAATTGCTGGCTCCAATGTTTTAAAACACTTCACTGTGCTTTGATCAAGAAGTTGTAGTGAATCCATTCTTGGTAACTTGGTAAATATCATACATTCTCTCTCTCTCTCTCTCTCTCTCTCTTTTTTTTTTTTGGATTGGGTTTAGTACAAAAAATAACTGAATTAAAATACAATGCATTTATCACCTTGTTGAGTATGGGGATCGTACAGCTGCAAAGGATTTAATTAAAAGTTGATGATTTAATAGGCAGCTTCCATCTATTGTTTACTCTGGAGGGTGAGATTCAATTTAAAATTGGGCTCCAAATTTCATTTTGGAACAGCATCCTTGTCGTTGTCAGGCAGAAAATGTCCCAAAGGAAGCAGACATATCCCTGAATAGAGAGCACTGAATCAGACAGCCATGAGCAGCTCAGAAGTTAAAACACAAAGATTTTGTGTAGTTTGGTTTTATGTAGTTTGAAGGGGTAGGTATTCAGTTGTAGATATATAATTGCATATTTTTTACACATTTGTCCCATGCCAGTTGCACGCGCACTCTCTCTCTCTATATATACACACACACACACACATATATATATTTCTTCAATATATGTATATTTCTTCAATAGGACAAAGTTTATTATTCATAATATAAAATGACTTCATTTCTACTTAATGCAGTAAAACATTGGTTAATAAATACTGCAAACCTAAAATCCTTTGTAATTTTTTTTGTCAACTGTAGGTTGATAATGAGAAGGAAAGAATGGACCATTATTTAGGGTTAAAATCTCGGAACAGCATGAAGTTAGAACCTTGAGTTGATGTGGGAAATGTTCTTGCCTTTGAAGATGCTGTTAGTATTTCACTTAGCATTACCTATACTTTCTGGCAAATGCCTTTGGATTCATTGTCTACCCGGTATTGGTACACATTCATGAAATTGTTTTTCCAGCTGCCAGGTCTGACTAAAACTAGAGACCATTAACAAGATGATTCTGGACCTCCTTTCTCACCATGAATGTCCTTAAATTATAGAGGGTTTGAGAAGTTTATCAACATACGCTTCTACTCAAAAAGCAAAAATCTCATTGAATGTACAAAATTTGTTTTGCATCCATGTTTTGTTTGTAGATGTATGTTTATATACACAGCTACATTTTTAGGAATATGGGTAGAGTACTACCAGTACTTTAAAATTAGGACTTTATTTTCTCTGTAATTTAGTTTAACAAGTATTTTTTTTAATAGATTTTGTTTATTTGAGAGAGAGCGAGAGGGAGAGAGAGAGAGAGTGCATGCGTGAGTGTGAGCACAAGCAGTGGTGGGGGGTGGGCAGAGGGAGAAGCAGGCTCCCTGCTGAGCAGGAAGCTGGAAGCCGGACTCATCCCAGGACCCTGGCATCATGACCTGAACCCAAGGCAGATGCTTTAACCAACTGAGCCACCCAGGTACCCCTAGTTTGGGCAAGTATTAAAATCAAAAAGGAAAAGGTTGATTTTCTATGAACCTGAAACATATTTATTCCCTGGCAGTACCCAGGAAATGTAATATTATATTAGGTACAAAAGATAAAGACAATGTCTTTTAAAAACAAGCCAACCAGATTGTCATCCCAGAGTATGTTCATTTCTGAAGGCTGCATGACCACTCATGATGGCCATGACGCGCCTCTGCTGACTGACATCTATCGTAATGAAAACTATTGTGTGGGCCAGATCATTGCTGGCAATGCTGAAAATCATGTTTCAGTCTTTCTAGTAAGATTTCAGATCTCTCAATTTCCATCATTAGAGTGAACACTTTTAAATCTCTCCAAATAAAGAGTCTCTGAGTACGTAAAATCAGAGAATCAGAAAGAGCTCTGTGATGTTGTCATTACTGAACTAGGTTTAAATTGGCAATACACTGCTCTTAAACTTCTGTAGTTGTTTCAAGTGTTGGGGTCTACAATTTGAGTTTGACACACAGGCCTCAAGGCCTCCTATTGTGACCACATCTCAAAATAACCGAGGCACCCTTTCAAAACAGCCAGTTTTGCTTTCTCTTAAAAAATAAAAAAGACTTTTACTCTCACAAAAGGAATAGTAATCAAGCCAATAGCTATAAAAATGTCCAGAAAGAGCATATAAATAGGAATGCAGAATGATCAGTGAGGCCAGATAATCCTGGATTCAGTACTTGATTCTGCCACTTACAAATGGTGGACCCTTGGGCATTGTCAGTGTTTAGTTCCTCTTCTATTAAATGCATTGTGAATTCTGTAAGTTCACATTTATTGCACACTTTCTTTACTGGGCTGTGTGCTGAGTAAATTGTAGGCATTTTGTTATTTATTCCATCCAGTAATCCTATAGGTTAGGCATTACTACTTTCTTCACTGTTTATATGAAGAAATTGGCTTACAGAAGTTAAGTAAGGTAGGAGTAAAATTGGCTTACAGAAGTTAAGTAAGGTAAGAGTAAAAAAAAAAAAAGATAGGAGCAGAGCAGTAAAATATGACAGTGCCTAGTTTAATAATTGGTTCATAGTAGCTTAATACATACTAATTTCAGAGACTGCTATTTTTCCACCCCCTAAAATTCTTCCTAATCTGAACATATTAATGTCACTTAGTCTGGATCTTATAAAACTATTAATTCTTCCACAATTAGCTCACTTGTGCTTATGCACCTTACTATTCCAGCTATTTTCTGTTCTGAAGTGTCAGTTAAAAATTGCAACACTAGCCATCCTGCACATTCAGATATTTATTGATCACTTAGGTATACTACGTAAGGAAAACTGAGTGGTGCAAAAAGTCAGTTGAGACCTTTGCTTTCATAGAAATTAATTAGTAGGGAAAATAAAAAATAAAGGAAAGCGGGTAATGAGTAAAATAAGCAAGATCGAGTGAAGTAACGGGGAGAGTGCTCCCATAGATAAGATGTAGTTGGGGAGACCTCTCCTTGGTGGTGTATTAATTTGCTAGAGTTGCATAAAAAGCGCAAATGAGTGATAGAAATTCACAAATGAGAATTTGTTTTTTCATGGTTCTGGAGGCTAGAAGTCCAAGATTAAGGTGTCAGAGGGTTGGTTTCTTTTCAGGATTGTGAGGGAAAACTGTTCCATGCCTCTCACCTGGCTTCTGGTAGCCTCAGGCATTCCTTCGCTTATAGATAGCATTCTTCCTGTATCTTCATATTGTTTTCCCTCTAAGCATATCTCTGGTTCAAATTTCCCACTTTTTATAAAGACTCAATCATATTATATTAGGACCCACCCTAATGACCTCATCTTAACTTGACCATTCATCCACAAAGACCCAGTTTTTGAATAAGGTCACATTCATAGCTACTGGAGGTTAGAATGTCAACATACTTTGCGGGTGGGGGAGAGACACAATCTGACCCAAAACAGGGTGAGATTTAAAGTATGTGTTAAGGGGTAAATACCTGAACAGTGAGTGGGGAACATGCCAGGTAGAGGAAGCAGAAGACAAGAATTAAAAATGTCACCAAAAATATGTAGTAAAATGTTTCCAGACCACCAATAATAACCCAAAGTAGAAATTTTCTGGATGGCCATTAACAGAATGAATAGACTGTGATTTAGTCACACAGTAGAAAATGAAACAGCAGGAATTAGGAAACTATAGAGCACAGACCAAGTATAGCCCACTGCCTGTTTTGTAGATAAAGTTTTATTGGAACACAGCTACTACATCCATTCATTTACTCATTGACTGTGGTTATTTTGACTCCACAATGGCAGAGTTAAATAGTTGTGAAAGAGACCATATGGCCCAGAAACCTCAAAGTATTTGCTATATGTCTCGTGTGTGTGTGTGTGTGTGTGTGTGTGTGTGTGTGTGTGTATGTATTGCTGGCTCCTGCTATACAGCAATGAAAATTGGCCATTTACAAAAACACACAATAATATAAATGAACCCTGCAAACATAATCTTATGCAGAAAAAGCCAAACACCAAAGACTAGATAATATATGATCCCTTTTATATAAAATAAGTACAGTAATGGGTGTTGGTGTAATGACTGTAAAGGAGTATTGATAAGGGGCAAGGGGAAGGGGTAGTTCTGGGATGCCAGGAATGATTTCTATTTCTTTATCCAGGTGCTGATTACAGGAGGGTGGGTGTGGGGGTAGGTGAGGTGGTGGTGGCTCAGTTTCACTTTGTGAAAACTCACGTATTGAGAGGGAATACTCAATTTTCTGCCTATATATATAGTAAGAAGAATTAAAAAATGAATCCATGTTAAGAAATCATTCTTTTTGATGGCTGAGTAATATTCCATTGTGTATATGGACCACATCTTCTTAATCCAGTTGTCTGTTGAAGGGCATCTCGGCTCCTTCCACGATTTAGCTATTGTGGACAATGCTGCTATGAACATTGGGGTGCATAAGGCCCTTCTCTTCACTACATCTGTATCTTTGGGGTAAATACCCAGTAGTGCAATTGCTGGATCATAGGGTAGTCACCATACAGTACATCCCTAGTTTTTGATGTAAAGTTCCATGATTCATTACTTGCATATAACACCCAGTGCACCGTGCAATACGTGCCCTCCTTAATACCCATCACCAGTCTATCCCATCCCCCCCCCCACCCTGAAGCCCTCAGTTTGTTTCCCAGAGTCCATAGTCTCTCGTGGTTCATTCCCCCTTCTGTTTACCCCCCCTTCATTCTTCCCTTCCTTCTCCTACCAATCTTCCTACTTCTTATGCTCCATAAATGAGTGAAACCATATGATAATTGTCTTTCTCTGCTTAACTTATTTTGCTTAGCATTATCTCCTCCAGTCCCATCCATGTTGCAGCAAATGTTGAGAAATCATGAATCATGGAACTTTACATCAAAAACTAGGGATGTACTGTATGGTGACTAACATAATATAATAAAAAATATTATTAAAAAAATGAATCCATGTTAAAATAAAGATTGCAAACTTTGCATATTCCTAAAACTAAAAACAGTCAGGCTGCCCAGGTTATTTGAAACTTCAGCTATATTAAATTGAGACGCTAATTTGTGATTGCTTTATTCTACCCAGGGCTGAATTAAAGGACTTTCTACAGTGATCAATGTGCTCTATTCTATGCTATCCAATTCAGTAGCCGGTAGCCATGTGTGTCTATTAAACAACTGAAATGTCATTAAAGCGACTGAGCAAATGAAGTTTTTACTTTATTTTAATTAGTTAATTCTTTAATAGTTTAATTTTACTTAGTTTATATTCAGTTGGTTTAATTTCGCTGCGTGTGGCCAGTGGCTACAGTGTGGAAGGGCTCAGCGTCTCTACTGTATGACACAACTTTGTCACCATCGTTCTTCCTCTCCACCCCGATCTATCCCCACGTCCCCACTCAGGCTCATGCTGTGTAGCATCTAGAAAAATAAAAATCTCAATTTCCATCCTAGTCCTAATATGTGTTCATCTAATGTTTGAAGTCTAAAATTGCTTTTCTTATTTGAACAAGCTTTATTTTGGTAGGGTATAAACTGAATGGCTGGTAAAGAGTGTAGATTTAATGGCTTTGCAGGTTTATTAGCTGACACACTTGACTTTGAGATTGTCTTGCCTATTATGACTTTATGAAGCTTTTTAATAGGATGTTGTTTTAATGTTGTGTGCCTGAAAAGATATAGGAAATAGAAAAAAAAATTACTTTCCAAATCAGTTGTGCCCCCAATCGCTGTAGTGTTAATTTGAGGCATCTTCTCTCTGGTACTAAGAAAATAATAGACAGTGTATATTGAAAATAAAGTTATGGTGCTCAGAAAGGCAAAGGCAATTGAAAATTCTAAGCTTTAAGTGGGTAATATACCTCAAATCTACCTTTCAGGGACATATTTTAAGTATTTTAATGACATTTTTAGATGTTTCCTATTTTCAAAACACATGCAGTAATCATAAAAATAGTTCATTCAAACATCATTTCTAATATACACACAAACACATTTATAAAAGCAAGGAAACAGAACTATTCAAATTTGAAAGAGCTATGATAATCATGTTATTGTGAGGGTTTACTACTTACTTTGAAGTTGTCACTGTAAAGATAAACTACTGTTTTGGTAGTTTTTAATAAATATATAAACTTTAGAGTAATCTAATAAATTATCATTTGCTTGGAATCCAAACAAACAATACTCAAATGAGATCACCTTTGGAACATTGTCTTTTGTTTGTCAAATTACAAACAGAATGACGAGGGAAAAAAAGCTAACAATCACCATAAATATGTTGAAATAATTAACTCTTTGCAATATCATGGTGCTTTATAAACTTGTAAGATGTACAGTGAAATATAGCAATCAGTTTGGCAATTTTTTTCTGTTACCCTGCATTATTTAAATGTGCGATAAGGAAGGAAGATTAAAATGTTGCTCTGTAAAGTTTCAGTTATAGATGTATTTCATCGTGTTTAAGGTTTTTTTTTTTTTTTTTTTAAAGATTTTATTTATTTATTTGACAGAGATAGAGACAGCCAGCGAGAGAGGGAACACAAGCAGGGGGAGTGGGAGAAGAAGAAGCAGGCTCATAGCGGAGGAGCCCGATGTGGGGCTCGATCCCATAACGCCGGGATCACGCCCTGAGCCAAAGGCAGACCCTTAACCGCTGTGCCACCCAGGCGCCCCTCATCGTGTTTAAGTTTTTAAAAATCAGCCATTTCTTTTTACGATGCTCATGATACCTGAGAACTGTGTGTTTTGTTGACTTAATTGCCATCTCTTGAGCATCATGTCCCCAAAGGAATGCGGTGGGGAGTGGGTATGCATTCACTTGGAAATCATATGTGTGTATCTATGGTTTTGTGTGCATGGTGAACACTCTTTGTATTTTTAGGTATGGTTGAAGAAAATAATGAATGGTCTGTCTCCAGAAATTCTGATAATGCTTATCTGTAGATGGAAAAGGGCTTCCCAGATCAACGGAAGCATTTTCTAGTATCAGCTTCTAATTCTCTGTCTGCATCTTCAAGCACACTTAGGTAGAAGAGATTAGATGCAATTGGACCCTATTATATAATCCATTAGTGATGAGAAATGGGTTAGTGGTATACTTCATTTTTTTCTTATGTGACCAACTGTTATAAACTGTTCAAAGAATGGTGGTGAGTTTCTTAGAGCAAACACATATGCCAAATATTTATCAGGGTCCAGGGATGTTAAGACTGTGGATGCATTGGTAAGCCAATTACAGCCCTTATTTTTTTTTTTAACACATAGATTCCTATGTTTTCTTAGTGCCATCAAAGAACACACATGGTAATTCTATGTAACATGGTGATCCCTAGTTACTTCCTTTAATTGGAAGTGTAAAAATAAGATGGCAGTGGTCACACCTTTGTTCTATATTCCAGTATTTTTTCTCATTTTAGCAATCTGCTTCATTCACACATTTGGACATATGTTAAGACTGTTAGCCCAAATAAGTCAGTGAATTAAAACTTTAGGAAGATTCATTTGGGATGAGATCATTAAGGATGGGGAATTGAAATGTTCCACAAGGCAACGTTTTGAGAACATTCTGTCTTCTATAGAGAGCCATGTCTACTTTGTTTTCAGTATAAGGTAGTCAAAAGCAGGGATGTTTGTCAGAACTATTCCCTTCAGAGAGCAGAATTACAAGCTTTCCTCTCTCATAGTGTCTTCATTTGGACTACTTTATACACTCCCACCCCCTGGAATGGCCTGCCCTCTTTCCCTCACATCTTCAAATTTTATCCACACCTGCATCTCAAGTGAATCCGACTGAAGGTGTTTTGTGGTCCTTTACCTTCTTGATGTCCTACTTGTATCATACATTTGGGGCATGTAATCTGTTTTGTGAATTATATTGGGTCAAATTATTCTAGAAACATAAGATTTCTCCTGCATACTAAATCATGAAGTCTATTGAGATTTGAATATTGAAAGTGAATTTTATCTGATATACATATAAGTTGTTATTTGTTAATATTTTTTTGCTAATCTCTATTTTATTTTTGCTAATCTCTATTTTATTTTTGGTCAAGAAGCGAAGTATCATCATGCAGTATTTATTTGTCCCTTTTCCAAGCACCTGACTAGTGCTTGGATCATAGTAGCAATAAGTAAAAGTTCACAATTAGTAATATTTCCATGGAGAGAAACATAAGTAGAATATTAGCATAAAAGTGTCTCCAGGCTTCATCTGTGAGGAATCATTGAAGATAGCTTGACCCAGTGGAGAAACCTATGGCAAATATGAAGTATTTGCACTGTGCAGAAAAGCCTTATTCCTCTTCTGCGGAATGGAGTGGTGAATTACTTACATAACCATCATATAACAACTTATTGACTTCAAGGCTGTAAAGTACCCTATTAATGTTTTAAGCATTTCCCTTTATTTTAACACAAGTAAATTATTTAGGCAATGTTAAAATGTTTTATGCTTTGACTAATGAGTAGAGAAAGTGTATATCATATCTTATTTTAATTAGCTGTTTACCTTATCCTGTGAAAAATCATACATTTATTATTTCAGACATAATTAACTATGCATATACTCCCTAATAGATCTGTATGCCATTTTCACACGCAATTTAGTCATTAAGACACATAGCTGTGCAGATAATTATTACTTAGAAAATGTCACTCTTTCTTTAACAAGGAGCTACATTTCCACCTAGAGGCAAAGCCAAATTTTTACCATATCTTTCCTCCATGTCATTCTCTTGGTGCTATCTAAACAAGCCCTGTTATCCGTTTCTTAACACCTTACACTCCCAGTCAACAGATCCTGCAGGTATAAAACAGACCACCATAACCGCAAGATCATAGCAATAAACAAGTACCTCCCCAGTAAGGCTTTCTCTTTCAGAGTGGTATGGACTCTCCAGGAATGGACTGACTCCAAAGCAATATCTATCCCCATGTAACATCCTCATAATTTATTAGTCTACTCCATCCTATCACTTAAAGGAATGCCCTTTGATAAAATGGACCTTGACTGTCTTAGAAGTTAGGACTATTTCTAAGAGTTCTATTACTAGAGTATAAAATGAAAGGACACTCAGAACTTCCTTTAATATATGTGTAGCGCGTAAAGGTTTTATTTAGTTTATATATTCCTCACAAAATCATGAAATAGGCAGAGAATTTCTGTTTTCTGCAACACTCAGGCCAAAACCAGGTGTTCTAAGGCCACCGTCTAGCTCTTAGGAAAATATAAACAGAAAATGAATCAATTTCACCATTAAAGAGCTCTAAAGAAAAGTATTCTGCAATTTCTTGAAGATACCTAATGGAAGTCAGAGGTTTCTTTCCCAGGGATCTTCAGACTAGTTTACTAAAATCAGAAGTGAATTAAAATGAGTAAAATTTATATATATTCTATTTTTTCTTAGATGAAAAATACCTCTCTCTTGCCATAAAATACATAAAACTCCATTAAGCTATTGTAGTTAAATTTCAAATGCCCAAAGTAAGCAACATAAATGTAAGACGGCTGGGTATAAGAGTGCTGGCATTTATAGTAAACTAGAGAAAACAAGTCTCATCAAAAAATTTTCACAGTTAAATTCCTTTTTTTTAAAAAGATAACCATTCATGCATTTTATTTTATTCATTTTTAATTCAATTAATTAACCTATAGTTTATTAGTTTCAGAGTTAGAGTTCTGTGATTCATTAATTGTATATAATAGTCAGTGCTCATTATATCATCTGCCCCCCTAATGCCCATCACCCTGTTACCATTAAATTACAAAAAAAATTCTACAATTGTACTCCTTGTTATTTATACCAGTAAGTTGAAAATTTATGTCTAAATAAAGCCTTCCCTCAGATATTTAGAGCAGCTTTATTTATAACTGCCAGAATTCAGAAGCAACCAAGATGTCCTTTAATATGTGAATGGATAGATAAAATGTGGTACATCCAGACAATGGAATATTATTCAGTGCTAAAAAAAAAAAAAAAAAAAGAAAAGAAAAAGAAAAAGAAAAGAGCTACAAGGCATCAAAATACATGAAAAAATCTTAAATGCATATTTGCGCGTGAAAGAAGCCAATCTGAAAAGGCCAGATACTATATGTTTCTAACTATAGGCTATTCTAGATAAGGTAAAGCTATGTAGACAGAAAAAAAATCGGTAATTGCCATGGATTAGGGGAGAGGGAAGGAAGAATAAGCAGAGCACAAAGTATTTTTAGGACAGGGAAACCATTTTAAAGTACAATACTATTGTGGTAGATACATGTCATTATAAATTTGTTAAAAACCATAGAGTAAACCCTAAAGTAAACTATGGACTTTGGGTGATTCTGATGTGTCAATGTAACTTTGTCCATTTGGAAAAAAATGTTCTGCTCTGGTCAAGAATCTCGGTAGGGGGAGAGGCTATGCATGTGGAGGGGCAGGGAGTATATGGGAACTCACTCAGGTTGCTTTCTGTTTTATCTCAGGATAGAAGGATCTTTCTCTTACTTCTAGTTAATATGTGTAAAATTATTAAAGGAATATTTTATAGAATTTTAAAAACAAATTATAGGTAAAGTTACCAGTTGGGAATATAACTAAGTGACTTTGAAAACTATAGTCATGTGTTTTTCTAAAATGAGGTTACCATAGATCAACATATATTTGCATATTTTCACTTATAATTTATTTTTAACTCTTTCTGTGCGTTCTTACATCCCTTCATCATCCTTGGTTTAATTAGTTTTCTCTTTTTAATTGATTAGTTTGGTCTGGAGATCATTTTCTTCTACCACTTATATTCATGTGGTATTGGACCCCTTTATCCAAAATCCAGCTCTTAGATTTAACAATACTATTTTTCATTAAAAAAAGCTGGTAGTTTTTGGCTTTCTCTTAATTGTTTTATTTTCCTTTTTTAAAAAGATTTATTTATTTGAGAGAGTGAGCTCTCTCCTCCCTGCACAAATAGGGGGAGGGGTAGAGGGAGAGAAACTTCAGGTGGATTCGTGCTGAGCCCAGAGTCAGCTGAGGGCTAGATCTCAGGATCCATGAGATCATAACCTAAGCAGAAACCAAGAGCCAGATCATCAACTTACTGAGCCATCCAGGAGCCCCTGTTTTCTTCTTTAATTTTGTTTTCTTATTGTCTTTCTTTCTTTCTTTTTTTTTTAAAGATTTTATTCATTTATTTGTCAGAGAGAGCACCCAGGCAGGGGGAGTGGCAGGTAGAGGGAGAAGCAGACTCCCCCTTGAGCAAGGACCCTGATGTGGGACTCCATCCCAGGACCCTGGGATCATGACCTGAGCCGGAGGCATTTAAACAACTGAGCCACCCAGGCATCCCTTATCGTTTTTCTTCTTAAGCTGAAATCTTTATTTTTTATTCCTTTAAAAATGAAAAAATTTAAATCCAGAAGTAGTTCTCTGAATATAGTTTTGTCTGCTGCCTTTATATTTTGATAATTATTGCTGTCAATATTACAGTTTTTAATGATTATATTATTAAAATTTGGAACTATTTTTGTATCCTCAGTCACTTGCAGAAAGTTTATAACTTTGTAGCTTTTGAGAAAATGTTTGATGAATGAAGAAATTTCCAGTTTAGTTATTGTATGAGTTCATATATAGACTTCCCAGACATAGATGTTTCAAATAAAAATAAAGGGATAAATTTGATGCCAATGGGAAAGAGGATTTTTTTTCTTTTTTAAACTACAAAAACATTTTAAAGCAGATAAATAATTTAATATCCACTAATTCCCCATATTTATTGAATCATATATTATGCAATACTTCTTAACAAAGTATTTACCATATAACAAGAATATAAATCAACAGGAACCCATTTACTTTTATAATATCTTTATTGAAACTACCGCCTAAATAGAAACTTCCTCTAAATACCTCCTATTTTACCTTGCAAGAAATTCTATTTTTAATAATAAATCTAAAAATATATATATTTTAAATATTTCTGAACCATAAAATATATGAATCTGGGATTGTTAATTTTTGTAGGTGAATGGTAAGAAAATTGATGAGAGGGGCACCTGGGTGGCTGAGTCATTAAGTGTCTGCTTTCGACTCAGGGCGTGATCCCAGGACTCTGGAATTGAGCCCCACATCAGGCTCCCTGCTCTGCTGTGAGCCTGCTTCTTCCTCTCCCACTCCCCCTGCTTGTGTTCCCTCTCTGGCTGGCTGTCTCTCTCTTTGTCAAATAAATAAATAAAATCTTAAAAAAAAATAGAAAAAAAAATTGATGAGAGCTTTACCAGTGAGTACCTGGGCAGCAAAAACAAGCAAAAGAAGGAGACAAAGTAGGGGCCCAGGGTGGGGGTTGGGGTAGGAGAAGAGCTAAGAGAAACTCACATGAAGAGAGCTGGTCTTTAATGGTCTCTGTTTTAGATGCATTCCCAGATCTTATCACATTTTATGGACCCTGAAATTCTAATGTGAGGACATCTGTTTAACAGCTAATGAATCAAATGAATGATTCCCAGAGGGCTCTAAAAGCTCAAAGTTTGCTTTGCAATTTATGTTAAATGATTTTAAGTAGATTTGTTATCTAAATGTAAGCACCTGTAAGAAGGCATGACTACTTGTATTTTGGGGGGAAGGTTTTTCTCTCACAACCCCAAGACCAAAATCTGTCTTCACCTCAAAGCCAAATGGACACTGGGACAACTGTAGAAAGAAAGCAGAACAGTTTTTACAGTGACAATTTCCAAGGGCTTTCTTTAACACATTGGTCAGCAAACATTTTCTATAAAAGGCTAAATAAAAGATATTGTCAGTTTTGCAGGTCATGTGGTTCCTACCACAACTACTCAATGTTGCCCCATACCATGAAAGCAGCCACAGACGATATGTAAACAAAGAATAGGGGCGCCCGGGTGGTTCAGTCGTTAAGCGTCTGCCTTCCGCTCAGTGCGTGCTCCGGGAGTCCTGGGATCGAGCCCCACGTCGGGCTCCTCCACTGAGAGCCTGCTTCTTCCTCTCCCATTCCCCCTGCTTGTGTTCCCTCTCTCACTGGCTGTCTCTCTCTCTGTCAAATAAATAAATAAAATCTTTAAAAAAAATAGTAGCCATGTTCCAATAAAAAAAATATATTAAAAAAAAAAACAGGCAACAGGCTGGATATGACCTATTGTTTCCCCAGTTTTAATATCGAAGACATTCAAGCATGTTAAAGCATTCTTTCTAAGATGTTTCAAGCAATTTATACAGCCCATCATTGTTTATTTGGTCATTTTTGCTATCAATTATTTCCACAAAAATTTGCATAATTATGTCTGTCTTAGCAAATTTCACATGTTTTTAAGAGGTAAATATGTGTGCCTTTGCAACCTCTAACTCTGTTGGAAGCTCTGGATTGTTTTTAACCTCCCCTGCTGTCATTATCTTAGCTTCTTTATCCCTGTAAACAAAGATTGTAGTTCCTTCCCACAGTAAATAAATTTTAGTACAAGCCCCAAACTCAGAGTGCCTGGGTTCAAACACAAGCTCCATCACTTAATAAGCAATGAATTTAGGCAAGATGCTTATCTCTCTATGCCTCAGTTTTCTTGAGTGAAAACTGGTAATCATGATAATATGCTTCACAGTGTTGTCACAGGCTTAACTATGATAATACCTAAAGTTCTTAGAACAGTACCAGGGCACACAGTAAGTGTTTGATAAATATTAGATATTGTTCTTATTAATTAAAACAATTTATATAGTGCGGGACAAATATTGCACATATAAGTTCGTTTATTTCCCCAGTTAAAAAAATCCATAGAAAGGAAATATTAATTCATGGAACAAACATTGATTTTCTCACTTTACTTTTTTCCTCTGATAGGAAGTCATTGGCTTCTGTGGATAGTAACTTGAGCCCTTGGCTGAGAGTTCCAGCTTGCAGTCCTGATGGCCTTCCCTACAGATTTTCACTTTCCTAGTCAGAGTCCGCTATCCCACAAGCCAATTGACTGCAACAATGTATCTCCTCCTGGTTCTGCTTCTCCAACAGAACTGTCTCATTTGTGACTCACTGAGGAGTTAGATGTACCAGCCTGGAGTTAGAGAAAGGGTGTTGGTTAGAGACAGAATGTGAGACTCAGCATGTAGATGTTAATCATAACCTTGAGAATGGGTGCAATTTCCTGTGCAATGGGTAGAGGTAGGAAAAAAATAAAAAGAGTGCGGATGGAGCTGTAGGGAACACTCAGAGGGAGAATTGAAAAAGAATAAAGGAAGGAGTCTAAAGTTTAGCCAGAGAAATGGTTAAAATGAGTCTAAAGGAAGTCAAGTCCTGAAAGCCAAATGAAAAAGTTGTTTTAAAGAGGAAGGACTAAGGAAGAGTATGGCATGAACAGGGGGAAGCAAAAGAAAGCAAGAAAGTATGTGACCATGAAGTGAATGCTTAGTCTCTGAGATCAGAAGCTTAAAGGGAAGGATAGAATAAAAGCTAAAAAGAAAGAAAAGAGAGATCTCAGTACATTCAAGGAAAGAGAAGTCCCTCAACATCCTTCCTGCTTATTCTTCCAATATAACACACAGCTGAGCCCACCTGACCCCATCCTGGTTGATACCACCTTTCAACTTTTCCATTAAACACAAAATTGACCTAGTACAGTCAGTGATGGACCATCTGTTTGCCAAGTGTATCCCTGTATAACTGTGTAATGGCTGAAATTGAGAAATTAGAGCAGAAGTATCGAGTAGCTCTAACGATTGCCAAGAATCCAAGAGTTGAACAATTACCGTGAACACACAAAGGGTGTGGATTACTGCTTCACACAGAGAGTAACTCAGCACAAGTGTTATATGGTGGACACCAAGACCTTAAAGGAAGGATCTGGAAGATCCCTGGAGTTCTCATCATAGATGTTTGTAACTGTAGGTACAATACTGAGCAGATACCAGATGGTTCTAGAGCCCCTCAGTTCTAATTCTTAAAAGATAGAGAGCTCCTCTGCCTTTACCAACCTGTTCTGTTGCCAGTTCATAGAGCAATACGCTATTGCATGAATTATTCTACTTACACATTTGCTCTGTTATTAGCTGAGTATGGTCAATACACTCATTTTTTGATGTTGTTTTGCAGTTGATATTTTGTATCATTTTGAATTTTGTTGTATCTTTTTATAAATCAGATTGCTCACACAAAAATAAGACTGATAACCTGAAGAATGAGAAAAATAATAAATGGTAAAGTGAAATATTTGTGGATTAGGTCAGATCAAAATTATGGATTTCTGTTCTAGGTAAGATATTATGGTCAAAATTAACAGTCTGGAAGAATGTATTTTCAGTATCTGTAATGAAACAAGGTATCAACCATGCCTTCAAATCACTAACAATAACAACAAAAGACATTAAACTTGATAGAGAAAAGAAATAAAAATGTAATTTAATAAAAGGGAAAGTGTGGATGAAGAGAGAACCCATGTTTTTAGTAATTAGAAAAAAATGGTTATTAAAATAATTGTGTGATAATTTTTATACCATCACATTGACAAAAATAAGAAAGTGAGAGAATTTTAGCTGCTGGTGATGGGTGAAAAAATGGAACCATTTGGGGCTCTGCTGGTGAGATGTAAACTGGTACAGACTTTCTGGAGAGCAATCCATCAGATTTAATGAAATTAAGTGTGCATTAATCTAATATCACTGCTGGTTTTACTCCCCACCCCACAGCCTCACAGCCTAAAGGAAAACTCATGCATAGAACCATATGGTGGCAGATACGGGATGCTCTTTTCAGCATTGTTTTACACAAGCAGAGAATTGAAAGCAGCCTAGATGTTCCACAAAGGCAATAAATAAAATAAATACAGTGGGTTCTTCCAGTGGAATGTAATGCAGTAGAAATAGTAAATGAGAGTTCTACACAGCTAAAGGAATAAATAAAAAAGACAGGGTTTAACGGAGAAAAAAAATTAAAAATGCTAGGTCAGTGTTCTCTGTGTGAATTAAATCTCCATAAGAAGAACTATATTAAACTATACTATGTTTTTTTAAGGAAACTTATCGGTCTCAGGTCATGCTTTAAGCACTTTATAGTGCTTACTTGTGTGTGGATGAGGAGGATGGGTGAAGAGACGATAATTTTTCAAAGTAATAGGAAGAATATTGCAGAGATGATGGTTATGGTTTCCCATGAATTTCGGAGTATCTGAAGTTAAAAAAAACACACAAAAAACAGTTTAAAGAGCATACCCCCATAATCACCATTCCAAAGCTTCAGTTGGCATTATTTCTTTGATTACTCAGTGTTCCTTTGTTGAAAATTGCAAGGCAAATGAACTTTCATTTCTTCTTTCTTGTTGGTAAAAGAGTTCTCTGTTCAGCTAAGTAAGAATAACAGGCTTCTCAGTAACCTCCATCTGATCTGTGTTTACTCTCTGATCATGAAACGGTGTCTTACTCTTTCTAATTGAAGTTTTCCCTAATGGAGTTGCCTTAGAATAGGTCAACTGAAGTTCCGTTAACATGATGAAGTAGGGGTAAGCAAATAAGTCTTTATATTTTTCTTTTTAAGTTGCTGTTGTTCACAACCTCAGATCTTCAAATGTCAAGTTTATGCATCTCTGTTTTCTTACTAAATAATTTATAATCTCAAGTATTACACAAAATTAATAAGTGAATATGCAGCACTCTGTAGCAGCAATCTCATAAAAAAAATAGTGCCAATGGAGGTTCATTTTCCAACTTATTATATTTCCAGTGTACAATAACCTAGGCACATTATGCTAAATTTGGCCCAAGAGGAAATGTAGTTTTCAAAATATTGACCAGATCAGAGAACTGTCTTGTAACATTCCTTTCCTAGTGACCTCTAAAAGTGTTTTTTTTTCTAAACCCATTTGATTTGTGTTATTTGAAGTGCTGCTTCCTTCCTCTGGCCTTCTTTCTTAACTTTGTGACTGTCAAGGGGGGATTTACTTTGAATGTCTCTACAAGTTGATTGATTAATACAATGATACAGTCTAGGTCAGAAACTGCCACACAGTCTGATGTATTGATTGCACTATCCATTGAAATACTGAAATAACATTATGTAGAAAAACCTGGGTAGATTTTTTCTTCATCTGGACCCATAGTACTGTGAAAGCAATGAAGGGGGAGGGGACATCTCCCTGGAACTAGCGTGTTTTGCTTAATATGCAACAAAAGGAATGATACAGCTAACAAAAATTTTTATTTGATCAAGAAATATAGCCATCTGTAGGAAATTTCATAAGGCATGGCATGGGCAGGAAATGTCTTCAGGCTCACATAAAATTAGGTCATTGTCCGATGTGCCTTCAAACAATTAGGATGTTAAAAACTAAATATCCACTTTGGGAATCTGATTTTGGTTCTCTTATTATCTTGAAATACTGGAGGAAGGAGAATTTGTCTAGAAGAGGAAGAATGAAGCTTTCATTTGGGGTGAAGAGAGCTCTCAAGATGTCCACACTGACATACCAATGACAGCAAGCTAAAGAAGCCTTTGTTTCTGCTAGGGCTAGCCTCCATTTTTGTGGTCAAAAGTTAATACCACCCTGATTTCAAAATTTTATGGAAACCTTTTTGTAAAATGCAAGAAAGTTAAACAACATTGCCTCAAAGTCAAAAACATCTTTAACCAGAAATTATAGTGTCTATATCTACCAATCTTTCTCCTCAATTTTGACAGGAAGCAGAGAAACAAACTAACCGAGTGAAAAAAAATGTTTCCCTCTACTACTTATTTCATAAAAGAAAACATATGGTTTGAACTCTACTCATTTCACAATGATTTAAAACTCAGAATTGGAAAGATGGCTCAGCTCCACACCATTCAGTTTTTGCTTTAGCAGATGACCACTTAGAGCCAAGCAAATATATCTGGGCTAGTTTTTTTTTTTTTTTTTTCAGATGTAGTATAGATATGGAGTCCTATGGCACAAAACAAATATGACAGAAGCCAATATATGTAAAACAGAAAATTGTAAAAGTGCTGTGAGTAAAGCAGGAAGAGATAGAGCCTGTAGGCTGCTCTGCTCTTTCACTCTTGTCCCTCACCCAACCTCTGCCACCCTCCACCTTCCCCCGCACAAATGAAACCTCAAAGCTTTTCTTTACATAATATAGTTTGCAAACCACTGGTCTACATTGTGCCCCAAAGTATTCACCCTATTTTCTCAAATGCTATGCATGTTTCTTAACCTAAATCTTAAATGACATAGAATCAAGATTCTTAGATTACAGAGAACATCAAAGACAAGTATGGTGTTTTATTCTGTTAATCACCACATGGTCATTTTTGAATAGATTTGTGGCTTATACAAACAATGACATGTTTTTTTCTAGTTTTTTTCCCCCATGATACAGCAACCTATTTTGTCTACAAATCATATTTAAAGCAGCCTCCTGCACACTGTAGTTCTTGTCACAAAAGGTATCTTAATTCTCCCTTCCGACTTGGTACCTACAGAAGAGGCAGTCCCTCAGTCCCATAGCAGTTGGCTAGTTCTCTCTCATTCCCTAAGGGGTATTATCTGTATAGATATTATATTTAGAATATCTCTATACATCTACCATTCAATAGATTATATACACATACACGCACATTCATTTCTGAAGTTTTCATGACTATTTTGAGTAGAGGTTTGAATCCTTTGACTACAAGTTCTGACTTGGGAAGAAACATTATGCTTTATGGATATAAGAATTTAAAACTATGATATTAGGAGAGGAGGCTGTATTAGTTTCCCGCGACTGCCACAATGCACGACCACAAAATTGGTGACTTGAAACAATAGAAATATATTGCCTCATGATTCAGGATACTACAAGGGTTAAGCCCAGGTATTGGCAGAACCATGTTTCCTCTGTGAGCTCTTGGGGAGAATTTGTTCTTTGCCTCTTACAGCTACCAGTCGATGGCCTGGCATTCATCCTCACTCCAGTCTCTGCCTCTGGGGTCACTTTGTTTCTACATCTTCTGTCTGTGTCTTCTCCTCTTCTGTCTCAAATCTCCCTCTGTATTTCTCTTATGAGGACACTTGTCTTTGGACTTAGGGTCCAGCCAGATAATCCAGATGATCTCCTCATCTCAAGATGTCTTTTTTTTTTTTTTTTAAGATTTTATTTATTTGAGAGAGAGAGAAAGAGGGAGTGTGAGGGAAAGGAGCAGAGGGAGAGGGACAAGCAGACTTCATCCTGAGCACAGAGCCCGATTTGGGGCTTGATCCCATGACCCCGAATTCATGACCTGAGTCGAAATCAAGAGTTGGGGACTGAACCAACTGAGCCACCCAGGTGCCCCTCATCTCAAGATTTTTAATGTAATTACATCTATAAAGGCCCTGTATCTAAGGAAAGTAATATTTAAAAGTACTAGAAATTAGGACATGGATGTAACTTTTGGGTAAATTGTACTTAACTAATTTTTCACATTCTTACCCTAATCCGATGGTTCTAATACCTCCCCACCTTTCTCCAAAACACATATCCAGTTTGAGGCCCCTATCATCAATAGTATTAATATTTTATACTTTTCCATTGACTCAGTTTAGCTAAATTATAATTATTTTTATGATTATTTGATTAATGTCTGGATCAAATATTTCTGGGCAAAGACTTTGTCCCTTAGCTTGTCATTGTATCCCCAGTATTCAGCAGATTGCATCCCACATACTGTAAATTCAATAAACATTTTAGGAATGAATCAATAGAATGAATGGGTAAGCTGAGAGTAGGTAAACAGATGACTGGTTGGCTGGAAGAAATAAGTTCTAAACAGAGACAAGGATTAGGAAAGAGAGATTGGACGATTGTCCTTTGCCTTTCTTATCTAGTGGCTTGAGTTGTAAGTGGACAGGTCAAGAGATTGGGAAGGCTATAGGAGATTATGTAGCTGAGAAAATCTGAGTAAGTTTTATTATGCTGAGGTGAGTTTCTACTATGTCTTCTCCTGTTGTTTGTGCTAGGCATAATAAAAATAGTTTCTCATCCTCCTTTATTTCTAAAAAACAGAGTGATCTCTTCATCTCTAAGATTATCTGGGACGAAAAGTAGCCACAGCTACCCAAGGAAGGACTGCAGGTACTACTAATACGGAGCGAAATGAGAGACGGTCGGGTATGTTAAAGTCCTGTGTCTGTCCACAGTATGACTAACACTGTATGACTGAAGTTGTCAAGTTCACAAAGCTTTGAATTTTTAATCTCGCTTGATTGTGAAGAACCATGAATAGAATGAATCTTCTCATTTTTCTGTCGAGGATTCTAAAGCTCAGGGAGTTAGTGTACGGAACAACTATATGTTAAATCTGGAACTTAAATTTACATACAGGGCTCTCAATCTATGTGCTCTATAAGTATTATTACATGTCTCACCCACCATGTTTCCCTGTATCTTGTTTTATGATGTAATTGGTTGAACTCTATAAAAATGACCATTTTTATGGGTCAAAAATGGCCAAATTTGAGCAATTACATATGGTTCAGCTAATAAAAACTGGACCTTTAGTAAGTCAAGGATACCTCTCATATTCGTAGATAGTAATGTGGAAAAATTCCACATTGTTTTTATCTTAGTAAAAAGAATAACAAAGAGAAATAAAAAATATCATTAAGGTTAAAAAATGAGCTGTATTTTATCATAATTGACTCATTATATGATCAGTTACACTCGATGCCTCCCCCAAACTTGTGCTCATTCCTTGTTCTTTTACAACTATCTGGACCTATGCTAGTTGATATTTGAAACTTAAGTATGTTACTTACCACCTGGTGTATTTGGGGTATATGTGAAGTAATGCTCAAAGCTGACTATTGGAAGAATCTGAAATTAAATACACAGAAAATATGTAAAATGTCATAAGTAAGTTCAAGAATTAAAAATACCCAGAAAAGAGTATTTTTTGGAGGAGGTTAATATGGAAAACTCTTATCTATGAATTCAATGATATGAATATTTACATCTATGTATGTGTGTTTTGTCCCAGATTTCATTATCAAAATCCTGCAGTCCATTGATTCCCAGAGAAATGAGATGACCTTCTTGGGTTAATAATTCAGGATAGTTTTATAGACTCTGAATAAAAGTAGAGTCCTCCAAAATACAAAAGTAAATATAGGAGTAAAAACAATGATAGTGTTTGCAAGCAATACAATCAATAAAGTGAATTCAAGTGAAATGAAAACCAGTCTAATTGTTTCACAGGGCTAAATATTAACCTATTTTCATATATTTACCAAGGTGCTGAATCTAATTATATGACTAGAGGGAACATGTATATTTACTGTTGTATTACCTAAAATATGTATAGCCCTGTTGAATCTAAATACAAGGAATGATTTTTCCTCCTCCAATTAATATGAAATACAAAACATGCCTTCATCTTCTCTGATTGACAGCCCCAATTTTGGATATATATTCTAACTAATGGAATGAAAATTGCAATACATAAATCAATTACAGTTGTTCAATTGTCTATTTTGTAAAGTGAGAACAGTTTAAATTATATATGATTTCATTGTATATGTGTCATGGTATCCTAACTGACAACACTACCATTGGTAAATTTGGTTTTAATGAGGCGCTTATCTGAATGCACACAGCCCTATCCAATTGCTCATTTCCTATCTATTGTTATTTATGGAAGAAATAGATCTTTATTAATATTCAGATTTCTTCATATTTGCATTTGACACAAGAGTTTACTTGGAATTGGATAGGGTCTTCAAACAATACCATACGGGTGGTGTCTCTGTGGTACTAAACAAGTGAAGTACAGCTCTATCCCTAATATGATCTCTCCCCACCCCCAACAAAATTTTTAAAAGAAAAAAAAATAAAGCACTTTTTTTTTATTCCGTGACCAATAAGATGCCTCCAGTACTCCACTTCAGCCTTGTCCAAGTTCATGGACACTAACATGTTTTATATAACAATTTTAGGGAAACTAAAGTGAGTTGACAGCTTTTAGTTCTTCCATGTGTCTAGTTGTTCAAGCCAAGCGATATGAATTGGGCAACCCCCCAAATAAATGCTATACTAATGCTACTAGCCAGTTTTCAATTAATGGAATAGCAATGTAAAGGCAGTCTTGGTCTTTATCTGAGGAGTCTATGCTGTTGAAAGTTTTCCTGTAGTCAGAGAAGCAAGGCTTGAATATTTTCCCCATGATAGCAGTCCTTTGCAACTTTTGCTTTTGCATTTTGAGATGCCAATTTTATGACTAATAAAGGACCGTCCTAATTATCCATAATGAAAGAGACGCCTTATAGAAAATGATCGAATCTTTCTGAATAATATTATGGAAAACTTTTTTCTTGATACTCTAGATTTCTAAATTTACCACTGTGGGTGTGTGTTTATGTAGTAAGAGCAGAGAAACAAAAAGTCATCTAGCTATCAGCCTGAAAATGGAATTGTTAAAAAATAAAAAAGAAGAGAAAGATTGAGGGAAAGAAGAAGGGGTGAGAATGTGAAAAAAAGGATTGAGGAATTTGTTGGTTCAAGTATTCTAGGTTTTTCATCTGTTGGTTAGTGATGTCTTACTACTTAGCTGTATGAATTTCTGCACTTCGCCTCTTCAGAACGGTTTCCTTGTATCTAAAATGAAGAGGTCAGATAGATGATTTTCAGGATACTTGAAGCTCTAACATTAACTTCATGTATTGGTTCAACTTTCTGCTGATTTTGTGAAGTTCGTTCTTCTAATTTCTTGGATCATTCTAGGGAGTACTTAGAGGCTTGTGGAACAGAAATTCTACAGTATATTTTTCTAAGCACAATAATTGATACTATGAATTGATATTTATATAGCATTTTGGACCTAGGTAGAACCATGTTTGGTTCCATTAATAATTTGCTCAGGGTTATACAGATAAATATTGGCTGAAATATTCTTTCAATCCAAAACTCCTGCCACCCAGTGCTATTTCTACTATACCATTCTGCCCTTCTTTCATAATAAGAAAACAAGAACTACCTAAGTATTATTTCTACTTGCAGATATTGTTTTTCAAACTTGAACTTAATTAGAAGAATATTATTTTTCTTGTACAGTGCAAAAGGTTGAGCTACATTGCCTTTTAAAAAATGAAATAAAATATTTTGGGACTTACTGATTTATACTTAGTTTTATAACATATAATTGCAAAATCCCCTCTAAAATTAGGAATCCATTCCTGTGTGCATGCAGTTTTCTGGTGTGCATAGGCAAATTTATTTTTCTGTATTCAGAATGATACATATTTGCTACTTTCTAGGTAAGCTGCATTGTTGAATTGATACAAACAATAATCAGAAAACTCCATTGGCCACATTTGGTTTTCATAGGGCAGTACCTAAAATAAATAACTGGATAGATCATAACTAGTAAAAATATTTATCATCTACATAGAGAACAATATTTATTTTTGAAAATTAGTATTCAACATTAAATACTCATGGAACTATAAACTATGATGGTCCAAGAGTCAGGAAAATATAATATAGATCACAGTTATTTAAAAATGTCAATGGGCACACACATTTTGATATATTACAAAATCCCTAGTGCATAGTGATGCATCAGAACAATGTCTCTTCCTCAGCATCTCTATCTTCTGCAGCAGTCATGTAGCATGAATTCATATAGAGAAATGGAATGCCTTTGAGAATTAACCATTGTAGAAATTACTCACAAAAGTCTCTCTCATTAAATTTAATCTGGGTCTTATGTGACTTGAGCTGGAATTTTCAATTTCACTGGAACACCTGGAAATTTAGGCAGTTTTTGAATGTTTGTTTTTCAAGTTAGTCTCATTTACTTTTCTAAGACATGACAGAAGATGAAATTTGAATGATGGGGAGCTTAAAATTCTTAAAAATACGTATTTGTATTCCCTTAGTCATTTTCAGTTTACTTCTGTTAGTGTAAATTAGCATTCAAATGTAAACTAAAAGGTAGCTTTATTTTATATTGACTACTTTATTTATGATCTTAAAGTAGTGCCTGTTTGCAATCAAAACTCACTCATGTTATGCAAAGTAATTTATTAATTCAGGAAGTTACATCCACTTTTTCATTCATCTGTTTATTTGCTCAATCATTTAACATGTTTTTGAGCATCAACTATGTGCCAGATATTATCATAGCAATAGGAAGATAAGAGTGAACAAAACAGCCTGAATCCTTATTCTCAGGGAATTTACAATCTAGTGGATAGAGACAGAAAATAAACAACAGTATCATGAGGTGATATATTTTGTCAATAAAAATAAAGCAGGATTAGAGTAGAGAGAGTGATTGAGTGAGAATGCCATTTTTCATAGGGAGGCAAAAGAAAGGTTTTCCAATATGATGACATTTGAAAAGGGCCTTGTATGAAGTGAGGGAACAAGCTATGACAAACCTATGAATAAATACTGTGAAACACTGCTAATCAGCATAATGTATTATCTATATGAAACCTAAGAATTAGTAAAAAAATTATTTTTTTGCAGATCGGTTGAATAGATTGGTTGTTCTAAGATTCTGTACATTGAAAAATGAAATTGAATGCTTATATTTCACTTCCTTAATTCTTTCAGATTTTCACAATCACATTAATGGTATAATAAAAAGAGAAAGGAGGTCATTTGGGGTCAACATCAGAGAATCAAGTTTTGTTACAGGAATGAATGAGTAACTAGAGTTACAGAGATGCAGGGGCCCATCAGAGATCACCTAAAAATCATGCTAACCCTTCAGTAACTGTGGTCATGCAATTTTTTTTAACATATCCAGAAACCACACATTCATATAATAGAGAATGCCACTCATTTTTTTTTTGACAACTTTGTAATTAGAAAGATAGTACTTATATTAAACTGAAATTCATTTCTATAAAGGTAGGGTGGCTGTCTGTCCTTTGGATTCATACAGATCTAATTCTGGTGACCTGGCCTAAGAAGTACTCATCCTTAGGCTGGTGAGATTCTTAAATCTAACTGCTGTCATCAGCGTTCTGAGTCTCCTTGGGAAGTGGTATGGGTACTTTGAGAAGTAGGCTGTTCACCAAGTTGAGCGGAAGCTCTGATTTGCCTCTGGTTTATATTCTATTTCCTCCTCAGTAGGTCAATCCCAACTGTCCTCATATGTGTCAAGTAGCTTTTGATGCCAACGACATCAGGGCTAAAATGTTGATAGTTCAACCTAGATCATGACAGTACACTTAAAAAGGACATTTTTTACCTTGTTTTTTTCTTACCTTCTTGATCCCAATCTGAAAGGTCTAATGCCATTTTGCTCATTCATAAACATAATGTCTCTTTCATTCACCTTACAGTAACCAAGCAGATGCTTTGCAATGATGAGCCCTGGTTTGGATTTTTAAATTAATATCATTAGGCTTCATTTTTATTCCATCAAGTGAGGAGCTGATATATATGGTAAAATCTCCTAGAATACTAATGCTTTGTTCCCTAAAATATGATTATAAATGTCAACAATTTTTTATAGATACCATTTTAAATTGTAGCTCATAAATAGTTCCCTTCTATCTTAAAGTGTGATGATTTCTTAGTGAAGTAACTGTTGGGGACACTTATGGAACTACTCTACCTATGAACTCCTATACTGTTTAATCCAGTTCTGCTGTCTTTTTCTGTTTTGGAGTGCCTGGAAGGATATTAAGTTCCCCATCTCTGGAGGTAGTTTGCAATACTTGGCAAAATCACAGTAGAAGAAACACGAGAATCAGATAGAGGATTGAACCCAGTGACATTTAATATCACTCATTACCTTAAGATGATAATACACTCTAATGTCAATATGTCATAATATTTTGTTGGGGTGGGTAGGAAGTAAGAGCTGCCAGGCTTTACATAGGCTTTGTGACAACCCCTGAACCTCTAAAAGACCTATTTATGTTTGAGCCTATTTTGCTTCTGTGTTCCTAAATTTGTTACATTAGTTTGAGACACCATATATCTAGAATGAAATCTATCTCCAGGTAAACAAACTGAGGGACCCTCAGAGCTCACTCTGCCATGCCAGCATGAATCTAATACTCATTCAAAACCAGTGTTTTTCATTCATGATGGACACATTTATTAGGAGTTATATTTATTGATTTCACTGGCAAATAATCATTCACATCATCGATTTTGTGGCTCACGTGTTCCAGCCATTATCTTTGGGAAAATGAACAGCATTGATAGCTATCTGTCAACCCAAGAACATGGAGGTTTTGATCTGTAAAATACCAGCTAACACATCCTAAAATAATTACCAGTGTTAGCACTCCTTCAGGTAGAAACTCTTAAAAACTAATTTGAAAGAAAAATAAGTAATGGGATCTTTTTGCATAAATACAAATTGCACTGTGTGTTGCCATCTCCATGAAATGTGGCATTTTACAGCTTTGTTTTTAAGAAAGATTACAGAAAGCAATGAGCAAGAAATTGTTTCCAAAAATGGTCAGTAAGCATTGTTCCCACTTTGATTTCCCATGGTAATGAGTAACATGACTTTTAATCATAGATTTTCTAGCCAGTCATATTGACAAGCATATCCTCTTTGTGCTCAATTCTGCAAAACAGAATATAGGCTGTTCTATATGCTAACAAGGGAGCAAAAGCAATATGAACAAGATCAAAATACAAAAAGAGAGATATATCCAAATTCTGGAATAAAAGTGATAAATTTGTGGTATAAATGTCTTTTATTTGAGGACCTATGAAGCAGGGAGCAAGATTATGTGGGAAAACAGAAGCGATGGTCTATGCAGTATATGCTTTAGAATATGTTAAGAGGTATGTGTAGGAACATTCATCTAATCAGTAACCCAGTCACCTCTATTCTCCTTGAAATTATAATTCTCTTTGCCAGGTGATTTAGGCTTTCAATAATGTCTCTTTGTAAATAATGGGATAACGCAACACAGAAGTCAGTTTATCCCTAGTGAACCACTGGAAGACTATTCATGAAACCATATTCCAATGTCAGTGCTTTAGTAATTATATAAAGCTGAGGTCTGCTGATACTCTCTATCAAAAGAAAGAAAGAAAGAAAAAAAGGTCCATTTGAAAGTGATCAAATAAAAGATGCTAGAGTTAAAGAGAAAATACCTCTCTGTTCTACATCGTATTAAAAAGTATAAAAAGAAGTTGGAGCAATTTACCAGAGATCACACTTACATTAGGGTCCTGAGACATGGATTTGGTAGTGAATGTTAAGAAGAACAAGGAAGATGGGAGGTATGACTAGGTTGAGAGCATAGACTGGCTGACACTCTCCATTTTAGGGCAAATTGTTTAGTGATGATGTGACAGAAAAGAATAGAAAGAATTGGAAAATAAAACTCTCCAGTGATATTTTCCTCTTTTCATGAGTCTTGGATTGTTTTTTTTTTTTTTTTTTCTTAACTGTATCATTATCCTTTATCTATCAATCTAGTCACTTGAGTGTAAGATCTGGTCTAAAACAGAAGCTTCTCTTGGCTTTCAGTTATGGAAGTCTTTGTGTGTGTATGTACATTCCTCCTAACAAGGAGAGAAATGTAGGAAGAGGAAATATGGGAGTACATTCAATAATGAATAGAAATAATCTGTTGTGATGTCACTGATTATATTAATCTCTTCTAAACCTTTCTGGGAAATAACCTCATTTTGTTCTGGAGAAATAATTCTTTGAAAACAGTAGGTGTTACCAGTGGATACACAGTGAAAGGTGCAGAGAAACAGAGTAACTTTTAGTTGCAGTGCTTTGGAGTCACCCGGCCCTAGGCTGAATACTGGATATAGTGAGATATGTGTGTGGTTGGAGACAGGTCATCTAAATTCTCTGCATCTCACCTTCCTCATCTGTAAAATGGACATAATTATCAGGTTTTGCAAAAACTAAATGAGATATTTAAAACATTTCATAAAGTGCGTATACTTCTAAAATTCTTGATCAGTGGTAGCTGCCAGGAGTTGTGGTAGTAGTAGTAGTAGTATCTGCTAGTAGTAACAGTAGTTGAAGGAAGAGGAGAAAGAAGTAGTGGTGTTTTTTTGCAGGACATTGTAGAGTTCTTCAGTGTTGCATTTTTAGGATCCAATATTAAAGATGGAATAATCCAGCTACAAATACGTAGGGAGGTGACAAATTATGAGGTTGGGCTGAATGCTGCCAAACTGCCCTGATTCAAGGGAAAGGAGAGCCACATAAAAGACTGTCTTGGAGCAGCCAGTACTCTAGGAAAGCCAGAGCAGTCAGTGTGTTCTGCCAAAGGGGAACCAACTCAGTGGGTACCAGAAGCCTGTTCCTCTGCCACCACCATGTTGTAAATAGTAGGATAACGGGTATAATTTTCATGACAGATTGGACCACAACCACACATAATACATGGAAATTAAAGATGCTAATTTAATACTTCTTATCTGTCATCCAACAAAATAAATAAAAATGCTAGACTACTTCTCTGTAATCCACTGGTTGGTTTTCAAATATCATTACTCTCTTTTCAACCAACAACAAACAGAGGAATTGATTTTACTGACTTTTTTTTTTTTTTTTGCAGACTTCACAATCTTTCATATTTTTCTTTTTTTCTTTAACAAATGTACATACCTGGAGGAAAGGGCTTGGTAAAGCAGAAAGGTGAGATAAAATTGCACTTGCTTAGTTACTTATTCAGGAAACATATAGGGATAGAGTTGAACAGACAAGCACCTTTATGATTTATGTTGTTGCATAAGAGACAGACTCAATATTCAAGGTAGTAGAAGAAAAATAAGAAAGAGGGTGGGGGCATTTTAACCTGTCACTGAAAAATAAGTTCTCCATCTTGACAGTGATGCATTTGACCCCATTTTAAAGGTTGAAGACAGATAATCACTTTTTGGGAGACATGCTGAGTGAATACTTTTATGTCCAGGACACATTGCATATCAACAATAATTGCTTTATTTGATTTACCAAGACAAAAATAACAGCTGAATCCATATATCAAAAGTCACTATGATTTTCTTACTATACGTCTGTTAAACAAAATTCAGCTTCCTATAATCAAACTCTCTATACCACGTGTGGGTCCTTTTTTAGAACACTTCTCCCCCAAAACAATATCCAGTCTCTGAACACCCAGTTTTAGGGGAATCATTATCTTCTATTTTATATAGCTCTTGTTTTTACTATGCTCTTTTTATTAGTTCCCTGCAGCTGATTTAACAAATTACTACAAACTGGGTGGCTTAAAATAACACAGGTTTATTATCCTGTAGTTCTGGAAGTCAGAAGCCTGTGTTGGGTATCACTGGGTTAGTATCAAGGTGTTGGTTGGACTTTGGAAGCCACCTGCTTTGCTTGGCTTGTGATCCCCTTCTAGCTCAGCAGTAGCTGGTCAAGTCTATTTCACACCACATAATTCTCAAACTGATCCTTCTACCCCCCTCTTCCACACTTAAAGACTGTTACCATTACATCCAGACTTTCTGGACAATCAAGGATATCTGCCCCATTTGAAGGTCAGCTGATTAGCAACCTTAATTGTATCCACAACATAAATTCCTACCCATACAACACAATGTAGTCACAGGTGACAGGGATTGGGCATGGACACCTAGTCATTTTTCTTCTTAAGGCAGTTCCAGATGTATTTCTCCCAATTAAATTTTATGCAGTACTGTTTATTGTACCCCATGGAATCACACTGAATAAGTCTAATTCATCTCTTACAGGACAGCCTTTGGAATGTGTGAAGACAGCTATCATGGTTCCCTGATTCTTTAAGCATGTATTTATTTTAGTCACTTCATACTGTAGTTTTACATATACTCCTGGTCCAGAAAAAAAATAATAACAATGAGTAACATTTACCAAGCAATGTGCCAGGTTGTGTGGATACATTTACTTCCTTACATATGTTTTCTCATTTAATTATTACAACAACCTGATAAATTAGGTTCTCTTTTTTGTCTACATTTTATAAATTTAAGCTTTCTGAGATTGAGAGGGTTTATATCACTAACCCCCAAATTGCAAATAGAGCAAAAATTGGAAGTACAGCTTGAGTCAGGTCAGTCTGAGTATACTAGAAGTTGTTCATTTAACCATATGTTATACTAAAGAACAAATCCTATTTTGACAGTGTTTCTCTTTAATTATGGTTTCCCAGTATTGAATGTCATGTCTCAGATATTTTCTCGCCAACATATGAAGCTGTTTTGTCCCACTAGTAGGTCCCCAAACCATTCAATGTTCAACAGCAGAAATACAGAAATGAATACTTCATCGGACCCAAAATATTTCTGCTAAAAGAAATAATGTTAGAATCTCCCATACTACCAGGGTTGTTCACAGAATGGGCAAAGAGAAAAGGAGATATATCTAAAAACAGGTTGTACATTTGCTTTGAGTATGTTGAAATATAATTATCTTTCTAACAACAATCTTATGCAAATTATTTTCATTATATCTTTTTTAAATGTGGGATTTGTTTAACATGTACCAGACTGCAGAACCTTGTTGAAGAGTCAAATTTAATATAAATATTAGATTTTAAAATGTTAATAGTACAATTAATTTTTGTCAAAACTCATTTGCACTTAGAAGCAATTCATCTTGACTAGCTCTGCTCAGTTTCTCAGTAGCAAAAATAAAACACGTATGTTCCATTCTTATCACTGATATGTCTTGAGTACAGGTTCTTATGCTGTCACAAACGTGGAAATTAGGAGGGAGGTTTGCCTTCTGGTCTTCCTTTAGCAGGAAGAAAATTGTGGGAATAATTTTTTTTCTTTGAGGTTTGCTGGGAAAATTAAATGGAGGCGGTAAAGGGGTACTATTAACAGGGTGATTTGGATTTCTGTATCTATATAGATATATAGCTGAAGCTCAGAGAAGTTAAGTAGCTTACCCAAGGTCACATAGCTATCAGGTGGCAGAGTCCTTGGTTTAAGGATTTAAGGATCACTCAATTCTGTTGCTTTCTAACCTGTTTTTTTTCCCCTCATACTTTCCTACTTTGTGTACATTGTACAAGGTTTCCCTCAGCCTGCAATGATCTCCCACATACACCCAGCTTAAAAATCTCAGCTCAAAAAGTTAGTTCTTCCAGGAAGATTTTTTGATCCCCTCCCACCAAGCCAGGTCAGGTCCCCTGCTATACATTCCCCAGGAACATATTTTTCCTTTATACTTATCAACTTTTAAAATTATTAGTATTTTTCTGATTATATGGTTAGTGCATGTCTTTATTAAAAAAGTGAGCTTCACTTGGGATTGAAAAAATATATATATATAGACATACAGAAATTAAAAAGAAACAGAAATAGATATCTGATATAGAAGCCCTAGAGTATGGAAAGACTTAATATATTAATGACATAATTCAAGGAAAAGAAGCAAATTATTCCCTAAAGTTCATTTCAAGTCATTGCCACTTGTGACATCTAGATAAACACTATGCTTTTCATTCAATCATACATTTAAATATCTGTATTGAGTACCTACTATGCTCCAGTCACTATGCTAGGAACTGGGAATTCAGGGGATTTTCTTAAAACATCAAGCATTTCTACCCTTTTGAAGGGTATATTCTAGTCAGTTGACAGAAAAAATAAATTTGTAAAATCTATTTTATAATATATTGGATGGTCGTAAATGTTAAGGCGGAAAATGAAGCTAGGAGAAAGGGAAAGGGACTGTCAAGTTTAACCTAGGAAGGCCTTCCTGGGAAGATGGCATTTGAGCAAAGACCTGAAGGGAATGAGGGAGCAAGTCATGTGAATAAGTGGGTAGAAAGAACAGAAAGTACAGATGCCATTGTGTGGGTGGGTGCTGGAGGTCCTTATGGAAGATTCATGGTTTATATTCAAACTTGGAGAGTTTAGGGAGGAAAGAAGGAAAATCAGTGAAGAACAAGAAGCACATCCATTCCACTTTTAGGCTCAAGAATGAGGAGTGTAGAAAGAAAGAAAAAGACACTACTTGATTAGGTTCAGGGGAAGCAGGACCCTGGGGCATAGGTAGCCAGGATCACTTTGAGTAAGGGAGTAAAAAAGCAAATGTTCTGAAAGGCATTGGAGATGCAGGAGATTTTGCTAATGATTAATCTTAAGGTTTCAGGAGTGAGTAATGGGTGGAAGATGTGGTCAGAAAGTGGGATGCACAAAGCAGCATTGAGATTACCGTAAAAGAGATAAGAAACAATGTGGGAGTGCTAGGCTTCTATTTGTGACTGACATACACGGGGAGAATGGCAGAAAGTCGTGATTATCTCAAAGCAGAAAGTGAGGGGGAAAGAGGTAGGGAAAAGTGGGAAAATTGTCAAGATTTGCAGTCTTGAGCTCCTTGACTGTGTTACTGGAGGTGTGCCTCGGAGTCGCATCACTGCCACTTGCTATGCTCTTGGCACAGCCCTTTGTCAGAAACTGTTGATTTTCTGGGTTAAGACATAACTCACTGTAGTGATGCTTGCTCTTTTAGTCAGAGGGAATTTGTAAGTTATAACAATTGGACATTAACAGTAAAGTGTCTTAGTTACTGAGGAAGATCTTCCTCCTTCAAAAAAGGTGAATCCTTTATAAAGAGTCTCTAATTTATTTCAGGGCTTACCATATCTAAGATAAAGCTGAAACTAGAAATGGAGAGTAGTGAATAGTAAGCAAACAGCAAGGTTGAGATTCAGCAAAGATATATGGCAAATTAACAGTACAAGCTATCAGGAGAACAGAAGTTAGACAAGCATCAACACAAAGGTAAAACTGAGAATCGTATGTAAGTTCAGGAGGTAATTAAGGTGTTTGGTTTAGATTTTTATTAAGAAGCATGATGAATGTTGTCAAGGTAACCACTAAGGAATAGACATAGAACGTGTAATTTCTAAATCATTGGGGGGAAGGGTAAATGGAATAATTAAAAAACCCTTACAATTATTTAATTAAAAAAATGAAGACCAAAAGAGGTATAGTAACCATGTCTTTATTTTCTATATGTCTGATGCTTTGACATCTGAGGCCTTCCTATGTCAGGAGGGACTGCCTCTCTAGGGATTAGCTAATTCCTAGAAATAGTGAATTATTCACTTGTAAACATGCTTTTCACATGCAAACCAATCCAGAGGCCATATCCCAACCTCCTCCTTTATTGGTTCTCACAGTCTGGGCCACTGTCGTCTTCTCTAATTATCCCATGGTCAGGTTCCAAATAGTGACAACATCTAGGTACCAGAACCTGCTGAAATTATTCAGTTCATCAATCCTAAACCTGCAGAAATTGAAGATTGAGAAAAAAATCTTATGAGAAGTCAGAGAAATTTGATTGCCCCTAAAGGATCAAAAATAAAAATCAAATGTGACTTCTCAGAAACCACTCAAGAAAGAGAGTGATGTGAAACATTTAGTGTTGAGATGTCAAAAAAAACCTACCAACCTAGAATTGTGTATCCAGTGAAATTATCCTACAAAAGTGAAAGAGAAATAGACTTTCTCAGATAAGCAAAAATTGAGGGAATTTATTGCAAGTATACCTGCCTTGCAAGAAATGTTAAAAGAAGTTTTTCATAGAGAAGGAAAATGACTTAGGTAAAAAATTTGGATCTATATAAAGAGAGAGCACTACAAAAGAAATAAGCACATGTAAAATAAAAATTCTTGTTTTTCTTACTCTTTCTTGATTTATGTATGTATTTTTATTTATTTTATTTTAAGGTTTATTTTAATCACCTGGTGCTTGTCATGATGAATTTACTCCTTAATCCCCCATCACCTATTTCACCTATACCTCCACCCACCTCTCCTCTGGTAACCAAGAGCTTGTCCTCTGTAGTTAAGGGTCTGTTTCTTGGTTTGACTCTCTTTAATGATTGATAGATATGTGTTTATTGTCATTTTATTACTTGTTTTGTGATTGTTTCTGAAGATTTTCTCTGATCCTTTCTTGTCTTTCTTACTTTTGTAGTTTGCTTGTTTTCTGTAGTGATACATTTGGATTTCTCTTTATTCTTTGCATGTGTATTAGTGGTTTTTGATTTTGTGGTTACCATTAGGTTTGTATATAATGTCTTCTGCATATAGCAGTCTATATTAAGTTGATGGTTGTTTAAGTCTGAACCAATTCTTTATGCCTCTCCTCCCCATGTTTTAAGGATATGGTATCATATTTTACATCCTCTTATTTTGTGAGTTCTTTGACTTGTTACAGAAATATTCATTTTTACTGCTTTTGTTTTTCCTACCTTTATACTGTCACTTTTGGTCTTTCTTTCCACCCAAAGAGTCTTCTTTAATATTTCTTATGGGGCTGATTTAATTGTCATGAACTCCTTGAGTTTTTGTTTGCCTGAGACACTCTACCTCTCCTCTGTTCTGAACGATCACCCTGCCGAGCAGAGTATTCCTGGCTGAGATTTTTCACATTCAGCACTTTGAATATATCAAGCCACTCCTGTCTGGCTTGGGAAGTTTCTGCTGAAAAATCCACTGATAGCCTTATGGGGATTTCCTTTGTATGTAACTATCTTTTGTTTTGCAGCTTTTAATATTTTTATTGCTGTTTTGCAAATTTAATTATGTCTTGCTGTATCTTCTTTTGTTGATTTTGTTGGGGTTTCTCTGTGCCTCCCGCATCTGGATGTCTGTTTGCTTCCCTAGATTAGAGAAGTTTTCAGCTATTATTTCTTCAACTAAGCTAAGCACACTGAACTTTAAAACTCCTGGTTTCAAGCTTTGCTGGTTACAAGAACTCAAAAAATTCAGGCTCTCTCACTTTCCAAGTCAATTGCTATGAAGATTTGTTTTCCCCATGCACTCCCCTGTGTGCTAGTCTGTCTCTTGCCCTTCTCTGTGACCCTAGCTCCCTTCTCCGTGACCCTACCTCCCTTCTCACCACAGCAGCCACGATCCACTTCTCTCCCAAGTTGTGTCTCTGAATATCCTACCTTCTTCATTGTGGAGTCATCTGTACCTTGAGTGGTGGAGTTTTTTTCTGCCAATTCTCATTGATTTCTGGGATATTTAGAATGATTTGATAGTTATCTGGTTGTATTCATGGGATGAGGTTAGCCTATGGTCCTCCTATTCTGCTGCCATCTTCGCCTCTGTTTTTCTTGTTCTTAATTGAACTAACTGATCAGAGTTTGTTCATGATAACAATAGCAAAACAATATGTTTTATTATAGTATGTGTATAAATAAAATGAATGACACCAATGATAAAAGAAATGGGAGGAAGGGATTAGGAAAACTTTATTATAAAGTGTACTACCTGTGAAATGATATAGTTTTATTTAAAAGTAGACTTGGGGGCGCCTGGGTGGCTTAGTCGTTAAGTGTCTGCCTTCGGCTCAGGTCATGATCCCAGGGTCTTGGGATCGAGCCCTGCATCGGGCTCCCTGCTCCGCTGGGAGCCTGCTTCTTCCTCTCCTACTCCCCCTGTTTGTGTTCCCTCTCTCCTTGTGTCTCTTTCTGTCAAATAAATAAAATCTTTTAAAAAAAAATGGACGTGGATTGCTTGTAAATATATAAGGCGAACTGTAGGGCAATCACTTTTTTTTTTTTTTTAAAGAAGTAAAATTGAGGGACACCTGGGTGCCTCAGTCAGTTAAGCATCTGCCTTCAGCTCAGGGCATGATCTCAGGGTCCTGGGATCGAGTCCCACATCTTGCTCCTTGTTCAATGGGGAGCCTGCTTTTCCCTCTGCCTGCCGCTCCCCCTCCTTGTGCCCTCTCTCTCTGACAAATAAATTTTAAAAAATCTAAAAAGAAGAAAAATTGAAATGCTAAGAAAGGAGAGAAAATTGAATCATATAAAATAATCAGTTAAAATCACAAAAAGCAGAAAAAAAGTAAAGACAAAAATAGGAACAAAGAACAAAGACAACAAATAGAAAACAGGAAACAATATGATAGATATTAATCCAAGTTTATCAGTAATCATACTAAATTTCTGTAGTCTACACCAATTCAAATTCAAAAGGACTCAAATATATGAGTATATTTTATATATACAAGTATACAAGAAACCTACTTTAAATTTAAAACATATAAAAAAATGTAGATTAAAAAAAAGGAATGGAGAAAGGCATACTATACTAACATTTATTAGCCAAAAGAAAGTTGGAGTGCCTATATTACTTTTAGACAGAGAAAACTGCTGAGCAAGGAAAATTGTCAAGGATAATAAAGGTCATTATATATAGCAGATGCTTCTACTGATGGTAGACTCAAGCTGCCTGTAGTGGACTTTGGCTGCCTGCCACCAGCAACACTTACTGCCCCACCACCCCCTTTCTTTGTTACCTGTGGGCCCACCTCTATAGCCCCCAGCCTGGCTGCGTAGCCCCCACCTGTTCCTGCTACTTGGATGCTACCTTCACCTGCCAGACACTTCACCCTTAGCTGGAGGCAAGCATACCTGTACCCAGTGGAACTAAAGCCATTCCAGGATTATTATAAACTGAGCAGGGGAGCCTGGGTCCTTACATACTCCCCCAGCTGGAAGGTGTTCATCTTGCCTCAATTCTTATCTCAAGGCCCTACCTTCTACCTAAGTGGAGTCTTCTGCACCCAGCACATCAGCCTGTACCAACAGTCCTCCACACCAGATGCCCTGTGCTGGATGCTGAAGCCTTGGGAGTAGACAGGGCCAGCTTCTTGAGAGGGGCCTTCCCCAACAGGCAGAGGAGCCTGGTTCCTGAGGGGACAAGGACCCTTGGTTGCCCCCACCCCACTGAGGGAGTTCCCCTCCCCCCCCCAGGGCTTGTGTATGGATTATAAATAATATAAGGGGGAAAGGGGTGGGTGGGGTCAGGCTGGGGCCTCACTTTCCCTCCCCTAGTCCACTATCCCTGGTACCATTTGTTAAAAAATAATAATAAAAAGGATTTTTAAAAATAATGAATAAGAACATTACATGGTGATAAATGGATCATTTCTTCAAGAAAACATAAGAATCCTTAATGCCTGTGTGCCTAACAACAGAGTACCAAATTATGTGAAGTAAAAAGTGATAGAACTGCAAGGAGAAATAGTTGCATCCACTATTATAGTTGGAGACTTCAACACTCCCCCGCCCCCGTCAGAAATTAATAGATCTAGTAGGCAGAAAATCAGTAAAGACATAGTTGAATTTAACAGTACCATCAATCAACTGGTTAAAATGGACATCTATAGATAACTTCATCCAGCAACAGCAGAATACACATTCTCTTCAACCTCACATAGAACATATGCCAAGATAAACTACATTCTGGCCCAGAAAAAAACCAACAATTTTAAAAGAGTGAAAATCATGCAATACACACTCTTAGATCACAGTGGAATTAAACTATAAATCAAAATTTTAAAAATTCCAAAGTCTTTGGAGGTTAAATAATGCATCAGTCAAAGTAATCTCCAGAGAAAAAAAAATTTTTTTAAGATTTTATTTATTTATTTGACACAGAGACAGCCAGCGAGAGAGGGAACACAAGCAGGGGGAGTGGGAGAGGAAGAAGCAGGCTCCCAGTGGAGGAGCCTGCTGTGGGGCTCGATCCCAGAATGCCAGGATCATGCCCTGAGCCGAAGGCAGACCCTTAACGACTGAGCCACCCAGGCACCCCTCCAGAGAAAATTTTAAAAATAGTTTGAAATAAGTAAAAATGAAAATACAAATTATAAAATCTGTGGGATACACAAATTTATAGCACCAAATGCATTTTTTAGAGAAAAAGAAAACCTAAAATCAATAATCTGAGTTTCTATTTTAGGAACTTAGAAAAAGAATAGCAAGTAAAATCCAAAGTAAGCAGAAGAAAAGGAATAATAAAAATTAAAGCAGAAATCAATGAAATTGAAAATAGGAAATCAATAGAGAAAATTAATGAAACCGGAAGTTGGTTCTTTGGAAGGATCAACAAAATTGATAACTCTCTAGCCAAGGTAACTAAGCAAAATGGAGAAAAAAAAAAACCAAATTACTAGTATCAGAAATGAAAGTGGGGACCTCCCTATAGATTTGATGAAAAGTATATAATAGAGGAATACTATGAACAGCTCTATGCCCACAGATTTGATCATTTGGATGAGGTGGACCAATTTCTTGAAATATACAAACTGCCAAAACTCACACAAGAAGAAATACACAACATGAATAGGCCTGTAACTATTAAATAAATTGAATCAGTAATTAATGACATCCAAACAAAGTGCCAAGCCCAGATGAGTTCATTGGTAAATTATACCAAATATCTAAGAAATACATTATACTAATTTTCTAGAATTTCTTCCAGAAGAGAGAAGCAGAGAGAATACTTCCTAAGTCATTCTTTGAGGCCGATATTACTGTGATACCCAAAGAAGACAACAACATTACAAGAAATGTAAACTATAGACAAGTATCGAACATATATGCAGAAATCTTCAAGAAAAAATTAGAAAAGCAAATCCAACAAAGTAGAAAGGGAGTTATTCACTACAAGCAAGAGATTTATTCCAGTTTTGTAAGTTTGGTTCAACCTTTGAAATTATAAATATATGAACCTTTGATAATAAATGTAATTCATCAGAGTAATAGACTAAAAGAGAATAATCACGTGATCATCTCAGTAGATGCAGAAAACGCATTTGATAAAATCCAACACTCATTCATCATAGAAACGCTCAGTAAACTAGGAATAGAGGGAAACTTCTTCAACTTGATAAGGAATATTAACCAAAATATCTACAGCTAACATAATACTGAATGGTGAGAAACTGGTGTTTTCCCAGTAATTTCAGCTACAAGGCAAGGATGTCCCTCTAATCACTAAACTGATAAGCTAGATTTCATTAAAATTAAAAGCTGCTCTATGAAAGACAATGAGAACAGAATAAAAAGACAAGCTACACATTGGGAGAAAATATTTGCAAAAGACACATCTGGTAAAGTACTGCTAACCGAAATATACAAGGAACTCTTAAACCTCAACAATAAGAAGACAGAGAATCCAATTAAAACATGGCACAAAGACCTTAACAGATATCTTACCAAAGAAGTTATGCACATGACAAATAAGCATATGATCCTCTGTATCATGTGTCATCAGGGAATTGCAAATTAAAGCACAATACCACTACACATCTGTAGCATGCTCAAAATCCAGACACCGATGACACATGCTGGTGAGGATGTGGAGTAACAGGAAATCATTGCTGGTGGGAATGCCACTTTGGAAAACAGTTTGGCATCGTTTTGTTGTTTGTTTGTTTGTTTTTTAATACAACTAGATATATTCTTACCATACAATCCAGCAATCATACTGCTTGGTTATTTAAACTGTTGCAAACTTAGGTACACACAAAAGCATACATATGTATGTTTGTAGCAGCTTTATTCATAACTGCCAAAACTTGTATGCAACCAACATGTCCTTCAGTAAGGGAATGGATAAATAAACTATGTTTATTTATGTACATACTATATATATATCCAGACAATGAAATATTAGTCCATGATAAAAAGAAATGAGCTATCATGACATGAAAAGACCGAGACCTTAAATGCATATTACTAAGTGAAAGAAGGCAGTGTAAAAGGGCCTCATAATGTAGCATTCCTACTATATAATACTTATAGAGCCAAAATGATGGAGACGGATTGAGATCAGTGGTTGTCAGGGGTTAGGAACAAAGGAGTACAGAGATTTTTAGGGCAGTGAAACTATTCTATTTGATACTTTAATGATGGGTACGTGTCGATACATATTTACCAAAACCCATAGATTGCACATCAAGAGTGAACCCTGATGTAAATTATGGACTTTGAATGATAATGACATATCAACATAGGTTCATTGATTATAATAAGTGTACCATTCGGTTGGGTAATGTTGAGAGCAGGGCATCCTGTGTATATGAGGGGACAAGGGAATATGAAAACTCCCTGTACTTTCTCCTTAACTTTTCTGTGAACCTAAAAATGCTTTAAAAATAGTCTATTTTTTTTCTTAAATTTTGTGTAAGGTTTAATCAACTGCTTTCAACTTTTTTATGTATTCATCTATGTTAGGGTATATTAGTTATAGTTGTTCAAATAACAAAAGTAAGACATAGGAAAAGAAATAGAATAATAGAACCATGAAGACATTAACTTTTGGATCTGAGCAAAAATTTTTTTTAATAATATGGTGACATTAACTTGTATAAATCTGGTTTGTAGTTTAGAAAGGTGATCTCATTTACTTTACCTTATTTTATAAATACTACCTGTGAAGTGCATGATGAGTCAGATGTTTTTATTATTTCACAGTAAGAAAACTGAGGTTTTGTGACTTGCCCAAAGTTGCAAAAATAGTAAGTAGTAGATTTTTTTAAAAGAAAATGTATGATATATTCATTACTCCTTTACTTAACAAGATAGTAGATAAAAGACCTGTTCTAAAAGTAAAAGACTGCAATTATTCTTGAGATACTTTTGATACTACAAAAAATGATTTGTATAAAATAATCCATCATTTAAATAAAATCTTTCACTTAAGTTATTACTAGTGAGAATATTTAGTTACCAACTATAATTTGTAATGTGAAATGGTTATTTGAAGGTTCTTAGTAAGAAAAGAATGATCATGTTATAAAATCAAGCTTGAATTTAATATCGAAATCATATAACAGGAGCAAAATGGTAGCACAGAGAATTTAACAGTAAGCTAAGAACTGACAATTCAGAGTCTGATTCATTAATTTGCCATCTGGCATTCATTATATGCCTCAGTTTCTACTCTGTGAAATGACAAGGTTGATACTAAATGATCTCAAGCACTAAAATTCTCTGATTCTATGCTCTATATTTTAGAGCACATATGCCTCCTGTAAAGTGAAATTAAAGTGAATAAGCACACATAAATGGTACAATGATTAAATTTACTGAGAGCTAAAAGTCATAGCATATTAGCCTTACATATGAAAAATTCGCCTAATGAATCAAACTTGAAGAATCTGTCAGTGTGTAGTTGTTTGACAGAGAACAAGAACTGTGAAATTGCTGATTTTATCCTAATGATTTCTTGTTCCATGGGTCACACACAGGAAAAAGGGGGATCAGTAAGTTTCTCATTAATACATATCAGGTTGTAAAAGAAAAAAAGTATCTTCTGACATTACAATGAACTATAATAGTCTTAATGAATATTACTGCTAAAGCACCCATGCAAATTAGCATTTTCTTGTATGCTTTAGCTTGAAAGAAATTAAATTTGGTCTAAATGAATTAAAACAGTGGACCTAAGGGACATCTGATCATTTCTGTGTCTCAATTATTTTACCTTTGGTCAAATTTTCTTGGAAATAATTATTTGCTTTGAAACTCTGCTATTCTGGTTGGATCTGTCTCTATACTGTATTATGCAGCTCAAGAAGCTGTGGAGTGTGGATTCCAAGTGTGATGCCCACTATGAAACACTCAACGCTCGGAGGGATAATTTCAGAATCAGATTTATCCTGAATGTAGATACCTATACCATTACTAAAAAATGTTGGAATTCTATTAGGTATAATGAGCAATGTTTTAGCTTTAGGGGAACCCAGGAGTGAGTGGGAGTTGTCCAAAGATAATATACTATAAGACAATCCTTGTTTAGGTACAAAAATCAGATCAAAATTAAGATAAAATCAAATCATATATTTCATATTTCATATGGATATGTTATAAGAAATGTGTTCTCTATATGTTGTGAAATCATATGCACAACAGAATACTTACCAAAACAAATGTCAGGCTTCATGATCATGGTGAACATTTAGCAATGCTGAGTAGAGGTTACCAACCAAATGAGTGAACATATGTAAAAGAAGATAGTATAAAACCAGTGTTTCTCAATCTTGGCAATGTTGACATTTTGGGCTAGATACTTTGCTGAAAGGGCTGACCTGTGCAATGTAGGATGTCTAGCAGCTTCCCTGACCCTGATCAATTAGATAACAGTACATGGAACAACCACATGAAAGTTGTGAAAACCAAAAATGTCTCCAGATATTGCCAAATGTCCCAATATGGGCAAATTTTTCTCCCAGGTGAAGACCACTGGCATAAAGAAAGATCCCAAAGAAAAGAGGTAATCACTGTAGGAACAAGTTTTTTGCATATTAGGTTCATTTAGCCAGTGAGGTATGGCTAGATTGACACTGGTGGTGTCACTATCGCTAATGACTAAGAAAGAGTATATTAGAATGTACTGGTATATTTGTGCCTGTTGTTGTTTGTCCGAAGCCCTAACATTATAAATGAGAGTGGTGGTTTTATTTATTTTGAATCTGTTTTTGTTTTGACACCACCTATATAAAAGCACCGTGGAAAGATTTAGAATTTCAAACCAGTAACTCACTTGCATGCCTAACTGATTGGTGCAATATATAAGATAGAGTGGTTCATTGCACACTTAAGGAAGCATAACCTACATAGGAGGGGGGTGGGTAGAAAACATGTCAAATTGTTACTCTAAGGATAGATAGTATAAATCCTTACTCACTAGGGTTCTGCAATAGGAGAAATAAATGTATAGACCAATGAAGGAGATAGCTGTAAATTACTGAGTTTTGTAAGCCCTTGGTGATGTATTAAACTCTCTTATACCTTCACAAAACATTGTTTCCCTCCACTCTGACACTAAATGTTAGAAGGCAGGCATTTTCATGGATACACACCTATGTAATAGAAAAAAAAACAAACAAAGAAAAAGGGATAGCTTATTAATTTTGTGAATAGAGAATTGTTTGCAGTAGGGTACCTGGGACTACATGCTGTGTCTAGACTTGTTTCACATTTTAATAAAGTAGTTCAGCTTCTCACATAATAATTGATCTAAAAGAGTATGTGCAAAATGGAATATGCAGGTTTGCAGATGATACGTAGCTCATCTGAAGTAGTTACAAGCTGATGCCGATAAGCTGTGGAGAGAACTCACAAGGATATCACAGAGAGCTCAGAAATGGGCTATATGCCTCCATTACTGCAGTTGTTGCATGTTATATTTAAGAAGTAATCTAAATAATTTTTGTGAAATAATGGATGTTAAATTATTAATTTTAATTCTGGAGAAGAGCTAAAAGTAATTTATTTGGATTGAAATTATTGGACTAATGATTCTGAAGAAAGACAACATTAAAAAGGATATTTTTAATAGAATAAAATATAGGTAATAATAACAATACCAAAACAATAAAGACAGTATTCTCCTAACTTCCAAATAAGCTATGGTAAATCAAAACAGTTAAGCTTATAGTTATAACTGCCCTTCAAAGAAGATATAATGATAATTTCAGTGGTTTTGCATCTCACAATAAATATCAATAAATTTAAAAGTCATATATAAGAATAGACTGCAGGTAAGAATTATTTCCATCTGTGCAGAGGATATATTCCTCATTTATAAACTCATGGAAAATGTGATTAAGATAGACATGGGCTTTTTCAACAAAGCCTACAATAAAAGAACTAAGCAGATCCCATTATAGCTTGAAAGAGATAATAAAGAATAAAAACATCAGGTCTTACCTTATACCTAACATTTCATAGAACCTGGAAGATGCCCTAATATAATGTATATCAAGCCTTTATTTATTCTTTTGTTTGTTCAACTGTCAACATGTTAGTTATATTTGGACTAGCCGTAAAAATTGAATTTTATATCAAGGAGGACAGTTATGCCTTCCACATAACAAGCATGAGATATTTATGGGAAACAAATGAGGTAATAGACATGATAGGCATTATAAATTGTAAAAGTAATGCAAATAGGAGCTACCTTGTGATTGCATACAGGTCAGGACTTGATTGTGGTAGATTGTTCAGTAGCCATAAATTCTTCCTTTCCCTACATCCACACCCTTTAGGAATTAGCTCTTACACTGACTTTGAGCTTGGTCTCATGACTTGCTTTGACCAATGGGACAATATCAAGCATAAGGAAAACAGAGACTTGAAAAGTACTTTTCATTGGGGCTTACCTTCTCTTGTTCTGCTTGGAATCCTTCCACTTCCATGGAAGAAAGACTGAGCTGCCTGCTGAAAGAAGGATTGTGACCTTATCTCCATCACACCAGCAAACAACCAACAACTATAAAATATGTGAGGGAAGCCATTCTCGATCTTCTAAACCTAAAGAGTGACCTCAGACACATTAGCAGGTGCAGTAGAGATCAGCCAAAGTGCCCTAATTCAGAATGGCCCAGTTCACCCACACACTCATGAGCTAGATAGATTTTTTTTAAGCTCTTAAGTTTTGGGTTGTTTCGTTTTACAGTAGAAGCTTATTCCTTAACAGTTTGCTTCCTAGAAGTTAGATATTTACAGTAGATCTGGCCCTTTTGAATTTTACCTCCTGAAGAGAGTTATACCTTCCCAAGAGCAAACCCCATAGGGCTTTGGTAAGAAACAGCTAAGAAGATAGACATGAAAGTGTATTGCAAATTGTAAGAAGTATTTCAGAAGTTAAGATGTCATAGATTCATTTTTTCTTGTTCCTCCTCTCTAAAATACAGCTAAGTACTCTAGAAATAATTTTATAGACAGTCATAAAAGGACTGAAAGCATGGAAAGAAGTTGCCCTGGCAAGGAACCTCAAGACAAGAAGGACAACACCACAGATAATTTCCTGGATTTCCTTTTCAAGTATCATATATCTTAGAGTGGGCATCGGTGAGGGCTGTGACCTGAAACTGCTAATGGGCATAGGAAGGAAGGAAGAAAGGAAGGAAGGAAGGAAGGAAGGAAGGAAGGAAGGAAGGAAGGAAGGAAGGAAGGAAAGAAGGAAGGAAAAAGAACAAGAACAAGAACCGAAGGAAGGAGGGAAGGAAAGAAAGAGGGAGGGAGGGAGGAAGGAAGGAAGGAAGGAGAAAAACATCCTCTCTCTGGGCAATGGATTGGGAAAGGGGATGCCTAACTTCCCTGACCCAGAGGCACCAGCAGATACAGAAGAGAATACCCACTGAACAAGATGGCTAAAGAATAGGCCAGGCAAAGTAGTCTCTCTATCTTGAGTCCAGCCTCCCTCACCCAGTGGCCCATGGAAACACCTTTCATTCCCAAGGTGACTACAGCAGAATTCAGTGGGAATTCAAACAGAAGAATGAAGCAAGAGATCAGAAAACTAAATTCTCTTTAGGATACAGCCCAGAAAAGTAGGCAATAACCTGCACATTGAACCTAAACAGAGACTTCTTGCTAAAATAAAAGATGTAAATAGGATTGAGGGTTTCTTAACACAGTATCAAGAATGTCAGAATATAACCAAAATTCACTTATTGTACTAGGAACTAGGAAAAGCATAGATTGAATGAGAAAAGACTCTCACCTGATGCCAGTGCTGAGATGACTCAGCTGTTGAAACTATCTGACATAAACTTCAAAGCTCCACGTTTTTAACAACTAATTAAAAATTCCCAACACAGGTGAAGAAAAATAGAAAATTTTAGCAGGTGATTTGCTAATATCTAATCTAGAAAAGATTGAAAACAACAAAATGGGAATTATAGAACAGAAAAATATGACTGAAATAGAACACTCACTGGACAGACACAAAGTAAAGTAAAGTTAAAAGAGGATGGAATCAAGAAACTTGAGAACAGAGCAGAGGAATGCACTCAACCTGAATAACAGAGAGCAAATAAACGCTCCTTCCTCCCAAAACAAAGAATGAAAGCTCTTGGGGCTGAAAAGGTATTTGAAAAAATATGGCTAAAAACTTCCCAAATTTGGTGGAATACCTAAGCTTATAGATTCAAAAGCTTAGCACATCTGAATAGGTTAAATACCAAAGAATCCATTCCAAGACACATCATAGTTAAACTTCTGAAACGTAAAGACAATGAAAAAAATTTTTAAAGCAGCCAAAGGGGTATCAAATCAAATGAAAGCTAATTTTTCATCTGAAACAATGGAAGCTAGAAGAAATGAGCATAACATTTTTCATGAGCAGAAAGAAAAGAACTGTCAGATGTGAATTCTACATCTAGAAGAACTGTCTATCAGGAATGAATAAAAAATAAAGACATTCTCAAATGAAGGGAAGCAGAAAATTCGTTGGAAGCAGACCTATTGTAAGGAATGTCTAATGAAAACTCTCCAACAGAAAAGAAATGATAACAGAAGGCATAGAACTTCAGAAAGAAAAGAAAATGAAATGGCAAAAATATAGGTACATATAAATACTATCCTGATGAATTTCTTAAGTTATATTTCATAATAGAAATAAAAATATAATCGGTTGTGTCATTCAATACACTGAGGAAATAATTGAAACAATCACATATATATAATGAGATTTATATAATATTACATATAGTATTGGGAGAATAAACTGGCCTAAAAGGAAGTTTTTAATACTCCACTTAAAAGTGGTTAAATGAAGGATACCAACAGACCATATTTTAATGTCCAGAGCAACTACTAAAAAATAAATTGTACAAAGTGGTACACTGAAAATTGCTATAAATCAATCAAGATAGAATCCTAAAAATTGTTCAGGTAACACACTTGAAGGAAAGAAATGAGAAACAGAGGAAAGAAGGAATAAACAAAACAAATCATAAAATGTCAGCAATGCAAACATAATACAAATATAATCTGGAATGCAGTTGATTATGGAATAGAACATGAATGTGGCCCACCACTTCTGAAACTCATGGGTCAGACATTTGAATTAGCCTCAATTGTGTTTAAATTTGGCTCTGTGATTTAAATGGGTCTTTTGGGGTAATGATCCAAGATGTTACTCATTTTGGGAAGAATACTACGTCATTTAGCCATGGGTGAGAGAGTCTTGATGGAAAACTTCATTAAGAAAACTTAGTTTACTTCCAAATCTATATGGTAACAATTTGTGTCTTTTGGGTTTCAGGGTACTTACAGCTATAAGACTGCATACTTCAGTGATTTTAGGATTAATCTTGTGAAAAATCATAAGGACACAAAAAATATGATGAAGAGGTGAATGGAGATTGACAATGAGATTTCATTTTTCACCCAATCAATTGACACGCATTTAAACTGTTGATATCCAGTGTCTAAGAAAGTACTCTAACTGTGAATGAGAAAGTCAATCTATGCATTTATCCTGTAGGAGAATTTAGCACTATCTATTCAAATCTCAAACCTGCAGGTCCTGTGATCCAGCATTGCTACTGCTCATCTATTCTAGAATAACACTCAGTGTTCACTGATGTATACTGTAGAATTGTTTGTAAAAACAAACATTTTGAAACAATCTAAATGTTCATGAATAAGGTGATGGCTATAGGGGCTGCCCTGGGCATAGTTCCTAAGACCAACCCAGAAAGTAATATTAGTGAACAGTCAGTCTTTGCATGAAGAATCTTTTTGAAAGGAGATAAGATAGAAAATAGGGTACTGAGTCAAAGGACAGAACAGACCAACTAGGGCGTAAGAGTAAGAGAAAGTGACAGGTTGCCAGAGAGATGGTACCTAATGGTTTAGAACAGAGAGACCATGAGACACAGATGCAGACCAGAGCCCTTTCACGGTGACTTACAAATATGCCATCCTAGATAGCACATAATGGAGCAGCCTCCCAGCAAACACATTGTATAAATTAATTGTAGGCTGTAGTCCTTGTTTTTACAATTTACTTTCTCTGGAGATGATGAGGATTTTCCTTCTAACCTAAATGTTCTGAAATTTCAGATATACACATACGTATTTGGAACCAACTGGTTCGGATTTGTTTTGTTTTTTGTTTTTGCTTTGCTTTGGGTTTTTTTGCACACTCCTCAATACTGAGTGTGCTCTTTTGTCTCTCATATCTTTCTTTCCTTATAGAAGAATTTCCCTTTTTATCTCTTTAAATATTACCTACTCTCCATTCAAATTACTTTTCTGAAGCTCCATTTAGATTATTTTTTTTCTGGAACTTCCGGACCTATTGTCCAAATCTCTTAAGTTTTATTTCATGATTTCTGCTTTTTTTCTATTTTGTCTCTTTTCCAGGTTTCTTGTTTACAGCCATGTCCATTTTATGCATTAGCCTATTCCAACAAGTTCCTTTTTATTTATTTATTTTTTTAAAGAGGGTGGAATAGGGACATAGGGAGAGAGAGACTCTTAAGCAGCACGGCGCCTGGGTAGCACAGTCGTTAAAGCAGTCTGCCTTCGGCTCAGGGCGTGATCCTGGCGTTCCGGGGTCGAGTCCCACATCGGGCTCCTCCGCTGGGAGCCTGCTTCTTCCTCTCCCACTCCCCCTGCTGTGTTCCCTCTCTCGCTGGCTGTCTCTCTGTCACATAAATAAAATCTTAAAAAAAAAAAAAAATCTTAAGCAGCCTCCACACCTAGCACGGAGCTGACACGGAGCTTGATCTCACAGCCCTGAGATATGACTTGAGTTGAAGTCAAGAGTCATACACTCAACTGACTGAACCACCCAGGTGCCCCTAGTTTGTTTTTAATTTTATAGCTCTTGTTGGTTCTTCCTTATATTCACCTAATCTTATTATTGAATAAAATGCAGTTTCCTTTAAAAACATTGTTTTTAGTTTTTCAAAACCTTATTCTCTTATTTTGTTTCCATATATGTAAGTTTGTCCCAATGTTATTTGTTCTCTCTCTTTAATGGCACTGACCTCAAGCAAGTGTTAAGTAGAAATATGTATTCATCTTAGTAGTTGAGTTTTCCTATTAGATTCTATTTTTCCTCTTCGCACAACTCACCAGCTCCAGCCATGGTCTTTTCTTCTGCCACTTATCGGTGAGAATGGATAAGATACAGAACTAGACACTGACTGAACAGCTAGTAATCTGTTGTGCACCTCATTCCTCTCAGGCATCCATTGCCAGATAACAAGATACTGCCCCAAGTCTCTGATGGAAACTCACTTAGTCATTGCTTCATCTTGGAAATAGATACTTGGGTCTTCACTGCCTGTCCTGAGAAGCATCTGACAGAGGTTAAACTGTCAGGTTGCTCCAGTGACCTAGGACATTGTCCCTGAGCTTCCTCCTGTTTTTTCATATAACCCTACAACCGTAAAATTCCTTCTGAAATAAGAGATATCCCTTGATCTTTTGGGCTGCAACTTCCCTCTTCCATTTCTATCTGTCTGTGGTTGCTCAAAATTCCCTTGTTGCATTAATTTTTTTATGAGTGTGACTTTTAGGAAAGGGGTGCTGTGGACTTGCCAGGTGTACTTAGTTAGCCACCTAGAAATGAAAATCTGTATCATCTAATATCTGTTGATATCTAGAGATCAAGAGCTAGGGCATCAGGGGTCTCAGTTTTTAGCAGTGATGACTGTTTTAGGGACTTTGTTAAAAGCCCTTAAAATGAAGCATTTGTATGTATTAAAATTTCAAATAAACATAACCTTTGACTCAGCAATTTAAATTCTGGGAATGTGACCAATATTGTTAATGATACCATTAAGTTAAGATGCTTAGTTAAAGACATTTATTATAGCATTTTTTGGAATAGCAAAATACTGAAAGCCATCTGGATGTCCTTCAGAACAGTTGACTACAAATTTTGGTTTATTTTACTACAGTATATTATGTAGCTCTTCCAAAAAAAGAAAAAAATGAGGAAAACATACATGTGTTGACTCGCAGGTCTGACAGTGATTTACCTTTAAGTGAAAATATCAAGTTATTGAGTAGTCTATGAAAGACAATAAGCAGACGGACAATGGATACACTGTATATACATAGTTGAGCAGGGGTTGGGGTGCTGACCCCTATGGAGTTGAAAATTCCCATATAACTTTTGACTCACCAGAAACATAACTACTAATAGCCTACTGTTTTTGTTTCATTTTGTTTTTTTTTAGTAGCCTGCCGTTGACTGGAAGCCTTACCAATAATATTAGCAGTCAAATAACAAACATATTTTATAGCAAGTTCTGAATAAATATTCTTTGCTTGTTCTCATTTGGTTGGTCTTCATTTATTCCCACATATATAAAGTACAATAATGTTTGTAAAAATAAATTATATAGCATATAAATAATTGTGTATGTTTAAATAACAAAAAAAAAAGGCTACACATGATTTTAAGAGTAATTACATCAGGGATATGGGATAGCATATATCAGTTTTTAATTCAACTGACTGAAAAAAAAGATACCATGATACATTAACCCACCCATTTATCCACATAGCTTATTTCATATAGCAAGTAAATTTTGATGGTCATATTAAATGTTATGTTTTTCTATCTTTATAAACATTGGGTGCTCCATGTGACTCTTTTAGGAGACTTCAAACAGTTGTTCTTCTATGTGAATGGGATTTCAGAATTAGAGAGTCCTTAAAATGACTAGATAAAAATTTACTTTTGAACTACAGATATTTAGCTTAGTGAGAACAAAATTTTTAAATGCTTTCCTGCTTTTTCTTTTCAATATTCACTCCATATTTTATTCTCATCCAAGTTAGACTTGGACACTCTTTAAAATGTACTTGAGTTTTATCTTGAGTATTGCTATATCCAGAGGAACAAAGAATTTTTCTTATCGGCCCCTTCCTGCTGGACTTCCTAGTGCATTTGATTCCCTGCTATTAACTCGGGGGACCCAATTCACAATCACTTTGTGCTTAAGACCCTATAGGTTTAGTTGTGTATAGACACTCCTATAAAAATTATTACTTTTTTTTAATATACTAAACAAATGTTTGCCAATATCCCTATGGCTTGTGGCTAAAAGACGACTAGGAGATCAGCCAGTCAAAACAAAGCTGAGAATCTCAGCTATTCTTGGAAACATTATTTGCTTGAGGGGGAAACCACCATGAACTTTCAACAGTATCTTGTAGCCTTTTGTTAGGAGAGTGGAAAAAGACCCACAGTGTAGTCTAAGCCCTGAGTGCCTTCAAAAGCTTTTCAATGGCTCTTGATAAATGAAAAATGTGTAATTGTAACAAAATAGTTGCAGTCGAATAAAACAGAGTTCAATTCTTAGCCATATAGTTAAGGAAACTCATGAGTTCATCAGCTTTCCCGAGACTTTTACTATCTACATGGGTAACAAAAAATGCTTCATGTTGTAAGATTAAAAAAGGAGGAAATTCTTCTGTTTTAGCTCAAAGCTATATGATTTTTTTTCTTCCCAAGAAAAATTTATGTATATATACAAATTTTATATATTCCCTTATTAAGAAAATATTTCTAATTACATTAAATATTTATCCCTCTGAATTTAATTCAGTATATAATTACTCAAATATCACTTGTTTTTATCAGAAAAGACTAAGGATTAGTTGTCTTCAGCCACAGAATTCTGATAACTATTTATCCTCTTGTCAAAAAACCATGATTAAGTGATCTACATAAAATCTTCACCATAACTTTTTGCAGTGACTATGTTGGACTCCAGTCACCAGAAATGCATATTTTAGGATCATATTTTTTTTTAGGACAGATTGTTTGGATTGACTACCATTTACGAAGATGGTGGGGATAGAAAAAGTGCTTGTCTGAAATGAAGGTGTTGCATGCATTCTGAATTTATCTGGTATTTGATTCCATTCCAATTTAATCTATGCATTCCTATGTCATTTATTGCCATGGTAACTGGATACTCATTTAAAAAATCACATCAAAATGTGAGTGAGGAAAGATGCAATATTTAACTGACTATAAACTCTTAACATGATGGGAAATATTTTAGTGATGAGTGAATATTTAAGCAAATATTGTCTGATATAAAACTAATATATTTAAATCAGTAATTGCTATTTTGTCCCCCATTCATAGAATTAAACATCGCTCTGTTTTTTTCTATAACATTATTTATGTTATTTTGATTTTAAAAAGTAATATATGCCACTTTTGAAAAAAAAAAAAAACTTGGAATTTTACCCAGAGAGGGGTCCATATGGTGTTGTTCTGCGTTCCCATCGTAACTTAAAGGGAAACTTTCACAGTATCTGGAGCCCTTGATATCAGGCAAATGAGGGAGGAGGATGTCCTCAAATTCCTTGTAGTAGGAACCTTGGCACCAATATTGACTTTCAAATAGACCAGTACATCTACAAAAGGAAAGGTGATGGCATCTACATCATAAATCTCAAGAGAACCTGGGAGAAGCTTCTGCTAGCAGCTCATGCTATTACTGCCATCACAAACTTGGCTGTTGTCAGTGTCATATCATCCAGGAATACTAGTCAGCGACCAGTGCTAAAGTTTGTTGCTTCTGCTAAAGACCCACCTATTGCTGGTCCTTTACTCCTGGAAACCACTAACCAAATCCAGGCAGCCTTCTGGGAGCCACAATTCCCAAATTGATGCTGATCCCTGGGCTAACTACCAGCCTCTCACAGAGGCAGCTTATATTAACCTGCCTACCATTGCTCTGTGCCGGGTGGACATTGCCATCTGGTACCACCACAAGAGCGCTCAGTTAGCAAGTCTAATGTGGAGGGTGCTGACATTCTGCACATGCGTGGCACCGTCTGTGGTGAACACCTGTGGGTGGTCATGCCTGATCTCCGCTTTATAGAGATTCTGAGGAAATTGAAAAGGAACAGCAGGCTACTGCTAAAAAGCCATGACTAAGGAGGGATTGCAGGCTGAATGGACCACACCAGCTCCTGAGTTTATTGCTACTCAATTTGTCTGAAGATGTGCAGGTATCATTGATGCCTGTCCAGCAGTTCCCTACTGAGGACTGGTCTGCAGCTCCCACTGCTCAGACCACTGAATGGGTAGGAACAACCACTGAATGGTCTTAAACTGTACTTCCACAGACTCTTAAATAGAAAATAGAAATAAGGTTGATGGAAAATAAAGTTTCTTAAAAAAAAACTTGCATGGGGCGCCTGGGTGGCACAGCGGTTAAGCGTCTGCCTTCGGCTCAGGGCGTGATCCCAGTGTTCTGGGATCGAGCCCCACATCAGGCTCCTCCGCTATGAGCCTGCTTCTTCCTCTCCCACTCCCCCTGCTTGCGTTCCCTCTCTCGCTGGCTGTCTCTATCTCTGTCGGATAAATAAATAAAATCTTTAAAAAAAAAAAAACTTGCAAAATACAGAATACATAAGGAATAAAAAAATATCCATATTTCCTATGTTGAAGAATAATTATTACTATGATTTTGAAGTGTTTTCTTCCAGTTTTAATAAACAAATAGCTTTATTGATTTAGATTTACTTATTAGATATAAAGAGCCTTTTAAGTAATAAGAAAGAAGGGATATGACGAAAGCATGGTTGAGTTAAAAGAGGATAAATTTAGATGTATATTCATTTATTTCATTGGGGGAAAGGTTTTAAGAGTATGTATCAGGAAAACTATTGACTATAGCTAACTAATGCTTAACTGAGTGATTTTTATTTTAGGAGTTAATTTTTGTCTGTATCAAGGATACTGAAGCAGTCAGTAAAGTATTCTTGCAACTGCTTAATGATATTATCATCCAGGACATTTATGTACTACAACTCCAATATCCTCAGTGCCAACTTCTTACCTCATGCTGCCAAGGTGGCTGCTAAAGCCGCTGACTGCCTGTCTGGTTCAAGGCAAGAAGAAAATAGAAAGGACAGGGCAGTGACATATGTTCCTTTTATGAGGAAAGCTCAAGTTTTCCATAAAGTTCTCCCCAAAGACGACTTCTTTAATGTTGTTGAATCAAGTTAAATTTATATCTTTGTAGTAGAAACCATTGTTATTGATCACTGTTCTGACTCCTCTACCATAATGAAGGCAAAGAAAATGAATATTATTTCCGCCCCCCCATCCTTCTAGGAAAATGGGCAAGTGAGAAAGGCGTTATGAATTGTATTAGTTTGCTAGGGCTGCCATAAGAAAATACCAATGACTGAGTAGCTTAAACAAAAGATATTGAGCCTAGAAGTCCAAAATCAGTGTGCCCGCAAGGTTGATTGCTTATGAGGCTATGAGGGAAGGATTTTCTCCAGGCCTCTTTCCCTGACTTGTGTGTGGCCATCTTCTGTCTATGTCTCTTCACATCATCTTTCCTCTATCTGTCCAAATGTTCCCTTTTTATAAGGACTTCAGTCATATTAGATTCGGGCACACCCTAATGACCTCACTTTAACTGCTATCTCTGAAAAGAATATATCTAAACAAGGTCACATTATGAAATACTCAGGGTTAGGACTTCAGTGTATGAATATGAGGAGGAGACAATTCAACCCTTCGGTCCATAATAGGAATGGCTTATGTGGAGTATGTAGGGTTCGTTATAGCTGTCTCCTTATGGAGACCACAGACTGAGAAATGACTGAGCCATCCACGATCTTCACCTGTTCTCACATTGAGGGGCAATTTGGGTCAAAGGGCTGATGTGGCGAAAGCCCATCAATTCAAAGCTAAATTGGCCTCCAGGGCTATTATAGCTTAGTGTGACATCCAGTCTCAAGATGTACCAGTTCCTGTGGGGTCTCCACGGGGATACCTTGGTACAGCTAATGGGATTGCTTCTTTAATGATCCAAAGAATACCTAGTGAGAAGAATTCAATAATTAATTGTAAATGCCTCATTTGAATACTTACTGATCAAGAAAATCATGTTGAATATCCTAATGTGCCTATTATGAGTTTTGAATATTGTCCAAAAGGGAATGCTGTGGTTACTGGAGGTTGAGATAAGAAATTAAACAGGCAAATCTCTTTGTAATATAAGAAATCTTCTCTCAGCCTAAAAAGAAAAGAACATTCTCATTCTCTAAATACAACTAAACTTGTACTGAGTGGTGTTATAGGTTTAAGTAATATGTATTTTTACATAATTAAATATTACAAACTTTGTATCCTACATAGGAAACAAATTTAACATCTATGTCTAGTAAATTAAATATTGCTATCTGAAAGAATCGGAACCATAAGTTTTGAAAATAATTTATTGAGGTGAAATTCATGTAACATATAGACTAATTTAAAGTTAACAGTTCAGTGGCATTGAGTATATTCACATTATTGTGCAAGTACTACCTCTGTCTAGTTCCAGAACATTTTCATCACTCCAAAGTAAAACCCTTTATCTATTGCAAAGATTCTCCCAATCCCTTCTTCCTTCAGTCCTAAGCAACCACCAAACTGTGCCTGTCTGCCCTCCCTCCCTCCCTCCCTCCCTCCCTCCCTCCCTCCCTCCCTCCCTCCATTTTTAGAGAGAGAGCAAATAGGCGTGTGAGGTAGGAGGGGAGGGGGCAGAGGGAGAGGGAAAGAATGAATCTCAAGCAGGTTTCATACCCAGAGCAGGGCCTCACACGGGGCTCAGTCTCACAACCCTGAGATCATGACCTGTGTCAAAATCAAAAGTTGGATGCTTAAGAGATTGAGCCACCCAGGTGCCACATTTTTTAAAAATTTGTCTGTTCTGGATATCTCATATAAGTGCAATCGTATGATATGTGACCTTTGGTGTCTGGTTTCTATCACTTAGGATAATTTTTTTTTTTAGATTTTATTTATTTATTGGACAGAGAGAAACACAGCGAGAGAGGGAAAACCAGCAGGGGGAATGCAACGCAGAGAAGCAGACTTCCCGCTGAGCAGGGAGCCTGATGCGGGGCTTGATCCCAGGACACTGGGATCATGACCTGAGCGGAAGGCAGACACTTAACAACTGAGCTACCCAGGCACCCCAAATGTTTTTGAGGTTCACCCGTAAATGGCATTTGGGCTGTTTCCGTGGCTTTTTTGTAATTAGGAAAAGTGCTGTTAAAAGCATGCATGTACATGTATTTGTTTGAATAAATTTTTCAGTTCTTTTGAGTATATAATAGAATTTTGAGGTCATATGATAATTTGATATTTAACTTTTTGAGGAACCACCAAAGTGTTTTCCACAGTGGCTGAAACATTTTACCTTCCCACCAGCAATGTATGAGGCTTACAATTTGTTGACATCTTGCCAATACTTGTTATTACCTATTATTATTATTATTATTATTATTATTATTATTATTATTGCCTCCCTAGTAGATGTGAAATGGTACATCATTGTGGTTTTGATTTGCATTTCATTGAGGACTAAAAATGTGCTTGCCAGCCATTTGTTTATCTTCTTTGAAAAATGTCTATTCAAGTCCTTTGCCTATTTTTTAATAGAGTTGTCTTTTTGTTGTTGAGTTGTAAGGGTTCTTTATATATTCTACAAATTAGACCCTTATCAGATATATAATGCAAATATTTCCTCCCATTCACAGGTTTAATTTTACTTTTTTGATAATGTCCTTTAATGCATGAAAGTTTCAAAGTTTGATAAAGTCTATTTTATTTTTTGTTTTGTTGCTTGTGCTTTTGGTGCATAAGTATTTTTTAATCACATGCACACACACACACAAACACACACACACAGTATCTGTAAGCAGGCAGTTATTCCATATCTATAGGGTAATTTTTCAGAGTATTAGGATGCATATTCATGAGAGTATTATCAGTTTTTATTTTGCTTGAATGAACTTTGTCTTTGTTAATTGAACAAAATATTTACCATTGTTACATTGATAACATGTTTTTCATCAAAATGAAATAAAGATAGAAGAATATATATCATCCTTTCTGAGGTACATGATAACATGAAATGTAAACTTTTCTCATTTATTCATTCATCAAACATTTTTCAAGCACCTATAATACGCTGTTTTAGGTAATGGAGACACACTAATGAAAAGACAGTACCCTGAGTGTACATTCTAGTGAATAAATCTAAATAAATAAATAAATTCAGGCAGTCATGAATCCTATGAAAAAATAAAGCAGACTAATAACTTAACAGGCAAACTGTTTTAACTGGGGTGATCAGGGAAAGGCTACTGAAGATGTATCAATTGAACTGAGACCTGGATTAAAGTTAGGGGGCAAATGCTAGGAGGAAAGCATTCCAGGTTGAGGAAATCACAAATGCAAATGTCTTTTCCAGCGACAGAAAAGAAGCCACTGTGGCCCATGGAGAATATGATGTTTATGTTGGAGTAAAGCAATGCTAAACATAGTGTGTAGACAGCAAATATCTGTTGTTGGTCACTTGATTTATTTGGTAAGCATAGGCTAGGCATGCGACTAGGCATTAAGTGCTGTAATACATACCCAGGGTTAAGGAGAAAAATTGGGAAAGGGCGGTGGATCAGAGAAGAGAGGTGTACAAATAAAAAAAGACATAACCTTTATCTTCGTGGAATTACAGTCTAGTAAGGATATTATAAAAGCATAGCTAACTGTAGCATAAGGCAGAGGAAAGGTCAACTAATTATGAGAGATTGAATCAGGGAAGCTTATTAATCTTGCATTTAAAGCATATGTAAGATTTCTACAGTAGTGGAAAAACTTTTAAATCAAAGGGAAACAAATACCCAGAGATATGAATGAGCAAAGTGTGTTTGGGAAATGGAGCAGTGCTTTGTAAATCAGAAAGTATACAGAGAAATATGTAGGGTATAAAAGTTAAGAGTGTGAAAGCGGGAGCCTACACACCTGTCCCTGCTACATTAGAACCAAGTGTTTCAAAGAGGATGGAGCACATTCTGCCATCTGTCTGATTTCAGTCAGAACCTTAGTAGGAACTGTGCGCTCTGCCAGTACAACGGGGAAAGCAATGCAGATAGCTTTGTTATGATCGCTTCGTTTGAAATCTGATGTAAAATATTCTTCAGCAATAGTAAGAAAATAAACATATATGCTAAGCATTATTGGTTGAATTGTTTTCTCTACCAAATTCCTAAATTAAAATCCTAACTTTCAGTATCTCAGAACGTGACTGTATTTGGAGATAGGGTCTTTAAAGAGCGGATTAAGATACAACGAGGTCTTATGGGTGCACCCTAGCCAGTGGGGGTGGTATCTGTGTCAGAAGAGGAAATTAGACCACAGACCACAAAGACCCTGTGAAGGCACAGGGGGAAGATGGCCAACCTCAAGCCAAGGAGAGGGGCCTCAGAAGAAACCAACCCTGCCGACACGTTGATGTCACAGTCTAACCTCCAGAACTGAGAGAAAATAAAGTTCATTAATTTTAGCCACCCAGTCTGTGGCATTGTGTTATGACAGTCCTAGAAAACTGATACGTAGAGAAAAAAAAATTTTTTAAAGCTTCATTTATTTATTTTAGAGAGAGAGTAGGAGGAGGGGCAGAGGGTGAGGGAGAATCCCAAGGAGTCTCCCCACTGAGTGCAGAGCCTGATGTGGGGCTTGATCCCACGACCCTGAAATCATGACCTGAACCGAAACCAAGAGTCGGATGCCTAATTGACTGAGCCACCCAGGCGCCTTGAGAAAAAAATTTTTAAATAACAGTTACTCTCTGTATCATTCATATTAGATATGAGGAGTTTGGAGTGTCAAAAGGTTATGCAACTTGGCTGTCACATAAATCTTGCCATAAAAAAAGAAAACACTTAATTTTTAAATAGAGTGAGCCTATAATCTATTATCCTAACCAGGACATTTTTGAGAGTATATTTGCTGCTATTAATAATTATGATGAGACAATAGGTATAAACCAGGTCAGACATCTAAAAAATAGTATCTAAGGCTCCCTGAAGAAGCAAGCAGTTCTCTTTTCAATGGATCTTTTTTTGACGTGTTCTAGCTAGAAATTTAGATGTTTCATTAAGCTATTAACAGGATGTTGCCAAGTCATACCTTGCCTCCTTTATGAGTATCCACAGTAGAAATTTCTAATTTTTGTACCAAGAGTAATTGTACTTCTCATGAGCAATGAATTGGTTTGGTTTATCTTTTTGAGACTATGAACTGTGTGACTGTGTCTCCCTCTTCAAGTTGGGCTGCTGGAAAGCTTAGCCCAAATGTGCTTGCTGTCACAGGTGTAAAGATCGGCATGATAGACCATTTTCTTAGTCTCATTTCAAATTTCTCTGTTCTTGTATTTGTTTTCCCTTTTTCTTTCCCTTCCATTTTTGTCTTTATTATGTCTTGTTATGCTTTACATATCCTTGTAAGCTCCCTTAAATCTTCTTCTGGAATAAAGTGATCAGTTAAATCAATCAGTCACTCAAAAGATCACCTCCTTCTCTGCCACTGTTCAGACTTTGTTTTGCTACTCAGCACCAGTTACAAAAATCTACATCCAGATTTCCTCTTATTAGATCATTTTGTTTGTGCCCTAGATGTTTATAACTTCAGGGTGTCTGAGCCTGTGTGCAGTCATGTGGAGATTCCAAGGTTGGATAAAAATGTGAAAATATAGGGACCATCTGGAAGGAGCCCACATTAGTCTGGAATACCTGCATATGTTCGTCAGTAGTAGAGGAAAAGTAATTTTCCTTCTCCAAAATAAAAACTAAACAATTATATGATTTTAAAAAAAGAACATTTTCTAAACTACAACAACACTATAGGTTGTCTATAATTATAATGTGCCACTTTACTGAAATTACCCTAGATCAAAAAGAATAATTTTGGGTTTATTACATTGTACTCTGTGTACCATTACTAAATATAGAATCTCATATTGGTCTACTCCAAATATACAACTAACTGTTGAAACATGGAGAAAAGGAGAGCAGTTTATTGGCATGGTTTCAGCAGAGTTCTTACTGTGTTATTCTTCCTGGGTACATTTTTTTTAGACATTTAATTGTAACACACCTGCCTTATTCTCAAAGATACAAAGAAATCGTGTGTCCTAGTGTGTTTGCCTCTGAATGGGACTAAATGAGCAGCTGTATCTCCATTGCAAGTCTACCATGGATAGTTCTTCTCTAATTCTTACTTCAGATAGACAAAGGAAGAAAAATAAACTCTGCTATACTCCTGTTTTCATTCAGCAATGCATAGGTTTTGAGACTGTCTTATAATCAGTTCATGAGGGAAAATATGTGATGGTTGTCTGCCTGAATATAAAGTATATACTGAAGAATATGAATAGCAAAGAGGGTGTTATTTATGGACTGAATTTGGCTCCCCTCCCATTCATATGTTGAAGGTCTTCCCCAGTGTGACTGTTTTGGAGATGGAGCTTTTAAGTAGGCAATTAGGGTTAAATGAGATCATAAGTATGGGACCATAACCCAGTACCTCTGGTGTCCATATAGTAAGAGGAAGAGACACCAGGAAGGCACACACAAAGGAAAGGTCATGTGAGGACACAGAAATTTGCCATCTGTGAGCCAAGGACAGAGGCCTCAGGAGAAACCAACCCTGCCAATATCCTGATCTTGGACTTCCAGCCTGCAGAACTGAGAAATAAATTTCTATTGTTTAAGCCATGCTATTTGTGTTATTTTCTTATGGCAGCCCTACAGAGGTGGATGTGTACTAAGTGAAAAATATATTTATTATGTGTTTGTCTAATCCTATGCAGATTATATTATTTCAAACCCTACTGCAGACTAAGAGTAAGCAGACTACACGTTCTTATATACATTCTGTAAATGAGAATATAGGATTAGAGAGGACTTGACCTCTAGTTATTGACTGGAAGTACAAATGCAAGGGCCATTCCTTTATGGAATCCCTTGTGTGTATTTCTCATCTTCCAACACTTACTCCTCTATTCATACACTTTTGAAGCATACATTGAAATACACATTTTCTACATAGAACGTGATAGCTTTTATTTGGCCCTGTGTAGTTTACCAGCTCACTTTTATACCCAAATGCAGCATAGAAGCTTTGGCATTGGGAAAATATATTAGCTCCTATGCTGCTCTGATAAAGTAGATTTCAAATAATGCTAGCTAACTGGAGCGCCCCAGTGACATTACAGGGCCTCACTTGAAGGACTTCAGGGTATTCTAACTAAAAATTATACAGTGATTTTTTTTTAATTCCCACAAGAGACATTATAATTTGATTCATGGTAGAATCAAGATAGGAAAGTAAAAGTTGAAGACAGGGCCACAGAGCAAATCAGAATGCTATGAGATAATGCGATCCTACCATTCACTATAAATGAGCACTAATTTACTTCCAGCATTCCGATATGTTTGTATTAATTTATTCAAAACCAGCATATAAACAGTTTTGTAATTTAAATGCTGATTTGGATGGCCAGCCACTTGCCAATGATTTGATAAGTTTTGACAATTTTCATTTTTTATAAAGATGTTCATGGAGTAATTTTTAATTGTACTGTAAAAAGAGATAATTTGGCCCAGACAGCAATGGAAACACCACTTTCTGAGTAAGGAAGAACTTTTCTGCCCAGTTTGTATATTGTATTTACTTTTGACAGGAGCTTGCCAACTGAGGCAACCTAACGATCTGAAATTCAACATTAGAGGTAACTGCCTATACGAGCAGGATCAGTTGTGTTACATTATGTGAAGGAGGAGACCTTCATTTTTTTTAACTAGGATGTTTATTTTTCTTTGAGGCTATCTGCATTTGAAAATCACTTGTATTCTCTTTAAATTTCATGAACAAAATAAAAAAATTGGATCAATTTTGAACATGTTTCCAAAAAAAAGAAACGAGTTTATAAGTTGGAGCTTAATATGAGAATAGAAAGATGTTAAAAGCAGACTAATCTTTTTAAAACATTATTTATTTTAATTCAACTATAATTAACATAGAGTATTACATTAATTTCAGGTGTACAGTTTAATGATTCAACAATTCTGTACATTACTCCGTGTTCATCACTGTAAGCGTACTCTTAATAACCCTCACCTATTCCACTGTTCCCACCCACTCACCTCCCCGCTGGTGATCACCAGTTTGTTTTCTGTATTTAAGAGACTCTCTTTTTTTAATTTGTCTCTTTGTCTCTTTGTTCATTTGTTTTGTTTCTTAAATTCCACATATGAGTAAGTCATATGGTATTTGTGTTTCTCTGACTTACTTCTCTTAGCATTATACCTTCTAGAACCATCCATTTTGTTATAAATGGCAAGATTTCATTCTTTTTTTATGAGTAATATTTCATTGTAAATATTGTATATATCTCTGTGTACACACACACACACACACACATACCGTATCTTCTTTATCCATTCCTCTGTAGATGCATACTTCGGTTGCTTCCATATCTTGACTATTGTAAATAATGCTGCAGTAAACATAGGGGTATGTATATATTTTCAAATTATTGTTTTTGTATTCTGTAGGTAATTCTATTTTTAATTTTTTTGAAGAGCCTCCATATTGTTTTCCATGGTGACTATACCAGCTTGCATTCCCACCAGCAGTGCAAGAGGGTTTCTTTTTCTCCACATCATCACCAGCACTTGCTGTTGCTTGTTTTTTATTTTAGCCATTCTGACAGGTGTGAGGTGGTATCGCATTGTGGTTTTGATTTGCATTTCCCTGGTGATTAGTGATGTTGAACAACTTTTCACATGTCTGTTGATCATCTGCATGTCTTCTTTGGAAAATGTCTATTCATGCCTTCTCATTTTTTAAATTGGATTATTTGGATTTTTTTGGTGTTGAGTTGTGTAAGTTCTTTAAATATTTTGGATATTAACCCCCTATTGGATATATCACTTGCAAATATCATCTCCGATTTGGTGGGTTGTCTTTTTGTTTTGTTGATGATTTCCTTTGCTGTGTAAAAGCTTTTTATTTTTGGTGTAGTCCCAATAGTTTAATTTTGCTTTTGTTTCCCTTGTCAAAGGAGACATATCTAGAAAAATGTTTCTATAGCTGACCTCGTAGATATTACTGGCTATCTTTTCTTTTAGAAATTTTTTGGTTTCAGGTCTCACATTTAGGTCTTTAATCCCATTTGGAGTTTATTTTTGTGTAGGGTGTAAGAAAGTGGTTCTGTTTCATTCTTCTGGATGTGGCTGTCCAAAAAGCAGATTAATCTTTTTTTCCCCAAAGCTTTTATTTATTTATTTGAGAGAGAGATAAAGAGTGCAAGTAGGGAGAGGGCAAGAGGGAGAGAGAGAGAGAGTCTTAAGCAGACTCTATGCTGCTCATGGAGCAGGACACAGGGCTTGATCCCACAACCCTGAGATCATGACCTGAGATGAAATCAGTCAGACACTTAACTGACTGAGCCACCCATGTGCCCCAAAAGCAGATTAATCTTTAATGAGGATGAAGGTCTAGGTACAGGAACCAGATTTTTATTTCCTTTGACACTAGGCATTTTTAGAATCATGTGAATACATGTTTTGCCTTGAAAAGTGTAATTAGAAAACTAGAAAATGGGAAGCCATGTCTGACACCTCCTTCTGCCCTACCCTATATATAACCTATCAACAAATCTGGGTGGTTTACATTTGCTTTGCTAAGATATCATTATTTTTTTTACCTAGATTACTATAGTAGCCATGTATTGGTTTCCCTACTTCCTCTCTTGTGTTTACCTCAATTTATCATCAGATTGATTCCAGATTAAAAAACAAATCTGGCCATCCCCTATCAAAACTTTTAAAGGGACTCCTAGTAGTCATAGGACAAACTGAAATCCTTAACATAACCTACTTGACTTTGCATGGCCTGATGCCCACATTCCTTCATAGAGAATTCTTTCCCTCTCTCTGTGATACAATCACAAAAATCTTCTTTCATATTTTCTAATTAACCTTGCTTCCTTCTGCTATGAACCTTTTCACATTCAGTTCCTGCTCTTAAAATACCATTCACCAGTCTCCTTCACCTAATTCACTTGAACTCTTAATTCACATCTCCGTTCAATTATCATTTCCTTAGGGAAGACTTCTATCATCTAAGTAGGTCAATTTCTTCCCATCATGTGCTTTCAAAGAACTTGTACTTTTCTGTCATACTGCTTTACACAGCTGTGATTTACTTTTATTTGTATATTATGCATGTTCATCTACACCACTATAAATTTGGTAGTGGCCTGGACAATGTCTGCTCTTTTATGCTGTCCCATATCAGGATCTAACACAGTATAGAGCATAGTTGGTTCTTAGTCATTTCATTAAAAGCTAATAAATTTTATCTTTGTACATCTAATGACTCATTAAAAATTTATAACCTCTATTTTTGTTCCCTCTCACAGGAATACAATTTCTACATACAGTAGGCACACACAATTTTTTGTGTGTGAAAATTTCAAATGTACCAGAGAAACATGGTAAGATCTTAATTTATGCCTTAGAAAATGTCAGTAGTATGATGTACTGTGGCACTTAGAAATGTTTTATAGTACTTAGATCTAGGTGTATTTCTTTTAAGTATAATTTTATTTGTCTTATGGAGTCCCTACTTCAGTGGAGTTTAAATATTCACATAACAATATTAATTAAAAGATCATCTTGTCAGAAAAAGATCAAAGCTTGAATTTTGTCAATAATCTCTTATGTCTTAATTACACATGAAGTTCCAAAAACATAAACATGCTTTAAGAGATATGTTGACCAATACAGCCCAATTTTAATGTTAGAAAATTATATAGATAAGATTTTTTTAAAGACCTATCTATCTGGAAAGGTATACTCTCATAGAGGCCAAAAGGCCAAAAGAATATCATTTATAATATAATTTATGGGGTGCCTGGGTGGCTCAGTCGTTAAGCATCTGCCTTCGGCTCAGGGTGTGATCCCGGCATTCTGGGATCAAGCCCTGCATCAGGCTCCTCTGCTGGGAGCTTGCTTCTTCCTCTCCCACTCCCCCTGCTTGTGTTCCCTCTCTCGCTGGCTGTCTGTCAAATAAATAAATAAATAAATAAATAAATAAATAAATAAATAAAATATTTTTAAAAAATGATATAAAGAATTTAAAAATAGATGGTCATGAGTTTGCAGTGCTCTCCAGTTAATATATATTTTACTCATTACATTTATTTGAACGTACTTAATCTCCCTAGATTAGAACAAAGTGTAGTCATTTAGACTGGCTAAGAACAAGCAACACTGAGAAGGCTTTGAACACACTTTAGGTTTGCAGAAGATAAGTTGAATGAACTGATTTTATGGGTTCCACGTTCATTTTGGGTAAGCTAGGTTGACTTGTATAGTTGTTTTGTTATAGTCTGTATTGGATACCTTCCTCTTGTTATGCCTTAAGCCTTACTTCCTCCTTATGTGTTATTTATGTGGTCCATTTGTCATAATCATTTCTAAATCAACTCAAATTGCATACTCATTTTGATTATTTGACATTTAGGATGGTTTATTTTTCACCAACTTATTTCATAAAATGGGTGTTTTATTCATACACTGTGGCAAAGAGAATAAATTATGGTGGTATACCTTCCTAGAATTTCACAAGATAGTTAAAACTTACATACAAAACTTCACAATAACCCAACATTGTGATTTGTATTTGAAATCAGGGCCAGAATTTCCCTGGTTTTCATTAGTGAAATATTCATTTCTCTGTGTCCAGGGGAAAAATACATTTTCTCTTGAATGTAGAGCTCATGGTACTGAATTTAGCAATTCCAGATAAGTTCGAGAGTTCATTATTTCTGCCCCACCTTGGGCTGAGTTGGGTTAACTTAATTGTGGCTATCTTTCCCCATGTTAACAGCAACACTGAAAATAATTTAATGCAGTCTGGGGCACTTTACCCATTCTGTGAACTCCAGATAAGTCCCAGACGAGCTACAGAAAGGAAGCAATATTTGATGAGGCAGGAAGTCTGCATTTATTAGCAGCAAGTGCTAGGTTGCCACTAGGTATCAGAACCCTCCTCTCATCCACTTCCAGGCTGTCTTAATACACCTGTAGTTCCAATGCATATATAATGGATACCTGTGTGACCAGAAAGCCCATTATTATTAATTCCTAAGGTTAACAATGTTTATATCTTTCCCTTTATAAACATTTGTCTATCTAAGAGATAAACATTATTATTATTATAATTTTATAAATAACCCAAATTGGCTAATTTTGACATACTAGATGTCAGTTGTTTGATTCTTAACCATGGAACTGTAAACATCTAGGTGGTAAAGAGACAACCAACCCGATAATCCAGAGACATGGGTTCTTCCTGCTTGTTTTCTGAGGAGAGCAGGTCCTTCAACACTTAGGATGTATTCCCATTTTTCGGTCATCCCTAAGCTCTCTCCATCTCTAACACTCTCTCTTTCTATAAAGCAAGTTGAGATTTATGAAAACATCACACATATTGATGTATAATATATTTTTTTAAGTCTATAGGCTATTTCTGTACCATCTAAGCCTTTGCTAACACATCCTTAATTCAGCCTTTTTTCAGGAAACAGTCATGCCCTATATCTCTTCTAATTGTTCCATTCACTTTTCTTAATGTTACAGGTAAACCAACATTAAAGGAGTCATATAGTTTTCTCTTCATTTTTTTCCCATTACTATTGGAGACAGTTGTCTTAAAGTTCAAGTTGACTTCTAAATTAGTTTGGCAAACATTATATCTATAGGCCATCTAAAAGAAGCACCAGTATCTCTACCCGAAGAACAGAATTGGGTCACCAGGTACATTAGTGCATCATAGGCAATTTTTCTTTCGCATGCTGGAAAAGGAGAAGAGAGCAAGAAGCACTAGAAATGCAAAATCTTCCATGATTAGTTTGTGTTCAGGAAAGGAAAATGTGCATCTCTGAAGTGATTAGTTTGTGAAACATTAGCTTTAAAAGCTCTGTAAATCATGGTAAATTTTGCTCATGTTCCTTAGTTCTGCCACTTCAAAATCGTCATGGAAGTTATAGATTTTACAATATCTGGGCATTCAAGTGGAAACAATTCTCAAAGCTCACTACTGAGTGCCTCCTACGCTGGCACATGATTTGTCAGGGCCCCCAATAGCCTCCCTACCCATGAAATAAGAACAAGGAATTCCCAAATTCCATCACTGATTCACTGTTGATAACCTCAAAATTCCAGTGCTAATGAGTTTAATAAAACAAACAAAAATCGTATAACCTTATTAGGACAGCTTAGGGTAGATTCCAGTTTGAGGAGTTGTAAAATATTTTCAGATGTTTGATTTCTTTTCTGCCTAATAAATTTTATGGGTTCATCGTCTATTACCACTGAGGAGGATTAAGCCTGCTGGGGAATGCACCATTCTTCTTTGTACTCAGAGGGGAGGGAATGACCAGTTAAAAAAAACCTATTGGATTTAAATCTATTAAGAGGACAATTAAAAAGAAATAAGAGTGAGATAAAGCAGGAGCAGTTTAAGAACAGCTGAAATTTAGAAAGGAGAGACCTAATGTCTCTGAAAAACAAAACGGAATCCAGTGATACTCCCTACTTAGTGCAAAAGTGGCTAAAAGATGTAAAAGAGAATATATAGGTAACATATATACATATATATGTAATAATATATATGCTATAATATAATATGATGATACGTATTTAATTGCCAATCACTAAATGATAATAGCATTTAGACAAAGTAAAAATAGAAAACAGAATCAAAACTCACCATTTTGAAAGAAATACCAAAATAAAACTTTAAAAGAAGAGATTCATTCATTTTAATATTCCCAGTAACTAGCTCAGTGCATGAAACATAGTAAAAATGCAATTAACACATGAATTAATGAATAATTGAATAAATGAGTGAATGTGATGCAAGCAAAAGAGATACCTTAGAATCTTTGTAAGTTAGAGGTGTCTGGCTCAGTTGGTAAAGCATGCAACTCTTGGTCTTGATGATGAGTTCAAGTCTATGAGTTCAAGTCCTTTATGTTGGGGATAGAGTTTATTTAAAAAAAAAAAAGGATAAAAACAGATTAAAGGGGAGCCTGGGTGATACAGTCACTTAAGTGTTGGACTCTTGATTTCAGCTCAGGTCGTGATCTCAGGATTGTGAGATCCATCCCCACATCATGTGGAGTCTGCTTGAGATTCTCTCCCCTTCTCCCTCTGCCCTTCCTACTCATGTTCTCTCTCTCTCTCAAATAAAGCTTTTTAAAAAAAGATTAAAAATAAATAAATAAATCTTAGTTCTATGCCTTAAGATCAAAGAAGAAATACCTGATTTTAATTTTGTGTTTTTTGTTTTGTTTTTAAAGAGAGAGAGAGAGAGAGAAAGCTTGTGTGCACATGCACACAAGGAAGAAAGGCAGAGTGAGAAGGGAAGAGTGAATCCCAAGCAGCCTCTGTGCTTAGCACGGAACCTGATGCTGGGCTTGATCTCACAACCTTGAGATAATGACCTGAGTTGAAATCAAGAGTCTGACGCTCAACTGACCAAGCCACCCAGCTGCCCCTATAGTTTTTTTAATGTATACTGTTATTCCTGAAGTTTTCTGCACTACACAAACACAAGAAAGGATTGTGATATTTGTAGTGGAAGGTCTGTGTTTTATGCATTAACTAAGAAGAGGGAAGAAGAGGGGTTGTGGAGAGGAGTGAAGAGCACAGTGAGATCATGAAGGTGGACATTAGGAAATTACCAGTTTGACTTTAAGCTCCTCAATTTCCATGTCGAGAAAGGTGGCCACATGGTAGGCAAGGCTTCTGCTGCTCATTTACTCTAAGATGGGCAATACTTTCCCTTCACGAAACCCATGCTAGTTGGTGGTCAGAATTAGTCAAATCAAAGTAAGATCAAACCAAAACATGTAAAGAACTTCGCTTGTTATAACAAGAACATTCTCTTCCATGAAAAAGTGACTACACACTTTTATAAGACGCAAGCCTACTCTGGAAATTAAATTCTCAAAACAGTTCATCTCAGCTGTTGCAAAAACCCTCACTGCCATTTGCATCATCTTCACACACAGGTGAGGCAGCATGGTGGCTGTTTGGAAGTTCTGAATCTAAAGCCAAATTGCCTGTAATCAAGTTCCCGTGAGGATTCAGTGAGTGAATAATTGGAAGCATATAGAGCAGTCATGGCACATAGGAAGCACACAATAAAATGTTAGAGCTTATTAATGTTGTGCTAATTCAGTCTTCATGTGCAGTATTTTCTGATTAGGTATATCACTTTATATGTTTGTAGTACTTTTACTTTAAAGACCACTTTCACATGTACTCTTGCATTTGGGAAATGGTTAGTAGCCTTGCCTCGGTCAGTCCTGTTTTGAACTCTAATTCAATTTATCTGCATGACTTTGAGTAAGTCAGAACCTCTGAAAGTCAGTTATCTCACAAGTAAAATTGGGGTTATAATCATTCTTTACTTATACTAATTGTAAAGTAAATAAAAATACTAGTATAATACTTGTATATACTGTAGTGTGTGCTGAATAATCTATTATTCACTACTACCGCAGTGTTAGAGTAAGCCTTAGACTCTTCATAGTCTCCACTCCCAAAGTGATGCCTCTGCGGGAATACATCAACACCTGTGTAACTCAACAAATCGATATTGAATTTAGCAGCTTTTCCCCATAAGCTAAACTTCTTCCTAAATTTTTATTTCCAGTATCTTTCCAAACAACCATATTTGGTAGGACTCCTATTGCTATGATTCTGCCATATTGGCTTTTTATGTAGATGAACAAACTGAACTGAGAGAGGTTATGTGGCTTGCCTGTGGACACATAGTGGGTAAGAGACAGAGAAGTGAACTGATCACAGGTCTGAATTTAGAGCTTTTTTCCCCTCCTTGCTGCAGTTTCCTGCTACTTTTGAAAGTTGCATAATTGCAATAAGTCATCTACCAAACACATCCTCTGTGAGTGAATATCTGTGACATTTACACATATTGTTCATCTCTCTTGCACTGCCGAAACATCCAATCTAACAAAATCTATCCTATGGTCTTAGACTAAAATATGCTTTAAAGTAAGTATCACATAACCATTCATTTTAAGGTATGAAGTAAACATACTGCTGGTACCTGCAGAGTAAATTGATGTTTTTCTTAATGCTAAGCTTTTGTTACTTTTCTCTGGTGCACTCAAAGGTTGCACTTTAATGCAATGATGCTAACCAAAATGTGTGAGTTAATAACAAAAGCAAAGCACCCTCCTAAGTGGTACACATAAAATCTCTCAAACAGAATGCGGTTACCTTCCCCCCAAATCTAAGCATTTCCCATGTGAATTTCTCTTCTATTCAAAGAGATTAGTTGCACTGATGTCTGAAATTCCTCAGTCATCTGGCACAGAGACAAAAAGCTGTGACATATACAAACATCACCTTCCAGATACACACACACACACACACACACACACACACACGAAGGAGACTCACAATTTAATGCTTGGGAGACTAACTGAAAATAATTAACTCTCTATATCACTTGTGGTGGCTATTTATTGTTCCTTGCAAAATCAATGTTTAAGCATTTAGGACAAAGCCCACTTTATCCAAGGACTGAATTAGTATTTTGAATTGTATGTTGAACTGACATTGTGTTTCTCAGATTTAATTAATTCACAGTTGGGTGTGTGTGTGTGTGTGTGTGTGTGTGTGTGTGTGTGTGTTTCAGTAAAGCAGAGAGCTCCAAGGGTAATACCCTCCTAAAAAAAAAAAAAAGAAAGAAAACAAAATTCTGTCATGCGTATCTCAGATCCTGGATGTTACAGGCAGAAAAATTCTGTTTGAAAAGATAGAATACCTATTCAGAATATGAGATTGGAACCAAAAGGATGATTACCACAGGGTGTGATTTCTGCCCTTCCTCATTTCTTCTGAATCTGGTCTTTCAGAGATCAGTGTTGACCTCCTAAACACAAAAGACTTCATTTTCTTTCCTTTCTAGGCAGTGTTCCACGCTGTTCACAGACATCTTTGTCATGAAACTACCTTTTTTATACTTTAATTCATTCGGTAGTATTTATTGAGGCATTCTCTGTGTCAAGCACAATTTTAGGTATTATGAATCTAATAGTGAACAAAACAGGCCAGGCTCTCTTCTATCACTTTTTGCCTCCTCAAACCTGTGTAATGTACTTACCTTCCCACATTCTACCCTTGGATTTTTTGCTCAAAGCTGTCTACCAGTTTTACTACATCTGTTCATTTTCTCATGCCTCAACATTGCCTGTTTGCTGAAGACACCCAGAATGTATCTATTTGCCCACCATCTCTCCATAACCCACCCCCCTCTAAAACGATGCCATTTCTGGGATACATCAGCACCTCTGTAACTCAACAAATATAACCTGAACTTTTTCTCCTAAGGTAAGCTTCCCCCAAAGTTCCCATTTCCATTATTTTCCCAAATACTCATTATTAAGAGCGCTCTGACTCTTGTCTGCCATTTCTAATCATCTGTCATTGTTTTGGTTCTACATCTGTATTAACTCTAGAATCCAGTCTCATCTCGCGCCACAACTTCATCTTTATTCATGCAATAATTTCCTGAGTGGCTGTCCTGTCTATAAATGTTCATTTTTCCATTCAGATCCATGTTCTTTTACACATTAAATTACAACTGTGATCATTTCTGAAGGCTTTCTCAAAAGTTCACTTGTTTCTTGTTACCTGTCATATAAATGAGCTTCCAATTAAGACTCTATGAGGGACTCCTAGTTTTTCCTCACAAATTCCATAGCCCACAGTCTGGTGATGTGACTACTTTCCTCTAAACCATATGGAAGCCTGTATTCTCTCTCCTTCCTCTAATAACTGTATTATTCCCAGCTGAAATGCCATTTTTCTACTGTCTTTACTGAAATTATCCTTCCATTTCTAGATAAAGTCATATTCTCCCACAAAGATTTTCATTATTTCTCTCGTTCACAAGTCGTGTCTTTCTCCTTAAACTGTTAACACCAATGGAATCTTTACATTGAAAATTATGATAATCTTTGTCTACTTACCTGGAGTAGAAACATATACCTATGCTGAAAATATGATACATCTAGTGGACTTGGAAGAATGAGTGAGAAAAGGGTGCAAGAATGAAAGAGGAGTATCAGGTATCAAAACCCTGTTGCTAAGATTACACCAAATATTTATTACTTTTGGCTCACCATCAGCATCTGATGCCACCACTCTCGTGTATCAGAAAGGGTGGCAAAATGTCCAGTATATCTGGACCCAAATGAATTTGGGTTTCCTATTAAACTCCTATGCTGACATTACCAGCTCTTGTGACCTGCTTTTAGAGTTTCTCAATACTAAATATACTTTCAGCCAGATGTCTGTGATATCTAGGTGTTACTGAGGAAAAGACCCTCCAAAGAGCAACTGAAGATTGATAGTACTTCCTATCTTTTTAAAAATATGGAAATGGGGGCGCCTGGGTGGCACAGCGGTTAAGCGTCTGCCTTCAGCTCAGGGCGTGATCCTGGCGTTGTGGGATCGAGCCCCACATCAGGCTCCTCTGCTATGAGCCTGCTTCTTCCTCTCCCACTCCCTCCGCTTATGTTCCCTCTCTCGTTGGCTGTCTCTCTCTGTCAAATGAATAAAATCTTTAAAAAAAAAATATGGAAATGGTCTTAACTGTTTTACATTATAAAGCTATTTCCTGTTTATTATAAACAAATCTGAAAATGCATAAAATATGAAAGAAAAAATTATCTTTGATCCTACAGGCTGCTGAAATTTCTGTGAATATTTCATATATTTTTCTAGGATTCTTGTGCCATATATATAAAACTTTTACATATATATGTGTAAGAGTTTGAAGTGGTAAATATATGTGATCCAAATTATAAGTAAATTTTTGGAAGGATAAATAATTTTATATAAATATAGAAAAAAATTAACGTGGTTATTGAAAAGGACATCCAGAAATCCATTAGAGAAAAACAAACATTGACTTTGTGATTCCTTTATCTTGCTGATATGTATCATGATAATTATTTTTGTCCCTTTTCTGTTTTGAATGATATGCTATGCATTTGCATTACCTGTAGACATTTGTAAAATAATTTAGAAATGCACTATTGTTAGACTATGTGCATTTTCTGCAAGTAATGGCCTAAAAATCTTGTGGAAGAATACAGGGAAAGATTTTTTTCTATCCGGTAAGTCCAACCTCGCATCTTAAAGAAAAGTCGTGGAACAATGAAGACTACATAAGAGAGAAAGCAGAAAGGCCCTAGGATGTCATGATTTAAGTGTGAAGAAATAAAGATATTCTCTTCTTTTCCTTCTTCCCTTCAATCAGATGTCCCCTGTTCCACATTTTCTACAATAGTGGAAGGTAGAAAACCAATTAAACATAAAAAAGAGTCATCCAAATTAAATAAATAAATAAATAAGTAAGTAAATGTATGAGGTCTAACAATGCATGCTAATATAGAGCCTGTCTTTTTCACTTAAAATATGAGAGGAACATATTCTCCTATCAATATATATATATGTAAATCTGTACTGTTATACTGATACCTTGATCATATGTGAAAATCAATATTTTAATTACTTATGCATTATATTTTTATTCTATTTTAATTTTTTTTCAAATTCACCCATTCCTGATATTTCAGTAAACATCCTTGAACACATACTAGAAGTGGAGCTGTTGCATAAGCTCGTCTGCATATTTTTAAGATATTTGATAGGTATGTCTTCACAAACCAACTAACAATAATCTTGTTGTCTGACAATGAATGCATTTTAATGTGTTTACTGACCATCTCAAAGTTGTTTATTGTTCCCCCCCCCTTTGATAATTTCTTACTCCTGTGCCTAGGTCATCTTCCTACTGGGTGATTCTCTTTTTCTACTTAATTTATAAAAGCTCTTTATAGAGTCACTACTAATTCACTTTAATGCATTTATATTTGTCATTTGACTCATAATTTGATTATAGTAGAGGCATGGGTAAAAGTGTTACCACATAAGCCCTTTAATTTTAAAGGAGTTATTTCTCTTAATCTTATTCTTAATGGTTTTACCCTTGATGCCATCTTTAGAAAGACCTTCCTCATAACCAGTATAATTAAAGTGTTTATCTGTACTTCTATTACTTTTATGATTTTCTTGTTTAACCCACACAGTATTCATTTTAGAAGAAAATGTGAGATAAGGATTTAAACTTGTTTCTTTCCAAATGATTTGTCAGTTGTCCCACATTATCGTATTCATTCAGTCTTTCTCAATCTGGTTTAAAATGCCATATTTTATGGGGTTTTTTCTTTTTACAATTTTTTCCCTGCCATTCAGCTATGTTGCATATAGTGACATAGATACTGAAATATTTACATATTATATCTTTATAATAATAGATTTTAGTGTCTGATAGGGAAAGTCTCCTCACCTCACCCTTGTCTGCCCTAACATTATTTTTCCCAGATGCACTTTATAGTCATTTTGGTCTAGGATCAATCATGACCTTTTCAGACTGAAAACTGCTTGTTTGGTACTTTAAAGTTTATTCATTTCACACAATTACACATCAACCAAGACTATGATACTGACCAAAATTCCATTTTGTCAATTTTCAATAAAAATAGTCAGAAATATTGGAATATCCAGCATTCTTTGATCAGCAGATTCTCTTGCTCTTGTAAATCATTTATTTTCAATGAGAAATTCTCAGCCTAATCACTCACACTCCATTAGCTTCATTCTCCCTTTTTAAGTAGTTCTACATGAGAAGGTAAATTATATTTTAAAAGTTCCTAGTGAACAGAGAATCAGAAGACGATGATGTAAATACATAAAATGTTTAATTGCATCACAGTTTCTGGGATGCATCCATTACACAATATAGTTTTGGCAATGGGACCTGAATACTTGTGGTTTGTGGTACAGTGTTCACGGGGTAGTAGACAGGGCATGAATGAGCACTAGTGATGTTAGCTGTTATAACTTGCTTTTTTCAATCTATGCTTCTTTACCTAACAAGTCTCATTCTGGTGGACTTACCACCAGATAGCCCCATCATACCATTACATCGAGTTTTTTGTCTTTTTATATAGTTTTGCTCAGATAAGATCTAGTCCCTTGTTACCCAAGGATGACGTATAGACCAGCAGGATCAGCATTACATAGGAGCTTGTTTTTGACACAAGCTCCCAGACCTTGCTTTAGACATACTGATACCAAATCTACCTCCCCCCAGGTGTGTACATTAAAGTCTGAAAAACACTGATTAGTCCTTAGTGAATTCACCTTATAGTTTGGCATACAAACCAATAATCATAAAGCCCTAATTGCAGCTTCATAAGAGTACCTTACTGTGGCTTCCATGTTATGACAGTACTAAGTGCCACATTATGTAGATTGTTAATGACTATAGGTAGTAGTGACTCTTATTAAAGGGTCAAAGTGCAAACCAGCCCTCCTCTGTACCCAGCAATGAGTCACACTAGTTCCCTCTTCAAGTTTAAAGACACTGTGTCAAGAAAATGATGAAAACACATTGACACTTGTTCAATGATTGTAAATATCTATTTTTTTCTTTTTCTGCTAAAAATAGTTTAAGAAGGATATTTCATTTTGCATTGCTTCTGAAGTTGTCATATTTCATCATACAGCTGTCCTGTGCTTGATGTGAATAATCCAACATGTGCAATAACACTGGTTTCAGTTTTAATAAATTCTTAAGTTCTAAAAAAAAAAAAAAAGAATAGCTAAAGAAAGCAAGTCTTCTAGAAGGGAAAAATGGCATGATTCTTAAACAATGTCTTACTATAGGAAACTGTTATTTAGTGGATCAGGGACTTTGAAAGTCTGCCAAAGAATTCTTCGTATCTCTAATTCACTCAGTTGGCTTTCAGAAATGCTAACAACTATTGACTAGACTTTCACAGTACGTCAATCTTTCCAAATGAGGAAAGTGGAGGGAAAGTGGGCTGAACATGTTCTTTGCCTAGGGATGACTGTAGGATGTTTATTGACCATTTATGTTGTTAATCACTTTTTATTTCAAGTGAATAAGTTCTTCTACGGTGTATGAACTAAAAGCCAAAGTTGCTTAAAGTGTTCAGGGAGCAAAAAAAGGAAAAATACCTAGAAGTGGTCTGAAGATTAAGCTGTTTCTATCCTTGCAAAGTAAAGCATATTATTTCAAAATGTTCAGGGAATGTAGGCACCATGGATTTTTTTGCAAAAACACAGGTCCAGAAATCAAAGACTTTTGTAGACCCTACATTTTGAACTGCCAAAGCAAAAGTAGCCACATGGAAACATACTTGTTCTTTTATTATTGCCAGGAAATCTGGCCTTGAACAAATGTTGGGTAATTCCAAAGACTATCTGTGACATCCCAAAAGAGCTTTGGAGTAGAAGGTAGACGGTGTCCCTGGAGAAACAAGGTCTCATTTAAGTTCCTTCACTTCAAAGACCATATAGAATCTGTCTTTCTTAAACTCCATTGTACCTAGCATAGTAATTTGTACACAGTAAATGTTTAAATAGTAATTTGTTGCAGAAAGGGAAAAAAGGAAACTTAGAAAGGAATGAGGAAGGGAAGTAGTTACAAGGTTTTATTACATAAATGTGACTTTCTCTCTAAGGTGAACATGTCAATTCTGCTTCCCACACACACCCCATTACAGACATAGACATTCTCAGTTGTTCACATTTAATGCAGAGACTATCTGCAGAGACCAGACTGGCTTGCAAAATTATAGGAGAACTTATTAATATCATGAGGCTCACTGACCTCATTTTTAAGACAACAAATAAAATATCCATTCAAAGGAGCAGTGTTACAAAAAGATTTATGGAAAGATGAAGATCATGATCTGGTCACGTTTCACAACCCCTTTTGAGTTCTGCACATAAACCTTCACTTCCTCTTTCTCCTATCAGTCAGGGCATGATCATGTGATGCAAAATGAGCCTGGATACAAATGTGAACTAGCTTTGAGTTCAGGGATGTTTGTTTAGAACATCCCACCTGATGATCTCATCTTCTTTTGATGTGTTCTTGGCATGTGTGTGTCTCAGAGAACCTTGCTATTAAGGCTGCAAAAGTCCCCAGAAAGATTTGGGCACTTTCATTTCCTTAGAATTTAGAAGAGTTATACCATGTTCTCCTTTATAGCCAGGATGAATAGTTGGATATGTTTTAAAAATACAAAAACGAATCCCACATATAAAATAACTGGAAAATAAAAGGATATTGCTCTATGTAACTCTAATCCTGAAAGAAGACAGTTCAGATATTGTAAGGCTGAAGGACTTTATCATTAGCAAGAAAATTAACCAAGAAAAGATATTAAACCAAGGTTGTTACAAGGAAGAGAAAAGGCATATATTAAGTGCAGATTTGTGCCCCATGGGTACTCAGTATATCTAACATCCTTTTTTGCAGAAGTGATCATAATCAACATGTTACCTACAACTAGTAAGTGGCTTAGTGTTTCCTCACCAATATACTAATGACCAAAGTTGTTACAGCTCCATTTCTCCTCCTTCATCTCCCCAGAATTGGAAAGACTTACACTGTGCATAAAGGAATAACATCCACACTAGTGGAAGTTGGTGAATCATGTTTCAACTCTTAGTAGCTAGCCTACGGAATGCCCACCACATCCTAATGTAGTGTTCTTCACACACTAATAGTCAAATAGATATGCTGTGGCCTTCATAACCTCCAGGTGTTTTCCTACCTGTGTATGGTAGACAAAATACCAGTTCTCACCAATATTTTCAGCTCTACTATACTGAAAGTACATCCCCCAGCTGCCTTGCAGCACCTAGTTCTGGAAAATGGACTGGGAATGGCCTTATGCCTATATCAATATGTATCTCTCCAGAGTCCCTTCTATCACAGGAAGAGTGAGCACCTCAATCAAATTGGAGATGTTGGAATTCTGGAATTCTGAGTACTACATGGAAGAGAGTTGCCCTGGAGAGTTACCTAGACCCACAGCGGACATTGAAAGAGGTTTGGGTTGTGTTAAACCACTGAGGTTTTGGTATTCCTTATCCCAGTGCAACCTAGATATTCCTGACTAAACATAGTGGTACTTATCTTTCCTTTGCTATGCTGTGTTCTGTTATCTAAACCTATACTTTACAGACTTCTGATAAGTAACTGGCCAGAATTTTGAGAATCGTCTGTCTTGATGGAACATAATTTTCCTCTTACATTAAGCAAGCTCTTTCATCCTTGATGGCCCTCAGCAATTGTGTTAACCCACCTAAATTGGAAGAATATTACTTTGGAGGGAGTGGGGAGCATATCTGTGTCCTAACTTATGGCATGTGAATATGTTGGCAATATTAAGGTATTTCAATTAACATGAGTTTTTTTTCCTTTGTCCAAGTAGGATTTTTGAATTCAGCATTTCGCAGATATTGTTCTAACATAATTTGTGCTGCCTACTTGCACTCTGCTGCAAAAATGGGTCACTCCCTAGGAACTCGAAGTTGGATCATTTTTACAGCTTTTGATATTAGCAATTGGCTAGTCCCTGCTCCTGTGACACTATGACAGGTTTATTTGAGGATGATAAATTGAATGGGTTCATTCGTATTTCACACACAAATCCCCTAAATGTAAAGGTTAGCGATTCATTTTTTGAGTAGAAGGTGGCTTGGAGAGAATGTGTTTGCATGTTTTTAAGGGCATCTGGTATTTTAGATTCCCTCAGAGGACTTTCTGAACTAGATATCTGTGTTTACTAGGTGAACTTTTGGGGTACTTTTTGTTGTTATTTTTAAACCTAGCTTAAGAGAAGTGGGATTCGAGTAGACCCTTTTAGCAATTTCCAGTGACAGCCCTCTCTCTCCTTTTTTTCTAAGGCTAAATTTATATATATGGTATGGGTATGCAGGGGTGAATCCTGGAAAAGGTGTTCTTTGAAGAAGAATATGATGCTTATTATTGATCTAAACCAGGTAGAGTTGTCCTTAGAATCTTGCTCCCTCCAAACTCTGAAAGGCCATTTATTCCCAAGCAAGATCAGTTGACACAGATATTTATCCCCCCGGACACCCTGTCTTCACAGCCTGAAGGAGGAAGTGTGCAGGATCTGGAAAGATGGGACCTATGGTGTCTTTGTGCCTCTCTGTTCCAGCTTCTAACATTGTTGGCACCCCACAGGGAATAATAGGAAAAAAAGTTTGATCAAGCTCTAGGTAAGGGGAATATTTTTATAGTTTTAAGATGAGAGAGTGGACAGAATTGAAAACACATTTCTTCCATGTTTAGCAGATTATCTTACTCTGAGATTGGCCTTCACAGTGCTTCCTGAATTTATCATCTAGTCTTGTGCTTGATCTCAGTCTTGGTGTTCACCAGGTTCCAAGCTTTATACACGGAGGTAGACAGAATAATGGCTGCCCAAATGTGTCCGTAATCCTAATGCTGGAAGGTGTGGATATGTCCTGCTACATGGCAAAAAAAGACTTTGCAAGTGTGATTAAATTATGGACCTTAGCATGGGGAGACTATCCGTGATCATCTGTGAGGATCCAAAACACAGAACCATTCCCAGCTGTGGACAGAGGAGGTGTGACTGTGGTAAAATGTTCAGAAATGTGCAACACTGCTAGCTTTGAATATGGAAGCTTGGGATCACAAGACAAGGAATGTGCAAAAAGTAGATGCTCTTCTAGAGGCTTCTGAAAGGAACAAAACCTGTGACATCTTGATTTTAACACACTGATATCTGTATCAGATATCTAACCTACAGAACTATAAGATCATCAAGGTGTGCTCTTTTCAGCCATAGGTATGTTGTAATTTGTTATATGGGCAATAGAAAATTAATACATACAACAAAGGGTGGCCAGCTTTAAGAATTCTATTTATTATACCCTGAAAGCACGGTCCTTTAGGTTATCTTTTTTTGTCTGTTTTACTTTATAAGAGATAAGATTGCAGTTTTCTGATTCTAAAGCCCATGTCTGTTTATTTCTTTGTTTTTGTTTTTGTTTTGTTTTCCCTATTTCATCATGCTGTGTTCACCATGGTACATGAAATTAAGTACGAAATGGTTCTAAGAAATTATGCGTCATCATTCAGATATTGTACATTTGTTCAAAAAGTGGAGTAATGCAATGTTTGCACTGAAAGCAGGAGTTTTTTAATGTGTCAGACCTCTCTGAAATCCTGCATCTGCCAGTTAGTGTCTGTATGTCATTTAGCCAGTCACTCAACTTCCCTAAACTTCAGTATCCTTGTGTGTAAACTGAGAATAATAGTAATAGTTACTTCACAGGGTTAGTGTGAGAATGAATGGATTAATAAATATTTTTTAGAATTTGTGGCACACTGCACTCTCGATGGTAACTGTTTTTATGATGGTGGTTATTGTCATATGATTCATGTCGTGGGTGATCATCTCTCACCCATAAGCACATATAGGGAAGATCTTGATGAGTCACAGCTTGCTTGCCTCCACGTGGGTTCTTCTCAAGAGCTGCCTGTCCTTGTATATTGTCTGATCTCCAGATAATTCCCTTTACCTATTTATGATATATTTTATGTTCATTATCCTCCTTTTCCATCACATACTTCCAGATCCTATTTCTGAAAAATATTCCATGCTTCATCCTAGGTATATGCTAAATACTTGGCCAAGAATTGCTACTTCTTGGTGAATCTCCACCACACAGGCAAACCCAGAATCCTCTATTACCACAAAGCTTCTGATGTCTTTCTTCTATTTTTTACAGTTCTCTAGACCGCAACCAATAATCATGGCCATTGCAACATTACAGCAAAAACACATCCTGCAAGCCTGTAGGCAAAATGCCTGGTTCCTCTCAAGGCAGACAACTCTCAGACTCAGAACAGCTATGCTTACTTTGATCAGGATGGGGTGTGGGTAATAGTGGAAAAGTGAAACGACGTTTCTGTGAGGAGTTAAGACTCTCTAGACCCGATTTCTGTTTTAAAATCATATTAGCAGACTCTTTTAACAGCCTCAGGATGTGATCCATATACTATAAATCTGTTATCACTGTGAAGCACAATGATTAGCTAAGTTCTTTGTAGCTAACTGGAGATAAAGACATCAGTGTGATGGCGAATGCAGAGAACTGGGAACTCATTCTCCTTTTCCCTCTGGCAGGTCCCAGAAGCTCTCCCTTCTCTCCCTTGCTATTTAATTATATTGATCTAATACCAATTTTGCAATTTGGACTGCAAAACTTTTGCTGATTAGGCCAGCTTATGCTTAAAAAAGTAAATTAAAAATATAATCATATGATTTACATCTACAGTAGAAAACTGAACTGTAGTAAGCACAGCACAAGGAGGAAAGAACAGGTAGGCTTATGAGAAAACCCCATTTTTTTTTTTTTTGAGAGGAATAGAGAGAGAGAGAGAGCAGGGGAGGGGCTGAGAGGAGAGGGAGAGAGAATCTCAACCAGGCTCCATGCTCAGTGCAGAGACTGATGTGGGGCTGGATCTCATGACCCTGATATCATGACTGAGCAGAAATCAAGAGTCGGATACTTAACCACCTGAGCTACCCAGCCCCCCCCCCAACTTTTTTTTTTAATGAAACCAAGCTGCTGGGAACTTTTCTTCCAATTGACTTCTATGTATGGAACAAGTTTTAAGCAAGGGTAGGAATGGTCTTTGGAAGAATAAGTTGGGAGAGTTAATTTATTTATTAAAGCAATAAACCTGTGCTCTTGTAAAAAGGAAAATACTTGGCATGATGGCTTGAAGATCTTGACTTTGAACCTGCTAACACCACTTAGAAACTGTGTGATCTTGGAAAATGTAAATAACTGTTAGGAATTTCAGTAATCCCATCGATCAGTAGTGAAAATACTACCTGTTTTACTCAACCACAGGGAGTGGTTTGGAGGATAAAATAATACAAAGACTGTGACATTTATGAAATATAAAGCAGTCACTTCATTTGAGTTTTGTTATTATATGTAGAAATGGGGTCTTATTTCTGGGTCTGAAAGAGACATCTAAACATAATCTTTAATTCTGTGGTTGAAGAAATAGATCTAGAGGTTACATAAATCAGCCAGATTTGGAGAGCAAGTCAGTAGCAGAAATGTTTAAGGACATCTACATTTGTGGCAAAAACACAGTCTCTACCATGGACTAAAAAACACATAATCATACTGATATATGCAGTAAAAGAACTTGATGATATTCAAACCCATTCATAACAAAAGCGCTAAAACAAAACACCAAAAACCTAGGAATAAAAGATGTGATTGTTATTTTTTGTATCAACTTGGCTGAGCCATGGTGACCAGATATTTGTTCAAACATTCTTCTGGATGTTTCTGTGAGGGTGCTTCTTAAATAAGATGAATTAACGTTTAATAATACATATATTTAAGAGGTCAGAAGACTCCAGGATGGAATTCAGACAGTGACCAAAAAATCTAACTGTATTAAAAATGTATGGAATAACCTCCCTGAAGAGGCTAGGAGAAAAGGTGCTGACCTAGGTAGGGTTATAGATAAGTGGAAACTCTAAGACTAAAATGAAAAAGTTACAAAGATAGTACATAAGCACTGTATTATATAGTTAGTATAATTGTTTTCTATGGGGTACAGTTGATAATTCTGAAACCACTATACATGTATACTGGAATTGAAAAATTCAGTAAATTGATGGTAGATGGTGAGAGACAGTTTTTTCATTGCTAGAGTGGTTTCTTGGATCATTCTAGCCTTCCCACCTTACTTATCTGTAACCTCCCACTGCAACAATGAAAAACCTGTCTCTCACCATCCAGAGTTTGAAACATCAGAATGAAGTTATAGTAATTACTATAAGTACATATGGAAATATATAGAAATATTTATAGATATGTACATATGTAGAGAGAGACATATGGAAACACATATAAATGTATAGAAATACAGATTATATAATAATGTATAGTAAATATATATATAAATATATAAAAATACATATAATATATATTTACTATACATTATTATATAATATATGTATTATATAATGTATGTATATTTAATGAATGCATAAAGACAGGGAGGGGGCGCTTGACTGGCTCAGTTGGAAGAGTGCACAACTCTTTTTTTTTTTTTTTTGAAGATTTTATTTATTTATCGACAGAGATAGAGACAGCCAGCGAGAGAGGGAACACAGCAGGGGGAGTGGGAGATGAAGAAGCAGGCTCATAGCGGAGGAGCCTGATGTGGGACTTGATCCCATAACGCTGGGATCACACCCTGAGCTGAAGGCAGACGCTTAACCGCTGTGCCACCCAGGCGCCCCAGAGTGCACAACTCTTTTTTTTTTTTTTTAATGATTTTTTATTATATTATGTTAGTCACCATACAGTACATCCCCGGTTTCCGATGTAAGGCTCGATGATTCATTAGTTGTGTATAACACCCAGTGCACCATGCAATACGTGCCCTCCTTACTACCCATCACCGGTCTATCCCATTCCCCCACCCCCCTCCCCTCTGAAGTCCTCAGTTTGTTTCTCATAGTCCATAGTCTCTCATGTTTCATTCCCCCTTCTGATTACCCCCCCTTTCTTTATCCCTTTCTTCCCCTACTGATCATCCTAGTTCTTATGTTCCATAGATGAGAGAAATCATATGATAGTTGTCTTTCTCTGCTTGACTTATTTCACTTAGCATTATCTCCTCCAGTGCTGTCCATGTTGTAGCAAATGTTGAGAACTCGTTCTTTCTGATAGCTGAGTAATATTCCATTGTATATATGGACCACAACTTCTTAATCCAGTCATCTGTTGAAGGGCATCTCGGCTCCTTCCACAATTTAGCTATTGTGGACATTGCTGCTATGAACATTGGGGAAGAGTGCACAACTCTTGATCTCGGGATTGTTAAGTTCAAGCCCCATGGTTGTAGAGATCACTTAAATAAATATTTTTTTTTTTTAAAAAAAGAGAAAGAGATTAGTATATACACATGTATTTCCTTGCTCTTGTCAGATGAGACGGCCTAGAAGAAATCACACTCTAGGAACAGCAATGAACCAACCTGGTGTCCAGGTCTTGGTTTCTAATACCATTTTCCAATAAAAGGTATTAGCACTATTTGAAGATAATTCTGATTCTGGGGCTGGAACAGGAAGTATACAATAAACAAGGAAAAATCCGATGATCACAGCCAAGAGGAACGTAAGGATACATGACACTTCATGTATGTGGTATCTTGAAAGGTATTCTGAAACAGTAAAAGGGCATTAGGTAAAAAGTAAGAAAATGTGAATAAAGATAATGATGATGATGACATGTCAATATTGGGTCACTAGTGTGACAAAGGTTCCATACTAACTTAAGGGGGAACCTGCATATGGGATATATGACAACTGTCCGTACTATCTTCATAACTTTTCTATAAGTATAACAGTATTCTAAAATTGAAAGCTTATTTGAACAGTTGTATGTATTAGCTTTATGGAATCAGTCATGTTACTTAAGTTGCCTGAGAATTACTTCCTTATTTTGTAAAATATGATAATAATCCCAGGTATCCTGTTAAGGATTATATACATAAATTCCTTATCACATTTCTTGGCACATCGTAGATGTTAACAAATATTAATTATTTTTCCTTCTTCCCACATGTAATACAATACAATTCAAAAGACTTCCATTTCATCTTTTTAAAGGGATGCTTTTTCTTCTTTATTTTAAAAAAGACCCATTTTCTCAACAACAATATTTAATATTATGTACTAATGTAAAAATATCTTTTGGAGACTTCTTGGATATCGCAGCAACAGCAATAATTGCAGGGATCAATTGCAGTCTGTCCCTATCTTCTGAGAACTGTTCTGTGGTATAGTATAGACTGCTCATTGAATAACTAATGTTACAGTTTATCAGATTAGACCATCAGCATTAAGCCTGTGATCAATTCCCTTATTTGGTGACTGGAGCAGTAATATTCAGGGACCTATTTGTAGTTGACTGAAACTAAGAAATATAAAGTAGAAATTACATAGAGACCAAACACTTACAGAGAAAAATTCAATTGGAGAAAAATATAAAATATGCAAAGATACAATTTTAAGTATTACCTAGAGAATTCTAGGGTACACGACCACAGAATATTCTTGCAGTAAAGGGAGCAGTAACACAATATAGTTAAATAATAGAATACTTTAATTATCTAGAAATAATTTCAAACTGCCTAAGGTAGTACTGCCAGAAGTTCATAATAAGGCAGAAATAATTCCATTAAAAAAACATAAATTTACACTAGGAAAATCCAAGATAAAACAAAATCACCTGGTTTTAAAGTTAATTTTTTTCTAACACCTACTGTAACTAATCCTCTCCAAGTGAAGAAAGTCTATATTTTATATATGGCTGCCACAAATAGTGGACAAGTAAGAATACTTAAGTAACAAATATAAAGTAGCCTAATTTTTAAAAACACATCTGCATATATTACCTTATTCTCTTCTCAACAACCACATTTTGAGTCCTATTTGGCCCCATTCTCATTTTACAGATCAATAAGTGGAACCTGAGAAAAGTTGAGATACACTAAATCTCATTCACAAATATTTGTTGTGAAACTATGTGCCATGCACTGTGTTGGGAGCTATGTGTGCACTGCTCCTGATATGTCCCCACCCCTGTACAGTTTATGGGCCACTGGTGTTCAGATGGAGATGACACAGAGGGTTAGTGGTTTATCTAGCAAGGAAAACTCAACTCTAGGCTTCTTTTTATTATTTTTATTACTTTTTTATTATTTTTATTACTTTTTATATTTTTACTACTTTTATTATTTTGTAGACCACCTGACAGATTATTACCTGCCAAATTAGTGGCAGCTACACATCTGATGTGGTCTCCAGGAGAAGAACTTGCCTCTAAAGACTTGGACATGCCAGGACTTACCGTTCTGAAGAGTGATTGGCAAAGTGATGACTGTTTCCCAGAAAATAGTACCTTATACTTTTGTCCCCACTTTATCTTTCATCCCTCTACCCATGGCATCCAGCCAGTGAGGTCGGTGGGTTAGGTTTATTACTTAAAGAAGACTAACCTGGCCAGTTTTTACAGAAAACAGCAGGGCAGTTGAATATAGGTACTGCAGTCACCCCCTTGAATCGTATAAAATAAGAAAGAATAAGTGCGTTTATAAGAACACATTTTTTTATAATTGTGTATTGAAGCTCATTTTTTTTTTCATTTTAGAGCATATATTGAAATTGTAGCAATTCGTTTGATCTTTAAGATAAACATTTCAGGACGAAAGATTTGCACTTGATAAAGAGTTGACCTTTGTAACACATGTCTACTTTTATAAAAGAATGGGGAGATGTTGAGAGACTACATGTATTTTAAGCAGTCATTTAGCTTGTCCATTATTCCAAATAACTGGTTTGATTTATTTCATTTATATTTGGCTGGTCAACTCAATCAGAATGGTTGAACTGTTCCTGACATGTAAGCCAGAAATGGTGTCATTGACTTACTCAGGTTCATGAGTGTATGGTAAACAACTGAAAATGGACTTCATGAACCTTTCACAAACCAGAGAATTAAGTGTCCACATGGGAGAAGTAGTTTAAAAATCAAAGCACAACCAAGCAAAAAATGTGTTTTGATTTTTAAGTGCAAAGTCCAAATTTGTTTTTAGTTTGCCTTGAAACCTCTTTCAGAGTTTTCCTCCTAAAACTCTTCCTTCCCCTGTGGGATCATACAGAACATGTTTTGACATCTTAGTCATTTCCATAACAACAGATTACAGAAACAAGACAAGCAGTCAAACAACTAAAATGGTTTGAATTTAGAAACTGTTTTGGATCACTATAAAGAATGACATGGAATTGTATCCTTGTGGAGAGAAAAACTGTGGATCTTTTTTGCGGTTTTGATAATCTGTTGAAGGAAAAACCACTAAGACTTATAAATGTAATTTTACCATTCTTTTAAAAATGTTATGTTGTTTCTTATATCTTGATACATTTTAATTTTTTCCCCCACCTATCCCTTCTTCCTGCCATTCCATCCCCTCGTGGTTCCTGCTAAATTTGTCAGTTGGGATGTGAATGTTAAATTGTCAGTATTGACGTGTCAGTATCGCTAAGAGGAAAAGGTGGCAATACTTCATCCTGGCAGTCGTCATCCCCATTAAAAAAACAGAAACAAAACAAAACAAAAAAACTCTCTGTATTGAAAACATCTATTTTATTATGCAAAAACTAAGATAACTGAGTATTTGCATTTTGTTTTGCTTTGTTTTCTGGGGTATTTTTGTTTATTTTTTAAGGTTTTTATTTAAATTCCAGTTAGTTAACATACAGTGTAATTTTAGTTTCAGGGGTACAATATAGTGATTCAACACTTCTGTACAATACCTGGTGCTCATCACACACTCCTTAATCCCCATCACCTATTTAACCCAACTCCCCACCTACCTTCCCTCTGGTAGCCATCAGTTTGTCCTCTATAGCATTTTTAAAAATAAATTCAACATAACCAAAGCTTTAGGGAAAGTAAATGTTTGGTTGAATTTATTGAAGAACTGTCAGTTTATTCACTATGGCTGACCCTGCCTGAGTGGGTAAGCAACCTCAATTATTTCCCCATATGGGGAAGAGCCTGAGTTCTGGTGTATAATAGACCGTGATTCAACCCTCAGCTGGAAATTTACACACTGACAATACTGACTATAAGGAGTGTACTTCACCTCTTTGAGCCTTAGTTACTTCACTGATAAAATAGCAATAATAATATCCACTTCCAAAGGTTACAGTAATGTGCTTTTAAACCAAAAACTTGAAAAGCTCCAATTTGTAGCATTTATCATTTTCTATGGTGAGACTATTACACCAAGCTACCATTGTAACAACAATGAATGGGGACTTTGGAAGAGATAAGTAGAATAAGATCTCAAGAGCCAGTATGAACCAGTTCCAACATGTAAGGTTTTTAGAACTAATGAAATAAGACACTAAATCTTAAACACCTGGCACTGTAATAGGTGTTTAATAAATAGCTTTTATTGTTAATATAATTATTAGCCAAATGCATAAAGATAAGTAATCTATCTAGGCATCCCTGATCCAAAAAACGGAATGGAGGGTATTGACAGTGACTCATTTCTATACCATGCCTACATAGAGAATATTACTGACTTGGGTAACTTAGTCAACCCTAAGCCCAAAGTTATATTTCTTTCTCCTTTGAACACAATTAAGGAATTAAGTAAGTTAGGTGGGTTTCTGGTTCTTTCAGCTGATATTTCCAAAGTAATGGTCCTAGATTATCAAAACCTACTGAGTTGAATAATTGTAAGTGGTGGAGCCAGTGCCATCAGAAAATTGAAGATATGAGGGGCGCCTGGGTGGCTCAGCCATTAAGCGTCTGCTTTGGGCTCAGGTCATGATCCCAGGGTCCTGGGATTGAGCCCCGCATTGGGCTCCCTGCTCGGCAGGAAGCCTGTTTCTCCCTCTCCCACTCCCCCTGTTTGTATTCCCTCTCTTGCTGTCTCTCTCTGTCGAATAAATAAATAAATAAAATCTTAAAAAAAAAAAAGAAAATTGAAGATATGATTCAGTAGTTGATAGCTCACTTACTTACATCACTTTTAGCATGGCAGGCAATTCTTATGTACAGAATCAGCATGGTGTCCAAGTGTATTGGCTAACCAGGTTTACATACAGGTTACCACAAACCAGAGCTTTATTTTGGGAACAAATTAATATCCAAACAACTGTATATAGCTAGTGTTTTTCCCCTCTGTAGTGTGCTTGATAAATCATTTATCATGCCAGTGAAGATAAAGTAAAATTTACGTGTCCCACAAGTGTTTTCTGTAGTAAATAATGCTGATTGAACTATGAATCAAAAAAAAATCAAGGTTTATAACCTCTTGGAATACATGCAACTTTCTCTGAATGAAAAATGGAAGGTTATAAATCATAGATAACCACATTGTGCAATAAAATATGCGAGACCTCCCTTACATTGGATGGAATTCTGTCCTATTTATTTGCTTGATTGTATTTTGGCAACTGTAATCTTTATGGAGTAGCTGGTAAGGCCTTTCATGAGGGACTCAGCTACAAAAGTACATTAAGGATTTATTTTAGTCACCTCTAATTCTCTTCTACTTGGGGTGAAGGACTCATAAATATGGATCCCCCCATATTTTGAATTGCTCAGTGATTTAAGCTGAGAAGAGGAAAAGCCAGCTCATATACCATGAAATTCCATAAAGTCTAGTAAATCAGACTAAGGAAGATAACATTAGGAAATAAGTTGATGATAGCACCAATTCTTTTTGCTTTTGATTTCAACTGAGAAAAATTTGAATGTAAAAGCTAGTTTTACTGAAGAAGTCTCCATGTTCCATAAATATATGGAAGAAAATGTATATTTCAAGGAAAGAATGTATTTTTATCTTTTAATCCTGCTTCTTGATTTTAATAGGCCTGCCCAGAGTACTTAGACAATTAGGCACTCATTAGGGGATATTTGCCAGATGCTCAACATTGTACCAACCCCCCTCCCCCGCAAATCTCTGCTGAGTATATGCAGGGTAAGGTGGTACATAAGACATAATCCCAGACCTTATGGAGTGCACAATTAGGTAAGGAAAGAGGGGAATGTATCTAAAACAAGGCGGAAGATAAGCTTTGCAAGAAAACTACTGGCCATGCTGTATAAGTATTAAATGCCATTGTGGAATCTGGTTTGTCTTTTCAAAGAGTTGATTGATGCAGGGCCATGAAAAATGAGATAGAACATATTGCATGGAGCACTGGGTGTTATATGCAAATAATGAATCATGGAACATTACATCAGAGACTAAGGATATACTATATGGTGACTAACATAACATAATAAAAATTATTATAAAAAAAGAATTTTAACAAATAACTGTAGGGCAGGAGAAGATCCATAAAGTTGAAGAAAACTCCTAAATGGGGGACATGAAGAGAATTTCTTTTTAAGTTTTAAGTGACAATTTTAATATTTTTTTTCCTTTAGCCCTCTCTTGGTTCAGCCCTTTTATCTATGACTTAATTTTCTATAGCAGGAGAGTTGTCAAATCTGCACATGAGATAGATATATATATATATAGCACAGAAGGATACCCAACCCTGGGTTAAGTAGAGGCAGAATCAGGAAAAATCTTTGCAGGTTGCACTAATGGCCTCAAAATTCAAAAATGAAATCCAACAGGGTAACAGGAGGATCCCGCACTTCGATTTAAAAATTCTTTTCCAGGGGTGCCTGGATGGCTAAGTTGGTTAAGCGTCCGACTGGACTCTTGTTTTTGCCTTAGGTCATGATCTCAGGGTCATGGGATCAAGTCCCTGTTGGGCTCCATGATGGGCATGGAGTGTGGTTAAGATTCTCTCTCATCCTCTCCCCCTCCCTGCCCACCCTCTCTCAAAAAAAAAAAAAAAAAGTAAATAAATTATACAAATTCTGTTCCAGGACCACTGAACGAGAGAGTGTGATTTAGTCAATTTAGTCAGTCCTCTGGCTGCCTCTCGGGGCTCAGCTCCAGAGTTCTTGCACTGGCTCCTGTGTCTCTTGCCTTCCTTGCAGCTGCTTCCAGACCCATAGCTGCCTCCATCTATTGCATTCCTTGGGGTTCTCACCTTCTCATGGTGTCCCTGGTTTCTTCCTCACGGGCACAGTTCTGAACACAAGCGCTCTGGACCCTGTGTTTTTGTAAGTGTAACATATGTGCTTCATGAAGGAAATTGTTGCAGAATAAGAAATTGCCCAGTGAGAGTGAATTCCAAACCAGATCAGACCTAAAGGCTGGAGCAAGGTCTTGAATGCTGGGTTAATGAATCAGTAAATCGAGAGTAGGAAACAGGTGACACATGGTATGAATGGTATTGCTGAAAACAAAACCTACCCAACATTAGTTTCCTCCACTATCCCTCTGGGGCTTTCAGAAATTTTTGTTTTTTGTTTTTTGTTTTTTTCCTTGATCCTAGCTCTCTAATAAGTGGGTCAAGAGATGCAGATGCCATAAACAATGTAAGCAGGTTCATTGTTCACTTGAGTGAAACTCTGGCACACAGTATCTGTGGGAAGTAATGAGAACCTCCTTCCCCAATTATCATTATTCTCCCCATGTGAAAAAGCTTTCTTCCTCCTTGCCTGGAGCCTCTACTTCTGATAGAGTTTCCAACAGTGTCAAACAGCAAGGCATAATTCCATTACTCCTGGAACTATTCTTACATATTTATCCGTGCTGATATTTGTGATCTGGAAAAGGTAGTTTGAATACAGATGAGGCTATATGATATGAATATAGGTTTTCTTTCTTTTGTATTGTTTGATCAAATTCTAACTAAAATAACAAAAGTCTATTATAAAGTGTCATACTTCTGACCACAGATTTGGTCTGTTTATAATGTAGGGTGGATCATGTTTCCCATAAATACGTACAAACCGCTAATTATCTTATGCTTCCTAGGTGCCTGACTTGTTAGGATAATCTAGTGAGATAAGATATATAAGAATTTTGTAAAATGTAAAAATTTTCACCAGCAGTAGGCCTTCCTGAGCTGAAGTTTTCCTAGGTTTTGAGATTTAATGGCAAATCTCTTATTTGTGTTAGTAAGATATATTCCATGTGAAAATTCCAGATGAAGAGAAAAGAACAATTTTTATCATCCATTATGCATATGATTTCAGAGTTTGCCCATATAAATAAAAGTCTTTGACTTTTATTAACAGGTTCACACAACTGATTAGGTACAGAACTGGATTTTGACTTGTCTTTTCACGAGATTGTAGGGTCTTTTCTTCCTATCATGAAAATTTCATCTGATTGATAATGTAAAGGACTATTTTCCTTCATTTGAGTTCAGATTTCATTATGCCAGGTAACAAAACATATTAATGAGGTCACCTAGAAAATGGCCATTACTTAAGACTTCAGATTTTCACAATTCATTTCAAACACTGGGTCCTGATTTAATCTTGCAATTAGCATGTACCCCTCTGTTTCTAGTTCATAGCATTTCATTTCCCCTCTGAGTATTTTATAGAGCTTTGTAGCACTTCCTGCTTCTAGGGTGCAGTATTCCTAAGAAAAAATGATATTACTGGGTGAAGTCAAATTGTCTACATTATATTATGATGTTACCAAGATACTGACCTCACACTCAGAATCATATAAATCTTGTTATTTTTAATATTATTCAAAGGAAACTTGCATTGTTTGTTTTCAGCAGGTGTGCTTTTTAAAATAAAAATAGCCAAATTCCATTTTGGACTATACCTCAAGTGGTTATTTTCTTAGTTTGAATTGACTGCTTGTACTGTGCTTGTGTACAACTTCCAAACTTTTATCCTTAAGATATAAATGTTGCTTTTACCTTAGAAGTGAATAAACCAGCAGGAAGGATGAGCATTTTTCTCTAACTATTAGAATACAAAATCTATAATATCAGATAATCTCATTAGATTGAAGCATCATCATGCATAAACATATCGCAATGATTTTTTAATATAGTGGTATTGCATAATGAAAAATATATGTTGGGATGACTGGAAATATGTAAATAGATAAAAATAAGTGTTTATGCTATGCAAATAAGTATAGAAGAATAAAATATTATGAAACCATTTCTTATAGAAAATTATATATATAATATACATCAACAAGCTTAAGGAATATATAAAAATATAAATATTAAAATGAATATAAAACTATTTCCCAGGAAAAGGTAATCATAAATGAATGGCTCTTATAAACATTTTGCTATTTTTGAGAAGTAAAGGCTAAAATCATATTTTAATACAAAAAATACATATACAAAAAAAGAAAAAATTACCTAGGAGTCCACAGTTTCCCCATTTTTCTATTGATTTGTCTGTTTCTTAGTAATCTGTGAGAGTCCTTGATAAATTCTAAATACAATTCTTCAGTATTGGGAGTGTCTCCAAGTCTCTGGTTTTCACTTTTACTCTCTTAATGTAGTGGTTTGCTTAATGAACAGTTCTCAATTTGATTAAGTCCAATTTATCAATGTTGTTTTGGATGGTTTTAGACCCCTGTTTAAGAAATATTTCCCTACTCTAACCAGTGTATTTTTCTAGAATGGTGCTGTCCACTAGTCACATGTGAGTATTGAGCCCTTGAAATGTGGCTAGTCCAAGCTGAGACGTGTACTAAGTATAAAAACACACTGGATATTGGGGACGTAGCACAAAATAAGTTAATATCTCAAAATAGGTTAAACATCTCAATAATTTTTATATTACTCTTTACATGTTAAAATATTGTGGTTACTTTATTATATATTGTTAAAACTAATTTTACCTGTCTCTTTCGTTATTTTTAATGCTACTACTAGAAAATTTTAACTTAATATGAGGCGCATTTGTGGCTTATATTGTATTTCTATTGAACAATGCTATTCTAGAAGATATTTCATTTCAGATTTTACATTTAGGCCTATTTACATTTAGAATTTATTTTTGTAAATGGTATGAGATAGGTTTCAGGATACATTTGTATTCCTTAAAAATTGTATTCTGTAAAAATACATTACAAATATCCATACACCAGCATGATTTATTGTAAAATCCATAGTTTTCTTCAGTGAATTGCAGTGATACGTCTTACATGAATTAAGCAATCACATTCGAGTATGTTTCTGGACTCTGTTCTGCTGATCTTTTTGTCTGTCTGTACTCTAATAACCATTGTTTTGATTATTGTAAATTTATACTGTATGTAAAAATCTGGTAGATTAAGCCTTCCAACTTTGTTCTTATTAAAAACTGGCTTGGATATGGCAAATCATGTACATTTCTATATAAGTTATAGAATTGCATTGTTAATTAGCAGAAATGCGCTAGGATTTTAATTGGAATTACATTGAAGCTATAGATCAAGTTTGTCATGGCATTTGGATAATGTTGAATCTTGTAATACAGGTAGTTTGTGTACTTTAATTTCACTCAAAAATTTATTTTCCAACACACGTTTTACACATATTTCTGAGATTTTTTTCTTTGGTATTTGATGCCTTTAGTTGCTATTGTGGATGATATTTTAATTTTTTTTAGATTGAAGTATATTTGATATATATTAGTTTCAGGTGTACAATATAATGATTCAATATTTATATACATTGCTAAGTGATCACCACAATAAGTCTAGTTAACATCTATTACCTTATGTAGTTACAAATTTTTTTTCTTGTCACGAGTACTTTTAAGACTACTCTCTTAGCAACTTTCAAGTATGCAATACAGTATTATTAACCGTATTCGCCATGTTGTACATTATATCCACATGACTGACTTATTTATAACTGGAAGTTTGTACCTTTTTACCCATTTTATACATTTCTCCTGCCCTCTGTCCCTGGCAACTACCAGTCTATTCTCTGTATGTATGAGCTTGAGTTTTTTGTTTGTTTGTTTTAAAGATTTTATTTATTTATTTATTTGACGGAGATAGAACAGCCAGCAAGAGAGGGAACCCAAGCAGGGGGAATGGGAGAGGAAGAAGCAGGCTCATAGCATAGGAGCCTGATGTGGGGCTCGATCCCATAACGCCGGGATCACGCCCCGAGCCGAAGGCAGACGCCCAACCGCTGTGCCACCCAGGCGCCCCTTTTGTTTGTTTTTCTGTTTTTGTTTTTGTTTTTTAGATCCCATATACAAGTGAGAGCATACAGTATTTGTCTTTCTCTGTCTGACTTGTTTTCTCAGCATAATTCCTTTGACCTCCATCTATGTTGTCACAGATGGGAAGTTATCATTCTTTTTTATTGCTGAATCATACTCCAGTGTATGTAGGTGTGTGGGTGTACCACATTTTCTTTATCCATTTATCCATTCATCCATTGATGGACACTTAGGTTGTTTCCATATTGTGGCTATTGTAAATAATGCAGCAATGAATATGGGAGTCATATACCCTTACAAGTTAGTGTTTTCATTTTCTTTGGATAAATACCCAGACGTGGAATTGCTGGATTGTATGGTAGTTTTATTTAAAAAATTTTAAGGAACCTCCATACTGTGTTCCACTGTGGCTGTACCAATTTATATTCTAACCAGCAGTGGACAAGTGTTCCCTTTTCTCCATATCCTTGACAACACTTGTTATTTCATGTCTTTTTAATATCTGCCATTCTAAGATATGTGAAGTAATATCATTTTTGACTTGCATTCCCTGGTGATTAATGATGTTGAACATTTTTTCATGTGTCTGTTGGCCACTTGTATGTCTTCTTTGGAAAAATGTCTATGCAGATATTCTGCTCATTTTTAAATTGGATTGTTGCTGGTTTGGTTTGGTTTTCTGGTGCTGTTGAGTTGTATGAGTTTTTTTTTTTTTATCTATTTTGAATAGTAACCCCTTATCAGATAGATATATAATTTGAAAGTATTTTCACCCATTCAGTAGTTTTTCTTTTCATTTTGTCGATGGATTCTTTTGCTGTGCAAAAGGTTTTTAGTTTGATGTAATCTCATATGTTTATTTTTGCTTTTGTTGCTTTTGCTTTTGGTGTCAGATTTAAATTTTCATTTTCTGTTCTCAGTTGTTTCTGTTGGTATATAGATTAACAATTGATTTTTCCATTATTTCACAGACGTTATATCCAACAAAACAGCAGAATTCTAACATTAACTTTAATAGTTTGTGAAATAAATATAATTATGTCATCTCTGAAAAAAGACAGTTTTGCTTCTGTCCCAGTATTTTGCATCATGTGGGAACTTCAATGCAGTGTTGAATAGAAGTGATGAAAGTGGACAACCTTGCTCCTTAATCTCAGGGGGAAATCATTCATTATTTCACTATTATGTGTGATGTTAAATGTAGCATTATTATAGCTTCTACTTAGCAGAGAAAAATGTTCCCATCCTTTAGCTTTTTGTTTCCTTTTTTATGTTGATGTGAATTATGCTAGTGGATTTTTAATCAATCTTGAATTATTCAGCTGTATATCCTTAACTTCAATATACTTGTTATATAATATTGGATACAATTTAGTGGCTTGTAATTTTCCTTCACCATAAAGTATTTCTTAGATTTCTCTACATTATGTTGGCTTCATAATATAAGTTGGGAGGTTTCCCCTTTTCCTCATTTTTTAAGGAATATATTTAAGATTAGTATCATTTCCTCTCTAGTATGTCAAAGAAATAGACAAGATTTTGACATTTTCTTTCCGATAGGATTTTGGTAGATTAATGGATTATGTAGAATTGTCCAGTTTTTCTTTTTCTTTACATGTCATTTTTGCAGTTTTGATTTTCAGGAATTTATCTCCTTCATTTGATCTGTGAAATGAATTGACATAAAGCTATCTATAATATCCTCTTATTATATTTTTATTATTCATAGGATCTGTAGTGATGCTGTCTTTTCCTTCTTGACATTTGTAATTTATTTTCCTAAGAGTTTATCAATATTTTTTCTCACAAACCAGTTTTTAACTTTGTTGGTTTTCTTCACTCTATATATACATTCTATTTAATAGATTTCTGCATTTATTAGTGGTATGTATTTTCTCCCATTCTCTATGTTTAATATCATATTTTTTTCTTCCTTTATGTTTTGGAAGCTTAAGTCCTTTGTTCTCAACTTTCTGAAAACTCTAAACAATGCTTTAGCTGCATCTCTTAATTTTATATGCTACATTTTTATTACTCCGTACCTCAAAATATTTTGAAATTTCTGTTGTGGTTTATTCTCTGATCTATGGGTTATTTAGAATTGTGCTGTTTAATTTCCAAATATTGGGGTTTTCCCAGTTATCTTTCTGTTATTAATTTCTAATTTAATTCCACCAAGGTCAAAGAACATACCCTGTATTAAAGTAAGCTAATATATGGAACATATTGGTCAACTGTTTTATATCCCTATTAATTGATATTTGACTGTTTTATTTGTAGTGATGGTTGGTTGGTGACAGAGTCTCCATTTTTATCTTATCTATTCCATCTTCATTTTGATAGATACTTTTAAGGCATAGAACATTAAGTTGGCTCTTTTTTTTTTTTTTTCCTTTTTCAGTCAGCACGATAAGCATACCATTATGTTGTCTTCTGGCTTCTATAATTTCTCTTGAAAAGTCACCTAGTAATCTTACTGTTTTGACTTTGAACGTAGTGTTTCTTTTTCTTCTGAAAGCTTTTAGTTTTTCCTCTTCATCTGATTTAACACAAGATACGGTTATATGTAACTTTCCCAAACTCCTGGTTCAGTGAACCTTTTAGATTTATGTATTAGATTGGTATATTTTATTAGATTTGAAAAATTCTAGATGTTATCTCTTTAAATACTATTCTGCTCTAGTCTATCTCCTTACATCTGGAACTCCAACGACACATATATTGAACTTTTTTTTTGTCTTCTACTCTCTTTACTTTTTAAAATTTTCTCCATGTACTGTAACTTGGATAATTTCTACTAACTTGTCTCAGTTCATTAGTCCATTTTCTTATTATGTCCAGTATGCCATTCAAATCAGTTAATGAGCCTTTACTTTCAGACACTATATTTCTAATTTCCAGAATTGTATTTTGATTATTTTTGTAGATTACAGTTCTGTGTTTAAACTCCCCATCCTTTCATTTTGTCCATCTTTTCTATTCTTTTAGTGTTAACTTAAATAGTTATTTAAATTCCTTTGCTGCTGACTCCAGTATCAGTTTCATTTGTTGCCTTATTTTGTGTTATTTTCAGTTACATTTATCTCACTCTTTTCATGTCTAGCAATTTTTAAAAAAAAATTCTATGCCACATGCTACATATAAGTGAATCATTGAAGCTTCCTATGTTATCTTCCACCAGCTAATATTAACCTTTTCCTCTCTTAGGCAGATAAGAGGGGGGATGGTCACTTTAACCCCATCAAGGATCCAGTTGGGTCAGAGCTGGGTTGCATTTTATTAAGATCTAGTCCACCACTATTATGTTTCTGTTCCTCAGACATAGCCATGCTCCGACTGAGTATCTTGCTTGTCTCTGTCTCATCAACTCTAAAAAGGCAAGATTGCCTTTAGAGATTGTAGCTTAGCTTTTTATCTCCTAACCTGTGCACCATCAAAATATGTGAGCATTTCATTTGTGGGAATTCTCTGCCTTTTATAAGGACTTCGTCTCCTAAGCACTATGACATAGCAGGAGATACTAGTCTTCCTTTCTTTTTGTAGCTCCACCCTCCCAGAGCTTGCAAATTTCTAACGGAGATAACTGGCCTGATGTTTGGGGTTCCTTTAGTTTTTAGAATATCAAACTAGTCAATTGCTGGTTTCTCCTTTTGAAGTTAGATCCCTTTTCATGGACCAAGATTTATCCTTAGCGCAAGCTCAGAATCAGCAAATGCCCACAGGTAAAAGTAGCTGGTGATTCTCAGTTTATGTTTGAATGTCTTCTCTCATTGAGAGTTGTGGTAGGCAGAATATTAAGATGGCTTCCAAGATTACCCACCCTGGTATATCTGCTCTGCATAGCCCTGGGCCCATGAATATGATGGATTTTACTGTTGTAACTAGCATATGTTATATGTCATGATTTACTATGAGAAAAGGAAATTATTCAGGTGGACCTAATCTAATCACAGGAGCCATTTAAAAGCACAGATTTTTCTGGCTGGCTGCAGGAAGGGAATTCAGATATAAGCACTTGGATGACTTGAGGAAGGCAAGCATCCATGTTGAGAAATACCAATGGAGAGGGATTGCTTGTAGGAGCTGAGAGTATTCCCCAACCAAGGGGTAAACCAAAACTGGGACTTCATTTGTACAACCACAATAAAATAAATTCTTCCAACAACCAATGAAATTGGGAAAGTATTCTGAGCACCCAAGTGACAACCTGATTTCTGTCTTGTAAGATCCCAAGCAAAGAGCCTTGCCATGCTAGACACAGACTTTGAAGTATAGAACTATGAGCTCATAAGTGAGTGCTGTTTTCACTAAATTTAAGATCGTATTTGTTACACAACAATAGTAAATTAATAAAGAAGTTTATTTAGTGTTCCTTATTTATTCAGTTCCTTAATATCTTTAAAATTATCTATCTATCTATCTATCTATCTATCTATCTATCTATATGTATTTCAATGTAATCTGATTTTTGTCTAGTTGGCCTATAACGTTGACTAGCTGTTGTTTAGTACATTTCATAGGATAGCAGAAATCTTACTGCTTGTTTTTAAAGTGTGTAAACAAGAACTTGAAGATGATGACTCACTCATACCCAACCCACCACATATCCCACCTCTAAACTAAAGTACAAAAAATTAGAAATTATGCAAAATGCTTAGCACATTTCTTAAAAGTTTTCCCATGCTATAATGTAGATTGTATAAATGTAGATTGATAGATGGATAAATGATTGAAAAATTGATTGCTAGAAAAGCTAATAGAATGAAAGTGAAAATTTTGGGAAATGATCAGGTGAATGGAGAGGTTTAAATTAAAAATTATTATGGTAGATACAAACTAAATGATGAATTAATATCCTAAATTGACCATGCCAAGGCAAGCGTATGTTTTATGTAGAAATCTCAAGTCATGAATAGAAATCTTTGCCCATTGAATAGATATAGAACTGGCGTATATAAATATTTTTGAAATAGATGTGTAAGAAAAATAAAATAAGTTTTCTGAGGTTCTCTTGAGATGTTGTAAATAGCAGTGTTATCTCAAAATTGATCTTTGTGGATTCTTACCATAAACACCACAATAGGGGCGCCTGGGTGGCACAGCGGTTAAGCGTCTGCCTTCGGCTCAGGGCGTGATCCCGGCGTTGTGGGATCGAGCCCCACATCAGGCTCCTCCGCTATGAGCCTGCTTCTTCCTCTCCCACTCCCCCTGATAGTGTTCCCTCTCTCGCTGGCTGTATCTGTCTCTGTCGAATAAATAAATAAAATCTTTTAAAAAAAAAAAAAAACACCACAATAATGTAAGATAGATAACAAGCAGTACTAAAAGTCATTGCCACAATATATTACTCTGTCAAGAAAATTTCAGCAGCTTGGGTGAAAATGACATAAAATCCTTAACAAATTGATTTTTTTGAAGTTGTACTTCAATGAATAGTTGTCATGACTATATTAAAAATAATTATGCCTATAATATATTATTCACTGCATGAACTTTGGCAAATTTTGTTTTGTCATTGACATGCTAAAAATAACACACTTAACCTCTGTGTCCAAGACTTCACAGTGGGAGAGGGGGCAGGTATTCATTTCTCTTAAAAAGAATTTTTTGTGCAATCAACTCTTAGACTTGCCTATCCCAGAAACTCTTTGAGTTTTTACTATGTAGCAAACAGTAGCTACTACTGGGCTTCAGAACTTGAAAGACATTTACGTAGATCTTGACTTAGAGGAGGTTTTAATATCAACAAATAATTACAAATAGAAACTATAGGTACAGATATTGTTAGGAAGGAAAAGTCCATGGTGTGATGAGAACCTGTATCAAAGTAACATAACTGAGTCTGAGGGTTCAAGAAAGGATTTCCTGAAGAAGTACAATTTAATCTGGAATTTAAAGAAAAAATGATATTATCAAGGCAAAGAACAGTGGCATGATCATGACAAACAGAGGGAGCATCACGCCAAGTTCTTGGTAGTCTTGATGTGGGGAATAAGGGTGAAACCTTCAAAAAAAAAAAAAAACTGTAATGAGGGGCAGCATTGAGGATAAGCAGGGACCATGTCTTACAACATTTGTAATTCTGTTAAGTGCCATATTGTGTGGTCCCTAGTCCAGTGCTACTCAAAGTGTGATACATGTAACAATGTTGGTTTCTGAAATGTTAATAACTCATCAACAATGAAATCAATGCAATAGTGGAGAGGAGTGATTTAGAAACTTTTATAACAATTTAAAACATTAATTTTATGTTTGTTGAATTTGATGAGAAACAATTGGAATTTCTATTTTGTAAATCATTTTGTACTATATAATTTCTCAATTTCTTTAGTCAGTTTTTTGATATTTATGAAATTAATCCACAATGGATTTTTTTAAACTGTTGTTTTTTTTTAATCACAAACCATTTGGGAAACATTACCCTAAAGTAATTCTAATTGTCCCTAGGTGATGTTAACAATTGAATGAAGCTGGTCAATTAATTGTAACAAATGAAATAAAAATTCTTATCTTTAAGGTGCTTTGCAATTTACAAGACACTCCATTTTATTAAATACAAATACATCTTGTGATTTTCATACACACCTTGTGAGTGGGCAGAATATATACGTGATCTAAGTTCGCCCATCTGGTAAATGACAGAATCTGTCATCTTGTTTTTGTTGATGATTAACCTTAGGGCTTTATGTAGGAGATGTATGTAATCTGGTCATAATCGCATGGTTATTAATTTTCAACCATCCAAACTCTTCAAGAGCTGCTAAGAAGTTGAACAATTAAGTGACTGGAGGTATACCCTTCCTTTCTCAAGTTATTCACTTTCAGAGTACTAAAGATCTCAGATGTGCTTTGGGGCTTCACACCAAGAAAAAGGAAGAAAAAGAAATAAATAGCACCCAGATGATTGAGAAGTGACAGTACAGATTTGTCTTCTACTCCCTTTGGACCAAAAATCCTACAGTCTTTTTATTTATAGACAAAAAGCATGTCCTTGCTCAGCAACCAAGAGATTTAATCATTACCTATTTTAATACAGTACACCAATTATGTTTTACATCTCCAAGGATATGAAATTAGGGAATTTTCATTGTTCATCAGTGTAGAAGGCTTGATGTAATCCTCTACACATTGCTTGATTAGCAACCAGAGAAATAAATTTTATTTAGGGAATCCCTATAACACTTGAACTTCATCTCACAGTTAATACTGCATTGCCCTGGCATCTTGTTAAAAAGAATGAAAGAAAACAAGCCAGTTTAGTAACATAGAAAAATGAAAAGCCATGAATATGAAGAAACCAGTAGAATAGGACCCCTCCAATATTTCATTCCAGTTCATGAATGCTTAGGATGCAAACCTAGAGTCTGAACCCAATAATATCTCCAAGTAGATGTACCTGCTTTGGAAAGAACTACACCACTCCTGGTTTACAGTACACTTGCTAAAAGGTCACTCTGTAGAGTCAGATGGAGATGGGTTCATCTTCTGGATCTATCACTAGCTAGACATGCAATCTTGGAAGATTGTCACTTTTTCCTAAACCTTCATTTTATGTCCATAAAATAGAAATAATAGCACCAACCTTATGGTCTAATTGAAGTCATAGATGTAAGGCACTTATTATAACACACAGAAAGAGTTATAGTAACATTAGCATTGTTTATGTGGATATCTTTATCTATTACTTCAGTAATTTTTCAATTCTAAGACACATGTTTTTCACATTTTTTTATATCTCTGAAATCAGGATCCATGTTATAGTCACTGGCATGTCATATTGACAGATTTTTCTTCTCTTAGTGCTACACAAAACAGCCTACTATAATCTAAACTATTACTACTTTTAATTTTATTATTATAGTTGTCATTGTTACTGGAAGTGGTAGTATTAAGAAACTACATGAATCCTTTTAGGCCATGGGGGTATTAGCTAGAACAGTATATTGTAAGCAGTATATTATTAAATAGCACTTTAGTTGCTTAAAACTTCAAAGCAATGTGTCTTTGAATTTACAGCTCACATTTCATGTGCTAACTTTTACTATATATCAAGAAGATGGGTCTATTTTCTTACCATGAATTAAGTACTTTGACAATTATATAATGCGTCTTGTTGCTGGATGATATGAGCAATACAAAATACAGGACAGGGTTTCTACCCTTAAGGAACATCTTAAAAGAGAGGCACATGTCTACACATGGCATATAAGTCAAAATAGTTTTATAATCACAATAGGCACTAAATCAGGAATTGTCAAAAATATCCAAGGGGCAAATGAGATTACATACATAGGTAAGCAACTTTGAAAAACTTTAAACAGAGGCTGTATGCTCTTTAGAACCACACAATTTTAAACCTGAAATAGATAACAAGAATCCAACTAGTGCATGGAAGTAATGTGTTAAGACATCTGGTCTAGTCAAAACACTTTAAGACGAGGACCGAGAGGCCAAGAGAACTGAATGAGATTCACAATGCTATCTGACTTGGAATTGACGATCGAGAGAGCAAATCCCCATCTTCTGACTCTGGATCTAGAGCAAATATGTAATCTCATGAGCAATAGAGCAGAACACAAAGGATATTCATTTGGTAGATATCCTAGATGCCATGCTACAGGAGGTGGAAACGAGATGGTCTTTAGCTGTGTAGAATGTCTAACTAAAATTAAAGGGAATTTTATTACTGAAATGAAGAATAAAAAGAGAATGGATAAAGGAAGGACAGTAGGAGTCACCCAGAGGGCATTTGGGGTTCCGCCTCAAATTGGAGAAAGGAGGTGTCATTAGGTTAAAGCATGTGAAATTGCTGATTTTTGTATGTAAAAAAAATGGCTCAAGAGAGGAAGATGGCAGCAGAGTAGGAGGGCCTGAGGCTCATCTTGTCCCAGGAACACAACTAGATAACTATCAAATCATCCTAAATACCCCAGAAATCAACCTGAAGACTCACAGAACAAACTCCACAATGAAAGAAGAGGCCATATGGGAGAAGGTAGGAAATGCAGAGGTGTGGTTTAGGGGAGAAACAGATCACAGGTGCCGCAGAGTGGGGGGAGCTGTGGTCATGGAGAAAGGCGAGAAAGAGAGGAGCACACAGGGGAGTACACAAAGGGAATGTTTCCTTAAAGCAGTTTGCTTGGAAAATAAAAGGGGCTGAATTTTGCGAGTTCTTGTAATCAGTGGGTCTTAAAGCCTGGAGTTTTAAAGGTCAGCAGGCTTAGCTGGGATAGAGCCCAGAGAGCACTGTGCTGCTCCTACAGAGAAGGTAGGGAAACAACTGAGGAGCAGACAGCATGGAACCAGAAATCTGAAGAACACTTGGGGCGCACACGGGAGAGATTATTCATTCTTCTCAGAGCACATTTCTGAGAGGCAGTGTTCACAGAGATAACTCTCCAGGAACGAAGGAACTGGCCAGCACCATTTCGCTCCTCACCCTTCAACATAAACACAGAGCCACCTGAAGGAAGCAGCGCAGTGCCCAAACTGGCTGCCTAACTTGCTTACTTGCCCCCCCCTCCCCGCATGCTGGTAGGACTGCCCTTCTCAGTCAAGCTTTCCTTAGTTCCAACATGGCAGGCCCCTCCGCCAGAAAAAGAGCCTGAACCCGTGCCCATACCACAGTCTCCTGACCAGAGAGTTCTGCGGGGCCTCGGTTCTGGTGGAAGTGGTATCAGGCCTTACTTTGCAAACAGACCAGAGCACACCCAGTTTATTTTATTTTTTTGTAATAATTTTTCATTATGTTACATTAGTCACCATACAGTACATCCTTAGTTTTTGATGCAGTGTTCCATGATTCGTTATTTGTGTATAACACCCACAGAGCACACCCAATTAAAACTCTCCACATTTAAGCCCAGGAGCCAACTTAAACCCTGCTCACAGCAGGCAAGGAGAGTCTCTGCAGATGACTAGCCTGAAAGATAGAGCAACCAAAATGCACTAGCACAGTATATGCAGCACACACCAGAGACACTCCCTGAACTGCCAGGCCCTGGGCACTCTATGACCTCTTCTTCATAAGGCCATTACTTTCAGAAACATGAGACATAACTGGCTTTTCTAACACAGAGAAAAAGGCGAGACGTAGATAAAATGCCAAGACAGAGGAATTTATCCCAAATGAAAGAACAAGATAAGTCCATGGCCAGAAAAACTAAGTGAAAAAGATACATGTAACATGCTTGTTGGCGAACTTGAAGCAACAATCATGAAGATACTCACTGGGCTTGAGAAGGAAAAGAAGACCTGTGAATCCCTTACTACAGAGATAAGAGTTTAAAAAGAATCACAGATAAAGAATACAATAAACAAGATTGGAAAAAGGCTTGATTCAATGAGCAGCAGGCTGGAAGAAGCAGAAGAACAAATTAGTGGCCTAGAAGACAAAATAATGACACTGAACAAAAGAGAGAATGAATAACGCAATGAAGAATAGACTTAGGGAAATCAGTGACTCCATCAAATGTAATAACATTCCTATATTGTAGGAGTCCCAGAAGAAGAAGAGAGAGAAAAGGGGGCAGAAAATTTATTTGAAGAAATGATAACAGAAAATTTCCCTGGTCTGGGGAGGAAACAGATATCCAGTTTGAGAAGGCACAGAGAACTCCCATCAAAATCAACAAAAGCAGGCCAACACCAAGACATATTATAATAAAATTTGCAAAAAGTAGTAGGGAGAAAGAAAAAATCTTAAAAGCATCAAAACAAAAGAACTCCTTTAACTTAAAAGGGAAGACCCATAAGGCTTGCTGGAGATTGCTCAAGAGAAACTTGGCAAGCCAGAAGGGAGTGATATGATATATTGAGGAGAGAATAAAAGCAACAAGACAAAAAAGGATCAGAGAAAATCTTCAGAATGACAAAAGAAATAATAAAATGGCAATAAATACATACCTATCAATAATTACTTTGTAAATAGAATAAATGCTCCAATCAAAAGACATAAGGTGTCAGAATGGTTAAAAAAAATGACCCATCTATATGCTGCCTACACAAGACATTTTAGACCTAAAGACACCTGCAAATTAAAAGTGAGGGGATGGAAAACATTTATCACACAAATGGATGTCAAAAGAAAGCTGGAGTAGCAATAGTTATGTTGGACAAAGTAGACTTTAAAACAAAGACTGTAACAAGAGACAAGGGCACTAAATCATCATAAAGGGGACAATCCAACAAGAAGATCTAACAACCGTAAATATTTATACACCCAACATGTGAGCACCCAAATATGTAAAACAATAACAAACATGAAGAAACTAATTGATAATAATACAATAATAGTAGGTGACTTTAACACCCCACTTACATTAATGGACAGATCATCTAAACAGGAAATCAACAAGGAAACAATGGCTTTGAATGACACACTGGATGAGATGGACTTAACAGATGTATTCAGAACATTCCAACTAAAAAGGCAGAATAGACATTCTTTTCAAGTGCACATGGGACCTTCTCCAGAATAGATCACATATTAGGTCACAAATCAGGCTTCAACAAATACAGAAAGATTGAAATCATACCATGCACCTTCTCTGACCACAACGAAGTCAACTACAGGAAAAAATTTTGGAAAGACCATAAATACAGGGAGGTTAATTAAATAACTTGGTACTAAACAATGAATGGGACAACTAGGAAATCTAAGAAAAAATTAAAAACAATACATGAAAACAAATGAAAAATCACAATGGTCCAAAACCTTTGGGGTACAGCAAAAGTGGTCATAAGAGGGAAGTGTATAGCAATACAGGCCTGCCTCAAAAAGCAGGAAAAATCTCAAACAACCTAACCTTACATCTAAAGGAGCTAGAAAAAGAAAAACAAATGAAGCCTAAAGCCAGTAGAAAGAATGAAATAAAAAGATTAGAGCAGAAATAAGTGATATAGAAACTAAAAAAATCAATAGAACAGATCAATGAAACCAGGAGATAGTTCTTTGAAAAAAAATCAATAGAACTGATAAACCTGTAGCCAGACTCATCAAAAAGAAAAGAGAAAGGACCCAAATTAAAAAAAAAAATCACAAACGAGAGAGGAGAAATAACAACCAACACCACAGAAATACAATCATAAGAGAATATTATGGAAAACTATATGCCAGCAAATTGGACAACCTGGAAGGAATGGATAAATTCCTAGGGACATACAAACTACCAAAACTGAAACAGGAATAGAAAACTTGAAAAGACAGATAACCAGCAAAGAAGTTGAATCAGTAATCAAAAAACTCCCAACAAACAAATGTCCAGGGCCAGATGGTCGATTCACAGGTGAATTCGGCCAAACATTTAAAGAAGAGTAAATACCTATTCTTCTCAAATAGCCCAAAAATGAGAGAAGGAAGGAAGACTTCCAAATTCATTCTATGAGACCAGCATTACTCTGATACCAAAACCAGATTAAGACCCCACTAAAAAAGAGAACTACAGGCCAGTATCCCTGATGAACATGGAAGCAAAAATTCTCAATAAAATACTAGCCAACTGAATCCAACAATAAATTACAAAAATCATTCACCATGCTCAAGTGGGATTTATTCCTGGGTTGCAAGGGTGGTTCAATATTCACAAATCAATGTGATACCCCATATTAATAAAAGAAAGGATAAGAACCTTGTGATCCTTTCAATAGGTGCAGGAAAAGCATTTGATGGAGTACAACATCTTTTCATGATAAAAACCCTCAACAAAATAGGTTTAGAGGGAACATACTTCAACATAACAAAGGCCATTTATTAAAAAACGACAGTTAATATCATCCTAAATGGGGAAAAACTGAGAACTTTTCCTTTATGGTCAGGAACAAGGCAGAGATGTCCACTCTCGCCACTTTTACTCCACATAGTAGTAGAATCCTCCTGACAGCAATCGGACAATAAAAAGAAATGAAAGGCATCACAATCATCAAGGAAGAAGCAAAATTTTCACTATTTGCAGATGACATGATACTCTATAGAAAACATGAAAGACTCCACCAAAAAACTGCTAGAACTGATACACAAATTGAGTAAATTCACAGGATACAAAATCAATATGCAGAAATCTGTTCCATTTCTGTACACCAATAATGAAGAAACAGAGAAATTAAGGAACTAACCCCATTTACAGTTGCACCAAAAACAATAAGATACCTAGGAATAAACCTAACCAAAGAGGTGAAAGACCTGTATTCTGAAAAGCATAAAACACTGATGAAAGAAATTAAAGAGGACACAAAGAAATGGAAAGACATCACATGCTTATGGATTTGAAGAGCAAATACTGTTAAAAAGCAGTCTATCCGGGATGCCTGGGTGGTTCAGTCAGTTAAGCGTCTGCCTTTGGCTCAAGTCATGATCTGAGTGTCCTAGGATTGAGTCCCACATCAAGGTTCCTTGCTCAGTGGGGAGCCTGCTTCTCCCTCTACCTCTTCCTGCCACTCCCCCTGCTGTGCTGTCTCTGACAAATAAGTAAATCTTAAAAAAAAAAAAGCAGTTAGGCATATAATGCCATCCCCATCAAAATATGAACAGCATTTTTCACAGAGCTAGAACAAACAATCCTAAAATTTGTTTGGAACTACAAAATACCCCAAATAGCCAAAGCAATTTTCAGAAAGAAAAGAAAAAAAGGAAGAAAAAAGAAAAGTAAAGTAGAAAGCATCACAATTCCAGATTTCAAGTTACATTACAAACCTGTGGTAATCTACACAATATGGTAGTATGGTACTAGCACAAAAATAGACAGGTAGATCAATAGAACAGAATAGAAAACCCAGAAATGAACCCACAACTATATGGTCAATTAATCTTTGACAAAGCTGGAAAGAATATCCAGTGGGAAAAAGTCTTGTCAACAAATGGTGTTGGGAAAACTAGACAGCAACATGCAAAAGAGTGAAACTGGACCGCTTTCTTACACCATACACAAAAGTAAATTCAAAATGGATTAAAAACCCAAATGTGAGACCTGAAACCATAAAAATCCTAGCGGAGAACACAGGCAGTAACCTCTTTGACATCAGGTGTAGGAACTTCTTTCTAGATATGTCTCCTGAGGCAAGAAGCAAGAAACAAAAGCAAAAATAAACTGTTGGAACTACATCAAAATGAAAAGCATCTGCACAGTGAAGGAAACAATCAACAAAACTAAAAGGCAACCTATGGAATGGGAGAAAATATTTGCAAATGACATAGCTGATAAAAGGTTAGTATCCAAAATGAGTAAAGAACATATAAAATTCAATGCCCCCAAAATGAATAATCCAATTAAAAATGGGCAGAAAACATGAACAGACATTTTTCCAAAGAAGACATACACACGGCCAACAGACATATGAAAAAATGCTCAAAATCACTGATAATCAGGGAAAGACAAATCAAAATTACAATGAGGCATCACCTCACACCATTCAGAATAGCTACAATCAACAAGAGAAAAAAGTGTTGGCAAGGGTGTGGGAAAAGGGAATCCTCTTGCACTGCTGGTGGGAATGCAAACTGGTGCAGCCACTCTGGAAAACAGTATGGAGGTTCCTCAAAAAGTTAAAAATAGAACTACTCTATGATCCAGCAATTGCACTACTAGGTATTTACTCCAAGAATACAAAAATCGTAATTCAGAGGATACACGCACCCCAATGTTTCTAGCAGCTGTGTCTACAGTAGCCAAATTATGGAAACAACCAAGTGTCCCTCTACTGATGAATGGATAAAGAAATGGTGGTGTAGACATACATAGAATATTATTCAGCCATAAAAATGAATGAAGTCTTGCCATTTGCAATGACATGGATGGAACTAAAGAGTATAATGCTAAGCAAATTAAGTCAGAGAAAGACAAATGCCATATGATTTCACTCATATGTGGAACTTAAGAAAAAAAAGAACAAAGGGAAAAAAAAGAGAGAGGCAAACCAAGACACAGACTCTTTTTAAAAAATTCAATTAATATATAATGTATTATTGGTTTCAGGGGTACAGGTCTGTGATTCATCAGTCTTCTATAATACCCAGTGCTCATTACATCACATACCTCCCTGATGTTCATCACCTAGTACTCCATCCCTCCTCACCCTCCCCTCCAGCAACCCTCAGTTTGTTTCCTATGATTAAGAGTCTCTTATGGTTTGTCTCCCTCTCTGGTTTCGTCTTGTTTCATTTTTTCCTCTCTTCCCCTATGGTCCTTTGCTTTGTTTTTTAAATTCCACATATGAGTAAGATCATATGATAATTGTCTTTCTCTGACTGACTTATTTCACTTAGCATAATACTCTTTAGTTCCATCCACATCATTGCAAATGGCAAAATTTCTTTTTTTTTTTTTTGATGGCATAATATTCCATTGTAAAAACCTTGTACTTTTCTGTGCCACGTGAAATTATCAATATCTAGCCATTTTTTAAAAAAGTTTTTATTTAAATTCCAGTCAGTTAACATACAATGTAATATTAGTTTCAGGGGTACAATATAGGGATTCAACACTTCCATACAACACACAGTTCTCTTATATAAGACACAGACTCTTACCTATAGAGAAAAAACTATGGTTACCAGAGGGTGGGGAGATGGTTTAAACAGGTGATGGGGATTAAGGAGTGCAGTTGTAATGAGCACTGCGTGTTAACTGATTTACCTGACCAAGGTGTTGATATTGCATGCACACTATAGCCTCAAGCAGTCTATAAATATAACAGAGACTGTCTAATTGGCTTTCTTGAACTTTCCCATGTTTGTGTGTAGCAAATGCTAAAATAAAATGTTATCGAGATATTTATAGGGCAGCAAAGGCAGCATTTTCTTAGAAGGAGAAAAATTTAAAAACTAAAATATTTTCCAAGTTCTTACATTTCAGCTCAACATTGCCACAAATAAGAGCACTACTTACAAAATATGGTGGCAATAATACTTCCTGCAGATTAGCATGGAGAAGTACATCAGCAATAAAATTGTAAATGTACTAGGCAGGTGTAATTCCCTAACTATGTTCAATGAGATCAGGATATAGTGGCATTCAAATCTGAATAGAAATTTAGATGTTAGAATAGTCTTGATGATAAAGCCTTTGTATTTTTAAAAATAGAATTTAAAAAATCCTGTAATGGTAGGTACATCTCTTTTGAAATGTTGAGATATATATAGTTTAAGGTTAAAGGTACCATATATTCACTACATAAGATATAGAAAATACTGGTGAGCAAAAGAATGGAAACCTGTAATCTTCACCATGCAAAAAACAAAACAAAACACTGAAAACATTTGGGTATATCTGCTTCCTGTCTTGTGTAGGGATTTGTGTGTGTGTGCGTGTGTGTGTGTGTTATTGAGAGAGAGGATTTGAGTATATTCCAATATGTAGATGAGGATATGTTGGCCATAATAGTAATAATCCACATTCAAATGCAATGTCTCCTGCTCCCTCATATGCTTTAAAGATACTCCACCTGTTTTGGAGTCCCCCTACATTTTTTTTTGGAATTCTTATTAGTTGCTTTGATTCCTCTACTGCTGCAGCTTCCCGTTTTTAAATACTCTTTGTTCAAAGCCACTTGGTGTTGCTGCTACTGCTGCTATAGCTCTACATGAGAATATCCATGTCTGTGCTAAGAGCTCTCTCCTGATGTTGGTTCCACACAGAATTAGAAAGAATACTCCTCCCCCCTATTCTGCAGCCCACGTTGTACCTGGAGCTGAGAATCTGAACTCTACTCCCTTCTGTGAGTCACATAGTCATTCATGGAGATACTTCCTTAATGTCCTGCCTCTAATTACAAAAACAAAATGAGGTCATTTGAGAGGGCAGGTGCTAATAAATCCACTTTTTTTCCTTGACTTTTTTTTCTGTCTGAAACCTTGTTTTTTGATGCACTACATGAAATCATGCAGGTAAATAATGAAGGCTTATGCATTCATTCAACAAATACATATAGTGAGCACCTACTATAAGCTTGCAATAATGACCTTTATTGAAAAGGAAAATAATATATTTAAATGGAATTTTAGCTGTCTAGAACAATGAGAAATATCATAGCATGGTTAAGAGCACAGAACTCAAGAGTCAGTCTACTTACTTTCCAGTATTGGTTTCATCATTTACAGGTGGCGTGCGAATTTGAGCCTATTACTTAACCTCTACGTCCCTCAGTTTATCTGTAAAATGAAGATAATGTTATCTTCATTGGTGGGTTGTTATGACAAACAAATGAGATAAATTATGTGTCTTGCATATAGTAAAAGCTATGTTGTTACAATTTTATTTCCCTACAAGGCTTAAATTTTTATTGAATTTCTGTACGGACCTGCCTTACTATCCATAAGAAATATTGGTGATTGGAGAAATAAATTTAAAGAGTCGTGACATTTCAGAGCTGGAATAAAATTTAGTGACTTAACCAGACCCCATGAAGGTACAAGTGAGGACACAAGGACACAGAGATACAAAGTCAAATAATTAGTAAGTTTTCAAGCATGACTAAATTTCAGTATTATGACTTTCTAATCAGTGTTCTTCCAGCAAATGTCAATTGTAAGTCCATTCATTCATTCTACATATTTTTATTAAATACAGCAGTTCCTGGAATGCCTGGGTGGCTCAGTTGGTTAAACATCTGTCTTTGGCTCAGGTCGTGATCCCTTGGTCCTGGGATTGAGTCCCATATCAGGCTCCTTGCTCAGTGGGGAGCACCCTCTGCCTGCCGCTCTCCCTGCTTATGCTCTCTCTGACAAAGAAATAAATAAAATCTTTTCAAAAAAATAAATACAACACTTCCTGTGTGCCAAGCACTGTGCTAAATGCAGGTGACAGAACAAATCAGATAGTTTACTTACTTTCTAAACGTCTGCTGTCCGATAGGGTACAACATGTGAATGCTATGGAGTATTAGTATATGTGCTCTAATAAAATACATATTGGTACGAGTGGTAGTATAATGGAAACAGTGAACAATTCTGTCTGGAATTGTAGAAAGCTTTATAAGATAAGACTCTTGATTATGAATGCTGTGTAAGAATTCAGAAATCAGGTCTGTGTGTCTAAAGCATTAGGTATGAAGAAGAAAGGATTCAGTAAAAGATAAATATAATAGATACTTAGTGACCAAATGGTGATGAAAGACCTAAAACTGGAGTTCAGATTAAAAGGACTAACTGTATATAAGGCAAAATGAATGGACATGGAAATCAGAAACAACCTTCATAAAATTATTTTATTTCAAGAATTTAAGAAGTGTTCTAAAGGCATCAAGCAGAATAAAAAATGGTAAAGGTTACTAACAAAAGAAAAAAGAATGGGTTATCATGATCCTACACTTCCGCAATAGTAATGTTACAAAACAAGAGGCAAGGTCTGTAGATGGTTAAGTGTGAAACGTTGTGATCTACAAATACGCTACTCAAACACATCATCACTAAAGCCTGAAGGCAAAATAAAATGAAAAATCTTGGATATATAAAATGCAGGAAGTAGACTATGTGCAGTCCTGAAAAAAATTACCCAAGGGCATGTTTCAAGTAATCTAAAAATGAGTCAAAATAAAGAACACACAAATGAAGAGGTAATAGTAAAATAAAGGAGAAAAGACAATTAGAGGAGCATTAATGAAACTTAAATACAAAACGAGTACAAACAATTTCTGTCTTTACGGATATAAAATATATCCTGTCTTAATGAAATAAGGAAAGCATAATATTTGAATATGATGAGATAATCAAATAAATATATAAAATATACTCTAAATCATACCAAAAAAATCCAAAAAAAAAAAAAAAACCTAGTAGTTCAATAATATTGGAGTGGAGATGGGGAAGAAGGAGGAATTCATTCTGACAATGATTAGAGATATATAATTTTAACAGTTAGTAGAATTAAGAACAGGCTTGTGCTAAAGGATGGCATGACCACCACTGAATAGCTTAACATTTTTTAAAGCTGAATTTATTGGTGGTTATAGTAAAGAAGAATGTTGATGCCCAGCCACAGTATCTCCAGAGCAGACTACTGACCATATGTTGGGGTTCTTAGAAAGCGTAGAATTCAGAGACTGGTGGATTGTCAGAGGTATATGTGGGTTGTCATCATCCCTAAACACATGGTTACTTGGGTGAGATCGCTTTTGATGGCTTGGCAGTCAGTGGCATGTATATTGGAGTAAATCTGTTTCTGACTGGCTGACTTTTGGTAGCAAGAGCCTGACTTTGATATGTCATTGATTGAACAGCTCTAAAACTAACAATTATACTACTTGTACTATGAGTACCAAACAATACATCTTTTCCTAAGTTTGTGAGAATTTTTTATTCTAGTGTCTACCAAGTTCTTAGAGGGAAAAAAAAATATTAGATTGAAAATCTCAAATGTATCAAGAAAGTATATAAAACAGAAAACATGAAATAAGATGACAACATTTATTTGTGTTATTTTCTTTTGTAATGAGATAAATATTCTTATTAACAGAAAAATTGGTCTGATAAGAAGGCTCCAATTCTGGAAATGACAGATAAGGTTATGTTGTATAATCCTATGATCATTAACATTTATAAATTCTGCACAATTAAAATAAATTGCCAACAAGCAAACAAATTCAGCTAAAATAAAGGAAAATAAAGCTACCAATAACCAAACAAAAACAGGAAAAAACAAGAGGACACAATTTTTGTGAGAGAAAGAATGCTACATTTAAGCAGCTTTCTTCTTAAATGCATTTCCTGCTTTTCTACCACAGAATGAGCTTAGAATTCAAACAGAAATGGGCTGAAGAGACAGAGCTTGGTACTACCAGAACAGCTGGGAATTGAAGGAAATTCCTGAAAAGGAGAAAGCCACAGAGGGGAAAACTCAAACTCTGCACATAACTCCTTCAGATTTTTGGACGATATTTAAAAGTGTGTATACAGAGGAAGGATTTAAGAAACAAAGAAAGCAGTACACAGGAGGCAGAGATTTCAGCAGTTGTCCTAGGAAGACAGTTTCAAAATCCAGTTCCTCCAAGTTAGTATAGCTTATTGAGCCCTGTGGGCTTTCCCTTAACACCTCGGTCAGGTTATGTCTTACAAGTTAGACCAAAACTAAGAACTATATACCTTACAAATAAGAATGAAACAAAAATGTACCCATTATAATCAAACCTAAAACCAAACCCCTACAGGATCAAGATGATCTACCAGTAATTTAACTGCCTGCAAGTATGAAACTCTGTATTCTTTAGAGGTAGGTAAGATACAGGGGCTCTACAATGTATCATTCACGATGCCAATTATACAATAAAACATTACTACATATACAAAGTATGAGAAAAATATGGCAAATGATCTGGAGAAAAAAAGCAGTCAATAGAAGCAGATCAACAGGTGTCCCAGATATAGAATTTAGTAGCTATGGTAAATATGTTTAAAAATTTATAAGAGAAGTAGACAGAATTAATAAAATAATGAGAAACCACATTAGAAAAATTATGCTATTGAAAAGCCAAATGAATGTTTTAGAATTTAAAAAATACATTATTTGAAAAAAACTTACTGGACGGACTTCCGTAAACTGTCCACATCAGAAAAAAGGTCACTGAATTTATAGAAAGGTCATTAGAAATTAAACAGAGAAAATAAAGAATGAAAGAAAAAACCCAGAACCTTGGGGACATGTAGGACAATATCAAGCATTCTAACTTATGTGTAATTAAAGTCATAAAAGGATAGAAAAATGGGGCAGAAAAAATATTTGAAGACACAATGTCTGAATATTTTCCAAATTTACTGAGAAATATGAATTTCAGAAGTTCAGAAAGAAGTTCAGAATATTCCAAGTACTGGAAATACAAACAAAAGCACATCAAAAGCAAAAATGCCAAAAAGCGAAGATAAATAGGAAATATTAAAAGCAACCAGCAATGAAAGAAACATATTTCTTTGTTCATATGGGAGAAGGTACAGATAATAGTTGACTTTTCATCAGAAACAAAAGAGTCCAAAAGACAGTACAATAACATCCTTAAAGTGCTGACAGAAAGGGGGAAAAAGGAAATCTATCAACATAGAATTCTATATGAAGCAAAAATAACTTTCAAGAAGAGGTGAAATTAATAAGCTGGGGAAATTTTCACCAGTATAAAAGAAAAGCACTAAAATAAATGCTAAATAATTTGTCAAGCTGAAAAATTAATGATACCGGATGAAAAATCATTATTTATAAGAAGAAATGAATAGCACCAGAAATAGCCACATATGCAAATTTAAATGACGATTTTTTTTTCTTATTTTGAAAAAATGTGTATAATAATTTGGGGGGATTTTTTAACATATGGAAGTAAAATATATGTCAACAATATCACAAAGGAAAAGGAAGAAGAAATGGAATAACAACCCAATTATATGTGAAGTAGTGCAACCTGAATTCATGGTAGTCTGTGATAAGTGTAATTTAAACCATATCCCGTAAGACAGAAAGAATAGTTAAAAAGTTATTTGAAGAAATAAAATGTGATCATAAAGAAATACTCCATTCATCCAAAACAGGCAAGAAATAAGGAACAACAACAACAACAAAAAAGAAACAAAGGGGACAAAGAGAAAAAACTATTCTTCATAACTGCATTTAATGTAAGTAGGCAAAACATTCTTTTCAAAAACAGTGATTCTCAAACTCAGCAGAAATATCAGAAACCATTTCTAAGCTATCTACAAGATACGTGATTTAAATATATAAACACAAAAAGAAGTTGGAAGTAAAAGAATGAAAAAGTATATACCATGAAAACATTAACAAAGCTTGTACATTTTTATTTATAGCAGATAATGTGAAATTAAGGGAATCTTTTCAAATGATGAATAGGATCAATTCATCAAGAATTCGTAACAATTCCAAATTTGTGTGCAATTCAGAACAGAAATTCTAAATATATGAAGCAACCTGACAAAACCAGGGGGAGACATAAACAAATCCATAGTTACATATGGAGGTTTACACATCTCTCTCTTCATTACTCATGAAGCAAGTAGGAAAAAAAATTAAATTAGCAGCCACAGTGAAGATTTAGAAAACATGACCAAAATAACCTAATTAATAGTTATGTAAGTCATAGATAAGATGTAACATTTTAAGGTCTTGGATGTGAGACTTACAGGTGTCTGAGAAAGAAAAGGTACTCAGAAGTGCATGGAGCTGTGTTGGGAAGGTACAAAAGTGTGCATGAAATGGCATGTTCAAGGAACAGCTCAAATGCACAGTTAAAACTAGAGATAAATCTGGAAAAGTACGTGAGGATGTCTGTAGAATCTGGCATTAGAGAACCAAGGTAATTTTTAAAGAGTCATGATCAGACCTTTTTAGGAAGTATGGAGGAATAATGGAAGGGAAGAAAGCTGGGACCAAGGAAGTACACTTTACAATACACATTCCTTTAAAGTGAGCATGGAACATTCACCTCAATAGACCACAGACATGCCATAAACTATGTCTCAATAAATTTCACAAGATGAAATCACGTAGTGTATGTTCTTTGATGAGATAATAAATTACAAAATTAATAACAACAGATACATATGTGTGTTTAATCCCAAAATATTTGAAAACTAAGCAATACACTTTTAAATGTAAATTAGGTCAAAGCAAATACTGCAAGGAAGTAGAAAAAAATACATTATTAATAAAAGATACAGATTAACCGGTAAGGTACTTGACATCACCTGTCATCAAGATGAGGGAAATTAAAATCACAATAAGATACAATTTCCCCAGCGACTACAATGGCAAAATTGAAAAGGTTGTTAAAAACAAACATTAACAATAAAAGGTAGTATTGCTCACACTTGTAGTGTAAGAATTACTTTACACCCTTAAAAATAAGTGAAAACCCCAGAGCTTTCTAAAATGTGTATTTATCTGTCAGTATTTACCAGATTAGAAACTAAAACTGAAATTTAAGAAATACTTATTAATGCATTTTGAATTATAGTAATGAACCCAGTAAATGTTAAATAACACGTTTTTGAAAAATTACTATGCTTTCCAAAATAAAAACATACGTGGTGACAAACGTGATGTAGGTTTATATTTTTATAAATCTTTTAACATATGGCTTAATGGAAGCTGCATTCTCATATTTGTTTCTTCATTTAGTCTATTGTGACAATTTTGTTGGCTGAAGTAAGGAAGGAAAATCCAGCCTCAAACAGAAGAGTAGTTGGAGGGGTACCTGGCTGGGTCAGTCTGAAGAGCATGAGACTCTTGATCTCAGGGTCATAATTTCGAGCCCCATGAAGGGCATAGACATTACTACTACTACTACTAAATACATACATACATACATAATACTTTTAAAAACCACAAATTTATTAAAAAATAAACAGAAAAGAAATAAATGTATTTGTAAAAAGAAAGAGTATTTTTAAATGTCTTTTAAGCTAATTGGATATTCTTTTATACTATACCAAAACTTAAAAAGTAGTAACATCTTCAATGTTAATTATAGTGTGTAATATGAAACCAACGGTGTTGGCTAAATGATGGCCCCCTAAAAGTTATATTTATGTCCTAATCCCTGGAGCCTGTAACTGTTACTTTCTATGGCAAAATATGTGATTAAATCAAGGATCATGAGATCCTTGGACAATCTCGGATTATCTGGGTAGACCCTAAATGCAATCACTTGTATACTTACAAGAGAGTGGCAGAGGGAGGTTTGAGACAGAAGACGTGTTGACATGAGCATAAAGGTAGAGGTAGGAGAAATTCGGCCACTAGCCAAAGAACACTTGGAGGTACCAAAAGCTGGAAAAGTCAACAAATGGATTCTCCCGTAAAATCTTCAGAGGGAGCTTGGCCCTGCCAGTACCTTGGTTTTGGATTTCTAATTTCTAGAACTTGAGAGAGAATAACTTTCTGTTGTTTTAAGCCAAAAAAATTTTTGTAATTCTTCACAGCAGCCCTAGGAAACTGAAATGCATATCATAAACTTATTATATTCTCTTACATTAAAATCCATCATCTATATTGAACTTTGGTTCTTCCATTCAAGCATGATTTAGTAACATTGTATATTATTTAGAAAATACTGGTTTGCTGTGTTATACAGATCTTCTAAACATAGACACATTTCATTATGTAATATGAAAAGCCATGTACACTAATATCACAACCAATCTTATCAGATACATCGTTAAATATTAGGAAGCTGGTGCACGCACATTTTTTAAAAATCAGATTTTTGCTTAAAAGCTCAACTTTTATCTCCAGTAACACATACAGTCAGTTGTTTTCCTTGAAGTGACAGATACACTTAGTTAATTTTTGAAAACTGTCTAACAAATATCCAATCTGAATAATAATAGAATGTGAGTCATTTTTTAAAGTAAAAATGGTATTCCATGAAAAAGTGGCCAGCTTCCCTGACAATTAGTATTTTTTGTCAAAATAGCCATTGTACATCCAAAATGCAACAGTTGTGATTTGTATATTCTTACTATTTTGTCACAATATTAAAATCAAGTGTACAAAAGGGTCACTAAAATTAGAAAATTTTACTCTTCATCAAGACATTCTTATGTGATACTAACGAATTTATGCTTTGTTTTTTGTTTTTATCTTGTCTTATTGTAAATATATGGCAGTGAAGGAGACAATGACTGCCTGTACAGTTGGGTACCACTGCTCTATTATACTTAAATGAACAACACATTTCTTTCCTGTACCACCCTCCCATAGCTTTTCTTGCAAAATTGCAGATATCAGTATGGTGGAAAAGACAAATCATATCCTAGTATTATTATGAAAGTATTTTTGACCTTTCAGAGCTTATGAAAGGTTCTCAGGGAACCCTCCAGGAGTACAAATACTCCAGTCCAATAACTGCTGATGCACTGCAACTGGTTCCATTATAGGTGGGATGAAAATGGTATAACCACTTTGGGAAATTATGTGGTAGTTTCATAAGCTGTAAATATATACCCACCCTGTAACTGAGCAATGCCACTCTGCATGATATACCCAAGGAAATGAGTGCATATGTCCACAAAAGACTTGTCCAAGAATATTCATAGTAGCCTCTTATTCATAGTAACTAAACCCTGGAAATAGCCTAAATGTCCACCAAAAGGAAAATTGGTTTAAAAATTAGGATATACTTATACAATGCAGTGCTTCTCAAGAATGACTAAAGTGATTTATTGATACAAGCAACAAAATAGATGAATTTGAAAACAGTATTTGGAGTGAATAAGCAAGACTACATATGTATATGTTGGGTATGGTTAAATTTATGTAAATCTTCATGACAGGAAAAATTAACATGCGATTAAATCAAAATAGTGGTTCTTCTGGATAGTGAGTTGGAGTGGAAAAGCACATGAGGGGGAAGTTTCTGTGATAATGAGAATACTTTTTCTCTTGAATGTTGTTCATTACACAACTAACTCACCAAATTTTGTATTTAAGAAACGCATGGTGCACTGTATGAAAATTATACTTCAATGCAAGTGCTTAATTTTAAAAATTATTCTTGGATATAGTTTAAAATAAGTAGGCATATAAACACATAGACATAAACTATGTACTTTCAACTACATACATGGACAAAACAAAGCAAACTAGAAAGAAGGAAAAAAATGGGCAAATGGGTATAGTACAGATGTAATAAAACCAAAGCAGGGATTTCAATAACAATATGAAAGTGAAGAAAGTTCAAGGTAAGCTTTTAAGTAGAAAAAGATGTTCTTTGTTAAATAACACAAGCCACAATATACAGAAAGTAGAAATAGTAGTAAACCTTTAAGCATTTAACCTAGGATTTAGATACTTAAAGCATACACTTAGAAATAGAAACAGCCAGAACCACAAATTCAGTTGAAAAAATTTTACATAGTTTTTGAGAGAGCAAGTAAACAAAACACTGGTATGAGTAATATATTAACAGGATATATTTTATGTGTAACTGTATTTCACATCCTAGATCCTCTATAAGTACTGCTCCTTCTTTTCAAGAGCCAAGGGAACATTTAAAATGATTGCTCATATATCAAGCCATAAAGAAAACACCAATAAATCCCTAAAAGTAGAAATAAATCCAGCCACATTCACTGCAATTTACTACTATACAACTACAAACTAATAACAAAAGTTATATCTTAACTTGATTTATTTTAAGATACATACCTTCAGAGCAATTTTCAAAATAAAGAACATGCTCCTGTTCCTGTATATTGCAGTTATTGCACAACACAAAATATGAATTTTGAAAATAAACCTAAGAAACAAAAGGACTCAGTTCAAAAGGAAAAATAGGCATTCATCATTGGTTTTAAAATGATCTCTCTTACTTTCTCTAAGTTAGCTCTTTGCTTTGTCCAAAACCTGATTCTAACGGTAATGCAAATTTATTTTGTACAGATAAAATTAATGAGGGAAACTACTTAAACTGCTCAGAGTACCTGATTCTGGTGAGTCTTCTACCAATTTTTGACTAAAATACTTGGAAGACATGGAAAATAATTAATACTCAAGCTTGGGGAAAATAATTAATACTCAAGTTTTAAAATTCTAAGACAGGGAGTCATTTTAGTGCCAAGACTTGAAAGTTTCATTTAGATCCAAATTCTAATTCCAAAAGTTTGATAGGTCTCAGATGGGGGATAAAATTATAATCATTTATGACCCACTGATTCTATGCTGTTCTAAGAGTAATGAAGAAGACCCTTTGCCTTTCTTTATTACCTCGAGTCCTTAGTTAAAAGAAAAAAAATTGCACCAACAAACAGGACTCAGTTGTTGTCTTTCTAATGCATACACAATGATCTGGATCATCTGCAAGCATTCAATGACTAAACACCAAAAAAAAAAAAAATAACAGTGCAAGGTGAGGGCATCTATGAAGCTATTTTGGATACTGGGAAGTGCAGTCTTATGAATACAGTGCTGGGTAGCCTGCAGGGAAATTTAGAAAGTTTTCCATATGTAAAAAATGTGTCAGGGAGCCAGACTGGGGAGCAAGATGAAGATCTCATCTCGGTCTAACATAGAAGCATTGAAATAATTGGGAACACTGCACTTAGACAAGTCTTCTATTAGCAAATGGCAGACTGCTTGCTCTCCCATCCTTTTTGGATGAGTCAGCTATAGAAAAAGGCCAACACGGTGTCTGTGAAAACAAAATACCACAGTACACAAGAAAAGAAGCAATATCTGAGAACTCAGAGGAAGACCCCTCAGAATAATTTACTAAGGAATGTTAGATAAAACTGGCATCCTCTTTTGGCTGCAGGTGGAAACACTCAAAGAGTAGCAGCAAGGGTTTTCAGGCTAAAGGTTGGGCTGAAATGGAAAGTGATAGGGGAGGATTTTCAGGGAATGAATCTATGCAATAATAGAGTTTGAACAGGTGGCTGACCAAATTCACAGTGTGGAAATAAAATCGTTGACATTTGAAGATGGGAAACCATCTTCAAAAGAACCACCAGAATGCAGAGTTAGGACAAAGAAATTTAAAATAAATATTCACTAAAAATAACAAAGTTCACTAACAATAAATCTATGCAGCATGTACTCCAAAGTACACTATATAGATGAAAACAATGAGGCTTAAGGAATCTAAACCACTACCTTGTAAGAGATAGATCTGGGATTTTGAACCCAACTCCATAAATGAATGGATGAATGAATGAATGAATGAATGAATGAATGAATGAATGAAAAAATAAGATAGATACTATGTAAAGTGGATAATGATATAAAAAAATCTAGGAAATACTCTTGTTCCTAAAGTGGAAAAGAGAACAAGAACACTTGTAAAAGAAACATTAATAGATGTTATTATTAAAGAAAACCTACATGTGCTGGGGAAAACCATAAGTCACATAATAAGATGAATCCATTTAAAAAGAAAATCTCTCCTAAGTAAACAGCAGAAAAAATTTTCAGTTAGATTACTTTTGGTTTTGTTTTTGATCTTTTTATTTTGTAAAAAAATGTAAACCTTAAAAGTTGGAAAAATAATATAATTAATACCCATACACTCTTCAGCAATTGTTTCACCACATTTGCTACAGGCTATTTTCTGACTCTCTGTCACTCTGTCTCTCAGTCTCTGTCTCTCTCTCAGTCTCTACAAAACAGGTCATTCATTCCCTTAAAGAAGCAAAGTGAAATAAATGATCAAATTCAGGAAATTCAACAGTAATACTACTACTAATAAAGTCCTTATTCATTTTCACAGATTATCCTTTGTAGGACTTTTTCTTTCTTTCTTTTTTTTTTTTTAAGATTTTATTTTTTATTAGAGAGAGAGAAGCCAGCAAGAGAGGGAACACAAGCAGGGGGAGTGGGAGAGGAAGAAGCAGGCTCTAAGTGGAGGAGCCTGATGCAGGGCTCAATCCCAGAATGCTGGGATCACGCCCTGAGCCAAAGGCAGACGCTTAATGACTGAGCCACCCAGGCACCCCTTTGTAGGACTTTTTCATCCATTTATGAACTAATCTAGGGTCACATATGGCATTTAAATATCATGGTTCTTTGGCCGTTAACATGGAAAAGTTTCTTATTCTTTTTTGTATTTCATGACACTGAGATTTGAAGAGCGTAGTTCATGTGTTTTATAGAATGTTCCTCAGTTTGGGTTTTTCTGAGGGAGTACTATGTAAGCAATGCTGTATCCTCAGTGAATCACATGAAGAAGTGAATGTTAATCAGTTTGTCTTATTATTAGTGATGTTGACTTTAATCTCGGGTAATGGTGGAGTCTGACAGATTCTTTCACTTTAAAGTCACTATTGTCCCTTTGTAATTTGTAAGTACACTGGGCATAGATATTTGAGACTATATAAATAACCTCATTTTTTGGTTGCTATCAGCTTGTCACCCCTATTTACTTTGTCTGTTTATTTTTGAATTTATCAGTAGTTTTATGGATCATTTTAATTTAAAGGGTTTTACTTCATTACTCTTACAAATTTTGTGGTTTTCATTGTCCCAGATTGGGCCATTCGGATCCCATTCGGATCCCAGTCAAGTACCTCTTTGCTAGTTTTACATTGTACTTTATGAATTTTATCTATGCCCACATGCCAAAGTTGTGGGATTTTTTTTAATGACAATTGTATAGTTCGAGGAAATCTAATTTATGATTTTTTATGGTTTTGATTTTTGTGTTCCAAGAAACCCTTGCTGACACCCAAGTTACAAAGATTTTCTCCTACATTTATCTCTAAAAGCTTTATAGTTTTTGTTTTTACATTCAAGTCTATAATACATTTTACTATTTGTGCTTAGTCTGAGGTAAGGGTCTAGGTATATTGCTTTCCTGAGGGATATCCAGATTTTCTGGCCCTATTTATTAAGACTATTCTTTCTCCTACTGGATTGTTTTCATATCTTTGTCAAAAATATCAAATGGATATATAAGTACATATCTATTTCTTAGCTCTCTATTAATTTAATCCATTTATTGATCCCTGTACCAGTAAAATAATTATCAGATCATCATATGCTACAAAGTTCTGTATTTTAAGTCTTCAAGCTTTGTTCTTCTTTCTCAAGATTGCTTGGATAATGTAGGTCCTTAACATTTCTATATGAATTCTTAAATAGGGTTTTTTGAGATTCTGATAGGGAGTACCTGGAATATATAGATGAGTTTGAGGTAAATTGATATCTTAAAAATATTTGGTGTTTTAAACCATTATCATGGTTATGTTTCTCCGTTTTTTTAGGTTTTCTCAATTCCTTTTAGTAGATGACTAAACCAGGCACTACATGTGTTTTGTTAAACTCGGTCTCCTATGGGTGGCATCCAAAATTTTCTTCATCCTTAGCCAAGCTGCTGGCAGTGTGCTTGCTCTACACATGCACATTTTGGGGTTCACACTGGGATCTGAGTAGAGATAATACACAGACCCGAGGACTCCCCTTTCTGCATATCTCCTTTGTAGGACTATCTTCTGATGTTGGGAGAAGTGGTTGCCCCAAACTCTAATTACCAATGCTTCTTGGCAGAAACTGTGGGTTTTCTTTTGGAGGTTTTTTTTGTTTTTTGGTTTTTTTTTAGGTTGTATTTATATATTTGAAAGAGAGAGAGTGCATAAGTTGGGGAAAGGGCAGAGGGAGAGGGAGAGGGAGAAGCAGATTCTGAGCACAGAGCTTGACGCAGGGCTCAATCACAGGATCCTGAGATTATGACCTCAGCTGAAGTCAGACAATTAAACTTCTGAGCCATCAGGCACCCCTCTTTTGGAGTTTTAATTGCCTGTGTGACACTGACAATGACTTACCCTCAGACTGAGAACTGTAACCTCCAGAAACTCACCTTGTGCTCTTTTTTTTTCCCCCAAATGTCAGTGTCCCTCTAGAATATCATAACTTTTGTTCCCTGCTCAGTGTCTTCATGTCATTGTTTATATTTTGTCTAGAGTTCATGGTCAGTGTCTGCAAAAACATTAGTTCTACATAACTTACTTGGTTCTGCCACTTGAAGTTCATTTTTGAATTATGACCCTATAAACACACAGGGGAAATGTAAGAGAGTATGTAATTACAGATAAAAGCAAAGACCAGTGTTCTTAGGCTCCTCTTCTACAAAACAGAAATGCCACAAAAGAATGGATTTTCCTCAGAATTTTCAGTGAATATCACATACACCTAAGTATGCATATCCAGTCTTAATGCCTTTCCTGGATAGCAGCATTAGTGAGTGTTCTTTGATATACATGGACTTTGAAATATATCTACCACTGATACATTTAGGAAAAAATCACTAGCATCTTGCTACCAAAGTGTGGGGCAAGTCTCAGCTGCATCAGCAGCACTTGCAAGGTTGTTAGAGTGCAGGATCTCAGGCCCTATCCCAGACCTAGTGAATCAGAAATTCAATTTTAAAAATATCTCCAAATACTTCACACACACTTTAAATTTGATGAGCACTACTCTAGCCATATGATATTTTAAATTTTAGGATATGAATGTCATTTTTAAAATATTACCATTTATTTACCCAGTTTAGAAGTCAACTCAAAAATCATCTGAAATGCAAAAATTATGCATAAGGATATGATGTTTATCATAAAAATTGAGAAAAATGAATCCAGTGTTAGGAGAAAGGATGTACAATCAGTCACTGAAATTTTACTTATGAAGATTGTGATGGTATGGTAAAATACTTGTTACGTTATACTGAACTATAAAGCAGGAAACAGAAAAGTGTACACAATAAAATCTTAACCCCCGAAACAAATAATAATCACAGAAAAAATATTGGATGTGAATATTCTTCATATAGCTTTGTACTTCCCAAATATGCATGCATGTTGAAATAAAAAAATACCTTTTGAATAACTAAGGAAATGTTATGGTTGGAAGGTTGCAGAGGGTAGATAGTATGCATATATTTCTTTAAGCCTTTTACTTCATGCAGATTATATCATTCTTCCTTAGGTGCTATTTTCTTCCTTTCTAGCCCAAGGACATAGTACACACATGACTCAGTTTTGGATGAAATAATCAGTGAGAGCTAGTGACTGAAGCAGTCTCTGAATTTTCTGTTGCTTTGTGATAAAGAGTGAATTCCACAACCACTCTGTGTACCATTTCTCATGTTTGGGTAATAATAAAGTTTGATATGTACAGCAAAGCCACATTATAAAAATTTATGAGCCCAGGACCCATGAAACCCTTAGAGCCTGAAAGTGGAAGAGAACTGTGTGAATAAATGCAGCAAACCTGTAGCCTAAGTCCTAGTGTTGTAGAAATTTCCTGCTTAAAATCATTTCTAAAACCTTTCCAAAGTAAGGGTAAGTTTGTACTGCCCCACAAGTATCATCCATCGGCATACTCCTTATCCTTGGGAGTTTATTATCTTAAATACTAAGGATTATACTTACAAGGTTTGTGGCTTATGCCTAGTTTTCTAACAATATTTTCTTTTTTTTTAAGACTTGTTTATTTATTTGAGAGAGAGAAAGAGAGAGCACACCTGAGTCGGGGGGAGGGGCAGAGGAAAAAGGAGAGAGAGAGATTCAAGCAGACACCCCCCTGAGTGTAGAGCCTGATGCGGGGCTCCATCTCCCACCCTGAGACCATGACCTGAGCCAAAACCAAGAATCAGACGCTTAACCAGCTGAGCCACCCACATGCCCCTAACCTTATTTTCTGTGTTAACATATTGTTACTAATTTTTATTATGTTCACAAACACAGTCTAAGCCTTTTTCCTGTCTTCTACTCTCTTCTCCTTTGGAATCATGGACATCAATTACGGCCTACTCCACTGCTAATTACGATTACTGCTTGCTGCTCTGCAAGTACAAAAGATCTAATTGTTACCAATTTGCAGTTCCAATTACCTGGCTATGTCCTTGCCTTAAGGTATCTCATCTTAGTGCCAACTATGCAGTTGGCAGGAAAAGGGGATTTTACAGGATTTTTCTTAATATAAATATGAAAGGGTGAATCGTTGCTACTGTTGTGATATTCCCAAATGTACAGCAGTTCAAGTCATTAAATGTCTTCATAATCAAAACCATACAGCTTTTTATCCTGAGAAACTCTCTGGTCTGTTTGATGGATATTAGGTATATAGCTGCCAAGCCGTTTCTAGGGAAGCCATATTGCTTAGTGTTTAAGAGAAGCAACTTTGCAATCAGGCAAACCCGGGTAACATATATTGCCTTTGTAGTGTGAGAAGAATTAGTTAAGCCATCTGTGCCTCAGTTTCTTCATTCTTTCTGTTCTACTGAATGCCATGTTCCTTCATGCCCCAGGGACATTCAATCATTGTTCACTCCAGAATGGATCCCTCTCGTTATGCAGATCTCAGCTCAGGTGTTCTCTACTCAGAGAAATCTTCCCCAAGAATTCCCTCAAATGTAGCTTCTCTTCTTACCCACTCTGCCGTCTTCATGTCTATTCCATTTTTCCTTTTTTATTTTCTTCAGACATATCTGAAAATCTTTTGTAAGAGTGATGAGACACATTACTGTCTCAAAGTATGTTATCAAATTTATTCATGTTTATTTTCTGTCCCCACAACTCACATCTCATGTTAATATCATGAAAGCAGGGAACTTACATATCTTCACTTTGATATCCATTGCTCATTCCATTAAATATTATAAGGAAAAAACAGTTGCTCAATAAATACTTTGAAGAAATATAAAACAAGTGACAATTTTATCAACTTTGTAATGCTGTATTTTATTAGTTTTTTTTAACTGCTTAATAAAAACCTAGTACATGTTAAGTACTTGCAAAAATGCCAACATCACACATACACCAAACACTTATGAGAATATGTATATTTTTTTCTGAGTAGTAGAATATATACATGGAGTTTCTAGATATTAAGTGATAGAGGACCAGTTTACTGTTGCAGTTCCTCAGAAATAACTCTTTTCCTACCAGTGCTTGGCTAAACAGTTTAGATTCTTAAAAGCACTTACAGGCTTTTAACCACTTACTACAAAGTTAAGATGTATTATTTTTTCTGGTTATAGACTGGCATGTCTGTCCCAAGAACACGTAAGGAAGCTTGGAGATATTCTCCCTGATTGTGTGTGTATGTGTGTGTGTGTATGTGTGTGTAAGCCACAGAGACACTTGTCAGATGTTTAGCCTAATATTTTAAATTAATCTTGCTCTTATTGGTTTAGAAACAAGAGGTACTAAGCCTACCCACTGCACACTTTTCTCCAGTCCTACGTAGTTCTCAAAAACCCAGAGCAATCCCAGTTTATAAATCACTGATTTAACTAATCTTCCCATTTTGCATAATAAGAATCTAAGTCCCTGAAAAGGTTATCACTTGTCAAGGTCACACATGATTAGTAAATAGATCAGGATTCTTCCCAGAAACTCTAATTCCCACGCTAGGGCTCTTCCTATTATGACTATATATGACTCTTATATTTGTGTGCATATATGATTTATTTATTCACTCATTCGACTGTTATTTATTGAATGTTCACCATGTGCCAGACGCTTCGCTTGGCTTAGGGTAGAGTGGTGAACTGGTAGCCATAATTCTTTTTTCTTGACGTGCTTTCAATCTTTTGAGAGTGAGTCATTAAAAAATATATATATTTGCACATAAAATAATTTAATTAAATTCATGAGAAGGAAAGTAGTAGAAGATTCAAGGTCAATGGCAGCCTGAAATTAATTTCTGAATTCAGCTCTCTCACACAAACATTAAACAACAAAAAATAACCACGACCTCTTGTTGGGACCTCTAGGCAATCTCAGTGCATGTTATATGTAGAATTCTCTTGTTTAGAGTGTCAGAGGTGGGCACTGGATAGTTTAAAACCCCCCAAAAACCTTCTTTTTGTTTTTGGCTTTGTTTTGTTGAGCAAAAGCCTATGCAGGTTGTTGCTGAAGGTGCGTGTAGCTGCCAAGGGAAAAGAATCCCGCAGTATCAGTGCTGCAAATAGGCTACGGGAAAATCAGTTAGGGTTTCTAAGTCCTTCAGTATTTCCATGCTTTTCCTGGGCTCCTGTTCCCACTCAATTCTGGGGACTTGGGAAACTCTATGAAGAGTCCAGGGCCCATTGTCCTAGAGACAAAGCCCAGTCATTTCTTCCCTACTGCTCCAATGACACACTGGGGAGGGAAGGCAATTTGGGATATCATGCTACCACAGCATCTGCTTGGGTTTCCTTTGCAGACTCACAATCTATCTGAGTTTTTTTTTTTTTTTCATCTTTTATGTCACCACTCCCCAAAGAAGAGGGCTAAGAGATGTTGCAGTGCTAAGAGAAGTTGGGGTGCACCCTTCTTTGGGGACCCACCACTAAACAACCTTCACTTCGTATCTCATTCTCTCACTCCAACTCCTGGAACATACATAATGTAATGGCATGGCGGAGAGAGGACGTGGAGGAAATGAGAGGTTCCTACTGACAATTTATTTTCAAACTTTTTCTTATGCTTTCTCTTCCCTCTGAGTCTAGACTAAATCTTTGTTTGGGCTGTTTGTAGAATCCACTTGTTCATCCATTCTCTGGGTCATCCTTTCACTTAGGCAACAAATGTGAACATATCAGCTACCTTGATAGCGAAGAACAAGTGGGAGAAAAATTCTTAGGGTTATATACAGAACATTTTTTTCCCCAACACGTAGTATTTAATAAACATAGAGGAAAAAAAGTGTGATTCTGCTGAAAGTTGGTCTCACTAGTAGACGTGCTAGAAACAAAAAACAAAAACATATTTTAATAAGAAAGGTTTGTTACCATGCAATCTAGCTAATAATTCCTAAAATAACATCTAGTAATTAAAAGATTATGGTGATAGTGGAGAGAAGTAAAATAGAAAGGAGGGAGAGAAAAACAGACCAGATGAATCCAATAGGGAGCCAAGAAAAATGTGCTGAACATATGGGAATTTGGGATAGCACAAATCTGACATTAAAAAAAAAAAAGCTGTGAAAGAATAAATGATCCTGGGACAATTGGCTATTCATATGGAAAAAGGAAAAAATGGTATCCTTCTGTTACATAATACACAGATATAAATTCTGGACAGATTAAAGCCCTAGAAGCCAAAAAGTAAAGTTTTAAAGCTTTCCTAAGAGAATATAAAAAAACATATTTACAATGGATAAAAGAGGAGAAAACATGAAGATGAGAAATTTTGACTACATTAAAATTAAAGATACCATAAGCAGAGTAAGAAGATAAGCTACATACTAGATATTTATAATGTAAATAACCAAGAAATAACTTATATCAAGAATAGTGAATAAAACAAAACAAAACAAAAAAACTAATGACCCAACAAAAATAAGCAAAGGCTACTTCATGAAAAAATAAAGCCAAATCACCCACCGGCATATAAAAAGATACATATCTTCCATAATGTTCATGGAAGCCAAACTAAAATTGTAATGAGATACCGTTTCATACCTAGATTGGCAAAAATTCAAATTTCTGTATGTGCCAGTTGGTAGTATGCAGGAAAGAAGGAACTTCTCAAGCTTTGTCAGTGTGAGTGTCAATGGATATGGCTAATTTATAAAATAATTTGATTATACTTAGTAAGTATGAAAATACATTTCTGCTCCAACTGAGATAGTGTATGCTTGATCTTTAACCTAAAGCAATTCTTGCGTAAGAGCTTAAGGCAACAAGGACAAGAATGTTCATTTTAGCCTCCTTTTTAATAGCAGAGTAATTTACACTGCCTGAAAATCTTTCAACAAAAGATGAGTAAATAAGATACCTTTTAGTCATACAATTGAAAAACATACATAAATTAAAATGAATGAGCAACAATGACATGAATGAGAATGGAAAGATCTCAAAAGCATAATAAAAGTTGCAAAATAGTTGTGTTCAGTGTGATGCCAGTTTTGTATATTCAAAATGTATACAAAACAATAGTATGTATTGATTATGGACATGTACATATGTAGTAAAGTACCAAAATTTATATGAGGGTGCTATACATCAAGCGTCCGACTCTGAGATTTCTGCCTATCCTCATTCTCCATGAACAGGTCTCTTCTGTGAAGGTCCACCAGGAGAGACTTTGCAGGGGTGGCTGGGGGGACGGTGATAACAGAAGGTAGGAAGAGATGGGGAGGAAAGCTGTGGGCCTTTTTATTGTTAGTGAACCTACAGTGTTTCATTTCTCTACAAGCACAAAGCAATCTAATGCAAAAACAGAAAAAATGTTAACACATGTCTAACCTGGACAATGGATAAATTGACTTATATTTTCATTATAACAAACGATTAATAGCAGTTACTATATGCCAGGTACTGATTTGGGCACTTAGCATATTAACTCAATGAATGATCATTATATTTTCTTATGTTTAAAATTTTCCCTATTTAAAAAATTTTATCTTTTTCAAATCTTGAAGGATATACCTAGCATAATTTCCAAAGGTGGGATGGAATTTGTGGATGGGAAGAAGAGATTAGTATTTTTATTTTCTATGTCTCTAGACCTCTTCAGTTGTTACAAGTAGTTTACATTTCTTGGGAATTAAAAAATTGCAAAAAAATAATATAATTACATTTATGATAAGTATTATCGAGTGAGCATTAAAACAGTGATAAGAAAAACATTCTTACAAAGAAAACCAGAAAGAAGGAGGACATGACCAGACCTTGTTGTCTGAAAGACTGTAAGGAATTGTGAGACTAGTCAAAAAAAATAAATAATAAAAAGATAGATGATCCTATGACATCATAAGTGGATGTGAAACATGGATAGCTCTACATTTCATAAAAGTTTACCTGTCATTTGAGTTATATTCATGATCAAAAAGGAAGAAGTCTTCAAACAGAATGTCTGACAAGAAATGGAGTTTAGACATTTCTAGAGGGTAAGTAGAGTAGAAGTAAGTTAACGGAGCAGTCTTTTATATTTTGCCAAGCAACTTGAAATGGGTCTAGTGGGACTGTGGCATGGGATCCCAGTCACACAGGAAACCTAGATTATCTTGCCCACTGGAATTCCTCCTAAATGACATGTTCATCAAGGAAAAGAGATGTCAAAATCTTTATTCCCAGCCCTGCCGTGATGATACTTGGACTCCCACTGAGCTAACGTGAAGTGAAAATTCTGAGAAGGAAATCTGTTAGCATCAATTAAGTGATAAAGCAGTCAAACTTACTGATAATGTGTGTGAGCATGTTTAACACATTCCTTCTTAATGAGGTGATCCTAGTTAATGTATTAATTACTCCTTTTAGGTCTTGTGTTGTAATGATAACAATATCCCCCAGAGAGATGCTTCTTCTTGGTCCATGTAGGGTGTTTCTGCAATAAAAGCAAAAATTATCAAAGCCATCTTCTCAGTCTATCAAGAGACACACTTTTAAAGTGATTTTAATTCAAGTGATATTTTCCAAGGTTTCGCCACAAATTCGGATTAGTCATTGAAGATGAATTTTAGGCTTACTTGTCAGCAGCTGTTGTGTACACTGTTGTTAGTCTGCCAGGTATCCATTCTCCTCTCCTCCATGCAAACAAAGCCCACTTTTATTGAGCCATTTATTTCTTATGCACTTACTTATGTGCTTCAGGGCGACTGATACCTGCTGTAGTTCTGCCCTCTCTCACCACCTCCTCAGCTCCATGTGCAATCCCGTTTGGTCTGAGAGCATACTAATCATTTGTCTTAGACACCTGGTGCCACAATCATTCTTTCGTATGCTCCAGCAGGGAGCCTGTAAATGGCATTTTTTTTAGACTGTCATGTTGGGTGAGTATTGCCAGTGAGAGCCACTAGGTGGGAAACAAGGAATGCTCTGGTTCTGGCAAAGGAATCAGTGGCAAAGAGAATCTCTAGGGGACTGTGTATACTAGCAGGGTGGGTGGGACACAGATCTCGGTCATTTTTACCCAGTGACAGAGTGGCAATTTTTTCAAGAGCAGTACTGTGTTACACTGACCTTCCCCTTTTGGTTCTCCAAGTATGGGGGCAATAGTGGCTTCTTGCAGTTACTGGCCCCTGGGTCACGCCCTGACCCCCCCTACTCATTTTGTCCTTGTAACAGTTTCACTGCGAAATGACCTGTATTTCTTTTTTCCATCCAGGGTACTGATTGATTCTACGAGTATTCCCAACCCACTGCCAGTGCTAGGCTCAAGCATGGCCTCTTGTATAATTTATACCAATGAGAATACAGGACACATTTGCTGATGAAGCCTGGAATAACTTTTATTCTATTTTTGGGAACAGTTTCTTTCCTATAGCTTCTCTCTCTGGGTCTTTTTCTAAATACTGTCATGTGTTCCATTCCTAGAGTCATTTCATCACCCTTCTGAGGATTGAGTCTAAACACCGATTAAAGCAGTGTCCAAAGAACTCTAAAGAAAGGACACCTGTCCAAGTGAATTTTGTCATTCCTGCTATGTACCCTACTTCTGGATTCCTATTGATGGGAAACCATAAATGTTCTTATTTTAAGTCATTATGAGATGGGATTTCTGTTTCTTTCTGCTGGCTGACACAGTTGTAACCTACTACACGGATATCTATGAAAACAGGATCAGGTGGGTCAGCACGTTGGCATGTTAAATTGCTCTACAGGTAGGCACCTGGGTGGCTCAGTCATTTAAACATCTGCCTTCAGCTCAGGTCGTGATCTCAGGGTCCCAGGATCAAGTCCCGCATTGGGCTCTCTGCTCTGCAGGGAGCCTGCTTCTCCCTCTCCCACTCCCCCTGCTTCTGCTGTGTCTATCTCTCTGTCAAAAAAATAAAATCTTAAAAAAAAAAATTGCTCTACAGGTCTCACAGCAAGCACACAGGAATTGCTATGTGCTCCATCTCTGGGGATTTGGAGCCCACAGTGGATTTGAGGGCTTCTTTTGGAGTTCGCTTGAATTCTAAAGGTCTTTCCTATAGGATATACCTTGAGAAAACTGAGTTGACTACTTTTGAAGGTTTGGGATAGCCAATCTTTTAGGTAAAGAAGACTGCTCTAGAATTTCAGACTCAATGGCTCAGGAAAAGTTTCAGATATGTATTAGAATACCTAAGAAAGTTAGGGACACACTTTTTTTTTTTTTTCTTATTCTATTCTGGGGGATTTTTGAGAATTTAAAACCCAAGGTTTTCTCCTTCTCACCTTAAAATACTTATTGCATTAAATGGCTAGACTTTCTTCCCAGACACCCTTCAAAGTCCAAGGTCACATTTCTAGTCTGTATCTCTCTCTGAAGCATATCCTTGATCCTATCAGTCCCTAATACTCTTGATTTAACTTTTTAAATTTCCTTCAATTTCAGTCACTTCATCCCAGCCATTGGCCTTGTGCTAGCATACTTCATCTCACCCTGGGACTAGCTCTCTTCCTAAATAATCTTTGGCTTGATAAGTATCTTTCTACCAACATAACTCATGTCTTAATGTTCATTCTATCCCCCCACTGACTTTGAATTAAAGTCAAGTCCAAATCACTTGGAATCAGACTCCATCTTGCTTTTCCCCTCTTATCTCTCCCTTTTCCTGACCTCTCCTCCAGTTTTAATCCTTACACCCTATATTTAACTGTGGGAATGCTCATTTATCCTCAAACACCACATTCACATTCATATCTCTGTGCTATATCTCATGCTGTTCTGTTTCTCTGGAAAGCTCACTTTACTGCATCTAATGAATGGTGTTCATGTATACATTTAAAATCAATTGAAAACTTTTCTATGTGCTGAACAGAGTTCAAGGCACTGGGCATTTAAAATGGTACCTGCTCTGGGTGCCTGGGTGGCTCATTTGGTTAAACATCTGACTCATGATTTTGACTCGGGTCATAAAATTTCAGGGTTGTGAGATTGAGCCTGACCTGGGGCTTTTCACTGGGCATGGAGCCTGCTTAAGATTCTCTCTCCCTCTCCTTTTGCCCCTCCCCACTCTCTTTCTCCCTCTCTAAAAAATAAAATAAAATAAAATAAAATAAAATAAAATAAAATAAAATGGTACCTGCTCATGTGTAACTCCGTGGAGAATGAACAAATATATACAATTAATTAAAATATGGCCCGAAGTACTATGATAGAGGTGTGTTTGAATCTCTATGGAAGTAGGCATCAGATATCAATTTGTCTTTCAAAATTACATCTAAATGCTACCACATTCTTTGAAGTATGCAGTCCAAACCTCAGACACATTTCTCACATTTCTGTATTCCCAGAGCATTTGACCCACTGTGTTCTAGCTTTTAGGGGTCATTACCACACTCTAAGCATCAGTTTCTTTATCTGAAACCGAAGGTTAGAATGGTATATACCTGATAGAAGTGTTATGAGGATGAAATAAAACAATCTATCAAAAATGCTTGAAATAGCATTCAGCATATTACTAAGTACATGTTCAATACATCTTAGAGACTATTATCTATCAGTCTACACTGTAAACGTCTCAAGGTAGAGAGTGTATCATACACATTTTGTATTCCCCAGTTTTGTCCTGGAGCCCACAGGGAGGAATGTGAAGAAAAAAAAAAATGAATGAATGAATAAATGAATGAACGAATGCCTAACTCTATAATGTATACAGAGCAAGCCCTTTAGAACTGGTTTACACTGTTCTGTGTCTGAACTATTGACATTTTATTTGAGTACAAGAGTTCTTTTCCCATTAATCAACTCTTACAGTAGAAAATGACTCTGACTTCAGGGACTGCTAGCAGGGGAGAATGTTAACAGACCTTTCAGTGGCTGCAGTTTCCTTGTTGCCCATTGATGGATCAAGAGCTAATTCCCAAAATGTTTTCAAGCCAACCTGGTAAGTACATAATATTTACTCAAGCGACACTAAGCCATTTGGCGTGATTTCAGCAGGAAAAAAAAGGGCACTTTGAGGAAGAACTTGTGGTATAAATAGGGTTTGCTCATAATTGTATGGATAATGCTTCTGTTCATCTCCTGATAGACAAGCTAGGAATAGTTCTTTAGAATTAACTCTGTTTAATATTTTGCATATTCTTTCTGCTGCTCTCAATGCAGATGTGAATGACTGTATAATCAGACAGAACTAAAGTATAATCCTAGCCAAGGAGGGGCAGAGATAATTAGGCTGTATAGAGAAAGCAAATGAATTCTAGTTCATCCAAGAAAAAATTGTTTGAGCTGCAAGACAATGACCACTTTTTTGGTCAAGCCAGTGGAAGGTTTATCAGTGACAAATGCTTGCTTAGGTTTATTTTTTGAATCCATTTTCCTGCGTTCAAAAAGGGGGAATGCTGAGAAATGGAATTCCTATATTCTGTTCATAATGGTTTTCAAAGAGGTTTCCATCTTTTAAGATCCATTCCTCTGGTGGGTGGAGCACTTTCACCTCCCTTAGGCACCTGAGTAAGACAGCATTTCCTTTTTAATGTTACGAAAGCAGAGAAATGGTTTTAAATTATAGCTTGCTTCATTGCAAAAGGCCCGCTAGAGAATTTGTTTTGAAATGCGGTAATTTATCGTTCATGTGTCACATCGTATTTCTTCCACTGGTGCAGGTGACCAGTCAAAGGATGGCTGTCCAGAATGGCCATGGCATTAAAACTCAAAGAATAAGAGTGGGGGGTCTGAAGGTGGGAAATGACATGATCTGACTCCAACTTAAAGAAAAGGAGATGGAGAACAAACAGCTGGGAGCAGGTCGAGCAAGGGATGGTGGGGAGGATTATGTTAAGTGTTTACTCCAATCACATAGTATCATAAATGTTTATGACAGGCCAGTATAAATGGTGGTTAATTGCTTATGGCTCTCAAACCAGAACCAGCCTTACAGTAATAATTATATTATTTGAAAGCTGCCTAACAGTGAACAAAATTCTTACTTTTTTTTTTTAAAGATTTTATTTATTTATTTGACAGAGATAGAGACAGCCAGCGAGAGAGGGAACACAAGCAGGGGGAGTGGGAGAGGAAGAAGGAGGCTCATAGCGGAGGAGCCTGATGTGGGGCTCGATCCCATAATGCTGGGATCACGCCCTGAGCCGAAAGCAGACGCTTAACCGCTGTGCCACCCAGGCGCCCCAAAATTCTTACTTTTAAACTTTATTTTTCATTCTCATTCTATTTATACATATCTCAGGATGTATCTCTAAAAGACTAGGACGTTTATGGGGCACCTGGGTGGCTCAGTTGTTAAGCGTCTGCCTGGCTCAGGGCGTGATCCCGGTGTTCTGGGATCGAGCCCCACATCAGGCTCCTCCACTGGGAGCCTGCTTCTTCCTCTCCCACTCCCCCTGCTTGTGTTCCCTCTCTCGCTGGCTGTCTCTCTCTCTGTCAAATAAATAAATAAAATCTTAAAAAAAAATTTTTTTTAAAGTGTTTTAAAAAAATAAATAAAAGACTAGGACATTTAAAAAACTTAGCTATAATATTATTAACAAACCTAAATGAAATGATGGTATTTTTAAAAAATATTTTATTTATTTATTTGTCAGAGAGAGGGAGAAAGAGAAGAGAGCACAAGCAGGAGAAGGGGCAGGCAGAGGGAGAAGTAGACTCCCTTCTGATCAGGGAGCCGGACTCAGGACTCAATCCCAGCATCCTGGAATCATGATCTGAGCTAAAGGCAGACACAACCCACTGAGCCACCCAGGTGCCCCATAAATGACAGTATTTCATCAATAACTTCAAATAGCCAGTCAGTGTTCAAATGTTTCCAAATGTCTAAAAATTTTCTATAAATGCATTTGAATTAGGATCTACATTATGATTGGTTGATCTATCTCTGCCATATCTTTTAATCTGTAAGTTACTCCAACTCATTTTGCTTCCTTGCCAGAGATCCTCACTGTTGCTCCTTGAAGAAGCACAGGCCAGGCCCATAGTAAGGATCAACAAATATTTGTAGAACAAAGATAGCCTCCACTGCCCTGGTTTGAGTTTGGAATATAATTCTTTCCAGAATGATCACCTCTTTGTCTTTCACTTTCCTGTATCCTCTCATTCACCTGTTTTGCTCTGTTCTGTGTGCTGAAGAGATAAAGGAGGCCCCTCCTTGCATGCTCACCAACCTGAGAGATGGTCAGTCTCTACTCTGCTCCTTTCAAGCCTCTCACTCTCTCGTAATTCACTGAATAAACCACTTTGTGTTTTTCTCTACCCGTGAGGACACTGCAAACAACTTGAAGGAAGTAACCCTTCTTAATCGCCCTCTGTCCAGCCTCAAACACTTTGCATCACAGAGTACACATGCGATGAACATCTATTACTGTTGATTAAAATCATAACTAATCCTTGTCCAGGCCTTGTGGACAGATGTGAAGATTAGAGAGAAATGGCCATAGAAAAGTTAGCATTTTTCCTCATGTGAAGATTTTAGTGTTCATCACATCGGCATTGCCTGTTTGAATGACCATGTGCTTTTGGTTAAGCGTGGCTGTGAGTCCTTTTGAGTCTGTGTGCATGCAGCCCTTTTCTAGCACTTTTTAATTAATTAACTCCAATTTTACCTTTTGCAAAAGGATGGTATTATGGAAAGTAGAGCAAAATATGTTCCCAGAGTGAGAATCAGCACGAGTGCCTCAGAGGACAGAGCAGAACTGCAGTTCTGAATTGGAGTTTGCTATAGGACTGCGCAGGAGGAAAATAAACCTGCGATCTGAGAAGAAAGACTGCAATTCCATTTCTCATCAATAGTGAAGAGCCCTGGGGCACCTGGGTGGCTCAGTGGGTTAAACGTCTGCCTTCAGCTCAGGTCTTTTTTTTTTTTTTTTTAATTTCTTTTTTTTTTTTATTAATAATGATTTTTTATTATATTATGTTAGTCACCATACAGTACATCCCCGGTTTTCGATGTAAGGCTCGATGATTCATTAGTTGTGTATAACACCCAGTGCACCATGCAATACGTGCCTCCTTACTACCCATCACCGGTCTATCCCATTCCCCCACCCCCCTCCCCTCTGAGGCCCTCAGTTTGTTTCTCATAGTCCATAGTCTCTCATGTTTCATTCCCCCTTCTGATTCCCCCCCTTTCTTTATCCCTTTCTTCCCCTACCGATCTTCCTAGTTCTTATGTTCCATAGATGAGAGAAATCATATGATAGTTGTCTTTCTCTGCTTGACTTATTTCACTTAGCATTATCTCCTCCAGTGCCGTCCATGTTGTAGCAAATGTTGAGAACTCGTTCTTTCTGATAGCTGAGTAATATTCCATTGTATATATGGACCACAACTTCTTAATCCAGTCATCTGTTGCAGGGCATCTCGGCTCCTTCCACGATTTAGCTATTGTGGACATTGCTGCTATGAACATTGGGGTGCATATGGCCCTTCTCTTCACTACGTCTGTATCTTTGGGGTAAACACCCAGTAGTGCAATGGCTGGATCATAGGGTAGCTCAATTTTTAACTTTTTAAGGGACCTCCACACGGTTTTCCAGAGTGGCTGTACCAACTTGCATTCCCACCAACAATGTAGGAGGGATCCCCTTTCTCCACATCCTCTCCAACAATTGTTGTTTCTTGCCTTGTCTATTTTTGCCATTCTAACTGGCGTAAGGTGGTATCTCAGTGTGGTTTTGATTTGAATTTCCTTGATGGCTAATGATTTTGAACATTTTTTCATGTGTCTGTTAGCCATTTGTATGTCTTCATTGGAAAAGTGTCTGTTCATATCTTCTGCCCATTTTTTGATTTGTTTATTTGTTTCTCGTGTATTGAGTTTGAGAAGTTCTTTGTAGATCTTGGATACCAGTCCTTTATCTGTAGTGTCATTTGCAAATATATTCTCCCATTCCGTGGGCTGCCTCTTAGTTTTTCTGACTGTTTCCTTGGATGTGCAGAAACTTTTAATCTTGATGAAGTCCCATAAATTCATTTTATCTTTTGTTTCTCTTGCCTTTGGGGATGTGTCATGAAAAAGGTTGCTTTGGCTGATGTCGTAGAGGTTGCTGCCTATGTTCTCCTCTAGAATTTTGATGGATTCCTGTCTCACATCGAGATCTTTCATCCATTTGGAGTTTATTTTTGTGTATGGTGTGAGATAGTGGTCAAGTTTCATTCTTTTGCATGTAGCTGTCCAATTTTCCCAGCACCATTTATTGAAGAGACTGTCTTTTTCCCACCGGATGTTTTTTCCTGCTTTATCAAATATTAGTTGCCCAAAGAGCTGAGGGTCCATTTCTGGGCTCTGTATTCTGTTCCATTGGTCTATGTGTCTGTTTTTGTGCCAGTACCATGCTGTCTTTGTGATCACAGCTTTGTAGTACAGCTTGAAATCCGGCATTGTGATGCCCCCAGCTTTGTTTTTCCTTTTCAACAGTTCCTTGGAGATTCGGAGTCTTTTCTGATTCCATACAAATTTAAGGACTATTTGTTCCAGTTCTTTGAAAAACATTCTCGGTATTTTGATCGGGATAGCATTGAAAGTGTAGATTGCTCTGGGTAGCATGGACATTTTAACTATGTTAATTCTTCCGATCCATGAGCATGGAATATCTTTCCATCTTTTTATGTCTTCCTCAATGTCTTTTAAGAGTGATTTATAGTTTCTAGAATAAAGGTCCTTTACGTCTCTGGTTAAGTTAATTCCAAGGTAACGTATGGTCTTTGGTGCTATTGTAAATGGGATGGATTCCCTGATTTCTCTTTCTTCGTTCTCGTTATTCGTGTACAGAAATGCAACTGATTTCTGAGCATTGATTTTGTATCCCGCCACGTTACTGAATTGCTCTATAACTTCTAATAGTTTGGGAGTGGCTTCTTTTGGGTTTTCCATATAGAGTATCATGTCGTCTGCGAAGAGAGACATTTTGACTTCTTCTTTGCCGATTTGAATACCTTTGATCCCTTTTTGTTGTCCGATTGCTGTTGCAAGGACTTCTAGTACTGTGTTGAATAATAGTGGTGAGAGTGGGCATCCTTGTCGTGTTCCTGATCTTAAGGGAAAGGCTTCCAGCTTTTCCCCATTGAGAATAATATTTGCAGTAGGCTTTTCATAGATGGCTTTTATGAGATTGAGAAATGTACCTTCTATTCCTACACTCTGAAGGGTTTTAATCAGGAAAGGATGCTGTATTTTGTCAAATGCTTTTTCGGCATCGATTGAGAGGATCATATGGTTCTTGAGTCTTTTCTTGTTGATATGATGTATCACGCTGATTGATTTGCGAATATTGAACCACGCTTGCATCCCAGGTATGAATCCCACTTGATCGTGGTGGATAATCCTTTTAATGAACTGTTGGATTCTATTAGCAAGTATCTTGTTGAGGATTTTGGCGTCCATATTCATTAGGGAAATCGATCTGTAATTCTCCTTTTTGAGGCCGTCTTTGCCTGGTTTGGGGATCAAGGTAATATTGGCCTCATAGAATGAGTTTGGTAGCTTTCCTTCTGTTTCTATTTTTTGAAATAGCTTTAGGAGAATAGGTATTATTTCTTCTTTGAATGTTTGGTAGAATTCCCCAGGAAAACCGTCCGGGCCTGGAGTTTTGTTATTTGGAAGGTTGTTTATCACTGACTCAATTTCTTCATAATTAATTGGCCTGTTTAAGAAATCAATTTCTTCCTGTTTCAATCTTGGTAGTTTATAGGCTTCCAGGAAGGATTCCATCTCTTCCAGATTGCTTAGTTTACTGGCATATAGCTGTTGATAAAAATTTCTAATAATCCTTCCAATTTCAATGGTGTTCGTCGTGACCTCTCCTTTTTCATTCATAATTTTAATAATCTGGGTCCTTTCTCTTTTCTTTTGGATGAGTCTTGCCAGTGGTCTGTCAATTTTATTGATTCTCTCCAAGAACCAGCTTCTAGTCCTGTTGATCTGCTCTACTGTACTTCTGGTTTCTGCTTGATTGATTTCAGCTTTAATTTTGGTCAACTGCTTCCTTGTGCGTGGATTAGGCCTGTCCCTCTGTTGCTGTTCCAGCTTCTTGAGGTGAGAATATAAAAACTGCATTTTAGATTTTTCTATTCTTTTGAGTGAGGCTTGGATGGCTATGTATTTCCCCCTTAGGACTGCCTTTGCAGTATCCCATAGGTTTTGGACTGTTGTATTTTCATTCTCATTGGTCTCCATAAATTGTTTAATTTGATTTTTGATTTCCTGGTTTATCGAGTCATTCCTGAGCAGGATGGTTCTTAGTCTCCAAGTGTTTGAGTTTCTTCCAAATTTTTCCTTGTGGTTGAGTTCCAATTTCAGAGCGTTGTGGTCTGAGAATATGCAGGGGATAATTTCAATCTTTTGGTATCGGCTGAGACCTGTTTTGTGTCCCAGAACATGGTCTATTCTTGAAAATGTTCCATGGGCATTAGAATAGAATGAGTATTCTTTGGTTCTGGGGTGTAGTGTTCTATATATATCTAAGAGGTCCAACTCGTCGAGTATGGCATTCAAAGCCTTTGATTCTTTGCTTAGTTTTTGCCAGAGTGTTCTGTCTATTTCTGAGAGTGGAGTGTTGAGGTCCCCTACTATTAATGTATTTTTATCTATATGTCTCTTTATTCTGGTTAAGAGTTGGCTTGTGTATCTTGCTGCTCCCCTGTTGGGGGCATATATATTTATAATTGTCATATCCACTTGTTGAATACTTCCTTTAAGAATAATATAGTGCCCTTCTGCATCTCTAACTATAGTCTGTAGTTTAAAATCCAATTTATCTGATATGAGAATTGCTACCCCAGCTTTCTTTTGAGGTCCATTTGCGTGAAAGATGGTACTCCATCCCCTTACTCTCAGTCTGAATGCATCTTTGGGTTCGAAATGAGTCTCTTGTAGACAGCAAATGGATGGGTCATTTCTTTTTATCCAATCTGCAACCCTGTGGCGTTTGAAGCCAGAATTTAAACCATTAATGTTCAGGCTGAGTACTGAGAGATATGCTTTTAATTCTGCCATGTTGTCAGTAACGTCTTTGTATTGGCTGTGACTTTCTGTTTTGTATCACTCTTGGGGCCTTTTTACTTTTATAGAACCCCCCGTAATACCTCCTGTAGGGCTGGTTTCGTGGTTACGAAATTGGCTAGTGACTGTCGATTCTGAAATGTCTTTATTTCTCCATCAATTCTGAATGACAGCCTTGCTGGATAAAGGATCCTTGGCTGCATGTTTTTCTCTGAAAGAGCTTTAAAAATGCTCCCCCAACCCTTTCTCTCATTCCAGGTCTGTGTAGACAGGTCTGATGTAATTCTGATGCCTTTGCCTTGGTACGTGAGAAATTTCTTTGCCCTGGCCGCTTTCAATACTGTTTCCTTGGATCTCATATTTGCGAATTGCACTATGACGTGACGTGGTGTAGGTCTGTCATGGTTGAGCTTGGGAGGGGTCCTCTCTGCCTCTTGGACACGAATTTTTGTTTCCCTTGCTAGATTAGGGAAGTTTTCAGCTACAATTTGTTCAAATATCTCTTCTAGACCTCTGTTTTTCTCCACCCCCTCGGGGATGCCGATGATTCTAACATTGGATCGTTTCGTTGAGTCAGTAATCTCCCGTAGCCAACATTCGTGGGCGTGGATTTTTTTAAGACCATCTTCTATTTTTATTTTTTCCTCTATTAACCCATCCTCCAATTCACTAACCCTTTCCTCCGCTTCCGTGACCCTGGCCGTCAGAGCCTCTAGTTTTGCCTGCATTTGGCTCATAGAATTTTTAATTTCTGTCAAATTCGCTCTCATTTCCGCCCTTAGGGATTCTATATTCTCAGTAATATTTTCCTGAATACTTTTTTCAAGTCTACTCATTATCTTGACCATTGTTACTCTGAATTCCATTTCTGATAATTTGGTTACATCCATATCCGTTACTTCTGTGGCAGAGGCCACTGACTCACTGTCTTTTCTTTGCTGGGGGGGGGCTTCTCCTTCTTGTCATTCTGATGAAGAGAGGTTGCGGGGTTTCCAGAGCCCAAAATTATTGACTGGGTCCCAGGCCGTGCCCCTTGTTTTATAGGGATCTTAGAGATGTGGGCTTCTTCTTTAAAGATTTTATTTATTTACTTATCTGAGAGAGGGAGACAGACAGCAAGAACGAAACAGAAGCAGGGGAGTGAGAGAGGAAGAAGCAGGCTCCCAGCGGAGGAGCCCGATGAGGGACTCCTTTCCGGAACGCTGGGATCACGCCCTAAGCCGAAGACAGGCGCTCAATGACGGCGCCACCCAGGCGCCTCCGGTTGTGGGCTTCTTGATTTTTCAGCCTGCCTTCTGTGTTCTGGGGGAGGGGCCTGCCGCGCCGATACTCAGGCAACCCTGTTTGGTTAGAGTCTCCGTGTCCCCTGCGAGGGAGGATGGGGATGGGCACTCTCTGAGCCGGTATTTCCAGGCTTTTGTTCTCTGGCGGCTTTCCCTGGCGGCCGGCTATGCCTCTTCTGAGAGTCAGAGCAGCAGCGGCCAAATTTCAGCCTCTGTCACAGAACAGAGGGATTGCGGCCCGTTCTCCACTGATGTTCTGGCCACTTTAACTCTGTTACTGTTGGTGCTGCTCAACCCTACAGCGTCCCAGGATGTGCGCACCAACCCGGCGTCCCTGCCCTCACTTCCAGGGCCGGCGCGTCTCTGTCCTTTGTGTTTCTAATGCCGCCAGCCACCGGCCCGCCCCGCCCCACGCGCTCCCGGGTCTCCCGGTCTCAGTCTATGCCCGGTGAGCACACCTCGATTCCGGAGTTTCGTGAGAAGCCTGGTGGCGCGCGCACCCGGTTCAGGGTCTCAGTCTGCTGTTTCGCGGGTGCCGACCGCGAGTCCGCCCGCTCCCCCGTGCAGGTGGCCCGCCAGCCGCCAGCCACCCCGTGCGCGCTCCGGGAGTTCCCGGTCTCAGTCTGGATCCCGTGAGCACACCGGGATTCCGGTGTTCCGAGAGATGGCTGGTGGCGCGTTCACGGCTCACCGGTCTCAGTCCGCGGTCTCAGTCCGCTCTCTCGCGGGTGCCCTCTGTGAGTCCGCCCGCTCCCCCGTGCAGGTGGCTGCCGCTTCCCGGAGCCCAAACGCGGCGGCTCCCTCCCCCTTCCTTTTATCTTCCGATATCCGTGCACGGTTTACAGCTCCCCTCTTCGTACCTCAATACTCAGCGCTGGAGATGTTCATTTGTAGAGATCCAGATGCATCATCCTGCGTCTCAGGCTGATTCCGTGGTTATTTAGGCTGGTCTGGTACCTATCCAGCTCGACTCAGGGGACCGGCTGAAAAAGGGGTCCCCTACTCCTCCGCCATCTTAACTCCTCCTCTCAGCTCAGGTCTTGATCCCAGGGTCCTGGAATCAAGCCCCACATTAGGCTCCCTGCTCAGTGGGGAGCCTGCTTCTCCCTCTCCCTCTGTTCCTCGTCCCTGCTTGTGCTTGCTGTCTCCCCTCTCTCTCTCTTTCTCTCTCTCTGTCTCCCCCCTCTCAATAAATAAAAAATCTTAAAAAAAATCGTGATGAGCCCTGCCAAAGCATGGCTAAGGAGTCAAGTTACTGTTTTTAAACATATATCCCTCTTTCCAGTTACTGCTGTCAGTGAGAGTCGAGGGCCAGAGACATAGTAGTAACAGGCCAATTTTCTGCGGATCTCCCTTACTCCAGCTGCAAGCTCCCGTCCCAATTAAAGTCAGATCTATTTAAAAATTCCAAATAGTACTTTTATTTAACTTTCTAACTGGAGCATCTAAGATAGGCACTTATATCCCAATTAATACTTAGATTTCTCAATAACTAAAGCTTCAAGGCATAACTTTTATTTATGGTCGGCTGGCCTGAAGGGTAAATAGAGAGGTAGATAACCCTTCTAGATGACAAAAATGGGATGATGGTGCAGATTCTAGCAAGTGCAGAGCCAAAAAAAAAAAAAAAAAAAAGAGAGAGAGAGAGAGAGAGAGAGAAATGGGTGCTTTTTAGCTGCTCAGAGATGGCTGACATAAAATGAATTGGGATTCAGCCTAGGAAAGTAAATACTAATGCACTTGAAAAAGGATTAGGAAAAAGTAAGTATTTAGTAGTGAGAGTGTAACTGAAAAAGAGATGAACTAAAACCCTTTTAGATCCTAATGGAGTTATGAATCATTTGTTGATCTTTCTTCTCTTTTTCCTTCCAAAAATCTACTTTGTTTCTTGTTCCTGATTTTCAGAATTAAATTTTAGCCTATGATGTGGAAATACTCATAATCATATTGAATATATGAATATTAACTCATTACCTGACTATTCCTCAAACACCTTAAAAATAGAATCTCTCAAACAAAATGCGAAATGAATAGAATTGGATTCTTGTTGATTCAATCTAGCTGTAGAATAGATAGTTTTGTTAATAAATTTACTTCATTTTTACTGTATTGGGATGAATATTTTTTCCTGAATTAGAATGCAATGTAATTTTTTTAAAAACTCTGGAAAATAAATCATGTTTCACTGGCCATTCAAAAATCATTTAAAAGCAATTCTGTAGCATTTAGAGCAATGTTTGTAGCAGATAATATCAGGGCATCTCTCATCTTTTGCCTATCTCAGAGGTCAGTGCCAAGGTCAAGACCAAATTCCATTCTCTTTGCTTAAGCTCACTTGGTCCCCTTAGGGTGGGACAAAATTGCCAAAAAACTAATTTCCCCAGGAGTGACCATCAACCAGTGATAGGTGGGAAGTTGTGGATAAGTTCCACAGCTTCCTTGCCCATCAGTAGGACAATTCCGTGCTATGTTCTGCACCATCCATCAGAGTAGCCCCAGTGTGATTGACTTGGAATTATAAGCTCAATGGCCCTGACTGCCTTTCCCCTCTTCCATGTCTGTCTTCCCCACTCCCTTCCTGCACACTGTGGAATCACCTCCAAATAAACCACCAGTATCCAGATCCTCGTCTAAAAGTCTGATTTGGTCAGAACTCAAACTTGGGTAATGGTTCTCCACTATTTTTGGAGTCCCATCAGAAATGGTAATTCACTAAGGTTAAAATAGTGCTTTTCTGGCTTCATTTATTCACATAAAAGCATCATAGTTTTGCCATACCAGCATTAGCATCTGCAGTATGATTTACCCAGTAGCCATTCTAAGTCAGTTTAAAATTGATTCAATTTTAATTTAGTCTTTACTATGGTAAAATTATGCATGAAATCACATTGTAATATGATAGCAATACATAATTTTTAAATGTTTGCTCATGTATCATCTAAATGATATCAAGCTTCCCAAAACCCTGGCCTATAGTACAGATAAGAAGCATGCATGTTTTCTCTATTACTGGCTCATGACACCACAGTTGAGAATTCTTAAGGTAGAAAAGGTAAAATTTTTTGACCAGATGCTTCTCTTGGAGTGTTTGAGAATTCGGCATTTCTTCTTGGATGATTTCATCTAGATTGAAAGTGTCCATTTTGAGTTATGAACTCCTATTCCCTAGGGATCCTATCTAGAATTCTTTATATTAGCATCCAGTGCAATAGCATCAAAAGGGAGAGATAAATGGGGTGATAATAGCAGCAATTGGCACTCATTTTATGTCTATGGAATTTCCTTAAGAATATATAAGATACAGGGGCGCCTGGATGCCTTGGTCAGTTAAGTGCCCGCCTTTGGCTCAGGTCATGATCCCAGAGCCTCAGGGTTGAGCCCTGCATTGGCTCTCTGCTCAGTGGGGAGTTTGCTTCTCCATCTGCCCCCTCACCCCGATCGTGCTCTCTCTCTCACTTTCTCAAATAAATAAATAATATCTTTTTTAAAAAAGAATATATAAGATACAGAAAGACAGATAATGCAGATATTTTGGGTTTATGGTCAAAGGACAAAAATTTTCTTCCGCTGTCATGTAGCAAAGATCTTTTTTTTTGGAAGGAGGGTTTACATTTAAAAAGATATTGATCTTCATAATACAGCTCAGGACCCAAAGCACATAAAACCACTTTTCTAAAGAGAATTAGTATCTCATTTTTTTCTGAAGAAGCACTCCAAATTTCTTTTAAGTGGCAAAATTTGTTTCTCAGTTGATTTAATTGTCATTACTAATTTGTGAACCACATGTTGCTTGTTACCAAGAAATCAAATCTGTTTCATTCATGAAAGCTATTATGGCTCTATTCCTGGAGGGGTGTATGTGCATGTCTGAGTGTATGTGTGTGAGTGTATGTTTGTGTGAAAGACACAGAGACAGAGACAGGAAGACAGACAGACACAGAGACATAGAGATGGGGGAGGGGAGGGAGAGATGGAAATATCGAATAGAATTATCAGATAGTATTCATTGAAGTCACTGTGTGAGAGAGAGGGAGAGAGAGAAAGAGACAGAGACAGGGAGAAAGAGAGACAAATACAGTTGTGGGGGAGGGAAAGGAGGGGGAGAGAGAGAGATCTGAGAGAATATTCAGACATAATCCATTGAAGTCACTGTGTGTGCACATCTACAGAGATATGTGCAGACAGGATATGAAATTGTATAGATTATGAACATCTCTCGTTGATTAAATGAAATTGAAATACATTTTCTCTCTCATATTGGAAGAGGCTTAACATTAAAAAACTAATCTTTTCTGAGATAAAGTTCATTAACACAATGATTATTCATTTGGCTTTTATAATGATATTGCTGCTTAATCACCAGAACATAGCTTCCTGTGCTCAGTGGGAACCAGCAGGAAGCACTTGAAGAGCAAGTCTTGCTGCTAATGTGAAGGGAGAGGGAATGGTATTCTCCCTGCTCTTTATTTCAAAAGTACAGCACATTCCTGCTCAGAAGTCTAAAACCTCTTGTCCGACAGCATGAGCTTTAAACTCCACATTAAACACGGAATAAAGTTATATAACCCTGAAGGCTAAATCTTTGCCTCAGGTCTGCTGTTTCTCTTTGGGTTACACATAAAGTTTCTCCAGGGGGATATTTTTATTATAAACCAAGATTTGAGGTGGTTTTATCTTGGTAGTTGCAAATACTGTGGCACCAAATTTGATATCTCATTTGACAGTTTATCTCAGTAAACAAAGACATGAACAAGATAGGACCAAACTATAAATCTTTAAAACTTTATCTTCCTTGATGCAAGATGAACCCACAGTGCACCACTAAATCTAAAGACTGGTATCTTTGCAATGGAATCTAAATGAAAATATAATCATAGGATGTCATAAAGAAAGACAACTGTTATAATTTTTGTTTTTATTCACTGAAGATTCTTTTGAATGTAGGAATTGATAAACTCCCTGTAGGGAGTAAATTATCAACAAGGTGTAAAATGCATAATTATCCACTAATATGCATTGCACAGTCTAGCAGTAGCAGTCAGAGCTGTAAATTGTGAGCAATAGAAACCAACTCTGGATAATTTAAGCAGACAACAAATGTATTGGAAGAATATTAGCTAATTCACAAAATTGTCCAGTGAATGAACTTGAAAACCTGGGCATAAACAAAGTTTGTTGGCTAGGACTAACACCAACATCACACTGTGGAACCATTCTAAAAGAGCACCAGACACTGGACTTCCCAGCTTACACTGGATGTCCACATAGAACCACCCTGAAAATGTGGCATGATGGCCAGTATGGCTGTCACTGGCCACAAAACTGGATTCTCTACTGTTCAGTTCTAAAGTAGGTGCACCAGCCAGGCTGGACTATGTGATGCACTCAGGTCCTTCCAGCAAAGAGACCAAGTGATCTCTGGCCTTACCAAGATTCCCAAGACAGTGAGTTTCACTAAGATATAAGGTTAGTTCAGACTTAGTGAGATAAAATGTAACATATCCATTATCCACCATCAAATCTGATAAAATTACACATTCATAACAAGGAGATGCTTAACCTATTACTAATTTAATCAGATTATTCAAAGCCTGGTTTACAGTTTCTCAGGCAGCATAACTTGCTGGCCCAGAACCTGCCCATATGTTCCTGCCAGACGCTATATAATATTCTTTAACTAACAACATTACTCTTTTGTCCTCCTTCAATCTGCCCACAGCATTACAGATAAGCAGTCAGAGCTGTACAAAGAAAGAAAACGAAAGTGAACAGGTGTAGGTAGCATAGGAAATTGTTAAAGGACATTTCTGAGGACTTAGGTGTGCCTTTACAATGATAATTCACATCCAAAAAGAGGGAGAAGATATATCCTCATCAAAACAGTGATATAGGTTACTCCTTATTTCACTACCACCTCACAAGAAGAGCTAAGAATTTTTCAAGAACAAGATACCCCTGAGAGAATTCTAGAACATGGTGGGTATGACTGCAGCCCCTCCCTGAACCACAGAAACCACAACAGACTGCATTAGAAAATAAGAGAAGCAGCTACGTGTTGACCATTGCTCCTTTCCCCCAGGCCAATGCAGCACCACATGGAGAGGTCTCCCCTGATCCTCCAGTTCCTCCAGAAAAGAGAACCCAGGAAAGACAGCCAGCTCCCACTAACATTGTGGGTAGCTTTGTGGGAGCCCCTGCCATGATCTGGTTCCATGGAAATTGCAAGAGAGTCTACAAAACTCAACCACTGGAAATCAAACTGTGACTGAGAAGGGTGAGGGGCTTGCAACAACCTGCACATGGATCTTGGCAGATCAGGTTCATATCTGCAGCCCAAGAAGTCATCCAAACCAGCAGTTTTGTCTATCTACAGAATCAAGTCTGGGGTGCACTCTGGGGAACTTGGGGAGAGGAGGAGGGGAACAGCCTGATTTGGATCCTCAAAGAGTTTTGCCAGCCCTAGAGCCTGGTTTGCACATGCCCAGGTAAGGAACTGAATCACAGCTGCACCTACTGTTGAGAATGTCTTCTGGCTCCAGCTGACCGGAAGTGCTGGTGACAACTCCTGGAAGTAGTGCTGCCCAACTGTGCTCAAGCTGAGAGGTGAAGGAGCAGAGTTGATGCCCCCCAGGGTAAAGCCAGTACTGGCTATAGGGTGTTTCTGCACCAGAAGCAGAGGGATTAATTCATAGGCAAAGCTGAGGGTTGCTCCAGCCCTGGACTAGAGAACCTGTTTGGGAAATTGAGAGTAGCCTGGAATGCCGCCCCCCCCCCATCCAGGCAAGAGAAATGGGACATAGCCGACCCTGCTTTGGAGAGTGTCTTCTGGCCCCATCTAACCAGAAGGGCTGGAGACAACTCATGGAAGCTATACAGCCCTGCAGCACTCAAGCCAAGAGGCAGGTGGGCAGAGCCAATAGTTTGCACAGCAAAGCCAGTGGCCCTATTCAGTCAGGAAAATGGGGTGCGTGTTGGCTTGAATTAAGACAATAAACAAGGAACTTTCCCTTCTTTAGAGCTACTTCTGTTGCTATGCCTGGGCAGGGACTCTATTGCATAGCACCATTCATTGCTGAATATGGCCTTCAATTTAGCCTATCTGACCAGGGAACCTAACCAGAGCACATGGTAAGCTGTGTAGCCCTCGATACGCAGTAGTACTTGAATAGTAGCACTTGAACAGAGAAGACAGCCTGTGGCTTCCCCCAACAGCATAGCAAAACTGGAGAACTTGCCTAATGAAAAATTCAGTGCACACTTTGACCGATTTGGGTACCCAAACAAGTTGCTGCACAAGGAAGCTAATTCATAGTTCATCTATTACTGAATATGGTATCCAGTCTCTACTATCTAGTAAGCCTGACCAGAGAATGCAGGCCACCATGGAATCCATCCTCATTTGGATAGGGAATCAAACCAGCAGTCCTATACAACGGTTTTCAGCCAGTGGCACACCCCTCTCCATTCCTACCCTCAGAACTCACACTCTTGACTTGCCCAAAAGTAGACTGTAATAGTAGGTCCCACCTGCCCAAGGGCATTACCAACAAACATACCCAGAAACTCAAACTGAGTGACCTGGTGAAGAAGTGTCTCTGCCAAGCAAACCTTTAAAGTCTGGAAGAGGACCCTGATTACTCAATTGTGCAGAAACCAATGTAAGGAATAATTATGAAAAATGAGGTAAATATGACACCACTAAAGGAAAGTTATAAACTTCCAATAACTGACCCTAAGGAAAGGGAGATCTATGAGTTGTCAAACAAAGAATTCAGAATAATCGTCTTGAGGATACCAGACAACATATCAGATACCAGCAGGATGCAGCAAAAGCAGTTTTAAGAGGGAAGTTCATAGTAATAAAAACCTACATTAAGAAGCAAGAAAGATCTCTAATAAACAACCTAACTCTACACGTTAAAGAATTAGAAAAAGAAGAACAAACTGAGTTCAAAGTTTGCAGACAAAGGGAAATAATAAAGATCAGATTAGAAATTGGTGAAATAGTGGGGCACCTGGGTGGCTTAGTCCATTAAGCATCGGCCTTTGGTTCAGCTCATGATCCCAAGTTTCTGGGATCGAGCCCTGTATTGGGCTCTCTGCTCAGTGGGGAGCCTGCTCCTCCCTCTCCTTCTGCCTGGTGCTCTGCCTGCTTGTTCTCTCTCTCTGTCAAATAAAAAAATAAAATCTTAAAAAAAATAAATCAGTGAAATAGGGAACAGAAAGACAATAGAAGATATTAACCAAATTAAGAGTTAGTTCTTTGAAAAGATAGACCAAATTGACAAACCTTTAACTAGACTAGCCAATGAAGAAAGAAAAAGGACCCAAATCAACAAAATTATAAATGAAAAAGGAAACATTATAGTGGATACCACAAAAATTTGAAGAATCATAAGCGATTATAAAAAAAATTGGAGGGACGCCTTGGGAGGCTCAGTCGGGTAAGTGTCTACCTTTGGCTCAGGTCATGATCCCAGAGTTCTGGGATCAAGTCCCACATTGGGCTCCTTGGTTAGAGGGGAGCCTGCTTCTCCCTCAGCCTGCTCTGCCTCCTGCCTCCCGCTTCTGCTGTCTTTCTGACAAATAAATAAATAAAAACCTTTAAAAAAAATTGGACACCAAGAAACTGGAGAAATTCTTAGAAACATACAACTTACCAAAACTGAATCAGGAAGAAACAGAACATCCGAATATACCATTTATTAGTAGGGAGATTGAATCAGTAATCAAAATTACCCAAGAAAGAGAGGCCCAGGACCAAATGGCTGTACAGATGCATTTTTACCAAACTTTTAAAGAAAAATTAACATCAATCCTCAAAAAATTGAAAGAATACTCCCAAAATCATTTTATGAGGCCAGCATTATCTTTAAAAAATATATTTTATTTATTTGAGAGAGAGAGCATGAGTGGGGAGAGGGGCAAACAGAGAGGGAGAGGCCGACTCCCAACTGAGCAGGGAATCTGTCACAGGGCTCAATCCCAGGACCCCAGGATCGTGACCTGAAGGGAACGCAGATGCTTAACGATGCCACCCATGTGCCCTGAGGCCAGAATTATCTTTATACTAAACCAGAACAGGATGCTACTAAAAAAGAAAACTATAGGCCAATATTCCTGATGAATATACATGCAAAAATTCTCAATAAAATACTAGCAAACCAAATCAGCAGCACATTAAAAGGATCATTCACCATGATCAAGTGGGATTTCTCTCCAGGATGCAAGAATGGTTAAACATACACAAATCAATGAATGTGATACACATTGTTAGAATGAACAGAAGAATCATCTAATCATCAATAGATGCAGAAAAAGCATTTGACAAAATTAAAATTCATTTATGGTAAAAACTCCTAAAAAGTTAAGAAGGCACATATCTCAACATAACAAAGGCCAGATATGACAAGCCCAAGCTAGCACCATACTCAGTGGTAAAAGATTGAAAGCTTTCCCTCTAAGATCAGAAACAAGACAAGGGTACACTCTCATCATTCCTATTCAGTATAGTACTAGAAATCCTAGCTAAAGCAATCAGTCAAGAAAAAGAAATATGAGGTATCAGAATTGGAAAGGAAGAAGAAAAATTATCTCTTTGTGCAGATGACATGATTTTATATGTAGAAAATCCCAAAGAGGGGCGCCTGGGTGGCACAGTCATTAAGCGTCTGCCTTCGGCTCAGGGTGTGATCCCAGCGTTCTGGGATCGAGCCCCACATCAGGCTCCTCCTCTGGAAGCCTGCTTCTTCCTCTCCCATTCTCCTGCTTGTGTTCCCTCTCTCACTGGCTGTCTCTATCTCTGTGAAATAAATGAATAAAATCTTAAAAAAAAAAAAGAAAGAAAATCCCAAAGACTCAATCAAAAAACTGTTAAATCTAATCAATGAATTCAAAAGTTGCAGGATACAAAATTAACATAAAAAAAATCAGTAACATTTCTAACACTAACAAAGTTCTGAAAAAGAAATTTAAAAGATTAATATCATTGATAATAACATCAAAAACAGGAATACTTAGGAATAAATTTAAGGAGGTAAAAGATCTCTACTCTGAAAACTAAAAAATTGATGAAAGAAATTTAAAAAGATACAAATAAATGGAAAGGTATCCTTTGTTCTTTGACTGAAAAAATTAATACTGTTAAAATGTCAATAGTACTAAAAGCTATCTATAGCTTCAGTATAATCCCTATCAAGATTCCAGTGGCATTTTTTACAGAAGTAGAAAAAAACATTACTAAAATTTTTATGGAACCACAAAAGATGTCAAATAACCAAAGAAATCCTGAGAATGAAAAACAAAGTAGGAGGCATCATAAATTAACATCCTCAAAATAGTTTGGTAGTGGCATAAAAATAAATACATCAGTGTAACAGAATTGAGAGCCCAGAAATAAACCCAGGTATATATGATCAAATAATAAATAAATCAAGGGAGCCAAGAATTCTCAAGGGAGAAAAGACAGTCTCTTCAATAAATGGTGCTTAGATAGTTGGATCTTCACATGGGAAACATTGGATGCATATTGTTCACCACTTGTAAAAATTAACTTGAAATGCATTAAAGACTAAAATGCATGGAACTCCTGGAAGAAAATGATAAGAATAAAGCTCCTTGACATGGGTCTTTGTAATTTCTTGGATAGGACACCTAAAGAACAAGCAACATAATCAAAAGTACAAGTGGAAATACATCAAACTAAAAAGCTTCTGCAAAGAAAAAGAAGTGGTCAACAAAATGAAAAGACAACCTATGGAATGGGTAAAAAATATTTGCAAACCGTATAGTTGATAAGGGGTTAATATCCAAAAAATATAAAGGACTCATGCTATAACAACTCATGCTAATAACAACACCAAAAAAAACCCTAATACTCCAATTTTAAAAATTGGCAAAGGATCTAAGTATACATTTCTCCAAAGAAGGTATACAAAAGGCCAACAGGTACATAAAAGGATGCTCAACATCACTAGTCGTTAAAGAAATCCAAATTAAAACCGCAGTGAGATATCACCTCCTGCCTGTTAGAATAGCCATCATCAAAAAGACGAGATAAGAAATGCTGGCATGGATGTGGAGAAAAGGGAACCCTTGTGCGTTGTTGGTTGGATGATATGTTGATACAGCCGCTATAAAAAACAGTATGGAGGATCCTCAAAATATTAAAACTAGAACTACCATATGATCCAGTAATTCCACTTCTGGGAATATATCCAGAGGAAACAAAATACTAACTCAAAAAGATATCTGTTCGTAGCAGCATTATTTGTAATAGCCAAGACATAGACGCAATCTGAGTGTCCATCAATGAATAATGAATAAATGGACAGAGAAGTTGTTCATCCTCAAAATACATATCACACATACATATATATATATATATATACATATACACAATAGAGTATTATTCAGCCATAAAAATGAGGAAATCCTACCATTTGTGACAATATAGATGGACCTGGAAGGCATTATGCTAAGTGAAATAAGTCAGAGAAAAACAAATACATGATCTCAACTTATATGTGGAAACTGAAAAAAACAGACACAAACTAATAGAAAAAGAGATCAGACTTGTATTTACCAGAGGCAGAGGGTGGAGCAAGGGGAATGGGAGGAAAGTGGTCAAAAGGTACAAACTTCCAGTTATAAGATAAACAAGTTCTAGGACGTAATGTACAGCATGGGGTCTGTGCTAACACTGTTGTGTATATACAGTTGTTAAGAGAATAGATACTACAGTTTCATCACAAGGAAAAATTTTTTTGTTTCTGTTTTTCTCTTTTTTTTAATTGTATTCATATAAGAAGATAGATATTAGCTGTACCTATTGTGCTAATCATTTCATAGTATATTTAAGTCAAGCTATCATGCTTTATGCCTTAAACTTATATACAGTGATATGTGTCAATTATTTCTCAGTAAAATTGGAAAAAAATTTCCATCATAAAGGGGGACGTTTTAGAAAGAGGTCATTTAGAAAGGAGTCAGTATCTATGAGTGTGCTGATCCCCATTTGATCATATAAGAGGCACTTACAAGTCTCATTCACTGAACCTAAATGATTTTGGAATTCATAAAGTAACCTGACACCAGGGACATGCACTTTCATTATGGTGTTACATTTCATTATTTTGCAAAACCCTGGTGAATGCATTTGACTCCCACAGAGATCAGATCTGAAAAACTCAAGTAGAGAGTGTATAGGCTGAAAATCAGAGCGAGGTCACTAGTGGGATATGAGAAGCTATGTTTTGACATTTGTCAAATGTTAACAAAACAATCCACATTAATCTGACATCTATGGATAGTAAAAGGTAACAGCAGGAGCAAATGGAGCATGGATAATCCAAAGCATGAGCTAATGTAAAATTAATTTATATTTGATTAGTGGAGGCATTATGTAATTTCTGCAATATCTATTTGCTTTATGTTTTCTTCTGCTTATGTTGTAATTGGGTTCAACTCCCTGAGTACAGCCTAGCTGGGTGATGTGCAATTAAACCTTTTCAGTGAATAATGGGTAAAAAAAATTTCTAAGTAGTGGAAATCTTATTCAGGTACAAATGTGTCAGAGTATATACTGTGTGAAATCATAGAAAGTCTCTTGACTAAGAAAATCTTTTGAGCAGGGACAGATCTGAAATAAGCAGCCAGTCGTGTTGGAAAAACATGCGTTTTAAAGGCTTGGGAACATGGTGTTTGGTGATAAGGAATCACTAAATTTAAAAGGAATTTTGATGAGAATTTTAGCTGGGAAACAGGATGTTCTTTGGTCAGGACACACTTCCTAAGCTAGTCTGAGGCAAGCATTACAGGCAGAAATTGCTGCCCTGGCCCTGGGGACCAGATTGTGAAGAGGCTGCAGTACAGAGTGCTGACTTCAGCACCACAAGTACAGTGGATGCTCAATAACTTGTGGAAGATGATGAGGTTCCGTATTGATTCTTCAGTCATATCCAGACCCCTAGATAATAAGGAATGGAGTAGGGCCATCACCTGAGTTTAAAGGACAAATTAGAACTGATGGCTGCAGGATTTGCATGTTAACATTTGTTTTCCCATTTACATGGAATCTTTCTTTGCAAGTATTATCCATAGTAAATTTTCTGCCCATAATTTCAGATTAGCTAAACTTCAACATGACTTAGACCTGCACTTTGAAATAAGGAACACAAACACACATTCTAGTCCTGACTCTATAGAATACTTATATGACCCCAGTCAAGTCACTTAATCTTTTTTGGACTCAGTTACTTTATTTGCTTAATGAATGGTGGGTGGAAGGCAATTTCATCTAAGATCCCCTTCAGCTATATGAATTCCTCATTTGGAGTGTGATATGTTAGACTTGATACCACAAGCATTTTAGATCAGACTGAAGGAAGGACTTTATTTTTAAGAAGTGTCTAGAAGTATTTACCCAAAGGTAAGAGTTCTAAGCCAAATGACAGAATCACCCTCCCAAAATACTACATGACTATAACTCTCTATCTTGAAAAGCAGGTAACTGAAGTAGATGAACTTCTGAGATCCCAGTGAGATCTTGTTATCTCAGTGTTGCTTTTCTTTATAGGAAGGGAGATACTTATTTGCTGTGATTTGTGCATTTAAAATTATTTGGAGCAGGTATCTTTCCATTGCTATTATGAAGAATTAGAAACCAAAATTTTTCATTTTAAATTATACATGTGGAATAATTCAGTGAAAAGTACTGACATTGTAAAAAGATTGATAATAGATATGGACAGGCTCATATATTTAATGGATTGACTACTCAATGGATTAACAGAATCATCTGATACCCCTCCCCACTTCTGTATCATCTTGGTGAAGAAGGAGAAATGCAATATGGCAAATCTTATGTCCTGGGAAGGCCAGGTGTTTCTGGTAATAACACAAAAGTTAAAGTTGCTTCATTCTCTGTTGATGAAAGTCTCCTGAAGAAGTTAAAGACCATAATTATGCATATTCTGTAAGGTCAGTTAGGAAACACAGCTTTCATCCTTTGTACAAACCAACAAATGATAGCATAGATACACTGTGGGAGACCTGGGAAGCAGTGCGTAAATAGTAGATGCATTAGGCCACTGTTGCCTAGAAAAATCATCCTTCAGAGCCGCACTCAATCTGAGAGGGTAAAATCTCTGATGTTAGATGATAAACCTCTGTGCAAAATACTATGATAGGAAGGATATTGGGTTGGTATCAAAGAGACAGGTTTAAAGAAGCTTAAAGTCTTCAATTGAAAAGAATAATAGAAATTCAAGTCAAGATTTCCCAAGCTATTTTCCATCTAACCCTGTCTCTGTAGGGTTCCTAATACACCAGGCTGTCGCCTAGGTTTTTGTTGCTGGTTTACTCTCTGAATTATCAAGTCTTTGGCAGTGGGAGGGTCAGTCCCTTCAGGCCTCTACACATAATCATCTGATTACAGAGGCCTTCCCTGACCACCCTTGTGTAAACTAGCAAAACTCATCACTTGCCTAACCCTGCTTTTTCTCCAAGGCTTTTATCGTCATCAGTCAAACCATGAATTTGCTTGTTGTTTTTTTTTCTCTTTTCTGTCTCCTCACTCTAGAATATAAATCCTATGGGTCCATGGACTTTTCTGTTTTATTCACTGTCTTTGGTGACTAGAATAATGACTGATACTCAAAAATTGCATTATCAATATTTGATGAAGGATTAAATGTATATATACATGAATGAATGAAATTGGTTAGTTAATATACTTGTATTTATTGGCATGAATGAAAAGCACAAAAATATTCCAAGTGGTACTGATATAGGGTTCCAAGTTCATTTTATTTTCAGTACTTTTGTACTTTTATGATAAGCACACTTTATTTCTACAATCAAAAATTTTAGAAGTATTTCTTTTAAAAAAAATTAAGGTCAATGCCCTGCCTTGAAATAGAATGACACAGATGACTCACAGAGAGATTCACACATATCATATTTCTAATCATTTTCAGAGAAAATGATTCCAGCTTCTCCACTGAAGTAACCTATTCCAGCACTCAACATCCCTTGTTAAAAGGAAATCTTCTTTTAGCTCAGGTGCATTTTCTCTGTTTTATTTTCTATATGGTCTGTCCTTTTGGTCTTTGATAACAGAGATAATCCTATCACAAGAAAATACTCCAACAATTTATTCCAAAAAAATGTTGATAGAATATGAGCTATGTATACATTGAAACCATGCCAACAGTCCATAATAGGGAAAGGTATGTTTCATGGGGGAAGAAAGAGTTTTAATTCAAATGAAACTATCATGTATGTGTCAGGCAAGATATATATTTTTTAATTTCTGTGAACTAATGAGCAAGAGGTTGTCAGATTTTCTCAGAAGTCTAAGAACTAGTTCATATTTTAGTAGGTAAAATTTTTCATAGAAGTATTTAATAATACAGATGTGCATATGTTTATAAAATAAAAAAGATATTGTCTATATCCTTGCCTCTACCTTCAAGGAAGATAATGGTGATTTTTCATGATACTATTTTACTTTAAATAGAACAGGGATATTACTTAATTATGTAATTACCATGTTTTCACCACTTTTTTAAAGTAGTGACAGCTTAAAGTTTGAATTGTACACATATTCAAATCAAAATAAAATAATGCTCAGGGAAATTACATCCTTTTTTCCTCCTTAATGCAAGAATTTCATTTTTACTGGTATATTCCTTTTGGAATGCTAAAACCACTATGATAACAAGGATGGATGGATAGATAGATAGATAGATAGATAGATAGATAGATAGATAGATGATAGATAGATAGCAAGTTGATTTTCTTATCTTGCAAGAAAAAATTACCTAATGGACAAGATTTTAGTTAAGTAGGTAGTAGATAAATAGATAGATGGATAGATAAATAGATAGGGATATTTATAGCTAGAGATTTGTAACCCTATAGATACATGAAATCTATGTTAGATTTCTAAGAAGACAAATTTTAATAAAAGAATTGATAATATTATCTTCAGTATCTTAATCAAATGGAAAAAATATTTCAAGCTCAGTCATTAGAATAGTGAATTATGCTAAGAAGAAGATATAGGGAAATTATATGATTATTTGTAAATGGTTGATATAGCTCAATTTGAAAATAAATGATTTCACACTGTGCTATGCCTAGCTCTCTAAGTAAATAACTGAAGCTCTACAGCAGAGATTCAAATGCAAATTATCCATGATGCGTTTTGATTTTGTATTAAAAAGTGAGAACTGCATGAGTCCAACTTTTAAATTAGCAAGATTTTTCTCATCAAACATTCAGATATGATAGCCAAAATTATTCAACTACCTTGTAAATTATTTACATATGAAGAAATTATTCTAAAAATCTATTCCCACCAAATGGGTGCTTATAATTTTTTTCTTTATCTTTTCTTTTGCTGCCAGATTTTACAAATCAGAACTGATTGAATGACAAATAAACATTTCCTGCTAAATGTTTAGAATTAAGATTTGCAAGTGATTCTCAAAAACATTGACTGTACATAGTTTTTACTGACCAAAACCACTTATAACACAGTCCTCTTCCCAAAGACAGTGTTCCACACATCTCTCACTAGGACTTGCCACTGTGGATGTAAATTTTTCACAGTGTAATGACAGAGTACAAAATATACATATGAATATGGAGTCATTATTTCAACTGTTCATTGTATTGTCATAAATGTTGGGTTGGCCTTCTCACTCACTCCCTATTAAATAGCCACATTACTATTGGCAAGTGGTTCTATATTTAAAGCTGGATCCATATCCTGTGAGTAGGACAGCTGGTAAGATCTACCTTTACCATTGCTGTGAGAATTAGGTAAAATAGCATAGGTAGACCATCTAACATTGTGCTTATACATAGCAGTCATTCAACAAAATTTAATCCTTTTTTCTTTGAAGTTCCTTCTCCCAATTGTACTTTTGAGTAATCCACATATAAACTACTCGAAATTTCTTTTTGGTCTCAATTTGTTTATTGGTAAAATGAGGATAATTTTACATGCCTTTCTATGTGATATAAGGGTCAAGTGAGAAAAAATATATGCATATACACTTGTGTTTATATGTGTACGTACATATATGAAAATGTTCTGAATAGTATAACAGACCATGCTGCTTTTGGATCATTGAATGAGATGATCTTTACAGTCCTTTAAAGTTTAGATCCTCTAAGGATGCCTGGGTGGCTCAGTCAGTTAAGTGTCTGGGTTAAGCATCTGCCTTCAGCTCAGGTCATGATGCCAGGATCCTGGGATCAAATCCTGCATCGGGCTCCTTGCTCCGTGAGGAGCCTGCTTCTCCCTCTGCCTGCTGCTGCCCTGCTTGTGCTCTCTCTCTCTCTCTGACAAGTAAATAAATAAAATCTTTAAAAAATGATAAAATGAAATAAAATTTAAATTTTCTAATTCTGTAACATTTATATTATAAGGCTTGCTATTCTTGGAAATTGATCTTTAAATAGATTATTTTATGTAACTGTAAACTTATTTGGGACCATCATTTTGTGCTTTATAAATGATTCCACCTCACAATGATATCTATGGGGCATTTAGGTCTCTTTCAAGTATATTAGAACTTCATGACCACGTGGTTAATACTGATATCTTGGTAGACCTTTCTTTCTTTGGTTCCTCCCATACTCTCAGTGAATATGCATTACTCTAATCCGATGATCTGCAAAGGCAGGTACCAGATGGGTACATCAGCACAAATCTGTTTATACTTCGAGAAATGCAGTGCAGTTATGCAAATACATGAGCATGTATGTGTTCATATAAATGTATGAACACGTTGTATACATGTGTGTGGTCATGTGTGTCCATACATTATTTCACTGATGTACTCAGCCCACTTTTATAGTGCTGGTGTGGTCATACCTAGACTGTGTGAGTTGGAATCCTTGTTCTGTTACTAGTTGTGTAACTTAAGGCAAAAGCTTAACCTCTCTGTTACCCAGTTTTCTCATCTGCAAAATGGGCACAGCAACAGTACCTGTTTTAGTCCATCTGTGTTGTAGAAAACCAATCTCCACGCTTTGGAGCCAAAATATAATACAAAGACAGAGTTTGGGATAAAGAGGAGCAATAGCTTTTTTGCTTTGCGGGACAAAGGAGGCTGCAGCAGGCTTAAGGCCTTCAAAAAAACTACAAGCCCCCTGGAGGAAGGGGCTAGGGGGTTTTATAGGAAATACAGGATCTAGCCAGTTTTGAAAGGAATTGTGCTGCCAGCCTCCTTCGTCATGTTTTTAGGTAGTAGGTTCCTGAAACAAAAGGCTAAGAAGGGAGGAGGGTGGGTTTGTGAAAGAGAGAGAAAAAGGTTACTTAGTTTAAAATCAAGGTTTGCTGAAGCATTAGTGCAGCCATTTTGATTTTTGTTCCACTTTATGCTTTTAAGTGGTTTCATTTGTGCTGTTCTAACAAACTACCATAGACTGGGTGGCTTAAAAACAACAAAAATTTATTCCTCGCAATTCTGCAGACTGGAAGGTCCAAGATCATGGTGCCAAGCAGATTTGGTATCTGGTGAGGGCCCATTTCTTCATAGATGGTTGTCTTCTTAATGTGTTCTTACATGGCAGAGGGGGCAGACTAGCTCTCTGGGGTCTCTTTTATAAAGGCACTAATCCCATTCATTAAACTCCACCCTCGTAACCTAATCACGTACCAGAGATCACCTCCTAGTATCAGCACCTTGGAGGTTAGAATTTCAACATATGAATTTGACGGTGACACAAACATTCAGTCCATAGCAATATCTAACTCACAGGGTTTTTGTGAGGAATAAATACATTAATACCTATAAGTCCCTAAGGACAGTGTGTACCTGGCTTTTCCATCCAGTCAATATTAATTTTTATAATTATCAAGCACCTAGTTTTTGCCAGGAGCTCTCTTCCACAAGGTGAGCAAAGCAGACAAACTCTGTGCCCTTAGGCAGCTTACAGTCCAGGGGCCAAGGTGGAAGGATACATAAAACTAGATATGTAAATAAGATAATTTCAGATGGTAATAAGTGCTATGAAGGAGAAATGAAACAGTCACACAATAGTCCTAAAGGCCCTTTCTAGCTAGGATGGTCAGCAAAGGCTTCTGAGGAGGTGACACTTGAGTTGAATTCTGCTTGACCAGAAGGAGCCAGTCATGTAACAATCTGGTGGAGAAGTAATGTAGGAAATATGAAAAGCATATTCAGAAGTCCTAAATCAAGCACAAGCCTTAGAGTTAAAGAATGAAAAAGGAGGCTATTGTGGCGGAATCAGGTAATCAATGGATAAACTCATAGGAGAAGACAGGTTATACTAACTTAGAAGCCAGGGCTAGAAGTTTAAATTATATTCTAAGTAGAATCATTTATGTCTTTGCTTCTGAGTATTTGTAAATATTTTCCCTTGTGATGAAAACACTTGTATTAAGTGGTATCCGTTATAGATCTGTTGCATATCTACATGTGACAATGACCCTGTTACAATGATTCTCTGGTATAGTATTATTTTTTTGTTGTTTCTGTGCTGTGACATATGTTGTAATGAGCCATCTGAGGAAGCTGGGAATCATTCTTTGCATGTAAAGCTGTATCTCCTGCAGAAAATTCCCCCAGCATCTTTAGACACTATAGTCTGAATATGATTTAAACCATTTTTTTAAACCTATAGATCGACAGTCGTCACCTTCAGCTCCTCGGGGTTCAGGCCATTTGCCAAAATGACAATAGCACTAAACTTATTGCTATTATTAGTATTAATAGCTCTAATAATATCTGGCTGATGACTTCAGTGCTGAATTACCTCAGGGCTAGTGAGAAGTAATGAGCTAAAATGATCATAAAGCCCTTTTCAAACATTTCAGGTGATGCTAGATTATTACAAATGGAAGAGTAGATGTTACGCATTGCCTATGAAACACCTGGTGTCAGCCAGATAAGAAGAAAGCAACATTAGCTTTGAAAATGGCATTGGAGGTCCAAGGGCTCAGATTATTCCTAAAGTTTATTTTCAAAATCACTGTTACTAGCTCCAGTTGCAAAAATGAAATGGGAATCATTTATCTGGGGATAAGAGAGCAAGAAGATGTTGCCATTCCAAACCTGAACAATTCCTTATTGGGTTTTTCTGGCTGCTCTTACTATCTTCAGCATCTCTTCTCACCTGTCAAATAGCATGGTCAAGGTGTCATCACCAAATGCTCTCAAATAAGCCCATTACTAACAGCTCAGTAGCCAGCCAGCTACTAGAGGGTAAGGTGTAATAGCACCTCATTTAAACGAAGGAACTGAAAGCTCTTTGCCTACTAGATATGGCAATGAAACCAATAAGCTGCCAGAGATGGGGACAGTAGAAATCTGGAGACTTGGTCTTAGCAAAACCAATTCCTGGATGTGGAGGCACTCTAAAGCTCTCTGTAAGATGGAATTAGTAATACCTTCCTAGTGTGTTCAGTTTGGATGAAAATCAAAAGAAATAATGTATGTAAAAACCCATCTAAGGAAGAACTTACTGTTTCTTTTAAACTCTCACACTGCTAACTGCCACACTGACAACACTTCTGACCTCAGATGAATGGGTGTTCCACAGCAAGCAATTCTGAAAATAACTGCCTGGATTTAGGGTAGACCCCACCAGTAAAGGGCTCATTTCCACCAGACTGCCCCTCCCCCCACTTCAGACACCAGTTGTAAGTAGTGGGTCTTCAGGTTACCCTCACTTCTGTCTGACTTGGCTACAAATCTGGGGTTCCCACAACTCCTTCCAGTTTCATTCATTTGTGAGAATAGCTCACCGAACTCAAGGACACAGTTATGTACATTTACCAGTTTGTATATAATAAAGGGTATGATAAGTAATGCAAATGAAGGGCCAGATGAGGAAAGCTAAAGGGGAAGTCTGGAAGGGTCAGTAGCACAAGAGCTTCTGGCCTCATGGATTGGGGTGCGTGACTGTCTGGCCTATAGATGTTTTCACCAACCTGGCCACTGTCCAGATCTACTACTTTAAGAATTTTATGGAGGCTTTATCACGTAGGCAGGATACATTGTTGTCATATTCCAGCCCCCCCTCTCTGGAGGAGGAAAGGGAGCAGTGCTGATAAAAGTTCCAAGCTTCTAATTACAACTTGGTGTTTCTTGTATGCGGCCCCCATCCAGGAGCCCATCAAGAATCACCCCATTAGAACAAAAAATGTTCCTATCACCCAGGAAGTTCCTAGGGTTCTATGAGCTCTGTGTCAGACACTTCTATCACATAGGAAATGACACCAGTTTGGGAGCTCTGTATCTAAAACTGGGGTCATAAACCAAATATTAACTAGAACTAGGGGTGTGTGTGTGTGTGTGTGTGTGTGTGTGTGTGTGTGTTTATTTGCAGAACACTTTGCAATTAGTAAATTGCCTAGTGTTTTTAACTATAAAGTGTTTACATAGAATATAGCATTTGAGAGTATATATGGCCTTAGGAGTTGTGCAGTTCTAGGTTCCAAGGTGAGCTGTCCTAGAAATTGGCTCTGAGACACTCAGCAGGTTACATAACTTCTCTCAGTGTCAGTTTTCTCATCTATAAAAGAGAAAAAAAAATTAGTACATGGACCGTAGTATTTTAAGAATTCAGTGAAATATGTAGCACCTAGCACTTATGCATCTGGACTCTAGTATGCAAACATGTTGGAACGTATTGTTGTTTTTGTTGTTACAGAGTCTTAAAGCAGAGAGGCATAACATCCCGATCACTGCCTTCAGCATTATTAATAATATGCAACTGTTAGTGCTGGGGGCTCAAATTTGAGTATGCACTAAAAATGCAAAAATTCCTAGAAATCATGATTCGTTTGTCTGGAGGAGCTTAAGAATCTTCACTTTTAACACATACTACAGGTGATTCTGGTGTTTAAGAAACTATGTCTCAGAGTAAATGCCAAACTTCCCTTTCTACATCCTTCCCAAGACTTTCAGAGCAGACTCCTTCCATCAGGATGTATTTTAGAAAAAGGGCTTGGCAACTAGGTTTGAGTGTGAATGGCATCCTCACTATTAACTCCAGAAACTTCATCTAGAGCTTGTTTCTGCAGTTCGTACACATTTTTAGCTTGTGGCTATCATGACTGAAGTACAAAACCAACCAACTTAAAAGCTTCTTGAATTTCTCTGAAGATAAGACCTCTGATTCATTAGAAGCTAAAAATGATGGCTCTTTGACAAAAGGGGACTGGGAGAGAGGCCAAGAGGGACATATATTTATGTGGAGTTTTGTGTAAGAAGGCAGAGAAAGAGACCAAAAATAATGAATTTCAGCACCAACTGTTCTTCACCTATCCAACTTTGGGCTATACTTTGTTTACTGGTAACAAGAATGCCTGAGATGGGACAGAACTGCATATAGAAAGTGACTTGGCATGAATATGATTAGGTCTTACAATGGCATAAAGCAGTCAAGGTTGCAATTTTACTTTGTATAGATTGTGACTAGGGGTAGTGGACCCTCAATTTCTTGCAGTCTTTCTCTTTACCCCACACCATACTGAAAATGAACATTTTATGAGTGTTTACACGTATAGGATTAAAACATATTAGTCACATGTAGTGTTCAGAAAATTTTTTTCTTTTATTTTTTGTTTTATTGCAGGCAACATTCATTTGTCATTTAATAATCTCTTTCTGGTACATTTATTTTGGGATTTTCATCAGTAACTTTTATGTGTTCGTGAACCTCAGCTGAGCATGCTCACTCACTTGGAGTCAGCATGTGACTATACCCTGGGACTAAAGATAGGCACTGAGCCTCAGCCACTCCCAGGCTGTCCAGTGAGCCAGCCCACTCCCTGCTATAAGGCATGCCAAAGTCCATGGCTCTGCCTCCTGAAATTGTTAAGACAGCAGGCTAGCCTAGAGCTGGCTTAAGCCTTGGACAAAACGGGTCAAGTTCTGAATTGGCTTTATGCTAGCTATATGACTAAGACCAAGACACACATTTCTGTCTCAGATTGCTCAGCCATGAAACATAATAGCAGCACCTAATTCATATGATTGTTGTAAGGGTTAAATGAGATAATGGTAAATACATTTTCAATATTACTAGTAATGTCTAATAGTGATTATTAGAAGTGCTATAGTGCTGAGCATCTATAACTGCTTTTTAAATGTTTATCTTCCTGAGCCCCAACCAGACAAAAGGATCAGGACCTCTTTTAGTGATTTTTACATGCACTATAGTTTGAGGTCATGGTTTCTATGCACACTATAGTTTAAGGCCAACAGAACTTTAGTATTTTGTTCTGACATAACACTGACGTATCTCCCATACCTAGAACGGTACTTGGTACATAGTAGTCACTCAACAAATAATGGAGAAAAAAAATAAAGAAATGAATTAATGAACATGCATTAGTATTAGTACTGCCCTTCCTTTTTTTATTTGTGATTGCTTCATTGCAAGTTTCTAGACCACAAGAATTTAGATAACCTCTGTGCGTCCTGTGTGTGTGTGAGAGAGAGACACAGAGAGAGAGAGGAAGAGAGATCACATATGTCTTAAAACCAGCAGAGGTGAATTCTGTATTCTTCTTACTCCTTCATATTGATCATATTTATCTCCATTACAACCACCCAGTACTCTCATCATCCCATTTCACATGTAAAAATACCAAGGCTTGGAAATAAAATTGTCTTGCCCAGGCTTTCACATCATTGAAATTCACAACCAGGATTCTGCCCCAGGGAGCCTCCGTTCTAGATCTGTGTCCAAACACCACATGCAGTATTTCTCCTTCCATGAGGAAGCCATAGAATGGGGATTGCTTTTGACTCCCAGAATGAGAACAAAAACATCCTAAGTACAGATTCTACATACTGTCAGGTCACTTGTTCATTGAGCGTTTCATGAGGAAGTACTATTTATCTAGCTCTTCACAGATCTATTAAGTTTGACAGATATTTATTGAGCCCGGCTAGAAGTGGACAAAATACACAGAGCTTCTGTCTCCACAGAATTTATGCTCTACGAGACAGTATGGTGGTATTGATCAGTACCGATTTTTAGTAGCCTTTCTATACATAAAAGACAGAATCATAATGTTGGTATTATGCTAATATTTTTTACCTTCATTTTGAAAAAAAAATCAAAATATCAGAAAATTTCCAAGAATCATACAAATAACTTCCACATAACCTTCCCTCACAGAACTCATTTATGTTTTGTCAGTTATTCCGATGATACCCTTTATTTTAAGAGTCCCATCCCAGATCACAGGTTGCACCCATTTATCATGTCTTTATAGCCTCTTTCAATTGAATATTCCTCAGTTTTTCACCTATTTTGACTATGGCATTTCTGAAGATTGAAGGCAAGTCATTTTGGAGAATGTCTCTCAGTTTGGGTTTGTCCAATGATTCCATATCATTACACGCAGGTTAACGCAGATTGGCTGGAATATCACACAAGTGATGCCAATTTCTCAGTGAATCTTGGGTGATGCAGAGATACTGATTTGTCCCCTTGGTGGTAGTGTTAACTTTGATAAGCTGATTAAGATGATGTCTGCAGGCTTCCTCACTGTAATAATAGTATCTCTCTGTAGACAGTAAGTATTTTTGTGGGTAGAAACTTTGAGATTATGTAAAATCCCATTCTTTATACCACTTTTACCTACTAGTTATAGCATCTAGTGACAGTTCTTTCCCGAATTAGTTTTTATTAGGATAGCTGTCACATGGTGACTTTCTAATTATGTCATTTCTTCTACATTCATTAACTTGGCATTCTACTCAAAGGAAAAACTCTCTCTACTCCCTTTCTTTCCTTTTCCTTAATTAATCAATTTATTTAAAAATACGTGTTTAGATTTATTGTGTGCAAATTATTTTTTAATTATTTATTTATTTTTTATTATGTTCAGTTAGCCAACATATAGTACTACCTCCCTCTTTCTTTCCTTTCCTTTCCTTTCCTTTCCTTTCCTTTCCTTTCCTTTCCTTTCCTTTTCTTTCTTTTCTTTATATTTTGTAGAATATTTATTCAATCAATTATAATCCATTGCTATAATTATTTTTGTGGTTGTTGGTCTCGTTGTCCCAGATTTAACTAGTAGCAGAACTTTCAATCTGGTTTTTATGTCTTTTTGACACGTCCCCATTAATTTGGACATGTCCCTACTTTCTGGCACAACAGAATGCTTTGGGTCATTTTATTCTTTTTCTGCTGCAGCCCATAATCAGCCATTTTCCAAGAATCTCTGATCCTTTTTGTGGATAATTTTTGTTTGTTTATTTGTTTGTTTGTTTAGAAACTGAGATATAGGTGCTAAGTATGCTCATTTCTAGTGAGGTATTGCTGTACCCAGGCCATCCCAGTGGACACACACATTTATATCTAGATTTCTTTTTATATTTATATGTACTGAAATCAGGAATTCACACCAATATTCTCATTCCAGTCCAACAAGGAGTGTTCATTTTAACTTACTCCATTTCCATATTTGTATCTGCCTTCTCCAGTAGTGAGAAAACTACCCCCCATTATCTTTCCATATATGTATTTCTTTGCTCCGTCTCATGCACACAGTTGTTAATCTTAAAAATAAAACTACCAGTTATTTAACTGGCAAAAGTGGTTCTATTTGGGAATAGCATAAAACTGAAATCTGGGAGCTATAGCAAAACCGTAGGCAAGTCCAACAAAGGAGAGGAACAATATTTTATGGAGAAGGAGGAAGTTGAGAGGGATTGTTTTGAATGAAAGTGTATTGGAGAAAAAGAAGAATTCAGGGTGATAATGGTTTCTCATTGGCTGAATTGCAGAAGTTGTCAATTTCTTATAGGAATTGCAATGTACATCTTTCCCTCTTGGGGCCTGTAACTGACCATTCTTTCCTGTTGAGGATTATTTTCTAGTGGTCTATAATTGACAGTTCTTCTTGTAATTCACATTGAGTAGTATGGCTTCCTCTTTCAGGCTCCCCTTCTAGCATCCCAAGTCTACTTTACTGAGGTATCTCTTTATTAGTTTTCACACAGTCAACCTTCTGACCCCACTTGGCTGTTGTACAGCTGAGACACCCTCTTCACTTGAGACTTGACATCAGGTGGCTGCTACCCTTATCAGATACACACCTCACCTAGGCTCAAACCTCCAGGAAGAGAAGGATTGAGAAGAGAGCAACAGAACAATATTATTGTTTATAAAAACAAATTAACATTGTTCTTTCCATTTATGCATACAAACAAAAGAACCTAAGGGGTAAAACTTTTATGCCTGCTAATCTGGTCCATCACAACTGTTATTCCAGTGAAAGATTAGAAGTTAGTAATCTCTTCTTTGCCCTGTAGGCTTTGTGAGGAGCTTTATGTGGGATGACTAATATAAAAACAAAGCATAGCATTGTCTCAACAGTCCCCAAAATGCTTAAAAGCACAAATGGTATGGGAGGGTAAATTGTAAATCAAATTCATTACGATCTCATAAGTCGTCTGATTTGAATCTACTAATTACATGACAATTTGTTGTTAATAGTTTTCGGCAATGTCTTTAAACGACAAAACAAGGAGTTGGCTTTAGAAGTGTAATTGGGCAGCTATAATTAACTACACACTACATAAACAGCCCCTTCATGACATAATTATGTTTGCAATTATTCCCTTTGTTCTTTAATTTTAAGTGAGAACATACACATGTTGGAAAGCAAAGTGGTAAACATAAAAGTTAGGCTTGGACACTGAGTTTGAGATTTATAATGTTTGGGAACTTAGGTAGAGAATTTTTTCAATGAAACAGGAACGTTAGATACCAATGGTCAACTAACTGGCACAAATTAAAAGAAAACCTGCTTACGTTGTGTCCATTTACAAACCACTTTGTTTTCCCACTTTCTTATTTTTTTTAATGAAACAAATACTTTTTGCTTAAAGTGAACCAGAAGGCTCCCAGGTGCAATTGTCTCCTGAGGGAAGAGAAATGAGAGTCTTCAGGAAAATAAAAATGTTTCATGCCTCCCTTTCATCTTCTGAAAGGTTACTTTTAAAAGTTAACTCCTGAAGAGAAACAGATGTGTCCAGAAATCAAGTATTCAAAGCCAGGACAGGAGAAATTCTTTTTGCCTCATATAGAAATGGAAGAGGAGGCTCTAGTTCCGGGAACAATTTCTAAGAATTATTTTGAAATGGGGAGCAGGGGAGATGGGGGGGGGGTGTTGGGGCTAGGGTAGAGCTCTTCAGTGTGGTTTGTTTTCAGTCACAGTTTCCCTGACAGACTGCTATGTGAGTTAGGACAAAACATCTGCTTTCTCTAGATATTTCCATCATGACATATCTTGAGGAATGTCCAGAACAAATGTGGTTGCTTTCTGTTTGTTTTGTTTTCTTTATGTTCTTGAGCATATGAGGTTTACTGCAAATATATCTTCTTTTTACTATGGGAATATTTCCTCATTTTTAACCAAAGTCCCCTGGAAATCAGACCACAATTTTCAATGGAAATTGGATTATTTTAAGATAAGATACTTTGAAAGCTAATTTAGAAGTGTACGTGTATGCAAATTTAATTACAAAAATACAGAAATCAAGAGTCTTGATAATGTATGGTGCTTAATCTACTTCATCATGCATAATATGTCATAGAAGAAGGAAAGCAATAGTTCACCCACTGACATTTTCAAAGATCACCTTTCACTTATCCCTTTATATGTAGGCATTCCCAAAGGTCCCAGGTTCTCTCTACTTCCTGATTCTTTCCTCCATTTTGTATCTCTTGTTGCACACAAGCTCACACCTATCCTTTGGCTTTCAACCTGCACAGGGGTTGTTTCTGCATTGTGGTGAAATCTCACCTTAGTCCAAATACACCCAATGGAAGCCTTCTCTAGAAAAATACATCTCCTGATTCACCAAGAATGTAAACTTTCAGGTCAGATTGTATTTTCTTTGCATGTCCTATCAATTCCTATAAACTTCTCCAAAACTTTCTTCAGCTTTTTTAGACTATTTCTACTGACAACATACTAATTATAACATTAATCATCTCAAAGATACTTAATATCTTATCTCTTTGATCTTACTTCTATTTATTACCTATGAGATAGATTTAGGGCACTCATTCTGAGTACAATTTTCTCATCAATAAAAATGGACTGTATAGTAGCCCTCTATATTACTTAGGAATGTATATTACCAGCTATAAGAAAACTATTTGCCTAAGCAAGTAGGGAGGTAATTGTTCCCACACCTCATCTCTCAGTTGCTAAATCCCTCACATTTACTACCACAGGTAGTCTTTTCTAGAAAAATAATGTGGTTATTTTCCACAACTACCAGGAAAAAAATTCTAATTTTATGCTAAAGTAAGACCATACTTCTTAACTTTCCTAGAGAATCACTAGTACTTCTTCCCAAATATTCTGCAATTCAGCATCAACAACTAACATTTGCTGAGCATTCTCCCATTCCTTGTTTGTTCAATCTAGAATGCATTTCATTCTTATTTCCACTCTAACATCTCTTTGGGCATAATGCATCCTTCCACCTCCAGCTTAAAAAGTGATAGCTCCATAAGAACTTTTCTTACCTCTGAGCATAGTTGATCACTCACTTTTCTACATTCCGTAATGCATTTTTATTTATTTTATCTTTATATAATATCTCTGATATTAAAATCCAATAAAATCTTATGTAAAAATAAAATTTTTGATGAAATAAAATAACCTACCTGTTATTCACAAAATTTCACACACATAGGCACTCAATAACATTTGTTAAATCATTAATGCCTTAGATTTCAGATATAGATTATAATCACAACTATCTTGTGTTTCCAAGAGTAAGTAAAATTTGAAATGCGAGTACTTTAAAATGAATTCACTTCTTAAATTTGGATAAATCTGGTCAGTTTACTGAGAGCAAATAATGGATATGGTGTGTGTGTGCGTGTGTGTGTGTGTGTGCACGCATGTGCATATTGGGGGTTGTTGTTTTCTTCCTGAACCTTGGCATTAAACAGACATACCCTAGAAGTATATCTCTTATAAGTCAATGAAAGATTTTCTCACAAATGAACTCTAGCAGAGGACTTTGTTTAACCCACAGTCAGGTTGGTTTGCTTGAAGACTGCACAGTATTTTCGTGATTTCATTATTATATTAATACAACAGCTAATATTCTTTGAATGCTTTAAATGTGCCAGACATGCACTGAGTGCTTTTCATGTATTATATCATTTATGTATGAACCATAGTTCAACAACCATTAAGGAAATAAAATCTATCTAAATCGCTAACCACAGTCTCTCTAAAAGAAATACCAAAGGGAAAGTATATTTACAATAGAAAGCAAAACATCTTAAAAGTTTTATTTTCCCGCAGTATCAATCTCAGTATCTCACACAATCCCTAGAGATGCTCTCCAAGCACTTTCCTTCCCCACTGCAAGCTTTAAAATTCATCTCTCCAAGTCAGCCCAAACAGGTACCCTCATCACTCTTCTCTCCACTTTCTACCTGTGTGATGTTGGACAAATTATTTAAACTCACTGTGACACAGTTTTCTCATCTGTGTAATGAGGATGCCTACCAGTAGTAATGAGGAATGAAGTCAACTGCAAGAAAAGGTAATCCATTGCTCATACAATCTGATTGCCTACTTCTCCCACAACAGGAAGTCTGTCTGGTAGGAAGTGGTGGTTGGCCTTCGGTTGGGAACTCAATATCTGGGCCCCTGCTCTGTAATTTTCTGGGCTCTTATCTCATTTTTGCAAGATGGTTGCTGCCTCTTCAGCCACCATGTCCATTTTTCAGGCAAGGGAAGGGAAGAAGAAGGAAAGAATTACACTGGTATCTAAAGTAAACGCTTTCCCCCAGATCCCCAGCTGAGCCCCACTTACACCTCATTGTCCAGAACTGCTTCATGGGAAGCTTGTAAGGCCAGTAATTTCCTTTGGAACGAAACGAAAAGTGAGGTGTTCTTAATGAGAAAGTGGGGAATGGGATATTGAATACATAACTGATAATATCTCCTACGCTACCTTCAGGATTGTCATGAAGGTAAATAATATAATACCTGTACAATATTTATAAGAGTGCAAATAGTAGCTGTTTTTAATAATGTACCCTTCCTTCTTCCTCTTTTCCCTTACCTTCAGTTTTCTGCCACAAGTAATCTTCTGCTGTTTTAAATATAGATCCCACCCTGATCTGTTTCCTTTGTTCACCCCTCATTCTTCTTTTTTTTTTTTTAAGATTTTATTTATTTATTTGGCAGAGAGACAGCCAGCGAGAGAGGGAACACAAGCAGGGGGAGTGAGAGAGGAAGAAGCACGCTCCCAGCAGAGCAGAGAGCCTCACACGGGGCTCAATCCCAGGACCCTGGGATCACGCCCTGAGCCAAAGGCAGATGCTTAATGACTGAGCCACCCAGGTGCCCCCACCCCTCATTCTTAACCAGTGTACACAGTAAGGCCAAGAATGGGTAGGATATGGTACAGAGAATCTTACAAGAAATTATTTTCTAGGAAGGGCAAAGGAGTTTTTGAAAACTCTTTGGGTTTTTTGTTTGTTTGTTTCTTTCACACACTCCAAGAAAAAAAAGTGACCTAGGAAACATCAATTTAAAATGCTCATTTATTTAATACCTTGAGCTAGCTGATCAGAGTTAAAATTTGTTCTTCCCCAGTGGCAAGGTGCGGTAAAGATATGCATAATAAGACATATTAAGGTCATCAGCAGTGCTTCTAAACTTTGAAAATAAAAGCTTTTTGAAGTCTATAATTAATAAGCATTATGTTAATTAGGGCACTTCAATCTTAGAGGTTCCTTCTTTACTTGAGCGAAACTTTGATGTGGAGGATCAGGGGAGTTCTTCTTGACTATTTTCACTGTAAATTTCAGTTAAGCAAAATGGTTGTCTGTCACTACACGATTAGCTTATTATTCAAATCTCTCTCTTTTAATAAAAAATCAGACTACCTGGTGTCATCGACTAAAAACAAATCTCCAATATTCCATGGTCGTGCCTTGTTGATCATTCAGAGCTGATGCCATTGATCCTTACCTGTGGAAATGACATCATGCTAGTTCTTAGAGTCATCCTTGTGCTGACAGGGAAATTAAGAGCCATTACCTAAATATATGAATGACCCACAGTTAATTTTAACATATTGATAACACAGCATATTCACATTCTGTTAATTGGGTTTTGGTCTTATTACTGAGACCAAAGCCTTGCTCCATTAACAGAGTTCCAAAACTTTGGTCATTTTTTATGTTTCTCCCATTTATAGGTCATAGTTTTGCTAACCTGACTAGAAATAAATATGTTTATTTGTTTGGCTTTTTTCTGAGACTGTGTCCAGTCCTTTTATTTACCAATTTAGCCATAGGAATAGAGGTCTTCCATTCAACCCCAGCCCTGCGACCTGCTGGTGAACATTAGAGGCCAAGATCTAGCTTGTAGACTTTCTGTCTGGCTTTGACAGAGTAGCTGATTCAGACTCATCACTCCATTGTAAGCAAAACTAAAAACTGGAAACATGGATAGAATGCCTCTTTGTAGGCATCAAGTAAGCAAGCAATGCAAAGTTGTAAATTCTGTAAAAGTTTCTGACTCTTGATTTCAGCTCAGGTCTTGATTTCAGGGTTGTGCGTTCAAGCCCCATGTCAGGCTCCACTTAAGAAAAAATAAATAAAAGAAATAGTTTATCTCACTAGAACTCATATTTCATTATACTACAATTACTGTGGTTTTATTATGGTAACTTACGAGACCTATTTTGTGCTATTGGCTTCCTGGTATTGCAAACCTAATTGTGTGCTATGCCCTTCATTATTTTTTTTTAAAGATTTATCCTCCAATTTGAGAGAGAGGGTCGAGAGAGAGAGAGAGAGCGAGCAAGAACACACACACATACACACACACACACACACACACACACACACACACACGAGTGGGGGGAGGGGCAGAGGGTGAGAATCCCAAGCTGACTCCACACTGGGCACAGAGCCCTACACCAGGCCCATCTTATGACCCTGAGATCATGACCCAAGCTAAAACCAAGAGTTAGGCACTCAGCCAATTGAGCCACCCAGGCGCCCCTATGCCTTTCATTATTTATTGAACAACTTCCTATCACCTATACCTGAGTTTACCCTCAAGCCTGCACTGCCATGAGCAATCCATCCTAAGTTGGCTGGTGATAAAAATCCTTAAAGGGTGCATATTAAATATATAATTTACCCCTAGAATTCATATTCACTAGGTCTCAGTTTCAGCCAGTAATCTTTCTTTTTCTTTTGTCTATCGAATGCTCCAGGTGATTCTTATCTTTAGCCAAATTTGGAAGCAGTGCCCTAGGTGGTATGATTAATTACTGGTATGATTAATTACCATATCCTGACTTGTCCCACTTCTTTACCTCTCTTTCTGACTAAGTCTACCAGGTATCCTACTTATTTTCAAGGCTGAAAGTTTAAAAAAGAGGTCATTGAAAACATTCAAGATAATTTCAGTGATACTAAAAGTTTTATTGAAGAATTGATGTGTTTTTTCACCTTCAGTGGAGGAAGAGCCATGATATGAGGAAGTAGACCTCTCCAGTGATCTTAGTGTTAAAAATGAGATTCATACATGGCCACTTTGTAGACTCAGCATATTAGCAGGCATTTAATATGTACGGTTTTCTTGGATTTGAAAAGCACAATGTTATCACCATTATATTTACATCTACGCAGGGATGTTATGTGTTAGCACAGGGTCACATAACATCTGTGACGATAATCTCAAGACTTTGCAAGTTCCTGAAATTTCCTCTCTCTTTTCACATAGATATGAAGGTAGAAAAGGGAAAACATAGGTATAAATGAACCATGATGGTACTATTTTGTTAAGGACATCATTGTTTTTTCATTTGACGAACATTTATCAAATGCATGTTGTATGCCAGGCACTGTACAAAGCTATGGTTTCATGGCAGTAAATAAGAGAAAACGTACCCTTCCTTACTAGAATCCCAACAAGAATTTATACTTTCATATAGAAGAGAGACTTTTTAAAAATCTTACTTAATTTTTTTTATAGCAATATGCTAAGATACTAAGGAGAAGTTGAAGATACAATGATGAACTATTGAATGGAGGGAAATGAGGTAGTTTGAGAGTCAGTGAAAGTTTCTAAGTGATAGTTGCAACATATATTTTACCTCTGATTTTTACTTTTTTTTCATCAAACAAATGAGGAGGTTCTATTTTGTCACAAAATGGAATTAAAAAAACAAGAGGTTTCTGTTAACATGTTATGATTTGAGTGTCTCAGGAATGGGCCAGTTAATGCACAAGGACAACCTCCAAAGCCAAAATGCCTTGAGCGTCACTGACTGCTAGAACAACTGTGGCAAAGCCAGCTCTTTTCTTCCTTCTGTTTTGAAACAAGTGGCCAACTGTAGTTAGCTTCTTTGCAGATAGTCAATAGAAATAGATATGAAAACTTAAAAAAAGAGAATGAGAATATCTAGGTAGGCGTATGTGAGATTTTTTTTTTCATTTTTATTGGCTCTGTTCTAGATACGTGACTCTAGAGAACATCAGAAATAGCATGGTTTATCAGACAGTACCATTTCTGTTTCTACATGAATCCAGGGAGATAAGTTACATTTTTAATATTTCCAACTAGAATCAGTGACTCTATAAAAACATATGTCTATGAATAATAGTCCAGAAAGTAAAGAAGTAAAGGTTTGCTAATATTTTCTCATGTGCAGTGGTCACTGGTTCCATTTTATCAGACTGTCTTGGAGTAGGTTGTATATTATAACCAAGACAGACACATATGCAGTTTGATAGCTATTAAGATTGGTTAGGATTTTATTTTTTAACTACTATCTCCACCAAAAGTTCTTTTGGGGGGAGAAGAAATGTATATTCTTTTTACTGAATTTAATTTCCAGAGTCAAAACTCTAACATGATTTAGAATGTGAGCATGAACCTGGAAGCTTGTGATAGCTCTCCTGACAAGTTCAAGTTCATAACTACTATTTATCAACAACAGAGGACAGTGATTTCTTTCCTGTCCTGTAAGGGATAGGGCAAGTGCAAGTGCATACATACCTGGTTGATATGTTACTGTATTAATTTAGTTACTAAATTTATTTATTCACCAATTGGAAGCTGCTGTATTTCAGGCACTGTGTTAGGAAATGTGAACACAAATGAGAATAAAACTCAGGTCTCTGCCATGATAACAATTGTATTTTGGTCAGTGAGATGAATAATAATACACTAAACAAAGAAATACATACATTATAAGAATTTGGGTGTATGTTATAGAGGAAACAGGCAATTCAATGTAGACACCTTTGGAAAGGTTTGGAAGGGTCCCATAGGAATGGAAGGGATGGGAAGGGAAGTTCTTTCATGAGTGGTGATCTTTAAGTAAGTATTTGAAAGGTGAGAAGAGAATCCAGCTATGCAATAGCAAGAAGAAAAGTGTCATAGCTATTTGCCAACACCATGAGATAGAATAGTGATGTGGTTTGAAGCTCATTGAGGAGATCAGTGTGTTTGGAGTTCAGGATGGAAGTAGAAAGTGGGAAGGTAGCCAGGAGCCAAATCATTCCATGCCTCTTGATTTTATATAATGCACTGAAAATAAACTGTATAAAATCTTCTTAGCTGTTGGAGATTTATAGAAGATAAAGTAAAAAAAGATTGTAGATGTATGGGTTTATAAACAACTAAGAAATATGATAGTAGGTGTTATCAGTTGGGCTTCAATCAAAGAAGTAACACTGTTATGATGCTGTGGAATGAGGGAGTTACTATTGAGATTAGACCTTAGGCAATTATGGGAACTGGTTAAGAGAGCTATGCAAGGTTGTTGCCTTTGTATCTGGCATTGACCTTAAGGTGAAGGAGGGTAAGGACAAACTGGAACCTCTTACACTGGTCTTTCACTGCCTCCACTTTTGATGATGTAGGTAATCTGTTAGGTGAGGTGCATTCATATCTGGTCCAGAGCTCAGAAAAACCAAAGGAGAAGAGGTGGCAGGATCTGCAGGAGCTGTGGGTCTGGGTGCTGCCCCACACAAACAAAGTGAGTTAGTAAGTCAGCCACAATATCCCTGAGCTGCCCTATTGGCAAGCACCCTACACTTCACCTTGAGTGTAAAAACTGGCCTCTGCTTCCATGTCCTAAATCTCCCATAAAATTTCTTCTTTTAACCAGACAAGGTTTCTTCTGGAACCAGACAAGAGAGGGAATTTGGGAAATGTAGCTACAGTTTAGCTACAGGTTAAAAAAAAAAACCTGGTATTGAAATCACTTTTAGTGATATGGCTAAACTTTGTGGTGGTGGTTGTATATGAATGTCTATGTTCCAGGGTGCTTGTTCTTATAAAAAGGAATCCAATTTTTACATGCTGTTTGTTCTTTCATTTTATTAGACAATAAGCTTTCATATTCATATGAAAACTTTTGTTTTGATAATGTATTTATTGTACTGTTAATAATTTAAAAAATGACTTTTCTACCAACTTTGAGTTACATGTAGTTTCAAGGTATCAAAGTTAAATTTTTAAATGTAAATTATGGAAGACTATGTGTATGGTCACATTTGCATGATATTCAAGAACACACAGAATTAAGTCTCAAAAAGTCTCAGAGCTGGAGAAATCTATAGACCCAGTGGTTTTCAAATAATATTTTCATCATAGATGAACAGGCTTCTTTATGCAGAACCTAAAAATAAAGAGAGAGAAAGAGCTTAACAATACCTTTGATTGAGGCAAAGGTAGGAAACTGAGTGACACCTGTTCTTTCCCCTCTGTAGCCCCTGAAACGGCTGCTAGGGAATCAACGGTTTAAATGTGTCATCTCTCAAGGCTGCTTCTGTCTCATTCTTTCTCCATTTGAAGCAAAATTCTGCACTCTATTGCAGCCTTAAGATACATGCAACCACACAGCACATAAATGGGAAATAGTGGTTTAAATGAAAATTTTAAATGGAGATGGAGAAGATCCTTAGCCCTGAATACCAAATGGCAATTCTGCATTAAAATCTCTTTAAAATTGAAGCAGTAATAAAAAATCTCCCAACAAACAAGAGTCCAGGGCCAGATGGTTTCCCGAATGAACTCTACCAAACATTTAAAGACAAATTAATACCTATTCTTCTGAAGCTGTTTCAAAAAATTGAAATGGAAGGAAAACTTCCAAACTCTTTCTATGAGGTCCACATTACCTTGATCCCCAAACCAAAGACCCCACCAAAAAGGAGAATTACAGAACAATATCCCTTATGAACATGGATGCAAAAATTCTCACCAAGATACTAGCCAATAGGATCCAGTAGTACATTAAAAAGATTATTCACCACAACCAAGTGGCATTTATTCTTGGGCTGCAAGGGTGGTTTAACATCCACATATCAATCAATGTGATACACTACATTAATAAAAGAAAGGACAAGAACCATATGATCCTCCCAATTGATGCAGAAAAAGCATTTGACAAAGTACAGCATCTTTTCTTGATTTAAACTCTGCACAGTGTAGGGACAAAAGAAACATACCTCAATATCATAAAAGCCATAAAAGAAAAGCCCACAGTGAATATCATTCTCATCGGGGAAAAACTAAGAGCTTTTCCCCTAAAGTCAGGAACACAACAGGGATGTCCACTCTCACCACTGTCGTTCAACATATTACTAGGAGTCCTCCTAGCCTTAGCAAACAGACAACAAAAATAAATGAAAAGCATTCAAATTGGTAAAGAAGAAGTCAAACCCACTCTTCACAGATGATATGATACTCTATGTGGAAAACCCAAAAGACTGCACCCCAAAATTGCTAGAACTCATACAGGAATTCAGCAAAGTGGCAGGATATAAAATCAATGCACAGAAATTAGTTGCATTTCTATACATTAACAATGAGACAGAAGAAAGAGAAATTCAGGAATTGATTCCATTTACAATTGCATCAAAAACCATAACATACCTAGGAATAAACCTAACCAAAGAGCTAAAGGATCTGTACTCTGAAAACTATAAAACACTTATCAAAGAAATTGAAGAAGACACAAAGAAATGGAAAAACATTCCATGCTCATGGATTGGAAGAACAAATATTGTTAAATTTCTATGCTGTCCAGAGCAATCTACACATTCAATGCAATCCCTATCAAAATACCAGCAACATTTTTTATAGAGCTGAAAAAACAATCCTAAAATTTGTATGGAATCAGAAAAGACCCCGAATTGCAAGGGGAATGTTGGAAAAGAAAACCAAAGCTGGAGGCATCACACTGCCTGACTTCAAGCTATATTACAAAGCGTGATCACCAAGACAGCATGATATTGGCACAAAAACAGACAAATAGATCAGTGGAACAGAATAGAGACCCCAGAAATGGACCCTCAACTCTGTGGTCAACTAATCTTCGACAAAGCAGGAAAGAATATCCAATGGAAAAAAGACAGTCTCTCAACAAATGGTGTTGGGAAATTGGACAGCCACATGCAGAAGAATGAAACTGCACCATTTTCTTACACCATACACAAAAATAATGCAAAATGGGTAAAGGACCTAAATGTGAGACAGGAATCCATCAAAATCCTAGAGGAGAACTCAGGAAGCAACCTATTTGACCTTGGCCACAGCAACTTCTTGCTAGACTCCAAAGACAAGGGAAACAAAAGGAAAAATGAATTATTGGGACTTCATCAAGATAAAAACCATTTGCACAGCAAAGGAAACAATCGACAAAACCAAAAGACAACCTACAGAAAGGGAGAAAATATTTGCAAATGTCTAATCAGATAAAGGGCTAGTATCCAAAATCTATAAAGAACTTATCAAACTCAAGACCCAAAACCCAAATAATCCAGTTAAGAAATGGGCAGAAGACATGAACAGACATTTCTCCAAAGAAGACATTTCAAATGGCCAACAGACACATGAAAAAAATGCTCCACATCACTTAGCATCAGGGATATACAAATCAAAACCACAATGAGATACCACCTCACACCAGTCAGAATGGCTAAAATTAACAAGTCAAGAAATGACAGATGTTGGCAAGGATGTGGAGAAAGGGGAACCCTCTTACACTGCTGGTAGGAATGCAAGCTGGTATAGTCACTCTGGAAAACGGTATGGAGGTTCCTCAAAAAGTTAAAAATAAAACTACTGTATGACCCAGCAATTTCACTACTAAGTATTTACCCCCAAAATAAAAACATGGTGATCCAAAGGAGCATATTAATAGCAGCAATATCCACAATAGCCAAACTATGGAAAGAGCCCAGATATCCATTGACAGATGAATGGATAAAGAAGAGGTGGTGTGTGTGTATGTGTGTGTGTGTGTGTGTGTGTGTGTGTGTGTGTGTGATGGAATATTACTCAGCCATCAAAAAATGAAATCTTGCTATTTGCAGTGATGTGGATGGAACTAGAGAATATTATGGTAAGCAAAATAGGTCAATCAGAGAAAGACAATTGTCATATGATCTCACTCATATGTGAAATTTAAGAAACAAAACAGAGGCTCATAGGGGAAGAGGGGGGAATAAAATAAGACAAAATCAGGGAGGGAGACAAACCATAAGAGACTCTTAATATAGAAACAAACTGAGGGTTGCTGGAGGGGAGGGGCATGGGATAACTGGATGATGGACATTAAGGAGGGCACATGATGTAATGAGCACTGGGTGTTATATACAACTGATGGATCACTGAACTCTACCTCTGAAACTAGTAATACACTGTATGTTAATTATTTGAATTTAAGTAAAAATAAATTAAATTTAAAAAATAAAATAAAAAATAAAACGTTCTTGAGGGGTGCCTGGGTGGCTCGGTCAGTTGAGCGTCTGACTCTTGATTTCGGCTCTGGTTTCAAGTTGTGATCTCAGGGTCCTGAGATTGGGCCCTGCATCAGCTTGAGCTCATCTGGGAGCCTGCTTATCTCCCTCTCCCTCTGCCCCTCCCTGCACTCATGTGCCTGTGCACCTGCACTCTCTCTCTCTCTCTCTCTCTATATATATATATATATGAAATAAATAAATAAATCTTTTTAAAAAATGCTCTTTAAGCATTTTCCTCCAGAGTTTCTTTCTGCCAGAAACCTCTTTCATGATTCCTAACATACCACTTCTCAAAATTCCTGCTATTGCACTGAATAACAACTATTATTATTAACAGTTTAGTGAAACAAATACTTTCAGTTTAAGCTACCCTCCTAAGTAATAACAGTATTCTTTTCTTGAGTGCTTGGTATATTCTAAGCATGGTGCTAATTACCCCTTTTTATTTTCAAAACAACTCTATTAAGAGGTTACTATTGTTATATCCTGTCTTATAGGTAGGGAAACTGAGCCAAAGAAAGATTATGTAATTTGTCCAAGGACATTCAGGTAATAAGTGGTAGTCAGAGGATACAAATACTAGGAGATCTCAGGGAGACTTCTGCCTAAGAAAGACCATTACCAAGAGATGTATCATTACCAATCAGAGTTTTTGGAGGCCTTACACTCCACCAACTCAAGAAGATGCTCGAAGTATTTACCAAACAAAACCAGTCACCTCCTGGGGGTTGGGGAAGAAAGGACTCAGTATCTCTTGAACAAAATGCAATATCCCCTATGATGTTACAGCTGTTTGAACATCACTAGATCCTCTGACCTTCATGTTTGAAAGTCAGAACGTTTCTTCAGCAAGTCATCAGCAACCATCTGTTGAACTGAAGTGAAGTATGGAAGACAGAGTTTTCCAGTGAGGCTGCCAACACTATCTGCCGTCCCAGAAGCTGCTATTATTATGTGACTCTGACATCCCTTCTATCAAGAGATGGGGTTCATCTTCCCACCTCTTAAATCTCAGAGGGATTGTGTAACTTTGGTGAAAGTAATGCCAAAGGTCTTTCAAGGCTAGCTTGCACCTAGCTGTTTTGGGACACTTGCTCTTGGAACTCAGTTGTGATTCTGTGAGGAAATCCAAACTAGCCCACACAAAGCAGCCACGTGGAGAGGCAATATGTCAGTGTTCTGGCCAACAGCCCAGCTGACAACCCAATCAGTTCCCGGTATCAACAACCAGACACACGAGTAAAGACACCTCCAGATGATTCCTGTCCTAGGTGTTCAAGCCATCCCAGCCTTTCAGGCTGCCCAGCCGAGGCCCCCGTCATTGTTGTGCAGAGGCAAGAAATATGGGCTATGCCCTGTTTAAACTCCTACCTGTATCTATGAGCAGGATACCAGATATTTTATGCCACTAAATTTTAGGGTGACTCAATACACAGCATTAGTGGCTGAAACCTACAGTAAGGAAACTGGTTCAAGGAAGAAGTGAGCTCTCAGTTCCTAGAACACATACTCAGTATGCTCTCAAAATCTTCACTGAATTTAACTGCAGCATAGCAACAAAGCCGGTATATCTTGGTAGCACCCTGTCTGTTGCACCACAGTACTTTCCAATTAGGCTTAAAAGTAATAAAAAATAAAAAAGGAAATTTTGCTATACCAGTTATTAAAATCCATGGTAACTAGGACTTTTAAAAATATATACTATATGCTGCCGAAGTACTTGAAAATTGTTTGTTCTCATGAATAAGTTAAATACTCTTCCAAATATTTAATTTATATTTTTAAAGTATTTCTTGGCTTTTTGTTCCCACTCTACATGCCTCCTACATTGATTTCTCACTCCATATTCTATATATTCCCTCTCTCCCAGTCAAGAAGTTTTATCCAGCTCTCCTTGCAGGCTTATGTAAGAAATAGGTATAGTGAATATACGTTTTCAAACCTGGCATGCTTCTTGGTAACAGATTCTGCTATAGCTCCCTATCCCCACTGAGAATCACTGCCTTATGGCACTGCTTCAGAAATCATTTTTATACTTGTAAAAAGATGAATACTAGCTTACTCCCTATCCAAATTATGATGATTTTCTAATTAGTTGGGTCCAAATTAGCCATCCATTATTCTCTCCCAGATTCCTTGCCATCCTCTACTATTTCTGAACAAACATCAATTGTGCCAATGTCTTGAGTAGTGTCGATCTAAACTGAAATGGGTCCAGCTTCCTTAATATCATCACCAACTGTCTTATTAATTAATTAATGATGCTGTGAATAATAAAGTCCTAGTGTTGTTAAACCAGGAAAAAAGCAGTAGGCGGCAACAGCAGCAATTGCTCTGGTACCAGAGTATGTATCAACTGGCTCGAGGGAGAAGGTGAAAATGCTTCCCAAGGCATGAGGACAAAGCAAGCAGGGAAATAGAATAATAGTTCATCTCTGTTGGGGGCAGTGTCCTTGCCTGAATTCTTTGGAGGTGAGATGCTCCCTCAAGTTGTGGAAGTGGACTTTCTTCATATGAGACCCAGGGTTTTCACCATTTGGTAATGTGATGAGGGAAATGCTGGCTCCTCCTGTGTTTGTTCAGAAGCCCTTCAGAATTTGGAAATAAATGTAATTCATTGGACAGGTCACACGATGAATAGGTTTCACGGTCTACTCTGTCAGCTTTATGATGCTGAAAGTGAAGGTAGAACAAGAAGAGTGAGTATTGGGGATATAATACAGTGAGTAATAAGAGAACAACAAAGCCATCCCTGTAGAAAAGAGCTTTCACTCTAGAGTATTGAACGGCAGACTTATTTTTTCCCTCCTCTAGTCCATGTGAACACAATCTGAGAAGACAGTCATTGCCTGAAATGATTGATGTTATTTCTGAGAGTTTGTCACCATTACCACAAGTATGATCTGGATTACTTTGTTTGCTCAGCTGTTCCTGGCCCTGTTCCTCTTGCCTCAAACCAAGCAAAATGAGAGGTGCAGGAATCACAGGATCCATCAAGTGCCTGATGGAGCCCTGCATCCAGGCCTCCCCCCTCCTCTACTCATCAATCTTCATTGTCCTGGCAAGAGGGTAACGTCTGCAGAGTACATGGCACCCTGAAGCTGTTCAGTGCAGCAGTGCTTTCTGAGGATGCTGGCTTAGTGTGATTAAAGATCTCTGTTCGTTCAAGGAATGGGGTGAGGAAGGGTTAGGGAATGTAGCTGGCAGTTTTTAGTATCTCTTTTGTGAAAGGCACTAAGCTATCTCTTTACATATATAATTGTCCTATTTAAACCTTGCAATAATTCTTTGACGTAGATACCATTTTTGCAGTTTACAAAGAAACTGAGGCTTAGAAATGATAAATAATTTGACAAAGGCTAATCAATTCCTAGTAATTGAACTCTAATCTGCAGGCGTATAGGCATCTTGCCAGTTTTTGCTCACCGTTTTGTCCTCATAGTGTCTAGCTTGGTACCTGGCACATGCTAGGCATTCAATATTTGTTGAGTGGTTAATGAATTAATAAATAAATGAACAAATGAATTGGCAGAACAAGCATTTGTGCCCAAGGCTCTGAATCCGTGATAGATCCCTGTGACTGACAAAGTAAAGCAAAGAAACAATACAAACTACATAATCAACATCCATTGTGAGAGAAAAAGAGAAATAGAATTCATTATGAGTTGACCCCATTTGCTGAACTTTCTGAGTTTGACATCTTTTTGATGTGCAGAACAAGTACATGACTTGTCAGTTTTTCATTTTATCTTTTGAGTTGTTGTTTTTCTGTTTGAGGTGCTGTGGCTTGATGTTAGTTATCTGACCAGAAGAGTTGAGCTAACGTTATAAGTAAAACACTTAAATTAAAACTTCAAATATCTCCTCCACTTAAATGTACCATATGGTTCTATTTTACTGAAAGTCGGGGCCTAATTTAATGTTTTCCTTTTTCAGCAACAAATTTTATTGGCTTGTTCTCAATCATTTTTACGTCAAGAAAACAATTACAACCAAGGCAATATTTTGAGATTATTAGACAGAAACAATCACTTACCTGGGGATAAAAATATTGTTTTTGGTGTGGCTATATCATTATTTAAGCTCATCCAAGAATAAAAAAATAATTGCTTAGCTTCACAATTGTTATGTCATTGTAGGAAAGGCTCAAACTTTCCCCCAGATTTCATCATCCTACTCTTCTATTTAATTTGAATGCAATTTGTGACAAAATGCTGATTTTCACAAATTTTAACAGGTATGGTTGAGCATTCTTTGGGATGTCTTAAAAATGTCCAGTAAGCAATTTATAAATACAAGGCCAAGTTTTATCATCTGAGAAACTTCATATCTTCTTGTCAACATTTCTAAGTGACAAAAGTAGTATGTGGACAGTGTTAATTAATATTTAAAGAAAATAGTGTTTTATAGAGGCAATTCCAACTGTCTGCCCACCTTGTTCTAGGTCTGCGGATATGTTCAATGGCTGTAGTTGACTTCATTCTAAGCCATTTGATTAACACTTATAATACCAAATCATAGTTTGTAATCTTCCCCACCAAATATATCTTAGGTACAACTCTTCCTTCAGATATTAGTCAACAACTATGTAGGTATGTATCAATATGCTTTATTAGTCTAAAGTCGATGTTTGTTTGAAACACTGTTGTAGCTTTTCTATCAAAGAAGTGAATGGTGGTATCTCTCGCAGACTCCTTCAAGAATCTAATAATGCCAAAAGAGAGAATGTGAATGAGGGGCAAAATGACTGTCTTATCAGATCCAAGAAGTCATTGTGCGTAGAGAAGGATTTGTATAAAGGAGATACTTCAACTTCTAAATAAAAACAGGATTTAGAGTGGTTAAATAATTTACCTTATACCCACATTGTAGAATCCTATGCATGTGTATGAAAAAAATGAGGTGGACCCAAATCCAGGTGCTGACATGGGATAGTCACCAAGACATACTAAGCTGAAAAGGGAAGTTATATTCACCCAACAAATATTTAAGTGCTTACTACATACCAAGCACTTCTCTGACTTCTGGATATATCAAAGAGCCAACAAAGTCCCTGCTCCCATGGAACTTATATTCTACTATAATCCAGTTTATGTAAAAAAAATAAAAATAAGTGAAAAGATCTATGCACATATGAGTAAATCTGTTTATGTAACTTAGTAGTAAGGGTGCTGGAAGGACACAAGCCATATAGGTAAGTGGTTATTTCTGGAGAACGAAGTAGAAGTGAGGAGGTCAGGTGATGGGAATTTTGACATTGTTTTTGTAATGATGTATTATTTAAATATTTTAAAGCAAGACTGCATTCATGCCTTACTTGTAGTTGAAAATAAAACAGTAAAGAGAGAAGTAAAACAAAAGAAATAAGCAGAGAGGAAGCACTTTGCACGTAGGGAATAATTTGAATAAGGGTTGAAGATGAAAATGAGAGCTAGCAGCTTGTCAAAGTTTACAAGGAATATGCCCTGAGACTTCCCATAATCCCAAAATTTGCCAACAGAGGGAAGTTTCTTCCGAATCACGGATCCATAGAGGGTCACATGTGTTATCCACAGTGTGTAACATAATGTCCCTGGTTTGCTGCCATTTCAGTTTTCAGTGTTTTATATCTCACTTGATGGACCTGAAAAGGAAAGAATGTCATCTTGAGAAGCAGTGGGACAGGTAACCAACATTGCCAAACTGAGACATTGCTACTAGGCTGCTGACCAGTTTTGCTGTGGGATGAATGACTGGCTTTGACCATCAGCATTGTAAGGAATTACTAGAATGATTCAGATTTGTACCTCAACAAAATAACAGATTATTACATATTAGGGTTCTCTCAGGAATAGTTTCAACTATGAATGTTGAATCTGCCAAGTCACATGTATCTACTCTTAAAAAAAAAGAGGAAGTAGAAGAAGAAAAAAGATGAGAAGACAGGTTGTGTCTGGAAAGTGCATCAATTCTGATTCGGTTGGGTTTATGAAAGTCTCTTGCAGGGCCTGGCGGTAGGGGTGGAAGTGTGCAGGTGCAATTCATAAATGGCCCAGTGCAAAAGCAAGTGAAAAAGTAAAAAAGCATGTCAGTCACCCAGATGATATTGCTAGGCCATGCCATGTGTGAAAACACCTTCATGTCAGTGTTGGACAGGAAAAACCTCTATTTCTGGCTTTATGATGTTCCATTTTGACCTGTTATTTTGGCATTACTGAAGAGAAGCATAAAGTGAAAGATCAGATGGCAGTGATAAGCTTCTTATGTACCTGATTAATGCAGAATTCTTTCTAGCAAGCCCATGGTCTATATATAGAACTTGAGGCCACAGTGTGCAGATTGAAATAGTCTCTCTGTAGTCAGGAAGGTCTGTCCCAGGGCTCATTCCAAAATGCTTTGCTTGGGGGAGAATTGGACAGCCCTGGTAGAAAGTGAAGTAGTTTATGAGGCCGACCTAGGACACGGAGGCTATGATCTACTCAATGAGTCGAGCTGCAAGCTGCCGTTACTCTGTGTATTGGAAGGGCCTTGTATAAGTATCCAGAATACATGTTTCTAGTTGTCTTGTGTCAAAATCAAGGTACCTGAACTATTTCTGAAAACTTAAAAGTTGCCATTTAGCCACCTGGCAAATTTGCCTTTACAGGGATCAAGAATTTGTTTATTTCCTCACTTAAACTGTTATAATAAACACATTTTAAGTTTTGATCATTTTGGGGGAGATGCTTTTATATTGTGGGATAAAATTAAGGGCACTTTTAAAAAAAGATTTTTATTTATTTATTTATTTGACAGAGAGAGCACAGGCAGGGGGAGCGGCAGAGGGAGAGGGAGAAGCAGGCTCCCCACTGAGCAGGGAGCCTGCTGACACGGGGCTCGATCCCAGGACCCTGGGATCATGACCTGAGCCCAAGACAGATGCTTAACTGACTGAGCCACACAGATGACCCAAAATTAATAGCATTTTAAAAAATTGATTTTACAGTAGTATCCCACATATGGTATATGGACAATTGGAAACCTGAAAAGAAAGCATTTGAAAGGCATTGGAATGTTGGAAAAATGACCATAAATGGCATTTTAAGTGCTCATTCAATGTATCATCAAAACTGGTATCTTATGAAAAGAACACCAAATTTTAAAACATGTTTTCTCATCTGATTCTCTCACTGTACAGCACTGTTCACAGAATACAAGGTAATTCTTTACCAGCAATGTGTTGTTGAATATGCAACCATTTCCTAATATTTTTTTGTTCGCATTATCAGCACCAGCAATTTGACTCACCAACCAACATAACTGGATGAGATAAGAGAATTGGAAGTTCTATTATGTGCTTTGTTAGTATGGAAGTGCAGATGCATGGGTCCATGATCAAAATGGACTGGAAAGCCACAGTAGTGCCCTATTGTGAAAGCTTCAAATGTTCCATTAAAATACTTCTTGTGGCTCAACCAGCCTTCTCCTTCCAGATCAGATTTCAGATCATTTATATACAAATGCCTTCACCCAGCAAGCTTTCTTCTAGCCACAGGAAAAAATACTCACCTTATACCTTTTTCTTATAACAATACTTTTCCCACACAAACCTCCCCAGTAATTTTTCAAATGCTTTGAGTCTTTTTTGTTGTTGTTGTCCTGGTAAGGAAAACGTTTTATAACATCTGAAAAATAGAAAGTTAATGGAAATATTAAGAGGCCTTTAAAATTTGAAGGTGTAAGACCTCAAGAAAAATAAAACATCTCCTTAATATTATATTATAAATCATCAAGACCATTTCAAAATCATTTCACTACGGGTGAAAAAATGGTAGTAAATCTCATTAAATACTTCTTCCTAAGGAAATTTCATTTGTTTAAAAAATCAGAATATCAAGCAATAGAATTTCCTCTTCAACTATTAAAATGTTTCAACTGCAGTGATGATATTATTTTCTTAATGTAAAGTACAATTTGAAAGCACTTTATCCTTGCATTTATACAGGACAATATGCCCACTAATGAACAAAGTTATGCAGAAAATGAAACCCATGACATTTCCTTGATTTCACTGGGTTAATGAGAGCAGTAATAAATATTTGTTGCAAATCATAAAACAGATTGTCTTTGTTAGAAATTTCTCATGAACTAGTAGAGAATTAAACTAAGTATCTTCATGTTCAATCAAGGGGAGAGATCAGACAATTTCCTCAATACTTTGGATCCCTGCTAAAATGAAAATACTCACTTGGGGCATTCACTGATCAAAATTGACAGAATCTTTCACAACTGTTGTTTCAATTAATCCATAAAGATAGATATAATATACAAAATAAAATAAAACAGGTATGTCAGGAGCCTTGACAAGTGACTTGTGTTGAGCTATCTTCTTTTTCCATAAGGTCTTCTGACTTAATTTAATCATTGGAAAATAATTTTGTTTGTCAAGGGAAGTTTGTGCATAATTATGTTTAAGTCTCAGATAGTTTCCCCTTTAGAGACACATAAAGATTATTTAATAATACATTTCCATACTTAAAATGGATTAGCACGTCAAAAGGGCAGGCTTGGTGTACAATGACTTTTCAGAAGCATTGTGTAATGCCCTTTTTATCAATTAAACAGGCATGTATCATAAGCACTTATTGTGTGCAACAAACATGCCGTGATAATATGGGACGAAGGAAGGAATAGCAAGCTATAAAGATGAATAAGACTTAACACTGGTCCCAATGTAAAGGTGTTTTAAAAATGGTATAGTTCTAAGAAGAACCACAATGGTTGCAAACTCAGTTCTTCTCATGAAATAGAATTTCCAAATGTAAACTCAATTTCCTTTAAGCTGTATGTATGCTTAACAAATTGCAAAGAACCCTGCTAGTTCTGTAGCTTGTTAGCTAACTTTCTTGAAATGAAGGCTTTGTGGAAGAAACATATCTGTGCTCTCTTTAGTCTCTGCAATGCTTCCCATGATATAAAGAGCAAAAGTCTTAATACAGCAGCAGTGATGATTGATCGATTCACCATATTTATTGGGCACCTACTGTGTTCCAGGAGCATAATATTCAGTTTTCAGTTAACTCATTTGCAACCTATAATCTTTCTACCACTAATTAACTGTTTGAAATTAAAAATAAATCAGCACACACCGGATATCCTGTTGTTGCTAGTTTCATTCTTTTCGAATTAATGAATATTTGAATATAGCTAAATATCACTGAAATAATAAATTCTAGTTTTTATGCTATTGCAAGTCACATCACTTGATAAAGCAGTCTTTGGGGGAGATGTGAATTAGATTAAGTTGAGGAATGCATCTGTTTGCAGTAGGAGACTGAAGATTATTTGAATACATTATTGATATTGTGGCCGATCAAATAGTTGTGATGATTACATCGGGCAGTTGGAATTGTTCCAATGCTGTTATCTTGTAAACTTACTGCGTCCAAATCTAGTTACTCTGCAGTATTTTCTTTAATATACTATAATGTGTCTTTTCCTCCTTTTAACAGCTATGTTTTGTCCCAGTATGAATATAATCTAAGGATCAATTTTATTAATCCAGCCCCTTTTCCCATTTTAAATGCTTAATTAAATCATCATGAAGTGTACTGTTTTCCTGTGAGAATAAGATTCATTTCCTTAGCCTTTTTCCTCAACATACTAAATCTCTGAAATAGTCACCTTCGTACCATTTCCTAAACTGTATGTTTTTCAAATCCATTTTCTTTCCCTTAAGGAATTACATAATGTGTAATGACCAGTCCAGTACCTCCTCTAGGTAATGTCAAATTGGTAACAATGCCCTAAATTTGATTTATTTTTTATTTTGCTAGAAACAGAACCAAGAATCCCTCCTTTACTCTGTGCCACCTCATACTGCATTGCATACTTTGAAAATTTCCCCACAATTAGGTTTTAGGTTACCTTTTTATTTTTTGTCCTCTTCTAACTATCCAGTTGAATATCTTACTGTAAGCTTGTTTACACAGTGTTATGAATATGTTGGTTGGTTCGTGGACCACTAAGCAAGTGATAACATATCTGTGCCTTCCCTGAAGTTACCATTTCTCACTAAGAAAAAAGAATGACCTAAGCAAAATTAAATGACAGTATAGAAGCCATGGCTTAGTTTCATTTCTGAAGGAATGGCAGGGTTTTTATTTAGTTTTTTAGACTCTTTATTTCTTACGCATTATTTTTATAAACCCAATCACTGAGTCCATTTAACAACAAACAAATAACAACAACATCAAAAAACAAATTAGTCATTTCAGGGAGAAAACTGGAACAAACCAGTAATTAAATTATATTTAAATATAGTTGTCTTTTTGTGTCCTATATTTATCAACGTAATATTTTTTATATATGGTCTAGAACACACTCATCCGATAGAACTTTCTTCAATGATGGAAGCCTTCTGTGCATTATTCAATGGCCATATGTGGCTATTCAGTACTTGAGATGTGGCTAGTGTGCATGAGAAACTCAAATTTTAATTTAATTTTTTAAATTAAATTTAAATGGCTACATGTGGCTAATGGCTGACAACACAGGTCTAGAATATGAATATAATAGGTAGTTCTGAAATCATTGTTCAAATTACAATTTTGAGGGGGATTTTTGTTTTTTTTTTTAAGAAGTAATGATCTTATTCATTCTTTAATATAATCACGGTAGTCCCTTTATTATAAGCTTTACTATGTGCCTTAAAAGAGACAAATGTTTAAACATTAGTAAAATTAGAGCTTGGCTATATGACTAAATTCTTAAAACAGCCCTCTCAGGTAAGTCTTCCTTTAAACCTATTTTACAGATAAACTGAAAAACTAAACTCAGGCTTAGAAAAGTATTTTTCCTAAAGTCACACAGCTTTAACATAGCAGGACTTACCTGGAATCCCTGTATTTCTGATTCCAAGTTTAAGATCTTACCAACTCTGAATAGGTATTTTCAACTGCATGCTGTTTTCCAGACTTTGCTTTGTGGACAATCATAAAAATAGAAATCAAATTCTGAAATTTCCACTGACACTAATGTGAGGTCATATATAAATACTAGCTACAGCTTTTTTCTAGTAGGCCCATCCAAAGGTCTAAACCAAACACACAAACTCAAAGTCTACACACATCTATATGCAAAGTCTAAAACTATAAGCATGTTTTAGAGCTTCATTCTTTAAACCTTTCTTAGTAGAAAACACTTAAGCCGGCTCGATTAAAAAAAAATTGAAACATCTTTTTTAAAGTTTTTATTTTATTTTATTTTAAAGATTTTATTCATTTATTTGAGAGAGAGAGAAAACATGAGTGGAGGGGAGGGGCAGAGGGAGAGGGAGAAGCAGGGCTGGATCCCGTCCCCGCCCCCACTGAACCCCAGGATCATGACCTGATCCAAAGGCAGATATTTAACCAACTGAGCCACCCAGGTGCCCCTGAAACATCTTTTAAGTGTGTACATGAGCTAGCAAGAAAGTAATCTGCCCAAAAACACAAAAACGACAGAGGCTTTGCTACTCAAAGTGTAGTCTACACAACAGCACCAGCCACATCCATTGGTTAGAAATAAAAAACCCTCAAACCCTACTGGAGACCCACTGGAGAATCAGAATCGGCATTTTTCACATGATCTCCAGGGCATTTGATAGGAATTCACTTATAAGATACTGAATACCTCTGAGGCTTTTGGAGAAGAGGGGACTCTAACATTTAGTATACATACATACATAGGAAGGAAGGAAGGAAGGAAGGAAGGAAGGAAGGAAGGAAGGAAGGAAGGAAGAAGGAAGGAAAGGAAGGAGTTAGGGAGTTATCACAAAGGGGAAAAAACCAGAAAAGATATCTCCTACAAGAATACAAAAGTTCAAGTGAAGGCTGAGGGATATTTTATAGTGACCTGACTTAGAAATCTTTACTGTTTTCAATTTGGTTATGTTTCTTGGTTTCCTAGTAATTAATACCGGTGAGCCTTAAGTGAGTTTTTGTAATCAATGTAATATAAAGATTAATGAAAGGAAGTATCATCTGGAGGACTGAATAGCATAAACATTTACCCACCCCTCTCTAAGATTTCCCCAATACCATTCCCTCCTTCCTAAGTAATCCGACAATATTGGCTTATTTTTCATTCTATAGGGGTTATCGCCTTTGTCAACTCAGTAATGTGCTCCACTATTAAAAACATAATGAAATACCCAAATTGGACAATCTTAAGAAAGCTTTTCCACTATATGAACATAGAATTTTTCAATGGTAGTAAGATACAAAATCATTGAAAATATTTTGCTTGTTTTTAGGAAAAAAAAAACATACAGCTTTGTGATTTGTGGTTCGCACCAGTAAATATTGTATTTATAATTAATATATCTTTATATTTTGCAATTTTGAAGAGGAGCAAACTGTTCAAATGTACTAATTGAGTATTCCTTGACCTTTACACTTTGATTCATAATATTTATTCATCAAGATTCTTTCTTCTTCTTTTACTTTCCAGATGTTTAATACCATTCAAGGACTGTTTTAAACATGCATGTCTCAGGTTGAAATTACTTCTGTGGCCTGAATTCTTATTAATATGTATTGTGTCTATTATCATTTGGTCTTACATACATACTACATTGAGACATCCTTTCTATTGTCATCCTTATTATATAATTCTAGTGAGTTTTAGTTTTAGTGTTTATGTCTCATCTCTCTCAATAGATCTGTTCTAAAATGCATAGTTCTCTTATGGGGCTCTGAACTGTTGCAAAAGATATAAGTACTTCCCTCAGTTATTATAGGTAAAATATGTATAATTCCATTGATTTTTCACTTTTATGCAATAGAACTAGGAAGTTCTTACCATTAACCTAATAAATGTGCTATTAAATGTAAGATTTGAGGTATTGCTAGAGCTTATTGAAGATTTTAATTCAATATTCTGCCATATGGCCCTTGGGAACATTTTGAACGAGGAAATTTGGAATTCTAACAATTCTGAATTTACTTTGTTATCATTATACTATTAATCTTGTCTTGAGTTAGTTGATGTTTTTATTTTCTGCTATTCTTGCTTCTTTGTTAATATATTGTTATAAAGTTATAAATATATCATTATCAATTTAGTTGTTTATAGTATTTTATATTAATCCTACAATAAATAGTGTTTCATGTTACCAATAACAGGACTTTTACCAATAGTGTTACATGATACCAAAAATTAAATTTTAAAACATTATAATACATTGCAGTTCAAAACAGAAATTATTAAATCCAGTTGCTTAACCAAGTGTACATGCAATGTCCCAAATTTTACTGGATGGACATTGTATGCCCTATGAATTTGTGCTATTTCAGTATATTATCAAGGTAAGCATACCAATATACTATCAAGTAAGCATAATAAAAATTCTGGGGTATATTTACCTTTATAGATATAATTTATATCCAAAACACACAGAACCACAGATTCTCCTCTCATGGGGATATAAAAGAAGATTCCTATATGTTGCTTCAGCAAATTTATGGCACTTTATTTTTTTCTTCTCTGGCTCTTGGCTGCCCATGAGCCTATTTTTCACTGGAAAGCTCCCATGATCTTTTGTTCTATCTAAGGTGGAAATGAACAAATACCTTTGAGAGCCCTGTATATAAATTACAAGAAAGGATTATACTACAGGACAAGAACTGAGCTCAAGGTACTTTCTTCATAATATCTAAAACCATACTGTGACCTATTAGGTGCTCCATAAATTTGTGCTGGTGATTCAGTCTGATCTCAAGTGTAAGAACAATAGCTGCTCATATATTATCACTATTTCTAAATTAATTCTGTATTTGAAGGGAGATGCCTGGGTGGCTTAGTCAGTTAATCGTCTGCTTTTGGCTCAGGTCCTGGGATGGAGCCCCACATCAGACTCCCTGCTCAGTGGGGAGCCGGCTTCTCCCTCTGCCTAGTCTGCATACTTGTGCACTTGCTCTCTTTCTCTGCCTGTCAAATAAATAAATTAAAAAAATCTTTTAAAAAATTATGTATTTGAAGGACTTAGAATCAAACATAATTTTTTACCATTACTCAATGCACTGTTGTACAGTAAAATTATAAAATTTGATAGACTTGTTTAAGTCGGATGTGTCTATTGAAAAAAATGGTTTAATTTTCTCCACAGAAATGAAAAATAGTCATTCTTTAGATCATCTTCATTTACTTTGTGTGGATTATGTGTTCTAAATTTATTATACATATTATATATTATATATATAATATATATCATATATATGTATATATGATATATATTATACATACATATATTCCGAAAAAAGAAAAAAGGAAAGAAGGAAGGTAAGAAGGAGGGAAGGAATGAGGGAGGGTAAGGAAGGGAAGAGAAGGGAAGGGAAGGAAGGGAAAGAGGGAAGGAAGGAAGGAAGAAGTTTTATATCCAAAACACAAGATCCTTTGTTTTATGCATATCAGAGTCACAGATCTATTTAGGTATGTAGTGAAAGGGAAGTGACTCATAGTTCATTCAGTCACAAAATGGATATAAGAAATATTTTATGTTTGGCACTTTAGTCCCAGTCTTTATCTGAAACTAAGATGAAGTCAAGAATAAAGATGCAGGCAGCATCCCACAGAGAAATGTATCTTTACCCTGGTGTGTCTTACCAATTAATGCTAATTGGCTTCATTAAACCATTGCAGTGCTTCTCAAACTCTGCCATGCTAGGGAATCACCTGGGCAGCTTGTTAATATAAATTCCTGACTCATCCCTAGAAATTCAGACGGGGTTTGTGGGGCCTCAAATTTGCTCTTATAACAACTTCCAAAGAGTGTTGCTGCTGGTGGTCAAAGGACCACACATAAGTAATATTAAAGTCCACCGATAGGCAAAATGTTATAAATTATAAGTCTTATCTAAGAAACACTTGACTTGGCCATGCAGAACATGATGATTACATTATCATTAATTAATAATGACTGCTGTTATCAAAGATAATATTCTTATGTAACTCAAAAATAAGAGATGACCATTTATGGCTGCATGAAATGGTAAGGAACAGAAAGAATATAGTCTGGTTTTCATTTTAGAATTTGATGCTACTGAAATTGTTTTTCTACCCACATGCTCTCAACCTATTAAATATTTAATAACTGCAATAGATATTTGGAAGTGGAACATGTCATATATGTTCTATAATGGTATAAACTAGAAAGGAGTAGAGAGTCAGATAATTTTGGTTGTATTTTAGAGACAATGTGGTAAATGTGCTACTTTTTAGAATTTAACAGTGCTGTTTTTTAAGGGAAAAGAAAAAAAAATCTGAGTATTAAAAGTTGTCCCTGGTATCTATTTCACATTTTTTTCTGGAAAATGGCCCCAATAACAGTTTCCCCAAGATTATGTCAGGGCTTTAAGTTTGTAGATAGAAGGAAAGAGTGCCATCTACTGAATAAGCAGAATGCTTACTCCAACATTGTGTGCACATCTTGGCTGCCCTGATCTAACCTTAACACCTTAAGAAAAAAAATGGTTCGAATCTGTCCATAAGGCATTAAGAGCAAGATATGCAGAAATAATAGCCATTTGGACTGAGACCTCCAAACTAAAGGACTCCTGTTAATTTGTTTAAATCATTGTGGAGTAATTATGTGTTACCATTACACAGGAATATTGGGATGCCCCATCTGTTGAATCCAAGGCCAGAGAGGGATGGAAATGATGACCATACTCTCCTGAATCTGCAGAAGGAAGGTAGGAGAAAGCATCCAAACCAGAATAACTCCTGTTTATTTTTATTGGAAACTGTAAAATCACCTCATCTTCTCATCCAGGTGAGAGTTTATAATATTCTATCCAAATTTAAGCCCATTTAATCTCAAAAATCCTCCAAACCTGCCTACTTCAGCTAATTAATGGGATTCAGTAAAAACAAGATTCTTCAACTAAAAATCTGATTCAACATATAACAAAGGCAATTTAAAATAACTTTCAAGAGCATAGATTCTGGAAATATTGCATGGATTCAGATACGGATCTGCCATGTACTAGCTCTGTGGTTTTGCGCACTCACTTGTATCTCAATTCACTAATCTGGAAAACGCAGGTCACAGTCACACAGAGTTATTATTAGAGAAATCAAATAATAAAATTAATGCAAGTACCTTGAGTAAGCACTCAATAAATATAAACTGCCACTGACATTTATCGGAATCTCTTAGAAGTGATATAGCCCCGAGGAAATCCCTAAGGGCCCAAAGCTGAATAAATAGCAAGATAACTGAAAGTTAACTCAGGTATATTTCAATTTTGAAAACAAAATAAAAATTCTAAAAGCTTTCTTCATATTAAATACAAAGTTGCTAACACTAAATTTAATGGTTTTTTCATAAAAGCTTGGCAGGTATGTTGTCAAATTGAAGAAGCTATTAATCATTTAATATATTTATTTTGTAGTGTCAAAATTAATATAATTGAATGGGAAACTTTACTTTTGCTATTCCCCTACCCCAAACATTTCTTCCACAGGGGAGCTCTTTCCTTTAAAAATTGAAGTCAAACTGAGATCTAAATATTTTCTGAGGAAATTTCCACATTTGCTTATTTTTAATTAAGTTGTGTTATATAATATTCTACTCTGTTAAACTGATCAGAGTTCAGCTGAAAATTCATTAGCTAAATTATAGGAATTACTTTTACTGTTTTATAAATAATCATATTTAAAAACAGGGAGATAATTTTGAAATAGAAATATTACCCTTTAATATAAATAATTGCTGGCTGCCAACAATCCAGGTGCTTTCCAAAAAGCAAGATCAAGAGAGAGCTATGACAGTGATTAAGATATTTATTAGATTTCAGGTTACTTGTAATAATGAATAATGCAGCCTTACATGAATCACCATGGCTTCTGATTGGTTCATTCTTTGTTATCTATAACTTACTTTAACATACTTTAGCATGGACTCTGTGTGTGTGTGTGTGTGTGTGTGTGTGTGTGTGTGTGTGTGTATGTGTTGTCTGTATCTAGCTACGGATACCTGAATGAGAGATAACAGCCTTCAGGGAGCTAGTTCACATTTAGAAGGCTCCCTCCAATGAAAATACACACCCCAGAGGTAGCAACAATAGGACATTTGTCCTTTATTGTGTAATTAGCATTAAAGTGTTAATGGTGGCCTTTTACTGATTAGATTGCTAGAGTTCAACAGAAGTGCCCTGTCTTAAAAATTGTTGAGATGTTCCCATCCTTGTGCTAACATGGTGTAAGAACCTAGAAGGATTGGTCTTCTGAACAGCATCGTAAACTTGATGCATAGCTGCTGATTATGACAGTTTTTGTTACCTTGCTCTGACCAGATGCTTAAATTTCTCCTGCTGTTAGAGGATCATTGTGAACATGATGTTGTGCAAGGAATGGTTGGAATACCTCAATGGACAGAGAGCTAAGATTTTACTGACCTTTCTAGAAAAGTGGGAGGGCTATTTCTGTGCCTGTTTGCTGTAAACATTTGAACACGTTCACTCTGAGACCTGGGAAGGAAGTTGAGGTGGGTGGGACCTTTTTAGCTCTTGCTCCTGTCTCTCACAGTTGGGAAATATGGACTTTTACCAATCAGAACCTAGTATTTATGAATTGCCATACTTGATTAGGTCAATTAGCAACGGTTGGTTATACATTACAGTGTGCAACTATCTGAGATTTAGGTTCTTGGAGGAATTTCAAAAATCTGAATTTTTTCATAACTGCTTACTTACTAAGTGAAACGGTCAATCTGATAGGCAGTTTTAGTATTGAGAGCTGCGACTCAAATTTGAAATTTTAATTTGATGAGAAGAAAAGTTTGTTTTTATCATGTGTTATCCGAACTGGGTATACTTAATACACTAATAATATCTTTGAGTTTTAATCTATTACTGGTTTTATTTTAGATTCTAAGAGTTTTACTTTCTAAAAGATGAAATGCTTAACATTAGCTTTGTTCCTCAATAAGAGCTTTGTCTTTCCAAAGTATCTTAACTGATGGTCTTTTCAGCCCTTTATACAGTTATTTGGTTGGAGAGGGAGAGATGGGGGAGTGCTTAGAGGAGGGAGGGAGGGGAGGAGAGGTAAGGATTGAGAGAGAGGTTAGATATAGATAAACATGTCTAGGTCAAGGTGATTAGGGATTACAGGGATCATTCTGGGGTAGATGCTCATGAAGAAATAAACTGAATATAAGATACAAGACCCCCACCACACCAGGTCTATGTAGACTTTGTTAGAAGCTACAGGTACTGGTTCTGTTCTTCTTGTATCTATATAATAATGATATATCTATTTTATAATTTGCAAAGTATTTTTTTTTGTACAATACTACTTATTTTTCATGGTCTTGTGATGAGGACAGCCAATAGATTATTTCTTTTTTTTTTTTTAAGATTTTTTTTTTTTTTTAATTTATTCGACAGAGATAGAGACAGCCAGCGAGAGAGGGAACACAAGCAGGGGGAGTGGGAGAGGAAGAAGCAGGCTCATAGCGGAGGAGCCTGATGTGGGGCTCGATCCCTTAACGCCGGGATCACGCCCTGAGCCGAAGGCAGACGCTTAACCGCTGTGCCACCCAGGCGCCCCAGCCAATAGATTATTTCTATCTCTAGTTTCTAGAAGAAGAAACTAAGTCACTGTGTGACTTGACTGCATGCTGGAACTGGGTCTCAGAAAACTTAAAAAAGTTATCTGAATCTACCTCAGGGATCTTGATCAAATAGGCGTGAACTGGTGTCGTAATATCTTTAGGATCTTTATGCTTCTGTTGCTATTGAGCTAGCCATATTGTCAGCTTTATACTTACATATTCATTAAAGAAATAAATGATCATGCCTTATTTCAATTCAGGATTCTATTCTGGGTGGACTTGAAGATTTTCTCATTTATTAACATTGCCTCTTTGTAAACTGTGTCGACATTGTAGAGTTAACTATTTTGAAATGACCACAAAAAACACATCGTCTGTACACTCAAAAATATATTTATTCTTTTATGTGTAGCTTGTTCTAGCAACTGTCATTTGATGAGTGTATGATTGTTCAGCTACAGGAAAATGAATACTACTGATAAAATGTACATCACTCTTTGGATGACTTTACCTGTCAGATTAAACTTTGTTAAATCTAGAACTGTTTGTTTTTAATTAGGGTATTCTGTATGTCTCCTAGTGTGCAGCATTTTTGCTAAGATCATGAAGAATAAGATAATGAAATGTCTAAAACACTATTAAGTGTGCTAATTCCGTTCATAGCTCATGGAAGTCTTCATTATAATGTATCAAATGTTGTTTTTCTTCTTTTAAGAAATTATTATATCTAGTGCTTCATTCCCAGAGGTTCTTAACCCTTTCTATATGATTATGATGTCTCTTAAAAGGTTGATTACACAGAACAAGTGTCCGGGAACTCCACTGTTTAATCAAAACTTTTTTGTTGTTGTAAAATTGTGGTAGGAACCTGACTAATTTCTCAGCTCATCCTTTTCCCACATTTCCTGACTGCCTTCCATTCAGAAACAAGAAAGTGTTTTATTTAAAAATTTTTAAAAAACAGTTAATATTCAGTCTTCTGGTAACTTGAAGCATTCTGTTATATATAGCAAATTACTTCATCTATCAGAACCAAGTTTCCTTTTCCTCATGTTAGTTGGATCTGAATCTCATTCATCTTTATAATTGGATTTTTTTTCCTCTCTTTTCCCTTGGGCAAGCTCTTATGGCAGGGGTGGGGGGTGGAGGGAGGAATACAGTTGCTAATCAAGGCCATAGGAGAGCAGCCTTCTGTGTCCCTACACAGGCATCTTATCCCAAGTTGAGGATTGCTGACACAGATAAAAGTCCAGCCTAATGAACTGGACTGCCTGGGTTTCAATTCCTGTTCCACCATTTACCATCTGAGTGACCTTGGACCAGTTATTTTAAACTTTCTGTGCTTCTGTTTTCTGATCTAGAACAAAGGTGCAATAACAATATTTATTTCATAAAAATGTTTCTAGGGGTGCCTGGGTGGTTCTGTTAGTTAAGCGTCTGACTCTTGGTTTTGGCTCAGGTCATAATCTCAGGGTTGTGGGATCGATCCCCACATTGGGCTCTGTACTCTGCGGTGGGGGGGGGGGCGGAATCTGCTTTAGTCTCTCCCCCTCTGCCCCTCCTCCTGCTCATGCTTGCTCTCTCTTTCTCTAAAATAAATAAATAAATAAATAAAATCTTATTTTTTGAAGACATTTTTCTAGAATAACATTTAAAAAAACTAGCCATATTAAGTTCTTATAACAAATATCTGGCACATAGTAAGTGTTTTAATTAATGATAGCTAGTATTACTACCATTGTCACTTTGCCACTGCTGAATGCTCTGTATCTAATCGACTTTCTTTTCTTTTTTTTTTTTAAGATTTTTTATTTATTTATGTGACAGAGAGACAGCCAGTGAGAGAGGGAACACAGCAGGGGGAGTGGGAGAGGAGGAAGCAGACTCCCAGTGGAGGAGCCCGATGTGGGACTCGATCCTGGAACACCGGGATCACGCCCTGAGCCAAAGGCAGACGCCTAATGACTGCGCTACCCAGGTGCCCCTCGACTTTATTTTCTAAACCATTCATGATATGGCTAATTTTGGCACCATTGGGAGTGCTGCCATCTTCTCAAATAGAAAGCAATTGAGAACAATTCAGAATAAATTAGAGCTCTGAAGATATGTCAACACCTTCACTGGAAACTCATTTCAAAAAGCCTGCTACCTCTAGGGCTCTGCTGCCATGGAAGGAGGCATTCTTTGGAAATCTATTTGTTTTCACATTGCTTATGTTCTTTTTAACCTGTTTATTTAAATATTAAGAAGAATTTTGTTCTAACACATTAAATTTACCATTGATTTCATGGGTCAAGCCCATTGCAGGGTGGAAAGTACTTCAACTGCTGGAGGAGCATTAATTCCTCTACTTGGCTTTGGCATAACGATTGAGTTGAGTGTGAGAGCTTTGGAATTCTGCTGTGTGAGTTCAAACTTTGGTTTTACTACTTTCTAACTGAGCCACCTCATGTTTCCTCATCTGAAAAGTAGAGATAATGATAGCAGTTACCGGTCTTCAGGATTATTGTAAAGAGGTGATGCCGGGGGCATCTGGGTGGCTCAGTTGATTAGGCATCCAACTCTTGGTTTCGGCTCAGGTTGTGATCTCAGGGTCCTGGGATTGAGCCCCACATTGGGCTTCTCACTCAGCAGGGAGTCTACTTGAGACTCTTTGTCCCTCTCCCTCTGCCCCTCCCCCCTGCTCTCTCTCTGTCTCAAATAAATAAATCTTGAGAAAAAAAAAGAAGTGATGCAAGAAAAACACTTAGAAGAGACTCTGGAACAGAGTGAGTCATCAACATTTGGTGTCCACAGTTATGTCAAGGATGATTTACACTGTGCTGGATCTCAGTGAGGACTAATGATTCACAATTAGTGGACTATGCCAATCAGGCCACTGTACTTAGAGAAGAGAGAGCCTTGAGACTTTCTGTCATCAGATTCACTTACAGATTGAAAAGAAAAAAGAAGTCCCAAGAACTGAGAAGAATGGCCCAGGGATTCCAGTAACTCTAGTTTGTCTACAAATAAAGGTTTCTCACCTGTTCCACTGCACTGTTATCTGTATGTGTGATGCAACCCTGTCTCATTTATGTCAGGCTGCTTTAGATTGCCATGCAGGGCCTAGATGAATGGACAACAAATGTTAGACGAACCCAACTTGAGGACAGAAAAAGAGAGATATCATGACTTCCAATGCAACTTTTTTTCCAATTTTAAAAATCAGGTAACTTGCTCCCAAACTTTCTATACATTTTTTTCTATGAGGATTTTTCAGAAATTCAAGAATTCAAACATGGTTGTCATACATGGGTTCCAAGATATAGTAACTAGACTTTAATGAAATGAAAAGGTGGATTGTCTATACTGCCTTTCATCTTTAAAAAACACAGGGTAAGAGAATTCTCTAGATCTGTGCCATCCATTATAGTAGTCACTAGCTGCATGCACTTATTTTTTACTTTAAATCAATTAAAGTTTTAAAAGTTTAAAAAGTTCCTGTGTTGGACTGATCACATTTCAGGTGCTCAAGAGCTGCAAGTGGCTAGTGGCTACCATATTGGACAGTTCAGATGGACATACGCACCATCAGAGAAAGGTCTCTTGGATGGTGCTGCCCTAGAGCATCTGAGAAATGCTTACATAGTTAGTAGAGTAAGTCGCACAGTCAGAAGTACCATAGAGAAGTGTTTTCACAAAATGCGAAATGGGCTTGCAGGATGATAAACAAAATAGTAGCCCAAACTCTTTAGAGAATGTAGTCAAATCCAATCATTCACTATTCAATGAAAGGTCTATAATTTGTGATATGAGAAATATCTCCTAGAAGAAGGGAAGGAGGGAAGGGAAGGCAAAGGAAGGGAAGGGAAGGGAAGGGAAGGGAAGGGAAGGGAAGGGAAGGGAAGGGAAGGGAAGGGAAGGGAAGGGGGAGGGGGGAGGGAGGGAGGGAGGGAGGAACTGCAGGCTCTAAGGGGAAAAAAGAAGGCAAACATTAAATTAATTCTGATGTAGGCTCACCTGATTTTCTGATTTATTTACAAGCATCTTTGAAGTGTTTTCAACTTCCAGAGTCACAACAGGGGCTTTTCCAATCAATATTTATGTTACTTACATTACACTTGGAAAACAGCTAACACTTTCAAATGCTGATATATGTGGAAGAAGATCATGTTGGCTCAAGACTGAGTCTATCCATGGAAAATGTCCCTGTTGATATAATTCCACAGTTCACCATGATGAATTTTAAACAGAAGGTACATTTTTATCTGCTTAGATTTTATTTTGGCAGTAAAATATCTAATGATTATTCAATTTGGTCTGAAGTATAAAATATCATTAGAAGTTCTGCATAAGTGCTTAGGAATTCAATCTTAACTCTGCCTATTGCTCTTTACTGTGGATCTAATTAATAACAGTAGCTTCCAGCTTTGAAGTCAGGAGGAAAGATTGGGCACTTTGCCCTCACAATTCTGACCTTTGACATTAACGATAATCTTGTATTGGAATTGTTCTTTAGAATTTGCAAAATGCTTTCAGGCAGTGTTTTCACATAAAGTAGTCCGCTTACTTCTGAAACAGGCTCATGAAAGAGACAGGAGTTTTAGCATTCTTAACTTAGAAACATGGAAACTGATGTATATAGAATTAAGTTATCTGTCCAGAAAACTCATGGATATGAGCCGAACTCAAATGTTATTTCTGCTATGCCATGCCGCCTTCCTAAGTATCTTGTAACCTGTACCAGTTGCTATCATCAGATTTTGGCCCAGACATGGGAAAGAGAAGAAAGAGTGGAAATGGGCAAAAATTAGAGATAAGACATAACAATTGATGCTCTTAAAAATAATTAGCATAAGGAGACTGGACTATAAAATGCAATGTGATAACTCTGAATGGGACCCTGAAACAAAGGAAGGACAATTGGCCAAAACTAAGGGAATCTGAAAAAAGTATGGACTTCAGTTAATAATGATATATTAATACTGGTTCATTAATTACAACAAATGAACCATTATAATAGAAGATGTTAATAATAGGGAAATTGCGTGTAGGATACATTAAAATGTTCTGTACTATTCTTGCAATTTTATGTCAATCTAAACTTTACTAAAATGAAAAGTATTTTAAAAAGTCATTGGTAGGAATATATATCCCAAACCTCTCATGGTTCACAGTGCAAGTCTACAAGTTTGCACTTGGCTCACTTTCTTGATGAAGGGAGGTGGTTTCCATTCTAGTATAAGTTGTTTTGTTACATGATGCTGTAGAACAATTTGTTGAACTAAGACCCACAGGCCAAATCCAACCCATCTCCTCTTTCGATAAAGTTTTATTGTACCATGGCCAGATTCATAAATTTACCTAATATCTCTGGCTATTTTGTGCTACCACTGGCAGAGGCGAATAGTTATGAGAGAGACCACATGGTACACAAAACCTGATATTCACTATCCAGCCCTTTACAGAAAGAGTTTTGGAAACACTGGTATAAAGCATCAGATTCTCTGTTTTTCATCAACAGCTATTTATTGAGTGCCTACCATGTGCCAGGTAGTCTTCTATGTGGTAGTAACACAATGGTGATCAAAACAAAGAGTCTGCTTTTTATGGTACCTCCAGTATAATGAAATAATGATATAAACATGTAAATAAACAGCACCACTGACAAATCATGCAAAATTAATTCCAATAGGTCTAAGTCCTACCAAAACAATAAAGTGAACATAGTTGGTAGAAAGACAGTTGTTGGGGATTAATTAGCTAATCTAGTTGGGTACCCATATAAATGCTCTGAGATAGATCCTGAATAATGAGAAGGAACCAACTATGGAAAGATAAGGGGGATAGCAGTCCAAGTGGAATGACTAGAAGTACAAAGTCATAACAAAGAAAGAAGCTTGAAGTTTACAGCAAAGAAATTTTAAGACTTTAGACCTCAACTACTTTCAAAGTTAAGTACAACAAAATTAAAATAAATATGCATCCCATATTTTTTTTCTTTTTTTGCTATATATTTTTTGAAAGGATTACTTAATGTGAATCACCAAGATTTTCATTCCCCATGAGAATTTTACTAATGAAATTAATGATTATTCTGAAAACATTCCCCATGGGAAAAGAGCAATAATAAATGTTACTTATCATAAGATATTTGGCATGTTACAATTTTCCATTAAGCCATAAAAATATTTTCCCTCCTTATCCATGCCAGATTTATTGAGCTATAATTGACATATAACACTATGTAAGTTTAAAGTATACATGTGTTGATTTTCTTTTTTTTTTAAGATTTTATTTATTTATTTGACAGAGAGAGAAACAGCCAGCGAGAGAGGGAACACAAGCAGGGGGAGTGGCAGAGGAAGAAGCAGGCTCCCAGTGGAGGAGCCCAATGTGGGGCTCGATCCCAGGACTCCGGGATCATGCCCTGAGCTGAAGGCAGATGCTTAACAACTGAGCCACCCAGGCGCCCCACATGTGTTGATTTGATACGCTTATATAATGCAAAATGATGACCACCACAGTTTTAGCTAACACCTACATTGCATCCCATAATTTCTACTTCTTTGTGCTAAGAACACTTAGGATCTACTTTCATGGTAACTTTCAAGTATGTGATACAGTATTACTAACTATAATTGCCAGGATGTACATTAGACCCAAAGCCTTACTCATCTTATAACTGAAAGTCTGTACCTTTTGACCAGCATCTCCCCGTTTGCCCCACCCCCTGACCCCTGGTAACACCATTCTGCTCTCTGTTTCTATGAGTTTGCCTTTCTTAGATTCCACACGTAAGTAATATCATATAGTATCTGTCTTTCTGTGTCTGATGTATTTCAGTTACCATAATGCCCTAAGGTCTATCCGTGTTGTTGCAAATGTCAGCATTTCCTTCTTTCTCTGGCTGAATAGTATTCCATATTATCACACACACACCCTGCATCTCTCTATCCATTCATCCACTGAGACAGATACTTAGGTTATCTCCATACCTTGGCTATTGGGAGTAATGCTGCACTGAGCATGGAAGTTCAGGGATCATTTCAAGATCCTTTTTTTCATTTCCACTGAGCATATATCCAGAAGTAGGATTGCTGAATCATGTGACAGTTCTATTTCTAATTTTTGGAGGATTCTCTATAATGTTCTCCATAGCAGCTGTACCAGTTTGCATTTCTACCAACGGTATACATGGGTTCCATTTTCTCATCCTCTCCAAAATTTGTTATCTTTTGTTTTTTGATGATTGCCATTCTAACATGTCTGAGGTGATTTTCCTTTTTTTTGTGGTTTTGATTTACACTTCCCTGCTAAATAGTGATGCTGAACACTTTTTTATGTACCTGTTGGCCATTTGTACATCTTCTTTGGGAAAATGTGAACTCAGATCAGCCCATTTTTAATTGGGTTGTTTGTTCTTTTGCCAGAAGGTCTTTTTGAAACACTGATTGCTGAGCCCCATTCCCAGAGTTTCTGATGCAGTAAGTATTAGTGAGGTGTGAGAATTTGTATTTGTAAGAAATTCCCATGCAGTGCTGCTTCTGGTCTGGGGATCACATTTTAAGAACTACTGATCTAGATAACTTTTCTATTTCTAGGGTCATTAATATCTGTAATTTCAGGGACTAGAATCATTAGGAATTATGATATATCAGCAATTTTAGCATCCCCTTTAATATAAGTTTCATTCTCCCCATGTAAAAAGTTAATTATCAAAATATGTGTTACTTGTTTTAAATCAGCCATGCAAGAGTAGTGTGAAAGATTAAAAAAAATGAGATGACCTATGACACTAAGGGGTCAGAGTTCTCACTTTAGGTATACAGTCTTGCTCATTTGCCCTCCTTAGATATCCTCAGTTTACGGGCGGCTGAGGTCTTCAGTGTTACTAAGTTGAAGGTGCTATCAGGTCCCTCTCGGGCACACTTGTCTCTAAAATACACACTGTACTCTCAAAGTGTAGCACTCGGAGAGGCAAGTGACTGTCTCTCCACTCCAACCTCAGCCAACAGAAACATTCTACATTCAGCCTCCTGTTTTCATTTGCTCTATTCTCTCTGCTGGGTACCATCTGCTCTATCCCAGTCGCTATATGTATTTATATATGTTCCTGATGTTAATGAACAACTCAGGCTCATTTGAGACTATTTTCAAAATACAGAAAAGTATAAGCAAAATAAAACAATACCAGAAATCCCACAAATTAAAATCATCCATAATGTCAACATGCAGAGAAAACCATAAGTAACATTTTGGTATATTCCCTTTTAATTGCTTTTTTTAATCTAAAATATATGTTAAGTTGAAATGCCTTTGTATTTATTGGCCATTTCTGTTGCTTCTAGAAATTGACTCTATTGTCCTTCATCTATTTTTCTAGTACGTTACTGTATTACTATGTAGGTGTTTTTAATCAGTCAAGGATATTCAACCTTTGATTTTCATGTTTAAACTTACTCCCAATTTTTTTAGAGGTTGCCAATACTTAGCCATGTTAACCCACAAAAATAGTGATACCATATGATTCAACCTAATTTTTAGCTTTCAGTTTTTATGTTTCTAATGTTTAGAAATCTTTTTTTTTTTAAGATTTTATTTATTTATTTGAGAAAGAGAGAAAGGGAGAGAACACGAGGGGGAGTGGCCGAGGCAGAGGGAGAAACAGACTCCACCCTGAGCAGGTAGCCAGAGTGGAGCTTCATTCCAGGGCCCTGAGATCATGACTGGAGCTGAAGGCGGATGTTTAACCTACTGAGCCACCCAGGCACCCCGGATGTTTAGAAATCTTAACTTCTCACACAGTTAAAAGTTCGTTTTGTGATTTTCCCTATTGTTTATTAAAACAATAGTTTATTAGTCCTAACAATCCAAGGTCATTTGAATATTCACTTTTATTTTCTTTAGTCTTTTATTACATCATTTTTATACCTAAGAAAATATATCCATTCAGTTAACAGTAACTTGATATTTTTAGCAAATATGTATTTTTTTCTTCATGCCATTTATTGAATATTCTGTATCTTTCTAGTTGGTTTGTTAGGCTTCTTCTGGGATATCATTTGAATTAAAGTTTTTATATAGATTATTAAGGTATTATTCATATGAACATTTATTTCAAGTCTCTATGGGCTGTCACATTTCTGTTTTTGTATTTTGTGTCTGGTATAATGCTATTTCAATTATGAAAGCTCTCCAGTTCTAATTAGCACAATTTTTCATATGTAAACATTTCTGAAATGGAGATGATTCTTACAGGATGACATAGAAAATCACTTTTTTTCTTTTTAGTGGTACATAAAACAATGGTTTATATTATAATCAATGACTTTTATATTTGTTTTAATACAGAATATTTTCATATATGGCTGGACAAGAGTTTTTTCATTACTCCTTGTCAAATTGTGTTTGTGTTCATTTCTATTTTTATTCATTTTCCTATGCTGTAGATTCACTTGAAGTTTATATTATTGTGAAAAGATCTTTTTAATCTTGTGTAATATTTTTGCTTTCCTCTTTACTGAAACAGTTTCCCACTGCTTTATTTTAGTGTGTGTTTACTGGATAAATTATTATCATTTTTATTTTTTAATATTTTAGTATAATTTTATCTTTATTATTTTCTCTTGTGTGTGGCTCAAGTAGTTATATATTGGATCATCAACCAAATCCAATTGTCTTTTCTTTCTTCTTCTTTTTTTTTTTTTTTTAGATTTTATTTATTTGTCACAGAGAGGGCACAAGCAGGGGCAGCAGGCAGGGGGAGCAGCAGACTCTCTGCTGAGTAAGGAGCCCAATGCGACACCCGATCCCAGGATCCCTGGGGTCATGACAGGAGACAAAGGCAGATGCTTAACTGACTGAGCCACCCAGGCGTCCCTGTCTTCATTTTCTAATAGAAGAGTTTAATCTTTTCATACTTATTTTCATAAGTAAGTCTAGTTTTATACTTTCTGGAATTTGCCTCTGTTTTCTACCTTTTAGTGTAGGAAAGTATTTTTTGTTCATCATCTTCAGGGATTCTGAAGTAATTCCTCCAGTTTTAAATTCCTTTAATAATTGTTTTTTTGTTTTCATGATAACCTCCATTAAACAGCTTCTGTTGTTTCATGAAATTATTCCCTTTTATTACCTTGTTATCTATTCACAAAAGATGAGAATTTTGACAAGCTTGTACTTCTCTGCATTTTTAAAATTTACTCCTGTTCATTTGATAAAATTTGGTTTTAGGCCCAAATTATGACATTAAATTATTATCATTTTGAACATCTCCATTCGTCAGAATTTGTGACCTCACAACATTTGATAGAATTATAGATCTTCCGGGGTGCCTGGGTGGCACAGCAGTTAAGCATCTGCCTTCGGCTCAGGGCGTGATCCTGGCGTTATGGGATCGAGCCCCACATCAGGCTCCTCCGCTGGGAGCCTGCTTCTTCCTCTCCCACTCCCCCCGCTTGTGTTCCCTCTCTCGCTGGCTGTCTCTCTCTCTGTCGAATAAATAAATAAAATCTTTAAAAAAAAAAAGAGTTATAGATCTTCCTTTACTTATGATGGGGATATGTCCCAAAACTCATTGTAAGTTGAAAATATCCTAAGTTGACAGTGCATTTAATATGCATTGAACAAGCTCAGAGCACTTCCATTAGCCTACAGTTGGGCAGAATCATCCGACACAAAGCCTATTTTATAATAAAGGGTTGCATAGCTCATAGCCTATTTTATAATAAAGGGTTGCATAGTAATTTATTGAATATTATATTGAGAGTGAAATGATTGTATGGTACTGAAGGGTTGTTAAATGTATAGGTTGTGTACTCTTGTGACGGGGAGGGCTGACCGGGAGCTGCGGCTTACTGCCATGGCCCAACATGATGAGAGTATCATACTTTATCATACTTTATATCATACTGCATATATTTATACTTTATATGCAGTTCCTACCAAATGCATATTTCTTCTGCAGCATTATAAAATCGAAAAAATCGTTAAGTCAAATCATTATAATTAGGGGTTGCCTGTATTTAAATGTTTTCAAAACTTCTCAAATCTTCTAGCTTGTAATTTTCTTCATTCTTGAATTTTAAAATTTTAATCCTTTCTTAATAAGCTGTAGTATGTACTTAAATCTATTTTAAAGAAATGTGTGTGTGTGTACATTTTTAAGCACTCCCATATCTGAGAAGGTCCTCTTGTTGCCTTAACATATGGAGGAATATTTGTTTTGCATTTTTAGGTCTCAAATTTACCACATCAGAATTCTTAGGCCTTTATGCAATAAATATTGCCTTTATGAAATAACTCCTGCAGTGGAGAAGTCTTGAGACCAATTCAATTTTTCCTCTGTGGATAACCTACTTCATTGTCTGGATACTAGTATGAATTTTTACCTTAATTATTCTAATTAGAATTTTTGTTTTGGTGTGGGTTCTTTTTATTTCCCTTTCCTGGAATATTATGAAGCATTTTTTTTGGAAGATTCATAATTTTATGAGTTGTGGAAATTTTTCATCATTTTTTTTTCTTTAATGATTATTTCCATTCTAATTGCTCTGGTTTCTTTTTTGAGAAAACCTCAAATACTCATTTTAGATTTCAATTCTCTGCTTCTTCCATCTGCTTCACTTTTTCTTTAATAGTTTTTTTTTAATCCCTTGGTATTTCGCCTTTGTTTGCAGGAATGAATCTCAACTGTGTGCTTCACATGAATGGTTTTATTTGCTGCAATAGTAGCTCTTATCTTTACTGCCTCTGATGCAAATTTTAATTATGCTTTCCAGATTTAATTTATGATACCTTATTTAGATCAGCTTCTTAGCCTTTGGTCTGTGTGTTTCATCTTGTTTTATTTTCTGCCCATCCCCCTTTTCTTTCATATCTGGTGGCGTTTGCTCTCAATACTTCGTGCTCACATATGTGTAGACATCATTATTTCTTGCATATTAGGGTTTAGTTCAAGCTGAAATATTTTAACATTTTCTTCTGTTTTCTTTGATAAATCATTTTTTAAAAATGTTTTTCCAATGAGTCTTCATAATATTCTGTTTTCCCCTTCCCTATGTGGCAATTAGATTTTAATAGAACACATGTTGTTTTGTTTTCCTTCTTGTACGAATGGAGAACTATCCTCTTTACAGTGTTTACCAATTAGTAGGATGCCCTTGGCCCCAGCTACTGTCCATTTGATTATAAATTTAATTATCTTTTCAGATCTATATACGAAAAGTAAATTGATGTGCACACTTCTTGGCCCAGTTCCCAGGGTCTTTTCTGTTGAAATTAAGAGGGGTGTCTTTCATCCCACACACAGGAGTTCTTAATAAATTAAATAAAAATAAATAAATTAAATACATGCAGTAAAAATCTACTGCATGTCTTTCTCACACAGCTTTCCCATCCTCTGCCTCACACTACACTGTTTTCTTTCTGAGAGCTACACTTCTCAGTATGCAGCGCATCCCTGTTTAAGGGCTCCCATACTCCCACTCTCTATTGCATTGTGTTCATGCTATAGGAAAGAAGACACAAACGTTATTAAGATTACCTGTAAAAGCAACAACAATATTAAAAAAAGGGAGAATAGAGGCGTAAAGTCCTAGAAATTAGATACAGAAAGCAGACTGTATAGGAAAGATAGAAAGAAAAGGAGGAAAGAAGCAGAGGATATTTAAGGAAAGGAAAGTATCTTATGATCTTTTTCAGTAGTGTGAGGGTATTCTCTTTCATGAAGCCACCGTTGTTTTTCTCAATGCAATTCTATCGACTTTATAGTTAGTGGAAATTCCTCCCATTTTCTAGCAATAGGTTGTCTGTCAGTCTTAATTTGTTGTGATGTTGTGAGTTTTCCTGTGTCTTAATAGGTATTTTAGAGAGAAGTTGAGAGACACTGCCTCTGGGACAACTAGCCAGATGCCATTTTAAATGGAAGCCTGTGGTTTAGTTATAAATACAGAGAAGACAATTGCCCATGCCAGAAGATTCCATCCTTGTTCATTTTTCCCATTCTGTCTTGATATGAGCCAGATAATACTGTCTGTTTCCAGGGTCAAATGTTGAACAAAAGTAGCTTTGCTAACTCCTTGATAAATTCTTAAAAATCAAGTTTACATTGATTTAAGTTTATTTTACATAAGCCTTTCCTAATATTGGCTCTAACTTGATGTTTTTGTGTACTTAATTATCATGCTGAAAGTTTATATGACTATTATATTTTGAATTTCTTCCTTATCTCTATAAGAAGTAAAAACTCTTGATTTCATTCTAATTTTAAATCACCTTCCACATGTTTAAACGTTCACCCAAGGTAGTGGTTCTATAACTACATTGTACATCATTTTTCACAGGAGACTCTCATAAAAACATTCAGATTTCCAGGCATTATCTCTGTGATGTGGATTGTGTAGGACCTCAAAGTCTTCATTTGTAATGAGCACCCTCAAATGGTAGGAATGTTTGGTCCACTTATATTTTGGTGGCTGTAGATGAGGGTCAGGAAAGGGATGATGCTTTTGCTTGTTCTCCTTGATATACTTTAGCCTCACAAATGCATAACTAGACATTTCCCCCAGCGAAGACTCTCTGCCCTAAGGCTAGATTTTTTTTTATGTAAAAACAATGTGATTACCACTTTAAAAATTTGTGAAGCATATACGCAGATATCTCCTGATTGCCTAGAGGATTTGGTCCTTACAGAAAATAATTTTCTTTTCATAATATTCCTCAAATGAGTATTATTAACTGCCTATAAAGAAACTAATTATCTGATAAACAGAAAAAGCATACTGTAGTAGGAAGTTTAGTGGACTTAAGAGTCAGAAGAACTAAATTAAGATCCATCTATGTGACCGTGAACCCATTTTAACTCTGTTTCTTCATCTGCCAGATAGGGCTAATTCCATCTGCTTTATTCATGTAACAGGTTTTAGAAAGGTCAAATAATACACACAACTTACAGTCCTTTGCAAACTGCAAATACTGAACACATGAAGAATACTGTGTTAAATGAAAAGTATTTTACTACCATACCTACATAGCATCAACAGAAATTTCAGCAATTCTCTTATTTTATTGAAAACTAAATAATCAACATGGATTTACTGAGGATTATAGCAGGAATAAAAAATTAAGTATCTAGCATATAATAAGGAAATGTCTTGTTTGCTTTTCTACTTTTCAATTAATATGTTGGTGTATAAAAGTCCAAATATATATTATGAGTTTTTCTAAAACTATTAAAATTGCATGTTGTTCTTTCCTAGATAGGCTAAGTTCATTAGTCTAATAGAATGCGACAGGTAACAGTTACCCGTTGGTAATTTTGTTCCATTAATATCCATGCACCACACTTCACTCTTTCAACACTACTTTAATGACTTGTAGACTTTTACTCAGGTACTTCCTAATTAAGTGTACTTGCAATAGCTATAGTTTTTATTATCAAATCATTCTTGATTCGGACTTTAGGGTGATGGTTGTTTCTTAATTGCTCAGATTTTTTTTATTTAATTAGCTTTAGATAGTAGAACAGATGGTCTCTGAATTCGTTGATGCTATATCTATGTGGTAATATATTTTGGTTCTGTCTAATGGGGTGACTCTTCTTTTCTAAATTTTCTCATTAAACAGCACTTTTAGTTTCTCATTTTCTTTTTTTTATTCAATTTATGTCAAAGTTAATGTGAAATAAACATAAATTTTTCAAATTATAATCTGGCCAAACTCAAAATCAAATATGATAGCTTTAGATTGGATACATTTAGATTCATATATTTAAAGTTATACACACCCCATAATATTAAATTAATACAAGCGGAATCTTCTCTCAACCAATATGATACAATCAAACAACTTCCTAATAAATATTGGTAAGCACTTAAGGAGTGCTAGACTCTATGGATAAATCATGAATCAAACAATGCTCTTCTCTGGTCTCAAGGGGCATACAGTCTATTGGCAAGGGAGAGAAGGCTGCATATTAAACTAATTATCACATTACTGATCATATAATTATAAATTGTAAAAAAGGATCTGAAGGAAAGTAATATAATTATATGACTGTATTACTAAATAAGCCTAAACAGAGTCAGATAATTCTTCTTCAAGGAAAGAGTATCTAAGCTGAGTTCTGGATGATCAGTATCAATAAACTTGGTTATTGAAGAGGGTATGGAAAAATGTTCCAGACACAGAAGGCACAGCATATGTAAAGAATATAATGCAAGAGCATATGGTGCATTTAGAGAAATTAAACAAGGCTAGATTGGTTGAAGCAGACAAAGCAAGGGGAAGAACTGTATGAGATAAGGTATGAAAAATTGAAATAGCAAGACATTTCAGGTTAGAGTAAAACTTAGAGCCAATATCCTAAGAGTATAGCAAAGTTAGTATTTTAAAAGAAGGGCAATGTTACCGTAATTGCTTATAAAAAGATTACTTGGCTAATTTCAACATATAAATTAAGCTAAGCCAATACATCTGCTACTATAGACATAAAAATGTTGGGTAAATATACTACAAACTTCTAAAAAAGAAAATGAAAGAATATCTCCAAGAGCCAGTAAAGAAGAAAAATTTTGTCATGAAATCATAAGAGGAATAGTAACCTAGAAAAGAAGATGAAAGAACTGTGTTTATTAAATAGGGTATTGAAGAAACAGAATATTGTCTTTAAAGCTGTGTGAGTCAAGGAGCTGGAATTACTATATTTTATAAAGCAGGGGCATTAGAAGCCCTGCCTTCCCTGTAAAAGAGCCTAGACATTTCTAATTCCTGGCTAAAGAAGCTACATAAAAATTAATGTAAAACTACTGATCAAACATAATAAATACCATGATATGCAGGACTTCCATCATAAAAGATACAATCCCAACTTAAAAGGAACTTAATTAAAAAAAAAAATCAAAGAAGCAAATAACCTCTACTGAGAAACCAATGCAACAAACTGGCTGACAAGAACTTAAATAGTAGAATTATTTGGAAAAGATAATGAAATGAAAACTTTTAAAGTTAAAAATTGTAAGGGTGCCTGGGTGGCTCAGTCAGTTAAGCGTCTGCCTTCAGCTCAGGTCATGATCCTGGAGTCCCAGGATGGGTCCCACATCAGGCTCCCTGTTCAGTGGGGAGCCTGCTTCTCCCTCTCCCTCTGCCCCTCCCCCTGCTTGTGTGTGTTCATTCTCTGTCTCTCTCAAATACATAAATAAAATCTTTAAAAAAATTTAAAATTATACATGGAGTAGAAATCATGACAAGAGAATAGAACACAATGGGAAAATAACACATGTACTTGCAAATGAATGGAATGTAACTTCTAAAAAGAAAGAAAGTGCATTAATTTAAAACTTGGAAATCTTTAAACAACAGATGTTGTAGAAGAAAGGATTCTGAACTACAAGATAGATCAGAAGATCCATGTAGATGAAAGATAGAATATAAAATGTAAAATGTGACAGACAAGGAAAATAGAATAAGTAGAGATCCCAAACAGAAAACAAGGAGAGAATGAAGAAAAAAATACTTGTGGAGATAACTGCTGTGAATTTTCTAGAAAGTTCACAGAATAAGTATTTAATTTAAAGAAGAACATCAAAGCCAATTAAAGAAATAAAAATCAATCACATAACCAGAATATGAGAGTGAATGTGAAGAACGCTACAGACAAAAGATGATTACTTGGTGTTTGGGTTGCCCGTTATGATAGATTATGGGGCCATTTACTGACACTGAGAGCAATGGAAGTATAGATTAAGGCTGGTAAGGTCAGTCTTGCACTTACTCAATTTTATATGCCTTAAAGCCACTCATGTGGTGAAGCCTAGTAAGCAATTGACTACACAAGTATGGATCTGAAAAGATAGGTCTGGGATAGAGATATATAGTTCTTACATGAGTGCATATTAAATGAAGTCGTTTGTATGGCTGCCTAGGAAAAGGACTAAGTTAAAGTCCAGGACTTTTTGGAACTGCATACAATGACTGATACACCTACAAAAGAAACATGGAAACTTTGCTAGAGTAGAAGAAAATAAAGAAAGCGGCTATATTTCCCTAAAAGCCAAAAGCAAAATACTAAGAAAAGATACTCTTTTTTTATTTTCCTATATTTGCAGTGTTTAAGACCATCTCTACATACCATCATATTAGTCTGACATTCTTCTCTTGGCATTAAATGTTAAAAGGAACATACATTCTTAAATATATTACCGTATGTAGACATCAGGGATTCTTCAGAAATATTGGGTACTGCATATGTTCACTTGATTTCTCTGGAGGTTTTAATAATTGTAATCTCCTAAAGCAAGGATCTTCAAACTTTTTCTGTAAAGGAGAAGATAGTAAGTATCTTAGGTATTGGGCTCCATAGGTCTCTATTGAAACTATTCAGTTTTGCTATTATAGCATGAAAATAGCCATAGATCAGACACAAATATTGAGTATAGCTATATTCCAATGAAACTGTTTACAAAGACAGCATGAATCCAAAGACACTAAACATATGAGAGCATTAGGGTTTGCTATGGGACAGACCCTGAGATATTTTAAATCTTTTTACTATGTGTAAGTAACATTTGTAAACACAGCATCTTTTATTTCCCATATTTCTGTTAGGTCAGAAAAATGCTTTGATTTTAGACAGAAAACACTAAACAAAATAATATTAGATGAAAAGTGATAGGAAAATACAGATTTAATTATAAAACAACTACAAACCATATAAAGACTAACAAGAGAATCTAAATAGTAATTTTTTGATTAAGGAATATGCCTTATAAATGGCAAAAGGGAAATGACATAGAAAATCAATCTGGTAAGAGAAACTATAAAAGAATTCATGTTCCATGTAATAAAACTGAAGTCTTTTCTTGGAAGTATCAAGACATTCACATGAATACTTATGAACAGTTATGTAGAAGAAAAGTAATAATAACAGGGGAGATATCCCCCAAAATAAAAATGTATGTGCCTGTGTACACAGGTACACACACACACTCACAACTGTAGTTTAGAGTTACAGAGAGGCTTAAAAAATGTCTGTAGGACAATACAGTTAAAAGTTAAAAATAAAAATTGATGGTTATATCATTATTTTGAAGGCATATTTTCAAATATATATGTTAAGAAAAGACTAAATACATTAATATCCTGTTTTGTCTCCTTCGAGTGGAGTACTAAGAGTAAAATCAGTTTTGTTTTTTTTTTAAACAAACTGATTTCCAGGGACCTGGGTGGCTCAGACAGTTGGGCTTCTACCTTCAGCTCAGGTCATGATCTCCAGGTCCTGGGATCAAGCCCCAAGTCAGGCTCCCGGCCCAGTGGAGAGTCTGCTTCTTCCTCTCCCTTTGCCTCTCCTCCTGCTCATGTGCTCTCTCTCTCTCTCTCTCTCTCTCTATCTTTCTCTCTCTCTCTCTCTCTGTATCTCTCTGTCTCAAATGAATAAATGAAATCTTTTAAAAAAAATTTTTGCCAGGAAGAAGAGAGAGGCATACTTTTCTCTCTTCCTCCCACTATGTATAATTAATATCCCAGTAATTATATGTAAAGTATGTAAAAGGAAACTTTCAAGGGTAGGAAGACAGACTGGCGAGGGACCTCAAGACTGAAGGGCAACATGATAGTGTGTTTTCCAGATGTTCTTTTCACATCATACCACTCAAAGTATTTCAGGCTGTAGAAGCTAGCACCTGGACATGACAAGAAGTACAAACAAAAACCAAACAAACAAAAAATAAAAACAACTCAAAAGCTGAAGGACCAGGAAAGGGGCAGCCTGGAAAAACAGAAAACCTTTAGGCAATAACTGCTCTACTCCACCCAAACACCACAGAAAACAACTATGATTCCACACACACCTACCCCAGTAGAGATGGAGTGGATGTTCCATGCTCACCAGACAGTAAGACGGCACCCTAGCACTCCTCCCCCAACACCACCAGGGTGGTGTCAGAGAAGACTGAGTAAGGAGCCTGGAATTTCAGCTCCATCACGTGGTAAGGAGGTTCACTGCATCCCAACCACTGTGTCAAGAGACCATGTGGGGAATACAGAATTTCACCCCAACCCAGAAATAATGAGGCACTCCTCCTACTGGGCTTGAGTGACATCAGAAGAGCCCTACTACAGAGTCGACGTTAAGAGGCCATCTTCCTATGGTTTCAGTGGAGGCTCCATGGGGAGTAGTAACATGAGACTCCTATCCCTCCCAACTAGGGAGTTATTAGTGGACAGGTAGAAGGGAAATGGTACTTCCACCTCTACCCAACAGTAAAGATGCTGCCATTCCCATGGGTATCAACAGAGACCAAGGGGGAACCTAGACTTATACTTCTCTTGGCTGAAATAAGGGAGTATACTCCTCCTCCTGCAACTATAGTGTCAGAGGAAACCAGCTGAAATAGAAGATTTAAATAAGATCCTGTCCCATAACCTAAAAAAAATATGTCAAGGTTTCAGTTGAATATCACCCAACACACCAAACTAGAAAGATCTCAAACTGAATGAAGAAAAGCAATCAACAGGTGCCAGTACTTAGATGATAGAGTTGTGAGAATTACCTGACAAAAATTTAAATAGTAAATAAAATTTGAATAATATTTAAATTTAAATATTTGAACAATTTAAATTTTAAACATTTAAATAATAAAAATGTCCCACTGAGTAATTAAAATCTCACTTAAAAGAAATGAAAAAAAAAAAAAAAGCAAAGTCTCAACAAAGAAATAGAAACCTCCAGTAAGGAAAGAGAAGATGTAAAGAATCAAATGGAAACTTTTGAAGTGGAAAAAACAGTAACTGAAATAAAAATTCAGCAAGTAGTTTCAACAGTAAAATGGAAAGAACAGAGCAAATAATCAGTAAACTGAAAGATGGAACCATAGATATTAGGCCATCTAAAAACAGAGCAAATATAGACCGAAAAAAAGTAAACAGAGCTGAGGGAAAAGATGCCAACCCCGGAAGGTTATACCCTTCATGATTCCATTTATACAACCAAAAGATAACAAAATTATAGAAATGAAGAAAAAAATTAGTGGTTGCCAGATGTCATGTGTGGGGTTAGAGGAAAAGATGACGTAGGTAGATGTTACTACAAAAAGGTGACATGGAGATCCTTGTGATTGGAAATGTACATGTGCTGTACCAATGTCAATAACCTGGTAAGGATACTACACTGTGGTTTTGTAAAATGTTACCATTGGGGGAAACTGAGTGAATGGTACACAGGATCTATCAATTATTTCTTACAACTACATGTGAATCTACAATTATCTCAAAATACATTTTTTTCATAAAAAATAATTGATCTCAAAGCAATATAGAGATTTGATGCAATCCCTATCAAAATCCCAATGACTTTTTTTTCCAGAGTGGGAAAATAGATCTTGAAAGGTATATGGAATTTCAAGACAACCAGAGTAGCCAAAACATTCTTGAAAAAGAAGAACAAAGCTAAAGGACTAACAGATTTTAAGACTTACTCTAAAGCTACAGAATTCAAACTAGTGTGATATTTATCCATGGAATTAATTTATTTATTAATTTGAGAGTTTAAAAGTGAACCCTCACATCTATGGTAAACTGATTTTTGAGAGGGTGCCAAGACCACTTCCTAGGGAAAGAACGTCTTTTCAATAAATGGTGTTGGGAAAGCTGGATATCTATGTGCAAATGAATGAAGTTGGATCCTTACATGGTACTTTATACAAAAATTAACTCAAAATAGATCAAAGATCTCAGTTTAAGAATTAAAACTATAGAACTCCTAGAAGAAAATATAGGGACAAATGTGCGTAGCATTGGATTTGGCGGTAATTTCTTAAATATGACACTAAAGGCACAAGCAAGAAAAGAAAAATTAGATAAATTGGACTTCATTACAATTTTAAAAATGTTGTATCAAAGGACACTCTCAAGGAAAAGAGAAGATAGTCCACAAAATAGGATAAACATTTAAAAATTATATATCTGAGAAGAGATTCATATCTAAAATATATAACGAATTAACACAACTCAACAAGAACAGCAAAAAACAAATAACCCAATTTTAAAATGAGGAGAGGACTTGAATAAGAATTTCCAATGTAGATATCCAAATGGCCAGTAAACAGATGAAAAGATGCCCAATATCATTAGTAATTAAGGAATTGAAAATCAGAACCATAATGAAATACTGCTTCATAGTGCTTCAGACCTAATAGAATGGCTATTACCCTCTCCCCACCAAAAAACAAGCAAACAAATATTAGCAAGTGAAGATGTAAGAAATTATAGCCCCTGTACATTTCTGGTAGGAATGTAAAATGATGCTGTGGAAAATGTTTTGGGATTCCTCAAAATATTAAACACAGAATTGCCTTATGACCCATGAATTCCACTCCCAGGTATATACGCAAAAGAACTGAAACAAGGACTGAACAGATACTTGCACACCAATGTTCATAGCACCATAGTTCACAGTAGTCAAGAGGTAAAAATTATGTAAGTGTCAACAAATGAAGGGATAAGACTTGTGGTATATATACAACAGAATATTCGTCAGCCATAAAGAGATACGGGTTTCTGAAACATGATACAATATGAATGAACTTTGAAAACATCATGCTAAATGACATAAGCCAAGCACGAAAGGACAAATATTGTGTGATTCCACTTACGCGAAATACCTAAAATAGAGAAATTAATAAAGACAGAAAGTAGACTGAGCTTACCAGGAGCTAGGAGGAGGGGAGAACAGAGAACTATTGCTTAGTAGCTACAGAGTTTTTGTTTAGGATTATAAAAATTTTGGAAATTAGGGCACCTGGGTGGTGCAGTCAGTTAAGCATCTGCATCTGGCTCAGGTCATGATCCCAGAGTCCTGGAATCAAGCCCTGTGTTGGGCTAGCCTGCTTCTCCCTCTCCTCCCCATCCTCTCTCTCGCTATCTCTGTCTCTCTCTCTCTCTCTCTCTCTCAATTAAATAGATAGTGTTGATGGTTGCATAACATTGTGAATGTAATTAATGCAACTGAATTGTACACTTACAGATGGTTAAAATGGCAAATTTTATGTTGTGTATATTTTAACACAATATAAAATAGTAAAAAAAAAAAGAAAGAAAGAAAAAAGAATAATGCCATTCATTAATTATAACTATTCCATGGCTTCTCAGTGCTGTTTGAATGAAAAAAAAAAAAAAGTTCTCTGTTTGACCAAAGGCTCTGCATGTACTGGCCTCCGCTTGCATCAACCTCCCCCTCCTTCCCACTAGATGATACAGCTAGCACTCAAAATCTACCAACCTCATTCCTGCTACTGGACTTCTGCTTCTGCTATTCTCTGCACCTGGAATAAGATTGCTTCCCACATTACTTCTTTCTCTTCTTATCTCAATCAGGATTCATTTATTTTCTTTCCTATGTGGTTGAGGAGTTTTATAACCATAAGACCAACTGAAACAGTAATTCTTATGTTAGTGGCCTTAAGTATTTTACTTGTAACACTTGTCACACTTGCAATTTTTGAAATATATTTGTGATCATGTAATGGATATTTGTCCTCTTTCACAAGAATACAAGATCCATAAAGACAATAACCATGCCAGGTTATGTTCATCACCAAATCCCAAAGCTAGCACCCTGGTGGCATGTAATTGACAATAAGTATTAGTGGAGTGAATGAATATGGTTTTTGTTATTATTTTTATACAGTGATCTGCCCTGAGAAATCATATACCATAACTAAGAATCCAAGGAAGTAAGATAAACTATCCTGTGATGCATGAATATATGACTTTGAATTACATATCAATAACAGAGCCAGTGTTTAACGTCCCATTGACCCATTATCCATGTGCATTACAGATCTCACTTTGCAATTTAACAAGTATATTCTAAACATATATAGATTATACATTTTATGTTCATCATCCCTTTACTGCAGTATACCAAAATAGGTTTTTTCATATTACATAGAAAGAGACTTGATTTTGAATCCAAAATTGGAGTTGGACTGGGAATATTGTTTGACAGGAAGTGAGCTAGTGCTATATACGTGTACTGTGTATACCATTCTTATTCTCACAGTGTGGCTCTTGACTCTTAACAAATAAAAAAATAAGTATTGCAAACATCGAAGAAGTGTATACTCAAATATAAAATTTTAGTAATGGTGTTCCAAACCACTAAGATAAGAACTTAATTAGTTTCGTTCACTTCTTAATCTTCAGAACCTTGATCAATGCCTAGAATAATGTAGGTGCTTAGTAAATAAATGCCAAAAGAATGAATGAAAAACCAAAACCTCACTCTTAAGTAATCATTATTTTCTTTTTACATCCCACAGTATATCACCAAAATATTTCAAGATAATTCTTTCCAATTTGCCAAGGCACAAAGCTCTAATTTTCTTTCTTATTTATCTCAAATTGTCCTCAAATTATGGCATCTTCAGGGATTAATTTTCCCAGCTTAATTCAAGGGAAAGTTTGTTTCCCTCCAAACTCTTTCATTGGTCTGCTGAAAAAAGCCTTCCATATCTGCTCTTTGTTAATCGGAATTTTCAGTAAAACTATTAAGTTAAGGCAGACTGTAGATTAGACTTGAGCTCCATGAAAAACATAAAGATCAACCACCAATAATTAGCAACCTCATATAAGCTTTGTAGCATCTGCTTTGAGTCTTATCTAATTATATCTAATCCCACATCGGTAGGTTTCCCAAGCCTTTGCCTAATGAAAGATTTTATCATAAGTCCATCAAAATGGACTATGAGAGAGTTATTTTTTCTTCCTCATCCCTTGAAGGCATTTTAATCCTTTTCCTTTTTAAGAAATGACATTTTGCTTTGTTCTTTGATGTTTGTCAAAATGATGACCATTAGCCAAACTAGACAATAGCAGGAGCTAAGAACAAAACTAAGTGCTCAGTAAATATCCCAAGTGATATATTGATTTACTGTTTTCTTAATTATTCTGCACCTAACTCCTGCTTTTCTCTTCCAGGTTGTCCAGAAATTATAAAACCTTTAAAATAATAGTGTCTATGGGAAAAATTATTTAATCTAAATGTGATCTACTGTGAAAATCCAGTAATGTTATTATGCTTCCTTTTAATATTTTTAAAATTTTAATAACTTTAATTACATTTTATATGTCTGATAAATATGTAATGAATTCCAGCATAGGTTAAATGGACATTCTGTGGTCTAAAATGGGGGGGGGGACTAATTTAGGAAGATCACATAATTTAGGAAACTGGTTATAATCCAATTTATATATAGCAATCTTTAATCTTATAATTATTTTTCTTTCAATTATTGTTTAAAGATTTACTCCTATTATGGGATAATGAGACCATAATAGTAATTCAGGAAACAACCCAAGGGTTATAGGGAATTCTTCATTACTCCATAGTGAATATTAAAGGTATGGAGGCAAAACAAAAAAATATAATAAAACACAAAGTACCATATTACTTTGTTATGCCAATAAATTAGAATATCAAGAACCAAGCTTTCAGAGGTACAATGGTAATATAGCCAAACATCCAAAATTTTAAAATTTTATTATATAACAGATGGATTCCATTATTTTTTTAAAATTGCAGATAAATTTGTTTTGTTTCTCCCAGTGGAGATTTTTGAGTATTTAATTAAAGGCCTCATTGCCCCATCATTAAATTCAAAGAAGCATATCTAATGTGAACACTTAAATGTAATGTCACTCATTAGTCTTTAATGAAGAGAAACTTATTCTTTCTCTAAAGAACAGCTGTAAAAATAGTATCTGTCACCTACAAAATTATATATTCCCAAGATTATTAATGTGCATTTAATGACTTTGAAATATGTCTTTGCAACAGTTATTATGCATGTTTCTTTCTTTTTGGCTTCATCTGTAAAAGAGGTTAATTGAAGTCAGAAAGCCTGGAATTCTCACGTACCCCAAGATACCACGCCGAAGCAGAAGCTGAATCTTCCCAGATACTTAAAACAGATTTGGCATGAAACTGTTTGGCTTTCTATACCACACATTCTCTTATTGGTCCTGCACCTTGATAATAGTTTTTAAAATGCCTTAGTCATAAAAATCTGTCATTAGACAGTTAAAATTCGTCTGGAGCTCTTTTTTCTAGGATCTAGTCAACAAGAAAATTGATTTTAATGTCTGTGCCATTACCTGACTCTGCAAGATGGAAACTCAGAGTAAGGAAGGTGGATTGCAGTTGATTCTCTAGTGTGATATCATGCTCATTATCACCATTACCATTATCATCAGCAGCAGCATCACAATCACCACTAACTCTGCCATTCTTGAAAAGCATACTTAGATCTATTATATACTGAATTCCTAAAGTCTATGTATTTGATCACTGGCCCATGTTAGGACTCTAAATCTATTCTTTTTCTTTTTAAAGACAAAGCACTAATTAGTTCTCCTGCTACTCAGCAAAACATCTAGACAAAATTTTTTTTAAAGGCAATCAGTTATCCATGTGAAACAAATAGCCTTACATCTGGCTTTAATAAACTAAACATCTATATTTTTATAGAACTTTTTAGATTTTATCTAGGAAATTTAGTATCACATAGCTACAGCTTTGTTATGTTTTCAAGTATATTGCTACCTTGTTAAACACAGTTCATCATGAAGCAGAATTCAACATTAAGTATTTCCATAAAGTGCAGCCAACATGCTTTCATTACAGAAGCAACTGAAATATTTCATCATAGACACATTTGTATATATACTTGTTCTGTGGCACAACTCCAAGAATGACAAAATAGCATTATTCTATTTATTTATTCATTCAACAAATATTTACTTAGTCTCTCTTGTGCCAGACATAGTTCTATATGCTAGAAGTATAATAGTACAGTCTCACATTTGTGTGTATAAATACATAAATTTCACAAGCATAATTACATGTTTTTCCCTATGTTGGGAAAATGTTTTCTGTGTTTTTTTAGGATTTTATTTATTTATTTGTTTTAGAGAGAGTGTGTGTAAATGGGGGCTGGGGGAGAAGCAGATGGAGAGGGAGAGAAAATCTGAAGAAGACTCCATGCTGAGGGCAAAGCCCGACGTAGGGCTAGATCTCATGACCGCGAGATCATGACCTGAGACGAAACCGAGAGTCAAATGCTTAACTGACTGAACTGCCCAGGTGCCCCAGGGTAAATGTTCTTTATACTCTCAATACTTCATACTTTTTTTTTTTTTAACAACAAGAACATGAACTACAATAATATAAGCAAGTGTGTTGCTTCTGAAACTATTACCAACATTCAACATAAGGTTAGATCTTTTGTCTTACATGGCTTTCATGACCCAGCTATTTACCACATTACATAAGACATACATAGTGGGTGTCCAAAAACATCTATTGTTTATTTGGTTCAATAAAGATAGTAAAGGAGTAAGACGAAGTCCCTGTATTCTTAAAGTAATTTGGGCGTTTAAATTTTTCTTAAAGCCACTTAGACACATAAAATTTTCTAAAACAAGCAAAAAGTTTTATAGCTACTCTAATTTAACTTAATTTATTAAATACTTTTGAAACTGATACTCTGCAAAGCTGATCATCCTGAAAGCCTTTCTTCTAGCATCCCTTTCTACCTTCTCCTTGCCCCAATCCACCCATATCAAATAACTTTCCCCATAAACTATTGACTACCCCTTATTTTGTTTCCACATTGTATCTTGTTTTCTTTTTATATTGTAATAATGCAATAATTTTATTGCATATATTTGTTTATAAGTATAACCTATAGGAAAGCCTCATTATGCTGCCTCAAATATAGTTTTACCCAAAGTATAATCCAACACATAAAAGATAATTAAAAGTAATTCACTTTTATAGTGAAGAAATGTCCAAAAAGGTTATATTTCTAAAACATATAGAATTTAAAAATATGTTGTTCTGATCTTCATAATAGTTAGTGTCATACATACAGGGTTGACAATGTTAAAGAATTGTGTTGGTCAAAAGTCAAATAAGTAAGACATTGTAGGTTGTTGTAGGTTGATGAGATCATAACTGAAATGACTGACAGTAGGGCTGCAAAATAGGAGCGTGGTTGGTAGGAAGAATATGATAAATTTGTGTGGTTTGGAAAACAGAATCTATACTGTCACTTATTAGTCAAAACTCTTTGCAAATAAGAGAAATTAATTCAAACTGACTTGGCCATGTCACTGAGTCTAGGGACAGTCTTCAGTCATGGCTGGATCCAGATACTCAAACAATGTTATCATGAGTTACGTGCTGGTTTTGTTCTCAACCTGGCTTTTCCCCTATGGTAGACCCTACAACTCAAGGTCTATGTTCAGCCAGCTTAATAAACCCAGTAAAAAGAAACCTCATTTCCAAAAATTCCAGCAAGGGTTATACAGGATTAAATCTTATTCCCAAACTTGGGACACCCAAATTAGGACTATGACTAGCTAAATTGGGTTTCCTGGGTATCCTAGAAGGTGCGGATTTTGATCAGCCCCATCTGAACTGCAGGACTGAGAGTAAAGGCAGAAACCAAGGAGCTGTCACCAGAAGGGAGAGATGGAGGCTGATCAGGCAAAGCAACAAATGTGTACCATACGTCATGTGAAATAAAATACACCATAGATGGATATTCTTGTTTTACAAAGGTTTTCATGCTAAAATACCAAATGGAGACCATAAGATAAAAGGATACATCATCAATCATGTACAGAAACTTTGCACATTTCAGATTTTCAGAAATTCACTTTCCTTTCTATTACATTTTCATATCAACAGTATGAATTATATCTTTTGAAACCTTAGTTGCCCTGCTCTATTGACTAAAAAGAGCAAATAACTCAAGTGAAATAGCCTTTCTTTCTCTGTCTTTCTGTACTCTACATCTCTATATGCATATAGATCATATATATGATGCATTTCAATTCTTCTCAGAGTGCCCATTAAGAACAGTGAGTATATATGGTACCACTTCAAAGAGCTCAGTGAATTTATTGAACTTTGCACTTGGCCTAATTTGTTTTCCATCTTTTACTTCATCGGTGCTCTTCCCAGAATGAATGTATGTGCACATAGAGTCTTTGCATGTGTAAACATTTCCCTCTGACACCTCTTATGTGTGGAAATTGCTTTGCATTTTTATGCTTTTCCTCCTCTCCTCCTCTCCCCTCCCCTCCCCCTTTCATTTATCTCTAACTCTGCTCTACAATCTCAGAGATATTCCTGTCTTTGCTATTTGTAAATGGACTCAAATTCAGCCCTGTTTCTTCATAAACTCACCATTTTCTCTTACTCTGCTGCCATCAAAATTCTTCACAGACCGTCTGCTGTCAGTGTCTCTGTTACATCTAACCTCATTCATTTTTAAAATCTACCTTACAGTCTGACTTCTGGGCCCACCCATTCTGCTGAGGCTGTGGTTAACACTGATTACAAATAACCTAAGAATAATGCCTTCCTCTCTATAATAATATAATGTTGTAACAACAATTACAACAACAGCAATTAAGATTAACAGTAACTCAGATGCTGGGCACTGTACTAAATTCTTTATGAGAATTATCTCAGTATCTTACTTAATTCTCATGACATCTTTAAGAGGTAGGCTCTATTTTTAATCTCCACAGAAATTGATGCTTAGAAATTTGAAGTCAGCTGTCTAAGAGTGGCATAGCCAGGCTCAGTCCTGGTTTCTTTATCCACTGTAATTGGTGCCTGTGTTTCCTTTCCATCCATTCTCTCTTCATATCTACCTTCCAATCACCTTTCTGGTTCTAACCTTCTAAAGAGGTTATAGTCTCAGATATTTTCAGTGATAACAAATCACCCAAGTATAATGAGTATTCTGTCCCAACCTGTCTACTTTTTAAACAGTAGAAACAGCATTGTAAAATTTTATCTATTCAGGGAATTTTATAATCTCTATTACTTGTTTCCTTGTCTTAAGATCATGACACGTGGAGTGCAAGGATCATTTCTTAATATGCTTTCATGCTTAATATGGTGGGTTCTCAGTAAAGAACTGCTAAAGGAATAAAGTGAATAAAGACTTTCTGTAGCATATCATACAGCAGGGTTGGTTCTCAATACATGGGGGTTAGATATCTGTATAGGCATCACAGTCCCAGTGCTAAGTCTCATTCTTCCACTCACTTAATGCTATAGCAATATGACAATATATTCATCAGACACAGGTGTGTGACTGGTGCAGTGATGTTTGTTTTACCTATGAAGCAACTTACAAGAAAAGATAAAGCAAACCTTGTGCTATCCTTCCACCACCAGCATTCTGCTAAGATTAAGGTGACATTTTGGGAAATCATGTGAACAAAATGATACAGGATTAAATGAAAGGGGAGATATTCTCCCTAGCAACTACTGTACTTTAAAAATGACACTTCATTCCCAAAATCTTGGATAACCAACATCAGTAAGAGTTGGAATATACTGTAGGACTTAAAGTAATTTCGTTCATGTCAGAGATGTGACTTATTACGTAAGATATACCTGCTGTATCGTTCACTCTCTCTTACTGATTTAGTGTACAAGTTTATCAGTTATACTTAGTCTGATCTTGCTTTCTACTTAAAACGCACTTCAAGTCTGAACACTCAGAGAAAAGTACCCTGCAATTTGAGTGGCCACACTTTCTGTCAGTCCAAAGTTACTTGATTTTGCTTAGATTCATAAGCTAAATGGAAGTCAAGAATGGAAGACGAAGGGGGCGCCTGGGTGGCACAGCGGTTAGGCGTCTGCCTTCGGCTCAGGGCGTGATCCCGGCGTTGTGGGATCTAGCCCCACATCAGGCTCCTCCGCTGTGAGCCTGCTTCTTCCTCTCCCACTCCCCCTGCTTGTGTTTCCTCTCTCGCTGGCTGTCTCTAATAAATAAAAATAAAATCTTAAAAAAAAAAAAAGAATGGAAGAGGAAGGAAAGAAATCAGAAACAGTTCCACACTGAACTAACTTCTCAGACACATTGTACTTTCTGTGGACTATTGAAGTCCTTGTAACACAGGCACATTCCTTTCTACCCAAAGAAATGGTCTCATTGGGCTGCACATTCTTAGCAGCCTCTGGTTTCATTTTTTGTGGGTACTACACTGATAATGCCCCATTATGCTCTAGGTACCTGCTCTATTAAAATTTATGTTGGCTTCTGCTTGAAAGAAAAAAAACAGCAAGGTGGGGCGCAGTTGTTAAGCGTCTGCCTTTGGCTCAGGGCGTGATCCCAGCATTCTGGGATCGAGCCCCACATCAGGCTCCTCTGCTATGAGCCTGCTTCTTCCTCTCCCACTCCCCTGCTTGTGTTCCCTCTCTCGCTGGCTGTCTCTGTCAAATAAATAAATAAAATCTTAAAGAAAAAAAACAGCAAGGAAAGGAACTTTGAGTTGTGTTACTAAACTATGGCTGAATCTCAAGGACTTGTTATTATTCACGATTAACTTTTTTGTGTGCAGTTTAATTGAAGTGTATGTCTTCACTCCAAATGTGCAAAGTCCCTTTGGTACCAGCCCTCATTTTTTTAGGTAAAAACAGGGAAATCAATTCATGCATGCATTACCTAATAAACAAATACTTGTTTCTAAGTTATTCCTAAACAGATTCTACTTCTGGTTCTCTCATTTACCTACATTTGTAATATGACCCATTTACAAAGCAGCAACAGGCATGTGACCTGTGGACAGTATGGTAGTGCCTGGAATTCTAATGGGTCTTCTCTACAATGTTGTAAATGCAGCAATAAATTTATATTCTCTTTACTAAGGGGTTGCAGAGGCACTGTACTTTGTAAATTTCAAAGTTAAGCAGTTCTGAAAAGATAGTAGCATTCCCTATCTAGCGACCTTAAATTTCTGTTTGCCATAACTTTGCTGTGGTGCTTTGGGTATTCTCAACTGTAGATGGCATGGGACATAGATGTCCTGAGTTGGTATGAGTTTTATAGATGTGTTACTCAGAACACTAGAAGTGCACATGTCTCAATGCATCAGCAAAATACTGAGCATACTGCACTATGGTAGTTGAGCAGAATGCAAAGATCTTCCCCATCCTCTGATAGAATTGAAATTTTGTTGTGTAGTTGAGCAATACACATGTAAGAAGGAAACTCAGTCACATTAGGCAATTGATTAAGTGCTAAGAAGTGATAGGGAGAGTAACTGTTGTTGGACTTCATAAGAGAAAGAGCTGGTTTTGAATATGTAGTAACCAGAAACTAAGTCCAAAGTGAGGTTCGCAGTAAGAGTCAGATCTTGATTAACTAGAAGGAATGAAACAATATGAATAAAGGAAAGAGATGGAAATAGCAATTCTGACAGCTAACTTTTATTGAATATTGAGTCTGTGCCAGGCACAGTAGTAAATGTGTTGTGTGTAAACTCATTCAGGGAGAAATTAGAGATGTCGTTGAGAAGCTTTAAGCAGTCAATAAGGTGACCCAGATTTTATGCCTGGTTCTGCCACTATGTGATCTTCCACTTATGCTAATATCTTTTTTCTGTGGGCCTCCATTTTTTCATTTGGCTATTAATAGTATGCATTGGGCAGTCATTCACATTCGTCCTGCTCCAAATTCTACATCATAAGGTCAACATAGGAAAAATGATCAATATCACACTGAAAATTATTAGCTGCTGGGTTTTAGCACAAAGACACTAGGGTCATTTAGTTGTTAAATACTGTGTTGAGGGGCGCCTGGGTGGCATAGCGGTTATGCGTCTGCCTTCAGCTCAGGGCGTGATCCCGGCGTTATGGGATCGAGCCCCACATCAGGCTCCTCCGCTATGAGCCTGCTTCTTCCTCTCCCACTCCCCCTGCTTGTGTTCCCTCTCTCGCTGGCTGTCTCTATCTCTGTCAAATAAATAAATAAAATCTTTAAAAAATAAATAAATAAATAAATAATAAATAAATAAATAAATACTGTGTTGAAGGCATTTTGCCATGTCATCTCATTTTCTTTACACCTGAATTTTGTAAAAACTAAGGTACTGACCAACACTTATTTATGACTTTATGTAAGGGTAACCCATTCATATACCTATAGGATCAGGTAGGTAATGTAAATGAATAAATGATATTGCGTAGTGACCATGGTAATCTGGAGAGCAGATGCTCTATCTAAACAGTGAAGTCATTACCCATCCCTGAGATTGTTAGTTCTGTGGCAATGATTTTGTGTCCTTTGCTTTGCCATGATTAAGGCAAGATTTAAAGGATGAAAACAATAATCATCCTTAAGCTGTTCCTAATTTCTAGGTTCTCTTCCAGGCACTTTTTTTTTTTTTTTTTACATCATCATATGACTCGTAATGCTGGAGATAATCTCTTATTTCCTATTTCAGGTAAAAAGGACTTGAAGCTCAGAGAGGTTCAGTAACTCACCCAAATTTTTTACTCACATTGAGAAAAGGAGAAGATGATGTTGAGTTTCAAACTCAGGATAATCTAGCAATCGGGCTTTTTCCCCCACCAATATCCAATGCTGCCTGGTGAGACAGGAGAGCAGTGAGCAGACAAAAAGAAGTATAATGTTTGGCCATATTTCTCTTCTTGAATTAAATTAAATTCTTGAATAAAATCTGGCCATCTAGTTCACATCAAAGAAATGGAGATATCATAAAAATATACCATATTAACGCTGAGAGGCAGCAAGGGAAACGAATAAACCACAGTTCTACGTCCCTCAGGTGGGAAAACTGACATTCATGAGCACTGTGCAATCCAGCCTATAATCAGGATCTAGTTCAATTGCTTTTTCTCCTTAGGTACAGTCGCTTATCTCTTCTCTCCTTGATGTTGTTCAGGGTAGTTCATGCATTTCTATATGAAACATTTGGTCAGATCATCACAGAGTCTTGGTCTCAAGGTTATCTTTTTGCTGGTATTTAGTACTTCTCTGCATTAAAATAATTGTATATTCCTTAATCTTCTATTTATGTGGCTTCTGGTCTACTGCCCCCTGCCAGTCCCTGACCACGGCAAATCCTCCTTCCAAACCAGGGCTCCTGCTCAGTCTCATCCAAATCCACTTATATGATGTCTTCTGTCCAGTCACTATGCAGTCCAAAGGGAATTCCACTCCCAGTAGGTTCCTAGGTATCTGTGACTTATATTAAAACCTTTGACCAAAAAAAATATATATTTTTTTTATTTTCAAGACATACTGGAAAGAGTCTCCAAGGGGTGAATGAAGTTAATTCATCATTAAAATACTGAACACTTTTTTGCTCATTAGTATAGTTAAGAGCTTTACAGCATCCAAACCAGCCCACCTGTTTAACATCTCCAGCAGTCTGCTGCTGGGAGCTGATTTTCACAACTGTAACAACTTTATAATTTGGACAACCTTAATCAAGATTCTTACCTTGGCAGATGCCATCTTTTTGCTTCAATTTCATACTAGGCCTTCTGACAGTCTGTTTGCTGAAGTTTTTGCCCTTTATTTGATCCCCAATGATTTCTTGCTTCCTGTGTTCCTCTAGATTAATATCCAACAGCTGTTTGTGTAATGTGCAAAACTCTTATATAATTAAGACTTTACCCCTCTACACTATTTATTTTTAAACCTGGACTATGTAAACATGTTCAGTAGTTTAGAGAAAGTTTCTTTGTTGTCATTTATTACGCATGCTCTAAAATAAAGATCTACTTAATGGACAATGATGTTCCAGAGCCCATAGATACTAATATGAGTGCCATTAGTTAAAAGTGGAATGCATTCAGTTTTAAATGTTTTCAAAGAATATGAATGCTAATGTACTTTTACATTAGAGGACTTATTCTTAGCATTTGGCATCATTTTTGCTTAATTGGTATCAGCTATTCTCACATAAATAAATGAATAAGTAAAACTCAAATTGCTAGCCCCCAATGACACAAGAGAAGCTGACTTCTGGTGCCATCCTAGACCTTGTCACTTATTACTACACTCACATCCATGCACTTAATGAGAAGAACCATTTCAGCTGACACAACATGGCTTTGATGTAGAAGCTTAGGTGAAATGTATGAAGTTTGTTTCTTTTAGAAAACATCTCATTAGATATAATTAAGATATACAGGAAGGGGATACTGAAATTCTATAGCTTATTGCCAACAAAACATCTCAACCATTCACAAATCTCAGTAGCTAGGTTAATTCACCAGTTTAAAGCAGTTGAGACCATATTGGAATTAGCAGCTTAGAGTTAGTATTCTGTCTCCCACTGGCAGCTTCCGAGGTGAAACTGAAGTAAAAAATAAATAAGTAAATAAGAATACCTATAGCCTCTTCAGAAAACAGTGTATGAAAGGAGCATCTAGTTAATTATTTGAGAGAAAAATAAATTTAATTGTCATTCTGTGAAGTTTGATGGTTAATTTTACAACAAAAAGAGAAAGTTTAAAGCATTAACAAGCATATATTTTGGCTCAGGAGTCAATGTGACTACAGCACAAGGAAATTCACCTATTTAGGTCTTGTGGACTGTCTCTCAACACAGTAGTGGCATTAAGGAAGCTATTTCCCAAATATCATTCATTTATTCAATAATATAATTAAGGGGGAGCCTGCGTGGCTCAGTCTGTTGAGCACCGACTCCTGGTTTCAGCACAGGTCATGATCTCAGGGTCGCAAGATCAAGCCCTGCATAGGGCTCCGTGCTCAGCATAGAGTCTGCTTGAGACTCTCTCCCTCTCCCTCTGCCCTGCCCCCCACTTATGCTCTCCTACTCTCTCTCTAAAATAAAATAAATAAAATCTTTAAAAAAATAATATAATTAAGTTGGGGTTTTTTGTTGTTTTTCGGTTTTTGGGTTTTGCCAGGCATGAGTTAACTGTTTTGAGGATATTAAGAGGTAGTGAGATACAGTCCTTAACTTTGAATCTTCAGGTAATTAAGGAGTTCCTTTGTGGAACCCCACTCTGATTCCCAATTTATTTCAGTAGTATGTCTCTTGCTAAAATGCATAGGGTACAAACTTGTGGATAGTCCTTCATCGACAATTATTGTTAGCTATTTGTCATAACTAGTGAAGGGACACTGATCACAGGAAATTCTTAGACAGTAGAATAAACTAGTGTATTGGATCTTCTTATTAGAAATATCCATGTGGGGGCACCTGGGTGGCATAGCGGTTGAGCATCTGCCTTCGGCTCAGGGCGTGATCCCGGCGATCTGGGATCGAGCCCCACATCAGGCTCTTCTGCTATGAGCCTGCTTCTTCCTCTCCCACTCCCCCTGCTTGTGTTCCCTCTCTCGCTGGCTGTCTCTATCTCTGTCGAATAAATAAATAAAAAAAAATCTTAAAAAAAAAAAAAAATAAGGTCTCCAGCTTGCCCGGTGAGTGTATCATCAGTTCTGAACTCACCGAGGTTTCCTGGGAGGTTTAAAAAAAAAAAAAAAAAGAAAAAAAAAAAGAAAGAAGAAATATCCATGTGTTACTGAGGATGTACTGTATGTGAAACACTGTACCATGCACCTATAATTCCATTTATTCATTATGGTAGCCCAAGAAGCTGCCCTATTATTAACATCATCACTCCCATTTCAGGTGTGGAAACTTGGTCTCAGAGAGATTACACAACTTGTTCATGCAGCACCGAGCAGGGACTACAGACAGGTTTTGAAGCTAAGCAATTTGTCTCTAGAGCTTAAGCTCTTAATACTATTCCATTCAAACTCTGGGTATTAGTATGGGTAAATAGATTCATTTGAGTTAGACTGCTAAAGTAAATCAATGGCTGATTGCTCTGCTCAACATACAGAAATAAACTTAATAAATCCTATGTATCCTTTCATTTTTTAAGATTTTACCAGGAGAGGGGCACCTGCGTGGCTCATTCGTTAAGCGTATGCCTTCGGCTCAGGGCATGATCCCAGGGTCCTGGGATGGAGCCCCACATCAGTCTTCTCTGCTGGGAGTCTGCCTCTTCCTCTCCTACTCCCCCTGCCTGTATTCCCTCTCTCGCTGGCTGTCTCTCTCTCTGTGAAATAAATAAACAAAATATTAAAAAAAAAAATTTTACCAGGAGAAAATAGCTTCCAAGGCTAACATTGAGTGATAGGCAAAACCAGTTTTTTTTTTCCTTTTTAATTTTTTTTTCAGTTTTAGTATGAAAACCCCAGACTTGTACTACAGGATGGTTTTTGCAGAATATTTAGTGCTCAATGATTATTCCATATGCTCCCCTATATCTCCCAGGCTTCCTTGCAGTTATGCTGGAGCCATGTATCTAGTTTGGCCCATGGCCGCTGACAGAAATGGCATGTTTTATGTCTAGGCTGACAGTTTATCCATTCCCCTCTTTCCCTGCAGTGTCCGTAGAAGCTTTGTTTTTCATATGGCATGGCTACAAGGTGCAGAAGGGCTGCCCAATATGAACTAGAATAAGAGTTCATGTGAAAGAATATATTAAGTGATGGAGATTTGGGGGTATGTGTAGCCTAACCTAATCTAATACTAAAGTTTAATTGTGCATGGGTTAAAAATGGAGGTGTCTGTCCATCGATGCATGTCTTTTCCGTCACCTCAGAGACACTCTTCCTTAGAAGACAGAATTTGTATTATGTGTTAGTCATTAGCAGGATGCCCAGAACCAGCCATTAACCAGGGCCTCCTAACAGCATCAACAGCCTCTGGGTTCTCAGTACGTAGAAATTGGAGATGATGATGCGTGTCTGATTAGGAAGTGAACTCATTGTCACCTGGACCCTTTAGCATGTGGGTGGGCCTACTGAAGTCTCTCTGCTCACCCATAATGAAAGGGGTGTGTGAATTTTCCATAGTAGTCACCATTGTCTGTCTGTTGAGGCAAGTCATAAAATCTGTGCTGCTCTTTGGCAGAAGTCCAGGAAAGCCAAAGACATTTGTTCAGAATCTTTGGCAAGGATGACTTTATGTCAAAATTTTGTCATGAAAAGAAGTCAAATGAAAGGCAAGGCAATTTTGCCATCTTCCCCCCATCCTCATTTTTAGGGAAAATATTTCCTTTGAAATATATGGTATTCTAGATTTTATCACTTTCAACAATCTGGAATAAAGCTATTATATCTGAATAAAATTCTGTACTGTCTGACTTCCTGAAATGTACTGCATCAGAATTAAATGTTTAGATTTAAGGAAGAATGTTTAAAATATATCTCCTGGTTTTATGTTATAACCTGGGAATTTGCTAGAAGACTGTGAGAAAGCATCTCCCAGTTTTAAAGATCCAAAATTATGTCTTACAGTTACAAAAAAATAACACATATTTAAAGATCTCAACTCAGATTATTTCTGAACATTTCAGATTGTCTCACTACAAATAAATTCTCCTTCATACAAATAGTACATAAGCTTAAAAGAAGTATTAAATGCCAAATAACAATGGTATCGGCCAATCTGAGATCCTCTATTCTGAGAATTTATCATTATGCCTTTCAAATTACTCCAAATCCCACCTGCTTTCAGATCCTCAGAAGCTGGCTTTCTGTTTTGCTATGATTGCTCAATAGAAAATAAACAGATGGGGCTGAAAAAAATCCAGAAATACAAATGGGGTAGAAACTGCCTCAAGCTTTTGAACAGCATCAAAATAAGGTGGGTTTTTTTTTTTTTTTTTTTCTGTTTGACAAACAAATCTGGAACACAAACCTCGATATGGTTTTACTTTCAACCACCATCAAATGTTTTATTTTGTTTTCTTTCTCTTGAAATCCAAAGCTAATTTGGAGGTTTTCTTTTTTTTTTTTTAATTCTGATGAAAGATCAATGATTGGTATTTGAAAAGTATGTTAAACTGGGGTTCGGGGTGAGGGAGAAATTCTTGTAAGACATTAGGGTATATGGATTCGTTTATTTCAGCAGTGAAGAACTTCAGGGGCACTAATCTCATTAATTAAATTGCTTTCAAATAAAGGCCAGGTCCATTGACACCTGACAAAGATAAATTATGCCCAGAATAGATTTCAGTTTTTCTGCATATGTTTGCCCTTTACGTGTTGACTTCCACACACAGGAGTCTAAGTTAAACACATTGTTATGTTTCCAATACCCTGTTTCTACCTGCTTCTTAGTTTGTGCAACTTTTCCAGAAAACTTCTGGTATAGGACTTTGAAAGGAAATTGAAGGGCAGAGATACTAAATGCTCCAGCTTTATAGGGGCACAGGTTACAGTTGCACAGGTTGTATTCTGAACAAGGCACCAGTCAGTGGTATAAATCAGGACTTAAATCCAACTTGAGTTCTGCTCTGTAAGCCCCAAAACTCTTGGTGCTTCATTAGTAATCATGAATAAGTTATCAAATTAGTTCTACCCCTGGTTGTATTTATTTGAATAATCCAGATGAAGTGTATTTTTCTGTCTCACACAAAGGTACCATATGGCCCTTGCAGTGCCCTGGTTACTCTGAATAAAAGAAGTGAAAGCTGCTTTTTAAAAAAAGAAAAAAAAAAAGATTGTATTCATTTATATGAGAGAGAAAGCGCGCTAGAGAGATCACAAGCAGGGTGAAGGGCAGAGGGAGAAGCAGGCTCCCTGCTGAGCAGGGAGCCTGATGTGGGACTTGATCCTTGGACTCGGGGATCATGACCTGAGCTGAAGGCAGTTGCTTAACCAGCTGAGCCACCCAGGTGCCCAAAAGCTGCTTTCTTGACTCTCTCCGCTTCTAAGATGAACAATTATGGTACCATTCCAGTTAGTTCAGAAACACAACAGGATGGCCTCAACAAGTGAGGTTAAATTAGGTGGTTTTGACATTCCAGATCCAGCTTTGACAGTCTATCAGAAATAAAGGGATGAAGACTGACGTGTTGACAGCTGTGGCAAACTTTAGCAAGGCCCTGAGAAGCAATATAGTAGTTAAGGCCACAGGATTTTGGTTCAGCCAATCTGTACTCAAATTCTGGTTCTTTTCTTCTGTTAACTGTACGTATGCAACTGTTTACTACATAATTTTTAGGACTCCATCTCTTTATAGGTAAAATTAGCAAGAGTGCCTATCTCACAGAGCTGATCTGTGAAGATTTATAATGTCTTAGTACATTGAGGTGATCCATTAAGGATGGTTATTATACCAGCATCAACATCGCTGTCATCATTGCATGCTTGAGTCTTAAATCCCATATATGCATGCTGAAAAAAAAAAAAGAAAAAGAAAAAGTCTGTCTTCAGTCCTCACTCTTTATTAACTTATTCAGAATAAATGGACTTGGAATCTGGAAATCTGCATTTTGACACACTTATCACATGATTCTAATGGTACCTTGAGTATGAAAATGTCAGAGAAATAGAAAATTTGCCTCAGAGACATATAATCTGAATCAACCCTTTGTTTTAGTAGATGAAGAAACATACTCATGTTAGTTTACTGACTTCCCGAAAGTCACACAGTTTTCCTACTCACCATTCTAAGTATCTTCCAGCATCTTGATGGGCTTAATCATTTCAAAGATCATAGCAGCTTTATTCCACCCATCATGGAAAGATGAGTCAAATACTAGGTTAAGTGTGCTCCAGAGAGATGAAAAAGCTGTTGAATTTTCTTTTTAGAATACAACCATGCTGAAACTTGCCATGTTCCTGTTTACCTCTTTGTTCCACCTTAACGTTCTGTCAAATCTAAACTGCAGGCCAGAGACTTGTTTTGGGTAGAACTGTGCCTTCCTCAAGGCCCTGCTCCTAAATGACACTTATGTACAACAGGCCATGTTTGATAGTCTGGAAATATATAAGTAAAATTGGTCAGTGGCCTCCAACTCTGGTTGTCTTAATGATTGATGTCAGGCTGTCCCAAATCTAAAGAAAAAGATCACTTGCCATTGATTGACTAACATGCCAGGAGGCACTTTGTTGTGAAATTTTGTCAGACCACATTCTAATGAGCTGTCTGGTATAGAATTGGTATTGAACTATTGTAGATATGGCCCTGAAGATTTGAGATTTATTGGTAAGACTTACAAACAGACCAAGATGAGAACAAACCAAATATTATTCTTCCAGTTCTACCAGTTGGAAAAATAAAATTTAAAAGCTAGAAGCAGGCTTGGAAATCATCTGACAACTTCTTTAATGTTGTAGGAAGGAAGCAAAGGCCCGGCAAAGTCAGATAATACATATAGAGTTGCATGGCAATACAGCAGCATATCTGGTCCAGGAATAACAATAATGCCAACTTTAACTCAAACACTATAGTGTTCTAGGAACTTCTTATCCCATTAATTCATTAAACTTCAACTTTCTATTAACAATGAGCACAGTGCTTAGGATGATTAAGTAACTTACCAAAGATCACACACCTAGTACATACAGAAGCCAAGATATGTACTATTATATCAGACTGCAAAACATGATGCTTAGATAGTTCTAATGTTTCCTGTACCATCCTGCCCTCACTCCCCATATTTCCAGTCTATGGGGTTAGTGCACCTTCTTCATTCAAACTCTTGAAATTAAATTGATTTTGTATCCAAACTCTGGGTTCATCAAGTCTTCAAGAAACACTTTATTGCCAAGCTGTTAGGCGTCAATAAATGGAAATTGTAAGATGAGTTTATAAAGCCAGTTAGAAGAGAGTTCTGCACTCCCAAATGTCACTGCTGTCATTTAGATGATTAGCTGACTTTTAGAGTAACTTGAAGTTTAGAACCAACTTGGAGCATTACTTCTCAAAGAAGTAAAAAGAGGAAATGAGACGAGGGTATTTCCTAAGTGGCTGTTTGTATAGCAAAGGTTTTTGATAGTAAGGTAAACAGAGACAACTGGATACGTGTGTGTGTGTGTGTGTGTGTGTGTGTGTGTGTGTGTACAGAGAGACACACAGAGAGAACTAGCTGAAAGGAAGAGAAGGCCACAAGATCAGTGTAAGAAACCAATGAAGTTGCTGGAAAAATCACATGCATGCTGGTGAGGGAGGCTACAAGAGAAACTCATGTACTTCCCTGTACAGCAAAAGGACAGCTGCAGTGCAATCTGCTGCTTCTGGAGAAGCAATAGCGGTTATAGAGGATCTGCTGCAAGGTGCTGTTGGAAAGCAACCATCCTGTCGCTGACACATCTGTATAGGAAAAATGGCACCAGCAAGAGATGCTAAAAAAAGCTGTTTGGGCACCTGAAACTAATATGACACTGCATGTTAACTAACTGGAATTTAAGTAAAAGCTTGAAAGGGGCGGGGGGAGCTTGGAAGCTTGGAAGCCATTGGGGTCCTAGCTTTGGGCATTAAAGTCAAGTATAAACACAAGTCTCCCACTGATTAAAATTGTTGTTGTTGTTAATTATTATTGTTATTATTTCACACATTTTAAATGTCAAAAATATTTGTGGCCTCAGGACAAATACAAGATTTGCACTGATTTCATTAACTGAATCTAATCCTCTATAAATGCTATGTTAAACATCAAAGTGGGTATATAAAGGCTTTACACTCATGTCAGTAGTCATCTGACGACTATGTAAGGAAGGCTAATGAAGAAAGAATTCCCTTAAAAATGGATGAAATTATAAGAAGTGAGAGAATGAGATGCACAAAAGTTCTGGAGGCAAGAAAACGGAGGGTGCAAGTAAGGAGAGGAAAACAATTTGGCAGGTGATTCTGACCCCTGAAAAGAGTCTCAGTGCAATCAGGTGGGGGTGATGTGTAGATGGCTGACTGTAGATAAGGTCAGGTGGGGGTGATGTGTAGATGGCTCAGGGCAGACTAGTTTCTATTCCCCAAGCATAATGGCAGTTTTGAAGCAGTGAATTGGTAGGCATGAAATATCAAATGAGCCACACCAACTGCTGACCTAAATATTTGCAAATAGAGAGATACAAAGTTTTAGGAGCACTAAAATCTGACACAGGGCAGAAGTGGTAATAAGGTCATATAGCATAATAAAAAGGGGAATATGTCTAAAGTCCTCTCCTTCAAAAATGAGTAACTTGCACCTTCTCTGAAACTGATCATCACCATTACCTTCCTTTCTTCTGTTTTCCTAATTCCCTACATCAGTTAGTGTTTAGCAGTTATGGGTACTTTACTACCCCATCCCTCAGTACCTCTTTCTACATCTCTTCCATGGCCTGGAATGCAAAGGGGAAGAGGAAGTGGAAGATGGGCAGTTGTGGTGTGCACTGCATTCTAGGATGAAGAGCTGGTAGTAGGAAGGGAACAAGATGGGAATGACCAGAGAAGAGTGAATCTGAGGGAGTTTCCATATTTTTCCACCCTTCTAACAAAAGAAAAACTAAGCACTTTTTCAAATTAATGAAAAACAAAATTACTTTTACGTTGTCCATGGCCAAATAACATCAGACATCTCCCCAAAACAGCACGGTCAGATTAGGTCAACAGGGGCTCGAGACCTGCTGTTTTGACTAGAGGTTCAACAAACAGGTAAGGGGCTCAATCTGAAAATCTTGGTAGCAGCCACATGGCATGAAGCAACAAAGAATCTACAGCCCCATTTTTACGTAAAACAGAATAAGAGAGAAACAGTTTCTCACACAAAAGGAAGTATAGAGAGAAAAAAGGGGATCTAAGAAAAGATTGTGTGCCATAAGAAGGTCCATTTGCATTCATAATTAAGAGAAAATATAGTATAAAAGCATTTCTTGGAGGAAAAAGAAAAAGTCAGCTTTATGTTCTGAATAGACTTTAAGGAGGAATGAAAAAGCAAAAATCAGAAGGGGGAATGAAGCATGAAAGACTATGGACTCTGAGAAACAAACTGAGGGCTTCAGAGGGGAGGGGGTTGGGGGAATGGGATAGACCGGTGATGGGTAGTAAGGAGGGCACATTTTGCATGGTGCACTGGGTGTTATACGCAACTAATGAATCATCGAACTATGGTATGGTGACATAATATAATAAAAAAACATTAAAAAAATAAGAGAATATAGATGACATAAAATCACAGGTTAGAAATAAACGTTGATTGGTGATATGTGAAAAATTGCAAGGAAACTAAAGGTGCAAGAGAGCAAGATTGTTGGCAGTAGGGAGTTGAACTGGCATTGCAGAAAACGTCATTTTTGGAAGAAGATTGTGGGGAGCTTTCCCAGAACAGACAAAAAGGACAAAGGAATGAAAATTGTAGATAACCAGGACTGACAATGGGGATTCAGCTTTCAGACAATGAGTCTATCATTAGATAGAACAGAAACAAGATTCAAGCTAAGCAAAGAGTTTTCCTGAGCTGCTTTTTGAGTTTTCTGATTAAAAACCGTCACCAAAGATTGGGTTTCAATGAAACTAGGTTGATATTGACTCAGTACTTTAGAGTTAGAATAAGGGAACAGAAGAGCAAACTGAAAAATGATCCCCCCAAATAAAAAATTAAGTAATTAGGGTAATGGTCCAGTTTAGCAGAGATAAAATAGGTTCTTGGTACAATGCACCATTTATTAAAAGTTTCAGTTAAAGCCTCATATAATGCTGCATATGAAAATATATAACAGATGTATTTTTAAATTAAAATTCTAAATACGGGGTGCCTGGGTGGCTCAGTCGGTTAAACGTGTGCCTTCAGCTCAGGTCATAATCTCAAGGTCCCGGGATCGAGCCCTGCATTGGATTCTCATTTCAGCGGTGGGTCTGCTTCTCCCTCTGTCTCTCTCTCGCTTTCTCTCTCTCTTAAATAAATAAAATCTTTAAAAAAATTAAAAGAAATTCTAAATACAAAATCATATTAGAACTTGTAGAAAATAAGTGAATACTTCTAGTATATGCTGAAGATATATCTAAACAAAAAAAACAATAAAAGAAGTTACAAAGAAAAAATTATTAGATTTTACTAGCCTATATCAAACAATTTCTTTTCCCCTCGACATCCAAATTTTTAGAAAAATTTGTCTATATTCTCAGGCTTTACTGTCCTAATACACTCTCATCAAGGTGCTAAAAACCTGGCTTCCACCCTGACCAATATACCTGATTTTGCTAAGGTCACCAATAATCAAAAACATATTGGTAACCAGTGGAAAATATTGCAATCCTTTTCTTATTTTGTGTTTTGTAATATTTGACACCCTCTACCATTCCCTCTGTTTTGAAATTTTCACTGGTTTTGGTGACTTTGTCTTCACCTTGTTTTCCTTCCACTTAGGATGTCGGCTAGCCATTTCTGGAAATTAGAAAAAGGTGATTATGCCACGCTAAGACACAGAGCATAGTACATGAGATTTTAGCCCACACTTACCCCTTTGGCCAGACGTTCTTGTGCAGGACACAACCTGCTTATCAGTATGTGGCTGCCTTCTTACTATATCTCTGTTTGCTTATTTTAACTTCCTTTGTAGATTTCAAACTACGCTGCTGATTCTATACTGATATAATTTAATAATAACATTTTAAATGCTGGAATTTTTGCCAGTTTTTAGAATTAAGCTATATGCAAAGCACTGAGGACTAATAGAATGGAATTTAAATTACGTAGGCCCTAGAAACATGAAAAAACAGACAATAATAAAACTAACAAAAATTAAAAGGTAGGTGAGAGGAGTAAGTGCACCAATTTACTCATGTTTCACAATGGGAAGTCAGTATATATTGCATTAAATGTTATTACATCTAGAAAAGAAAGTTAAAACTATATTATATCAAATTATAATAGTAACCACCAGGAGAATAAAAAACTCAAACTAAAAGTGCAAATAGCAGTTGCTTCTGGGAAATAACTGGGGATGGAAGAGAGGAGTCCTTCTTATTTTGTACTGTTTAATTTTTTTAACCGTGCATTACTTCTATAATAAAGTACATATACCCAATTCTGCTATTTATTAAGAAATAAAAAGAAAAGAAAGAAGTTGGATCAGTTGACCTTTAAGGGCCTCTTTTATCTTGAGAGTCTGTGATTCTGTGATCAGAGATGCAGTTTAGGAAGATTAATCTTGCAGCAGTGTTAAGATGAATTGGAATGGGGAGACATAGAAGTGGAGAAGCCAATTACTAAGTTATTATAGCACAGAAGGTAGGAAAGTAATGAGGATCTGAACTGAGGTGTAGGCAGCAGGAATAGAAGGAAGGTTAAAGATGTGAAAGCCTTTGTAGACGTAGATGTATGTAATTTGGAAATTGATTGGATTGATGTACAGGGTTAGGGAGAAGGAGGTATTAAATTGACTATAAGATTTCAAGTCAGGGTGATTATGTGACTAGTGGCATCATTAGCTGAAATAAGAGAGTCAAAAGTAGAGGGCATATTCCAATGACTAGGCCAAGCTGAGCGAGGCAAGATTGTAATTACGAGAAGCACCTTAATCATTAGTGCATGGGGATTTAGGAGAGCATGGTGGTAGTCAAAAGGAATTTAGGCAGCACCTAAATTTGTTGAAGAGCTTTGCTCCTGCTCTCCAGCATGGAAGGACTGGAGATCATTCCTGAATGGATAGGAGTTTATTCATAGTTTGATGTGGTCTAAGTGTAGGAAACCAAAAAACGAAACAAAACATAAACAAAAACAAAAAACAAAAACAAAATTTTCTCTATTAAAAGAAATAGAAAGTATTGTATTGAGATAGCTCATCAGCAATATTCTATAGGATTGACCTTATCACACATAGCTTAAAAAATAAATAATAATAATCACACATAGCTTAAAAAATAAATAATAATAATAATAGTATCTCACTTCAAAAAGCCTGTCAGACACTGTGTAATAAAAGTATATCTGGTAGTATCAGAAATATACTCCTTAGGCAAATAGATGATTGTAAAAAAACATACAGGTACATTTGTAACAGTTACTCTTTCTACTTTTCCTAACTCACCAGAATTGCATGAACTGAATTTCCTGATTTCAGGGAAGTAAATTAGACTATCTCCTGAGTTTCACGAATTCACAGCCAACCACTTTATTTGGATGTTTTATTATATTTATACCTGCCTCTTCTGTATTGAATGAATTTAAGGTAGCTTACACCAAAGAAATTTTTAAATATATCATTAAAAATTATATTTAACCCAAAATAAGGAAATGCAGTGAGATAATGCCAGCTACTATTACAAATGAAAACTGAAATCTCAACAGATTAAGAAAATAGAAGTTTATTCCTCTCTCAAGTAAATAAAGTTCATTTGGAATGGGAGTGGGCATTTACTCCAGGCAGTTATTCTAGGCTGACAGAACTTTACCATCTTCAACACATTTTTTGCATGTTCTCCCAGAACTTTAACTTTTTATCAGCAGATAGGAGAGAAGAGAAATGAGATTGCACAAGAAGTTTTTATGGGCCAGACTTGGAAATGATATCACCTCTGCTAGTATTCCTTTGGCATAAACTCAGTCATATGGTCACAACTAACTGTAGCAGATGCTGAGAATAAAGTCTAACACTATGCCCTAGATGTAAAGAGAATGGAATTGGTTTAGTAAATAGTCTTTGCCACCATTCACCCTGCTGATCAATATCTGGTTTACTCTTCATCCCATATGTAGAACACATCCATCTCCTTCCCAGTCCCAACCAGTCTCTGTAGATAGCTAAGTTTCTGAGGTTTCTAGGTGAAGCACACATACCTCCATAAGGACCCAGTGTGGCTTCTCATGGATCATCCACCTATGATTAAAAGGGCAAAGTATCATCTACCACCTCAATACACACGCACATATACACACATGCAAACATGCATAATTTGGTGGAGAAGTAGCAACAGAATCATCTCAGTAAAGCCCTTTTAGAAAAAGGAAGAACACATAGTAGTCCCTAGTCTGCACTGGTCTATATATAGGACATATGGAATTATATATGTCTATGATGCTAGACACCTCTGTCCTAGCAGTGAGTCAGTTTCTTAAGTAGGTCCTGATTTTTGCTTTCTTGGGAGCCAGGGGGATTGTAATGGTTTTCTATGTTCTGTGACTCTGCCCCTATTTGGTTTTTCCATGTTTACTCTTGCACTTGGCCACATCTGAAGTAAGTGATGAGGACACCCTTCTCAAGACTGCTGAACTGCCACAATGTGCTTTCTGCCCATTTTAAGCCTTAAGAAGTCAAACTTATTTTTTTAGTCTAGGTTTGTGGGGTTTTTTATTTTTATTTTTTTTTAAGATTTTATTTATTTATTCGACAGAGATAGAGACAGCCAGCGAGAGAGGGAACACAAGCAGGGGGAGTAGGAGAGGAAGAAGCAGGCTCATAGCAGAAGAGCCTGATGTGGGGCTCGATCCCACAACACCGGGATCACGCCCTGAGCCGAAGGCAGACGCTTAACTGCTGTGCCACCCATGTGCCCTGTGTGGGGTTTTTTAAATATAATACCTTCAAACTCTTACTAGGCATCTGATTTAACTGGCTCTAGTCAATTCCATATTCTGATAGACTAACAGTTTTTTTGGGGCCATAGTTATCGAGTGTTTTTTTTTTTTTCTTCTTATTCTTCACCTCATGCTTCTCTTGCAAATAAATATTGGCTATATTGAGGCCTTCTGGTTTAAGTGGGAAACTCCTTATCAAATGGAATTTTATTGCATAGTTGAGTAAAAATGAAGCTTTGTCAGACGCTGTTTTGATCTTACTTTCTATTTGGCTTCTACTTTTTCTTTCTTTTTTTTTAAGATTTGATTTATTTGTTGGAGAGAGAGAGGAGAGAGAATGAGAGAGACAGAAGAGGGTGAGAGAAAAGCAGACCCCTGCTGAGCAGGGAACCTGATGCAGGACTTGATCCCAGGACCCTGAGATCATAACCTGAGCCGAAGGCAAACACTTAACTGACTGAGCTACCAAGGCGCCCCTGGCTTCTACTTTTTCAGTCAAGTTTTTCAAATCCTGCAGAACCTCAAATTTCTAGACACTTGCTATTGTTTTTTATTTCTCTGTGAAACACAGCTAATTATTGTTCAACCTTATTTCCTCTAATACCATGTTTTGCTCAGCCAGTGGAAACCAGTCTTCACCAATAATACCATTTTCAACTCCTTTTCTAACCAAAGGGTTTGCAAACATATTGGGTGTCTTGAGGTTATTACAGCCGCAGAAATGCTTAGCCACTGAATAACTTGCATTTATATCTTTCTTGCCTCTGCCATCAGTTTTTTCCTTGCTAACCACTAATTAACTGCTAAGCAAAGGGATGTTTTAAAGATGGCAGAGCCTCTGGGATCCTGAACATCTGTGTGAAGTAGAACCCACTCTGCTATAAGTTTTGTTAACAAGCACCCCCCATCTTACCTCAATAGAGTTTAAAAAAAAATGGGGGGAAGAAAGAAAAGAAAAAAAAAAACACTTAATGTTTGTTACCTATTTCTTTAGTAATTAATAAAATAGTAGCCCCTGGAATTGATATCCTCCAAAGCCTTAGTGGCTTCAAACATTAGAAGTTTATTTATTGGCCATGGAAGGTATAACTGATGGCAGGGAGGTGGGAGTGTAGGGTTGAAAGAGGCTCTGTTCTCTTCAGTACATACCTTCAAAGATGACCCTTGGCATTGTGAATCAGCAAGCAATTTGGGGAAGGGAGAGAAAATCAACAGTGGGTGGCCAGGCTGAACATAATACACATCACTTTTACCTACGTATCATTGATTCAGATTAGTTATCTACCTGCTGAGAAGGCTGGAAAATAGTCTAGTTGTGTTCTCAGTAAGAAGGGAAAATAGGAAAAGGTTAAAGCGACTGCCACAGATGCTAAATGATTGCTTTGAAAGAGCATTCATATTGGGTTGAGCTTCCCAACCACCAGGGTGAAAATGAAACATGTTACTAAGACAAGCCATACAGTTCCTTAGGGGAGAAGAAGCCTTTCCTGAAAATAATGTCCACAAAAGAACTTTCTTTCTAACATGGAAACTTAAATAGGGACTGTTAAATGATATAGCAGCCAATGCTTTTGACAGGAGTCTTAAAATCAATTTAATAGTGTTTTTCATATATTTCCCATGACATTAAGTAGTAATTTGAGAATAGTTATTCCCTCATTAGCAGGAGCCCAAATCCCCATTTTAAGAAGGATGTATAGCATTTTATAATGGCTTCATAGGCTTTGGAGAATAGCCTTGCTCCTTAATTGTTCTTCTCTAATCTCTTCTGTAAAAAGAATGAAATGTTCTAATGCTTTCTACTTGAAAGCAAAAAACAAATTAATTTCTTGGAGCCTCATTTGGTCAGATTTATCATGGCCACCATCCTGAAATCAACAGTTTCCAACTGTGCCATTGACAACTTTGTTAGCAAGAACAAACACTTCCTCCTACCCTGACTCAAACCACTGTAATGGAGACACGGTGACAATTGCTCAGAGGCCGCAGCTGAAAAGGCTAAGTAGCCAGAGGGAGCTTCGTAGTGTAAAGAAAAGAAGTCATACTTCGGAATTGCAGAGTCGGGGGTTCAAAAGTCACCTCTGTCTCATTTGACTTGTGTGATTTGGGCAACTTGCTTCACTATTTTAAGCACCAGGTTTCTCAACTGTAAACTGAGAATATCAGTAATAGCACCCTCCTCAGAAGCTCTAGGGACCAAATGATTTCTTGTATGTAAACCACTGAGAACAAAGCCTGGTAAAAAGCCAAGCGTGGGAACTCAATGAAGACTAGCTATCATTTTTTTTTATTATTAATTATTTATTACTGTGTGAAATGTGTTACAGCTTAGAAGAATGATTGGAACATTATACCTACCAAACAAATGTTAACTGCCTTTGTGGCTATTCCTTCCTTCAACTGGCCATAAATGACCACATGTATCTGTTTCAATCCATCTTTATATATAAATAGTATATCTCCAAACCATGCCAAATGGGTTTTATATTTACAGTAAGAAAAACAAACAAATAGGAGAGTGAATTTTATCTAAAGTATCACTTTGAAAGAAGGAATTGAGGTGTGGAAATTCTTAGGAAGAGAAACAAACATTGTGGTTCTTGAGGACAATCTATGAAAGAAGATACAGAAAGATTATGCTGTTATATAAACTAATTTTATCAATGGTTACAATAAAAGCATTCCCAAAATTGCCTGATAATGCTTTTTTTTCCCCCCAGAATTTCATGCTATGTCTGGAGATAACCCATGAGTAAAATAAAATCAGCATTCTTGGTCTGGCATACAATTTTATTTGACTATGCCTATCTGAAAATCTAACAGAATAATAGTCTATTCTTTTCCTATCACAGTCTTTGGTTTAATCCTACTGTTCTCATAGTTCTTTGAAAAGCCATAAATAAGAGTTCAAATATGACAAGCAAACCTTCACCATATGCAACACCCAAATATTAAAATATGCCATATGCTGTGTGCTAATAGTACATTCCATATTACAGATGATTTATCTTTTGTTCCATTTTATAATTTTAAGTATATTAGAGTATATATTGTTGATTTATTTTGCAATATTAATAATATGAGACTTTCTTACTTACTTTCTGATATGCACTTTCCAGAAACACAGTGAAGAAGTTATTTTAACTTCAGCAGTCTAATTTGAATTTCTAATTTTCCTAATCTCTGTATAAAAGTACCCAAATTAGGTTTCCTTAAATTTTTTGGTATTTTTAAATACACATCCAAAATGGACACTTATTCCTCCCACTTAAAACAGATGTATATGTTTATCCAAGATGTCCAAGGTTTATATTGAAATATTTGTTTAAATTGTCTTATTTCAAATAATTTCTATCATAAAAGTGTCTGAATAATTTGAATCTGAATTTCCCAAACTTATGAAATAAAACTGTAAAAACTTTTTCATCGTGATGTGAAAGAAGAACCTAAATGAAATAATTATCTCATCAGATGAGAAGGTCATTAATTAAGGAAGAATTATAAAACATACCCTTTGTCAGCCTGTTATGATTCACTAATACTGGTAATAAATTATCAAAATATTTCTAAAAATCCTAAATCAAACAAATTAGGGATGAAAATGGAGTCTCCTATTAAAGGACTATGTGACTTAGATAATTTACATAATGCCTCTCTTCAGTTCCCTCATTTGTCAAACAGGAAAACCACACTGTCTATGGCAGGTACACTGATTGCTCACTTAGTATCTGTGTGCTTCCCCATCATCTCTGCCCCCTGCCCTTAGGGAGGGTCATGTGATAGTCATGGCCAATGGGATCTCCTGAGTCATTTCCGGGCTAAAGCATTTAAAAGCAGATTACAACTCTCCAGATCTCTCTTCTCCACATTTAGGGACCTGGGAGACATGTGTTGAAATGGTGTCATCACAAAATTAAAGCAACATGAATCTTTGAGTCACAGAAAGCCAGAGAGCTTCTCTGAAGATTCACCTAACTCCACATCAGAATTTTTTATGGAAAGCCACTGAGATTTTCAGGTTTATATGTTGATTCAGGGTGGAAATAAACTACCTTGTAGATCAGTTTGAAGATTAAATGACATGACAGAGAGTATGAATTCAATAAGTGATGTCAGATAGGAGTAATAGTCATTGTACAATTGGCCTCACAGTAACCCTTTGAAATAACCAGAAGCAGTGATAATCACCATCACGCTTTATACCGGATGAAATTGAAGTTTCAAAGGGCCTTGCTTATAAGCCTGCAGTAGAGCTGGAGTTCTAAGCTGGTAACTTCGTTTGCTGAGCACTGCTTTCCCCACCACCACAATGACAGTAGTCAGAGTTTAATGTATCACTAACACAATGCATCAAAAATTAACTCCCAGCATGTCTGGTTCTGTCTTCCAACGAATAATAACACATACTTATGTTGGTTATCTCACCTGACCGAAAAATCTGATCAAATAAAAGACTTGATATAGGAAACCCCTTTTGTGATATTTCAGAGAGGCATCTAATGATAATCTGGTTAATATTCTTAAATTTTACGAGTTATTGTTTCAACCATATTTGCCATCCAAACGCTTATTAAAAAATATTTTGTGTTGGGGTCCAAAAATTGTCCAGGGGAACAGACAATCTGTTTACTGTTTCTCCCCACTGGCAATTACCTGATCTCTCAGGAAACTTTTTCTTGGAGTGAGTCTCCCTAACTAGCATGTTAGGTCAGAACAATTATAGTGGTTAATTGCAAATGAAGAGCCTTTTAGGCATCTGAATGGATTTTGAGAAATAAGTATTTGCTAGGTGGATGGGGTTCAAATATGCTGAAATCGCTGCTTGCATTGTTCCAGGCCGTTATTTTTGGTCCACTGAATAACAGCTGCTGCATATGGTAGTTGTTGAGTTTTCTGCTAAAGATCCACTTACTGGCACAAATAGTAAATGTTTGCATGTGCTATTTTGATACATCTCCTGTGAGGATCTGTTTCCACATTTAAATATGGATCACATATGGTGAATTGAAATATCTTTTTGTATGTAAAGCATATGTCCAAGGAGTAAACCAAAGAGACATAGTCTATGGCACTGTCATGTTCCATATGCCTTCTATATGAGCTATAATTTAATGGAAAAATAATATAACCAGAACCACATAAGAAAAAAATTAAGTTCCTAGTTGTTAACACTAGTGATTGGTAACATGGAGAGGAGACATAATGTATAATAAATGCTGGTTGCTCAAAATTTGGTTAATATAAAGGCTATATAAAATTATAAGACAAAAGTAATAAGGATAAAATATATCACCAAAATACTGCAGTAAAACCCTATATATTTGAATTCATAACAACTAGAAAATTCAGAAACGTGACAGCCCTCCCAAATCTACAACTTAATTTTTATGAAAAATAGACTAGTTAATATATGGACAGCAAGTCAATAGATACTTCAAATATGGATTCTGTCTTCAGGGAACTTACAACCTGGTAGGAGCAATATGATTTGTAGAAAAAAAAATGTGTTTTGTAGAAAAACAACTATAATAAGGAAGAAAGGAAAATGTGTGCTATGAGACAGTCTGATAAAGTACTCTCAGAGTTTACTGACCAAGAATCAGGTGCTTTGGGGCCCAACTGAGCTCTGCCAATAATTATATGTCATTCTAGACTAGTAAATTTGTTCCTTCTCTGAGCTAAAGTTTTCCCCTTTGTGAAGTTAGTGGGTCCTATGGACTGAATTGTATCCCCCTCCCCTTGCCCAAAATTCATAGATTGAAGCCCTAACCGCCAATGTGACGGTATTTGAAAGTGGGACCTTCGAAAGGTAATTAAATTTAGATAAGGGTGGGACTCCCATTATGAGGTTAGTGTCCTTATAAGAAGAGGAAGAGAGACCAGAACATATTCCCAGTCCTTCTGTCTCCCTCTCTCTCCCTCCCTCTCTGTCTCTCTCAATTCCCATCTCTCCCTCTTGCTCTTTCTCTTTACCCTATGAAGACACAGTAAGAAGGTAGTCATTTGCAAGGAAGAGGGCCCTCACTGGGGAATTGAATCAAGGCCTGAACTTTGATCTCAGACATCCTAGGTTCTAAAAATGTGGGAAATAAATTCCTGCTATTGAAGCCTATGGTATTGTTATAGCAGCTAATATAGTACATAGCAGACTAATACAATACATAAAATCAAGGAAGTTGAAAAGTTTTCCATTTATGCACCATACTCCTCTAGTTCACATCTAGCAGTTTTTTTTCCTCCATGATGCTGAAACACTGTAATATTCTAAAAATAAATAAAAATTAAAGTATGTTCTATTCCAGTTTTTTATAACATTTCATTTTTTAATTTTTCAAATATTTTAAAGTTGAAACCATCTATAGTTTATGTGATAACTCTGAGTAAAATAGAATATTTAATTAAACCTCTTATTCCCCAAGCATTCGGGGATTTGCTTGTTACTGGGTGATATAAAGCCTACTGATACCTCACTACAACCCTTTGAATTAAGAACATCTTAATATTGTTCTCCTGAGCATTCAAAATAATGGAGCAATGACCAGCTCAGGTTGTATCTTCTTGGATCACAAAATTTTCAAGCCGAAGTAGATATTTCAAATGTGTTGGTATATTTTAAAAGCAGTACATATTTGAAAGAAGCCGTATTTAAGTAAAGCATCCTAAAATAAGAGAAGTTTACATGTGAATCCTCTATTCCATTGTATGATAATCAACAATTCACCTTACAATGAATACCAAGGGTAAGTTAAGTACTATGAGAACCTGTCACCAAACTTTCACGTTCTCATTGCAACCTGCCAAATCATCTTAATTAAATTTTTTAAAATTCAAATCCTTGAGCACCTATTTTTGACAGGCAAATATTATTCCATTGTTTGAATGTACCAAAATTCATTTTCATTAATCCCTGTTCCTGCCCATTTGGAATTCTTTGAGCTTTTTACTATAAAATAAAAAGCTATAATTAACTTTCTTATATGCAAATATTTGCTTATTTGTGTTAGCATGTATTTTTCTTGGGTAAATTCCTAGATGGAGATTTGCTGGATCAAATCCACATGTAGTGATACTGAAATATATAAAAACAACATTGGTCAGAAAATACATAGTTTTATTTTTCAGTAACTGAACTCAACATAGTTCATGAGTTCCCATTTTAATGGAATACTCAAAATAATTACATTTTAATTCAAAATGTATTGGTCATTTCTTATTTAAAACTCAATCACTTTTGGGAAAGGATTCAGTTAAATATAAGACTCACTTCCTTCCCCACCTGCCTCCCACTCTGCCATGTAGACTGAGTCCAAAGTGTGGGGCAGGTGATATTGCATCATCCTGGCTTCTGTTCCATGCTTCCTTTGATCCTTGTTGTCTCTGCTGAGGTATCTGTTCATGCATAGTCTTAGGATGCCAGCCCCTGTCTTTTCTGCTTCCCATCAGCAAAACCCATGCCCTCTGTACTCCTGGTCCATATTTCAGGCCCTTTTATATCCAGTGGCCTTCTCACCATTTCTATCCTGATCCTTGTGTGGCTCAGGGACTCCCACCTGCTTTCTTCACAGCTGACTGAGACTTTGGGTCTCTACTTTGGAAAGTGGGTATTGCAATGATAAAAGATCTTCCTATTTTGTATTTATTTAAGAGCTGCTTTATTAGTCAAATTATAGGTATCATAAATGAATAATTTCAGGGTCAATTTATGAAGGGATGATCAATGAAGAAAACCATTTATAGATATAATTGGTTTTACTGTTTTTGTACTAGTTTCATAAGTGATAAGCTACTACTTTCATTATGTTTATACGTACCTGTGAAATCTTTTCCTTACCTAAGTTTCTTACTCCTGATTGACGTTTATTGTAAGACTGGTTTAATGGTGATGAATTCCTTCAACTTTTGTTTCTCTGGGAAAGTCCTTGTCTCTCGTTGTAGTCTCAGTGATAGCCTTGCTGCATAGAGTATTCTTGGTTTCAGGTTTTTTTTTTTTCCTTTGAGCACTTTGAATGTATCATGCCACTTTCTTCTGGTCTACAAAGTTTCTGCTGAGAAATCAGCTGATAGATTTTTGGGTTTCCCTTGTATGTAACTGTTTTCTTTTGCTGCTTTTAAAATTCTTATCACTACCTCTGGACATTTTAGTTATTTTGTGTTTTTGTGTGGAACCCCTTGGGTTGATTTTGCTGGGGGCTCTTTGTGCCTCCTGGATCTGACTTTCCATTTCCTTCCATGGATTGGGGAAGTTTTCAGCTATTATTTCATTAAATAAATTTTCCCCCCTTTTCTCTCTTCTCCTTCTGGGATCCTTATAATGCAAATGTTATTATGCTTGATGTGTTGCTGAATTGCCTTAACCTGTTCTCATTTTTTATTATCGTTTTTTCTTTTTCCTGTTCAGTGTGCTTTCCATTACTCTGTCTTACAAAACTATGGTGTTGTCAGATAAAGTTTAAGATACCCAGATAAATTGAAATTTCAGATAAATGGCCAATTTTTTAGTACAACTTTTTAGTATAAATATGGGTTAAAGAGTATTGCAATAGAGCAGGTAAACAGTCAAGAAAAAGTTTATTCAAGACTATTTCAATGTAGAAATAGACTATTGCAATACAGGGGAGAGATTAGACTCAACTACATTGAAACAAAGGGCAGGAAAGTTTTGTTGTTTGTTGTTGTTGTTGTTGTTTTTAAGATTTTATTTATTTATTTGACAGAAAGCGACAGCAAGAGAGGGAACACAAGCAAGGGGTGTGTGAGAGGGAGAAGAAGGCTTCCCACCGAGCAGGGAGCCCAATGTGGGGCTCAATCCCAGGACCCTGGGATCATGACCTGAGCCAAAGGCAGATGCTTAAAGACTGAGCCCCCCAGGCACCAGGGCAGGAAAGTTTTTAAGTGCAGAGTGAGCTATTAAAAAAGCATCTTGGGACATTGAGGGGAGGTTGGTCATATGATTAGCTATGCATCTGTGTTTACTAGTTAGTGATTGTGAAAGTTAGGCTCTTATCTTCCCACTGAGACTGTGAGATAAGGACTCTATCTTTTTTGATGATTATATTTCTAAGGGAAGGCTCCCAGGTCCTTGAGGAAGACATTCCTGGGTTATGCAAGATTTATACCTCAAAAGGGCACAGAGATAATTTACAATTGCTAGTTTCCTGAAGTAAATGTTCTAAGAAAGGGGAGGCAAAAGTCTGAGTCAGGAAGAAAACTGTCTAAAGTTTACTGTACCTGAGGGCACTATTAAGACCATTTTGGTTATATGTCCCAAATATTGCATGGGACATAACTATATTAAAAAATTATTCATTGATAATCTGTTCCAAATTTAACTGGGAATGCTATATTTTTATTTACTAAATCTAGCAACTCTATACATCTAGCAAGTTGTCCCAGCTCCTTTCAAGATTACACAGGAAGAAATGTCTTCTCTAAGTGTACCTACCCAGCTTTACTATGCTACTGTAAAAATCATTTGTCTTTTGAATTTGTTGAGCCTCATTTAAACAACATGTAATCTATTCTGAAGAAATTTCCCTGTGTGTTTGAAAAGAATGTGTATTATTCTGCTGTTGGGTGGCAAGCGGATTTGGTTTATAGCATTGTTTAAGTCAGCTCTTCATTGATTTTCTGTCTATAGGTTATATCCATTAATGTAAGTGATGGATATTGAAGTTCTTTACTATTACTCTTGCTGTCAATTTCTGCCTTCAGATTTGTCAATATTTAGGTGCCATGATTCTTGGTGCATATATATATATAATTGTTTACTTCCTGTTGAATTAAACTTTTCATCATTATATAATGGCTTCCTTTATCTCTAGAGAGAGTTTTAGACTTAATGTCTAATTTGCCTTGCGTAAGTATAGGCACCTCTGCGTTCTTTGGTTACAATTTGCATGAAATGTCTTTTGCCATCTCCTCACTTTCAACCTATGTACATCTTTAAATCTCAAGTGAGTCTCTTGGAGACAGCATAACACTGGATCTTGTTTTTTTATCTATTCATCCACTCTCCCCCTTATGATGATTGATGAGCTTAATTCACTTATATTTAACATAATTCTTGGGGCACTTGGGTGATTCAGTCAGTTAAGCATCTGCCTTTGGCTCAGGTGATGACCCCAGGGTCCTGGGATCAAGCCCTGTGTTGAGCTTCCTGCTCCACAGGGGAGTGTGCTTCTCCCTCTCCCTCTGCCCCTGCTTGTGCTCCCCCCACCCTTGCTCACTCTCTCACAAATGAATAAATAAAACTTTTTTTAAAAATTTTGAAAAATAAAGTATTCTTGATAAATGAAAACTTACTATTATCATTTTGTTAATTGTTTCTGTCAGTTGTTTTGTTTCTCCTTGTTATCTTCCTTTGTTATTTAATGAATCTTTGTAGTGATTTGCTTTCATTATTTTCTCATCTTTTGTGTCTCTTTTAGATTTTTTTCTTTGTGGTTAGCTCGAGATTTTTGTAAAATATCTTGTAATTAAAACCTTATATTTTATATTAATAACAGTTTAACTTCATATAAAATATAAAATCTCTACATTTTTACTTGCTCCCCACATACATACACTTCGTGTTCTTGTAATTGTTTGCTTCTTTTTCCATTGTGTATCCATTAGCAAATCTTTATCTTTCAACTTTTATATTAAAGGTTAAAAGTAGTGGCCCCTGGCTGGTTCGGTCACAGAGCATGTGACTCTTAATTTCAAGGTTGAGTTTGAGCCCCATGTTCAGGTAAAGATTACTTAAAAATAATAGTAATGATAATAGTAATAATAATAAATTTAAAAATAATGGTTAAAAGTAATTTACACACCATCTTTATAGCATTACACTAATCTCTGTCTATATTTACCTTTCTGAGTGAGATTTACATTTCCATATGCTTTTCAGAGTTTAGTCTGTTTTCATTTCAATTTAAAGAACTCCCATAAGCCATAAGACAAATCTAGCAATGAAGAACTCCCTCAGTTTTTGTTTGTCTGGGAAAAGCTTTATTTCTCGTTTTTTAAAGATAATGTTGCCAGGTACATTGTTTTTGGTTGGCAGTTTTTTTGTTTTCTTTTTCTTTTAGTACTTTGAATATATCATCCCATTCTCTCCTCACCTGCAAGTTTTCTGCTGAGAAATTCATTGATGATATTTTGGACATTCCTTGTATTTAATGAGTCGTTTTTCTCTTGCTACTTGAAAAAATTCTTTTTTTCTTTGATTTTTGATAATTTGATTATAATGTGTCTGAATGTAGTCCATTTCAGGTTGATACTGTTTGGGAATCTTTTAGTTTTATGAATCTCGGTGTTCATTTCCCTACCAAGATTTGGGAAGTTTTCAGTCATTATTTCTTTAAATAAGTTTTCTGCCCCTTTCCTCTTTTCTTTCTGAGACTCCTATAATGCATATATTGAATCAGTTTATGATGTCCCATAAATCCCATAGGTTTTCATTACTATTTTTCAATTGTTTTTTCTTTTTTTCTCCTCTGAGTGGATAATTTATAATGATGTATCTCTGAGTCCACAGATTGCTTCCCTGTTCCATCAAATCTGATGTGGATGTTCTCTATTGCATTTTACATTTGTTCATTGTATTCTGCCACTTTAGAATTTCTGTATGGTCCTTTTTATGATTTACATCTCTTTGTTGAACTTGTTCTGTTCTTGTATTTTTTTTTCTTCTGATTTTGTTGGGTTGTCTGTGTTCTCAAGTAGCTTGCTGAGCTTTAAAGCAATTATTTTGAATTATGTGTCAGGCAATTCATAGATAGCCATTTCTTTGGGGTCCATTACTGGGAAATTATTATGTTCCTTTGGGTATGTAATGTTTCCCTGAATTTTCATGTTCCTCGTATTTCTGTGTTGATGTCTGTGTATTTGAAGGGCAGTTGCCTCTTTCAAACTGTATGAACTGGCTTTGGTAGGGAAAGACCTTCACCTGTGAGTGAGTATGTAGGCCTGGCTAGTTGGGGTGCACTGTCTCTAGCTCTGAAGGGTTGTCACTCCTTTTTCTTTTTTCTTGATTAGACTATTTTTAATTTATTTACTTACTTGTTTTCCTCCCAATTTTTAAAATTTGCATATTATTTTTTATGTTTTGAGATTTCTATAATAATTTATTCTTGAATTTACCTTTATTATACATTTCTTAGTTATGTTTTCCTTCATTATGTTTTTTTTCTAAACTTTTTTTGCATCTGATGCTTAAATTTTTTGTTCTCATTTTTCTTCTTTAAAAAAATCAGTATGTGTTTCAAGGTTATGAGTTTCCCTCTGAACATGGTGTCCCTTGGGTTCTCACAGATATCACATTTATTTTTATTTTTTCTGTATATATTCTTCAGTTCTGGTCTTTCCTCTTTGAGCTAAGGGTTGTTTAAGAGAGATTATTTAAATTCCCAAGTAAAATAATCTCTTGTAGACTAATTTCATTATGCATTCATAGTTTTCTTTCACCATGATCAGGGATTACTAACTGTATGAATTCTACTTTTATAAATTTATCAAAGTTTATTTTATGCTCCAACACTTGTCTAATTTTTATGACTGTTTACTGTGCTCTTAAAAAGGAGGCATTTTCCTCTTTGTAGCAAATTGAAGCATATCTATGTACTGTTAGATTATCCTAGTTAATGTTTTTTTGGTCACCCATCCTTATAGTTTGTAAACTTGATTTGTCATGAGCTGATTAAGTTAGTTGTCTACTACTAGTGTGTTTCTATTTATTTTTGTATTTTTAGTAATTTTATCAAGGACAGCTTTAAACTCTTGAATTCATAGCCAACTTACATTCATAAGATATATGCATTCACATGTTTATGTTATGTGCAACATTTATGAAGCGTATAAAGTTTTATGAATTTAATTTTATTTTCTTCTAACTATAATGTGCAAAATATGAGTTGGAGAAACTGAGTACTGTAAAGGTATGTCATTCCCACTTCTGTACTATTTCTTTGAGTAAAAAACAGTAAAGTTTATCTGCCCTATCATATTAGAAAAATCAGGATTTTTAAAATATTTCTGTGCAGTTTTGAGTGATTTCCATAGGACCTGAACTTTTTTATAGCATTACTTTTCAGAGCAATTGGCTTTTACATGAGTAATTTAAGTACTGAGACCTGCAGTATTTTAATATTTTCTTAGTGTGTGAAAGTAGGCTAACACTCTTCACATGATTTCTATAAAGAAGGAAACAGAGAGAAATTAATGTCTTTCCTGACAATGAAAAATTCAGTAGCCACTGGACTGTGGACTCAAATTATTCTGAAGAATTCAGTGTCTCCTCACTATATTTTACCTTGTTCACCTCTGAATGAAATTATATAAGCAGGGTTTTCTCATTTCTTATTATTCTCTCATTTCTACTTATCCCTAAAATCATACTAATGTGCTTCCTAAATCTTTAAATTGTTTGTTCCTTCTTTGGAGCCTCCAGCCACTCAATCTTTGTTATTTCCCTTTTCAATACTTTTTTTGTGTGTTTTTTCCCCCTAAGTAAACCTATTCCATAAAGTCTTTATGTCTTCAGATTTTCACTTCAAAACCAAGTCTTCACAGGAGAAATATCAAAAAGTTTTATATTCTATTATTTTCTCCATGACTGTGTTTTTTTTCTTGTATGATTTTTCCACATATGTAGACAATCACTTATGAATGTTAAGCTACTTGGGGGAAAGGAATATGCATTCCTACATGGTGATTAGAACACTTTTTAATCCCAACATAAGTGAAAAGGAAAACATATATTGTTTTTATAATTACAGTTTTATGTATCGACTGTTATTATAACCATAGATTTTTGAAACTAGAAGAGAGATATCAATGAGTCCAGGTGATTTTCTTAATACCTAAATCCATGACATGATTATTCAATAGCTGACTTCATAAAAAAAAAAAAATATTTCTACTTACCATATATATTATCCCCACAGAAGTATAATTTTTCAGCTCTGTTCTCATTTCTTTTGTCATTTGAATTGCAGATCCAGAGAGAAATCAGTTTTATTTGTTGAGGACCACTGGGCTTCCCTCTGAATAGGGAGTGGTTTAGGTGGCCTGAGAATGGAGTTCCATTTGTATAAATAATGTGCTTTAATGGTACATGATACTAAGAAAACGTTGCTGCTTCCAAAGTATGCTGCCTTGAAAGCACAGGTGGGATTTGTGGATTCACTGTTTAAATATTTATGAAGCTATTTAGACATATTTTATTTATTGCAAAAATGTTTGTATTATAATTATTCAAGAATTAAGCTTCCACATGCTATCAGAGGCTAAAACTAAAATCTAATTCTTCTCTATTACATCCTTCTAATGCTAGATCATATCCAAGTGGAATAGGGTGAGAAAAGTTCTTCAGTGGGTATTTGTTGCCATAAACCTATTGATCTATGTATCAGTCAATCAATTCATATTTTAAAAGCATCCTCTATGTGAAAAATCATTGGATAGCTCCATTGCATATTGCAATATAAACTTGTAATAATAGTAAACACATTTGCCACTTACAAAGATACAGGAGCTGGTATACATTAACTCATTTAAGGCCCAAACTAACTTTGCAGTTAGGTCCTATTATAATTCCCATTATACAGATGAGGAAACTTCCACTAAAGTCTATAAGCTTAAAGTTAACTTGAAGACATAAGTACAACTAACAACTCTGGTAAACATCAAAGTAGGATTGAGAATCCATTCAATAGAAATTAATAAGATTTAGAAAAATAAATTACACAGCTGAGTGATTAAAATACAAAGAAATCAGACATCAGTAAAGTAGTAACCTGAGACCATATTCAGCCTTTAATTAAATATTAGATATCCCATATTTTTATAATGTCCGTTAACTCTCAACATTATATAATCATTCATGTGATCATAATGTGAAATCTTCCACATAAAATACAGATTTCTAGCTTTTCTTGCAAAAACAAAAAACAAGACAAATAAAAAAAAAGAAATGAGAATGTCTAGAAACATTTGTTTCCTGTTTTCAGATGCCCATGATCAGCCTAATCTAAATACCAACACTCCACTTTAGATGAGTATTTGTTCTGTATTTTACCGTGAACTCCCACTGCTCTGTAAATGCCTCTTAGGGCCAACCTGCCTCCTTAAGATTCTTAACCCCCTTGCTTATGTAGTCAGATGTGCTAAATATATATTGTTTCCTCCTCGTTTTTTTGTTATGTCAACATTATTCATTGATACTGGTGGCAATAAGTTCACTCAGATGATTTTTGTTATCAGACATATGAAATGGATAGCCTCTCATTTTTCCTGTCCAGAGGTGTATAGTTACATTTAGTGATGAATAACAGGAATTGTTCAGAGCAGGCTTTCAGTTAACTCTCTCCTTTCCTTTTCCTACAAATGCATTCTAATTTTTTTTTTATTTTAATTTCAAGCATTCTATTTGATTGGATCTTTTTTCTTTTTCTTTTTTTTTTTCAGGGCAAGGGGCAGGACATTAGTCAATTTTGAAGCAATAAGTTAAAATTTTTTTAAAGTTAAAAAATAATAACTTGTACTATATGTGTTTACCGTAAGTAAAAGATCTTCCAATCTTTTTTTTTTTTTTTCCTTACTTTCTTTGCTTCTAGTCACCAGAATAGAAACACATTTCTGGGCACTGAAAATAAATATAACCAAACCTTAAACCCAGTAAAATGACATGTTTGATGCTCAAATTGTACATGTAAATGAGAGACCACAAGCAGTTTCTCCTTTGTCCATGCAGACCACTAGCGAGAAAAGTTTGGGGATTTTAAATTTCAAGCTTCAGATCTCAGGAATCCTATGGTCCGCCTCAGTCACATATACTTGTTGCAATACACTTCTTTTCCCCAGTCTATTTAGGAAATTCTCTCTGTGCACTGGCCCTCACATTTTCTTATTTTGTGCTGCCAGTATGGTGGTTTGTTGAGTGTTCATTGAGTTGAATTATAAAGAAAAAGAAAATACAAGAGCAAGTCCTTTGTCAGGAATTTCTGTGGTATTATTTATAAACTTTCAGGCCTTATTTTCCCTTCCTAATTTTTATTTATTTTTCCCTTTGGCATTTGTGTTTCACACCATAAAAGGTAGCAAACATGTCTTTAAAAGATGCAATTGCAGGTGAAAACTTTCAGGAGGGAAAAGGCACATGAGGAAAGGGTGATACGGCTTATTTTGAAAGTGTGAATCGCATACTGGAACTGTTATGCCACCAAACAAACCATAGAAATACACCTTTGGAGGTGAAAATATGATTTTCAGGAATGTGATAATAGTTTCTACAGAGTACAAAGAAAATATCATTGAAAATTTGCTATTCCTTTTATTTCTCACTACAAACATTAAAAAATTGAAAATAAGACCTCATCGAAGAAAATAAAATTGATATCAATCTTTGATTTTTTTTGGGGGGGGTCAAAATTAAACCTCAGAATCCTCCAGGAAAAGAACATTCTTCTACTATAGCTATTTCTTAGTTAACTACCATAAGTTGAGTGACCTTGCAGTAAGGAAAAAGTTGGTGGAGAACTCTGCCTATGTCAGGGAACTGGAGTTAATGGTTCTCAAGGTTGACTTTACTGAAATCACATGGGGGCTTCAGAAACATTGATGTCTGGGTCCCAACCACAGATATGCTGATGTCATTGATTTGGAGGATGACCTAGGCATCAGAGTTTTTGAAGCCCCCAGATGATTCAAATTTTAACCAAGGTTGTGAATCACTGAGAAATGGAAACTATTTCAATTGTAAAAGAGAAGGAAAAAGGATAAAAAGGTAACAGAAGGAAAGAAGTTGGGTTCCCTCTTTTCTTTTTACAATTAACCTACATGTGTAGGAAAAAGAAAAAAAGTAACCTTGTTCTCTGTTGAAAGGGTAAGTATTAAAGAGCATTTATAACGTGCACAAATTAAATCCTTGATACAGAACCAAAATGGCAATTTCATATTGTTTAACCCATTCAACAATTGGCCAAAAGGTACCAAAATATTCAACATTGGTAAATATGTAGTTATATAAAGGGCACTATATTAAATACCAGTTTACTAATGTGAATAAAATATATAATTGTGTATCTTAATGTTTTATGGTGCTTTATAGTTCACTAAATGCTTTCATATACAGTGTCTTATTTATTTATTTATTTTGAGCATCACAAGTGGGAAAGTATTAAAGCAAAAGTATACTCTGGAGACATGAGAGGGAGGGGATGAGGGAGGGAGAGAGGGAGGGGATGAGGGAGGGAGAGAGAGTGCTGTGCCCCCCTGCAGGTTGGATTTCTATCTTTTTTCTTAATTCTTTTTTTTTAAAGTTTCTATTTTAATCACTGGGTGTTCATCACAAGTGTACTCCTTAATCCCTATCACCTATTTCACCCATCCCCCTACCACCTCCCCTCTGATAACAATCAGTTTATTCTCTATAGTTAAGAGTTGAGAGTCTATTTCTTGGTTTCTCTTTCTCTCTCTCTTTTTTGCTCATTTATTTTGTTTCTTAAATTCCACATATGAGTGAAATCATTTGGTTATTGTCTTTCTCTGACTTATTTCACTTAGCGTTATACTGTCTAGCTCCATCCATGTTGTTGCAAATGGCAAGATTTTGTTCTTTTTATGGGTGAATATTATTAAATTGTATATAGATACAACTTCTTCTTTATCCATTCATCAATCGATGAACACTTGGGCTGCTTCCATATCTTGGCTATTGTAAATAATGCTGTTATAAATATCAGGGTGTATGTATCCCTTTGAGTTACTGTTTACTGTTTTAGTATTCTTTGGGTAAAAATACCAAGTAGTGTGATTGCTGGATCATAGGGTAGTTCTATTTTTAACTTTTTGAGGAACTCCATACTGTTTGCCACAGTGACTACACCAGTTTGCATTCTCACCAACAGTGCACAAGTGTTCCTTTTTCTCCATATCCTCACCAGCACCTTTTGTTTCTTTTGTTTTTGATTTTAGCCATTCTAATAGGCATGAGGTGATATCTCATTGTAGTTTTGATTTACATTTCCGTGATGATGAGCATCTTTTCATTTGTCTGTTAGCCATCTGTATGTCTCCTTTGGAGAAATATCCATTCATGTCTTCTGCCCATTTTTTAATTGGATTATTTGTTTTTTGACTGTTGAGTTGTATACATTCTTTATATATTTTGGATACTACTCCCTTATCAGATATGTCATTTGCAAATATCTTCTCCCATTTCATAGGTTGCCTTTTAGTTTTGTCGATCATTTCCTTCACTGTGCCATAGCTTTTTATATTGATGTAGTCCCAATAGTTTATTTTTGCATTTGTTTCCCTTGCCTCAGGGGACCAATCTAGAAAAAAGTTGCTACAGCCAATGTCAGAAAAATTACTGACTGTGCTCTTTTCTAAAATTTTTATGGTTTCAGGTCTCACATTTAGGTCTTTATCCATTTTGAATTTAGTTTTGTGTATGGTGTAAGAAAGAGGTCCGGTTTCATTCTTTTGCATGTTGCTGTCCAGTTTTCCCAACACCATTTGTTGAAGAAGCTTTTTCCTACTGGATATTCTTTCCTGCTTTGTCGAATATTAATTAACCATATAATTGTGTGTTAATTTCTGGGTCTTCTATTCTTTTCCATTGATCTGTGTCTTTTTTTTGTGTGTGTGTGTGTGCCAGTGCCATACTGTTTTGATCACTACAGCTTTATAATATAACTTGAAGTCTGGAATTGTGATGCCTTTAGCTTTGCCTTTGTTTTTCAAGACTGCGTTGGCTATTTGGGGTTTTTTGTGGTTCCATAGAGACTTTAGGATTGTTTGTTCTAGCTCTGTGAAAAATGTTATTGGCATTTTGATATGAATTGCGTTAAATGTGTAGATTCCTTTGGGTAATACAGACATTTTAACAATATTTGTTTTTCCAGTGCATGAGCATGGAAATGTCTTTCCATTTCTTTGTATCATCTTCAGTTTCTTTCATCATTGTTTATAGTTTTTAGAATACAGGTCTTTCACCTCTTTGGGTAGGTTTATTCCTAGGTATCTTATTATTTTTGGTGCAATTGTAAATGAGATTGTTTTCTTTATTTCTCTTTCTGCTGCTTCCTTATTGGTATATAAAAATGCAACAGATTTCTGTAGATTGATTTTGTAGTATCTTATTTAATTACCCCAATAACAGTATGTAAGAAAGTAGAAAGTTATTCTCATTTTACAGATCAAGATACCAAAGCCAGGGAAGTTAAGTGACATGTCAAAGGTCATACATGCTTGAAGTTGGGCCCATAGCAGAGACAGTCCAGTGACCCTACAGATAAACCTTGATTATTTAAACCAGAATTTTCTTATCTTTCATGGCTCCTTTCTTTCAGATAAAACTTGCCTCTGGACTTAGAGGCAATATGTATTTTAGTAATAACTCGCTTGAAAGCTTTCTGAGAATATTGAAGATGTTCTGAAAAATGTTGAAGATGTTGGAGTGAATGTATGAAAAGATGTCTCTGTCCTCTGTGAAACCAGGATCGTACCACTTACATGATCCTTTAGGTAAAGAAAAAAACATAACTTTGTTTAAGAACAAAATACAATGAGAGTCATAAGAGAATAAGAGAATCTCTTTTGTTCCAGATTCTGTACTTGGCACTTCAAGGCATTAATATCTGAATTAATCTCCAAAAAAATAACAAAACCCCAACAACTTATCCTCATTTAACAGAAGAAACTGAAACTCAGAGATTTGTCTAGTTGTAGGGTATACTCTTCCTGTAGTTCTGGAAGCATACCAAAAAGAACTTTCCTAAGAGTGAGGAGTCCTGGGTTCTAATCTTGACTCTGTCACCAACTGGTTATACACCTCATACTTCCCAAAAGGTCAAGTCTCTAAGTAGGTCTCATCTAATTCTAAAATTGTATATGAGCTATAATTCAGAATATAAATCTAAATTGCTTAGAATTTGGCCTTTGTTAATTTGACACTGTACTTGATGCTGTAAATACAGTGAATTATTAGTTCGAAATGTGGTTGCAGGAGAAAGTAACTCAACTTATATTAGCTGAAGCAAAATAGCCAAAAAAAAATTAAAAATTGAATATTTTAGATTCAATTAGCCATACTGTGGCAGGGGCAGAAATTGAGCCAGTCTTGGGATACCTTAATCTCAAGACTCCAATACCTGAGACCTCACTATCTTTGTCTTTATCTTTGTCTTTATCTCTATCTCTGTCTCTCCAGCTGCTCCTTACAGAATGGATCCAGGGCATTAAACATTTGGATTACATCCTATCAATCAAAAGGAAAAATAGTATCTTCCTTACTACCTACAGTTTTCCAGCTCCATTATGACTCATATGCTGCTCCCCAGATCAATTACACTGGTATGAGGAGTCTGGCTGAGGCTGGGTACTTGCCAAAATCTGTGGCCACAGTTGGCATGGTCTCTGAACGAAATGTAGAAAAAATAACCAAAACAGATATGTCTCTGCCTTCATCAGAGGTTGCAGGACAGTGTGCAAGAAAAATTGCTAAACAAATATAAATTACTATTGATTACAATTGAATGCATGCTACTCATAAGGACAAGGGTAGAAAAAAGGCATTTAATGTGGATAGCCAAAAAAGGATTCTTCCAGAAAATGATGCCTAAAATGATATACAAAAAAAGCATAGGAATTAACAGGACAAAGGGGATAAGGGGTTCCCAGGCTGAAGGGAAAAGGGGAAAAATGGAATATAAAATTAGAGCCAAAGATGTATCTTGAGAGTCAAAATTATAAGGTTAAGATATCAAAAAGGATCTTGCATAACTGTTAATATGTTTTTTAAACCTTTAAGGTATATGATACCTTATATTTTATTCCCTTTTTCATTCACATTATTTCTTAATCTAATTACATTTAGAGCAAGTACTAACGTAGGCTCAGAGCTACTTTTGATAGTACTAATACTGGATGACTTTAGGTAAACCATTTCCCTTCTTGGGATCTCCACTTATTCATCATTATGAGGAAGGAATTACACTGTACTAAAATATTTTTCCCGTAACTTATGTCTCCTGCAAATAGTGGAAGCTTTGAGGCCAATAAGTAGATTAATTTGGGGAAAGAACAGAATAGGATGAATGGCAGGATTAATTAAAGGGCCCTGAAACTTCACCAACAGAAAGAAAGAAAGAAAAGAAAGAAAGAAAAGAAAGAAAGAAAAGAAAGAAAGAAAGAAAGAAAGAAACAAACAAACAAACAAACAAACAAACAAACAATCTGGAAATAGAATGAGGTGTAGAAAAAAAATTTACCAGAGTCCTTGTGAGGAAAAGTTCATTTGAAAAGACTAGTTTTAACAGTCACATAGGATGGGGGTGAGACCTCTAAGAAATATGTTCATAGAAGAGGAGCCTGAATGTGTCTTCCAAGGAAAGCAGTTAACTGGAGAATCTTGTTTTTCCAATTGGGGTCTGCTAGTTTGACACCAAAGGTGAATTAATTGTTCAGGAAAAAAAGTCAAGGCTGAAAACTGCTAACAGCCTTGTTTTTCCATCTACATCTGTTTCCTACATATACCTCAGACTATTTTCTAGATAAATATTGAATAAATATTTACCGTATATTGATTTGAAGGGTTGCCAAAGTATTGAGCTCTCTGGAATACGTCCAGGTTTGGTACAGCTCTAGGTGAGAAATTGTGCCTTTTAGATCCACATTTTACCTAAGTGAGGAGACAGAGGTGGGGCAAATCTTGTTGCTCTTCCAATGTTTGAAAAGTAGTTTAGCGTTGGATTCCAAGATATGTGCACAAATTTGAGTCATCTGGTAAAATGCAACATTATCCCCCGACCAAGAGAACACTGAGAAAGATTGTGATCCTGGCAGTGTAGAGAAGGAAAGGATGTGACTGAGGGCATTGATGACCAAAGGCACTGACTGTGACCCTTGGAATGAATTGGACAACTCAGTGCAGTAGCATATAACCATGAAAGTGAGAAGGCTGAAGATACGATCACGTGTTTCTAGGACAGTGATAGACATAGAAGTAAAATGTCAATATTTATCTTTGCTAAAATAGCAGCAGTTTAGGGTATAGCTGGGCTCATCAGGGGCAGTTGTTATAAATATCACTTATTCTATTATATGCTTTCTAGAAAGGAATACATACAAACTAATTTGGTTGTTCAGTGCAATGAAAAGAGTCATCAGAATGCATTTTTAATCCAAGCAGATCTTTGTGAAATTTTTTTCTGGAGATATCTAATGACCCAAACTAAAACAGAGTCTATAGCTAATTTTGGAATCAGTAGAGAACTCTGAGACTGAAACATCTTTACTTAGTGCCACTTTCCTATATAATAGAGAAAAGAAAGGTTGTAGTTTGGTGGGTTTTTTGGATTGTTTAACAGTTTTTAACTTGAAGAAAAGGTTGAAATCTGTTTTTTTTTTTTAAGATTTTATTTATTTTATTATTTGAGACAGAGAGAGAAAGAAAGAGAGGGAACACGGGCAGGAGGAAAGGGGCAGAGGAAGAGGAAGAGCAAGAAGCAGAGTCCTTACTGAGCAGGGAGCCCAACACAGGGCTCCATCCCAGGACCCTGGGATCATGACCTGAGCCAAAGGCAGATGTTCAACTGACTGAGCCACCAGGCACCCCCGAAATCTATTTTAGATAATATCTATATTCTTATTGTTCACAAGAGAATTTTCTTTTCCTGTGTTTTCAGAATGTTGTCTCTCAATTATTAAAATATTTCAGTCACTCCCTTCAGAGCAGAATAAATTGATAAGGAACATTCTAGACTATTAGCAGAACTAGCCTAGTTCTTTGATACTTTTTTCCCCCTAGATAAACTACTTTTGCTTATTTTATTTTATTTTAAAGATTTATTTATTTATTTGAGAGAGAGAGAGAGAGAGAGCACAAGGGGAAAGGGCAGAGAGAAAGGGAGAGTGAGAATCTCCAGCAGACTTCCTGCTAAGTGAGGAACCCGGTGTGGGGCTCTATCCCAGGACCTTGAGATCATGACCTGAGCCAAAACCAAGAGTCAGATGCTTAACTGACTGAGCCACCCAGGCTCCTCTACTTTTACTTATCTTAAGCCTAGTTTTTCTTTTTGTGGAATGGAGATAGTACCCTTCCTAATTCATTGCAATCATATGAAAAATTGAAATAAGAAAGTATAAGTCATCTATACATTTACTTGGAAAAAAAAGTATTGTCTTTAAGACCAAGACTGGATCTCTCACTTCCTTATTTAGTGCTTTGTATTATGTAAACAATAAATAAATTCTTGATGAAGATGATGATGGCAGTAATCATAGTGATTATCAAAATCAGAGTGAATCAATGTATGGATAATCATTTTCTAAACTATAAGGCTCTACAAAAATGCAGTGTTGAATGGATCTGAGTTGTCATCAGCAATCATAGATTACTCTATTACTGATGTTAATATTATTCACATGTATATGCAACAATCGGTCTTTCATCACCATATTTTGCAAGTATTCCAAGATAAACGTGTGCCACCCTGAGTTCTTTAGAACAAAAGTTAAGTGGGGAGTCATCAGCAATTTAGCAACCTCAGTATTATTAAAGTTGTTAAAACAATCAAATACAGACTTAAAAGCAACTAAATCTGCTATATTTGCAAGCTCAAAATGTTGCCTTTAAAAACTGCATATATAATGCTGGTTTTATTTTCAAAGGTCAAAAGAGGGACAGATTTTGCCCCTGAACATTATTATTAACAGTTTGGGGAGTAAAATAACTAGAATATGTCACATACATAAGTCAGAGTCATTTGAATGTGTAATATGTATTTTAGCATCATTAGCATATTCACACTGTCTGATGTTTGCCAAGGATTCATAAATTGGGCTCTCAAAAAATTACCCAAGCATGCTCTACAGAAAAGCAATGCAAAAGGTGGTGAGGAAACCAAAAGGTCAAAATAAAGTATTTCTACCAAATGGAGCCAGCATGTCTCAAAGCACTAGATTTGTAACAGGATAATCTGAGTTAAATACTTGAAAATGAATGCAGATGGAAGGACTGTGAGTGTTGCCAGGGGCAGGAGATTTCCAAGTGTAATGTTCTCGGATTATTACTGATACTTAAAAAGTGAAAGTGCTTCAGAGGAGCTCTACACTTACTCCACATACTAACATGTGTGACTCCTCAATCTCACAAAGAATGTCTGTTCCTGAAACAGGGTGAATGGAATACCCAGGTGAATGGTAGCTAATGAACCTCTCCAGAATTCTAGCAACTGCAGGAATCTGAGCCAGTGGGACACTTTCTTTATGAACAATTGTTTGACAAGTCAACAGAGATCTCATGGTTTGGTAATCGTTAGTTGCCATTTAGACAAGAGACTGTTGAGTCTGAGGTCTCAACCAACAACTGTAATATGTATAAAATTTGTCTATACTTTTAAATATAAGCCCACCATCTATCCTGACAGACAGTAATAGTGAAGCCTGCTGACCACTGGACAGATTAACCAATGATTAGAATTGATACTAAACAGATCAAAAATATTGTTAATGAGGGGCACTTGGCTGGCTCAGTCGGTAGAGCATATAACTCTGGATCTCAAGGTTGTACGTGTGAGCCTCCACCTTGGGTGTAGAGATTACTTTAAAATCTTTGAAAAAAATATATTGTTAATGAATTTTCTGACACCTTCGTAGAGCACATTTGGGCCTCCCACCTTATTGATATGATTGTTGTGGAGGCTAACAAGTCGTGCTTTTTGTTGTCAGTGTTCTCAGGATTGGTGGATTTTTTTTACACCAGTTGTTGTGTTGGTAACAGACTGGTGAAAGTAACCATCATCAACAAATAAATAAGCCACTGATTTGACCACAGAAGTCAGCATAGTCACAATCACATGCAAACATGATATATGTGTGTGTGTGTGTGTGTGTGTGTGTGTAATTCATACATAATCATACAGATTCATTCTCAGAGGTCAAGAGAGACCAGAGCATTTTCATTTTCTGACATCCGTGGCATATTAAAAATCAGGAACGACCAACATCAGGATAACAAAAATTATGAGATGTTTCAAATGTTTACGTGTAACAAACCAATGTCTGATGAAAGTCTTTTTTCAATTCTTGTCACTATTTCTGCAACTGAATATTATATCTTATTTGTTGACATCAGAAACTAACTTTGAGCCACTGCCTGATTGTGATTGCCAGGCTTCCCTTATGATATGGGATTTGATTTTCAAATATGCGTATAGTAGGAAGAATAATAGACAAATACTTTATGCAAATATCATTATATAGGGAGGAATAATAAACAAATAGAAAATACTGTTTGAAAGTCAAAAAAAAACACAAAACAAAACCCAAGGCTGAAGAAGAGGAATAAATATTTAAAGTATTGAAAGCATAATATTTGAAAGTGACTTCTCATTTTTAATGATTCTCTAACAGTGTATCATGTATTGTAGTCATTGGAATACATGTCCTGCAATGTTAAGAGAAGGACAGTGTATTAAGCACGTAAAACAAGCAAGTGCTGGAGTTACAGAGGCAAAACAGACATCACCCCATACCATGTCTTAGAACTGTCTGGTATGTTGTGAATGCCCAAATAAATATTGTTTTATGAATGAATGAATAAGTAAATGAATGCTAGCCTCATTGCAATGTTAGGTGACAAGGTGATTTGGTTATTGTATTTTGTAGCCCACCAGACCTTTTCCTTTTCCTGATGAAGTTAGAGAATCTCCAGCACGGGCTGAGTCTCTAGTGCTTTTTCTCTTAATAGACCTTGTTTCTGCTGAATGGGCAGTTCTTGGTTTGTTGGTCTAAGAGGAGCTTTTCAGTAGTAGTCTGAGGCTGCAGCTTTCATGAGATACGTAATCAATCTTGCAATTGAATGCATGAACTCGTTTGAGGGTGTGTACTGCATGAACACTTTGCTTGAATCCAAAGCTTTGTGAAGACTATTCAACTTTTAAGACACAGTGCGCCAAGACCACATCTTTGCAGTATTTCACTGCCTTCAGAGATGACCCAGTTAATATTCAGGGGTGGGTCTAATGGTCCCTGAAGACATATTTCCCTAATGCTTGACATGTTTAAGATGACTAACAGCAGATGCATAAAACCCCAGGGTATTCAGTCAAGATGGAAGTCCATTTCCTCTGGCATTCCTATGTCACAACTGTCTGGGGGAAGAGCTCTGACATACAACATACACATATACAGATTTGAATAAAAAATACCAAACAATATCACATTATTTGATTGAATTGGGCTCTTTATTTCCTTTCTGTATGCCTGGTAGATACTAAGAATTCTAGTCCTTCATACCTTAGAACCAAGTCATCCAGACACCCGACACTATATATATATATATATATATATATATATATATATATATGTATTGTGTTGGGTGTATGGAGATATATGTATATATTTGTATATATTTGTAGTAACAGAACGATCACAAAAATTAAAGCCTGCTCTATCATATTTTCTCCATGAAAAGTCCTTATATCTTGAGGGAAGTGTAGTCAATTAAAGAGTAGTCTCTGTCACAAAGAGAGACAAATATTGGAAACTTCTGCACATACTGAGAGGTAGTCTTTCAGCAGTCCTTCTAAGACTGATTTCGGTGGGCTGGGAGATTTCTCTTAGAACAGCAGGAAATGAGATTAGTCACACAGGCCACAGTAAAATATGCTTATTTAGCACAAAATGGTAAGAAAAGGGGTGGCAATGATTCACCTTGACTACAGGGAATGATTTTGGGAAGAATAGAAATCATAAGTAAAGAAGTTTTATTTGAGAGTATTTAAGAAGCAATTATAGACAATGAAGAGTAAAAAAAAAAAAAAACCCAAAAAACAAAATAAATGATAAAGTGTTAAGTACTTGAAAGCTGATGAATAACAAATAAAACTTATTCACATAATAATAGTTTGCAGCAAAGTTGCTGGAGTAGTCTGTCAATATTAAGGAGAAGGACAAATACATTTATGCTTAATTGTTTGAAGAATAAATCCATGTGTGTATTTTTATCACTCCTCCAAAAGAATAAAAGGGTACACTTAGTAAGCAAGTTAGGGTTTTATGGTCCTAATCAGGGTCAAATTTTTAACAATAAGTCAAATGCTAACATACACAAAAGCGCCCTGCACAGCAATAACATTAGTTAAAAATGTGAAATTTTCCTTAGCTGGTGCAATTTCCCAACAAACACATTATGCTTAAATTGTATTCAGAACTTAAATTACCAAGAAAACGCTTCTAGCTAAGGCTGCTTCATGGTATCTTGGGTTGTAAATTTCTCAGAAGGAAGTTTTCTAATATGCTAGTTTTCATTTTCTCTCTCTCTCTCTTTTCTTTTCTTTCATTTTTTTTTTTTTTTGGCAGTAGAGAATGTACCCTTTTCCACTGACCTAAAAAAAGAACAACACTGTTCTTCAATAATTACTTTAAAACCAGCTCAGAAAATGTGCTGCTCTTGACTTGTAGGTTTAGAATAACTTTAATATAAGAGGTTTTAAGACATTCAATTAAAAACTCCAGAGAATATATTTTTTCAGAACTCAGTGCCATAACATATAACCAGATGTTATGTGTTGTTACTTCCCTAGTGCTTTAACTATAAGAACATGTTTTATATGAAGAGTTCAGGTTGTATTTGTGTACAGTTTGGTTCACTGCCCATAAATTTTTGTAAGATAAGGTGACAAGAGCGATCTAATGCATGAGATGGAGAGTCCCGGGTTTCAAGTATCTTCCTTAACCACAGCCTAGTTTAGGTTTTTTGTTTGTTTGCTTTGTTTTGTTGTTGTTTTAACCTCAGAAGCAATGTTATTGAAAAACAAGTTGCAGATTACTCGGGAATTATTTCTATTTACACACTAAACTGTTTCCTAACTTAGATATAACTGCTATTATATATTGCCATTCATAATCCTAACCATGAAATAAGCTACGTGGGTGCTTGCTCTGTCTTACTCAATGTGTAACAACAACACTGTAATTCTGGAAATAAACTGAGCACATAATAAATGTTACAAGCTTAAAGAGACTTGAGAAAACATTAATTACTGTGGTTTTCAAATTGTACCTTCTTGAACCTCTGCAGAAGGGAGCAGTTTGAAGGAGGAGGCCAGCAGTTGTGATTTTAAGACACCCCTCCCTGAAAGATATTATCACACATGAAAATGCACCCATATGAATAAAATATGTGAAATAATTTTATAACTTTATTGTGGAAATTGAGTGGCTTCAAGAAATTCATTTAATTCATTGCCTGTGATTCCTCAGCAATCATAATGCAGATTCAGGAATTCTTACAAAGTGAAAATAGCCTAATCCACACAATGTTCTCATAAGTGATGAAGTTTTTATGGATAGGTAACAAAATATGTTCACAAATATTCAATCAAATATTTATCAGTTTATCTTTTGAAGGTTTTTGTTTTTTGTTTTGGAGACTGTACATGTTTTTTGATTCTCAGATCTTCTGAAGGTGCTAAAAGTTGATAGGTCCTAGGTCTATGATGCCTAACAGGGAAAATGGCTCTTCCCTCATCTCCACTTTAACAAGAACAGACCAAATTTGAGCTATCTTACACATTAGACATTCAGGAAAAAACAGTGTTTGGAGTTAGCAAACTGATACAGAACTTTTTAGCCTACCAGATGTGGAAACAGAATAACGTAAGCCCCCATTTTGAAATGAGAATTCAGATCAGAAAAATGGGACATTTATGAAAGAAATGAGCTTATTTTTAGGGAAAATTATAAAGTCATCACCTGGACATTTCATTTATTCATATTCAATGCAGTAAACTGCCTTTGCTTCAGAATATGTAAATTATCTTTGGGATTTGAATGCTGGCTAGCTAAATTACTTGGGTTCTTTTTTTTTTTAAATCCAATTCAGACTTATTCTCCCATACTATATTCTTTCTCATGAGGTTTCAGGTCCCCAAGTCTCCTGACATCTACAGTCTGAGAAGGTATAAGTGCTCTAAGTTGAGCATAAGGCACATTTTTATCTATTAGAGTATAAATTCAAATGCTATATTTTATAGATAATAAATGATCTGAAATAAATTTTCAATAATTGTAAGATATCATAAAACATAGCTAGTGTAGTAACAGTTCATAAAATGACCCTATAAGATGTAAATGATTTCCCAATAAACTCTTCCTTCTTCCTCACCTCAAGTTAAGAATTTTGTTTAACACCCCTCCTAAATTCTGGGTGAAAATCTGAAATACGACTTCAATCATCTCACTTCTGGTTGTATTAAAGTAATGTGCTTGTGCTTTAAATGTTTCTAAAGGAAACTTCATTCTTTCTAGAGTATGAGAACATCATCTAGATACTCTACAATTTCTTGTGCTCAATGTTCTGCACTCAAAATTACTGAAATGTTAGAAAAGAAAATCAAGTGATCAAATACCAAGGGAAAAAATACAGATTATAGAAACAGATCCTGTATTATTGAGATATTGGGATTGTGGGACAGGGATTTCATAATAACTGTAATTGGGAAGGGAGGAATTCCATATCCATTAAGGGTAGACCATGTTCTGTTAGTTTAATTTTCCTTCAGAAAGCAATTATAAGTCTATGAAAGAAGGGAATGATAATAGGTGAACTCTGTATTTAACTGAACTTTCCCTAAGTACACATCCCAGTTCACTGTGACAAACTGGAGAAGAAATCAGGCATAAAGAGACAGAGCTGAGGAAATGGAGAATGGAGATCAGGACTCCCAGAGTGGTTTGAAACCGAGGGGGGAATCCCCAAAAGGACTCAACCGCAGATCAGTAAGTTCCAAATATGAGTGCAGATTCATCTCATACCCTTGGCTGACCCTAAACTGCAAATGTGCAGGATGAAAAAAGAATTTAAATTATAAAGCAGCATCTGAAAAGCTAAATAGCTAACCAGAGATTTCAGCAGTTGTCCAATGATACAAAGATAGAGTTTTGAGTTAAAATTTTGTCAACTTTAAAGTTCTTGGTAAACAGGTTGAGCTTTCTGCTGAAACTCCAGAAGGTCCATTACTCAAGAGTAAGAAACACATCCAAGGACAAACAACTAGAATTAATGGTAAACTGAAGAAATACATCTTAATGAGTCTAAAATTGAGCCTTAATATGACTAAAGGGAACTGCCAATAAATTAACTTTCTCTCACAATAAAACTCAGTACTCTTAAAGAAAAATAATGAAATTGAAAATGTCCAAAATCCACAGTGTACAACACAGAATAAAAATATCTAGACCTGCAAAGAAGTAGAGAAAAATGACCCCATAATCAGGAGAAAAGAGAGCTAGTGGAGACATACAGCTGATCCAGATGTTAGAATTAATAGATGAGACCTTGAAAAGAATTATTATAAGTAGGTTAAAGAATACACAGAGATTGGCGAACAAAATGAGGGAAGACTTGGAGAATTTCAAGAGAAAATGCAAAGTTTTAAAGAATATATAGAAATTCTAGATTTGAAAAATGAAATATCAGAAATTCAAATTCATTGGACATGCTTTACAGAGCACTGTACAGAAAGAAAGGATCAGTGAAATGAAATACAGGGCAATAGAAATTACTCAGATTTAATTACAGATAAAACAAAAAATTGAAAACAATGGAAGAGCTTTTTAATAAATGGTACTAGAAAACAGACATTCTAAACACTGATCTTAAATCTTCCACAATAATCAACTCAAAGTAAATCAGGGGACTATATATAAAATGCAAATCTATAGGACTCCTAGATGATAGTATGAGAAAGAAATACACATTTGTATAAGTCCATTGAATGCACAACACCAGGAGGGAATCGTAAGATAAACTATGGAATTTGGGTGATTACGATGTGTCAGTTTAAGTTCATTAATGGTAACTGAAATTTCTTTCTTTTTTTTTTTTAAGATTTTATTTATTTGAGAAAAAGAGAGCAAGCAAGCATGAGTTGGGGGAGGGGCAGAGGGAGAGGGAAAGGCAGACTTTCCGCTGAGCAGGGAGCCCAACTTGGGGCTTGATCCCAGGACCCCAGAATCATGACCTGAGCCAAAGGCAGACACTTAACTGACCTTAGCCACCCAGGTGCCCCTGTAACAGAAATTTCTACAGAAAAAAGATTTAATAGAATTTGTTTCCAGGAGACCCACACTAAAAGGAGATTCTTTTTTTCAGTCTGAAGTGAAAAAACTTAAGATATCTTCAAGAATATAGCATGTGACTAAATTAAATCAAACTTAAAAAATATTTAGATGACTATTGTCTGTTTAAGCAAATATTTTAAAAAATATGTTGTAGGATTAAAAATATATGTAGAAGTAAAATATATGACAAAAAGAGAACAACTAAAAAGATGGTAGAGAAGATAAAATTAAATATTAAACAACTGCAGTCAACCCAAAATGAGGAAATGAAAGAACAAAGAAAAGGTGGGTCTAATGGAAAACAAATAGCAAGATAATATGCTTAAGCTAACCAGGTATATAATTACAGAAAATATAAATGGAATTATACTCCAATTTAAAGACAGAAATTGTCCAACTGAATTTAGAAAAAGAGAAAGATTTTTCCATTTACATGAGATAGTTTAAGAATTAAAGACCCAAATAAGATGAAAGTGAAAGGATAGGTAAAAATGTATTATTATGGAAGAAGGAAGAAGTGTAAGAAGGAAAGGTGGGAAGGAGGAAGAAGAATGCAACAAGAAGTGTTATCAGAAATAAATATCATTTTATAATGATAAAAGACTCAAGCAAAAGGAGATAGCAATCCCAAATGTGTATGTATCGTGTAGCAGAGCTTTAAAACAGAAAACCAAAATGACAAATCAGGATGAATTTTTTAAATCTACAATCATAATGATGGGGATAGAGAATATTTGTCCAACACTGTTAACCGTCTTGACCTTATTTATATTTATATGCAACAACTATAAAATGATAAAATTGATTTCCAGTGTATATGGACCATTCACCAAGATAGACCATATATATATATATGGGGATTTATTTTTTGAGTCTTGCTCAATAAATTCACCTAAATTAAAATCTTAGTATGTTCTTAGATGAAACCCTAGAAAAAACCCTAAATACATGGCTTTCAAGCCACACATTTCTAAATAGACCATGGGTCAAAGAAGAAACCAAAGTGGAAATAATTATTTTGAACTAAGTGGTGATGGAAATATAACATATCAAAATCTGCACATGTAACTCAAGATACATTTTTCAGAGAAATTTACAAATATAGCCACATATATTAAAAAGAAAGTTTAAAATCAGCAATCTAAGCATCCAACTCAAGGTACTAGAACAAAACAAGTAAAATCAAAGAAAGTAGAAAGCATAACATTTTAAGCACATACAAAAATCAATGAAATAGAAAGTAGACCAGTAATGGAAAAAAAATCATCAAAAAAAGTTGGGTCTTTGAAGAGGTTAATAAAATTGATCCACATCAATGAAAACTGATCAAAAACAAAATAGATAAAACACAAATCACCAATATCAGGATTAAAAGGGGATATGACAATAGCTTCAACCGACATTAAAAGTATAGTAAGGAAGAAAACATCAAGAAGATGCTACCCCCACCCAAATAATTGAGCAAAAGCTGGATAAACTACCAAATCATACTTCCGAGCCCATTAGAGACCTGTGTTGTATGTAACTGAATAAAGTGAATTCCTGAAGTGCCAAGTCTCTCCAAGAAGAGATTGGACATAATGAACTATTTCACCTTTAGCAGAGCAAGGACCAGGGGCTACCATTGTGGTGGGGGGGGGGGAGGTAAAATTTTAGTGAATTCTTAAAGGAAAAGTGTGGGTTTAGCCCAAGAGTTCTGATTAATTTTGGCCCCAATCTTAATGGCAGTCGGCTCTCTGAAAGCTCTTTCCCTCAGGCCTTGCTTGAGTGCTTATAAGAAAGATTGTGGACAAAACAAGGACTAGACAGGGAACTTCTAATGACACGCAGGAAGAAAACCTGCCTCACACCTCCTGACTCTTTCGTCCCCCACGTAAAAAAGCCTTAATCTGTGGTGACAGGGATATAAAATCTCCCAGCTTCCTGGAACCTGGCAAAGATGCACTCTTTCAGGGTTAGAAACAAATGGGGGATGGTAGGAAACCCTTTCACACAGAATCTTGTATTGATAGAAAGCAAAGGTATGAAACTGCTGGGGGATGGTAAGAAACACTTCTCTGCATGAGACAACCACAGATATAAGGCTGAGTTTTGCTACCACAGGGGCATTGGGAAGGAACACTGAGAAAGCCCCAACCTTAGCCCTGCGCTCCCACCATCTACTCTAATAAATGACTACTCAGTGCCAACGAGGTTTCATGTCCTTTAATCCACAGCAAAAGTTTTATCTTGAAAAAATATTTTCAAGAAAATTTAGAGTGCTAATATAATCAGAGTTTCACAAATCTTCCTGAAACTGCTGTTTTTCCCAAGTTTGAAACTTTTTTCTGTTTATGCAAGACATTTTGAACAAGTTTTAATAAGGCATTTAAACATCTCTTCTCTTTTCTGAAATACATGTCTCTTTAATAATTGGAAGGAAAGCATTACTTTTTTTCCAACCACAATTTCAAGTTCAGAACTACATACTGAAGTTAAACAAGTGTATTCCTTGAAGATTCCTAGGTAGATGACTTCTTAAAATCTAAATCTCAATGAAAGTTTATTTGCATTCTTTGATTGGAAAAGCTTTAGGGGCTTCCAATTCAAAGTCTTTGCCTTACAACTAAAATGATTGCAAATATATTTGTGGGTTACATTGAAAAACCTACAGAGAACATTTTCCTTTAATAAGAAATATGCACTGATCTTCTTTAGAAGCATTTAGAAATCTTAACCTTGAAATGGTTAAGTAAACGGCTGATATACTTTTTTTTTTTTTACAATAAAACATTAACAAGATATATATTTTACATGAGAGAAAATATTGGGTGGTTTATATTATTATCAAATTCTAGTTTGTCTAAATAATTTTCCTAAAATAATCTCTAGTTTTGAAGATATTGAAGAGGCAGTAGCAGCATGGTAAAATGGAGAGTGCTTGATTGGAGGCCACCTGTTCTGGCTTCCTTTCCTGAGTCTGTCACTAACCAGCTGGGTGACCTTGTTTGTCTCAGCCTTTCCTCTATGCAGTAAAGCGTTGGGTTATATTATCTCTCTGGTTTCCCTCACATCTGAATTTTTTTTATGTGTTACACAATTCTTCTATTTCTGACTATTTATTTGCCCTACATTTAACCCCTTTAATGCTGTCTTTAAGGAAAGTGTCCAGTTCTACAAGCAGAGGCTCTCAAACGTACATTTGCATGATAATTGCCAGGGGATGATTATTTTTAAAAGACTCCTGGCTCCATTCCCACAACTAAAAATTAAAAGATATGAGGTTGGGCCCAGGTGTATTTTTAACTATTATCCCAGGTGATTCTGATCCAGTGGTCACAGATCCAAGAACCATAAAGCTGAGAGAAATTTTTGTTTGTTTGCTTATTTGTTTTTATTAAGTGTTAACTATTATCCAGCCAAGAGAAATCTAGAGCCAGTATTATGTCAATGGACATGGAAAGAATTGGCTTGATTTGGGACACACTGATGAAGTTTGTTGAACCAGACTTTTAATTTTTTCAAAGTATTAAAATCATGGAGATAGAGAAGGGTCAAGAATAAAGATCATGTTTTGGTCTTGGTCAACATGGTGAACAGGAAAGCCCATCATTTTGAGGGCAACAGAGGAGTATGAATAAATGGCAGGTGAGGTAGGAGGATAGTAAAAAAAAAAAATTGGTAAGTTTTGGACATTATCACCTATGGAACAACCACATGAATTTCTTCAGAAAACAAATGGACATTGAGGTTCAGTTCTCAGGAGAAATGTTTAGATTAAAAATAGAGGTTTGGTATTTATCTGAATATAGATGGCAATTGAAGTCCTGAGAAAGGGTAAAATGTCCATGAATGAATGAATAAGTTATAAGAGTTCTTTGTAAGAGACTTAAAAATAACACCTATACATTTAAGGTTGCAGATATCCATATTTAATGTGCATGAAAATCTTTGGGTGCTTTCATATCTTACAAGGGCCTGATAAAAAGAGAATCATTCTTTGTTGAAGTGGGCTGGATCCAGCAGTCTGATTTTTAACAAGAACCCCCATACAGTTCTCATATGGGGAATCTTAACCACATTTGGAGAGACACTGAATTATAGGCCAGGGAGCAGGTATTTTTCAGTATTCAGGTAGATAAATGAGTAGATATGTTTGGATATAAATATATGTTTGCTCTATAGAATTGTCATTTGATCCAAACAATTACTCTTACATGGCATCTGCTAAGGTGAAATGCTGACCACCTACGTTTATAAACTATAATCACTTTCTCCAACCACTCAGTTCTTAGACTGATAACAGAGGGTTCTATTTGTGCTGTTTGTGTGTATATCATTGCTTCCCATTGCTTTATTGGGTGCTTAGCACATAATAAGTGTTTAATAAATATTAATTGAACTGAATTATAAGAATAAAGTTCTTGGCAGATGTTGCCTTTTTCCTTTCTTTTTTATAAATATCTGTAATTGCAAAGTAATCGAGCATTACGGAATTGGAAAGCCTCGTACTATAAACATGTCACTTTCACATGAAAGAAATAAATCTTTCATTTATTAGATATGTGAACATTGTTAAGTTTCTTATCAGTAAAAGAGGATAATAATAGGAACTACTGAAACATCCACTTTTGGTAAGGGCAAACTAGGTTTTTCAGATGATCTTTACCACTGGTAACAAATTGAATAAAGTCTTTTTTAAAAAATCTGCTTGCAGGCATCAGAGAGCTAACAAGGCAGTGAAGATCTTTAAGAAGAAGGAAAGTCAAGAAGGTAAGCATGGACTTGAGGTTGCAGGTTTCTTAAAGGCTATGCCTTATCTGGAAGAAGTTTTGAAAGACAGGGAAAATGATCAGCACTTTTAAGGATCTAATAGGATAAGGAGAATGTACTCTCCCCAAAAAAGTCCCTTGGTAAAACTTTCATGCTATGGCTTAGGATAATGTAGGGCTATCCTCTGGAAATAGTGATGAGCTCGAATAACTACAATAGGATTACATTAAACTGAGTTTGCCATTGACTCTAGTCACCCACTAGAATCAAGCATAAATACTCTATGGAGAAGACCATGTCATTATTGGCCGCAAATTATTTCTAAAACTTTTCATATAAAATGTCTCATACTGAATCAAAAATAACCAGGGGCATGATGAGAAAAGACCACATGAACGGACAGGCCACAGAGATAGAAACTGATTCATAAGAGTTCTGGATAATGGAGCTATTAGAACCAGACTTTAAAATAATTAAGTTTATTACATTCAGGAAAGACAAGATTGAGAACTTTGTTAGAGTAGCAAGTGAATTGAAAATACAACTGGAGTTACAAAACTCATTAGATGAGTATGAAAGCAGATTGGATATATTTGTAGAGAAAAATAGTAAATTAAAATGTAGATTAGAAGGAAATATCCAGACTGAATATAAAGACACACACAAACATACACATACAGAGACACACAGAGAGAGAGAGAGAGAGAGAGAGAGACCAGAGGGGAGTCTAATATGTATAGGAAATAGAATAAGAGGGTCTAACATATGCGTAATTGGAGTTCAAAATGAGCCTATATAATAAAGAATCATGCAGAAGCAATATTTGAACGTGTGATGTAAAAAGAGTTTAAAAAAATTAGAAAGGTATTAAGTCTCAGATTTCAGAGGCTCTACCAATGATCTGGTAGAAAACAAATAAATACATGTATAGCCAGAAATTCTTTCCATCCCTGAATGAATGCCATTTTGCAGTGTGACCCTGTTGATCCTTCTGTCAAGAAGTGAAGTATATTGCCTCACTCTCTTTAATTTGGACTAATAAGTCCATTTGTTTTGACTAGTAGGAATATGGAAGAAGTTTTGATGTGGAATTTCTGGGGTATTTGTGAATAAGCTGGGGTTAGCCTCCACAAGGATTGGATGCCATATGAAGAGAGGCCCAATGAGCAGCCAACACCAACTATTAGACATGTGACTATCTATTCCCAGTTGAGCAATCAGGTGATTGTAGCTGCTTAAGTCATTTCAGGGGCAAGAACCACCTCACTAAATATAGCCCAAATTGCTGAGCCACAAAATCATGAGCAAATGAATTGTTTCAAGGCACTAAACTTTGGAGGTAGTTTATTAATTAACAACAGATAACTGATACAGAAATTGATACTAAAAGTAAGCAGTTACTATAATGAAAACATAAAACATGTGCCAGTAGCTTCTGAATTTGGTATTGAGTGAAGGCTGGGAAAGACAGGAGGATATACATAGTATAACCTTAAAGGAAAGGAGGAAACACTATAGGAGCCTAGAAAATGACCTGTGTCATTCAGTGGCAAGTGACACTCTAATCTGGAGTGACTTGGAAAATGTACCTAAATGAATTTGTGTAACTATCTAAGGCAGTGTGTCACAGAATGTTGAAAGTGTCAATTTGCAAGCAATGTGTAGAGGAAATACAGAGGGCTTGGGACTTTCTAGTTTGGAAAACAAAACTGTTTCTCATCCTCTATTCTTCTAGCTAGCAAAATATTCTCAAAGAATTTGCCTTAGAGCAAAGATCAAATCACTAGTGTAGCTCTAAGATCCTTTACTAAGATCTCAGAAAGATTTAGTGATAGTAGACCCTTTCAGTTAGGCAAAAGAATTCCAAGTAAGGCTTTAAGAAGCCACGTACCTTCCCTGTACAGGAATGAGTGAAGAAGCCAAGGCTAGCCTCCTTAGGAATGAGAAACCACATGATGGATGTCCAACCTATGTCTCACTTATAACACCGGACATGAGGAAGAGGTCACCTTAAACAGCCATCCCCAGTCAACCTTGTAGAGTGACTTTGATCACATAGTTATCTTGTCAGGAGCAGTAGAAGAAAAATCCAAATTGCCGACACACAGAATCTGTGCCAAATGAAAGTGTTATTTTAAGCCTGTAAGTTTTTGAATGATTGTTTTATAGAGCAATAGGTAACTGATAGAACCTCAAGTGTAGGCAACATATTATTTACAAGTAAAGAAATAAGGACATTTTCAGACAAGCAATATATGAAAGAACTCATTAACAACAGATCTCCAGTATAGGAAATTCCAAATGAATCCAGATAAAAGATAAGAGAAGCAGGAAAGATGAGAAGAGACTGAAATGGTAAATATGTGGATAAATATCAATGAATAATGACTTCAAATAATAGTAGTTATAGTGTCTTAGTAGATTAGTTAGATATGTAGAGAAATACATAAGTAGTATTTAGGTAAATAGAGGAGAGAATTAAAAATCACGATACTAATAGCAATAAGTTTGGAGTGGAATAAATGGATTTTAGTGTTCTAAGGTTCATCAATTACTGAAAAAATGGTAATTGTTCCAAGGAACATAAACTTCATAAATCAGGCATGCACATGTAATTTCTAGGGTAGCTTCTAAAACATGGCTAAAAGAGTGGGGAAATATCAAACTAATAGGGGAGGAAATTGATTGAAAAAATAAATGATCTCCCAAAAGAAGGCAAGATGGGGGAAGGAAAGAATATACAGGAGGCAGAACAAATAATGTGGTGGATTTCAACATAAATATATCAATAGTTTCATTTAAATGGTAAAATTATTCTACTTAAAAGATAAAGATTATCAAACTGGAATTAAAAACATAAAATAAAACCCAACTATATACTAATTGCAATTAACGTACCTTAAATATAACATTACATAATGATTGTTAGCAGTCAGGAATGTGATTATCTTTAGGGGAGAGGGAAGAGTAGTCATTGCAAGGGGGTATTGGGATCTTTTGGGATGCTGGGAATATTCTAGTTCTTGATATATTTACTGGTTGCGTAGACGTCCACTGTGTAACAATTTATTGATCTCTGCATTTATGTTTATGTACTTTTCTCTATGTGTTTATTTCACAATTTAAAAAGTTAAAAAACCCACACTACCTATGTTGTGGAGGTCTTATAAAGATCAGGGCTATAGGGCATGTAATGATCATGCTTGTTTTCTAGCACATCTAAAGCACTTAATAAATGTGCGTCAGTATTATTATCGTCATTTTTAATACTTTATACAATCCAAATAAAAATTCCAGTAATAACTTTTAATCTGACAAAATCATTCTAATATATATTCAGAAGAATCAGCTAAGAAAAATAGTCAAAACCTACAGTGAAAAAAGAATATAAATGATTACTTATCCTAATAAATATTAAAATATATACAATAATCAGTAAGAATAATACTGGTATATGTCTCCAAGAATATAATGAATAAATAATCCATATGTATATTTAATTAAATACATGTCATATTTTATCAGAAAACAAATTAGCATTTCAGATTTGTTGAAGAACAGATTTGTTAGAAAAATAGAATATGCATGACTTGGTGTTATGTTTGTTTCAACAGCAAATGCCTTATTGCCTGATACCCCACCCTGTCTGCTGCCCCTCCTGCTCTTTTATCAGTTCCTTCTCATGGAAAGATTCTTTTTTTTTTTTCAAAGGGTTAGTCACCCTTGTATTTCATATTTATTCTTCCCCAAAGCAGGATCTTTAAGTTAAATGTTTCCAAACAAATGCTATATCTCGAAGTTATTTTCTTTAGCATCTTAATTGTGCTCTCTTAATTAGCATTTTATTTCACATAATTCAAAAGACAACCTATTTTCTTTGACAAAAGTAGAATTGATAACATTACAGCTGAACTAGCATCTACAATGATATGGAAACAACTGGCTAATCCTTTAGTAAATAAAAACAATAGCTTAAAAAATAAAAATCACCCATAAACTTGAATAAATGCTAGATGAATTAAAGACAAGTCTTTTTTATTTTTTAGTTTTTAATTTTTTTTTAAGTAGGCTCCACACTGGGTGTGGAGTCCAGTTCAGAGCTTGAACTCACAATCCTGAGATCAAGACCTGAGCTGAGATCAAAAGTCGGATGCTTAACCGACTGAGCTACCCAGGTGCCCCAAAGATAAGTATTTTTAAGATAAAAGTGTAAATACGGTAGGAAAAAATATAGGTAGGATTTTATGTTCCCCTGAGATGAGAATAGAGGGTTTTTTTGGTAACAGCTTTATTGAGATATAGTTCACCTACCATACACTTGTTTTTTAGTGTATTTGCAGAACCATGCAGACATTACCAAAATCAGTTTTAGAACACTTTCATCATCCCTCTAAAAACCCTTTAATCTTTAACCATTACCCCCTTTTCCAACCCTGTCCTTCTCACCCCCATCACTCAGCCCTAAGCAACCACTAATTTACTTTCTGCCTTTGTAGGTTTCCCGGTTCTGGACATTTCATGTGAATGGAATCATATACTACATGGTCTTTTGTGACCAGCTTCTTTAATTTAGCATGTTTTCAAGGTTCATTTATATTGTATCATATATCATTACTTCATTACTTTATATGGCCAAATAATATTTAATTGTATGGGTCTATCACATTTTGTTTACTTATTCATTATTTGATGGACATTTAGGTTGTTTCACTTTTTTTGGCTGTTATAAATAATACTGCTCTGAACATTCAAGTATAGATTTTTAGTTACTGTACTTTTCAACTCCAGAAATTCCATTTGGTTCTTTCTTTATAATTTCTATCTCTTTATTGACATTCTCTATTTGATGCAACATTGTCCTCATGCCTTAGTTTACTTCTTTAATGTTTTCCTTTAGTCCTTTGAGCATGTTCATAATGGCTATTCTGAAGCCTTTTTCTGTCAAATCTGACATCTGGTCACTCTCACAGGGACTTTCTATTGCTTGCCTTTTTTTTATTGCTTTTTGTTTTATGGGTCACATATTAGTGATTCTTTGTTATATTTTATTTGAAAACTGGATATTTTAAAGATTTTATTTTTTATTTTTCATTTTTTAAAGTGATTTGTATACCCAACCTGGGGTTTGAACTCACAACCCCTAGATCAGGAGTTGTATGCTCAACCAACTGATCCAGCCAGATGCCCCTGAAAACTGGATATTTAAAATAATGTATTGTAATATCTCTAGAAGGTCCCCTTTTGCTTAGGTGTTTGTGATTATTGTTTTCTTGTTTATTTGTTTAGTCACTCATTGGACTATTATTATGATGAAGTCCCATTTCTTCTGCAGTATGAAGTCTCAGTTTTGCTCCTCAGAGGGCACAGGCCTGGCATGCACACATTTACCCTGGGAAGACAGTGTTTTTAGGAGGGCTTTTTGTAGTCTCTCTTTCGCCCTGATCACACCCAGCTACTAAGCTCTACTAATTACCAGCTCACATTTCTATTGTTTTTAACAACACAGTAGAACATAATTGCTCCTTAGATTGAGACTGATCCAATTAAATCTGGGTTCCTTTACTGGGGTCAATTTTGAGATCAGTTCTTGAGTTTTGTTCTTACCCAAGCCCTTCTTTGCTGTCGTTCTTTGGTAAATTTACTGGCTTCTGATTTACCTAATACCCATCATGAAGCAATCAACCTCCTCTTATTTGCTTTCTACCAAAACTTCACTGTTTTTGAGAGAACCCTTAGAATTGAGCTTCCTCACACTCTTTCAGATAACCTCAATGCTGTCTTTGCCTTTTGTATGTTTGTTTGTTTCCCCAGAGAGTATAAAAGCAGTCTGTTCTTATGGCTTACTTCTTCACCTGGGCAAAATCTCTGAGCCGTGGCTTTGGAAATGTCTGTGGGGACAGTGGTATGATTCTCTCTGAGTGATCCCCTAGATTTTGGAGAATTCTCGGTGGGGGGCATTAGCCTCTGGTATTTTAGACTTAACTGTCTTAACATGGAAACTCCACTCTACAAACGTATTGGGGCAAGAGTGATGGGGTCCCTAGTATTTTCAACTTGTCATGCCAGAGGTAGAGCCTCTGCTCTATGAGTGAGGGCAGAATAGAATAAAGTAACACTGACTTCTTAGCCATACTCACCTGCCATTTAGGTACTGCAATAGGTAGTTGGGAATAAGAAAAATGCTAAAAGCCCGCCCCTCCTGTTAAGATACCAAATCTCTCTACCAGGAGCTGGGGGTGGGGAGGAGGGAATCCTATGTTCTTAACTCCATCTGGAGTGGAGTCGCTATTAATCTGAACCCCAGAGGGGGTTGGGGTAGGTATCATGATTGAAATGTAGACACCCTGTTCTGAGTTTTACTAGATTTTCTTGAATAAGTGTTTCTTTATTTGATGTCATCCCTTAAAACCCCTTCTAGAGACTTTAAATGTGTGTGTTTTAATTATTTAAAATTATTTAAAAGTAATTTCATCTCCCATATGCCTGTTTTTCTAGGTTGTTGTTGTTGTTTTTTAAAGGTTTTATTTATTTATTTGAGAGAGAAAGTGCGCAAAGGAAAAGAGAAAAAGAGCACAAGCACGGGGAAGAGCAGAGAGAGGGAGAAGCAGACTCCCTGCTGAGCAGGGAGCCTGGAGAAGAGAGCCTGAAGTGGGGCTTGATCCTGGGGACCCTGGCATCATGATCTAAGCCAAAGGCAGATGTTTAACCGATTGAGCCACCCAGGCACCCCTAGGTAGTTTAAAAATATGACATTGAAGATAAGAAGTGATGTTACCAAGATGGTGGGGTAGGGGACTCCAATTTCTGCAACCCCACAAAGAGTAACAATTAGACAGCGATCCACAAACAAAAATAGCTCTGGGAGAGCTCAGGAGTCCAGTTAAGAAGCTTCAGAAATGCAGTGGAACAAAAATTCCAAGAATAATGGTACAAAATGGTTAGGAAGAAGAGTTTCATTTTACTTTTTCCCCAGGCCAGCACTGCTCAGTGCCAAGAGGGAATTCCCCAGCTCAAAAGAGTTTCCTGGGGCGCCTGGGTGGCGCAGTCCTTAAGCGTCTGCCTTAGGCTCAGGGCGTGATCCCAGCGTTCTGGGATCGAGCCCTACATCGGGCTCCTCCGCTAGGAGCCTGCTTCTTCCTCTCCCACTCCCCCTGCTTGTGTTCCCTCTCTGCTGGCTGTCCCTGTCAAATAAATAAATAAAATCTTAAAAAAAAAAAAGTTTCCCTATTGATGACTGGGAGAATGGAGTTAGCAAATCGTTCCCCTAGGCTTTGAGGGCACTGCATGATGGATCCACTTTGGTTTCACCTGCCAAGTTGACTCATGTAAATATAGCTGGGAACGAGAAAGAAAGACAGGGATTACCGATATCAGCCACACAAAAGGAGTGACATAGTTCCCTGCTCCTGAGAGGACCCCAGAAGCTTTTACCACTGGAAAAACCAGCGCCCGGCGCAATCACTATGCACCCCCTGCTGATTTTGCCACTGAAGTTTTTGTCCCACAGGTGTTTGCATCCACAGACAGGAGCTATATAAATCTCTCTCTGCTCCCTCCCCCACACCCTATGGAACCTCTGTGGCTGCAGCCATAAGACACCAATCTAGACCTCTCCACAGCTGAATCCCAACCCCGTGTGTGCACCCCTAGCTTGCCCTGCAGCTGTGTACATCCATGCTGCTGACCAGACTGCTGTCACCAGCCTCCACTTCTCTGCACATGCCTGAGGTGAGAGTCTGCAGCCACAGGAATGCATGCTGATGGCTAGGACCTTTGCAGCTGCTAGCATTCCTGCAAGTGGGCCCAGTCACTGTGGCAAACCTCAGCCCTTGACACTAAGTATATGTCTACAGCAGGCCACTTCAACTACACAGGCACCTGGAGGTGGCCAGTGCAGCCAAGCACATCACTGGCTCTGGCAACCACAGCTGCCTGCCTTGGTCCTTAGCAGCTTGAAATAGAGGTGTCACTGAGGAACTGACAGCCCTTGCACCTTTGCAGAACCCCTGCAGCTCTGGCTAAAGATCATATGGCTGTCGATGTCATGGACCTCAAGACCTGATCCAGTGACACATTATGTCCCCCATACCTGCAGCAGCACACACCCCTGCTCTTAGCACCCTGCACAACTAGAACCAGGATCACAGCATGCTCTAGCGTGGACCCAACCACGGGTAAAAGTCTCATTACCGAGATCAGTCCATAAAGTTTGGAAGAGGTAACTGCTTTTTCAAATATGAAGACACCTGTGCAAGCTACAGGGATCATTTAGAATCAGGAAAACATGGTATCACAAAAGAAACACTGTAATCTTTCAGTAACTTTCCCCAAAGTAGTGGACATAAATTACCTAACAAAAACTTTAAAATAATTGTTCTAAAGATGCTCAGAAAACTACAAGAACACAGATACACAGTTTACATAAATCAAGAAAACAATACAAGAACAAAGTGAGAGATTCAACAAAGAGATAGAAAACATAAAACAGAACCAAACAGAAATTTTGGAATTGAAGCATAAAGTGGCTGATGGGAAGAACTCAATAGAAAGCTTCAGCAGCAGATTAATCCAGTCAAAGGAAGAATCAGTGTGAACTTAGAGACATTATTCAAAATTATCCAGTAAGAGGAGCAAAACAAAATAAAAGAAACAACATATTAAAAGGAATGAAGAAAGAAAGTAAATCTTAAATCCTCTCACTATAAGAACAATAACAACCACCACCAAAAAGGGTAATTCTGTGATGTGAAGATTGTGTTAACCTTCCTGTAGTAAACATTTCACAATATGTCCAGCTACCAAACATCACACTGTGTACTTTAAATTTACCCAGTGTTATGTGTCAGTTATATCTTAAAGCTGGAGAAAAGATAGAAACATAAAGAAAAAGTAATACATTTGAGTATACAAGAATGTAAAATATATGTATATTTCTAAAGTTAAAAAGAAAACACAAGGAAATATTTACAACAGATAAAATCTTATCTTAAATATACCAAAAAGTTTGACAAATCTCTAGGATAAAGATTAACACTCAAATAAATAAATGAACAAAGAACACAAACTGACATTTCGTAAGATGCACATAACAAATGAACATATGTAAAACGTTTGACCTCACTAGCAATAAAGAAAAGTGAGAAACACTTTTATGTTCACAAATTTGAAAAGACAATAGATAAAATTATATTACTCAGTGAGTATGCAAGGAACTGGGAAAATATACCACTAATGAAAAAGTAAATTGACACAAACTTTGACAAAATAAACATAATATTAAAAATGTGCATTACTTTGCCATGTTACATTCAACTTAAAAATGTTAGCATAGTGTGATATATGGCTAATGGCTGTGTGTGTGTGTGTGTGTGTGTGTGTGTGTGTGTGTGTGTTGGCTTTAACCTACCCTCTTGCCAGGGTTGGTTAACATTTGTAGTTCCCTAATCAAGGATATATATTCCAGAAGCAGGTAGTTAGCATCTAAAAGCCTCTTATCAGAAACCCACGTGAGATTCAATTAATTTTATTTAAGATCAATGATAATAGCTTTGTTAATTGGCATAATTGAGGGTAGCAATGATTATTCACTGGTGAAATGAGTGGTGCTCAAGATATGCATTTGATTAGAAATATTGGAATGAGTGTTGCTCTGCAGAACATGATGTGAGAATCTGGTGTGCCCAATAGCTTATATTCCTGGGAGTGGTGTCCTGTGCTTATGCTTATAATCATTTCTGTGAGTACTTTTCAGAGCATTTTGTTGCCTGGCTCCAATTAAAACCCTAACTGAATCCTGCCCTTGCAATACTGTTGCATTTGCCTCTAGTGACTCTTACATTCAAAGTGTTATTTCAGGGCGCCTGGGTCCGTTAAGCCTCTGACTTCGGCTCAGGTCGGATGAAGCCCCGCATCAGACACCCTGCTCAGCGGAGAGTCTGCTTGGGCTTCCTGCTCAGCTCGGAGTCTGCTTCTCCTTTTCCCTCTGCTCTTCCCCCATTCCTGCTCACTCTCTCAAATAAATAAATAAAATCTTAAAAAAAACAAAAAACACACACAAAAAAACGAAGTGTTATTGGAGAGCCGGTAGGACAGAGAGTTGGCACTTGGCTGAGCTCAGTCTGAATGATTTTTTTTTTTTTATGTCTGCTTACTATGTTTTTACATGTGCAGAATTTAGACTTGAATCTTCGTTTATTGCAATTTGCTGCATTGTTTTGAGGGTGTTGAGAATAAGATCTAGAGCTCTCACCTACATTTAATTTTTGGAAATCATGGATATATTCCCAAAAGAATCTAATAATTAAAAACAAGCAAAATCACAATACTTTCTCACCTGGTAGTTCAAGTTCCAGGAATTTGTTCTAAGAGAAGTAATTAAGGATGTGTATAAAATTTAACTTCAAATTTAAAATTTAACTTATCAAAGACTTGTTTATCATGGCAAAACATACATGATTTAATGTTCCAACAGTTGATTGAGTATTGATTAATTTGCAGTATATTCTAAAATGAAATAACAAGCAGATTTAAAAATTAGGGCATAGAAAACAAGTGATAGGAAAAACCTGCAGGACACACTGTAAATGAAGAAAATGATACTAAAGCAATATGTATAATATGAAAATATTTTAGAAAACGCATAATCATGCTTATGTGGAAATAGTATCAATTGTTTAGGACAAAATGAAAAATGTATGATGGAATGAACTCTCTCATTTCTTTGTAACTCATCTCCAAATACCAGGGTTTATAAAGAGTTGTCAAGGAACAATGTGCATTAGAATCACTTGGTTTGTTTGTAAAACTCATGTATCCAAACCGTACCCCAAACTTATTAAATCAGAATATCTTGGAGGCTGGGGTGAATTAGCTAACTATGTAACAAATTGCAACAAGACACGGGGTCTTAAACTAATAAACACTAATCATTCAAAATTTTTTTTTTTTTGGTTGCAATCCAGGTACCTCTTAGTGGGAGTGTTTCTGGCTGCGGGTCTCTCATGAAGTCAAGTCAATGTGTTGGCCAGTGATTCAATTATTTTAACACTTCAGTTGGACTAGAGAATCTGCTTCCAAGCTCACTTATACAGCCATTGGTAAATGGCTCATTCCCATGAATTCTGGCAGATCTTGGTTATTTGCCATGTGCGTCTTACCATTTTAGGCTGACTGATTCTCTTCACAGTGTGGAAGCTGGCAATCTGAGAGAGAGAGAGAGAAAGAGAGAGATCAAGATAGAAGCCAGTCTTTGTGTAACCTAATGTTGAAAGTGACATCCATCATTTTCGTGAATCAATAATAGTGAATCAATAAGGCTAGCCAACAGTTAGAAAGAAAGGAATTAAATAAGAACATGAATACCAGAAAGCATGGATTGGTGGGGGTTATCTTAAAAAAATTCCTAACATGGGCTAAAAACTTAAACCTGAATTGTTAACAATATTTGTTGTTGTTGTTGTTTTTAAATTGTTACCAATATTTGTAAAGGATTTGCATACAAACCATTTACTTCCTAAATATTTTTAATAGAACAAAAAAAAAATGATAAGTAGACTCTGACTGATTAAATTAAGCCCATGGATTTGTTTCCTCTGCAGCTAGCCTTCTGTATAGATAATTGCCAGTCTTATGTTCATCTAAGATTACATTCCCTGGGGCAAAGGCCAGGATACACTTTTCAGTTCACTAAGCTTCATCTTTGTTTATCCTTAACTTTATCTTAGTTTTTGAAATTATTTCCTGTAAACAAGTGCATGAATTATAATGTTGAAGAACAACAAAAACACCAAAATCCACTTTGGAAGTCAAAACAAAGGGGCTATGGTCTACGATAAACAGATAAATCCTATGTGATTGTAATATATAACTTACTTGAGGAAGCTGGCAGAAGACAGTCTTTGATAGTACAACATGTAACTTTTTCCTCAGAATAACATATTCCTAAAACGATTAAGTGTAAATTGAGTATCTGCAAACTGCATCACATACCATATGGACTAACGTGGCTAGACATTTAAAGGGGATATTTGGTATGGTCATCTTTATTATTCACAGATTCCATTTTTGCATATATAAAATTTATTTCCAAATGTGCCTACTTGGTAAGATGTATTTATAAACCCAGAGTCAATACTTGTGGCACTTTTGCAGTCATCTGTGGACATGGAGCAGTGAAAAATTTGAGTTGCCTACTTTCCCCATTGAAGTCTACATGTCTGCAGGGATAAGATACAAGTGGTGTTTTACACCTGAAGATGACACTCTGCCTTCCTGTTTCCTATTGTAAAGCAGTCTCTCTTTTGCGGTCCATTTGCTGCCACATTTTTCTTTTTTTTTTTTTTTTAAGATTTTATTTATTTATTTGTCAGAGATAGAGCACAAGCAGGGAGAGCAGCAGACAGAGGAAGAGGGAAAAGCAGGCTCCCTGATGAGCCAGGAGCTGGATGCAGGATTCAATCCCAGTTCCCTGGGATCATGACCTGAGCCAAAAGCAGACACTTAACTGACTGAGCCACCCAGGCATCCCTGCTGCCACATTTTTTGAATTTTTGTGCTTTTTATTGGTTATTTTGTCATTAAAAGTGGCCCAAAGTATAATGCTGAAGTGCTGTCTTAGGTTCCCAAGGGCAAGAAGGCCACGTGCTGTGCCTTAGAGCGAAAAGAAAATACTTACTCTGGATAAGCTTTGTTCAGGCATGAATTTGCTGCTGGCTGTGAATTCAGTGTTAATGAATCAACAATGTATATTAAATAAGGTGTCTTTAAGCAGAAGCACACATAAAATGAGGTTTGGTATTGATTGGTTTATGAAAATGTCACCAGAGACTCACAGGAACCTATTTCTCCTAGAAGCAATGGTTTCAGTAGTCACTAATTCAGTGTTCACAGAGAGTTTATAGAATATAACTACTGCAAACAACAGAAATCAACTAAAGACTTTTGCAAAGTAAGGACTTCTTAAACTTTTATTTTTGCATTTTATATAAAGAATGTAATAAAATCTGGAAAAAGGGTGGAGGGGAGCATAGCTGATTGATTCCTAATTCTACTTCATTATGCGTAAATTCAGTGGGAGTTTCACAGCCATGTTTATAAAGGAGTCTTGGCTGGGGTGTCAGGCTTCTAGTTTACTTTGACTCTGTCTGTCAGTCGATGTCACAACCTTCATGGCAATTAACTGTGCTTTTGTGTGCTAATTATCATTATCACACTATGCGGCCATTATTATTCTGATGCCCTTAGTTTGAAGCTCAAGCATCAATCAGTCACCTAAAACAATTGCATAGAAGGAAGCTTTGGAAGGCGGGTCTGAAAGTCCTTATCTGAGCTCTGTTTTATTATACTCTGTTGCAACACTGAACACAAAGCTCTTCATGACACAATTCTTTAAAAAAAAATACTGCTTTATCCACTTGATTAGAGTGAATTTGAAGGTAGTTTTAAAAGTGCGGATAGGATAGAAGTGGTGCTTTATACCTGAAGATCTATCCAGGCACCTAATACATTAAATAAGCAAAAATTATGAAACTAAGGTCCTTTTTTTCTCATTGAGGCACCCTTGCCATTGGATGACCTTATTCAAGTCATTTAGAACAAAGAGGGTGGTGTTTTTGAGTTTGTTTAAATCCCACTGGAGGCCAGATATAAGGATAAAATGGAATCAAATTAAATGTGGTCAGAAGAGACATATTTCTTTTCCTGTAATGCTCTTCCTTTTTCCTCCTCCTATATTAAAGTTACTCCTACCCCGCCCCCCGCCCCCCCCATTGCCCAGAGGTGAGGGAAAGGAATAACATGAGCAGATAGATGCCATATCTGGAGTTTTCAGAACTGTTGAATGCTGAGCCTAACCTGATGATGTATTCTGCCCATGTCTCCAAAAAGTCAAAAGCATTTTCAGCGTTGATTTCCCTTAAGAATTATCACACTTTGTTCAGATTGGTTTAATGAGAATAAGAGGTGACCTTGTGTCCACATAGATAGTTCTATATTAAAAGACCTGGAAGTAAAACCTCACATATGTATGTAAGTAATTATTTTAGGGGGCATAATGGGGAGAGGTATTGCAGCTCTCTGCTTAGATGCTACCTAGGCTACCTGCACAAGAGAAATTTTCCACTGCATTATAATGATGATTATTTGCAAATTACATGAGCACCAGTAATTCATTCATGCACTGATATAAAGCAGGGGGACTCAGTGCAGTGGTATTGAACTTGTTGCTGGCAACATTAATTGATTCCTTTGGAACATTTCCCCCCACAGAATCCCAATGACAGCTTCCCTGAGCAAGAAACTGACACACAGCCAGGGTACCGGATATGCTGGGACACACGTGTGAGGATGTTGTCATCAAAATAAACCATTCTTGTCTCCTGGCAGGGGCTGGTTCTCCTAAGAACACTCTCCAATCCTGGGAGCTTCAGTGAGAGGCTTTCTTTCTTGGCAGAGGTGAAAGTTGAGCTTCATGCCTTTCCTGTGGGATTGAAAAATATACTATTTGTTATATTTTAAACTAGCCACTGTTCTTCTCAGGGAAATGTTGGAGATGTGCTGATCAAGCTTAGCATTTGATCTGTGTGGGCCTATTGATGAAAAGAAAAAAATTGCCTCTCATCATAATGTTTAACTGACATCCCCTCAACACGACCCAAATCTGTCTCTCCTGATACATAATGCCTGTCTGTCCAACTACATGGTAAACTGTGGAGCAGATACTAAGTTTAGGTCATTTTCAGTTTCCTAGCACCTACTAGAATACAGTGTCTAGCTTATAATAGAAATAGAAGAAGGGTAAAAGGAAAGAATGAAAACAAAACTATTTAAACTTGAAATTTGAAAACACTGTTAAGGGGCTTTGCCCTAAACCTTAATAAAACTTTGAAAATTGCTTCAATGTGGAGTTTCTTTGGTGGAATGTGACAGCCTACTTTATTCTTTTCTTTTTGAAATTTTATTTTGAGTTTAAAGCATCACTTTTTCCCTGAACACTTAAGATTACACATGTATACATAGGAATATTTTCTGGAGAATTTCTGGCTAGGCATTTTGTTCTTTTATAAATGTATTTTTACTGAAAGTTGTATGTATAATTTTAAGTGACTAGGTGCAGAAAAATAATCTGAAAGTCATTACATTATAAGTCATGGTTCTGGCAGGACCACAAAAGCCTTCAGAGTCAGTAAAAACAATTCATCTTAACTAGTTATTTACCATAGAAAATTCTTGCATTACCAACATTCCCCTTTTTGCGCAAGTGCCAGTATTAGAGAAATACACCACGTGGGCAATGGGAGGGGGACTTAAAGTCTCTCTCCAAGTTTAAGCCATCAAGAAATCTGGGGAACAATAGCAAAAACTCCTTTCTTTAGCATTAATCTCAGCAAAAAGGAAAGCCATAGAATTTCAAGTGGTGAAAATTTTGACCACACAATACACAACACACTTCTGAATTTGCCCACTGCCTGAATAGGAATGAAAAAAACAAAGAACACAAAACTGTGTGAACAAGGCAGCTGCATGTATTTGTAGGAGTTGCTTGCTTACTACAGTATTTTAAAAATAGTTTTCCAGTTAACATCTTTTCCACATAATGGAGATGTCAGTGTAGGTTTACATGATTGTGGAAATGGTCAGAAGCTGTTTATGTAGCTCTGAACTGCTGAACAACGCACAGGAAGAGTGGGGTTCAGCAAAGCCCTTGGGGCTTTTTCCCTTGAGAGGAGCCTGGGCTTCTCTTGGGGTTGCTGGAAATGCATGCCAATGAATTCAACCCGGCCGGCTTTCCTCTAGCTGTCAGACTCACTTTCCACAGGGTTCGTGAGGGTCTGGGACATTGTTGGCAATCTCTACGATTACCCTGAGGTTTGGAGTTGGGGATGAAGACAGCCATTTCTGCAAGAAAACAGTAGATTCATACTGTAGAAAGATCATGGTAACGTCATTTTCTAAAGCACATGCTTTTGAATAACAAAGCTTTCAATGTGAGCCTCCCCTTCCACACACCACAAACTGATCCTTGTACATATTTCATCGCAACCGTTTCCTTTCCCACACACATTCCAGCTTGAAAGCGCACTGAATGAGTGAGAGTCCAGGTCGGAAACGCTGCCTGTCTGGCCAGTGTCCTTCGCCTAAGGACAAGTGGGTAAAATCTTCCAAAAGCCCCCTCTTCCGGCTTCTCAAGTTCACTGTTGCCCCCCCTCCCTAACCCCCCCCTGTACAGGCAATTCTCAGCCCCAAAGCAGAAGCGTTTGTTTCCCTGGGTAGGGCGCCTTAAAGATTCCTCGAATTCCCCGTCTACGGAGGCCAGAGGTTTGGGTACCGCACAGGTCGAGCTTCCTTGTGCCTCTGTACTCGGGTTGCAAAGGAAGGTGGCATCGCTGCTACATATTCCCCATCGCTAAGCAGCACATCCTCTACGCCTCTGCACCGGAACGGGTTGTCTTCGGGTGCTTCGGGTTCAGGTGAGACACCCTTCTCCAGTTTGCGCGCAGGAGCTGGGGACCTTCTCTCCGGGGCAGGGCCGGGCAGGGCCGGGCAGGTGCAGCATCAAGGCACGCGCCTCCTCCCGCCGCGCACTGAGCATGCTCAGCCCGGCGGCGCGCCGGCTCCCACCCTCCCCGCGTCTCTCTTCTCCACGCGTCTCCGCCTCCTCGAGGCTGAGGAGCCGGCTGCCTGAACTCTGCCGCGCCGGGTTTTTTGAGCTGCCGCGAGCGCTGGGAGGGAGGAGAGCGCGGCACCAGACAGAGCACCGGGTTCAACACCAGGATTGGTCGCAAGTAGGAAGCTTTCGCCACTACAGCGGGACCCTCGGGCTGTGCCGGCGCCGTTTGGTAGGAGGCTGTAGCGGGCGCCGCGTTCAGGTGCTGAGGTAAGTGAGGCGCGAGCGGGCAGGGTCCGCTCCAGCCGGGGCGCGTGCTGCCCCGGGCGCTCCGGCTCTCGGATTTTGGGGAAAGAGCATGGCCCTCGGAAGCTGCGGTGTGAAAAGGGACTACCTGGGGTTCCCACTCCTGCAGGGCTGGACGGGGTCTGTGGGCTACTGCCTGGCAGCCTTGCGGGGTTGGCGCCCCTGGAACTGAGCGCCCTGAACCCGCGAGGAGGCAGGGCACCGACGACGCCACCTTCACCCCACGGCGACCCTTATTTTTAGTCAGAAAAGAAGTTTGTTGCGCTGCGAGGCAGCCACAGAACAAGCAGCCTAGAGCGCGTAATGCTTTAGGAATTGTTAAAATCAGCTCCTCCAACTGGTTCAGGCAATTGCCCCCTCTCCGTGCACCCTAGAGAGAGTTTCCTTCTGAGGTTGATACCCGGGGGCTCCGATTGCCCAGCTGTGGAGCCCACGGTAGAGAAAGGCGAACTTGGGCTGGTGTTTGAAGGGATTTAGGACCTAAGGGAGCAGGAGCCGGTAGCGGTGGTGGAAAGAGCCCTGTTGGAACAGACACTGATTTTGGTGGTGCCCACTGTGTGCCAGGCTCCGTGCTAAACGCCGGGGGTACAGCGGCGAATCCAGGTCCCCGCTCTTGTGACACGTACCTGGTATACCCAGGCTCTGCCCAGGGAACTTGTAGGGGTGGCATAATAATCTCCAGTAACTTCGGGGGGATTTGCAGTTTCTTTTGCATGGCAAAGACAACTGCCTTGTCTCCTCCTCGGACCCAAATAATCGACTAGATGTGCGCCCGGCACCCCGCAGACAGCAACCCGCACTCTCCTGGAAAGGAGGGCTCAAAACCTGCCTGCATTTTCTCTCTTTGTGATTCGTGTATATATTCTATTATTTATGAAAGGTGTGGAGGTGAGGGTAAAAGGACGTGGGCTGCTCAATCTTTCTGAACCAGTCAGGGAGTCTGATGCTTGAGAACATTTTGCAGCACAGCGGATTCCCAGCAAGGAGGCTGCTTCGCGCAACGCGAAGCTAAGGAGGTTGGTTGCTGGCTGGGGTCTCCGGATTTGTAGCGAAAAGATTTGCGGAGGTAGTAGTGTAGGGCGAATCAGTGTGACTGATCACTTTGGGTGAGTGGTCTGCGTGGAGGTGGGGCGGTGGATCTTGGGGTGTGTTGGAGGTTTGTTTGCAAGGAGGAGCTCCTGGGAGGAAAGCTCCTGGAACTTTTTTTAGTTTTCCTACTGAAATCAACATAGGGGCGGGGACATGTTTGTCTGAATAACTGTCTTTTAATTGCATGGGGAGCATCTGCAGCTTACCCTGATGGGAGCTGGATATTTCAAAGAATAATTCCACATAATTGATTTGTTTGGACACTTACAGTAATAATTTGGAATGTGCTTTTATTTTTGTATTTTGAGGTTTATGTCCTTTAGGGAGTGGGGTAGATTTCCAGCAGGCAGGTCCCCACAGAAGCATTTAAATTCGGGCCCATTAGCAAGTTTGTTCTCTCTGTCTCTACCCAAGTGGGTGAAAAAGAATATTGTGTCATAGAGACAGACACCTCGAGGTGATTTTTGTGGCATTTATGAGAAAATTCACATTTCACCCATAACTTTATTCTTGCTGTCTTCATCTTGATTTCATTTAAGACTTATGTGAATCTCCACAATGAGTTGTGGGAGTGTTAGATTGCGAAGAATCAAAAACAAGTTCCATGGGAATATCGTTGCCACGTTATAAAATGCTATTGATTTTTTTTTGTTTGTTTAAACCAACTTCAGCTGCTCTGGATTGATAAGAAGGGATCATGATGATAAACCTCATTATTTTTCAGTGTGGACCCTGTCAGGTTGGAGGCGAGCATGAAAAAACTAACCTTTTTAAATTAGGGACTTAGACTAATAAGAGAAAAGACCTGTTGTTTAAGGGTGCAGGTCAGAGCCATATCGAAATTTCAGCAGAGGCAGATTTTCTTTTTGGCAGCCTTTATGAAAACAGTGTTTAGTTCCTTTAACTTGGGAGACTTTGTCTCCTTGAGTCAGCTCAGCATTTCTTTTCTCTTTCCATAGTCATTTCATATTGGTGGGACATTAACAGTAAATAGAGAAAAAGCCTTTCAAATAATGTTAGCTTTTTTATCATCCATTTATTTTACTTAGTTCTCTTTCTTTTTATTATTCAGAATTAGGTCTTCTAATTATTTTCCCTCTAAGCACTAAATCTTTTGGCTAGAAGTTTTCTTCTGAAAGGTACACAGGACATCTGTTACTTCAATTTATTTCTCAAAAAATAAAGGTAACCTGAATAATTAAGCTTCTCAGCAGAAAACTCCCCTTTATAGTTCCAATTTTTCTGCCAAGTTTAACTTGTTGGGTTCTTCTTTGTTATATTCGAAGACATAGATATAATATACATTAGTTTTAATCTTGGTTTTTATTTAAAGAATTTAATCTTTTGTGAAAGCATGCTTTTATTTGATTTTAATTGAATTAGTCTGTTTCATATGGAAAGCAGGGAGATGTCTGTATACACGGATGTGGTTAAGTTTTGTTGCTTTCATTTTTCCATAACACAGTATCTTAAGTCTGGTGAGGAAGACCAGATTTATTACCTAGACTTATTAGTCTTTATTTATTTTTTTCTGTTATATACTATCAGAAGAAAATTTGGCCATACTCACTAAAATTTATTAATGTTATACATATATACTACTATGTCGATATTACTACTTATAAAATATATACGGCAAAAAGCTAAAGGATAAATAAAGCTAAAAATATGAAACAGAAGTTCTAATATTTTTATGGATTCCAGTGATTTGCTTTGCATTGCCCCTTGGGTGTATACCCCACTTTGGAAATCACTGATAATTTGGGAAGTTTTTACCTTTATTTTCTTACCTCTGGCTTTGCCACTCACCATCTTTGATATGACAGCCAGTTGGAAAGCTGCTGGAAATCCGTGTCTCAAAAAAAAAAAAAAAAAAAAAAGAAAGAAAAGAAAGAAAGAAAGAAAGAAAAAGAAATCTGTGTCTCCTGTAATAGATGGGTTAAGAGCACTGTTTCCTGGTCATGAACACATATGTGGACAGAATGAGGCAGAAGAGATGAATGTGATATAGGAGTCATCCTGGATCTCCCAACGTAGATATACAGAGGGAAAAAAAGTGAAGTTTTAACCTAAAGACTGAAGTTCCAGTGGTTAAAAAGTGAGGAAACCAGGAAGAGTGAGGAAAAAAAAAGACATTTTCCATGTTGCAGTATTGTATGGAGGGTGGAAAGATCAAAAACCTTGCAGCAGATTAATCTGAATGTGACTCTACCACTTCCTACATTCATGATATTGGACAAGATAGTTCCGTAACTTTTTTGAGTCTCAGTTTCCCTAGCTGTAAAATTGGGATAACATTTGTTTTAAGGCGTCACGGTAGGGATTAAACATGAGAGTACAGGTATAGAGCTTTCCTCTCTTAATTTAGGCGGGTTAACAGCTGTAACAAATGAATCCAAAAAGTGTACTTCTTCAAACATGAAATATTCTCATTCATGTTAAGTTCCCAATTGGATGATCCTGGCAGCATTCCTCCAAGACCTCTGTCTTCTTCAGCAGGGTCACCATGCTCATCTGCATGCATCAAGGCATTGGAAGGAAAAAGACTTGGAGAATGTTAATTGCTCAGACTTGCAAATCATACATAACACTTTTGCTTTCATTCCATTGATCAGAACTCAGTTGTATATAGATGGGTCTTCTATAAGAGAGGGTGGGGAATGTAGCATAGCTGTGTTTCCAGGAAAGAGAAGAAATAGTTGGGGGAACAACCAGCATTTCTGACACTCTCTTACTCTTTGTGATATTGCCTCCATTTTCAATAAATGTTACTTACCTTTCCTTCCCCCAACCCCTGGTTTTCCTGGCAGAAAAAAATCAGGACAGTTATAAGGAAATACTTTTCTAAGCACTTTGCCCTCCTCAATAGGTATTGTCTATGTTGCATAAATAAGGAAAACTTGGCTTAGAGAAATTAAATCATTTGCTCAACATAGCCAGTAAGTGGCAGAGCTGGGATTTGAACCAGTTCTCTGTCTCTAGAGTTGATTTTCTTAACAGCTTCATTATACTACTTGTTTATTCTTGCCTTAATGCTTTTCTTATTGTAGCCATTGGACCACTTTTTCCTTTTGTCTGTGTAAAAAAGTTGGAGGAGAATTAAAAAATACCAAAGAAGAAAAACAGATTATATCTAATCTAAAATATAATGGAGTATAATTAGATATGGTACAGGTTTATCTTGAATACTTACTTGGATCAGGTATTTAAAGTAAGAATCTCCACTACAATGCTTTTTCACTTCTGATAAACAAATTATAGAGTCTATGCCCTGAATTATAGCCTTTCTCTTAGTCTTTCATTGTGGGAATCCTTGGCTGCCATTTTTATGCTGCAGTATATAATGATACATTCCTGTTCACTTCTTAGCCTAAGCAAATATTCTTTCTGGCAAATTCACAGCTAAAATCTTCTCTAATCTTCCTTTTGATCCAAAGCATTGTTTTTCATCAACATCCCCAGCTCCCAAGAAAGAAAACTCTTCTCTTGTTCTTTCAGCCTTACAAAACTTTTTTGAGTATTTACTGCATGACTAAAGGGACTTCTGCCAATAATCCTAGCATCCTGGAAAAGAAAATGATCCCTTTTGGTCTGATCCTGTTATCTTGTCCCACTTATATTAGAGAATCTGCCTCATCTCACCTTTCCTGTGTATTTGTCCTTTGTAAAAATACCTCTTAAACAGTTTTGGCTCCAAACAGCTGCAGTAGAAATGTTAGGTGGTTAATAGTGAGAGTGTACTTTTTTGCCAACACAATTCATTTCCCAGTATTTTAAGTCATTTTTTTCTTCTTGTTCAGTATGTAATTGTTTCATCTTCCCAATTAATTAATAACACATATGTTCTTACCATGTAGGTGGGCAGATATACTTGTATGCTTATCAGTCACCTCTTTCTCAGAGACCCTGTTCATTTTCTCCTAACTTTCCCTGAACCTTTTGTTTTAAGAAATAGCCTTTATTTTTTTCCTAAATTTACCTTGCTTCCAAATTTCCTCACACCCATGCCATTTATGTGTGTGTGTGTGTGTGTGTGTGTGTGTGTGTGTGTGTGTGTGTAAGTCCCTTTTTATGACTTAATGGGATAGAAGGACAGAGAGGTTTAAACTTGCTTACTATCATATTTTCAGACTCCCAGTGAGCAGAGTCCCACAAGACCTAATGAAAAGCTAACTCTAGCTGCTGTGACAGGTAAACTCTAAATTTTCAGTGACTTAAAATGCTTCCTACTTCTTGCTCATGTGGGGTAGTTCAATACCACAGCATAGTTCCTGATTGAATGGATTCCCATGGGGTCATTTGAGAAATCAGGTTCCTTACCCTCTCCTAGCTTCATTTTCTCCTAAGTCCCTAGGGTCCTCCTTGTTCAGACAAGGTATATGGGGTGTGAGGAGAGAAATGTCCTGACAAGTTTCACAGGAGTTTTTTATAGGCCCACACTGGGAGTGGTTATCATGGCTTCTGCCCACTTTCCATTGGGCAGAACTCTCTTACTTGGCCATTTCCTCTCTGTAAGGGAAGCTAAGAAATGGAGTCACACTGAGTGCCCAGAAAACAGGTATAGCAGATTTTTCAATAAATGGTCAGTTGCAGATTTCTAATAAAGGAATGCGAGATTGCCAGCCAGTTCTCTTATTTTCCTCTCTCTAGGTATAGAGAAAGGAGTATGTGTGTGTGGTGTGTGTGTGTGTGTGTGTGTGTGTGTGTGTGTGTGTGTGTGTAGGTTATTTGCCTGGTAAATGCCTATTCCCTTTCTTCCTTTTAATGTTGGCCTTTGTTACTATCCCATTCTACTGTTTGTTTTAGGACTTTATTTATTTATTTCTTTTATTGGGGGTGGGGAGCAGAGGGGGAGGGAGAGGAAAAGAGAGAGAATCTCCAGCAGACTCTGCCCTGAGTGCAGATTCTGAAGTGGGGCTTGATCTCACAACCCTGAGATCATGACCTGAACCTAAACCGAGAGTTGGATGCTTAACCAAGTGAGGCACCCAGGCACCCCTTAAGACCTTATTTTTTTAAATTTATACATATAGTACATCATTAGTTTTTGATCTTATTTTTTAAGAGCAGTTTCAGATTTACAACAAAATTTGGAGGGTGGTACAGAGATTCTCCATATACTCTTCTTCCCAGACATTATCAGCATCACTCACCAGAGTGGTACTTATTTTACCCAGGATGAACCTACATTGACATATCATAATTCCCCTAAGTTCATAGTTTACCTTAAAATTCACTGTTGGTGTTATACTTCTATGGGTTTGGACAAATACCTGTATGATGACATATGTCCTTCATTATAATATCATACAGAGTATTTTCATTGCTCTAACAATTCTCTGTATTCTGCCTACTCATATCTCCCTCTTTCTCATTTCTTTTTAATGCTCAAGAGTATTCCATCATCTGGTTCTATCCCATTCTTAGTCGTATGGTCTGGGTGAAACTCTATTTCCTAATTAAGGATTGAAACATACTCTGCTACTTAAGAAAGAGTATTGGCTCTCCCTATCCACAGTAATTGTTTCTAGAAAGGACATGGGGCACGGTGAGAATGACTGTAGAGAAGTGAGCAGACTCCCAGTGAGTCTGCTGCTTGTTGTAAGTCAGACTCCCAGTCAGGAATCACTTGGCATCCCCCTACCAAGGCACATATAGCATCACTAAATCATAAAGTGAAAGCTCTCATTTCTTCAGAGCCTATCTCTGTAGAGCTATGGAGGGAAGTGGAAGTTAAAACGACACCCTCATGCTTAATTTTCTATTATAAGATTTACTTTGGTCCCTCGTAGATGATGTTTTCCTTTCCATTTACACTTCCCTGTTGTTTTCCCCTTTCAGGTCTGCAGTCTGGGTGCCCACCCTGGAACCTGCCAAGTGATTTTTTGCATGCCTTTGTTTTCATTGCCTTTGTGTGTGGTCTACTCTTGTCATCTTTCTTCACCATGTTTATACAGTTTGCATAATGCTCAACTCAATTGCCACTCTGTTAATCCTCTTTCAATATTGTTAAGGCATAATTTTAGCCTCTTCTGTATGGACTCCTATTGTATTTTTTTTTTCCCATGCTGCCGATATGACACCTATCATGAAGATGATCAACCCTCCTAGTTTTCCCAAGACTGAGGGGTTCCTAGGTTGTTGGACATTCATTGTTAAAACCAGTAAAGTCCTGTGCAAATTGGGACATTCATTGCCCTACCTAGTACATTGTAATGTTATTTTGTGTGTCATTCAGTACCCTGAGAGTTCCTTGAGACAGTGGATAAGGCTTTGGAGTCAGACAGATTTCTCATTAGTCCTAAATCCATTTTGCACTATCTATGTAATTGTGTCATAGCAGTTACCTACCTTTTCTAGGTTTCAGTTTCATTAGCTGTATAATGGGATGATATGCATTTTGTAGGGCTGTTCAGATAATTAAAAGACATAATAAGCTAAATCACTTAGTTCGTTGATGGACAAATTTTAGAATTTGGATAGTACCTAAAGGCACAGGAGTTTTATGAAGATTATGTGTAATACAGCTTGCAAGTACTAGTTCAGTGCCTAAATCCTAGTAAGCTTCCCATAAACAGATTTTAATTGATTAATGATATTCATATATGGCTATCTCTTGCCTAAAATATGGTAGACACCAAAGATACAATTAAGCTTAGAAAATACATGTTCATGGAGCATTAATGATGTTACCAAGAGTTTGTGGAGCAAACAAGTCAGTGAGAGTAATTAGGAAATATTTGAGAAAGACTTTTTCGGTATTTAAAACTTAAAAAAGCAGGAATTGGCTGTGAGATTAGTTTCTTTTTAGACAAGGTTTTATTTTTTCTGGGTTATATAAAGCCAGAGTCAGCAGTTTTCATGGTTTGGAAAGAGAAAATATTTTCCATATTTGGACAGGGTCAATTTCAGCTCATAACACTTAAAATATGCATTTATCACTATTAATTCAATAAAAGTGGTGCATTTCTGGGAAGGGAGTTTGGTTCATGAGAAAATGAGGGTTAGGATAGCAGAAGCACTATGATTCCATAATGATCTTGAGGTTTTAAAAAAATGCATACAGAAGTCTCTTTTGTTTATACCATAGTAAAATATACTCTCCACTTTTGAGTTGAACTTTTGTATGTAAAAATTTGTGCCTTGCACAATTGTCATAATAGAAGCCTTGATAATTCATGTTGCCTATGCCTTTTAGGTTTGTTATGGAAATTTCCAGTGAGGACAGGTGTTACAAGTGTGCTTATACTGAGCTAGGTCCAGTTTGGAGGAGAAGGAAAGTGAAAAAAATAATGACATGACTCAAATCCTCAAATATGTTTTATGAGGCTTGATTCTAGGAACATTGCCATCATTTTCAGTTGTACAAATTTGTATTATCATCTGTATTATGATTGCTTTTCAATTATGAAATATAAATATGAATATTTTTTGCCTTTAGTGACTCATTTGATTAGCTGTTAGCTAGCTATTGATTCTAGACTTCTCACAGATTAGCGAATTAATTACAAGTCCAAGGACTACTTTTACTGCATTTAATTAGGTAATGACATCCTTAAAAAGAAAATGTTTACCTAGGTCACATTTCTTTTTTTTTTATTTTTGTTTAAAGATTTATTTATTTATTTGAGAGAGAGAGACAGAGTGAGAGAGAGAGTGGAGGGATAGGGGCAGAGGGAGAGGGAGAGAGAATCTCAGGCTGACTCCCTGCTGTGCACAGAGCCCAAAGTGGGGCTCCAAGATCTCATGAACCCAAGATCATGACCTGAGCCGAAATCAAGAGTCGGCCACTTAACTCAGTAAGCCACCCAGGAGCCCAGGTCACACCTCGAATTCCTAGTAAAAATTATAATACAAACATGGTTATCTAGAATTCTTGGAACTAAGTAATTATAAATAGAAGTTTTTCTTTAACAGTAGTTTTTTTTAATGGGAATCTGTGTAAAAATATTACTTTACCTTTTAAACAGGTAATATGACTTACTTCTTGATGACACAGGATCACCATGATGAACATATAATAGTAGTTTAGAACATGGGCCTTTGATTCAGACAGAACTAGATTTGTTCTGTCACTTCCCAGCTGTGTGATCTTGAACATGTTCTTAGCCCTTCCTAAGGCAGTTTTTAAAATCTGTGAAGTTGAGGGGCACCTGGGTGGCGCAGTCGTTAAGCGTCTGCCTTTGGCTCAGGGCGTGATCCCAGCGTTCTGGGATCGAGCCCCACATCAGGCTCCTCCGCTGGGAGCCTGCTTCTTCCTCTCCCACTCCCCCTGCTGTGTTCCGTCTCTTGCTGGCTGTCTCTGTCAAATAAATAAAATAAAATCTTAAAAAAAAAATTCTGTGAAGTTGAATGTGCCTATCTTACAGAGATGCTGTGAACATTAACTGATAACTGTTTAAGAGTAGTACAGTGTTCATGGCACATTCTAAGCACTAAGCAAATTAGCCTTATACTGTAATCTTTGCAATTTATACAGCACATGGATGCTTTATATATTTGTTGAAATCCTTAATGTTATACTCGACTGTGTAACAGGATCCCATCAAGTGCAGCGGAGATGTTGATACCTCTGTCTGCTTTCTGATGCCTGTTGATGGTCATATTTGATTCACGCTTTAGTGAACTAGCCATTTCTATTTGCTGTTTCTTCCTGTGAACTAGAATAATGACGTATACAAGCCATTCAAAGTAGATTTAATAGTTTGAGTAGATTCTGAAAGAGGCTCTGAAGGGCCTTTTCATTTTTTCTCCTTATCCACACCCCCCAACCCCTCTGGACCCCAACAGACTTTTCTTTTGGTGAGAGAATAGTATGGGTGTTTCACATTTTCTCTGTTCTCAGTTTCACCTTTTCCTACATCCTGACTGAGGAACTGAGAGAGGTAAAGTGTTAACTGCAGTCCAGTAGAAATAGAAAATTACCTGCTTTGATAACATTGTCACACGTTTTGGTGATATGCTTTGCAGCAGAATCACATACAGTGAAGATTCCTGTGTTATAGGAACGTTGGCTATCTTACCTGCAGAACAATAAACTTCGTTCAAAAGTCTGTACTCTGAGCACATTGTCTTTACTGTACGAAGTCGTTCCCTTTCATTTTCTTTAGCACATTTCTAGGTTTCATTCACCAGTTAGTAGATTCTTGCTTAAAATTCCTAGTGTTTCCCCTTCATTTTTTTATTATAATAATATTTTTTTATTATGTTAGTCACCATACAGTACATCCCTGGTTTTTGATGTAAAGTTCGATGATTCATTAGTTGCGTATAACACCCAGTGCACCATGCAATACGTGCCTCCTTACTTCCCATCACCAGCCTATCCCATTCCTCCACCCCCCTCCCCTCTGAAGCCCTCAGTTGGTTTCTCAGAGTCCATAGTCTCTCATGCTTCATTCCCCCTTCTGTTTACCCCCCCTTTCTTTATCCCTTTCATTTTCTTTTAGGAACCTAATGGTCAGAATTCGAGACACTGCAATAATTCTAGATATTATTAAAGTGGTGGTAACATGTGTATATGCACTATTTAACATGGAGTTATCATGAATTCATAGTTCCAGTAACTCTACTCACTTTTATTAATAACAGTTTACCAGTATATTGTAGTTTATATTCTGAGCTATAACTGTAATCAACACTGTTTTTAAAATGTTACTGTTATGTAGAGCAGCAGTCTTCTGTTCTTCTGAATTAATAAACTTTTATAAATTTTAGTAATTTTCTTATAATGTAGCTCCTTAAATCAGTATATTAAGGTTAACTCTTGTTTTGTTGTTTTTTAAGATTTTGTTTTTAAGTGATCCCTATATCCACCACAGGGCTTGGACTCACAATCCCCAAATCAAGAGTTGCACACTCCACCGATTGAGCCAGCCAGGTGCCCTATTAAGGTTAACTCTTAAGAAAAGGAACATAATATAATGTGCATCCCAAAATGATGAATTCTGTGTTTTAGGTTAGGATTCCGTCTCTGCAGAGGGAATACACTATTTTATACGATGTAAAAGAGAGGCTACAGGCATACTTGATAATTTGGAATGATTTGATGATTGAAATATTAGTGTTAGTTATATAACCTCTCCCAGCTTTATTTTCCCACCTGTATAATAGGGATATTGTTGCAGGGTTGTGAAGACTAAAATGAATTAATCATATATACACATAGCCTAGTGCCAGGCACATAATTAGACCATCCCTTAAAATGCCAAGTTCATTATTATGATCCTATTTTTTTATACATTTATTCAATATGATACCTATGTTGATGAAACAGATAAAAGTTATAATTTATGAACTTGAAATGTCATTCTTTTAAAATACTCAGTAAAGTGATTTATGTTTTTTTCCTGTGTCTTTATCTATGGATGGATATTGTGATCTCTTTTGGCTGTGTAGAGACAGAGGAACGCAACATTTCCATACTGTGTTGTTTTATGGTTGACTATTATAGAGAGCCAGTGTATCAGAACTGAAATGTGATTAGCACTATTTGAAATTTCATTTTGGAGAAATGGTTTTGGCTATGGTTAAGAGTCTTGTTTATTAAAAAGAATGAATTACCCAGTAGGCTCTCTCTCATCTGTATTCTTTTTACTTCAGCTATAGTCTATCTTGCCATGTTGCAAAAGGAAATGCTGACATGTGATAGAGTAGAAATATAAAATTGTTTCAAGTTGCTTTCAGTCAAATATGATTGAAATTTTTCAAAAGATTTACACATTTTTTTTTATTTACAATAGTGACATTACTGAGAAATGAATTTCTGTTTCTTCTGGAGAATAGCAGCTTCTTTATGGGTGCTTTGTATTTCAAAACTTAGCAAATGTAACATAATGACTGGTGTATTATTAATATGCCTGCAATGAAGGAGTTTTACTTATTTGCAGAGAAATAAGTTACTGTTATTTTACTTCCTATTTGTATAACCTTTAAGGAATGAAATATTCTTAGTAGGTTTGTTTTGAAGGTTTCTCTACTTCCTTCTTGTATATTGTTTAGTGTGTGATTTATGGAATTCAAATAATACTTTTATATTGTTTTATTTATAATTAATCATTAACCTATTATTACTTAGATTTCTTACTTTTATGTTTATTTCTATTTTTTTTAAACACATACAAATAAGAACTTATTTACTGGTTTCCATTGTGATTTTCATTTTCTCCCTGCTATCTACTAAACTAATTCACGTCAGAATCTTAATTCCTTGACAGATTTCCATCCGTTACTTATATCCTGTAGAATCTAAGTTGTGGCTTTGCTATGGAAATTAGCCTGACTGCAGGCTTCTAATCGTTAATGCCCTAGTATTTTCTGTCATTAGGTTATTCCCAAAATGCACTATGTGCTATAGTTTTTAAGTGATTCTTCAGAGCACCAGACCAACTATTTGTGAAAGTCCTAAAGAATACACTTGGAATGGAAAAGATGGTGGAAATCCTGCCATTTCTGCCTTCTTAGGCTTTCAGATGTTAGAAAGAACTATAGAAACATCTTTACATTGATGGATTACACCATCCCCAATTACTAGAATCACCTCTCTGAGTAAGTTAAGGGAGTAGGGGCTGTTTCCTTATATCTAAAAATGATATAATGAATTGTCCATCGATTGAGTTTTGTACTGATCCTTGATATCTCATTGACTAAGAACATCCATTCTAGCAGGGCCTATGTATACAGTCTAAGTATAGTGTCTGTAGTTCAGAATGGAATATCATTCATAGAGGAAGTTTGCCCAAGACCTTGATAACCATTATACTCCATAGATAGGCATTTCCTGGGAACTTGTGAGAAATGCAAAACTTTGGTTGCCATTCTGACTTACTGTATCAGGATCTTCATTTTAGCAGGTGTATTCATATTAAAGATTGATAGGCATTGATTTACATCATATTCTTAACTAACTAAACTAACTGGTTACCTGCTACTGGGCCTAAGTGTGAAGTATATACTCAACATACTTAATTATATATTAAGGACCCAATACTACAGGAATAAAGATAGGTACAGTGAAGTTTGTCCAAAGGATGGTCAGAACGTAGTAGGGTAGATATCTCGCGCGCGCGCACACACACACACACACACACATTCAGAAATTCTGGTAGCATATGGTCAACATGAATGAGATAGACAATGAAATCATTGTATGGAAGCTTTTTCATTTCTTAGGAATATGTTCTCATCATGTTTTTTTTGAAGCCCTTAGTGGTGGAGTATCTCAAGCCATTCTTGCTTATGCTGAGATTAGGAACCTCGAGTACAATATCTACCATTTTACCATCAGTGTAATTGATGAGCCTTTAGTGAATTTCTGCATATCCAGTTTTAAGGATAAACTTCGTGTGTGTGTGTGTGTGTGTGTGTGTGTGTGTGTGTGTAAAGACATGTTAAATATGCTTTCAAGAAGCTTTTTGTTTAGTATGAAAATTCAAATTACAGCATGATATGGGATATTACGGTGCCGGTTACATAGAGATTACGGGGAAGAATTGATAATTGAGATAAAGTAGAAAGGTGGATAGTATTTGCATGTTGGGTTTGGAAAGAACACTTAAGAAAGAGATATAGTGTGCACAGTGTTATGGATCATGAGGGAAAATAGTGTCTTCAGAGAATGACAAAGAGCTGGGTAACAATGGACCTTAGGGATGTGGGAGTATGGCAACAGAGTCCTTGCATTATACAATTTCATAGGCTAGAATGAGAATGATGCCCCAAGAATTGGGCAGAGGACAAGTGCATTAGTTGTGATAGTAATTTGTGTATCATAGAATCGCGTGAAGTAGCGTCTGTAGCATGTGAGACAACTTGGGGGATAAGAGAAAATTGGGCCATATCCTTTAGACCATAGAGAGACATTATAAGATTTTAAAGGGCCGGGATGACATCAGATTGTTAAATTTGAAAGATCCATCTGAATTCAATGTGAGATCTGAATGATGTGTTTGGTTGGCGTGGGATGTAAAGTGGTATCCGTAACTTGTCTAGGCTTTTAGATGTATCCCTGCGTGATTATGCAAGGATATGATTAGTTCTTATTTCCTATTCTGGTTCATGTTAATTATGTAGGATAACAGTAAACTGGGTACAAAACTGCATTTTCATTTTATTTATATGAAATATTTATACTTGTTTAATGTATTTCATATTTAAATTCAGTATGCATAGGGATTAATAAGTGATTTGGGGCTTAAATTAGAAAACTCAGAAAATGAGCAAACAACAAAAGTTCTTATGCATATGATGAAAAAAAATGCATCTCACAGGTAATTAAGTGATTTTATATTGCAGTATGAAAATAATTGTCTCATGGCTGTAGGTTACCAAATGGACAATTTCAATTAAGTATAAGACATTCTTTTTTTTTTAAATTTAAATCCTTTTTTATTTGAAATGTCAGAGGTTTACATGGCAAGGTGTTCAGGGCCCATTTGCTTATCCACCATATTTTCTGGCTTCATTTCATATCTTTCTTCAGTGACTGAGATGTATTCCTTTGCTAATAGCATTTGCTGTCGTAAGACGTTGTTGAAGAGAAATTAATGCTGTTTGACAACATTGAAGTAATAACCATTGATAGTGTAGTGGACATTTTTTTCTCTTAATTCACAGGAACAAGTTCACCTTCTCAACAGCAAAATTGCTTTCAGTATTCATGGTCTTATTGGTCGATAAATCCCAAGCCCACCCCCCACTAGGAAGTGGAGGAGGAAGTTTTTCTGGTGACTTTCTTAGCCAGGCCCTTCCTCTGCCTCAGTATACCAAATGTGCAGGCATGTGACCTGCACCTCTGGATGTTTGGATTATCAGACTCTCTCTCCTCATGTGGAATCTTGAGCTCAGTAATGCCGGATGAAGAAATAGGAAGGTTTATTTATTTACTTATTTTTAGTTTATTATTTTCCTGGCTAAACTCACCAGTGGTATCTGCTACTGGGGAGTTTTGGAGATGCTTGGTTCCCTGTTTCTCTCTTCTGTCTCATCATCTGCCCAGATCCTTTTGATAGAGTCCTTTTTTCCTTAGGTTTTCAGCGTTGGTTATTCTTGCTTGCTACTGAAGAAATGTAAAGAAGTTCTCCCAGTATATGTTTGGAGATGCTTCTTATTTGCCATCTGCCTTATAATGTTATCCCTTTATCTTTCTGTTGGGACCTTGTGCAGCACAGACACATACATTAGCTTTTCAAGGTGCATCACTTTTTAGTTGAGGCCTTTCCAGGAATTGGAAAAGTCATCCCCTTGAATAGCCTATGGCATTTCCTCAGTTTATAGTAAGTACTCTGATTCCAGGGTTCTGCAGAATAGGGAAAGATGGCTGAAATCTCTCTGCCTTCCTCTTTTCAGGTTTGGGTAAGTGGCATTATTCAAAAGGGATTCTAATGTCTCATGCGACCACAGCCCCACCTTGCTTCTTCATTAAGCCTGTGTCTTCTCTGAATAATTCACATAAGCTGGTACCTTCTGATATTTCGTAACATGTGTAGCTGAAAGTTCCCATCTTGGTCTAGCTGATACTTAATGTCTTTTTTGCAAAGATGTTTCTGGAGCCTTTATTATCGTAGTAGGGGGCCAAAGCTTAGCTTTTTGGGCCTAGCCTGCAAACTTGTTAACTGGATCTAGAAGTCTTGGTATTTGTACTGTTAGACTTCGTCTTCATCCGGGGTGTCTTATAGTGGCCTTATAGCATGAATGTGTCTGAGTTTAACTCAGGTCTGGCATTGTTAGTTGGGTTGTACCCCAGGCCAGTGATCTTCTAATACTCTTTTATATATAGTCATTCATCACTAAACTCTTAATGACTTTCTGTTAAAAGCAAGGCATTGCAGGAGGCCTATTGTTAGAAATAAAGACCATTCCCTATCATTAACTTGGAAGTAGAAGAGGGGGCCATGTTTATGAGATTGAGTATAAACTCTCTGGGGTAAGTGCTACAAAATACGATCCTGAGAAAAACCTTGGCACTTTGGAAGAACATAAAGATTTGCAGCCCCACTCTAGAGGTATTGAATCAGAGTCTCTGGGGGATGAGGTTTAGGAAGCTATATTTTGAATACACTCCCCATGTGATTCTGATGTTCAGCCAGGTTTGGGAACTAGAGCATGTTCTGCAGAACACTAATTCTTCAAGATATAAATAGATTCCCTTCAAACATTTTTCTTAGGAGAATGAGCTTAGGAAATTCTGGATTTTTAAACAGTTTTTTTTATATTAGTACATCTCAGAATCTTTATGTGCTTTGTGAAATACAGGTTTCTGAAATTTATTTGAGTAATGTTGTAGAGTGTTTGGGCTCCTTTAACAGAGTCCCATAGACTGAGTGCCTTATAAACAAAGGAAGTTTATTCCTTACAGTTTTGAAGACTGGGAAGTTTGGGACCAAATTGTTGGCATATTCAGTGTGTAGTGAGACCCCACTTCCTGGTTCAGGAACAACCATCACTGTAATCTCTGGGGTCTTTTTTATAAAGGCACTAATGCCATCCATGAGAGCTCTGCCTTCATGGCCAAATATCTCCCAGAGGCCCAACTTCCATTTATCATCACATGGGGGATAAGGTTTCAGTTTTTGAATTTCGGCAAACTTTCAGTCTATGGCAACTAAGAAACAATTCCTGTCTTAAACATGGAATGGTTGTAGCTATCAGCCCTGGCAGCTCATTAAAATCATTTGGTTTACTTGGTCTGGAATAAAGGTGGGTTCTGGGTAATGGAATTTTTAAAAAGCTTCTGAGATGATTTTATTAAATGCAACATGGTTTAAACTACATAGAGTGAAATTTTCTTTGGAATGTGGTTTAGGAAATTTTGTTCTAATGTGTGTGTTTCATATCACCCAGTTTTTTTATTGTTTCACATCTATCGGGTGGTTTTACTCAATTTATATATGTTTCATGCCATATTTTTTGGTGTAGGTTTTCAAATATTTTTTTTTCTGATTATAATAGAAACCAGCTTTTAAAAAGAAATACCCCCCATCACTGGAGACACTCCATCGGGGGGGAAATATATATATATATATATATATATATATATATATATATATATATATATGTTGTCTAAGTAAATTTTAATCATAATGAGTAACATTAATTGAATACTTAACAATGTACCAGGTAAGTTGCTAAACTCTTTTATTATTTTATCTCATTTAAACTCATGATCGTTTTATGAACTAGGTACTGTGATGACACCTAGGTCCTAGATGAGAAAACTAAGAGTCAGAGAGATTAATTAACTTGATTCAGATCATGCAACTAGTAAATGTCAGTACTGATGTGAGATCCCCAGTATGCCTGTCTGTAACCTAAAGCTTCTAACCAGTTTGGAATCCTGGCTAAGGAAGAGATTTTTATGTTTGATGATAAGTATATGGTTAAAAGACATCAGCACATATGTATTGCTTTCAGAATTATATTTTATTGCAGGGATGGTAAATCTTCATAAATTATAGGGGTTTGGGAAGGTATTTCAAATGTTGAGAACCCTTTCTAAATAGGAAGATTTTCAAACAAACACTGGCATATGCGTGTAAACAGAATTTTTGTAGTTATAGTAAATTGGTTATTTGCGTATATAAATTATATGTTATATTAATTATTCTGAATGTATATGAATACTCAAAATTCACTGTATAAATATATTTTTCATAAAGATAGGCTTCCAAGTATTGCTAAGCTTCTAGAAAATACTGAGTTTGATAGATTTTTGTTATTCTGGCTATAAATTTAAACAAAGGGAAAAGAATGATTTTGACTATTGGCACTAAAACTCGGTGGATTTATGTATGGGTTCAAATGCATGCTTATTAGTCACTCAGAAAATGATGTTTCATTTTCAAAGTACATGCCTTTATATCTTGTGATGACATTTATAAAAGGTTTTCAGTTGTATGTCTTTCATTTTGCCAGAGAAGATAAATTGAGTAAATATTAGTGATAATGTGGGATCTTCTTAATAAAGTATAGTGGCTAATCTTATGTGTCAACTTGGCTAGACCACTGTCCATATATTTGGTCAAACACGTCTGGATGATACTTTGAAGGTTTCCTTTTTTTTTTTTTTTAAGATAAGATTAACATTTAAATCAGGAGACTCTGCATAAAGCAGATCATAATATGGGTGGGCCTCATGCATGCAGATGAAGGCCTTAAGAATAACACTGACCCTCCCCAAGGAAGAGGGAATTCTTCCAGCAGACTGCTTTTGAACTCAGGCTGCAATAACAGCTCTTCCCTGTGTCTCCTGCCTGTAGGTCTCCTGCCTAGTCTACAGATTTTGTACTTAACAGCTTCCACCATTATATGAGCCAAATTCTTAAAATAAATATCTCTCTGTCTGTCTCTCTCACATGCACGCACACACACATGCACTCTCTCTCTCTCTCTCTCTCTCTCTCTCATACACACACACACACACACACACACACACACACACTATTAATCTGTTTCTCTGGAAAACCCTAACTACTACCTGAAGATTCTCTCTGTTTCAAGAAGGTTCTCCCATAGTTTTTCAAAGGATTTTACTTGGATGTCCTTGTCCATAGAGTTGTCATCATATTTTTGCAGAATGAGGAGCAGTAGATGGCATTGGATTCTGCTATCTCCAACACTGGTGATATTTTCCCATAAATTGGGCGATTTCATAAATGCCATATAGAGTCAATGGGAGCATAGAAAGTTCAGAATGGAATTTATTGCTCCCTACAAATTTGTGGTATTAAAGGTTTTCAGATGGCTTTGGTCTTCTTGTCAAAGTGGGATAATTTAGAAAAATATGAGTGGACTGTCCTTTTAGAATTAATTTCATTCATCCATGGAACCTATCATGGGTACTTCTAAGTGCTAGGGCCACATTAGGTCCCATGGGTATAGAAAAGAAAAATGCCAAAAATAGGGGCACCTGGGTGGCTCAGTCGTTAAGAGTCTGCCTTTGACTCAGGGCATGATTCTAGAGTGCTGGGATCAAGCCCCACATCGGGCTCCATGCTCCTCTGGGAGCCTGCTTCTTCCTCTCGCATTCCCCCTGCTTGTGTTCCCTCTCTCGCTGGCTGTCTCTCTCTCTGTTAAATAAATGAATAAAATCTTTTTAAAAAATGCCAAAAATAGATCCTGCCTTCATGGAGCTTAGAGTCTGGTAGGGGAGACTGTAAAAAAAAAAAAAAAAAAAAAGAAAAAGAAAAGAAAAAAAAAGGTTAATAAATACTTAAAGTAAAAAATAATTATTAACGGAAAAAAGTGTTCTGTAGGAGATGAGGGTGCTAAGATGGAGAATAATGTCATAAGTATCTATCTTAGATGGTGTAGTGAATTAAAGGATTTTTGGTGAATGTGAATTTTGAGACTGAAACTTGAGAACACGCTAGTGCTACAAACAACCAGAGAAGAAAGTTCCAGATAAAGAAAATAGCATGTAAAGAGAGAGTAGGCAAGGAAGAGGTTGATTCATAACTTAAGTTGTTATGTGTAAATGATGAAGTTGTCATTGGTCAGGAAAGCCTTAGACTAAGCTGAGTGAAGGAGGATGTTGGGAGTGAAGGCTATGAATAGAATGATGTAGGGAAATGTAACACTGGGAAAGTGAAGTTAGGTTAGGTGGATTCAAGTTTGAAAGTATTATAGAGAAAGCTTGATTTCATACTTGACTAGTTTTTAAATATGTTTAGCTTTCATACTATTTAAATCATACATGAGGCATCTAGGTGATAGTAGTTTTTTTAGTATGAGTATGACTGTCATGAATGTAGGTTACTATCTAAGGCTAGCTCATGGATACTTGTCTAGATCTTAAATTATAGAGTCATATTGTTGGTTTGGAAGGCTCTCGGTACTCAGAGAGGCTATCACAATATCTCAAGTTTCTTGAAACTCTAGGCTTACCAACTTTGGTATTCTAATAGTATGACTATCTCTTGTGTTCTTTTGTCTTGTCTTTTTTCCTCTCCTCTCCTCTTTTCTCTTCTTCTCTCCTCCCCTTCCCTTCCTTTTCCTTCTTCTCTTCTCTCTTCCTGTCTTTCTTCTTTTTATTCTCAAGTCATTACCAAATGCCAGGAAGTCATTACGGCATTGGGTATGGTGAAGATATCATTTTAACTCTGTCCTCCAGTCCTGTAGAATTGTAAAATAGTTACTCTAGAACTTGTGCTATATAAAAAGCCTCTCACTGAAGAATTTAAGCAAATGTCAAATGTGTAACTTGGAAGAGATTCCATTTCATAGTTTGAAGAATTCAACTGTATTGTCTACACTGTTGAAATGAAGAGTTAAGGTAATTATCCATATTATTTAAAAAAAAATTCTGATGGTGAAAAAGCAGGGTCTGGGACCTTGATTTATTTGGACTGGCTGTTAATGTTGTTTAATTTCCCTGGATAATGTCTGAACTTTCCATTTCAGTTTGCCTTTATAACCCTTTGTATTTTTAAATTATTTTTACATAGAGGTTATGTGTCTATGAGTGGGCATTTTAATAGCATGCAAGGGTATTTGGTCAAAACAAAACTTCCTTTCTATCATCTTCTGATAGCTCTTTCTCTAGAGTCATTGTTACTTTTATCTATTTATCTTTCCAGGGATGTTTACTATAGATGAGCTGTGTATGTTATTTCTTTAATTGAAAGAAAAATCTGAATATCTATAAAAACGATGACATGGAATACCTTTCTTCACTTAAAGATGAATCTTAGATATCAGTCCCCATTATTCTACACATAGCTATCTCTTGCTTGCCAATGACTACTTGGAATGTATATTCCCTTGTACCAAGGTCATAATACTAGACCTCTGCTCATCATTATTTATGTTCTTTACAGGCCTTTGTTAGTAAAAACATTAGTTTTGTAGACATATGTGAATATATCTGTAGAATAAATTCTGGAAAGAGGAATTGGAATTCGTCAGTCCAAAAGTAGTGCATTTTGCGTTTTTGACATTTATAGTTATTTCCAGATTGCCCTCCAAAGAAATGATCACAATTTACATTCTCCAAACAATGTCTTCATAACTTTGGAATTGATTCAGTAGCCCCTGGTGATTAGCAGAAGTTCGTTCCATAATCTGTCAACATTAGTGATTTTCACAAAGCCTCCAAGTGATCACATACCCAGGCAATGCAGCTTATATTAGGCATTCTTGTACAAGGTCATGGTTGACTGTTGTGACATAGCTAGACCTGCTTTCATGAGTGTTTCCTCTTTTATTTTGCATCATTACAATTGACCATTCAGAATCACATAGATTTACTAATCTTTATGCGTTAAAGGGGTCCTTTCTGACCAGTATCCAAGCAGTTTTAAATAGTGCTTTGGCTAAAGGGTCCCTTTCTTGGTTGATCCAGCTACTGTGTCACCACTGCTTAGAGGGATGGTCAGATATGTCTTCTTGTACCGAATCCAGCAGTGCTATGTCCCCTCACACCACCCACAACCTGTTTTTGAAATGACATCTCACAAGATTTATTGAGATGCTGTAATTTTCTAGCACTGCAATGACTGTAATTAGTCGCTGACATATGATGATTTATTACTGGAGGTTTTCTTAGAAATTTACTTTGTGTTTTGGGGCTAGGGGGCGAGTGGTGGAGTTTCAGATTTATAGCTCTTGTCCTGCACCACTTAACACATCAAAACTACATTTGGGATCACCAGGCAACTTGACATCATCCTGACTCTGTCTCCAAGTAAAAGTGAAATGAATAGCAATTGAGAGTGCCGAAGAAGGTACATGGCCAGATTAATTCTTCTTGATTAGGCCCTGGTGAATTTTTAAATATATAAACAAATGAAAAGACTTTAAGTTGTGGGCTGGCCAAAACCAAGAATCCAGGAAAACTTCTAACAATTCTGTAAAGACAAGCCAGAAGACAAAGTCTAGACTATCAAAGCATGAAAAGCAAGAGGAATCTCCCTGTGGCAAGGCTTGCACATAGAATGAAGCTTAGAGGGAGGTCACTTACAATATTAGGCAACATATCCTGTCTCAGAATGTGCCAGAAGAAGTCAGGTAAAATGTCCTGCCCAATGAAAGATTTTGGAGAGGTGAGGTAGTAAGGGAGAGGAGAAGGAATTATCCAAGAAGTATGAACAGTATAGTAATGAGAAAAATGTCAGTATCAAATTGCACTCACACTTATTTTCTCACTCCCGTTAACCATGCCATTAAAGTAATCTTGGAATGTTGTTAAAATGGGGCATTTTTAGGTAATAATGGCTTGGTAAATAGAGGATTCTTTTGGAAGTCTTACATTCCTCAGAGCCATTGTCTATGTAGATTTAAGACTTCTAGGTCCCTGAGTTGTTTTTTATGTGTGTGTGTTTTATTTTTAAAAAACCTATCATGTTTAGGATTTGGTTGTGGCTGTGTTGTATCAGAAGCCCTTCCTGTAGTGTTATCTTATTATGACTTCTTAAGACCTGTTATTGACTACGGGGCTGTGAATATAGCCATTGGAATATCTGAGTATTAAACACTTCACTGTCTTTATGGAGTGTCCACCAATGCACATGGTTTTATTTTTCTTTTTTTAGGGAGCTCACTGAGTTCTATCTAGTTAGACCCCTCAGGCTCTTATGAGATAGAATGGAAAATGAATACTGCATCTCTACTGTGTTATGATATTTTCTTGTCCGTATCTGCTATTAGAGTGTGCGAAAATTGACTGTTTCCTTTGTGTTCCCAGCACATGGCACATTTCAGTGTGTCACACAGCCCCTAATATTAAAATGCTCAGTAAATCTGAGTGAATTCTACTTTTGGATTCTTTATCTGACACCTTTTCTTGTACTTTCTGGGCAATAAGATGTAGAGATCTGGGTTTCTGGTAGATTTATGCTTTATAATTAAGAAATATTGATTTAATAATTTTTTTGTCCTGTGGGCTTTATTTAATCATTAACTAATAAGATTTACTGAGTACCTTGCAGTTCTATAGCCCTATACTTGATGGTGTTAGCTCCTTAGCACATAATTGTTTTGAATGGAATGGTAATTAGGTTAATTAGATATACAAAACTAAGTGCTGTGTATGAAAAGATTGAGAGGAGGAAGGGAGAATGTAACTTTAAACATGGTCAAAAACTCATCAGATAATAGCTTTCTTTATTTTAGATGCGCTTTGTCCTCCTTTGGTTGAAAACAGTGATGACTTATTTAGATTGGGTTAAGTAATGGGGGCTTATGAGAAGGTGAAATACAGACATAAAGAAGAGGGAAATATCTTCTACATGGAAGGTTTGAATGGGAATTTTGGGAAAGCGACACAACCATGGTACACCTAGACCTCAACCAGGACAGGCAAGTTCAGGACTAGAAGGTTATTGTGGGATCTTTCGACATTTACCTCATTGAGAGCATTAAGAGTTTAAGGATCCCTATTCCACTGTTGTACAGTTATTGAGATTTACCCATTCATTCTATCTTTCTCATTTTTGTGGTCTGTGCTTTTTTTTTTTCTCCCCCCCCCCCCCCCCCGCCCTTTCCAAGTGAATTACCTGTTCTTTTTTCATGAAAAGACTGAGAACCAGTCTCCAGTTCTGGGAGCAGTGCCCTTGCTAGGGGCCACCTGGTAGAGTACTGCTTTGTGATCAGCTACCCTTTACCAGGTGTCCACCACAGTCCGGATATGTGTGGCTGAGGGGGTCGCCTTCAATTGAAAGAACTCAATATTTGATCAAATTAAGTGAAGTAAGTGAGAAAGGGATTACATGATCCTGATATAATGGGAAATTCAGGTTAATTTAATTGTGTAATAATAATACTTTGAGAACAAGTACATGATTGAAACTAGTCTGTTTCCTCTATTCACTTTTTTAATTGATTGCTAGAAATCAAGAACATTCCTAAAATATCAAAGAAATTTCACGACAGATAATTGGATTCTCTTAACTTTTTATACTCCTGTCAAGTGTTCTCCATAACTCCACCAATTGTAGAAGGATCAGAATCCGTCTTGGAAATATATGCCAAGTTCAGTTCAGCTCCTTAATGCCAACAATTCTTACACCTACGAGATGGTAGAGGTTTGGGCTAAATGGAGCCACATTCATCATTGTTGTAGAACTCTGCCAGTGCTTAAAAGGTGCTACAGGGAATTATAACTCATGCACTGAATTAAAAGGTTGTAAGCTCCACTGGTGTAGCCAAAAGCAAACTCAAAGTTGAGTGGCATCAGCTCATGAGTAGAAAATTACTTGACACTGAATTTTGCTCTGCCTCTGAATGCCATTCTTTCAAGCAGAGGAGGGAAAAGTTGAAGTCTATGTTGTTACAAGATGTTTATTTCTACATCCCCATTTCTTGTTCAAATTGAAAGCTTTTGCAGAGTGTGTTTCACTGAAACCCTTAAAAGAAAGTGACATGTTGCTACATGGGAAGACAAAGATAGAGTCTGTTCAGTAATGATTATGCAGTCAAGGCTTTATCTACTTGCCGATAATTTGTGGTTTATTTTTAATCCTCTGCCAGTTTCTTTCCTCACTGTTGCATTACCTGCTGATTACAACCCTGAGCCAATCAGTCACTGTTGAATACTTGGTGAATTTTACTTTTTTAAATTGGCTAAAAGAAAATACGTATTTCAAAATGGACATTTTAATAGTAGCTAATACTTATTGAATACATATTATGTGGCACATTCAGTATATTAAATTTAATGTTCACAGAAACCTCACAATGGAAAGAACTGTCATTATTACTGTTTTCCTAATGAGTGGAGTGAGGCTTAAAGAAAGTTAGCAAACTTGTCAAGGTCTCAAAGACAGTGAGTGACAGAGTCAGGGCTTAGACCCTTGAAAAACTGGGTCAATATATACATCCAGTGTTGACATGATCACATTCTGAGGACTGTGATGTATATACCGCTTTTTATCTCCCAAACACATACTATCATGAAGAGGTCAGTTTGGAAAGTGATGACATCCAAACCATGAAGAATTTAGGATATTTAGCTTATAGTGATGGAAATTCAGTGCAAGGGATTAGAGTAGATGTCCTCAATTATACAAAAGGCTCTTACAAAAAATTTGTAAAAAATTTACAAAAGGTGGAAGAAGATCTGTTTTGCATTTACATAGAGGTAAGAACCAAGACATATTAAGGAAATCACAGGGAGGCAATTGAGTGGAATGGTCCAAAAATAAATAAGGTGTCTCAACATGTATTGAGACATCACTAGAAACATTAAAAAATAGGCTGGATTTTGGTTTTTTAGAAATCTTAAGTCAGTGGGTTGATTTTGATGTATTATAGAGAATCATTATCCCAAATATACTGTATGGAACATCCAGGAAGTACAAACCACAGATACTGGGGAAATGCTTCTTTTGTCAATCCATAATATGTATTAGAACAGTAAAGGCCAAGAAATTAGGAAAACAAAATAAAAGAATTTCTCAAACTGTTTATTTAACCCTGAATTTCTCAAGATTTTAAATTATTATTATATTAAAATAGCACAAAACTCATCTTGTGGCAGGGATTAAGAGCCCATATAACATTGTTTGCAAATACTCATCTAAACCTACATATGCAGAGATCTTCTTTGGGTGTTGAATGTAGCCATTTGTAATGAGAAACAAAAGAACCTTTGGCCTTATTGTCAGATTTATGAGAAGAAACCGGTAGTTTTAAACAGTGTGGAGGTGGATAAAGGAAAGTTATTTTAGATGCCCTGTTTTGAATTCTCTTGTATACTTGCAAATAATCGAGTGTTGATGGCATTAAATTTCCTTTAGCAAACATGTAAAGAAGAACGTGTCTCTGGACTTTGATTTTAATTTCTTATAACGGGTCTTATTTTCCCTGGGTATGTTTCTACTTAAAAACAGATGCTCTCTGAAAAATTCATGAAAACTGAAAATATGCTGAAGACTTTGGAGAGAAGCTCTTCACCCTGTTATTAGATTGTTTTTAATGAATGGTCGTTGGCCTCATCTGTTTGGCAGTTAACTTCATGACCTTGAACAAACTTCCTGGCTTTTATAGAACTCATTTTCTTCATTTACCTATTTACTTAACCAGATTGTATGTAAAATGACATACCACATATCAGTGTTTATATAAACAGATCCTTTCAAACAAATTTCTGTTGGTGATATCATGAATGAACCTTGCAGTTTTGGCAAATAGACAAATTTTCTGAAATGAAGGTTTGTCTCAAAACTGGCATTATATGTAAATTTTTACCTATTATCATTTGCCATCTCCCAGAAACCGTTTACACTGTGGAGTAAAATATATCTGAAGCAGGGGGTGGGTGGGTGGGGATGGGTGAAATAGATGATGGGGATTAAAGAGTACACTTACCTTGATGAGCACTGAGTAATGCATAGAATTGTTGAATCATTATATTGTACACCTGAAATGAATGTAACTGTATGTTAACTATACTAGAATTAAAAATTTAAAAACTTAATAAAAAATAAATATCATAAGAATTTTTAAAAATGATCTAAAAAACTACAGTGGAAACATGATAGAGTACATCACAATCTTATTCATTATCAGAGGTGATATGCCATTCCGGTTTGAATGGTCACATGAAAATTCAAGTGCTTAAATTTAAAGATCAAATTAGCTTTATTCAGTAATTCATGATTCGGGCAGCATCCCATGTAGCAATAGAAAGAAGCTCCATAGAGCTGTAGAAATGGCAAGGTTTGTGAAGGCAGAGAAGGGGTGGAAAAAGGACATTATTAGCAGAGTATGCATTGTTCAGGCCAGGCGTCCTCCCAAGGCCAATGGAAGGGTCTGTCCTGCGGACCACCTCGCTAGTGCCGACCAGGTAATTCCGTGTTGACTGGTGAAAGGTTACATTCCTAGATGATTGAAACTGCAATTTGGTTAGAGATTAAGCCTTGGTTTGCTGCTAGGTCATTAAACACAAGTAACTCCATTTTGAGCCTCCTCTCTCCTTTTTAACAAATTATAATTTTTTTCTATTTGTCATATGCAGACTTGTACATGTTTATTCTCAACTTTACATTTTAATTTTGGAAAAAAAGAGTCTCAGAATCTTCTGTATGAAGTTAAAATTTAACCCTAGAGAAAAGATACTGAAGTGGTTTAGTCTTTTACTCTGGAGCTCTGAAACACTGAGAGCCAGATCTGACAGTATAAGCAAAAGCAACAGTCCCAGGGTGGGATTATAATTCAAACCTCTGATTTTTCCAATTCAATGTGAGTAAGAGGATATGGTATGAGTGAACAGCAGCCCATGAGAAACCTACAAGTGTGGAACCAATGGTATTTAATTCAGGTAATAAAATATAATTCTTAAACACACACTAAATTAAAAAGCCAGAAGATGCAGTTCTAATTACGTACCTTAATTGGAAGTACGATGTTTGTAGAGTAGCTTATCCAATTATATGTAAATTTGTTCCTTCAGCACAATTTGCCTATATAAGTAGTATTAGTTCAGTATAAAATATTTGTTTGTTATTGAAATCGGCTTTAGTATAACTTCTGGTTGTTGATCAATAGTTGCATTTTTGTAGGCTCATTCACAGCTCTCCATAGCCACTCTTCTCAGTGTGTGCAGTTTTTATTTTAAATTTCTTAAATAACAATAACTTACAGGTCTATACTCTTTTATCTGAAACCCTTGGGGCCAAGGTGTTTTAGAATTTTACCTTTCAGAAAGGATAGTATGCTGCCTGTGGTGTGTGCTGTGTGATATTCCAATAGGATGTTGGGCAACACCCAAGCATATTGACGTTTCTGCAGTGTAACCAGAATAGTCACTTAAATGGGATAAAGATCAGAAGGAGCCCTATTTCCCTTCAGGTCAGGTTTTGCTGACAATGGGTTTGGTTTTCAGAGCTTTTTGGATATTAGAATTGCAGATAAGCCATTATGGACCTGTAATATGAAGTGTAATAGCAAACAATTACTGAGGAGCTTACTACAAGCCAGACCTTACACTTTACTGGTATCATCTCATTTAATCTTTGCAATTGTTTGAAGAAGATATTGTTCATGTTGTTTTACAGGTGAGGAACAGCTTCATAGAATTTAAGCAATTTGCCTAAGGATGCATACACCTAGTAAGGAAGTGGCAGAATCATATTTACACTGACCTGAGTTAGATCCCAGAGCTGGTGTGTGTAAGGACTACAGGGTCCTTCCTATCCCGGCTACTACATATCCAGTGTATCTCACCTGTGGGCTGTAAATTCTGGCTTATATCAGTACAAAGGGAATTTACGGGAAAGGCATCAAGTGGCCTGACTACCAGGCCCAGGGAATAACCGGGGTAGGGCATAGGTCTCATTAACAACAATTAGTTGGCATTCTCGCCAGGACATTGCCACAAGAATAAATGTGTTTCAAACGTTGTGGTCCTTTTGCCACTATGTTTAAGAGTCAGATGAGAAAGAAAGAAACAAAGAGAGAATGGAGATAGTCGAGCATGTGCTCACCTTAGCTAAGTCAGAGCAGGACATCTTGAATCCTGTGTGGGTGGACCAGTGTTCCTAAAGAAAAACTGATGGCTGTTAGCAAAAGAAGATGTGATTAATGTGGGATAGTGGGCTGTCCCAAAATGTCCACTCCACAGACAATTAATTAATTGTAGATGAAATTAACATTTGGATGAAAACTTCATTCATCTTTTTAAGTGTAATCCATTTTAACGTTGTGATCTGACTGGTACGGGCTCAACGTTGAGCTTAGAATCTGAGTACTTGGAATCCTATCCTGTTTTGGATAATTTCTGGACTTATATTACAGACCCATAATCAAAGAGCCTGTTTCTTGTTTGTAATTTGAAACAGTAGTTTTCTCTGGTTACCCAGTAGGCGTTGTGTTAGCTAAGATGGCCCAAAGAGCCTCTGAAAGTTTCTACCCAGTGTGGTCATCTCCCACACTGAATCTGGGCTAGTCTTGTGCAATCAGTAGATGCAGTGGAGGTGATGCTGCATGACTTCTGTGACTACATTTCAAGGAGCCTTGCAGCATCCACTTTTTTTTTTAATGGCATTTTCAGTCTCAGGGAAGCCACTGCCATGTTCAGAGTCTGACGAACATGCGGTGAGGAAGCTCAGGCTAGCCATGTGGAGAGAGTGACTTCTGGTCAAACACATGCTGTTCTAGTTATCCCACTTGATGGCTAGATGTGTGAATTACCTTGGACAAACCCGCCTGGCCAACCCATCTGATAATTTCAGTCTTAAGTGCCGTCTGATTGTAATTGCGTAGAAGACCCCAAGGGATACCTGCCCAGCTGAGCCCATTCACAGAAATATGAGAACTAATAATTCATGGTAATAAGTGATAGAGTTTCTGGGGTAGTTTGTTATCCAGTAGTAGATATTCAAAAACAGGTTTGTTGTGAAGAAGAAGGGAGATAATGTGTTAAATTCCTCATATGAAGGTGAGCAGCTGTTTTATTATAATTGTTTTGACAATCCTGAAACCAAGGCCTTTCTCCCTAATATCCTCGGAGGTTTCATTATAATTTGCCATTGTGATGAGGATAGTGATCATTCTGTATTCCCTGGACAAGTATAGAGAGTGAATGTTTGTGATTGGCTGGCAGCCAAGCTGGTCATCCTTTTCCCTTACTGGTGGAGTTTTAAAAATTCTTTCTTTTCTTTACTTATATTTATTTTTTCAGAATGAGTGGGATTTTCTACAATAACAGACATATAACAACATGTAGAACATCTGATGGGTCTTCATTCTGGATGACATAGGGCCCATTAGTCTGTTTTTATAGACTCTTTGTCTAGGAAACTATAGGGGAAATAAGATGTGTTGGATTTTGAGGAAGTGGCAGTAAGAGTTGAACAGTTGCTTGAACAGCTTCCCAACAATTGGGAAAGGCTGCTAGAGTGAATGTCAGAAATTGGTTTTTTGGTGGTGTTACAAGCAAGCAGATAATTAAACAAAGAAAGAAGAAAGAAGTAGGAGGTACACAGAGGGGAAGAAATGATGGATTTGATACTGGAACACCAGAACAATCTGTGGTAGGTTGAATGGGAGGAGTTGGAAGAGAGAAAGGAGCAAGTAAGTTGTTGGTTGGGACATCATCACCTATTTGGCTCATTCCCTCCTATCTGCAATTAATTTTAGCTTTATTTAGTTCTTTTCTCTCTAGAGGAAAAAAAAAAAGGTGACCGGGATTGTTTTCTTTCTATAATAGTTGTTTGACAATCAAACAGCATTTTCTGCAAAGTGTGTTTTACCATGTAGTTCTTCAGGTTTCTTAAGTGTCATTGTCTCATCAAACACAGATATAGTGATTGTTCCTAACACAGGGGACTAGAAGAAGATAACACTACTTTATAAAGAGTAATAAAGAAAAAGTTACACATTCCAATGTGTATCTGTTCTCAAAAGAGAATAACTCAGGGTTTCTCCACAGCTTTTTAAAAAGTCTCTGATTTCTGTATTTTTCTTAGCTGTACTTAGATTTTATTTCAGGGAGAATTTTACATACTGAACTTAGAATCTGTACTTGGATTCCTGTTCTAGTTTGGACAATTTCTAAGTCTTAGAGCGCAAACCCAGAATCAAAGAGCCTGTTTCTTATTTGTAATCTGAAACCATTACATTGTTTACATTATCCTTAATATTTACTGATTCTCTGTATAGTTAAAATGGACAAATGAAAGCCCTTGAGGATGAGAAATTTATATTCTAATGTATCAAGGTAAATATATGTGTACTGCAGTTTGAATTGTTAGAAAATTTTAGGAAATGACTTGTATGCCTGAGTTCATGAATTATTCAGTTTAGGGTTACTTTCCTTTTCACATTTATCACTGGTTAGGAGCTTTAACAATCTTTTGATTTATTAAAAGTCACTTTCCAGAATTAGATTTAAAGCCTTATTATTTTCTTATGATTTTCTTATGAAAATTGAGTATGTGTCTTACGAAGCCTGTATTTCTTTTCTATGACTTTGCTTATTCTTCTGTTATGAAAGATAATTCTTTAAGAACTAATGGAATTAAAAAAAAATTGACCTCATCTGATGAAGTAGCCTGCAGAAGTAAAAGGAAATTTTATGATCTTTCTTGACTTATTGGAAAGACAATTGAGCTGGGGCATGCCCATCCCGACTTCCATTAGGAGGCAGAATACTTGCTTGTGTCTAGAGGTGTTGGTCGCCTGGTGGTCATTTGCCTCACAATCCTTGCTGCAATTTTAGGAAAATTGTGCTTCTACAGGGGCTATGTATCAGACTCAGCTATGAAACTTTTTGTTAATAGAGATTCCCTGGCCCCACTGTCAGATTTATGAAATGAAAATCTCCAGGGCCTCACAGGTGATTTGAATGCATATGCAGTTTGAGTCTGAGAACTACTTTACAGACAGGACAGCAGGTTGATGGATGATAGAATCTGGTCTGAGGCATAGAAAAGCTTTAAGAGGAGAACATGGAGATATCCTTAATTTAAGAAACACTTGTTGGTGGGGGGGGCACCTGGGTGGCTCAGTCAATTAGGCAGCTGCCTTTGGCTGGGGTCATGATCCCAGGGTCTTGGGATCAAGTCCTTTGTCAGGCCCCTTGCTTAGCGGGGAGCCTGCTTCTTTCTCTTTTCCCCATGCTCATGCTACCTCTGTTTGTCTCTCTGTCTCAAAAAAGAAAAAGAAAAGGAAAAAAAAGAAGAAACACTTGAATGTTGTGAACAATGACATAATTACTGCTAAGAATTTGTTATATTTCTAAGATGTATTCATGTCCCCCTTTGACCTCATGGTGTCTCCAGTTAACCTCTAGTGCAGAGGTTCTCAGCCCAGTGGGGCAATTTTGCCTAGTGGGGCAGTTTTGTCCCCAGGGGATATTTAGTGATGTCTAGAGACATTTTGGTTGTCATAACTAGGGGAATGCTACTGGCATCTAATGAGTAGAGGCCAGAGATAATGCTAAACACCCAACCGTGATTGAGAGAGCTCATGTATTAGTCCAAAATGTCAATAGTGCCAAGGCTGAGGAACTCTGATCTAGTGAAGTTCAGTGAAATCCTTAAATAAAAATATTCTGGGCTCCCGCATTAAGAAGATGTGACAAACCAGGCAGGAGAGCATTTGGAGGGCCTGTGTGACCCTTAAGGAAGCCAGATGAGGTAAGGAGGAAGAGAAGGCATGAACACAGGCTGAAGCCTAGGGATAGGAGAAAATGTTCTAATGCATATTAAGATCTTGGAAGGAGGCATATTCCTTGGAATATTATTTCCCCTTAAAGTGTCATATAAAATACAAATATCTAAGAGTCTGAAAAATATATTTATTTATTATTTTTTTATAATAATTTTTTATTATGTTATGTTAGTCACCATACAGTATATCCTTAGTTCTTGATGTAATGTTCCATGATTCATTACTTGCGTATAACACCCAGTGCTCCACGCAATACCTGCCCTCCTTAATACCCATCACCGGCCTAACCCAATCCTCCACCCGCCCCCCCCCCCCCCCCCCCGCAAGCCCTCAGTTTGTTTCCCAGAGTCCGTAGTCTCTCATGGTTCATTCCCCCTTCTGTTTACCCCCCTTCATTCTTCCCTTCCTTCTCCTACCGATCTTCCATGGAAGATCGGTAGGAGAAAGGATATTTAATATCAGCTTTAAGATAGGAAATCTCCTCTATTCTATACACCCTAATGGTAGTTCTCGAGCCTTAAAAACTTAAAAACACAAGAGAATGGTAGCATAGGTGAGCCAGAGAGAATATGGTGTTGAATTAGCATTCTGGGATTCTTGTTATCAGAGGAAGCATTTGAGAAAGAGTGGGGTAATTGATGTTGTGTCTTCAGGGCTAGTCATGGCGTGATAGTGCTGCTAGAACTTTTTGGGAGGAGAATTGGAACTGGTCGATGCAGATGAAGGGATAGTATGGGAAACTTGTGATTTAATTAATTATTATTATTTTTTTTTTGAGAGAGAGAGTGTATGGGGGGAGGGGCAGTGGGAGAGGGAGAGAGAATCTCAAGGAGGCTCCCACAGAGCCTGACACAGAACTTGATCTCATGACCCCGAGCGAGATCATGACCTGAGCCAAAATCAAGAGTGAGACACTTAACTGACTGAGCCACCCAAGCACCCTGGAACTTTGTTATTTAAATTGCACTGTTGTCTTTATAACAGCATCTCTAATTGCCTGATCTGTGTCCAGATTGGTTGTTCAGAATTGAAGGGATTATCATAAGAATGGGAACTGGTTCCTGGCTTTTTGCAATGTACTGTCTAATTGGAGAGAGGAGGCACTGCCGTGAAACAGCAGAAACCCATTGAAGTTCACGGTCTATCACCCTTCTGATAAATAATTACTAATTTTCTCTTGAGGGGGGTATTCTTTCCCATGTTTGTTTTGTTTGGTCTGTGAGCTGTTGACTTCATCCTGGTTTTAGGGTTGAATTCGTGTTGTAGACAGTGTCTCAGAGGCATTTGGCTATAATTCTCATTCAGGTATGGACCCATGATCTTAGGTGATTCATTTAGGTCTGTTGATGCGAATTCTAAGACTTTATGATCTTTGCTTCTGTATTTTGAGATGTGAGGATGTAATCCCAAATTCTTGGCTGTCATCTTGCTATCCTGAAGGGAGGTACTGAATGAAAATGTATTCAATTCAAAGGAAAAAAGAGCTTGAGACATATGATATTGTCTGTATTCCTGGATGAAGCTGTACCTGAAACCAATTTAGTTGCAGAATTCACTTATGTAAAACATTAAATTTTCATTTTGATATACCAGTTTGTGTTGTATTTTCTTTTATTGATGACTGAAAAAATTATTAAAAGTACACTGATGTAGGAGAAACTGTACAAGAAAAGAATGTGATAGCCAACTAATAACTCAAGGACTAATTTTTCATACTCCATTATTTAGTCTTTATGAACAATTTCATAATATTCCCCAATTTGGTGTGTTTATGTTTTGGTGAGTTTAATAAAATGAACAGGTTCTCTCTGTTAATGTTTATTTAAGGCACTTTTTAATATTTCAGAGAGTTGTATTTCAGAAGTGATATGATAGTAATTTGTGAGAGTATAATTCTTAAAAATGAAGGGGTTACATTGCTTCCTTGGTGAAAACAAACAAAAAAAAAAAAAAAGAAGAAGAAGAAGAAGAAGAAGAAAGAAAGAAATCCAGTGTTCCAGGTGTGTAAACAGAGGCAGTTCATTTTATGGTATTTGCAATTACAGATACCACTCAACAGAATTGGCCATGTTTGTTTGCTTTTTTATTAGTGTACTATGGAATTAATTAATTGTTAATTCTCTTCTTTTCCAACAACCCAAAATAAGTAAAGATAGAAATATATGGATTATCTGTTTGAAGGACTAGTTGCTTGTCATCTGGCTTCATGTGACTGCTGAAATGCAAAAAAAAGGTCTTTAAATAGGACGTCTGTGACATAACAAATTAGAATCTGGGAGAGGAAGAATATTTTCACAGTGTCTAAATCCATTGAATCAAAATAATCATATAGATCATACTTGAGTTCAGATACAACCTAGATAAATTCTCTAGCGGTGGCACCCATCTGTCAAAAAATAAAACTCTGGCTCTCACTTAAAATGGCTCTTTTAGACTAAGGTCATCAAGCTGTATCTAAAATGGACATGAAATGTCAATTTCGTATGTTATAGTGGCACATTTCATATTGCTCTACTTAAGGTTATGTCAGCCTTACCCATAAAAAGCAAGTGATTTAGGTCTAATTCTAAATGAACTAAGCAGAGAAATCAGCAATGGGACTGCCTTGCCACTACAGACAAAGGGAATGTGCGGAGGGGCCGCATACTTCTCCATTGTCCTAACTCTGGACCTGTGCAGTGTTCTAAGACAGGATGCCTTCTCTTTACTTTTCCACATTCTAATTCCCTGTGATAATTGTTGGGGGTGGAATTTTTGATAAAATGCTTTATTCAAAATGAGTTGTGTTGCCTGGAGTTGATTCACTTGCTTGAGTTTTATTTGTATTATTTTGTGTAACTTTATCATGTTGGGAGGTTTATGAACCTTCTATAGAAAGAAGTTTGTGTTTGGGGAGCTATACTCATCATGGTTTTACAAGTGACAGAAAGTTACTGCAAATGATTAAAGCAGAAAGAAATGACGTTTTCTGAAATGTATTGAACGTTGGAGAGTCAGCCTTAGAAAATGGCAAGGATCAAGAAGGCCAGGTAGGCATCCCCATAACTATAACTTCCCAGGGAAACTGTCCTTGACACACATGGCTGCCAGTGCTGGCTGCTGCAGTGACATTGGACATTACTGCTGGTAACACTGTTCCTGCTGTCCTTGAGTCTGAATGTTGCTGTCTCTGTAGCCACCATGCCCACACCACTCCTAATTTTTTGCTTCTCTGGATCCCATTTGTAGTCCTGGGAACAGCGTATCTTGTTGGCTGAACATGTATTGGGCATTTGTTCCCAAGTAGCAAGCAGGCTGGGAAAGTGAGTAGCCTGCTATTTTGACTTCTATAACAGGAATAAAATATGTCTTCTGATGGTGGATACTTCCCCCAAAAGGAAGAGGCTTCAAATGCTTGGGAGCCAAAGAACAGATAATATGTCAGGTACGTTTTTGGGGGGAGAGGAGATAAGTTTTCTGGAAAACAGGGGAGAGAGAGAGAGAGGGAGACTGGGGTACTACACCTTTTTTCCTCTAACAGATGAAGATGTGGCCTTTTGGGTACTGGGTTTGGTTTTTGAAACAGGAGAGCCAATATTTGTGAACATCTCTTTAAAGGGAAGAGCACAGATCCAAGGTTCCCAAACTTTCTTGGTTCATGGTGTCCTTAGTATCTTAGTAATGTTTTCATAGCACCCCAGACCCAAAGAAATACCCAACACTTTCATTTATTAAGTTGTTAGGTTGAAACAAATTACTCAGTATTTTTTTTGCAAAATAACTTGAAAAAATTACACCATTTGAAAAAAATACACATCAATTCAAAGAAAAATACTTCAATTTCAGTCTTAACCATACTTACTTTCAAATAGGTTATGTTCCCTTCATGGGCTCTGAATGACATCTCAAACATTGGAATTGGATTTGACACTGTCACCCTATTTCCTGTCCACACTTATTTTTATGCAGCCCATTTTGTCATAGCATCAGTAGAGACCTAGCTTTGCAAAGATAAAGGACCATCAAAAGAAATGTAGTGCAATCTGTTGAAACCGAACTCCCTGGAATGATCTTGAAAGTGCAGTACAACTTCAGAGCCATGATATTAGGTTGTCAGTGAAGTTCTCATGGGATGGTGATGGAAATGAGAGATTAAGGGCACTTTTACAGCACTGCTGGATTGGGAGTGGAACAACACCTGGATGATTCCAGCACCAAGTGCTGGCAAAAGCTCTGCAACAGCGCACCATAAACACTCCTCCTGTGTAGCCACCCTCCTTCTGTTCTGTTTCCTTTTCTAAATCAACTGGGCATTTATCACACATGTGTGCAGCCTTTTCTTTTTAATCCATGAAACTCACCTAACATGCTATAGCTTTTAAAATATATATTAACTTATGAGTGACACACCTTCTTATATGATTAGCAAAAAGATGAATGTCTTTGCTGCCTATATCAGGCCAATAAAGATTTAAAGACTTAGGTCTATATGAAAACGTGTTTTTCTTTTTTTCTTTTCTTTTTTTTTTTAGAGATTTATTTATTTAGGGGTGCCTGGGTGGCTCATTCGGTTGGGTGGCCGCCTTCAGCTCAGGTCATTATCCCAGGGTCCTGGGATCGAGCCCCGCATCCGGCTCTCTGTTCAGTGGGGAGCCTGCATTCCCTCTCCTTCTGCCTGCTGTTCTGCCTACTTGTTCTCTTTCTCTCTCTCTGTCAAATAAATAAAATCTTAAAAAACAAAAAGATTTATTTATTTATTTTAGAAAGAGAGAAAGCATGTGTATGGGGGGTGCTGCTGAGGGAATGGGAGAGAATCTTGAGCAGACTGTCCTGAGTGCGGAGCCCAGCTTGGGCCTTGATCTCACCATCCTGAGATCATGACCTGAGTCGACATCAAGAGTTGAATGCTGACTGTTCCGCCCAGGTGCCCCCATGGCTTCCTTTTTTTTTTCTTTTTTTTTTTTAGTAATGTATATTAACACAAAGTTGGAGTCTCAAAATTTATATTGTATTTGGAAAAAATACTTCATTTTCTTTTTTTCTTTTGCATTTGCTCTCGACTTGTATATGCCTGGGTCTATCATATGTGTGAGTTGACTGTATCATTGTGGTAAGAGTACCCTCTGATATTGTTAAGAATCCCAGTTTCTTTAATTCTGAAGTTCTCAAGTTTTATAATTTACCAGCCTGAGCAAACTCAGTATACAATCTATAAGGCAGAGGGTTATATAGGGCCCTCAAACTGGTATCACTTAATCCTGTTTCAGCTGGAAACAACTTTCAGGGAAAGTTGGGGAAACATTCCTGAAATGTAGAGCACTTTAGCATTTTAAATGCTTTTCCTCCGTTACAAAAGGCAGCTTTCTATAAAGTTGTCATGCAGGGTGTTGTGGTAGACAATAACGGCCCCCACCAAAGATGTCCATGTCCTAATCTCTGGAAAGAGGGGGAGAGGAGAGTCAGAGAAGGAGACCTGATGGTAGCAGAGTGATGAGATAGCCAGCTTTGAAGGTGGAAGATGGCCACAAACTAAGGAATGAGAGCCCCCTCTGGGAGCTAGAAAAGGCAAGAAAACAGATTCTAGAAGACCCCTCAAAAGGAATGCACCCTGCCAACACTTGATTTTTTTTCCCTGTGAGACCCATGTCAGACTTCTGACTTCCAGAACTATAAGATAACAAATTCATATTGATATAAAGCACCACATTTGTGGTTATTTTTCACATCAGCAAGAGGAAAGGAATTTCAGATATCATCTTGTTCCCGTATTTGTGGAAGCATCTAGCTCTACGTATGAATACTGTGAATAATATTTTTTCATAAAAATATTTTGTAATCTCTTCAAAATATACTCCTTTTTTTTTTTTTAAGATTTTATTTATTTATTTGACAGAGAGAGGCAGCCAGCGAGAGAGGGAATACAAGCAGGGGGAGTGAGAGAGGAAGAAGCAGGCTCATAGCGGAGGAGCCTGATGTGGGGCTGGATCCCAGAACGCCAGGATCACGCCCTGAGCCAAAGGCAGACGCTTAAGGACTGTGCCACCCAGGCGAGTCCCCCCCCCCTTTTTTTTAAAGAGCTTGGGCCTTAGTATTCCTGCCTTTTGGATATTCCTTCCTTTCTCACTGTAGTTTTTGTAATCATCACTTCCCTTACCAGTTCAGAAACTAGTATAGCTGCCTTTGCAAATGGTCAGAGGAAGGCAATGAGAAGGGGAAAGAAGGGATGGGGAAGGAACAAGGAGGGGGATGAGAAAGGGAAAGGGAAGGGGAAGCAGGGAAGCAGCAGTGCTTACTAGAAATTAAGGATTTGATTTCACACATATAATGCAAGATCTTAAGAGAGAATCCAGGGGGAAGTTTGCACGTGACCTTCAGGTTTTATGAATGAGCTGTCTCTATATTTTGTGATTGTGAATTGGTGAAACTGTACTATACTTCTACTCTCCTCTGAAGAAACAAAATGAGTACTCTTTGGCCTTAACCTCTTTTCTTTTTGACTACATTAAAACGTGTCTTGTTTTGTGCTCTCATTACATAAGTGGTTAATCTCAAGGTCCTTGAAACATCAGTGCTCATCCTCTCTGGATGGTTCACTGTACTGCAATGACAGCCACACATTTTCCCACCATCTCATGACTTGGACATTTTCATTGATTCATTTTACAGACTGCATTTTTTTAAGGTTTCCCATTTTCTTTGTAACTTGGAATGAACCATGACCAAATTAATGAATGAAATAGTTCTGTTTAGATCTATCTTTTCATCTTCCTTTACTTGTGGATTTGGTTCACAGTTATTGTCATAAATGTTTTGATTTCTAATGAAGTTAAACTAAAGATTATCAATTCTAATTTTGCATAAACTCTGTGTCCAAACTATATTGGGTTTAATAATGTTCCTTTTTTGTTTAGTCTTCACAGCAAGTTTTACAAAGAGTTGAAAATACTCCTGTTTTAGAGGTGAAGCATCTGAGACTCAGAGAGTCACCAGCAGAATGCAGTTTTTCTTGCCAGATTGCTCAAACTATGATTGCCAGTACTGTGTCGAATAGGAGTGGTGAAAGGGACACCCTTATCTTGTTCATGCTCTTAGAAGAAAATCTTTCACTCTTTTACCATTGAGTATGATGTTAGCTGTGGACTTGTTATATACTGCCTTTCCTATGTTGAGATACGTTCTTTCTTTGCTAAACTCTCTTGTTAAGAGTTTTTATCATGACTAGATGTGGAATTTTATCAAATGCTTTTTCTGCATCTATTTAGATGATCGTGTGATTCTTTTATTCTACTACTGTGATGTATCCTACTGATTTGCATATGTTAAACCATCCTTGCACCCCTGGATAAATCCCACTCAATCATAGTGAATGATCCTTTTAATATGCTGCTGAATTTGATTTGCTAGTTATTTATTGAGAATTTTTGCAAATATATTCTTCAGGAATATTGGCCTGTAGTTCTCCTTTCTAATAATATCCTTTTCTGGTTTTATATTGGGATAATGCAGCCTCATAGCATAAGCTTGGGAGTGTTCCCTCTTCTTTGATTTTTTTTTTTTTTTTTTTGGAAGAGTTTGGGGATTGGTGTTAATTCTTTCTTAAATGTTTGGTAAAATTCCCCAGTGAAGCCATCTAGTTCTAGGCTTTTGTCTGTTGGGAGATTTTTGATTACTAATTCAATTTCCTTACTAGTTATAGAGCTATTTACATTTTCTATTTGTTCTTGATTCAGTCTTGCTAAGTTGAATGTTCCTAAGAATTTTCCCATTTATTCTAGGTTGTCCAGTTTGTTGGTATATACTTGTTCATAGTAGCTTCTTATGATTCTTTGAATTTCTGTAGTATCCATTGTAATGTTTCCTTTTTCATTTATAATTTTGTTGATTACAAATGGTTAGTCTAGCTAAGGGTTTGCCAATTTTGTTTTATTTCAAAGAAAATTCTTAGTTTGGTTAATCTCCGTTGTTTTTCTATTCTCCATTTATTTTTGCTCTAATCTTTATTATTTCCTTTCTTCTGCTAACTTTGGGCTCAGTATGTTCTTCTTTTTCTTTTTCTTTAAGGTGTAGAGTTGGATTGCTTGTTTTGTATCTTTCTTGCTTCTCAATGTAGGTGTATATTACTATAAACTTCCCTCTTAGGACTGCTTTTGCTGCGTCGTACTAGCTCTGGTATGTTGTATTTCCATTTTCATTTTTCTCAGTAGACTACTTTTTATCTCCCCTTTAATTTTTTTCTTTGACCCATTGCTTGTTCAGGAGAGTGTTGTTTAATTTCCATGTGTTAGTTAGTTTTCCAGTTTTCTGGGTGTTATTGATTTCTGGTTTCATGCCAGTGTGTCCAGACAAGGTACTTGGTATGATTTTGGCCTTTTTGAGTTTTCTAAGGCTTATTTTGTGGCCTAACCTATGGTCTTTCTTAGAAAATGTAACATGTATGCTTGAGAAGAACGTGTGTTCTGCCATCGTTGTATAGACTGTTCTGTATATTGTCTTTTAGGTTCATTTGTTCTATACTGTTGTTCAAATGCATGGTTTCCTTATGGATTATCTGTCTAGATGATCATTCTGTTGTTGAGAGTTGGATACTGAAGTTTCCAACTATTACTGTATTACTGTTTATTTCTCCTTTTAGCTCTGTTAGTTTTTGATTTATATATTTAGGTGCTCCAATGTCAAGCACATACATATTTAATACTATTATGTCTTCTTGATAGAATGACTCTTTTATCATTATACAATGATATTCTCTTTTTTCTCCCAGTTTTTATTTAAAGTTCATTTTGTCTGACATGAATTTAGCTGCCTCTGCTTTTAATTTGTTTAGTATTTGCTTAAAATATCTTTTTCCACCCCTCCACTCTCAGTCTGTGTGTCTTTAAGGCTAAACCGAGTCTCTTGTATTGTTGTATCTTGTTTTTTTTTTTTTAAATTTATTCAGCCATTTTGTGTCTTTTTTTAAAAAATATTTATTTTAGAGAGAAAGAGCACACATGTGAGTGGGGTGGGCCAGAGGGAGGGAGAGAATCCCAAGGAGATTCCTGCTTAGCATGGAGACTCAGTCTCACAACCCTGAGATCATGACCTGAGCCAAAACCTAAAGTCAGTTGTTCAACTGACTCAGCTACCCAGGTGCCCCCATTTTGTGTCTTTTAATTGGAGAATTTGATCTGTTTCTGTTTAAAGTTATTATTGATAATAAAGACTTACTATTGCCATTTTGTTAATTGCTTTCTCATTGTTTTATAGATCTGTTGTTTCTTGTTTCTTATCTTGCTGTCTTTTCTGTGTGTGTTTTGACGTTCTTTGGTATCCGTATGCTCTGACTTCTTTGTTGTGTTCTGTTGTGTAGTTACTACATGTTTTTTTTTTTTTCTTTGTGGTTATCATGAGGCTTACATAAAATATCTTAAACTTATAACACCTATTTTAAAATGACAACTTTAATAGAATTCACAAACTTGACAGTTTTACTTCTCCACCTCACATTTTTGGTGATTGATGTTACAATTTAATGTTTTTTATATTATAGAACTAGTAACAAAATATTGTAGATATTGTTATTTTCACTATGTTCAGTTTTTTTTTACCTTCTTAATTTGAGTTGTAAGTGAATTATACACTACTATTACCACATTGTAGAATCTAATGATGGTTATATATTTACCATTACCAGTGAGATTTATTCTACCTTTTTAATGTTTTTATGATGTTAATTAGATTCTTTTTACTTCTATTCAAAGAACTCCCTTCAGCATTTCCTGTAAGGCAGTCTATTGGTAATAAACTCCCTCGGCTTTTTGTTTGTTTGGGAAATTCCTTATCCCTTCTTCATTTCGGAAGGACAGCTTTGCTGGGTCTAGAATTCATGGTTGAAACTTACTTTCAGTATTTTGCATATGTCATCCCATTCTCTCCTGCCCTGAAAAATTTCTTTTGGGAAATCCACCAGTAGTCTTATGGAGGTTCCCTTCTGTGTAATTTTCTCTTTTCTTTTGCTGCTTTAAAAGTATTTTTTGTCTTTGATTTTGAAAATTTAATTATAAAGTATCTTGGTGTAGCTGTATTTAGGTTCAGTCTGTTTGGCACCTTTTGGACTTTATGGATATGATTGATCATTTCTCTCCCCAGATTTGGAAAGTTTTCAGCTCTTATTACTTTATTTATTATTTTTTAAAAGATTTATTTATTTATTTATTTTAGAAAGAGAAAGAGGAGGGGCAGAGGAAGAGGGAGAGAATTATCAAGCAGACTCCCTGCCAAGTGTGGAACCCAACATGGGCTCAATCCCAGGACCCCGAGATCATAACCTGAGCCCAGACCAAGAGTCAGATGCTTAACCAGCTGAGACACCCAGGCACCCCAGTATTATTACTTTAACTATACTTTTTGTCCATTTTTCTTTCTCTTCTCCTGGAATTCCCATAACGCAAATTTTATTGTTGTTGTTATGGTTGTTGTTGGTGTGTACTATAAGTTTTATAGGCTTTCTTTACTTTCTTTCATTCTTTTTTCTTTTTGTCCCTCTGACTGGTTAATTTCCCATGTCCTGTTCTCCAGGTAACTGAATCTTTCTTCTACATGATCAAGTCTACTTTGAAATTCTCTCTTGAGTTCTTTTGTTCTTTTATTTTATTTTATTTTATTTTATTTTATTTTATTTTATTTTTTTGTGGTTGCTATTTCCTTCAAATTTCTCATTTTATTTAGCATTGTTTTCCTAGTTGTTTTCATTTAGTTGTCTGTGTTTTCTTATAGTTTTCTAAATATCCTTAAGAGGATTACTCTGGAATCTTTGTCTGAAAGTTCATAGATCTCCATTTCTTTAGGTCAGTTATTGGAGCTTTATTACTTTTCTTGCATGGTGTCATGTGTACCTAATTTTTCATGATCTTTGATTAATCAGGTTGATATCTGTGCATCTGAGTACTTTGGGCTCCTCTTCTAGACTTTACAGGTTTGCTTTGACAGAGACAGTTTATCACCAGTAAGGTCAGTTTGGGTTTTGGGCATGTCTGCTGATCATGTCCTTGGGTAGGTGGGGCCTACTGTTAGGGTCTATTTTTAGGTGAGGCAACTGTTCCAGCTCGGAGGATGGGAGTGGGGCCTGTGCTACCAGCTGAGAACAGCTGCTGGGACTACTGGCTTGGTTTCCTGCCCAAGTAAGGCTGTAGGATGTGCTGTGATGCTGCCTACATTCTGACTTGCTAGATGTTTGAGACTGCATTATGTTCAGTAGTTGATAATGCTATAAATTAGCTTTTCTGCCCTTGCAGAGCAATAGGACAAGACCCAGGACCTGTAAAGCTCATTGTTTGAGAACCCCAGTCAGGCCGAAAGCGTGCCCTGCATTCTTGGTCAGGTGAGGCCACCAGTTTTGCTCTGCAGATGGAGGAAACCACAGACCATACTTTCTGTTGGAGTGCCACTAAAGGCAGGGCTGTTGAATGAGCTGTGAGGCTTTCCATGTGCCATGGATGGGTTTCCTGGTCAGATGGTTGGGTTGAATGCTGTATTTGGTGATGAGTAGGACTATGAATTAAAGTCTCTGCTTGGGCTCAGCAGGAGAAGGAGCTCTAAAGTCTGTAGAGCTCTTTGTTTGTTGTCGTAACTCAAGCTCACAGGCACCCTCAGTTCCTGACTGAACAGAGCCACTGGCTTTGTTCTACTTCTTGGCCTGAGCACCGCTGGGCTGTGTAATTTCTACGACTTATCAACAGACCTTCTGCTCACATGGGGCCAGAAAACACTTTCTACAGCAGACAGGGCTGGGATTCAGCTCCTTACCTGGACATGGACACACCAGGCTCTAGGGCCAGCCAAATTCCTTGTTTGAAGATCCAGATTGGTCATATCTGTACCCTGCCAAGTTTCCTTGTCAGAGTGCATTCTTGACTTGGTTCTGTAGACGAGCAAAAATGCTGGTTAGGATTACTACTTTGGCTGCAGAGATAAATTCAGTCTGACAGGGTCCATGTGCTAGTTTTTATAGGCCCCTTCCCACCTTTTCCGTCACTGTCAGATTCCCAATGGTTGAGACCCACCAATTCCCTTGTATTTCCATGGGGCAAGATCAGAGTAGTGGCTCTCACAAAGTGACGCCCAGTGCTGGGGGGCAGGGTTGTTTGTCCCCCCTGGCTCTCTCTTCCCACTGGAGGAACTGGAGGCTAAGGGAGACCTTGCCGCATGGTGCTGTGCTGTGAGTGCGTAGCTCCTTATCTTACTCTTCTAATGCAGTCTGTCTCAGTCTCTGTGATGCGGGATGAGGAGGGATGCTTCATTCTCATCTTCATGTGCCAGAATTCTCAGTGGTGTGTTCTTACAGAGTTGTTAGTTGTTCTTGTAAGGGAGAGTGAAGTCAGGGATGACCTATGTGCCATCTTGGTGATGTCACTTTCTAGAGTGTAATTTTGAGCCCAGATTATCATTCCAAATTTTCACTCCTCTATTATACCACTTTGCCAATTTTATTAATAACCAGTATTTGTTAAGTGCATGCTATGTACTAGGTAGGCATTGTTCCCAGTCATTTAGTTACACTCACTCAACTAATTCACAAACCTATGAGCTATTATTATATTTGATTTATATGAGCTATTATTATATTTGATTTATAGGAGGGGTGAATGAGTTCATGGTTGAGTGATTGCCCAAGGTTCTATTGTTACTAAGTGCAGAATCAAAAACCAAAAGGATGTGCTGTGTCCTTTGAGTCTGAGATCTTGCATCATGATGAGCCATTAAAGGTAAAGGTGCTAATTAAAGACAGCCATGACTAATTTCAATGGGCAATTCAAGTTGATTTGTACCATAATATTTTGGTTACTTTTACGCCTTCTGAGGTATCATACTTGTGCTGCTGTAGTGAATGGTATGAGTGGGGAATAGGGTTTCTGAGCCCCCTTTTTTGAGTTACAGCGGTGATTGGGATAAACTAGAATTAGCTGTGAACAAAGCGCAATCCCTTTATTTATTTTTTTAACAATGGCCCTTGTGCAAGGCCCTGGGATTCTTCGGGACACCGGAGGTCTTAGCCTCCAGCCAAAAATTGTTCTTCTCCTTCTAGATTGAGAAATCATGAGTTCTTTTTACCTGAAAACTGTGATGTAGAGAGCTTCTGTAGTAATTCTGATGACTTTTCACTTTATCTGTGGCTGCTTTATGGGTTTTCATAGCGATTTTAGAAGAGAAAGGCACTTTTCTGAAGAATGATTCCCATTGTAGAAAGTTCTTCAGCCTTGGCCATATACAGTGTTCAAGGAGTTCGGGATAGGCAGGAATAAAGGTGGTTGTGGAAGTATGTGTGACACTTGATTACCTGTAATAGTTGATTCCCCTCTTCTCACGTGGCAACAAGGATTGTTGAGGATCTGGGTTGTATTTTATTCATCTTTCTGGCCCCAGTTCCTAGTGTTAATGCTCTTTCGTAAACCTGGAATTGGGGACCTGAAGATAAACAGGGTGGTGAGTGCCTGACTGGTGTGATATCCTTTGTTCACTTATTTTGTAATATTTTAAATTCAGTTTAATTAATTTATTTTTTAAGTGAGCTATACACCCAGAATAGGGCTGAACTCACAAACGAGAGATCAAGAGTTGCATGCTCTAGTGACTGAGCCAGCCAGACGCCCCTGGTATCCTTTTGTTAAGAGAGAAAAATCTGCCCAGCATTTCCTGGGACTGATTTCTCAACACTGAAGTCACCCTGTTCCTACCAGATTTATATTACTTATATAAACAGGAATACATATGCAAGGAAGATAAGACACCACAAGGCTTTTACACCATGATATACATCCTCTCTCCCTCCCTCGGAAAGCACTGCTGATTAAAACCATTTTGGGGGCTCTCATGAGAGTAGATGTGCAGATGGAGGTTATCTCTGATGTTCTGGGTTTATTTTTCATAATTGTTTCCCCAAACAGAGTAGTTTTCAACCTCACGTTTCCTGTGCTCATTTGGACATACGGTAGCAGAAGGGTGACGAGAGTCTCTGACCCACAACTGAAATCTGTGTTCTCTTGTCACTTCATCAAATTAGTTCTGGTGTCATTTTGTTTTCCCCCGGAAATAAATCATTGTTAAGCAATTCTTTACAAAGCATCCCACACATTTATCACACCATGGTGATCTGAACCCATTTAGGGAATTTTAAGGTACAGTTGGTCATGTTGCTGGCGTAGCAACTCTGGTCTTGTCACATTATATCTCTCTTCACTCCCTGTTCTACCATGAATCCTTCGAAACAGAAACTGGAGGCTTTGCCCCTTAGAGGCTTGGAAATAATCCTGTAAAACACGGTAGTGTGGCAAGGGGAGATAGAGCTTTTAATTTCTCTAAGTTAACAGAGAGTGGGAAGACGGACAGGAAAGAGCAGACAAATTGGGGAAAAATGAGGAATAGTGATAAAATATCCTCAGAACTTGAACTTCTGTGATTCATTTGCCTCATGTTTAGTTTAATTGTTATGAGATTTACTGAAAGCAACAATTGGCTTTTTGCATAAATTAATCATACCAGCCATTAAACATGAAATGCAGTTTCAGTCATATTTGTTGAACATTTTCTAAGAGCTTGGTATTCTCACTCCTCACTTTACATACAGTTTCTCATTATCCTCCTTACAAATCTCTATGGTGAATAGTATTATCACTTCCACTATCAATGCAAGGATATTTGAGGACTAAAAAGCATAGAAGCATAAGTATTTGACTAAAGTCTTACAGCTTATTATAGTAGGCTGGGACACAAACCCTGGATGCTTTAATCACTCTACTAGAATATTTATTTATAAAAAAGGATGTCTTGACATTAGATTTCTTTTTCTCTAGCACTTTTATTTGAGATTTTATAATTAAGAAAGTAGTTATATTATCTAAATTTAGAAGTCGCCTGGCAAACAGGTAAACTTGTTACATTATTTTATCTATGATGTCTATTTTATGAATAAATAATAATTTTTGTTTATATTTGATGGTATTCTAGAATCAAAGACTTTGCCATTAATTAATATTAATTATTGATTTTCTTTATTAAGATTTTGGGGAATAATGTAATAGACTATTGTATTAATTCAGGCATCATATGCAAGACTTAGAGTAATTGCTACTAGAATCTTGGATTGGACTAAACATTTATTTCCAAAAGTAAGCTTAGTAATGTCTATCTATGTCTTGTTTGAGGATCTTGTCATAAGTACAGTAGCTTTCAAACTTATTTTACTATAATGCCAAATAAATACCATCCCTTTATTTTTATTTTTAATTTTTTTAAAGATTTTAGGTAATCTCTACACCCAGTGTGAGCTCGAACTCACAACCCTGAGATCAAGAGTCTGACTCAGCACTGACTGAGCCAGCCAAGCATCCCTAAATACCATCCCTTCAAATGCACCAATAAAAATAAATAAATAAATAAATAAGACTAATATTTCATAATATATTGGTTATCCTTAGTATAGTCAGTGCTCACTGATATTGTGTTTTATCCCATTTCAAAATATGTGGTGGTCCTGACCAAAAATATCTTATAACTCCTTTAGAATCATGACCTTCAGTTTGTAGTTTGTTCAGGTGTAGTGTGGTAGATAGAAAATGAGATGATTTTTCATTCAGAAACCTGTGTTCAGTCCCTACCAGATATATATATTAGTTATGTGTCATCTATCAATCAATCAAATGGTGATACTCAGCATTTCCCTAGGAGGTTACAAGTCTGGGTACTTAGTAGGTAGTCAGTAAATGACCGATTTCTTTTGCCTTTAGAGTTCACAATTTGGTCTTTAATTACCATTCCATAGTATGACAGAGAATGTCTAGCTGTTTGGGCATTCCAGCATGCTATTGGATTTTTATACTACTTGTGATTTTAACTATGTCTGTTTTCATATCTTGGTCTTAACAAATAAAAACCAATAAAAACAAAACAAAACAAAACAAAAAAATCAGCAAAAAAAAAAAAATCTTTTATCAGTCTTAACAGGCTAATGTTAAGTAATCCAGAAACCAGAACAGAATCTAGGGGCTCATTAATTTTTATGTCATGAATGGAAATGGCTGCTTGTATGTGTTAGTGTTTTTTATGACCACCTTTTGTAACATCGTCTAAGACATTTTTCCTGGCATCCACTCTTTAACCTTCCTGGCCCATTTTTTGTAGAGGTGCCAGCAAAGTCTTTCTCAGTCAAATCTTTAATCATGTTATTTCCCACCTCAACAGCCTTCACTAACTCACTGCTGTCTTTCATATTTGTCATATGTTCCTTAGCCTGATTTGGAGCCTTCATGAAACAGGACTAGCCTACCTTTGGAGCTTTATTTCCTTTACAATTTCTACTTTATATATATTGCTCTGATCAAACAAGATGACCTCTCTTTCCCCAAATGGATCTCACAATTTCTTGTCTTTGTGCCTTTCCTTATTTTCTACCTAGAGTATTCTTCTTCTAGTCCATCTCTACTCATTAATAATTATGCTCCTGTTTTCAAATTCTGTGTCTGAGATGCCTGTTGCATTGTGATTCTTCAAATTGATCCTACCTTCACTCCAATATTAATCCATTGACATTGATTTTTCTGAAACTACCTCCTAGGGCCAGCTTGCTTGCCTGCCTCCCTCCCTTCCTCCCTCCCGTTTCTCCTTTTTTACTTTTTAATGTTAACTTTATCTGTAAATATGTCCATTGTATTATTTGTATCATCTCCACACTGTAAAACACATTTGAAATAAATGGTCAAACTCGTAGAAAAATATAATTTACTATTTTTTTTAATTTTTCATTTTCTTCCCAGCTTTAATGAGATATAATTGACATATAACATTTAAGATATACAGTGTGTCTCTTTGGTGTACTCATATATTGCAATAACATTAGCACTGTAGTGTTAATACCTCCATTTAGAGAACATTTAAGATTTACTGTCTTAGCAACTTCCAAGTATAAAAAACAGTATTGTTAACTATAATCACAATGCTATATATTAGATCCCAAAAACTTAATCATCTGCTAACTGGAAGTTTGTACTGTTTGACCAGCATCTCATCATTTTCCAATCCGTGCCACTGGTAACCACCATTTTAGTCTCTGATTCTGTGAGTTTAGCTTTTTCAGATTCCACATATATAAGTCATATGTAGCATTTGTCTTCCTCTGTCTGATATATTTCATAATGCCTAGGGTCTTTTTTCTTCATATCCCAAGACATATACAGTCTGTCTCAAGTTGGAAATACTTCATGGGTCCCATACGGCTGATTGGTGGAGAAGTTATATCCCTGAAGATAACTCAGAGAAATCGTAGTAGGACTAATAGCTATTCTGCAACTTTGGCTTTAAATATACACTGTTTCTTGGGCTATGACAGTAGGGTAAAATTATCCCATTTGTATAAATCTTATGAGGCTTGATAAATGGACTTAATATTATCAGATGATGATGGAATTAAATGAGTCAGTGAATGTTAATATCTCTCCTTCCGTATAACTATATACCTTGAGACAGTTCCAATATGTGGCATTTATACCGTATTATGATATATTAATAACAAGTGGATCCAAGAGAAGCAAAAGTTAAGGACAAATGTAATTTTCTGTGAAATATATATTTAATACTTTTTAACATTTAGCCAGTTACCTTTGGGTGCCAATTAAACATTACACCCCTCTTCCTCCAGTGATTTTTAAATTTTTTTGTGGTGTTATTTAGTGAGTCTATTAATTTTCTTATTGCAGTCTCAAATACTAAAGTATTATAGATTTTCTTCAGTTGCACTGAGTTTGGTATATTTTATTGATTCTGCTCTAATCTGAGAGATTTGTTTTTGTAATTTACAGTAAACTGTGCAGATTTCACACTGTGTCAAGCTTTGGAGTTCAACTATTAGATTAGTATATCATTTTAGAAATGTTTTGTCTGCGTTAGAGTGACCTTCAAGTTTGGTTAAAGAGTACTAGTATTGTAAAAATCCAAGGATAGTATACAGTGGTTTATTTTATTTTATTTTGAACCTTGCATTTGGTTATTTAAATGCCTAACATAGAACTTATATCATGGCAAGTTCAATGACAGCCTTTAGTCTGTAGAGGGTTATATTGAGAAGTGTGTCACTTGACCTTAAATTATCATTTTGAGATGAATAAATAAATAAATAAATAAATAAATAAGTGTATATATATATATGTGTGTGTGTGTGTGTATATATATATATATATATATATATATATATATATACATATATATATATATATTTCAGATGCCCCACTGACTCAGAGTTACTGCTGTACTTTAAAAGCACCTTCAGGTTTATATGATGAAGATAGAGATCTTCATAGTTAGAAAATATCATTGCCTTAGACCATGAGAAATGTTGCTTGAAATTCTGTAACTCTATTTGATGTCTTCAACACAGCATGCTGTGTAGATTCTACTGTAGATAATGTGTATTTTTAATCTATACTTAGAAATGCAATTAAACTCCCATTTTTTTTTAAGAACAATGTAGGGGCCCAGGGCAGTCCACCCCAAAATGTGCCACTTTGGCATAAAGATTATTTTGAGTTAAAGGTAATAAAACCCCAGCAGATTCAAGAAAGGTGCTCTGCCTTTTTAAATACATTTCTTTATAGTAGGGAGATTTTTTAACTAAAATTGAATCAAAAGATTTTATCTGTATAAAGCATTTTGATAAAAGCCTTCTAATTCAACCTTGGCTTCTATTAGTCCTTGGTCTTTCACAGATCATTTATGGGAGGGATTAAGAAATTTTGGTCACCTTTTCCTCTGGTGGAAAGGTAGTAAATAAGTCATTAACCTATTAAATTTCTCCCTGAATTTTGTAGGCTCTTTTAAAAGTGAAGGTAAAAGGGCTTATACTTTAAAAAATTTTGTTGCTGTCCAGGAGATACAAATTGTTTTGCAGTGGGTGATCTAGGATACACCTGCAAAGGATATTGCACATGAATACCTGAAACTGGCAGAGCCTGATTATCAATGTCTGAAAGGTAGGAGCAAAGCAAGTCTATTGCCTTTCTCAGGTGCTTTTGTTAAATTTATTTCCTGGCTTTTAGCATTTACATGAGCAACCTGCACACTTTGAACCTAGAGATTAGTCCTAAGTGCTCCTTGTAGATCTTATAGGGAAGGGTAAATTAAAACAGACAGGTGAGGCCAGATTTTAAGGGAAATCTACATTAGATGTGGACATTTATTTCTAACTCCTAAGCCTAATTTCTGTGATTTTACCTTGTCAAGGAAGTCCCTAAGGCCAGCCATTATACTACGAAAACAATTGAAAGTTCTCTATAAAGAATATTTTCTTTTAAATATAGCTAACTGAAAGGATCTATTGTCTGGCCAATGACAAGTAGGATCTAATAGTGACTCAGATCAATAATCCTTAATGGCTTAACCAAAGTTCTAAAGAGGTCATAGGTGATACAGCCCCATGATCCAAAAGTCTACTCCCAAAATTAGTCTAAGAAAGGAAAGACATTTCTTGCACAGACGGTGATGGTGTGGTGAAAATGGTGTCTCCAGTCTCCCACAAAATTGTGAGATGCCTCCAGTTACAGGCCTGCTAATCTATGACACTGGGTAGATAATACTGGAATGGGACTTTCCAGCATTAACAAGCAACAAAGGTTCCCATGGGCTAGGGCCTCTTTTGACAAACACCCCCAAGAGCTGGCATGGCAGGACAGAGAAAGAGAAGGAGAGAGAGAGTCAGTAAGATCCCCAGTCTCACTGGCCACCAAAGTGTACTCCTGATGGTGGAGACCAAAGAGAATATTCTCAAAGCCACAAAGACAAGCTCTTAAGACATAGAACAAGACAAAGGGAAAATATATGCACATCACCAGTCTTGGCCAAGCCTTGGGTCTCTTGGAGTCACACTAATACCTATGAGGGATGTGCCACAGGGTTGGAGACTGTGTTGGTTTACAGTGTACCTTGGATGCATTGAAGTTTTCTTGAGGTTGGCGGGTGACCTACTGTCAGTCAATCTAACGTGTTGCATGACCAACTTATCCTATCACAGAAGTCTTGAGGTGATAAGAGCTCTAACAGCTCTTAAGTGCTCAAGCCTTGCCCACCAATTTTGTGGCTTTGGCTTTCCAAGATGTCCCTTAGCAGCAGCCTGTACCTCATGTGCACATCAAATGACACTGACAAAAAAATTCAAAGACCACATCTGGGAGGAAATGGATCAGTAACCGAAAAATACTCTGCCAAATTTAAGCAAAGAATCACTAGGTCCGAGGAACTAGTTCCACAAGTATTTTCTGCTGCTTATCTAAATTTAGAGAGAAAAGGACTCTCACCATTCTCGCTCCTTAGGACTCAGCAGATAGAGATTCCAAGGGGGTTATATGGTAAGAAATGTCACCTTCAGCCAGCTGCTTGTTAGAAGTCCCAAGAATCTCTCAGCTGCAGCAATGTCTGGGGTGAGCGGTGTCCAGCAAATTAAAGTATCCTGCTGACAATGCCAACTGTCTGGGAGGAAGACCTTCCTCTGCCCTGTGGTCCCTGTAGCTTGACTTAGAATCAAATTGACATGAGACAGATTAACAGGAGAAAATAAAATTTAATAGGTGTACATACAAGGAATCAACACAGACTTGAAATTCCAAAGACAATGAGGCTTATATGAGCTAAGGAGAGGGATAGTGGAGAAAACTCGTTAGCAGGAAGGTGAAAGGAAATATTTGGAAAAACAAGGTTACCCTGTTATGCAGGTAAGTCCCATTGGTAAAGGGGGCCTCTGTTAATACTTCTCTTCCTGTTGTAGGCTCTCCTTTCCAATGTAAGTTCAGGTAGTTATAGGGGTGTGGGGGTGGGTGGGCAGAACACCTTTCCAGCATCTGCTTAGTTTTTATTTTTAACTGTAAATAATCTTTATGCCAAAGTGGCATATTTTGGGGCAGCCTTGCCTGGGGCCCCTATAACAATAATGCTTAAATTAATACAAATTGATGCAGGGAGTTTCCCCCATAATATAAAATTATTTTAGTGTTTAGTAAAATGGCTAGAACCAGCTGCATTGTATGTTACATAGTTGACTTACATGTTTTCACTTTGTCACAGTGACAACATAACCAGGGGCCTGACCCATGCTAGTCCGATAACTGAAAAGAATTTCCACAAGATTGTCAGGCAACCTTTGAATCTCAGTATAAATCGAATATGGAATGGAGTGGCGATAACCTTTTATTTTTTATGTTGTAAAGCGGTTGGACTACAGGATTAGAACGGAGAAAATAATGAGTTGGTTGACTCACATACATTTACCAGCTAATATCTACGAAGTGCTAAGCACCATGCTCGGACTCATTGTAAGCACCTCATAATTGGCATTACCCTTGAAGAAGCATTTACCCTAAGAATTAGGAGCATACTCTCTGGAGCAAAGCTCTCTGGGTTTAAGCTAAGTGAGTTCAGATAACTTTCTTAAACTATCTGTACTTCTGTTTCCTCATCTCCAAAATAGAGATAGAAGAGGGAGATACTGCATAGGGTAGTTGTGGGAAATAAAGGTACTAAATGTATGAAAACATTTATAACAGTATTTTTAATAAGCAAGAAAATAGTCATAAAAATACCGGCTAAATGTCAGTTGTTATTTGTTATGTATTCTTAAACTAGTTCTTAACATAACTGTATTCCTTAACATTCTGGGAAAATTGGAATCTCTTCATTTCCTTGGCGTCTTTGGAAAATTTGGAATTGCAAGTAGCTACACCCGGGTGTAAGACACATTTTTCTGATTTTTCCCCCTTGCTGGAGAAGTCTGTTTCTGAGGGATGGTTTGGTTATTAGGCCACAGATCTTCCCCCAGAGATTAGGTAGGAGCTACTTCAAAGCTATCTAAGCTTTACTGAATCATTTGAAACATCAAATAACTTGTTTGTTCATTTTATGCATGTTTTCTTATTGAGGAAATTAGTTAACCTCAAATGAGCTCCAGAAGCTGATTTTTCTTAGTTTTCCTCTTAAAGTAATTCTCAAGCATGTTTATCTTGGAAGAGTAGGGCACTCTCCTATGGCTTTTAAGGATGATTGAACTTGGGAACATTCTGTTTAACCACAAAGCTCATGCTCCCTCTGTTTAATTTCTGAAAGCTTGCCCTCCCTTCAGTGTAGTTATCATTTGTCTTCTACATTAGGTGGACAAGATCTGTTTTGCCTCCTCTTTGAGGGAGGACCTTTATTTTATTTTATTTTATTTTAATTTAATTTATTTATGTTTTTTTAAAGATTTTATTTATTTATTTGACAGAGATAGAGACAGCCAGCGAGAGAGGGAACACAAGCAGGGGGAGTGGGAGAGGAAGAAGCAGGCTCATAGCGGAGGAGCCTGATGTGGGGCTCGATCCCATAACGCCAGGATCACGCCTTGAGCCGAAGGCAGACGCTCAACCGCTGTGCCACCCAGGCGCCCCAGGACCTTTATTTTAAACGTGCGCGTGCGTGTGTGTGTGTGTGTGTGTGTGTGTGTGTGTGTGTGTGTTTGGTTCTAGCCCACTAGCCACCGCCGAGTGGGGCAGTATTGAGTAAGATAAGCTAAGTTTATGTTCTCATGGGGCTTTCAACTTCATAGAAGATGGACAATAACAAGCAAATAAATCATTTTTGAAAGTAAGGAAGTATGATGAATAAAATGAAGCAGGAAAATGGGCCAAAGAGGCAGGAAGAAGGGGTGTACTTTAGATGAAGTGACCAAGGGTGGCCTCTTTGAGGAAGTGGTGTGTGGGCAGAGATTTGAAAGTATCTGGGCAAAGAAGGTTCCAGACAGAAGGAATAGCAAATGTCAGGGCTCCAAGGCAAGAAGGAGCTCCGTTTGGGTGAGAATGAGTATCAGTGACGAATTCATGTTTTGCAGCTTTCTAGGTTCCAGGTGCTGTTTAAGATGTTTGGGGATGTACACCAGTGAACAAAATAATTTTCTCCCTTATGACATTTACATTGTCAGGCTGGGGAGATGGATGGTGTTTGAGTGGGGTGGGAGGGGCAGACAATAAGCAAGCCTATTAAATAGGTTAATTATGTAGAATATTTGCTGATCAGAGATATGAAAAAAAAATCATGTATGGGGGGTTAGGAGTGTGGGGTGGGTGGGCTAAAGGTAAATAGTGAAGTCAAGGTAGCCCTCATAAAACAGGTGACATTTAAGCAAAATATTGAAGGAGCTAGGGGTGTTAGCTACATGGCCAACTAGGGGAGGAAATTGGTAGGCATAGGTAAGAGCTAGTGCAAAAGCCGTGGGTAGCATTATACTTGGCTTGTTCAGAAAGTCTCAGGGAATCCTGTATCAGCAGAACAGAGTGAGTGAGAGAGACAGAGAGTAGCAGAAAACAGATTTGTATAGGTAATAGGTGATACCATGTAAAGTGTTTAAACCACTGTCAGTGTATCATTTTGACCCTGAATGAAATGAAGTAGTACGTGTGTGTATGTTGGGGAGTAAATTAAGGGGCACTGGCTGTACTGGGAAGTTAGAGGCAGGATTACCTGCCAAAAGAATAATGTACTAAGCCAGGGGACACATTCTGGTGGCTCATACATGGTGTTAGTAGAGATGGAAAGACTGATAGATTCTGAATATATTTTGAAGTCTTCTGGAAGTGGAGTGGGAGGGAAAGAAGAGTCCAGGATGTCTCCGAGCGTGTGGTCTTGATAAGTAGATTAGGATGGGAAAGACTGGTTGGAGTAGGTTTGGACTGAGTGAGGTTTGGATATGTAAAGTAAGAGACATCTCACCACTACATCGTGGTTACTGTTCCTTGTGTCCATGGGCAGTGTATCTCCCCTCCTGGCTTAGTCTTTGCTGTGTGACTGGCTTTGGCCAGTGGATCCTTAGAGGTGAGATGGAATGGGGGATTGAGATGTGTTCCCAGGGTTGTGCTTCTGTCTTCATCATGAGAAGAACTTCCCTTCGGTAGTTGTTGACTTCGGACTTGGTTCCCATGTGAGTGAGTGCAAGTGAAGCAGATCTACCCCAGCTAAGTACAACTAGACCTACAGCTTGAAGCTGTCCGCTGAGCCTACTTTAGATCTTCATACCCTGACTGACCTGCAGATCTATGAGAATCAATGGATGCTATTACAAGTCACTGAGTTTTGGGGCAATCTGTTATGCAGAAGTTTTATGGCAGTAACTCACCAATAGAATATCTAAGCAGTGACGTGAAGTAAGGAGTTGAATATGAGTCTGAAGTTCAGAAGAGGTCTGGTCTGGAGATAGAAATTTAGAAGTTAGTGGTGTATTGATGGTATTTAAAACCGCAGGAAGAAATGAGATCACCATGGAAGTGAATGTAATAGAGAAGGTAACCACAGATTGCATTACTGCTTCATTACAAGATTCTAGAAAAGGAGCAACAAGCAGAGAAAGCTTTAAAGGAACAACCAGGGAAGCAGAAGGAAAATAAGTTGCTGTAAAACGATGTGAAGGAGGCAGATGTGATAAAAGGTCAAAGGTGACTGCTAACAATTGGTCATTGTATTTGATAACCTGGGGGCTGTTGTTGACCTTGATCCATGTAGATCACAGGTATGGTGGAGGTAGAAGCCTGGTAAGAGTGAGTTAATAAAGAGTAATTGGAGATAGTGAGCAACATAATTTTCTGGGGGAACTTTGTGGATAGAGTAAAGAAATGAAATTAAATTGTGGCCCATCACAAAGGGAATGGTAAACCAAGGTGAAGGTGTTGGGTTTTATTCTGAATGAGGTGGGAGGTAGTTGAAGTGTTTAAATAGTGATCACTGTCTTTTAAATATTGCTCTGACTGCTGCATAGGGAAGGATGTGGGGAGAGCAGTGAAGAGGCTATTTCTGTTTCCTAAAAGAGATTGTGTTGGCTTCCACTAGAGTTGTACCACTGGAGATGTAGAAATTCATGCATAAATTTTATGAAGAGGTAATGCTGTTAGAAAGACAGTATGGCATATTTAGCTTAAAGACTTTTAAAAAGTTTTTGTGATTGAATGAAAATCACAAATGCACATGAGAATTACTTCTTATAATTTCTTTCTAGCTGTACTTTATGTGAATAGTGCCTACTCGAAGCAGTATGTTATGTTGGTTAATATATTAAAATTTACATTCTGCCATTTTTCAAAATGATAATTTCTGTTGTCAGTGGAAAAATGCATATGATCATTGTTCTCTCCTTCAAATTTCATTCCACTCCGAACCATTCCAGTGACACTGGCCTATTTTGCTGGTAACATTAGAGACAATTTCTGGTATAATGTCCTTGTGTGAGTTTGTGTGCAAAATAACTTTTTTTTTTAATTGAAAAAGTTTCATGATCTTCATGTGGGAAGAGGGTTAAGCAACAATGAAACAGAATTTTACTTCTTTAGATCTTGGAGTTATATGTTTACTAGAGAATTGCTCCTATAGAAGTGGTGAATAAAGTATTTTGCCAACTATGCTTTCAGTAAAGGCTCAAATGATTGTCTGTGATCTGTTTTGCTCTTATACCACGTCCAGAGGTTCCCATGGGAACCACCCCCAATTCGTGGGAAGAGTCAAATTTAACAAACAATACAGAAAAGCCACTTAATCATCCTCTGTGTGATCCATGAAAGAGCCAGAAATACAGAGGAAATTAAATCACTAGAATCTCTATCTATATGAGACTGTCCAGAGAAAAAAGTCCTGCTCATGGTAAATAGATTTGATAGATGGTGGGAAAAAACAAACAAACACAAGAACAAAAAAATCCTCAGTGTCCCAAATCTGACAATAACAAAACATCTTCCATCATCCTCCTCTTTCTTGGTTCAAGTACCTTCTCAAAATTTAAGTATTTTGGTGTCTTACTCTTTGGCATCTTGCCATTTTTACTTAACTGTTTTTGCCCTGAAAGACTTGTTTCCAGAAAAAGCTTGGGATTGTAATGCAGTGAGCCTTATACATAATCTTCTCATTAATGTTTAGAAAGCTGATTTTAAACCTGAATTCCCTATCTCTCTCTTTCTCATTCCCAATGCTTACCTGCCTGCATTAAGTAATTTCCATATAGCAATGCAGATTTGCCTCAGATACCGGACTCATCAGCTTCTGAAGGTGGAGGCTGTGTGCCTTTTATGGGGCAGCAGGGCACCTGGTGCCATAGGATATGCAAACAGATTATCTGTACCTGGGAGGTAACTTTTGTGAGTCGGGGTCTCCAAGGATCAGCTACTCAGAAGAGTGGTGATAAGAGTGGTGATCTCTATATTACAGGACACAGCTTCTTTTTCTTTTCACTGACTTAACTGGAAACTTTTAAAAAATAAATTTGCTTCTACGAGGTTGCTAAAGGCTATTGAGTCCTGAAGATGGTCATCTGGAAGTGTCTTGGAGACCATGTAGTACAATACTGCACTCGATCTTCACCTGACCTTCCTCTCTAGGTTCATCTTCTTACTTTCCCCCTTGTTCTCTACTGGGAAACCACATTGGCAAGTGTCCTTGTGCTTGTGGCTTATTTTTCCTGAAATGCCCCTCAGTAATCCCCATTCATCTTTAAGGTTTTAGTTTCAGCCACTTCCTCAGAAAGCACTTCTTTGGCCCTCCAGTCTACATTAGGTTTCCCTGTGTAGTTTCCTCACTGCATCTTGACTTTCCATTAAAATATTTAACCTAGTTCATAATTCTGTTTTACAGATGAGATCCTACAAAAGGCAGGGGGAGTGTTACACTTGGGTTTGCTTTTTATTTTTCTCAGTGACAGGTGTTCCAAAATCACTCCCCTCAAAAGCATATATGTGAATTTCTCCATGAGGGCAAGCCAGTATCATGGCTGCCCCAGAAAGGGTACAATTGAGCCTAAAAGCAAAATACTTGGTATCTTTGAGAGAAAACATGGATTTTTTTTTAACGTTTAAAATTTTTATTTGGTTTTAATTAATTTAAATTTTTTATTACGTTCAGGTAGCCAATGTATAGTACCAAAAACATGGAATTTCAAAGAGGTGATAGATGCTAGAGCCATTCCTTCCCAGTGCTTCCATGAACAACTGGGGTCTTGGGAAGTGGTTGTTTTTGGGAATTTAAAGAAACGGAGCCATGAAAAACTTGGAAGCTCAAGTACTGACCATCTTGGATGAGCTAAGCATTCAAAAAGTGAAATTGTCTTCCATATATCATATGGGACACGTACAAGGATCTATAAAAGCCATCACAGCAGTGGCTTAACCTACTGGGCAGCATCCTTAAACAGTGCCACCATGTGGCCGTAGTAAGCAGTGGCAGCGATCAGATATCTTCTCCCTGGTGTGGATGTGCTAGGACTTCCTGGCTATATTATGCATGTTAGACATGAAGAAAGAAATGGAAAGAGTAAGAAATACATCTGTATATGAAAGCTGATTTAGAGACTAATTTGTTTCCATTGGACTGTAAGATTCATTGTATATTCTCAGTAAATGTTTTATGGAGGATATGGAGGCTAAGAGAAGTCAAGTACCTTATTATGGGATCACAGCCTTAAGTGGTGGTAGAGTTAGGATGAGAATATGTGAATCTTCTGGCCCCAGGTTTGGTAGTTCTGTGGTTGAATGACATCATGAGGAAGGCTGGACAAATTGCTGTGATGTGTATTAAGAGGTCACGGTCCATTCCCTCCTTTGGAAAGCGTGCCATGGATATTCCTGCCTATTTTGGAATAGGTAAATGTGTGTCTGTGGGGTGCTCGTTCTCTCGATCATTTTGGGGGTCATTCAGATCTCTCTTGGCATGTCTGTACCTTTTCTTTCTGCTTGCCTCCTTGAGGCATTTTTCTTCCATCACTTTCTTAAGTAGATTTCTACAGAAAGAGAAGTTTTGCTTTCTGATCTGAAATTACTGTCTTACACAGTAAATGGAAGAAAATATTTTAAAAGTGAGATAAGTGAAATAAGCACATATTGATATAGTAAAATATAGATTATGTAAGGCCAGGTGGATAATAAAAGAAAGAATGGGGTAGGAATAATAATGGCTTCTTAAGAAGTTTTTAAGATAGGAGATGTAAAGATATAGAAGGAAGATGTGCACCCCAGAGAGAAGTGAGACAGGTGGGGAAGAACAAGGTATGTGTGTTTATTGGGGTTGAGAAACTCACTGGGATCAGTCAGAACTAGCTGAGGAAAGGATGGCTTGGGAAGGTATTCCTGGAGCCAGTGGAACAGCCCTAAGCTGCCAAAGGATGGGTGCATGAAGATCATTAGAGGAGCTTATAAAAATGCAGACTTTATAGGTGCAGCTGACTGGCAAGGAATCTTTGTAGGTTTTGCATATATAAACTGGGGATTACTTCTACAAAGTAACATGAGAAAACCCTGGCATAATTTCTGGCTTCAAAATCTGACTTTATTGCTTACTACCTTGGTGATTTTGGATAAGCTTTTTAAGATCTAAGACTTATGTATAAAAATTGTTTTTTCTGATGATAAAGTGAAATATCCAATGAGATGTCCTAGGGCAGCGCTGGTTCAGAGGAGGTGTCCTATAAATGCTAGTTTTATATTTTAAAATATAGTCAATCCAGATTGTGGCAACTGATTAAGCTATAGTTTTGAATGGATGTTTTCAGTTTAATTATTTAGTTTCTGACTTACAAACTTTTCCCTTTGGATTTTCTCGGAAATTAATAGTCTTTCATAATTAAGTGTAGAATAAATAATTGTTGCCATTCAAGAGGCATGACTGAATAAGTACACATTTACATAAAATCACTCCCAGAAATCTATGAAAATGAATGAAAAGAACCCCAAATTAGGGAGGATGATTTCATTTATACTGAAATTAGAGTAAGCCTCAACTTCATACCCTAAATTACAAGAACTAGTGTTTGTATTCAATTTAGTAGAAGTTGCCAGAATTTAATTCACATGTTCTTTAATCTTGGGCATGCTGCACTACGTGGGAAATGAAAATTTTTGAAGAGCTTTCTAGCCCTGGTAGATAGGACAGAGTTGTTTTATGTTCCTGAAAATGCAGCTTATAACAAAAAGACCAACAAAGGGGGATGCTGTTTTCCAAAAGTATTAATGTATGAAGTTTAGACATGTTTCCAGAAATCTGCTGTCCTTCATTATTTGTCCATTAATATTTTAGTATATACATTCTCAATGTTTCTTAAAATACATTTCATAAATAATAAAGAAATAAAAGCTTTTATTTAACAGTTTCTTACCATACAAATGTGGTTGTGGTCTAAATAACTGCTAAAAGAATTATGAAGGACAAACTGAGCTTTTGTACCAAAGGCAACCATCAGGAGTGTTTGCTTCTTAGGTGGAAATGGCTGGACAGATTATCCTCATCTTTTCTGTTCCACATATGAAAAGAGCCTGAATTCTTGGTGATGTGAATCATCAATCATACAGGGAAGTGAAAATGTCTGTGCCAGCAGGGACCACAGAGAGCATCAGGTAATCTGAATATGAGCATCAGACTAGTTATGGAATCTATCAGTGGTTGAGTCTGCAGAGGCTGGAAATGCTGCAGAGAAGTTACCTGTGGCTGGGCAGTGCCAGTCCATTCTTGCCATTTGGAAACTTGAGGTCATTGTTCCTAGATGTTCAATTTTTCAAGAGAAGCAAGGTATCTGTTGGCTTTTCTTTGTTTGATTATTTGTTTATGAAGGGGTTCAATTTAAAAATGTAGGGAATCAGCCTAACATTCTTTTTTTTCTTTTAAAAAGATTTTATTTATTTATCTGAGAGAGAGAGTGCACACACGAGCAGGTGTGGGGCAGAGGGAGAGGGACAAGCAGACTCCCCGCTGACTAGGGAGCCAGATGCAGGGCTCCTTCCCAGGACCTTGGGATCTTGACCTGAGCTGAAGGCAGATGCTTAACCAACTGAGGCACCCTGGCACCTCCTAACATTCTTTTTAAAGCATCAGTCAGTGTAGGCAGCACTGTGCGGGCCAGATAGGATATTTCTGTGAGCCAGATTTGGCCCATGGGCTTTCAGTACACAGCCTCTGAGGCCTACTGTATGATGTGGGAATCCTGAGAGGCAGAGGGTAAGATAAGGATGAATTCTCAGATGACAGTCAGCAATCCTGGCATCAAGCCTACAAAATTTCCTGGAGTGCTATCTTAGCACAAGACAAAATCTGTTCAGGAGGATGGTTGTATAAGATTGATGCTCCAGAATTGATACTTTCAGCAAGGATCTTTCCACTAAGACTTGTACACTCTTTTGCTCCTCAGTGTAAATACGCTTTCATGAGTTTGAACATTTTTTTTTGCATTTTTAAAGAAAACATTAATTTTCAGCATATCCTAAGGTTTGCCATATCTATGCCTTAATTCTTTATTTCTTAATATTAAATTAAGAATATTAATATTAAAAAATTAATTAAAAATTAAATCTCAAAGCAGAACACAAAACCATTAGGCATACTTTACTGCCTCTTTGTCCTGATCTATCTTAGGTTCCTTATGAAGCTTTTCCTATGGTGAGATAAGCCAGTTTTACCTGAGCATTGGGAAATTGCAGAGGTCTCAGAGCAGTAGGAAATGATACAAAAGGCATTAGAAAGTTGGTTTTGAGACTGTCCTCATGAAAGGTATCCAATTTCTGTGCCCTGTGGATTTCATATTAAATGGATTATCTATCTGCTAGGGACTTTCAACCTTCCCCCTTCACCGCCTTTCTCTGAGGACTATTGAAGCATTCTGTTTTGTGATGTGAGCTATTTTTTTGTAGGTGATTTGTAGAATATGAGATCTGTAAGCAGCCATTAAAATACCCTATTTTATTTTTAAAGCAGTGTTTGAATGGATTATGTTTGCCCCACTATGATCTTTTTCTTATCTGAACAATAATAAGGTCAGTTTGACAGATTTTTTTTTTTTTTTAACATTTAGTTTAATCCTTTGACAAACCTTTGCCCACATTTATGTTTAACCTTGGACCACCTGTCTTGGCTGATACGTGATTTGCAAATTAGGAAATGCCTATTTCTTTTTCATTGTTATTGAACTTCAAAGCTCACCCAGACTCTTCATTTTTTTTGCTTTGTTTTCCCCTCTATGTTTCTAATTTATTATGCTCATATTGATAAAGTTATTGAAAAATAATGGTCTAGTTAAATGCATAGTTACCTAATTTGTTCATGGAGAAGCTAAAGTATTATGGGAAGGACATGTTACTAAATTGTAATTTAAAATTTTTATCATTGAGGGGTGCTTGGCTGGCTTAGTCAGTAGAACATGCAACTCTTGATCTTGGGGTTGTGAGTTTGAGCCCCATGTGGGTGTAGAGATAACTTAAAAATAAAATCTTTAAAAAAAATGACATTTTCATCATTGACCATCAGTTTCATGGTGTTCCGTCTATGACTATATAAATATGCATTCTGTTGATTGTTAGAAGCAGAGTGAGAGTCAGTTGTTCCGAAACCATTGTTTTACTGAAAAGGCAGCTGTGAAGCAAGTAGAAGTGGTATCTTGCCCAAGGTCGTATAAATGCTAGTGTTGGAAGCAAGCGATAGCAATACATAGTGGCTAAGAGCTTAGGATGTGAAAGCAGACAGAACTGGGTTTGTGCCCTGGTTGGCTGACCAAATATTAATTATCTTGCTATGACGTCAGGCAAGCCAATAACTTTTCTGAGCCCCAATTTCAACAATTCTGAAATGGAGATAACAATAGTATTCACTTCAGAGGGTTGTGAAGAGGAGTAAGGGATAGAATCCATGCCAGCCGCATGACAGAGTGTCTAGCCCATAGCAAATCCTCATTGAGTTGTTATAATTGTCACCATTGTACTCAATATTCTGACCAACAGCCCAGGTTGATTTTATCACCCATTTCTAACAATGCTTCCAGACTCAATAAGGGCTTTCTTGAGGCCTTTCGAACACCCTCAACAGAAGCTTGATGTGTTTTGTTATTTGTTGAGGGTGTCTTATGTGGTTCAGCAGTTTGTATGGGTATATACTATTAAGTTTGCATCTCCCCCACCCTGATTTCCATTTTTCCCATTTAATTAATAAATTCAGCAAGTATGTATTGAGCACCTTCCTTCTGTGCACACAGTTCTGTGTTAATTCCTGAGCATATATTGTGAACAATAGGGCACAACAGCTATTCTCATAGAGCTTATGTTCTGGGGTGGGCGAATAGATTATAAACAATTATATTTCTGTTTATTTATGGTTGTGGTAAATAATAAAAATGAGTATCGAGTACTATGAGTGAGTAAAAGAGGGGATCAACATGAAGGCCTGTAGAGTCAATAGGTCTTAGGTAGGCATTTGGGCAGAAAGGTGTGTGTTTTGAAGAGATGGTACAGATGTGCAGGGAGAGAAAAACATTGTAATTCTAGGAATGGATAGAAATTCACTGTAGCTGAAGCAAGGAGATGCTAGATGTTGAAACCAGAAAGGAGGGGGCCTAGACTATGAATTTTTAGGGTGCATTAAGTTAATTTGTTAGGAGCGAATGGAAGGTTATTGGAAGATTATAAGCATAAAATGTCATGACCAGATATTTTTAAAAGACCATTTTGGCAGTCATGAAGCATGGGTTGAGGGAAGAAGATGAGAAACAGAGAGCTTTGGGATAGAGGGTGGCTTGTAAGAGGTGGGGAGAGTGGGGGTGGGAAGAAATTTAAGAGATACACAGAAGGTACAGTAAAGGACCCAGGTCTGTGATTGGCGTGTTGGCAGAGGTGGGAAGAGGCACCAAGAATGACTCCACTTCAGCCTTGAGCTTCAGATATTATGAATGTTGATAGATCAGAATTTTTCCAGATGCAGCCAAACCACAAAAGAGTTCTGGGTTGTGGCACAAGATTGATCAAAATGATGGACTGCGCTATGGAGAGTGTGTAGGAAAAATGTCCTTCTGTTGTGTTTCTCCTCTAGTCTCAAACTACTACCACACTCCAAACACTTCTGACACCAGATATGTGGGGCTTTTTCCCATGCCAGGGAATTCTCTGTGACACCAGTGGAATGTCCTCCAATTCAAAGTCCTACAACCAGAATCAGCCCAGACCCCATAGGTTAAGGGCTCAGTCCTGTAAGACTGCCCCCTGAATCAGACACCAAATGCAAGGAGTAGATCCCCAGATTGCCTACGACTTCTGTCCAGTTTGGTGTAATTCACAGGTCCCCGCCGCCCTTGGATTTGGTCATTTGCTGGAGTAGCTGACAGAACTCAGGGACATACTTATTTATGTTTACCTGTTTGTTATATAGTAAAGGATATGATAAAGGTATAGATGATCAGCTAGTTGAGGAAGAACATAGGTCAGAGTTTGGAAGGGTCCTGCGTGCAGGAGCCTCTTTCCCCGTGGCATTGAGGTGTGCCACCCTCCCAGCATTGGGATGTGTTCACTGACCTGGAAGTGCTCCAAAACCCTGTACTTTTGGATTTTGTATGGAGGCTTCATCATGTAGACATGCTCAATCATTCACTTAATCTCCAGGCCCTCTTCCCTTTCCTGATGATAGGGGTTGGGGCTGAAAGTTCCCAGTTTCTAATCATGGCTTAGTCTTTCTGGTGACCAGCCCCCATTCAGGAGCTGTTCATTAGACTAAAAAGAAATGCCTCATTATTTAAAAAAAAAAAAAAAGAAAAGAAAAAAAGACACTCCTATAACCTAGGAAATTCCAAGGGATTTACGACCTCTCTATCAGGAACCGGGGTGAAAGACCAAACGTTAGAACAAAAGATGCTCCTAGTACTCTTATCACTTAGGAAATTACAAAGGTTTTGGCAGGTCTGTGCTAGAAACCATGAATGAAGACCAAATATATATTTCTTATTATAAATCACAATCTCACAGAGAGGGAAGTAGAAAGAACACTCTTAAGTCATGATTATAGTAGAAGACATTTCTATTTCAAATAGAAGTAAGTATAAGTAAGTATAAGACCATAGATATAAAGAGTTAATTTACTAAAGTTGTGAATTATGAGATTTGTGTGTATCTTAATCAGAATTGAGGTATTTTTTTTTTCTTATTGTTTTGGTGGATTTAGTGTTCTTCATTGACAGTAATTCCAGAAACTACTTGGGTCAACTAAATTAATCACTTTTTAATAAAAGCCTAGAATACTCTGTCTCAGTTTCAGTTCTGTGGTATAAATTGATTGATTAGAAATTTACATCTGAAACTAAGCTAAAACCATGGCTGCTTCTACATAAAATATTGATCTTGCATCTTTTACCAGTGTCTCAAATGTTTTATTTTTTGTTTAGTTTTATTCTTTTTCAATGAGAACCCAAGTTTCAGACTAAATATAGTGTAGGTGTGAATGAGGGCAAAATAAAATACCACATAATTTAGTGTAGTTTTCTTATATGTATTTTATCCATTTCAGCATATTATAATTTGAACTTGATTTTCACTTGTATTATTCATTTTTATTTACTTCCTTGAGATTCCTATCTGATCAAGAATTATTTTGTGTTCAGAATTCTGTTCATTGTATTGAAAAATATTCATTTTTAGTGTTAGATATTGTATACATATATGTATATTTGCATTTAAAAAAATTTAAAATCCTTTCATGTGAAATATTTGGGCATAAGACCATGATGTCACTTTAATCAGGTTTTTTGTTTTGTTTTGCTTTGTTTTGGACTTTCTTTTCTTTCCTCAACTTTCCACCACATAATGTAGTATGGAAAATTGTGCCCTACAACTGGGAAATCATTAAGGGTCCCTATATAGTTGAAATTTTGAAGCATGTTAAATCTACCAGCATGCAAAAAAGAGGTGTGAGTTAGCTGTTGTGACCTGTTTATTGGCTCCACAGTATTTGCCAAACTTAGGGAATGGAGAAAGAGTCTCTTGCTACCTACTGGCCATGTGACCTGTCACAGTTCATACCACAATTGTTTTGAGAAAGTTTAAAGCTTTATATAGGAGAGGACGAAAATGATATACCAATTGAAGTTTCCAGTCAGACACAGACAGAAGAGACTATTGCATTTATCAAACAAAAGCAACCATTAAAAAAAAATAGGAAACATTAAAAATTAAGCAAAAATAAAAAGGAGATTGGTAGGGAAAAAAAATCATCTACCTTAGTAGAAACGATAAATATCAGAAAGGATATTATTGGAAACCAAATTAATTAAGGGAAGGAGGCAAAATGAGCATAAATGCAAGTAAAAAGTTTATAAAGGAGATGAAACATATAAGGTAGGTTCTGGGGCTCATCTCATAGCTAATGGTAGGAGTTTTAGGAATAGAGAACAGATGTGAGGAAGGAGGACAAATTAGTAGATTACCATTTCCCCTAAGTGGAACTAATTCTTAAATCCTTCACATTAAATGAACTCACCACAGCCTGGTGAAGATTAATGAAAATACAAACTTTTAGACATATGATGGTGAAAATTTTGAATTCCAAGGATGAAAAGAAAATTCATAGAAAAGTTGACACACAAAAAATAGGTTACTTAAAAGAAATGAGAATTTGTTACCTAATTTCTCATCTGTAACACAAAATGCTGGAGGACAGTGCAACATAACTCTGAGTAAAAAGAGTTACAGCCCTGGTATTCTTTAATCAGATGCTATTTGCTCATGTAGGAAGGGAACGTACATTTTGATAAATAAAAGGACTCAAAGTATTCTACAAATGAATTGTGCCTGAAGGAGGAGCCGAGAGAGGGGGAGGACAAAGAGAAAGAGAAAAAGGAAAAAAAAGGGGAGGGGAAATGTAATGAAGTACCATACCCAAACTAAAAATATCAGAATATGTCATGAATGAGCAGGACGTGATATAATGGTCACAAATGCTGCCCTGGGCTTTTGCATTAAAATCACCTAATCAGACTTTAATGCTTTCTTAGAGTCCGCAGTTAGGGATGAAATATATAAACCTGAGATAAAGCCCAGCAGTCTATTTTTTTAAATAAGTTCCCCAAATGATTTAACACCCAGCCATATTTGGTAACCTGTGACTAATGAGTTCAGTAACTTACATATAACTAAGTTGTTGTTGATAATGTAGTCATGAAATGTTAATGTGATGTTTTAGAAAAGATATCTAACTAGAAAGAATACAATGTGGATAATTTTTTTTTCTAAAACTAAAATCCTACCTTATTTCGGAAGTAGACAGTGTATCAATTAGAGTGAGAAGGGGAGTGTAGCGTGAAGGGATCACTGAAGAAATAGAAGCCTGTAAATGCCAGTGTTGTTCTTGAAGGAGAACTCTCAGAGACAGTTTAATTATTGAGCACTGATATGTTGTATATACTTATGTATTTTAAGATAACTAAGTATAGTATAGATAAGCTGAAGAGATCCATATGGCTAGAGAATGGAAAATAATAAACAAGGAGGAAAATAAATCTTTGACAATATAGTAAAAATTTTGCGGAAAGGAACAAGAAAATATAAACACAAAAACTAATATAAAGTGATAGAATATATGCAAATTATTCTCAAGATGCTAAATTAAATCTTAATTCCAAAACATATTGTTACATTAGGTGAAAAACAACCTAGTTACATGCTGTTTAAAAGACACGTTTAAAGAAAATGGCACCAAAATAATCAGATTATTCAGAATTATAGCACTAGCACTTAGCATGGTTGAACATGTGGTCCAAAAATGGTTGTCAACTCATGGAATGAATGGATGTGCAAGGATATAAGAGCCTCTGTCACCATCACCACCAGAAAAAAGAAAAAGAAAAAAATCAGGGTTATTATACCAATTACTTCAAAGTAATCGTTAGTTGGCACACACGAATATTTTAAATTCAACCATTAAACAAGATATAGTAGCATTAAACCTTTAAGCACTGAAAAACATGCATTAAAGTATGATGAATATGAAACTTAAAAATCCATGGAAAAATTAACACAAGTGCTACCAGTCTGGGAAATATTAACACATCTCCTAGAATTGTACTAAAGAAATTCAAAATAAATAATGTAATGTTTTCTACAATTTTAAGTTCATACCTCTTCTTTGAAAACATAAACTTCTACCTTTTCTAATATCATTCCGATTTTAAAATAAAACTGATTTGGTGACTAAAAATAAACTAAAGCAGGCACACCTGGGTGGCTTAGTTGGTTTAGCGTCTGGACCCTTCAGGTCATGATCTCTTGGGTCCTGGGACTGAGCCCGGTGCAGGGCTCCTCGCTCAGCAGGGAGTCTGCTTGAAGATTTTCTCCTTTTACCCTTCCCTCTGCTGGCGCATGCTTTTTCTCTCTCTCTCTCTCAAATAAATAAATAAATCTTAAAAAAACAAAAAACAAAAAACTAAAGCATTACAATAAAACACTTCTTTGTTCACACATCCCTCTTCATCCATTTGTTATGACATTTTGGGTTATTGTAGTATGTGCTATTTCCGTTTTCTCATTTGAGGATCCCTGATTTGAATAAAAGGTATAACATTATACACTACAAACAGCCTTTACATTCTTTAAAAAGTATTAGTGGAATGTTTGTGAAAATCGGTCATATAATAGATCTAAAGGAAGTTTCACATTTAGAAATTTAAAAATCTGGGGGGCGCCTGGGTGGCACAGCGGTTAAAGCGTCTGCCTTCGGCTCAGGGCGTGATCCTGGCGTTATGGGATCGAGCCCCGCATCAGGCTCCTCCGCTATGAGCCTGCTTCTTCCTCTCCCACTCCCCCTGCTTGTGTTCCCTCTCTCGCTGGCTGTCTCTATCTCTGTCTAATAAATAAATAAAATCTTTAAAAAAATAAAAAAAATAAAAAAAAATAAAAATCTGAGGAATATTCTCTAATTAGCAATAGAAATGTAAGTTATCAAGTAGAAAAAGCAGAATTACTTGGAAATTAAAAGAAAAAAGACAACTTCTGAATGGCTCTTGGGTTAAAGAGGAAATCCTGACAAAATTTTTACTATCTTAAAAAAATGGCCAAAAATAGAGAAGATACTAAGTAATCTAACATGTGGTCAGCTGTTTATACATAGATTTTTTTAATGAACATTATTGTATTTTTTTAAATATTAAGGATTGAAATTAAGTAAACAAAATATTTAACTTATGAATTAGAAAACAAACATTACAAAATAAGAGAAATTAGTAAAAAGTAATTAGTAATGTAAAAAGCAAAAATTAGTGACTTGTTTGCCTACAAATTATAGAGAATTAAAAATAGCCCATGTTTTGAAAAGACTGGTAAAATCAACAACAAAACTTTGTCATGTCTGATTGAGAAAAATGAGAAGTCCACAAATATGTAAATTAAAATATAAAATGGATAGGACCTGAGCTATATAATACATTTTCAAAATCATCAGTGATTTTATGGATGTTTACATGCAGACAGAATGGGCAGTTTTCTTCGAGAGAACTGTACCAATTAAATGAATTACCTGGGGGAAAAAATGAAAAATGTCATCTTAGATTTACTTGCAGTTCCACAAAAATGCACAGAAACACGTGGCTTTATAGTTAAGTGCAAGAAACAAAACAGATTAAGATAGAGGAGGGGTAAAAAAAAAGAGAGGGAGGCAAACCATAAGAGACTCTTAACTATAAAGAATAAACAGGGTTGATAGAGGGGTGGTAGTCAAGGGGATGGGTTAAATGGGTGATAGTTATTAAGGAGGGCACTTGTGAGGAGCACTGGGTATTATATGTAAGTGATGAAGCACTAAATTCTACTCTGGAGACCGATATTACACTATATGTTAACTAACTAGAATTTAAATAGAATCTTGAAACAAACAAACAGCTCAGGAAACAAATCATCACTAAGTGATTTTAAATGTTTCAGAATTTTTAAACTAACTGAAAGAACACGTTTCTATCTCATTTAAAGTTCATGTTTTGAGAGTCTAACATAAATACATTATTCAATTTGAGAAAGGCTGTATGAGGTAACAACAAAGTAGGCCATTTGCCTTATGATTGCTGATATAAATATTAATGCCTCAAAGTTACCATTACATTAAAAGAATGATATAAATTTACCAAATGCATTTATCCTAAAAATGTCTGAAGATTTCAGTATTCAGAGGTATGTTAATGTAATTCATTACAATCCATTAAAAGATAAATAATAAGTTCCATGGTATTATTTTGATAAAGGTTAAAAGACTTTTGTGATAAGATTATATAGGCACTCCCAAATAAAGCTCTTAGTAAACTAGAAAAAATAAAATATGTTAGCAAGATTCCATTTGAGGATACTTATGAAGAATAGTAGTAAACGTGGCAATTTATTGTAAACACTAAAAGCATTCCTGTTCAAAATCAAAAAGAGGACAGAAATGCCTTTTATCAATGCTTAGTCAATAATTCTGTGAAGGTTGTAGAAAGTCAAATGGAAACAACATTTAGAATAAATAATGGGAAAGGATATATTACTATTTTCAGATTATATTTGTGTTATACAACAGAAGTTTTACAATTACTTAAAAATTTTAAGAACTGATGAGTTTAATAATATAGTTAGATAAGAGATAAAACCAGTAGCTTATAACAATCAGAAATGTGAAGGAAATACTATTATATTCATAGGAAAACAAATAGAAATAGAAATAAAATTAACAGGAAATGTTCAAGACCTACATGAAGAAAAGTATTACCATTTATTAAATAACATAAAATAAATGCTTAACAAAGCACAGCATCCTCTTAAAATCGAATGACTATCCTTTCAAGGATGTCAGTTGTGTACAAATTAATATGTAAATTTATTGAAGTTCAAACAAAAATCTCAACGGTTTATTTATTTTTGTACTTCGATTTAGGGTAGGCAAAACTTAAACAATGAATCAGAATTTGATCTGGAGGAAAAATGGGTAGGAAAGTATAAGGTATTTATAAATAGAACATGGTAGAAGAGGGATGTGGAGGACTTTATTAGATGTAAAAGTGAATTAAAAATGCCAAATAGTTAAAAAAAACTGTATAGTAAAAATTTGTGCACATATAGATTAATAGAAACAATAAATTATAGTTAGAAATTTAAGAGTTTATTAAATATGTCAAATAAAATATATAGTAGTATGGATTAATAACACACACTACAAAAAGCCCATTTGTTTACTGGATCAAGACTCCAAACAAAAAATTTACATTAGCCTGAAATTTAAATATAAAAAAAATCACACACTACTAGATGAAAATATAAAATATTTTTAACTTTTGGGGAGGTACCACCTTAGCATGACCCAAATTTAAGAACTATAAAAGCAGGAAAAGATAAGTTAGGTTTTCTTAAAAACTTGAATTCTATAAGGTAGACATTCCCCAGAAACACAAAATATAGGTACTAGCTATTTATTGTTGTATTTTTTTATTACATCTGAAAATTAGGCACCTCAGTGTCCACCATGAAATAAGTAGTAATAGTACATTCTTACTAAAGATTGTTTAGACAATTTTAACTAATGATGAGGTGTATGTATATGATTGACTTAAAAAGTGTTCATTACATTTTTGCAAGGAAAAAACAGTTATAAAATAGGAGGTAATTTGTGATCTCATTTTTGTAATCCTATGTCTATTGTGTATAGGAAAAAAAAGATGCAAAAATAAATACCAGACTCTCAAGAATGAAGTAGCAAAAATGACAAGAGTGGAGATTTTTAACTTTAGTTTTATTTGTTTCTAAATTATTGCAATATTTATGGTGAATATTCTCTGTTTTAATAACTGGAAAAAGTACAACTATTGACATTTTAGTTAAGAAATTCAGTGGGAAATATGGTCTGTTTTCTACCTGTATGTCTGTTAAGCAAAATCCTAAACCAAACTGTGATTCTTGGAGGTGTTCTGAGTGACCCATGCCAAAGCGTTTATAAACATGCTCATCGTTAGTGTCTCTTCAGTTATCTTGATACTCTAGTCTAGACAAGTCATTTTCAAAGTGTTGCCCTTGGATCAACACCATCTGGGAACTTGTAAGAAATGCAGATTCTTAAGCCTCACCCCAGACTTCCTGAATCAGAAACTGCTACGTCCTACCCTCAGAATCTGTGTTTTAACAGGCATTCCAGTTGATTCTGATGGGTACTAATGTTTGAGAACCACTGCTCTAGAGTGCATTCAGGGGAAAGCTTTTTACTAAGTCAAGTTTTATTATAAGTTGATTTATCCTCCTAGAGAGAAACAGAGAATGTATTGACAGTGATTAGAAAATTGATTGCTAGTAGGCCAGTCCATGGGAGCCCTTGAATACATGGCTAAGTAAGTTGGAATTTTTCTTTGTTTCTGGGTTTGCGTGTTTGTTTGTTATCTAGGTGATAGGCAGTTTTAAATGTTTCTGAGTATGGGAAGGATGGACTAGAGATGTCCATCGTGACAACTGTTCAGCAGAGTATATAGTGAGTTTCAGGGAACTGACACTGGGGATAGAGGCAAGTTAGGAAGGAGGCTATTGAATAGATCAGGCAAGAAATAATAAAAAGCCTGGATTAGATTACAGGAAATAGAATTGGGAAAGAAGAGGTAAATAAGAGAGATTGTGAATGTGAACAAAGGACTTAGTTACTGATTGCTTATAGAGGGCAAAAGACACAAAGTGAAATTGTAAGCTTATGTGAACAGGTATCATTGGCATTACAGATCTGAATGACTCTCAGTGATCTGTATATTGGTAGATTGTGTTTTGCTATTATTAGTCATCATGAAAATGATTGGCTTGCTTGAATGTCTAAATTGGGGCTTTCAGTTAATCAGAACAGTGGTTAAAATTCTCAATGATTAGCATTAAAACAAAAGAGAACACAAATACAGTTGAGTACTTTGCCAGACTCATCAAATATGATGGGCTAAGAACTCCTAATGAGGATGCTGTGATCAACTGAGCAAACACACCATTTGGCTTGAACAGAAATGTCAACATAGGCATACTCTACTAACTTGCTGATTAGCGATGGTTCTGGCTGTTTGATGGATTTTAGCCAAGACAATGGTGGGAAGCCAGTGCAGAAGAGCCTTCAGGAATCTGAATGATCAATTGTTTTTCATCCCATAAACTAATTTCCTTGTGTAACTTAAACACTCCTTCCTCTAAGTTTCCAGAAGACTTCATTCAGATTTTTATTATAGTGATGGTTTATTCATCTTGAGTAGACCTTTTTTGTGAGATATAGAGCTATAATGGCTTCAAGGGATAGATTGCATGTTTTTGGGAGGTGCATTAGTGTAAACCAAGGTTTGAGGTTTGGATATAGCATGACAAGTAAGTTGTAGGAATGGAGTAAAAAAAAAAAATAATAATTGGAAGTTCAAAGCCCAACTCAGGTACTTACTTCCTGGTTTCTCATTCATTAAATAGAAATAATAATAATAGCTTATATCATAGGGTTGACATATGAAATTATGCATATGCAACATATAATACAGAATCCACAGAAATAATTTCTTGAAAAGGATAGCTGTTCTTTTATTGTGAAATAAACTTTGAGAGTCAACTAGAGGTGTGCAGATCTTGAGGGAAAGTGTGCAGATCTTTGCACATCTTGAATACATTTTACCAAAGCTATCAGCTACAAGCTAAGAAAATGTCATAGAGACTGAATTTGTTTGGTGAATAGTAGTGAAAAGGACTAATAAAGGCTACATTCATTAGTTTTTACTTTTAGGGCAGAAGGATGCAGTGACTTGGTTATTCTAGAATATACCATGCTGTCTTTTCTTAATTTCTTCTTCTTCTTCTTTTTTTTTTTAGATTTTATTTATTTATTTGAGAGAGAGTGTGTGAGTGTGCACACGCTGGAGTGGGGGGAGGGACAGAGGGGGAGGGAGGGCAAATCTGGAGCAGACTTCACACCGTGCTCAGAGCTCAACACGGGGTTCCATCCCACCACCACAGGATCATTACCTGAGCCAAAACCAAAAGTCTGAGGATGCTTAACTGACTTAGCCACTCAGGTGCTCCTACCATGTTCTCTTTTCTGTGGAAAGGGGACCTACAGTTGATCATTCAGATTGAACAAATGATAGTAAAACTGTAATAATCCTTGTGGATATAAAAACTAGACCATTTTCCCCTATAAATATGCATATATCACTTTTTTTAATTTATAAGAATAAAATCTTTACTGGACAGATCATAAAAGGTAACTTCCAGGTTTGCCGTCCTACTTTAGGAAACCTCAGAATGTCATCAATCTCCTAAACTTCTGTTGATGGCTTACTTTTTCTCTGTGGCCTTGAATTTTTTCTGTGTGAGATTTCTTGCGTAGGCTACAGTAACTTATTTCTAAACATAGAAATCACTAATCCTTCAAGACCCAGTTTACAGTCTTCCTTCTTAGCAAGTAATTTCCCTTGACTTCAACCAGGAGTGAGGTCTTGAATTCTGTAGCACTTCAGACCACTATTATAACATGAATTTCAAATGGCCTGGTATTGTATATGTTTGTATACAAATCTCTTTTTATCTTACTAGATTGTAAACTCCTTCAGAAAAAGGTGAGAAAATCAATTTAGGAACATGGGGAAGTGCTTGAAGCTGAGGCTCCTGAATGCCATACTGAGGATTTAGCTTGAGTAGTGCTTGATACCATATGACTTATCTCACTAACCGTGGATTAATGAATCAGAGATGGCTCCCTGCCCCCACAAGAAGGTGATCTTTAAGAAGTGGCTTGGCAAGAGCTCTGGCTAACAGCTATGCTCAGTACTTCATGGTTCACTGGCCAGTCAGGTTATACAGTCAGGTTATACAGGGGGAATGAGCAGAGAGTGGACTGGCTGAAGCTGGAAGGCATAAAGAAAAGGCAGTAATCTTAGGGGAAAAAATGAGGGTTGCTGGAGGGGAGGGTGGTAACTGGATGATGGACATTGGGGAGGGTATGTGTTGTAAAGAACAGTGGGTGTTACATAAGACTGATGAATCACAGATTATAATAGTACATCATATGTTAATTGAGATTAAATTTAAAAAGTAAACTTAAAAAAAAAAAAGAGGGCAGTAATCAGATACTGTGGGCAAGCAGACAGCACAGCATAAAATCAAGATAAAGAGTAGTTACTAGAGGCGGGAGATTACTGGCCCTCTTTACCAACTTGTTTATCTTGACAGTAAACCTCATTAATGAAAGTGACCTGAATGTGGCTTATTCCTTATATATGGGGAAAAAAAAAAGCCTAACTAATGCAGCATCATTTTGTAATCTGTGTGATAGTAATGACTCTCTTTTTATGTTGAATTTAAAAATGCCTCCCTGTAGCTTCCTTGTAAAAGTACTTGCCGTGCTTCCCAAATTCATGCAAAATATACATTAACCCTCTCGCCAGTGCAAGGCCTTCTGGGATAGGCAGATCTTTCAGCAAGTTGGCAAATCCTGTTTTTTTTTTTTTATAGGAAACAAGAGTCAGTAAGGACTTTATATGGTTCATCTTTTATCACTATCCCCAGTAAGGAAAGGTAGAGTATAACTGAAGGATATAAAATTTACTGATTAATGGATTTGGCTAAGTAGAATATACTTACTACTTAGTGGTACCATGATTATTTTGGGTGACATATTTAAGATTCACTTTTGTTGTATCTACTATAATGTATATTAGGAAAATAGAAATAGCATGTCAAATCCATGGTTTCTTAGATTCTCTTGGTTATGGCAAGTGTAAAATAGGTATTTAAATTTAAAATATTAAGTAAATAGTTTTGGTGATGTGCACATATGGTCCACATAATGGAGGATATTTACTAATGACGGCAATTAGTATAAGACTTCTTTAAAGAAAAAGTGTTACAAGATTAGCATGATATGCCACAGGCAAATTGGACCAAGATTATCACCTCTTTTTTTGCTTTCTAAACTTACTAAGATATATAGTTTGGGAGATGTATACTTAAAAGTCAATTTAAATGTAGAATAAAGAAACTACTCCATACTAGCACTAATTATGCAAGAAACAAACATCATGGCAAAGTCAGTAACCTGAAATTGGACCCTTCTCTGAATTTCCAGAATGTATTGAGAAATAAATTTTGTATCAAATAGAAGTCAATAGAAAATCAGCAAAGAGTTATCTTTTAGCTAGCACCCAAGAAACCTGCAGTCACATATAGATGAATGCAAGAATATGAATTAAAAAAATCACTTTCAGGAGTCAGAGGGAATTTTTTTTCATAAACACCACTGCATATCCATTTCCATGTTGCATGTCAGATAGTTATATAAATACAGATAAAAGCAGAATTGCAGTGGTGAGTAATTCTAGGGTGTATATCCATTAAGGAATCATGAAAAAAGAAAGATTAAAGCAAGAATGGCCAAAACTTTTTTTTCAAAAGAGCTCTTAAGTCAAATGTACAGATGAAAGTGTATAGTTTCATCACCATATCATTTTTTTTTAAGATTTTATTTATTTATTTGACAGAGACAGCCAGTGAGAGAGGGAACACAAGCAGGGGGAGTGGAAGAGGAAGGAGCAGGCTCCTAGCCGAGGAGCCTGATGTGGGGCTCAATCCCAGAATGCCGGGATCATGCCCTGAGTGGAAGGCAGACACTTAACGACTGCGCCACCCAGGTGTCCCCATCACCATATCATTTTTATTACAGGAAGCAATTCAACATTATCAGTGTGATTTTCACAGACTTTATTGGTTTGGGAAGGTTAACTATTAAATGTTGATAATAACCTTCTGCCTGGTTTCTCCTCTACATCTAGTATCTTTTGTCTCTTTGATCCATCAGGAATACTACTGACACATTTGTCTCCCTAAAGTACCTCTTGGATTGTTTTATTCCTCTGATCACACATCTTCAGTGGCCACTTTATGAATTGTTCCTCACTTCTGAATTCTTCAGTGTTCCTCTGCTCTCTGTTCCAAATCTACTTTTCAGTGGTTTCCCTGTATTCTTGTGTGTGTTTACTTTTATTTTAATATGCTATCAGGGGGCACCTGGGTGGCTCAGTCGTTGAGCGTCTGCCTTCAACTCAGGGTGTGATCCCGGCATTCTGGGATCGAGCTCCGCATCAGGCTCCTCTGCTGGGAGCCTGCTTCTTCCTCTCCCACCCCCCCTGCTTGTGTTCCTTCTCTCGCTGGCTCTCTCTCTTTCTGTCAAATAAATAAATAAAATCTTAAAAAAAAAAGCTCTATCAGGTTCTCCAGAGAAACAGAACCAATAGGATTGTATGTGTGTGTGTTAAGGAATACATTTATATATATATAGGAATTATATATATATATATATATATATATATATATATAATTATATATATAGGAATAATATATAAATGTATATAAATATACATTTATATATATAGGAATTATATATATAATTATATATATATAGGAATTTTATATATATATACATATATAATATACATATATATATAGGAATTATATATATAATTATATATAGGAATTTTATATATATATATACATATATGTATATATATATATATATATAAATAAAATTCCTATATATATAATTATATATATAATTATACATATAGTATATGTATATATATATATGAATTGGTCCATACAGTGTGGAGGCTGGTAAGTCTGAAATCAATAGGGTAGGATTTCAGGCTGGAAACTCAGGCAAGAGTTAATGTTGATGTCTTGAGGTTGAAATTTGCAGAACAGGCTGGCAGTCTAGATACTCAGACAGGAGTTGATGTTACAGTCTTGAGTCTAAAATCTATAGGGCAAAGTGGCTGGCTGGAAACACAGCTATGTTATACTCTTGAAACAGAATTCCTTCTTTTCCAGGAAACCTCAGATTTTGCTGTAAGACTCTCAGTTGTTTGGATGAGACCCACCGCATTATGGAGGGTAGGAGGGTAATCATTACTTAAATTCAACTGATTATATATGTTAATCACATCTGTAAAATACTTTCACAGCAATATCAAGACAACTGTTTGGCCAAACTGGGCACCATAACCTAGCTAAGTTGATACATAAAAGTTAACTACCACACATGCCATGATTTTTCTTTCTGCATTTTTTGCCTTGTATATCCTTACTTGACATTCCTAAACTTTAATACCCTCAAGCCCTAGCTCATTTTCTTCCTTTGTTGCAAAGCCATTACTGTTTACTTCTGCCAGGGATGATATAACTAAGACCTGTGACATTCTGTAGGAGGATGTACACTTTTGTACATGCATTTCATGCTGCCTGGTATTGAATGTTTTTGTGTAAGGCTTTTATACTGTATGAGAGCTTCGAGTTTCTCAAGGGCCAGGGTGGTAACACATAGATCTTTCCATTGAATTTACTATATAATACATTGCTCTACACAAAGGTGCTTAGAATTTTTTGTTTTCTGATGTGCCAGGGTACTATTCTAAGCCATTCTTAACCTTAAAGAATTCTAGCATACAGTGGGAGTGTGATATAGCACAGCGTTTCACGAAGTTTGGGAGGCGTTCTATAACAGAATATAGTATTTATGATATTAGGTGCATGTTAGGCTTTAATGTGATTTAGAAAAAAAAATGTAATTAACATCAAACTAATAAATTTTCAAGTATGAATGTTTAGGGTGAGGTGAAAACAGAGAACTGCTTTAGAGTTGAATCATTAGTAATAGAGGGTCAGTATGTAAGTACAGCAACCTTATGAGGTAGTATGTGAAGCATTTAGGTTTGTGAAATATTAGTGTCATGTAATCCCAGACTGAAAATGAAGAGATCTGAAATTACTTGTCTCTCTCACACTGTGATCTAAGGCATTTTCTCTCTCTCATCCTCTATATTTCTTTTTTTTTTTTTGCATGTCCTTTTTTTTTAAATAATATTTTTTATTATATTATGTTAGTCACCATACAGTACATCCCTCTATATTTCTTTTTTTGCATAGGCACACCCATCAATTTACCTTTCAACTCTAAAACTATAATTTGTTGCTTAGATCCCTTTAAATACACAATGCAGATCACAGTACAGATGGTGCAAGGAGGAAGAAGATTGCTGATTGGTAGACTAACCCCAAATAGGCTGTGTATATATTGAATGAAATAGGACCAAAAAATTTGCTAACATAGGCAGAGGGCATCCTTTGGCTTAGAACTGAAACAAGTAGATTTATGATCTAATCTTACTTATTCTGTGGCATTCCTGTTAAACGAATGTCCCTGATCTTCGTGCCTTCCTACTCATATTTCTAATGTGCTCATAGTACTCAAAGGTAATCATGATCATTTGCAATTATAAATGTCCTGTTATCAATTAATTTGCAGTTCACCAGTAACCATCTGATTATCTCTAACAAAGCTGCAAAGGCATGGTAATTACATTGAAAGTAATTATCATGTAATTGCACATAATTATTTGTACCTTATTAAGTGCTCACATGATTAAAATATTTCTGGTCAAATACAAATTATCTGTGGAACTAAATTTTTTTTTTTTTAAATAAGAAAGTTTTCTTCCTGGTCTTCTCTTTTGTAGGTAAAGTTGAGCCATCAAACTGACATTTCCATATTACCCCAAATAGGATGAATTGGTAAGGAGAAGCGAAAGTTAGATTTCATTAATGGGATTCCTCATACATCCAATGAAGTTGAGATAATAAACTTCAACTTTCAGCATGGATGAATGCTTTCCTTCCTGTAACTATAACAAAAAATATTACCCTATTAAGAGTGTACACTATGAATGTCATTGAGGACAATGTGTTTTTCATGCCCAACACCATCATTAGCAATTTTACACTGAACTTTTATTTTTTCCACAGTATTCTTTCATCAGAATTTTTAATATTCACATACTCATACTCAGTGTTTTTGTTTTATCTTCAAAAGCTTAGAGTGGAGTGAACTACATGTATGATAGTAAAAGTAGTTCCCGAATTTGGTCATTTAGACATCCATAAAGATCCAACTATTTATATCAGCATGGTCCTTTAGAAATAGTATGTGAGCCACATGCCCAATTCAAATTTTTCTTCTAGTTGCATAAAAAAGCAGCAAGATGCAGGTAAAATTAATTTTAGTCATATATGTTATTTAAAACAATCATTAATTCAAAGATACTCAATGTAAAAATTATTAATGAATTGTTACTATTTTTGTGCTAAGTCTTTGGAATCTGATATGCATTTTACTTACAGCACATTTTAATTCAGATTAGCCACATTTTGGAAATAAGAGAGTATGACTTCCATGACTAGGTCATTAAAGACATTGGAGCTTTTGCCTTGTTCTCTCTTGGATCTTTTGCTCTGGGGGAAACCAGAGGCGATGTGGAGCCTTAAGAATGCTCATGCAGGCTCATGGAGACATCCACAGGACAGAAAACTAAGACATGCTGCCAAAGCCAACATCAACTTGCTGGTCATGTGAGTGTATCATCTTGAAGGCAGATCCTCTTGTCTTAAGTCAAGCCTTCAGGTGCCTCTCTGGATGACCTCTTGACTGCAACCTATGGAACCACCCAACTAAACTTATCCCAAATTTCTGAGCCACAAAAATTATGTGAAATAATAAATGTTTATTGTTATTTTAAGCCCCCCAAAATTTAACTACATTTTTGTTGCTCAATACCATATATAGTTTGTGGCTACTGAATTAATAGTGTAGGTATATTGATTATATTGATCAATATCTACATGGTAGAAATATGAGTCATAATGTATAGTTTGCTTTCTGATTTATAGGTTTTCGATCTGTTTATATTTCATGCTCTGGTAAAAATATGTTTAGCCTAAACAAACCCCTACTTTTTTATATTAGAAAGTTAGCTAGAAGGATAGGGAAAAAACCAACATTTATGAACTGCTTTACTAGGTCTATATGACGCTAAGTATATTTACATTCATTACCTAACTTAATCCTCATAAAGTCCAAAAAGATAAGTTGTGTATCCTTACATTACACATTAGGAAAGTGAGGCTCAGAAAGTTTCACCTTATCAAAGTTGTATAGTGAATAGTGAGCTGTGATCCAAACTTAACTCTCTTTGATAACTAATTTTGTCTCTTGCTTTTCAAATCAGAAACACATATTTTGGGTCCACTTGCTCATTTGGTGGTCCTTGCAAGAGGATTTTTGAATGACCCAGACTTCCCTAAGTATTGTGTAACAGACTTGATTTGAATAGAGTTTCTTACAATTATAATTTGATTGTTAGGGTTACTCTTGACCTTCCTTATCCATTGAATTAAGTTCCCAATTCAATTTCTTGAATTGGACTCTCCTGATAGCTAGGCCTGGCAAACTTATCTCAAATACAGCATAAATTGTCTTTTGATGGCATTTTAACTGAAAGTTTGTTGACTATCACATACACTCATAGAAAGCCTACCTTTGGGGATAACTCTGTGACTGACAGCAATGCCTTAGCAACCATCTGATTGTAGTTATAGAGGAAATTTACCTTGGATTGAAGAATCACATGCCATTGTGATTGACAGAGTCTGTAAGACAATCAAGGTCAAACCCAGAATGAATTGAGTATGTAGCTATAAGCATTGACAGATAAGTCATGTGTCAAATATTGCCTAGCCATCTGGTTACTGCTCATGATTAGGCTGGACTCATTGTGTTAACATTTTATTGAGGGCAACTGCATAGGAAACTTGTTTGGTTTCAGTTTATCAGTGAAATATATTTTATCTGCAACACAAAATGGTTCTGCTTAAAGTGAACCTGAAAATCTATTGGCTGTAATGATTCCAACATGACCTTCAAAAAAGCTTTATTTGGGAAATTGTCATAACTATGTTGTAAAATGTTTTTCAGCATTTTAAAGTGATTGATGCATTATTGAAATAATATATTAGGTATTGAAAATGGCACTCATGAATTGTGCCTAATTTCTTAAACAGTAATAGAAAACAAACTTGGCCACCTCAGAGGTTTTAGAAGACCCCAAATATTAAAGACTATTAGCTAATCCATATATTAGATGTGTGGGTTGTAAAAGATGATGGGGTGTCACTACTAAGCTATGCATAAAGGGATAGCTAACTTGTGTGAATACTGAAAATTCATATTCAGCAGAATGTGTTAAACATACTAAAACTCCCCTAACAAATATTTCGTTAATTTTTGAGGGGAAAAAAAAAGAAAAGAAAAGAAAACACAGGGAAATGAAGTCATATGTCCCCAGGCATGTTATACTTAGGTTCCCAGTCTACTATTTATCCAGTGTTATTTCCTCCTATAATTTTGCTCTCTTTGTAAGTTAAGTAAAAGTTCAGTAGCCGATTGGCTTAAAATTAATGTTAGAAAAGCCAAAGTTTTAATCTCTCATGGATTAGTAATTATCGTTCTGTTTTTAACTATCATGTTGTCCTAACTGGAGTATCAGAAAAAAGCATCCTGTTGATCACAGGTTGAGTGAACAGAGGTGGGCTAATCAAACAAATTTTCAGAGAAGGTAGCAACAGCACCAGTTTTGGTGGTTTGGTAGTTACATTTCTATATACAAATTAGATCATAACATAAGCAAATAATATGAACCAATTTTAGTTGGTGTTCTCTCTGTTGTTGCTGGTTCCCCTGCAAGAATAGGTATTTAATGCCTCTAGGCATTTACAGTAACCACAGCAAATCCCTTCCAACAATGAATGGATTCTTGAGAAAACAATATAATAGAACCAATAGGTTCCAGCAAAGTGTAATTTCATCATCAATTACATGATGTTCTACCATGTTAACATTTATGCTCCAGCATGTCTGGGACAGTACTGCTGAGGTTGGCATCTCAGCAAGTACACTACACTAGGTGGTGCCTAGTTCAGAATGCAGTGACTGATACCCCTTTGTAAATGGAAAAGCAGTTTTATCAATTGTATTTTCCTTTTTCCTTTCTCAGCTTCATCTATCTCTTTATTATCTACCTACCTACTTACTTACCTACCTGCCTACCTATTAGTTGTTATCTACTCAAAGACAAGACCATAAATAAACAATAGCATTAACTGAATAGAGGTGATATAAAGTTGTTAATCATCTATAATAAAGTCTGGAGATACAACATTAGTTGTTTCTTGTTTATCCCTTTGTCACTAAATAGGAGATTCCAAGTTTTCTTTAATAAATAGCCAATATGTAATATCTACCATCTATATGAATTATGAACTATCTGAATTAGTGTTTAAAATATGGAGTAGGCAGCTAAAAAAGCTACTGAATATGCAGCTCATTGTATATGTTATGAATTATCCAAGTTAGTGTTTAAAATTATAGGTCAATCAGCCAAAAGGCTATTGAATATGTAACTCATTATAACATTAATAGAACCAAATATGTCTTCCTGTAATCCAATTATTGGTGATTTGGGAGCTATTTTCCAAGCAAAATTTTCCCGTAAGTTTGTTTTTGTCTTGGTTGAGAACTGGCACTTTCGAGATAAAGTCACTAACCCAGCATGTGTTTTTTTTCCCCCTCCTGAATAATTTTGTTCAACTTAAAATGACTGTTCCTAACAGCAGGTGCTTTCTTCTTTGTTTTGAATTATACTGAACATGCTTTTGGTGTTCACAAATACTGAAAAATCAACTATAAAAATGCTGGATTAAAAAAAGCTATTTACATATGGTTGGTAGATAAAATTATAGTTTTGATTCACATATTCTAAAGAAGTGAGTTCAATAACTCACATCACATATTCCATCTTTCGGAAGGACTTTGGATCTGCTTTCAAAATATATCTAGAAACAGGAAGCAGTTATAACATCTGACTGGTTTGCTCATTATGAGTAAAATAAAATCTTTAATACCTGTCAATCTTATATCTGTATGAAAATCATGATTTTGACTTTCTAAAAATTGATTATATTTTATGAGCTTTGGAGATCTTCCACTGAGATATCCAGAGGGTTCAGTTGTCAGAGCCAGGTGAATTTTGTCACAAAAGAAGTATACTCTATAGGAAATTTAAAGCTACTCATGTCTTTTCTTGGCTCCTAAAGGTGAATCCAAAGAAGCAATAGAATTTTGTTTCCTCTGTTTTTCTCTTTTTAATTTCGTTCTGTTACTAATTCCATGGTGTCTGTGTATGTTTGTTTTGGGTTCATTTTTGGCCTGATAAGTTATTCTTCATTAGTGACAAGAATGATTAGGCATTTTGTTTTAAGGTCTGACCATTTGGTGGTCTCTGTAAGTGAACTAACAGTTTATAGAGATTTGTTCTCTGTTGAGTTGATAATCTGGTTTTTTAGTCTTTAACTGTTTGTGTTCTTGTCAAGTTTGAGCTTAAATCAATTTTTTTTTTTTTTTTTTTGCCCACTGGGAAGGAGAGCAGCTTTTTTATATTTGGATTATATATAACTGGAAATAATGACTATAAAACCAAAGCCTTGGATGGAATGTCCTATTTGAGAATGATGCTCACTTAATCAGCCCAAGCTACTGAGATTATATAAGCCTTGACTAGAGAAGACACTAATCTCGTTAGAAAAACCAATATAGTTGGAAGAAATACTTTTGGAAGGAGAAACAGAGACCATCCTTTTAGGAGAACAAACTAGTGAAATACATTTTGTCCACATGGACTGGAAATTTTCATTGGAAGATATTTCCCTTTATAGGAGGAAACGAAGGAGGATTTTTCAGGCATACTTGAAATGTTAGTCTCAAAAGACAGAGCCTAGAACAGGGGCATGAGTGAGCTGTGGTATCTTCCGTCATGGATAGCAGCTGGTGGTGATAGAATGGGGACACCGGCTTCTTGGGAGGCCTGGAAAGAGGATACTTCAGTCACATTTGACTTCCTCTTTCTTTCTAGGACATCAGTCCATGTTTCTGAATTGCCTACTCCTGCTTAAAAATCCAGGCCTTTAGAATCTCCTTGAAGGAAGTAGAATGTGGCACTTGTCACTTTACTTTGCTTAAAGGAGGAGGAAGGTCTGTAATAACAGGATTGTTTCACTGTGGGCTCTGCCTGAGCCTAGAGTTCTTCGATATGTTGTCTGTGCTCTCTTGCCTGAAGTATATGCCTTAGATGCAATCTCCTTTCCTGGATCAAGCCCATTACTGATGTGTGTTCCAGGTCTTCAGTGTCCACACTACCTAAAAGCCAGCTCTGTCTTGAACAGGGCCTGGGCTCTGCACAAAGCCTGATGATACTGATTTACCATTCTGTAGGGAAACTTGCTGACTTTTCTCTTTTCTTGGATGAACCCAGTGAGGCAAATGACTCTTCCTTTCTCTGAATTGGTTTTTGAAGAGCCTGTATCCCTTTGGGGCAAGAACTGGGATAGCTCACTCAGCAGATTTCTGTTGATCCTCTCTTTTTTGCAGGGTGGCTCTTTCTCTCTGGTGTGGAAGTTTCCCAAATCTGTGTCCCCTGTGGATTCTCTACTTGTCGGAGGCTGCCAAAGTACTCATTTTCTTCATTTGTGTCTAAACCAATACTCTAGATCTATCTTAGGGTCTGAAACATAGATGATCCATGCTCCTGCTACCCCAGGGTGCTTGTCTTCCCCTCCATGTAGTTATATAAAACCTGGGAAGGTGCCATATCCCTGCTGTGCATGCTGTGGGGATGGGGCTTTGAGCCAGTAGCAGCCAAACTGAGTCGGTGATACCATTACGAGCCTGGTTCTGAGGTTCTGCCTCTGTTTTAAACTTTAACTGAGAAGAAAGGTGGTGTTTAAAGCGTGTTTTCCCTATATTTTAGACTACCAAATATCATGGTCGTATGGGGCATTCCTTAGTTCATAGAACCCTTAGACTACTTAGATTGCCAGTTAGTATTGGGAACTTCTGAGCTCTACGGTTCTCAGAATGTCTCTTTCTCTCTTCTTTTCTTTCTTTGTTGCTTTTTTGGCACTGTGGACTCTGTAGCCATACTGTACTATCTTCTTAGAACCATTTGCCCTTCAGGGCATCTCCAACTTCATGTCTCATTTCTTCACTATCTGAGGCATGGGTATGTGATGGCAGGAGTCTCCTTTGGCACAGTTCTCATTCTTATCCCTGGGTTCATAGTCTGCTATTGTAGTCATCTCTGGGACACCCTTTCAGCTTCCAGTTAATGTATACTCTGTCAGGTTTTCTCTTTGTTGCAAAGTGTGAGGGTTGAAAATGTATTTGGCATCTTCTCTAGCCTGATGAGTCTATGTAAGGCCATCACAAATATGAAAGTGGGACCATGTCATGCCTCTGGCCTTGCTCTCCCACACGAGAAAATAGTCCAGTGTAGGTACTACATTTTTTTAAATTACGTGTTTTCTCAGCTCAAGTATTGAGTAAATCTGCCCCTGAAATATGGGTGACCGAGTAGAAAAGGGTGTGGTAAAAAGGCTAGATTGAGTCTCTTTCATCTAATACCATAATTTTATGAATTAAAGGATCTTTTGGAGTAGGCCCCACTTTTGCCACTCATGAAAGCAAATGAAGTGGGCTTATAGTACCAATCAAGAGCATGGATCAAGGAAAGAAAGCTCCCAAGAAGCATTCACATTGGTATCTCTCATTTATTGATGATACCAAGTTTCTGGTCTCCAAGAGGGAATGGGACTTTTAGGAGGGGGCAGTGTAGAATGGCCAATAATCCAGGAAGGATGCTTACCCCCATGGATCATACCCTCATTGATCTGTTCTTGCTGCTTGCTCCAGTATACATTCTGCTATTTTCGGGATACTTCTGGTGAAGGTCTTCCTTGGGCCATTGGGTAATTCCGTGAGTGACTCATCAGATCTTTTTCTTGTCTCCTTCTCAGCATCAGCCCTGAGAGTGAGTCTTCTTTGGATAGCTTTCTTAGTTCCTTGGTAGCTTGTCTTTGTGCCCATCCCCAGATTATGGCCCAGACACCTCCCCAAGTCATTTCTTAGTGGGAATTATTTGGATCTTCTATATAAAATCTTTCTGGGTGCTTCAGTTCAGTTTCCTTGAGATCCTTTGGCCCTTCAACACAGAGGTCTATAAGAGTCCTCATTTACCCTTCAGGCCTGAGAAGTTCCTGGTAATTTACATTTAGACTTCATTGGTGCTGTAGTCTTTTGTATGCTGTGGACTGACCCCTCTCCTCTTCTATGTATCTGTTTTGTGACATGCAAGTTGTTTCCACATTTCCTTGTTCAAAATAAATCCTTCAGGAAGGACTAGCCTGTAGGCTTGTAAGTTCACCCTGTCCTATGGGATGTTGAAAGCTGGAGGAGTAAATGCTTTCTGAGATCTTTGGGTCTCAGAGGGTAAATTAAGCCCACAATTTTATAACTGCTTCTGCAACAAATGCCATTTTCAGGTGTAGAATTTCAGGTGGGGTGAGAGGTTGCTTGTCTTTCTTTTAGGGAGGGATATTCTATAGTCCCTCTCTGAATGGGAGAGAGGCTTGGAGCTGGGCCTGAGGCTCAATCTGAGCCACATGTAAGGGCGATAATTGAGGCTGAGTTCCAGACAGGCACTGGATCTGGGCCTTAGGGTGGGGCAGAAGCTGCAGCTGAGAAAGCGGTAGGCATTCTTTAGCCTGCATTAGGCTTTGGGTGGGGATAGGTTTTACATTGAATAAAACAAAGGGTTACTCTTCTGGAGAACGGCTACACTATATGGCAGGACTATAGCCAAAAAAACCTCTCTGTGCCTAGCTAAGAGACCCTGGAAGAGCTGGTTTTATTTATGCTGCAAATCATCACCCAACTTTCTGGGATTTGGGAGATGCTGTTTCTACACATCTGCTCTTGTTTCCCTTCAATTGCTTTAGAAGAGTTATAGGTACTAGAGTTCATCACATAGTTTGCCTGAGTTTTTTGAGAAATGGCCCTCCTTTTCTTTCTTTGCCCAAATCTGCAAATACATATTCTTTATTACTCTGTATCTTCATATGTCATTGACATCTAAGCCAAAGAAGAAGCTACTGGCCTCCACATTTAGGGTGTGCCCAGAGAGATGTCTGTGATAGATAGGGAGAAAGGTGCTCTCGGAGTAGAACATGATGCGAGGAAGTGGGATGGAACAAGTCCTTCAGAGATGTCCACCACTAGGCTGGTGTGGAAGGTGTGGACCATGCCTGGAAATATTAGAATGGAAGAAGCCAACATCCTGAGAAACTCTGTAGATGATCTCTCTGGGATTATATTCAGGAGAATGAAAAACATGTCAGATTGATTCACAATTTTATGTGGTGATGCTGGAGTAAGAAGGGTTGGTGTTGTAGGATGGCAGTCACTTGGGTCCCTGGAGGAGGTGGAGAAGTGTGAGAAAGGAGATCCTGACAGTGAGGATTCAAGTGAGGCCATTGTCTTCTTGACTCTACATTGCCCCCCAAAAAGCAGGAAAAGATAGAGGGGTTGGGATCCATTTTCACTCTTTTCTACCTAGACCTGCTGGGGAACTTCATTATTCATGAGAAGTACAATTTTCTACTTTGAATTCGTAGAACTCTGTGTTCCTTCTGTTCTTTGAAGTGGATAAAAATTCATTTTTAAAGTGGATTAAAATATTTTCCCATGTTCCTTCTTCATAAAACTCAAATAATGAAGAGTTTCTGTAAGTGACCCTCAGGTGAATGGTGAATATTTCCTGTGCTGAGGATGGGTGTATATTTTTAGACCTATAGTGATGAGAGCTATGCTTTTATCCTGTAATCAGAGGGTGGTAGAGGCTCAGTGTTGCTTTCCAGAGCAGCCCTATTAAAGTCTTAGACCAGCATTAAGAGCTTTTTTTTTTTTTTTAAGATTTTATTTATTTATTCGACAGAGAGTGACAGCCACCGAGAGAGGGAACACAAGCAGGGGGAGTGGGAGAGGAAGAAGCAGGCTCATAGCGGAAGAGCCCGATGTGGGACTCGATCCCATAACGCCGGGATCACGCCCTGAGCCGAAGGCAGACGATCAACCGCTGTGCCACCCAGGCGCCCCAGCATTAAGAGCTTCTACCCTGGAGTCCTCTGTAAGTTCATGTGTGAACTTTGTCTAGAAGCCCTACACTCTACTTTAATCTTTGGCCTGCTCAGCCTGTTCCACTAGAAAGGTAATGGTCTTTTTTCTTGAGAAGTCTGATCTCATTCATTGACTTAGTAAAATGCAAAAAAGAACAGAAAAAAATGGGACTCAATCTAAGCTGGTGAGTGGATCTAGGTAGGGTTCTCTTATCTAATTTTTCTCTCATTTTTCTTTTCTTAAATAATTATAATAGAAAGGTCCTTCTAGTGGGAGCACAGAAACAAAAGGAGTCCTAAAGCACAGGGAAGAATAGATACAGTGCTCCATAGAGTTGAGCTGGACCTCAGACATGGGTATCAGGTAGTAGAGATATTTTTGTTATTTTATTTGTTTATGTACTTATGTATTTATTTATTTATTTAGCAGCACACTGCTTCCTCAGGAGCTGGGTATTGAACATGAATACTCTAAACTAGAATTCTGGTCCACATCTCAGAGGTATGGCACAGTCACCCAAGGGTCTCCAGGTTGGGGGAAGAGACAAAAAATGATGAACCTATAGACCCCCATCCTCAACCACTACCATTTATCTTAGCAGATCCCCCTACCCATTCTGAGCCCATTACATCCCTAAAGCCTTCTCTGGGCCTCGTTCTTTTCCAATTCCATCCTTTGAGCATATTGTATATGTTGGTATGTATATTGTATATATCAATATGCATATTGGGGTCAGGATTTTGAAGACTATTACAGACACACAACACACAATATATGTACATACATATATGCATTTACTAAATATACATATATCTCACACACACACACCCCCACACCTCTTAGTAAAATTCTCTATATATTCCACAATATATCCAGCTGTTAGTTGGGTTAATCTTTATTCCTTGGACTTTATGGCTTTAACATTACCAGTTCAATAGCCTTGAAAATCTGTAATCTTCCCAGGAATTTTTACTAATCCCTAGCCATTTACTCTGTGAGAATCTCCTGTATTCTCATCCCAGGCTTCCCACCATAATGTGGTTATTTTTTTTGGGAGGGGGGGTGTCATTAACCCACACATAGAACTCAACTCCCATGTCCCCTTCAAGTTTACTCCAAATAATATATTTTTACACACAAAAGAATCAGTAAGCAGTGTAGCCTCTGTATTAAAGATACTATAAGAGTGCTAAAACTGGAGAAAAGTATGAGTATATCCCATAGCAAATAATTTGAAAACTCTCTTGGTCATTATTTGTCATTCTTGTACTTTTGGGGCTCCTTCGCCCTGAGGTCTCTCAAATCCCCCCCTCTCTACCCATGTAGTGCCTCACTAGGCTGGTCCCTCTCTCCAAAAATCGTTTCATCCCTTCTGTATTTCAAATATTTTATTCACATATTCATTCAGATCACTTCGGGTCTTTTAAGTCCTGACTCCGTCTTGTATATACAGATACTTCTTGATTTAGGGAGTGGCCTAGACCATATCTTACAAAATTAAATCTTTAGGAGAGCAGTTGGGAGTTACATAGAGCAACATGTGGGGTTTGTTTTATATTACAACTATGGGTACTTTCTCTGTGAATGATTTACTGATTTTTCTTTTCTACTTTCTCAATTTTTACCAAAAACACTATTGGCTTGCCAATATTTATAAAAATACGTAACAAGAGAAAATATTTGGTGGTGGTGGTGGTGGTGAGTGTGTATTTTGCCATGTGATCCAGGCATATAACAGAATTTAAATACTTACAGCTTCATTATTTTTTTAAATTTTTATTTTTTTTAAAGATTTATTTATTTTAGAGAGAGAGGGCAAAAGTGGGAGGGGCAGAGGGAGAGGGAGAGAGACTCGGAAGCCGACTTTCTGCTAAGTGCAGAGTCTGACATAGGGCTTAAACTCACAACCCGGAGATCACGACCTGAGCTGAAACCAAGAGTCAACCACTTAACTGACTAGGCCACCCAGGCACCCCACTTATAGCTTCATTATTAAGATGACAACTGCTGAAATCACGAGCTGTGTAATGCGCTTGCTTTGATTTCCTCATTTTCCTCTGATTCTGTTGCATCAGCCATAGGGGGATACCTAAATCCACTCATACGATGAGCCTTTACCACAGCTGACTGTCCCTTTCTTTACCCGCTTTCTCCTGCAGCAAAAAAAAAAAAAAAAAAAAAAAAAAAAAAACCATAGTTCTCCATCCCCCCAAATACTTAGATTCCAAGCTACACCCCTTGATCTATTCTCCCTTCACTGCAGGATTTCTTTCTATATGAAGAATCCCCCCATGTATCCTAGCATCTCTGGCATTGTCAATTATAGGATGATCTGGCCCTGACTGGTCCTAATGCTTTAGGACTCTCCTATATAAAAACAGCCTTCTAAATTTGAAGGAATATAAACTCTAGAAAGATAATATTAAGGTGATATAAGGGACTATAAAAATGGCCCATCAACTTTATTCTTCAAAACTATCAATATCATAAAAGAAAAAGTCTGGGGAACTTTTTCAGATTAAAACCGACTAAAGGTATGTAGTGACTAAGTAGATGATAGCCTGGATTTGGAAGCGTAAGAAATATAATGTTATAAGGCATATTACTAGGTGAACTAACAAAAACGAGATAACATCAGTAGATTAGATAAAAGTTCCGTATACATACTCAGTTCAATGAAGATAGTAACAATACTGTGGGTATTAAAGGAAATATCCCTTTTTAAAGACACACTGAACTAATCTAGGTGTAGGTCCATGACACCTGTTTCAGATGTTCAGGAAAAAGAATGATATGGATATGTATAAAGAAAGCAAATAGGACAAAATGTTATAACTTAGTATTATGGGTTGAATTGTGTCTACCAAGAAGAGATATGTTGAAGTCCTAACTTCCAGTACCTCAGAATGTGACTTTATTTGGAAATGGAGCTATTGCATATGTAATTAGTTAAGATGAGGTGTATAGAGTAGAATGGGCCCCTAATTTAATTAGTGGTATCCTCTTAAGAAGCAGGCCATGTGAAGACACAGAGACACTCAGGGAGAATACCATGTAAACACAGAGGCAGAAATTGGAATTATGCATCTACAAACCAAAGAACAGCCAAGCTTGCCAGTAAACCACCAGAAGCTAAAAAGGGAGTAGGAAGGATTCCACTACAGGTTTTAGAGAGAGCATGGCCCTACTGACACCTTGATTTCAGACTTCTGGCTTCACAAACTGTGAGTCAATAAATTTCTATTGTTTTAAGTCACCTAGTTGGTGGTTCTTTGTTCCAGCAGCCCTAGGAAACTAATTTAGTAGGTGAATGTACATAAAGGGTTTAGGGGTGTTTTTTAGTGTTCTTGCAACTTTCAGTATAGTTGAAATTGCTGCCAGATAAAAAAGATTTTTGAGATAGAAATACACACACACACACTCAGAAATGGATAGCGTTTTTACCGCCTTCACTTCCATCATCCTGGTCTCAGTTACCTTCATCTCTCTCCTAGACTACTATAAAACCTTTTAATAGTTTCCCCTACTTTTATGCTTGCCCCACACCCCAATCACTGCTAGTTTCACCAACTGTGATGTATTTAAATTATGTGTCAAATTCTGACACTTCTCTGCTTAAAGTCCTACAGTGGCGCCCGTTTCACTCTGAGTATAAGCCGAAGTCCTTAGAATGACCTCAGATTTTTACATGTTGTAGCCTTGTGATTTCTTCCTTTACGACTCTTTCACTAGCTCTGGTCCAGCCACAGTGACCTTGAACATTGCCAGGCACAGACCTGCGTTTTAACTTTGTACTCTCTGAAGCCTCTGACAGACTTCTTCCTTTACCCCTTTAATTCCTTCAAGTATTTCCTTACGTTACATACCATTGAATTCATGTGGACCCCCCTATTTAATAGTACACCCTTTTCTTCCCCAGGAATCCCTCCAATAGTCCCAGTCCTCTTTAGCATGCTATGTTACCTTCTGTCATACTGTTTATATTGCTTATTTATCTTATGGATTGTCATCTGGCTGCCCCCACTATAATATAAGCTCCTTAAGAGCAGGAATCTTTTTTTTTGTTCTTGTATTTTGCTATATCTCAATTGCCTATCACCTAGAGGGTGCTCAGTATATCTGTTGAATGAATGGCATTTTAAATGTGATTGACTTAAATCATACTACATACATTGGTAGAAAAATTTTAAAATAAATATGAAGTTAGTATAATCTCTTCCTTCTCTAGTTACCTGTGAAATAATCTACCATTTTGTTTAAAAAAAAATACATAGCTGTAATAGGGACTATTTGCAATCATGGATTAATTGTAAGTAGCCCTAATTACTTGGAGTAGAATTCTAAAATATACAATAAATACAGAATTCTTACTGCATTCAGTAGAAAGCAGTGTGGATCTTCCATCATCCTTCAGATCTTGCATTATCATAAAAATAAAATGTCTTTTGAGAGGAGGTCTTCCTTAGCTCACTCACATCTGTTCCCTTATTTCTTCCCAGCCAGTCATTTGTTTCTCTAACATTCCAGGATATGAGAATATTATTAGGATGTTTTGGCTGCAAGTAAAAGTAAGCCCTCACCCACTAGGCTTAAAAATGAGCATCTTTATTATTTTACCTAAAAAGAAGCTCTTGGATAGGCAGCCTGCAAGGTTGGTTAATCTGGTGATTTAGTGACTTCATCAAGGTACCACATTTTTTTTTTCACTCTGATTTCTTCAACAGACAGTTTTTCTCCCATTAAGGAAGCAAAGAAACAAACAAAAAAACATGCTGGCCAGATTTTGTTTACTGTATACAAACATATAAGTATTGAAAAGAAGAGAGACTATTTCTTTATGTATGTTCCTCTTGAATAGCAAGGATGGTCTTTCCAGAAGTTTTTTATAGATTTTTCTATATAACTTATTGGATAGGATTTTGTCATATCCATTTATTAAAACCAGTCATTGATAAATGAAATGAGATGATTAGTATTGGTTTATGCTAAGGGTAGCAAACATTTTCTGTAAAGGGCCAGACAGTGAACACTATTTAGACTTTGCAGACAATACAGTCCTTGCTATGGATAGTTCATTCTGCCAAAGTGGCACAGAAGCAACCAGAGATACATACGTAACGGAATGATATACTTGGTTCCAATAAAACTTTACTTATACAACAGATGGCCTGCTTTGCTTTGCTGACCCCTGGAATAGACTAATCCAGTCGATCCTTTCATCACATCCTCAGGTTTGAGAAGAAAGAATTGAACCCCAGACAAAACTCAGGTTCTTTCTCCAATTAAGAAAAAGACAACAGCCGTGAATAAACAACTGTGTGCCCTACACACAGCCCCTCATGTTAAGAAATTTTTTGATATTAAAATAGAGATATATAAAAGTATTTTTAAAATTATTTATTTATTAAGTAATCTCTACCCCCATCATGGGGCTCAAACTCATGACCCTGAGATCAAGAGTCACATGCTGTACTGACTGAGCCAGCCAGGCAACCCTATAAAAGGTATTTTAAAAAGAAGTTAAAAAACTTGTGTTCAGCTCTTCGGACTAGGATGTGGTAGTTCTCTATCCCAATTAGTTCAGTTAGACATGAATACCCAAAGAAGTACTTAACAAATTTAACTCCTTTTGATTTTTCTTTCCAGAATATATATGTGCTTTTATAATAAACTCTAAATTTATGACTAAATCAGGAGTCAGAAAACGAGGAGATTTTATTCTATGAACTCTAGTGCCATTGGTGCTTTTGTTTAATGGATCAAAAGACATGTGAAATGTTGCGTGCAGATTGCTAAAATGAAACAATGTAAAGATTACCACTGAAAACAAGTCATAGACAACATGAGGAGGTATATATGTTAGGGGTTGTTGAACTGATTCTCTTTATATTTGCTCGAGTATCATCTCTCACTCATGATGCTACCAGAGTTAATAGTATGTGCATTATGACTTAAAACATTATGATTTGTCAGGAATTTTTTTTTAAAGATTTTATTTATTTATTTATTTGACAGAGAGACAGCCAGCACGAGAGGGAACACAAGCAGGGGGAGTGGGAGAGGAAGAAGCAGGCTCTAAGCGGAGGAGCCTGATGCTCCTCGATCCCAGAATGCTGGGATCACGCCCTGAGCTGAAGGCAGACACTCAATGACTGAGCCACCCAGCCACCCCTGTCAGGAATTTGACTTACAAAAAATTGAAGTTTTATTTTCATAAAATAATATTTAGAAATAACCATTATTCTGGTGCTGTATATAATATCATAGATTACAAGAAAAATATTTATTAAAATATTTAAAAATTACAAAATTAGCATCTATACTTATGTATTAGTTGCCTATATAGGACAAGAAGTAACTGACACCTTTTAAATGTTTAACACAGTTCTGAATCCATAATATCAGGTAAACCTTCCACTGACAGGTATTACCCTGGAGATCACATGGCTTGTCCAACCTGGAGAGTTGCCTTCAAAAGTGAGGGTAGACAGTTTCCCAGTATTTCAAGATAATACTGTAGTGACAATCAGCTAGTTTGGCTTGAAGCATTCTGGAGCTCCTTATGAGCCAACCTGTTTTTCGAGGTAAAATAATATGCTTAGAGGCATGTTTTTAAATTGGCAGGAAAGCAAATAAGTCAGCTTTCTCAGTGAATTATTGATAAGGGTTGTAATATTTCCTGATATATTCCTAAGCTTTTAGTAATACTCATATGTGTTTGTTTGATCTTCTTTTGAGTAAAAACTTCTCCCAAAAATCTACAGATGGCATGGGAATAAGGAAGCAGGCCCTGTTATCAATAGTATCTGTGTCTGATCCAACCTCTAAAGATGATAATTTACATAGCGCTGTATCATCTATAAGTTATCTCCTATAAAGGGAGCAGGCTGAAGTTAACACCTCTTTGCTGTTTTTCAGGTACATAGCTTTTATGGCTCACTTAGAAAGAGGTAGTCTGAGGTATGTGTCTGAAGGCTCAAAAATGGTGCCAGAGTGGGTTGTGTTTTTTTTTTTTTAAGATTTTATTTATTTATTTGAGAGAGAGCAGGAATGGGGGGAAGGTAAGAGGTGAGGGAGAAGCAGACTCCCTGCTGAGCAGAGAGCCTGATGCAGGGCTCACTCAGTCCCAGGACACCGAGATCATGACCTGAGCCAAAGGCAGACACTTAACTGAGCCACCCAGGTACATCCAGAGTGTTTTTTAAGATGGCCAACTTGATATTCTTGATTTCCTCTGACCCCTACCATGGAATCCTAGTTTCTATCATGGACTTTGAATTCTTTTATTGACAGGATATTCTGAGAACATATTTGTCCTTTTAGTCATTGGTTGCTTGGTAGACTCAAACCTTCATTCATTTGTTCAATACAGAAAGTATTTATTGAGCATCTACTCAGTCACTTGATCTCTGATTTCTTTTCCACTATTTTTGTTGGTATCATTCATTCATCATTCAATATATATTAGTGCTTACCATGTGCCAGGAATAACAGGATACAGACAACCGATCTTTGTGTGAAGCTCTTGGCTTAGTTGACTGTGGTGTCTTCTCTGTGAATTGATCCTCTCTTCTCCTGCTCTCAGACCTCTTCCATTAGTAAATTAAAGCACAGGCTTTCCTGAAGTTGTACCAGCTTTTAAATCTTCACAACTTAGCATAATTTCCCTAGTTCTTCCTTCTTCAAACTGACTCCTAGGCCTCTATTATTCTTTGTAGATGTCCCTGTATGCCTTATTTACCTGGATTCATCCTGTGTATGTAGTGAAGGGTGATGACCTATTTTTAAATTCAAAATACTTTGCATTCCTTCTTGGTTTGCTAGCTTGGATTAATTGATTTTTTTTTCAATAGAAAAATAACCAGGATAGAATACCTCTGAAGTATTCTACATTTAACATTTATTGAATGCCTACCATGTGCCAGGGCTGTGATTCTGTGCCATAATGTACTACATTTCCAGTAATCCTCAAAATAATACTGCAGGGTAGGAGTTACTTTCTTCATTTTATAGATGAGAAGTCTGAAACTCAGAGCTTTTGTCCGTGTCCCTTGTTAGTATATTTTATTAATGGTCAAATCTAGATTTGAACTCCAGGCTTCCTGGCATAAATCTCCTATTCTTTTAGAGCTGTCCTAAGTAAAGTATATTGGTCTTGTGAAGAGATAAAAGCTGGTAGGTGCATACTTTTTGATATAGAGGATTTTCAGTAATGCATGCATTCTCTTGAGGGAACAGTGTGGCAGACATTTTGGTTCCACCACATGGGGTTCTTGATTAGTGATCACACTAAACTGCAGATCTGTAATACTGTCATATAAGGTGGAAGATGTATTTGTCTTCCGGAAAATGTTCTTTTTAGCTTTGGAAAATTTTAGATTTTTCTGTTAACTTGGTTGCTCTCAATTTTATTACCATTGAGATATATATCTTCTTGTATCACAGCAAAAGAAAATAATACCTTTGAATGATTTAATGTTTAAGCACAGAGGATTCAAACTGGTTCCAGTTTTCAAGTTGGTAGTATTATGCTGTTTTTTAGTCAGTACATGGAGGATGTGAAAGTATTTGTATCATGATGATTTTCACTGTTTACTAACTCCACAGTAATTTAACTTACGGTTGTGAAATTATGCAGGAATATATGCTCAGAATCACAGAATGCTGTTCTAATTAAAATCCCCCCCCAATTTTCATTTCAAATATCCAGATTTATAAATAACTTTGGACCTCTAGTTTTGCATGGGATTAGTCAAGAAGGAAGAGTATAGTCAAAGTAATAAAATACTCTTCCTCCTTCCTCCACACCCCACAATCATCAGGGACGTGCATAAATGTACTTGAGACTTAATTTACTTCATTTTGAGTTTCATTTTCAAAGCTATTTCTTTTTCAGGCTTCCCATTACACTTTATTTGAAAACCAGCTCTTATCATTTTAGTCATTATTGTCACAGATTCCAAGTTTTTAAATTATGCTGATCACAAAAGATACTAGTTTTATGTTCTCATCTCATTCAGTGGCTGTTCCAATATCCCAGCCGAGGGCCACGTTGGCAACATTCAGCACAGATGACAGCTTTTGTTCTGTGCAAGCACACAAAGAAATGGCTGGGGAAGCTGAATCACCATTTCCTCAGGCAGGAAAGGAGCATCTCTCTGGATCCTGTAGCCCATGGCCAAGAGATGTCAGAATACTTACAGCAAACATATAAGCAATGTCATTAGCTCATAGTCTACCTGGTCCTCCCCTCTCAGTTGGCATTATTAATCCAGACCTCCTAAAGGCCAAAGTGTTAATGGGCTGCAGTTTGCTGGAATATGTATTGACCTATGCTTTCTTCAAGATGCAGCTTAGGCTAACCACCTAAATGCAGACTTTTTGTGATCCCATCCTGTACTTCTTTCTTTCTTTTCTACCGTTTCATGTCTGTACCAGTGTTTCGGCATTTCTCACATGTGCTTTTTGAAAAGTGTGTGTGTGTGTGTGTGTGTGTGTGTGTGTGTGTGTGTGTGTGTGTGTGTGTGGCGTGTGCATGACTCCCCAGAAAGATTGTAAGCTTTTCGCCTGCAGAGACTCCATCTTACTCACCTTCTTCTATCTCCCTGTCACTACCATATTTCTGTTATAAGAATTGATAGCCTTGAAATCACTGTTTTTTGTTTTGTTTTTTGTTTTTGTTTTTTGTTTTTTAAATAGTATAATGGAAAGAATCACCTGGTTTCTGGTCCTGATTCCACAACTTATTAGTCATTAATTGATACTTTTATTCAACATGCATAAATTGAGTTCCTACTATGTGCCAGATTGTTCAAAGTGCTAGGAGTATAGTGGTGAACAAAACAGTGAAGCTATAAGCAAGACATTCCTGCTATCCTGGAGTTTGCATTCTTTGGAGAAGACAGAAGGTAAATAGCATAGTAAGACAAACATCAAATAAATATTATGTAGAGAATTAAAATAGGAAATGTGTAAGTTGTTATTTTAGATAAGTAATTTAGCTGAGATCTGAAGGTCAGGGAAAAGGCATTCATGGCAGGGAAACAGTTTATGCAGAGACTACAAAGCAACAATGAACTTGTCCTACTTTAAGAATGTGAAGGAGATCAGTCTGAGCAGTGTGCTGGATAAAGGTGAGATACCAGAGAGATACGCAAGGTAAGTGGTTTGGATTTTATTTTTTGTACATTGGGACAACATTGGAGGTTTCAAATTGCAGAGTGTTATTATTTGATCAGCTTTACAAATATTACTCATGCAGTATCCGGAGAATGGATCTGGGGGAGAAGAGAGGTAGTCAAGATCCTAGATAGGAAATTACGGCACTAGCTCAAGCAAGAGGCAGGTCATTGGTCTGGCTGGTGGTAATAAAGTTGGAGATGGAAAGATAGATTTTGGGATATGCTTGAGGTAGAGTTAAAGATTTGCTGAAGGTTTGGGAAGTTGATTAGAGAAAGGAATCAAAGTCTTTGTAAACTTACGTAAGATGCTTAAATGTTTCTAATGACAAACTCATAAAATCAGAATTACAGATACATCATTGAATACCAGTTAGGGGTGATTTTGTCATCATTCATCCTCAAACTTGAGGACATTTGGCAATATCTGGAGACAGGTGTAACAATCACAACTGTATATGACATTGATGCTACTAGCAACTAGTGGGTCGAGACCGTAGATCATGATAAAACCCTATAGGAGAGCCACCTCAGCAAAGAATCACCTGGCCTCAAATGTCAATAGTGCCAAGATTGAGAAATCCTGAAATACATTTACCCACTTCACAGAGAGGTTATGAGGATTTGCTGAAACAATATATTGTAAAGCAGGATGGAAGTTTTAAATTTTATACCAAGTATTATTGATGTCTCAATTTTACAATGTCTTTTGTGGTAAAGACAATAAATTCTCCCAGTTGAGAAATTGAAAGGACATCTTCTCTCCTACTCCTGAGTGAATGTGGTACGTTTTGAATGGGATACCTTGAGCATTGGCCCCATCATGCTTCAACAGAGTAGCAGAGACAAGCTGAAAATTTTAGTTTCAAAGTTTCTTTTGACTCCCCTACAATCACAGTTTTAAATTGTGTTTCAGAACAGCAGATTATAAAATTCATTGGAAATGAGTTTCAAAGTAAACTTTATTTTTAAGAGAAAGTGGTGGGTGGGAGAACATGAGACTTGGGGGTGGGGGTTTGTGACCTTTCTCCCTGAGAAATGCCAAGGGAATTAAAGAAGCTGGAGAAAGAGCAGAGGCATGGAGAGTAGCCAGTTCTTCATTCCTTCATCTCCAGCAGTGAGCACCCACTCCACACAGTGTTCTGCACCAAGCTCTTGTTAGTAACTTCCCATGGGACAGGGCACCTCCCTCCAGGAAGTTACGCTTCAAAATGAGGAGTACAAGTAAGCTTTACCTGTAATTAGCTTCAAGAATACAACGAAAGAGGTTTTAAAAACATTGCCTCAATGAGTTCTTAATTGGGTACAAGATAATGTTGGTAGAGGTTTAAAATATTTAACCAGCAGTAAATATTCAAGGCAGTCATTTGAAGTAATCAATGGCTAGGTGAATGCATACATTAGCTGGCAGAGAATCACTTAATCAACAGTTCAAATAAACAAGAGGAGAATTAAAAATGCAGAACTGAAAATACAGAGAATTAACAAAGTTGCTAATTACATCCAGGAACTTTCTTCCCAGTTATTGACTATTATAAGCATTTGTCAACATATTGCTAAAAATATCCAGTTGTCAAAAGATTTATTTCTTTTGAGATCTGCTTACTTAGATTGATGGCCAGGTCCAGCAGGCAGCTAGAAGTACTCAAGAATGAAGTGCTAGGAAGTGACCTCAGAATATAAAGCCTCGAGAATCCGTCAGCTGGCATGTGATGCTGGGGAGAAAATTTTTTTTTCATTTTTAATCTTTATCACTTAAAAATTCCAGACTTTTCTCTTTGCATTCAGACACTGTATGATAGAATCTATTAGATAGACAGTGAGCCACGATCATGAATATATGCTAAAACTGACATAATGCATGATTTTCTTCATTTAAAAGATTCTTAGTTATCTTCCTATCTCAATCCTTGTCAACTTCCTTTACACTCTCCTATATACAAAATAAAATATATTTAAATGTTTTAAATCTTACAGAGGAGGCTATTTTCAGTATCTCCAACTAGAAGAACAAAGCTCTTAAGCCATATAGTAGAATCACTTGTTAGAACGAGACATTCCTACAGGCATTTTTCTTTTGCTTTTTGAAGGAAATGTGACTTTTTTTTTTCCCCTTCGAAGAGCAGCTTCTATTTCTTCCTCTAGCTTCAGTAGCCATTAAGCAATTCCTCATTTTGAAGGAAATGTATAGATCCCAAGACGTTTTCTGGTTGAAAGAAAAATCCGTGCATACTTTCAAGGCTCCCTGATTTCAAGTTTCCTAGTTCTTATATAACACAACAGGATAATCACCACAATGTATTGTTGCTTATGCTTTCCCTAGAAAAATCATGAAGATGGGAGATACAAATATTGTTTCTAATTTTAGCACTATTAAAAGCTACTTCTGTGTCCTTGGGCAAGTCATGTACATTGAGTTTCAGCTTAAACACAGCGATTTAAAGTAGAAAGGATCATTTTTTTTTAAGTGTATTTGAAACCTTATGGACTATTAAGAACCCTACCCAAGTGGGTTTGAAACCAGATGGGGGTGTTAGAACTTTTGAGTTTCGGTTTTTCCAAAGTCTCAGATGATGGAGTCTTTTACCGCCAATCTCCCAATGTTTGTGCATTACTTAAAATTCATTTCCTTCAATTTTCAGACTGTGGAAATTTAAGGTTGAGAGAAGCTAAGTAATTTACTTGAGGTTATATAGCTAGCTAGTGGTAGAACTTGGACTTTAAACATAATCTACGGACCCACAAAACTGCTCATTCCACAATTTATTAGTTGTTTATTTAATCTGAGAGTGGATGTGCCTTTTTTGGTAATGTGATAATTTATTATTAAAATATACATATGCATAAATACTTAACAAACTGAGTATAGAGGAAACATACCTTGCCATAATAAAGGCCAAATATAACAAATCCACAGCCAACGTCATACTCAATGTTGAAAAACTGAAAGCTTTTTCTCTAAGGTTGGGAACAAGGCTCCCTGGGTAAGGATACCCACTTTCACCACTCCTATTCAACAAAGTACTGGAAGTCCTAGCGAGAGCGATTTGACAAGAAAAAGAAATAAAAGATATCTAAATTGGAAAGGAGGAAGTAAAAGTGTCTCGATTTGCAGATGACATGATATTATATATAGAAAATCTTAAAGATTCTACCAAGAAACTATTAGAATTCATAAATGAATTCAGTAGAGTTACAAGATACAAAATCAACATAAAAAAAACCAGTTGTGTTTCTATATACTAACAACAACTATTGGAAAGGGAAATTAAGAAAATTCCATTTACAATTGCATCAAAAAATAAAAAATGTAGGAATAACTTTAAACAAGAAAGTGAAAGACTGTATACTGGAAAGTGTAAGTCACTGTTTAAAGAAATTAAAGAATACACAAATAAGAGATATTCCTTATTTATTGATGGATTGGAAGAATTAATATATTGTTAAAATATCCTTACTGCCTAAAGCAATCTAGAGATTCATTGTAATCCCTATAAAAATTCCAATGTCATTTTTCACAGAAATAGAACAAATACATTCTAAAATTCCTATGGAATGACAAAAGACCCTGAATAGCCAAAGCCATATTGCAAAAGCGGGACAAAGGGAGAGACCTGATTCCAAACTGCATTACAAAGCTATAGTAACCAAAAAAGTATGGTATTGGCATGAAAAAAGACACACAGATCAATGGAATAGAATTGAGAGCCCTAAAAGAAGCCCATGCATACATGCTTAATTAATTTTCAACAAAGGATCCAAGAACATACAATGGTGAAAGGATACTCTCCTCAATAAATTGTGTTGGGATGACTGGACAGGCACATGCAAAAGAATCAGAACAGATCCCTATCTTATACCATATACAAAAATCAACCCAAAATGCTCTAAAGACTTGAAAGTAAGACCTGAAACCATAAAACTTCTAGAAAAAAACATTGGAAATAAACTCTTTGACATTGGTCTTTGCAATGATTTTTTTTTTTTTGATTTGACACCAAAAGCAAAGGTAAGATAAGCAAAAATAAACAAATGGGACTACACCAAACTAAAAAGCTTTTGCACAGCAAAGGAAATCATCAGCAAAATGGAAAGGGAACTAACTGGGAGAAAATATCTGTAAATCATTTATTCAATAAGTGGTTAATATCTAGAATATGTAAGAAACTCATACAATTTGGGGTGCCTGGTGGCTCAGTTGGTTGAGTGTTTGACTCTTGGTTTTGGCTCAGGTCATGATCTCGGGGTCCTCAAATCGAGCCCCGCATCTGGCTCTGTGCTTAGCGTGTGGAGTCTGCTTGAAATTCTTTCTCTCCCTCTCCTTCTGTCCCTCTCCATACTTTCTCTTTCTCTCAATATGACCATCTAAGGTAATATGCTGACTTAGTACCTTATATATATTATATATCAATTACACTCCTTTTCCTAGCCAGTAAATAGGTTTCTGGGCCTAACCTCTTTACATAGATAACAAAACTAACATAGAAGTTGAAACTACAAGCCCAGAGTTGTCTAGCCAGTAAGGACAGAATCAGTATGTGGACTTGGAATATAGTAAATATATAAAACAAGGTTTCTCTAAATTTCTTTCCTTTTTCCTTATAATTTCTCTCTCTCTCTCTCTCTCTCTATATATATATATATATAGATGTATATGAGTGTCATGTGTATGTATTTTAAATCTGTATATTCAAAAGATCATCATATAAATATAGGAAACAATTATAATTTTTAAATTCTTAAATTTCACAGTCAGGTACCTGCGTAGCTTAGTGTGTTAAATGTCTGCCTTTGGTTCAGGTCACCATCCTAGGGTCCTGGGATTGAGCCCCGTGTCTGGTTCCCCACTCAGCCAGGAGCCTACTTCTCCCTCTTTGTCTGCCCCCCCCCCCGCCCCCCCGCTTGTGCTTGTGTACTCTCTCTTTCTCTCTCAAGTAAATATTTTTTTTTTACTTTCATAGTACATTGTATTTTATAACTTGTATTTGAAGTTTTGTATTCATTTATTGTTATACCCCATGAGGAGTACTTATGAATACTTGGAAATGCAGTGAAGTGGTTAACTTTTAGGCTCTTTGATGTATACACTTTAATAAATAGGTCTAGTAAAATTCATATTTCTTGACATATTCATTACTCAGCAAAAAATTGCATGCATCTTTTTAATTATTCCAAAACTTCCAGTGCTTTCAAATCTTAACAAAGAATTAGTTCCTTTGATGTTATTATACACATTTAATGAAATTATATGCAACTACACAGAAAAATAGTATAAGCTTCTCTTTTGATCCTAAAATAGGTAAACTGTTTCTTTCGCGATTGTAGAATCTGTTCACAGATTGTTCTTGGAGTTTTACACTTTTGTATGTTTCTGCTTGCTGTTTTACTGGTTAAGCAAAGTAAGACACCTGGATGGCTTTTAAAATTATACATAGGCTTTGGGGTGCCTGGTTGGCTCAGCCAGTTCAGCGTCTGCCTTCAGCTCAGGTCATGATCTCGGGGTCCTGGGATTGAGCCCCATGTCAAGCTCCCTCTCCCCGTCCCCCGCCTTGTGCTCTCTCTCGCTCTCTCTCTCAAATAAATAAATAAATAATCGTTTAAAAAATTGTACACAGGCTTTGAAAAATTTTTTTAAAGATTTTTATTTATCTATTTGAGAGAGACAGAGAGAGCATGAGGGGAGAGGGTCAGAGGGAGAAACAGACTCCCCATTGAGCAGGGAGCCTGATGCGGGACTTGATTCCAAGACTTTGGGATCATGACCTGAGCCAAAGGCAGTCACTTAATCAACTGAGCCACCCAGGTGCCCCAGGTTTTGAAATTTTAAAAGTCACAGCCTCATGGGGCACCTGGGTGGCTCAGTTGGTTAAGCGTCTCTTGATACCTGCTCAGGTCGTCATCTTAGGGTTGTGCGATTGAGCCCTGCTTTGGGCTCCATGTTCACTGTGAAGTCAGCTTGAGATTCTCTCTCCCTCTCCCTCTGCATCTACTCCCCTCCCTCCTCCACCCCCCATGAACATATACTCTCTCTCTTGAAGTAATAAAATCTAAAAAAAAAAAAAAAACAAAAAAAAAACACACACACACTCAGTCTTTAAATAAAATGTTTAAGAAAAAACAATTACTTTTGGACCTTTTTCATCCCTTCAGATGTAGGGCACAAAAGAGAAATGCTGCTGTGTTAATTTTTGTTTTGGGATTCTGAAAGGATGCAAGGCACCATGTCAGATAAAGCCATTCTGATCAGAGGAACATCAGCCTGTCAGCTCTTGAAGAACCATTTGGAGTTTGAAATAGTAATTTACTGAGTAGATAGTTGAGAAAATGAGTTAAGACAGGATTTCTGGGCCTGATAATATTTGAATGTTTCATAATTGTCGGTATAGAATCCTGTGAGATCTGTTTACTTTGAAACTGAAAATATCATCACATTTATATTTAAGTATTTATCTGTAGTGGATAGAGACAGATATTAGACTTTGCTTAATAAAAATAGTCACTGCTTTTGTATTTATTTTTATTTTTTTGAAGATTTTATTTATTTATTCGAGAGAGAGAGAGAGAGAGAGAGAGAGAGAGATCATAGAGGCAGAGGGAGAAACTGACTTGCTGCTGAGCAGAGAGCTTGATGTGAGGCTCGATCCCAGGACACTGAGATCATGACCTGAGCCAAAGGCAGATGCTTAACTGACTGAGCCACCCAGGTGCCCCAGTCACTGCTTTTTTAAATCACAATTTTTTTTTGTCTTTTTGGTGTAAAAAGGCCCATCAAAATGAATTATCTTTAGCAAGATATTAATATTGTCTCTTCTTGTGAACAGTTGAGTTTAAAACAGCTTTTTTTAGCCTACTCACTGTACTTTTCAATGCATGGATGATTTTCTGTCATATCCAACATGTTATTTAATAATACAAAGTATTTTAAATTTCTAAATATCACTATTTTTGTCATTTGTTTCTGATCATGAAAGAATACAATGAAAATGCAGAAAAGTATAATCACTGATTTAAGTGGGATTCCCCAACCTAATTTTACATTTCTTTGACCATTTTAGGAGCCATACTTTTTTTTTCCAACTAAAACTTTTTTTTAAAGATTTTATTTATTTATTCATGAGAAACAGGGAGAGAGAGAGGCAGAGGCAGAGGGAGAAGCAGGCTCCCCATGGAGCAGGGAGCCCCAGGGGGGACTCAACCGCAGAACTCTGGGATCATGACCTGAGCCGAAGGTAGACGTCCAACCAGGTAGGCCACCCAGGTGCCCTTCAACTAAAACTTCAGTCGGAGACTTGCAACTTGAATTACAGGGACTTCTATCTTCTTGGAACCATTTTGGGTCTAAATGCAACCTAATGTGTTCTTAATTATAAGCTCCCAAAGGGCAGGGATTATATATGTCTTGTTCTCAAGGCATAGTAGCCATTCAGTAATGAATGACAAATATGCTTAGGCAATTTTAAAATAGTCCCTCAGTTCTTCTGCCCTGGAGTCCAAATAATAATGCTTAGAAACCTGGAATGAAACAGGAATAATACTTGTCTCAGCAAAGTGACATGTATATGGCTCTCAAAAAACTGTTTTTTTCCTTTTCAGAAACATAAGATTATTAAATAAAATTCTGTAATGAGTGGGTAAAATGGTGTATCCTATGCAGATAACGAGAGAAACACTTAATCAGCAGTTCTGAGAGATGAAAGTCTCATTTTGAGGAAATGCAAAACAACTGAATACATTTCATTACTTTGCATTTAAAGTAGGGAGGTGGTGAATACTCAGAAGAGTATTCTAGCTATTCTAGTTCTGTTTCTTAGTAGGTAGTTATTTTTACTTACAGGTGAGAATATTTTGCCTGTACTTATTTCATAGATACAAGCTCTTACAACATGTTTTTTCTTTCCATGCACCCTCTTCCCTTCTTTTTTCTTTTCAAGTCAGTTATTGAAACAGAACTCTTGAGGTAAAGTGAGGAAGAAGAGAAGTAATATCTTCCTGCTTCCTCTTTCTCAACAATAGGGAAAGATCAAAGTTAGGATCAGAACTAATATTGTCAACTTATAAAAGAGCCCACTCATCATGCCTGACTTTCTTTGACAGTATCTACACAGGCTTCTGTATCTAAAGATGATTTCATTGTCAATATGCAATCAGGCAGGTCAATGTTCATTTCATTTGTGAAGAAAACCACATAAAGCAAATTTCATTATAAAACCTAAAAATCAATATACATTTGTGCCAGTGTTCTCGAAATAATGAATGTGAGTACTCCTTTACCTTGAAATAACATTTTTAAGGATTGGGTTTTTACTAAAAGAAGTAAGAAGCCATATTTAGTTTTGGACTATTATTGGGCAGTATTTGTATTTGATATGAAGATAATGATATTAAGAATTACTTTTGGAGCCCATTTTGTAATGTGTTTATTGGTCAGTCACGGTGCCTATGCAATTTGGAATTGACTAGAGTAAGAAAATATTCATATGTTATCAACTAGCAAATATCAGAATGGTACAAGGATCATAGCTAGTAGTTTTTAGTATGCAGTATTTATGGACACTGTGATAAGAATTTTCTTTTGATTTTTCATTAGTCTTTATAATTGCCCTAATATGGGAGTACAATAGTGTGTGTGGGCTAAATGCTAAAAGTCCCAACTGCCACACAATAGATATTTCTGTTTCACCCAACATTTTATTTATTTATTTTTTATTTTATGCATTTTATTTTTTATTATTCTTTTAAAAAAATCTTTTATTATGTTGTGTTAATCACCATACAGTACATCATTAGTTGTTGATGTAGTGTTCCATGATTCATTGTTTGTGCATACATACCCGATCTTGTCTGATCTCAGAAGCTAAGCAGGGTCAGGCCTGGTTAGTACTTGGATGGGAGACCACCCAACAGTTTAATACAAATGTGTCTTTCTAGTTGTGACCCACCATTTTTCAGAGCTTCTGAGTTCTTTCCTGTGTTCCTTGTTCTACTTGACACAAGAGGGGAGAGAGAAGGTAAGGATAGCAGAGATGGTTTTACATGAGTCAGGCCTGGAAAAGACATCTACCCCTTTAGCAACATTCCATTGGCAAGAACTTGGTCATGTTTACCAATCAGGTTTACCTGATTGCAGGGAGCCTGGGAAACGTAAGCCTCCAGCCTAGTGTGCAGAGAGAAAGGAAATTAAGTTTGGTGAGCAGGGAGCCAATCTCTCCCACAAGGGGTTGTTACTGTCCTTTATAGATAACAAAATAAGACCTAAAGTTCAAATAATATCCAATATCATCTAAGTGGATAACGGTGATACCAAATCTGTCTAAAAGTCTGCGTTTCTACGCACTGCCTTCTCATTCAACACTGGGCTGGATAGTGTGCTACCTTCCTGTGGTTTACCTTGGAATCACATAGTATCTTCCCAATGAAAAGATTTGCCAGGGAGATGTATACTGAGCTTTGGACTTCATGCTTTATGCAATGGCCTCCACTAGACCTTGCTGTAGCTCCACTGATAATGCTGAAACCCTAAAACAGACGTAATGAGTACAGCTTCAGGAGAAATTTTAAGAACCAGCCGGCATTTCCTCTGCTAGCTCTGCCTCCTATCATGACAACGTTCAGTGCTCCAGCTGGGAGCTGTTCTGTTAACCTGGGTTCCTATTGAGAGTGGTGAGCAGGGCCCCTCTGCAGTTCCATGTCTGATGTAGCACAAGTAACTACTAAAAATTTATGTAAGCCACTGAGTTTTAATTTTGTAGTGTTATTGAAGCATAAACTAACCTTTTCCTGGCTAGTAACACCGTATGTCTGTCTTAGTGTCTGTTTTATTGGAATATTTATAGAGGTGCATAAATATATCCATGTCCCTGTTTGTGTGTATTCAGTTTTATTCATCCAAGTCTTGTTTTAATAAGTACGGTGGAAATTTATGCTGTCACCACACAATAGAATATATGGAGCTCATAAAAAGGATATAGTTTAGGTCTATATGTACCTACATGAAAAGATGTCCATGATCTATGATTATGTGGAAAATGTAAGTTGAAAAATGCATGAAATTATATATATGATATTTCATAATGTCAGTAAAGACTTTATTCTCACTTTTGTGAGACTTCACAGGCAGAGAGCTGGAGGAAGTGATGGTACCTGGCTAATCCTGATGTAGTTCCAGCTACCATGATCTTTTGCCTGGATCACCAAATAAACCTTCCTGAATGGTCTTCGTACCTTTGCGTTGGCCCCTGTAATCCATTTTCCATGCATTAGTTACTATGATTTTTTTTAAAGATTTATTTATTGTAGAGAGAGAGTATGTGGGAGGAGGGGCAGAGGGAGAGAGAAGCTCAAGCCGATTCTGTGCTGAGCAAAGAGCACAGTGCTGGGCTTGATCTCAGGACCTTGAGATCACGACCTGAGCCAAAACCAAGAGTCAGATGCTTAACTAACTGCACCATCCAGGCACCCTTACCCAGTGTGATCTTTGTAATAGATCTTTTATGTATTTTTTTCTCCTATTAAAAACTGAAAGTTACCCTCAATGTTACCATGAAAAACTCAACGTCTTGCCCTGTATTCCTAAAAAACAGAGCCTAAGACACAGTGTTAACATTTTACTGGGAGGTGTCCTATAGAGGAGACAGTGGGAAAAAAAAGGAGGTGAGGAGGAGGAACAGTGGAAAGGTGTTATCAGGATTGCCACTGCTTTATGATTTGCTTAAAATCAAGAATGGTTGCTTGACAGGTACCGTGGCTGGACCATGTGGGACATTTCTGATGGTATACAAGAACAACACATCTCAAAGAAAAACATCTCATCAGAGCGAGGAAATGAGAGAGAATTTACTTGCTGGCTCCTTGAGGTCTCCCATGGTGAAACTCACCTATGCATATGGAATCCATCATCAGGCACTGTGGAGCTGCTTAGGAAGTAGTTTCCACATGTGCTATAGTGACTTACCTGAATGTGAACTTAACAGTGGGTAGCAGAGATTGGGGGGTATGTGGCACTTGGCCTTCAGGAGGAAAACTCTAGTGGGTTCACACGAAGTTTACAGCAACCACACAAGCTGAGGTGGAACAAGATGGAAGAGGGTCCAGTAATGCAGGAAGGGTAGAAACAACTTTGAGGAGGTAATGTGATGTGATAGAATGGCTGTAGTTGATCATATTTGGGACCCTAGGTCCTGGCACACTGAAGTCCTTACTGGGTTTAAGAACATGTTAGTTCTCATTTCCTTTCCCAAGCCTTACTAATTTACTAGGTCCTCAACTCTGTTTCCATCTTCTCTGTGTACAGACTACTCATCTCTCTTCTAGTTGCCCTTCCTTTATTCTCACTGCTTTCCTAGCATCTTTTAATTGTTTAAATCTGTCCACTTCATTCACTACATCCAAAGCTCATTGGAAGCAAAGGCTTTTTATTATTTTTTCCAGAAGTAAATACAAAAGAAAAACAAATAGTAATGAATTGATGAATGATAGTAACAAGTAATATTTATTTAACAATTATCATATTTTTGGCAATGATACAATTTCCTTGATAATTGGGTTTTCAGAGGATTCTTGGGTAAGGTAGCCACTATTGGTTTAGGTTGCTCTTTTTCTCAGAGAACTATGTGTATGTATTCCTACATGGATTAGAATCAAGCCTAGTTTTAACTTCTGTATTAAGGGCATTCCAAAACCTATTTGATATAAAAGGCATTTCAAAACTTGTTTGATAACACAATTTACCTGTAATAACTACCATTCTTGAGTTTAAAATAACTAGTAAATTCTTCATATTGAATTTAAAAAATATTTTTTCTTGGTTTTTAGTTAAAAATATTGAAACACATTTGCAATATTGTGATTTATCTGAAAAATATGTATTTCTTCATCTGAATGACCTATGGATCCCTACTCACAAAATCCTTGGAATTTCCTAAGTGTCGAGAGTGACCAAGGTGTCTCTCCTTAGGTTAATGAGGTGACTTTGGGAAGCTCCTAAGGATGGAGATTGGTTGCCAGGAGAACCAATGATGTGATTAGAGGGTTTAACTTTCAGCCCCTGCCCCTATCCCCTGTGGGGAGAAGTCTTGGATGTTAAATCAATCACCAGTGTCCAGTGATTTAAGCAATCATGACTATGTAATGAAGCTTCCCTAAAAACCCAGGAACACAGCCCTTTGCTGTTACTGGGTTTGGGAATGCACAGGAAGTGGTGGGGGGTGTGGCATTCCTGCGGGGCATGAGAGCTCCCTGCCTGGTTCCTGTGCCTAGTCCTATGTATGGCCTCCTTCTGGCTCTTCCTGAGTGATGATATAGTAAGTAAAATGTTTCTGAGTTCTGTGAGCCTCTCTAGCAAATGAATTGAACCCAAGGAAGGAGGAAGTTGTGGAAACCTCTAATTTATAGCCGGTTGGCTAGAAGTACAGGTAACAATCTGAATTTAGAATTGGCATCCTCAGTTGGAGGGGATTGTTGGAACCTGCAATCTTTAGTTTGGTCAGTCAGCAGCACAGATAAAAGCCTGGATTTGCTGGATTTGCATTTGACATCTGAATTTGTGCAGGGCAGAAGCAATGGCAGGCAAGTCTTAAAGGACTGAACCTTTTACCTGTGGAACTTGATTATCTCTGAGTATAGGTATCAGAATTTAGTTGGATTGTAAGACATCCAGCTGGTGTCCAAGAATTGCTTGTTTGCGTGGTGATGTATGCCCCCCCCCGCCCAGAAATGTTGCAATTTTTGCATTATACATTTAGAACATTACAGGTATGCTAATGCTTCAAAAAATTTTTTTTCATATTAAAGCTCTTCATGAATACCCTTAAAGTGCCCCCCCATTATTCATTAATTTTATTTTTTTTTAAAACAGTGGCTTTTAGTCTTTGAACATTAGGATTGTATGGGGACTTAAAAAATAGTAATAGTAATGACAGAGCCTAACCCCACGGATTCTTATTTAATTGATCTCAGATGGGAGCTTAAGTACCGGTATTTTTTAAATTGACCCTATGTGATGCCTATATGAAACTCGGGTTGAAGAATTTTGAGAAGAAATTTTCTTTAAAGTGTGATCCACAGGTCATTGGGGGATCTTTTATGAATATTTGTGATCATTATAGCTCTTGCAATAATACAGATTTGTTCCTGATATGAAAAAATTAGCTTTTCTGTTTCAAACCTTCTAGGTGTCTTACCAATATTGGCACCACTCCATAAATTGTTATGTTTGGTGTTGGTTGGCAAATTGGGAAGCTGGCACACTAACTGAAATTACGGTCTTAATCTGAAAAATCAGGGGACAGTTACAGTGTTGAAATTGAGGGCTTTAGGTGTCTTAAGTTAAACTCACTCATTTTGTGGTTTAGGAAATTGAGGTCCAGGGGGATGATAGGATAGAGCTAGTCAGATGAAGAACAGGAACTTTGAGGCTCCTAGCCCATAGCCTGTACTCTTCTTGTTTTACCCCTTGCCTCCTTGGAACCTTGGGTAATATCATAGGACTTTAAGACTTCTGTTCATTTTGAGCCAGGTCCTAAAAATTTCACCATTTGTTATTTAAACCCCAGTGCTAAGTTCTAATTACCATTCAGTAATTACTTTACAGTGAGCAGATGTGTGTTATTTTATAGAAAGAAAAAAAGCTGGAATGTGTTCTACACCTGTACCTTCAGCAGTGTTTCTCTACTGAGAAGTAGCAATCAGCATTAATGTATAAACTCAAGTTGCCGAGGTCTCAAATTTAGCTAATGCTGAGGCAGAGTGCAGTGTTAGGGTTTCTGTTGCCAATAGATCAAATGTTCTCCAGGCTCCTATCAGCTTTCCCAATTGCCAGTCACCAAAAGTCTGTTTTTCCCCTGAAAAGCGGGGGGTGTGGGGTTGTGCATTAAGTGGTACATTGGTGAAATGAGTTGGTACCTTTCTCATAGGGAATTATTTCTCTGAGAGCATAAAGTAACAGAAATGTAGCAGTTGAGGATTTGTTTCTGTTATTATTTTGTTATATTGTACACAGCTAAGATTACAGAATTTAGCATGTGGTTGGCAACAAACTACTGTATCAATGGACTTCTAAGTATTCTTCAAGTTTGTTGGTAGAATGGGCTCTTGGCATGGCACAGCCCTTATCATGCTCAAAAATGAGTTTAGAAAATGCTGGTAGTCTTGTTTCAAACTGGGATTCATTACATCATACCATGTGGCTGAGTATTGTTATTTGTTTCACTTGAATTTCATACTTAGAAATTTTGTACTCTTTCAACCTGGGCTTAAACTGGTGTGTATGAATGCAAAGTAGTATTATTTTTTAAAACATATTCAGTAGGTTTGCTCCCAGAGAGGTGGGTTATGTGGTTTAAATACATTAGCCTCCTCAGTATGGAAATTGTATTCATTGTCTTTTAAGGGGATACAGGAACAAATAGTTCAGTTGAATTCTGAATAGGGCTACATCTCCAAATATTCCTACACTTAGTTTTTTCACGTCAATTCGTGTTTGTTTCTCAATTTAGACAGTTAATTATAGTGGCAAGTCTTAAATGGTATCGTCATGGTGGTCATGCATGATCAGATAAGTGTTCAGGTTTATATTTGTTTAATGTTGAGCTTTTGCGGTTTTTATTTTTTATTTTTTAAAGATTTTATTTGAGATCGAGAGAGTGCACAAGTTGGGGTATGGGTAGAGGGAGAGGGAGAAGCAGACTTCCCACTGAGCAGGGAGTCAGAACCTGGGCTCCTTCCCAGAACCCAGAGATCATGACCTGAGCTGAAGGCAGAGACCTGACTAAGTCACCCAGGTGCCCCTAATGTTGAGCTTTTGTAAATGTGGTCAGTTTTTTTCCTTGAAAGGGGCAATGCAAACTTCTCCCCCATCTTTCTTTTTTCCTTTCAAAGAGTAGCAATGGTAGTAAAACAGGCAGTGTCTTAGATGGAAGGAGGGGGACATTATGAATGCCTGAATTTTGACATTATTAGTTGACATTAGAGTATAAATCTTCTTGAAATCAAAATTGACAACATACAATTTTTCCTCACAAAAAAAGCATAGAACCCAAGAAAACAATCACGTGAAATGAATCCGTGATCCTGTGAACCGTAGGATAACATGTCTACCCAAGAGGATGAACTTATGCTGCATTCCAGTAGGTACATAATAAATAAATTCAATGTGTGTACTCTTCAGTATAGTTAAATGTAATCTAAGAATATTATTAAACAGTAACTTAAACCATTGTGGTCAGTTGAAAAGAGGAAATTTTGCATAGAGGAAAATAGTCTCAGCATTTTAATTCTTAAGAAATGATATAAATATTTTCAATATATATAGTATTACACATGATAATCCATATCCTATCTGTGTATTCTTAACCTCTTTGGACAACATGTTAATATTTTACAGTGTTTACTTTCGATCCATTTTATTGACAGAATCAAACCTTTAAATTACAGATATAAATCGGCTACTTTTCTTGAGCAGCTCTTTCCCTTTCACAGCAGATTTGACAGGGCTACAGCCCACTACTCTGTAGCTCCTGGATGATTTATGGTTGTTGCTCATCTGGCCTTTGTGACGTAGTTTAAATAACTAGACTTTTGTATTATAGGCACTTGGACCCATGTTCTGAAAAGTGGATCTTTATGCTCCGTTCAACAGCCAATCCCTTAAGGATTCTACATTCAATGTAGGATTAAGACTTTACCTGACTTCTCAAAGTTTCTCTTTCAAGGGTTGAAGTTCAGTCCTTGGAATTTAGTCTGCTTCTTTGGAATTTGATGAATGCTACTAGGCTTTTCTGTGACATGATTCTTCATCCCCAGCCTTTACCAATCTTCTCTTTTGGACTTCCTTCTCGTCTCTAGTAGGAAAAAGTTGCCCTTTGTCACTATTCTTACAGGCAGTGTGTTTTTTTACTAGATTCCTTCTCTTGTCACCTTCCTGGCCTTGAGGTTTGGTGTAGTTCCAAACGAGTTAATCTTGTTCCACTATGGACTTTGCAATTGATACCATTTAAGAAAAAGATTGATTGCCTACACCTCTGGAAGTGATTTCATGCTGTTGGATCTAATCTTTTGTAAACTGTCAATTTTTAACTCCTATTTTTCTTCCTTGAGTAAGCTTTGAAGGTCATGACCAGTAACAGGACTATAAGATAGTTGAGTATCTTCTTCACTGATGGGAACATCTTCTCCATAGAAGACTAATATGTACATTGTGATGACCAAGCAGTGAATGACTGCCATTGACTCAAATACCTGGACTACATCAGAAAATCAAGGCCCTGGGGCACCTGGGTGGCTCAGTCTGTTAAGTGTCTAACTTTGGCTAGGGTCATGGTCCCGGGGTCCTGGGATCAAGCCCCATGTTGGGCTCCCTGCTCAGTGGGAGCCAGCTTCTCCCTCTCCCTGCTGCTCCCCTTGCTTGTACTCTCTCTCTCAAATACATAAAATATTAAAAAAAAAAAACCTTTAAAAAAAGAAAATCAAAGCCCTAAGAAAAACATTATAAAGGGAAAGCCACCCATAGAAAAGGGGTTAATTTTCTTGATTTCACAAGAAATACATGTTTGTTTTAGAAAATTTGGAAGATATAGCAGTGCATAAAGAATAGGTTACCTTGGAGTCATTTTTTCCCCATAATCCAGATCTAAAGACAGACATGTGTATAGTCCTAGATTAAATATTTGAGTGCCTAGTAGATGTTAGGTGTAGAAAGAGAGTGGTAAATGAATTGAATGTAAATAATTCACTGAGGGAGCTTAAAGTCTATAGGGGTGACATCTACCCATGGATACATGAAAACAAATTGGGGGGAAAAATGTGACCATAACAAAGAGGTATGGTGATATTAATGTTGTGATTAGGTGGGAAGGAAGAATGGGCTGCAAGGGCTGACAGTGTGGGTGAAAACTAATTCGTGTATTGGGGAATGCCAGTATTTAGAAGAGAATGTTTCAGCTGAGTTTCTCAGGATGAGAAAATCAGGCATGGGAAGATCAAGAAGAATAGGATTACAAGGAGATGGCATTGCTTGTGCAGAATTTATGCAGGCGTGAAAGACGTTGGCATGTATATATAGTTAGGAGGAGACCACATCAGTTTTATCACAGCTTTCTATGGAGGAGTCAAGGGGAGAAAAGAATACAAGAATTAAAATATGACACAGTTTTAAATACAACCAGTTTCAGATAAATTCAGAGTTTACAAAAGTACATTTTATATTTATTTATTTATTTATTTATTTATTTATTTATTTATTTATTTATTTATTTATTTTTAAAGATTTTATTTATTTGCTTGACAGAGAGAGAGACAACCAGTGAGAGAGGGAACACAGGCAGAGGGAGTGGGAGAGGAAGAAGCAGGCTCCCAGCGGAGGAGCCTGTTGTGGGGCTTGATCCCAGAACGCTGGGATCATGCCCTGAGCCGAAGGCTGACGCTTAACGACTGAGCCACCCAGGCGCCCCCAAAAGTACATTTTAGAATCAAATAGTATGGTATGTTTATATTAAAGAAATGGGGAACATGTATATACTATCTTGTAACTTTGTTCTAAAACATAAGTCCAATACTTTTTTTTTTTTGACACATGTCCAAGTATGGACGTGTAGAAATTAACAGATGTGTGAATTGGCTTAGATATTTGACATTTAACTTTAAAAACTCCTTACCTTCAACTCTTCACCTTACATATTCTGATAAACATATTTATAGTATTAAGTAAGTATAAGTATGAAGTATAAGTATGAAGTATAGTATTAAGCCATTATTATCTGCCTTGACAAAAGGCAGAGTGAGTGTTTATGTACAACAAAGAAGGATTGGTCCCAATTTACTCTTTTCCTTCCCTAAATTCTCCTATCTTGAATGAGGTCTTTCCATTTCTCATCATACTGGGATTGGCTTATCTGATTGTCCTATAGCAACTTCAATTTTGCTTATCAGGACCAAAATGTGTCATCGTGTTTTCTATTTTTAGGGATTGTAGGAAGCTGTGCTTTGACATGTGAGATGTGAGGAGCATCTGTTAAAGAGAATGCTAGAGTTGAAGGTGTTAAATGTTTAAAGAAATGATAAGACTTTGGGCTTAGCTTCCACGTAGGTTTACAAAGGGCTTGCAGATACTAGAGAGCTAATTCTCAGCACATTTCTGTGAGGCAGATTTTATCTTCCATAAATACCTAGATGCACAGAGATGGTGAGTTGGCACAGTGTTAATCTTTATATGTCTAGCTTGATATTAACAGTAGCTCTGAAGGAAGAGAGTTGGTGATAGATATTTTAACCAGTTCCTAATTTGGGTCCTTCATCTATCTTGGCTATAGCTTAATACTTTTTTTGTAGGGTTCCAAAAATACATATATGTCTGAGATAATTTTGAATTTTCATATCCCAGTGACACAGAAAACTTCTAGAAATGTACATGAACCAGTCAAATACTCTGTCAGTGAACTGGACTTTATTTCATTTATTTAGTTTTTTTTTGTTTTTTTCTTGTATGCTTCAGTGGTTACTGAAAAATGTTACTTGGCACAGCTTTGCCAAAATCTGCTACTTGGGTTATGGCGAATCTTCCAGGCCATTGTATGTATTATTTTCCTCATATATTAGAGGCCTCCAGGTACCTATTGAATTATCTATAAAACTGCCTCTCCCAGAGCTTTGAAGTAACTGCTCCCTGTGTTTTAAAGCACAGTTCTTTGGAAGATTCTTTAATTGTGGTGTATATCAAAAATAAAATGTAATAAAAAGATGGCTTTGTTTTTGTTTTAATTGTGACAAGGTAATTTATATCAGCTTTGTTTATTTACTTAGAACTCATAATCATAATTCATATTTCAGCCTGATTTAAACATTACTTTTTTATGGTTGTTTTGAGCAGGGTCTTAAACCATCAAATATTCCCCCAATAAAACATGGCATTTTTGAGAAATGCAGACCTTAAAGTTAATGGAATTTGCTTTGCCAAATTCATATCATGCCTCTATTTTTCTGTGATAACTTTTTTCATACATATAACTCATTTCATACTTTACATTCACTTCATTTCCGACTATCAGGAAACTGTTGTTTTCGCCATGCTCAAGACACAGTTTAAATGAGTTGATCAATATTTTACTACTTGCTTTTGGACACATACAGCAACTCATTTTTTTAATTTTCTCTGCTGCCACTTAAAATGTTTTCTTCCTCTGGTATACTATTGTCTTAACTAGGGATGCCGTAACAAAATAAATCCTATACTAGGATTTATTTAGTAACAAAATAAATCCTATACTAGGATTTATTTAGTAACAAAATAAAATACTATCCTAGGTGGTTTAAGCAATATATATATATATATATTGCATATATATATATATATATATATATATATATATATATCCATATTTATCAGGTTATTTAATAGAAACCTGGATATTTGACAGAAACTTGACTGAGCCAGAGTCAGACTTTGTGCAAAATTTTATATATATACACCATGGCTGGCCTTAAATATGCTTCCTGTAAAAATGCTTTTATGCCTGGAATTTTCAAGATGGAGTTTTACTCTAATCTCTTCTATACCAAATGAAAACTGGAGTTAAAACTGTCATGTTGGTCCATATTATTTGTTTCATTAATCCCTGGAAGCTACTTAGGAATTCTAACCCATTATAAAGGACTCTGACAGAAGGCAGCCATGATGACCCAGGTATAGCCTGGGGAAGTTACACTGCTGGAGGGCTAATATAGACTGCATTTACACCTTTTATGCCCTATCTTGCATTGTCTAGATATGAATTTTGACTCCTACACATGGTGCAAAACAGCAAGAACGCTTCTTACTTTCTTCCCTAGGATTTCTGTAATATTGGAAACTAATAGTTCCTGAGAACCTTGACCAATAGGGAATGGAGAACTAGTAAATAAGTATTTTCCTCTTCAGTATTTTGAATGGACAATGTTAAAGTTCATTTCACAACTGTGCCTGGTTGGCTTAGTTGGTAGAGCATGTGACTCTTGATTGTGGGGTTGCAAGCCCCATGTTGGGTGTAGAGATTACTTTAAAATCTTTAAGAAAAAAAAAAAAAAAGACACCCTTGGATGAACTTTCCATCCTTATGTTTCCCTGCCTCCTAGTCTTCTTTCTCAACTCTACTCCTCTGTTTCTTGGAATTTTTCCTAAAACTAAACCGTTTGACAAGTCCTTTGTCTCTGTATTTTTAAGGAGCTGTCAAACTAAGACACACTGGCACTTAGAAATGCTAGGATCCTAGATGAGTTATTGAATGTCTCTATGTTGTAGTTACTGAATGTCTCTATGTTGGAGTCCTGTGTGCAGGGAAGAGTTGACAGAGCAGTTCTGAAACTAAGAGAGATGCTTGTGAGCTTGGTCCTTGGCTGGTACTGATAGAAAGTGTTTCCTAATTGATAGAGAGTCGTTCACTATGCCTCATCTGTTAATACAAATAATGTTGTTTGTGCTCAACACTTCCTTTCTTGTAATCTGGAATTTTGATAATTCTAGGCAGAGAGTACCTATGGACCAGCCCTCCAACAAACGGACACTGGCACTGAGTCCCTAATAGGTTTTCCTGGATGGATATATTGCACATATGTTGATACATTTGCATTGCTGGGAGAAGAGTGTACTCTCTGACGACCACATGGGAGAGGGGAGCATAAAGAAGTTTGCATATGGATTCCTACAGATTCCATCTGTGTTTTTTTCCTCTTATTATTCATTTGTGTATTCCTAATACATGGTTGTAATAATTCCTTAACCATAAGTACAGCTTAGATACTGAGTTCTATGAGTGTTTCTAGCAAATCTTTGAATGTAGGGGTTGTCTTGGGCACCCCTGACAGACCTGTTGTGGTTATCGTAAAGATAAAATAAGAAGGAATAAAAGAGATTTAATCACAGTACTTCTAACATAAGTGTTCAATAAATTAAGATTTACTAAAGTGTTTCCTGTCTACTCAATATTGGGTAGCAGTTGGTTTGGGAGGGGTCCCAGTTAATCAGATTGACTGAGTGTATGGTTCATATCAGAGTCTTAAGAGAGATAACAGCATAGATAGATAGGCCTAAAGGTATTGCAGTTGAAATTTAGCTTACTGATGCTCAGTGCAATTGCTTCAAAACCCTTGTCTTTCTCCCCAGTCTTTTAGGCAGCCACTAGGAAATGTAGAATAATAGTTAATGACTTTCCTATTCTTGTCAGCACAGCCACCCCCACCCACAAAGTCTCCATTCAAAACTATTGACCTGAACTGGTTCTTTACCTTTCTGAGCTGGCACCATTTCCCATTTTCAGTGACCTTTCTCTCCCATCAACATGCTCACTTCTTTTTTTTTTTTTTTTTTTTAAGTTTTATTTTTTTTTTTAAGTAATCTCTACATCCAACTTGGGGATCAAACTTAAAACCCTATGATCAAGAGTTGCATGCTCTTCCGACTGAGCCAGCCAGGTGCCCCAACATGCTCACTTCTGACTACTCATCATGAACTGTCTCACATCCTCTCTCTGGGAAGTTACAGTTTTCAGAGAAGAGAGTGCTGTAATTTAAAATCTTACAGATGAGTGTGAAGATCTGGATTCTGCACTACAGCTTTGCCTCCATCTTTAAGACCTGGACCAAGTTATTTAGATTTCCCGAGGCTCTGTATAGTAATCTGTAATGCCAAGATAATATAGTTTATTTCCTGGGAATTCTTTCCTGGACTGGGGTGGGATGGAGGCACAAAATGAGATAACACACTGGTGGAAACACTGTAGACACTGTAGCACGGCACCCATGTTTGCTGTTTAGCTTCTTCCTTGCTGTATTGTTGTATGTTTCTGTTTCCGTCTTACTTGTTTATTTTCTACTTTGTTTATCCAAATAGATTCTAAACTTGTTGAAGGTTGGGGCTATCTTTTCTTCGTCTTGACTTTCCCTAGGTCGTTAGCAAAGTGGTATGCTCTATTTATGGAGCTCAGTTTAGAATAGTGTCAAGTTTATTCCTGAAGACCTGGAAGTTTGGAAACAGTAGGTCGTAGGAATATTTGGAAGAAAGAAGGCTCTGGATTGAGAGTAACCACTTTACATACAGAGCAGGAGCTAATGAAGTGGCAGATTTTCAGGGTTATTATGGAGGAGTCAAATTTTCTACACTGCTGGTTAAAGACTCCTTCATTATTAGCTGCTTTAGAACTAAATGCCCTATTGCCCTATAATTTTGTTTCATTAATTATGTCAGACATTGGTGGTATTTGAGGCAAACAACCCTTAGACTTCCATTTCACCTTTATCGTTGGCAAACATTTATCATGGATAGGGCTATTAAATTCTTTAGATTTTTTTTTTCTCATGGAGATCTAAAAAGAGCTGTATAGTAGTGACCTATCAAAATGCAAGTATTATAAAGACAGTAATATAGAGTATTAGTCAATAAGGATTTTAGCCATTGCTTTATTTAATAACCACTTACATAGTTCTCACTTTGTGTTATGTAAAATAAAAACTTTACGCATGTTAACTATTTTAATCCTTCTAACACTTTGTGGTAACTATGATCATTATCTGCATGTTACAGACAAATTCAGGCTTAGAGTGGCAGGTAAATTATCTATAATCCTACAAATGTATAAATGCTAAGCATACAGAACACAGTCAGTCTGGCTTTATAGTATGTATCTATGCTTCATTATTACCTGGATATTTAACAATCTCTGCATATATCCAACCATGGTAATGTTGCTATTTTGTTAATTGTTTGGGTGCTAGCTTGATGTTATGACTGGGAAAACAAAGAAACAAACAAACCTGTCTTGTGCATTTGTAAACTTCAATGGCTTATTTATCTTTGCATTCCTGTATTTTCACTTTCCATTGTAATTCAGTTCAAGAGGTAAATAAACTGGTGGGTTGTAAAGTGTGGATAGATAAGGGATGCTTGGCAAATATCTCCAAAATGTAAGTTAATGTCCTGAGAGCAACGACTATGAACCTCGATAGCACGTCCTTCTGTGCTGTTGTCAGCTCGATATTCTCAGCAGAGCTGACCTGATATTCACTGTCTTTGTTCATTTTGCAGATAATCCAGCATTAAAAGCATAAGATATAAAAAGGATGAAAAGATTATGCCCCACTTTACTTATTTAACTAAATTATTATCCCTTGACCTTTTGACCAAACCAAATTCATCTTCTCTCTCCCCTGCTCTTCCACCCATTTTAATACTACAACACAGATTTAATGGATTGGGAGTCTGTGAGTAAGTAATAAGGACACGGAGAAGAGTGGCCAACATGATTAAGATTTTATTTGTAGTGTAATTCCATTATAATTAACATTATGTAACTGGAGAAATATGGTGTTTGCATCCCTTCCTGGCAGCTGTTTTTTAAGTCAGTGGCAGAAAGGAGATTAAATAGTAAATGAAAACCTATTTATTGAAATTGTTTTTGCATCTTGTATTGGTAGATTCATTTGTTTGTTTCACAAACCACAGTTAATTTAGTAAGGAAAATAAGCAATATGTTTAACAAGCATGTTAAATAAATTTGTTTGCAGTGCTTTGAAGTACCATTCTTGAACTCTTTACGCTGGACGTGAAATACCCCTTAAAGTTCTACAAAAGGGTAGGTGTTTAAATAGTGAAAGCAAAACACAGGTTGATCCCACTATCCAAAAATAGACAGGCCCTATGAAACCTTTTGTAAGGGGAAATAGCATAAAGCAAAGAGTATCCCTCCACTTCCTGAAAGTTATGCTACTTTGCTTTTACACAGATCTATATTAGTACCTGTTTTTGCTAACCAAAAGCAGTCTGAGGGAGGATTTTTGCTTTTATGAGAAAAGCCCTTAACTACTACTGTTGGTAACTAATGTAGGAAACTCAAGATTTGGAAAGCAGGGGTTACTTGTATTATATTTTTCCAGAAATGTTCAGTAGAATTTAAAGTTGATGAAAATAACATGATTTTGCATGTAAAGCATTTTCAATTTGTTGCAAATATTTTTTTTTTTTTTCTAAAAACTAACTGGCCAGTTAAAGATAAAATCAATCGATGTAAGTCCAGATCAGACTCCTCTGGCCCAGGGCTTGACACTCTATGGCCCGATGGTCATATCTGGTCCTCCAGTTCTTTATGTTGCCCACAAACTGAGATTGTTTTTATTTTTTTAGATGGTTGAGGGGGAAAAAAAGAGAATAATAGTTCTATATAACATTCAAATTTCAGTGTCCACAGATACAGTTTCATTAGAATACAGCCACACTCATTTGTTTATGTATTGTTGATGACTGCTTTCCTGTTAGGACCGCAGTTGGTTTATGTATTGTTGATGACTGCTTTCCTGTTAGGACAGCAGTTGCGTAGTACTGATACAGATTTTATGGCCTCTAAGGCTAAAGATACTTGTCATCTGGCCCTTTACAGAAAAGTTTGAAGACCCCTGCCCTAGCTAATAAAATATGACATCAATAGTGGTAATAACACTGTGATAAATGCTTTATATACATTATTTCTAATATTTCTAAAATGACTACAGTGTAGCCGTAATTACTTCCATTTTACAGATCAGGGCATTGAGGCTTTGAGTAAGTGATTTACTTGATTAGAGCTGTGTTTTGAAAACCGTCTATAACAACTTGTAATATATATGAATGACTAGAATTTAGAACTATTTAAAAATAACACTGTTAGTCTTTTGAAAGTAGGATTGTGTCTTCTATCATTTAATTAGTAGTTACTAAATAGGATTGGGTTGATAGATTTGAAATCAGTCATTCCTGTGTATGAAACTTTTGACATTCCGTATTAACTTACAGCTATCTGCAAAGGGGAACTTGATATTCCATTTTGATAGTAGATGGTAGAATCTGCTGTGGCCATATGGATTCTGGTTTGTTTGTTTTTTCACCACATAAAAAATGACTACCGATTGGTACAACTTTTTGAGAAGCTCTAATATAGTGGTCTTGGCAAATTGGCCAGTAGGGTCTTTCTTTAAAAATTGTTGCTACTCTGCGATTTATTGTAGAAAGAAAACAAATAGGCAAAGCTGATGGGTGCTCATGGTAAGAGCTTAATGAGGGAAGTTTCTGGAAGGATGCAAGAAGGTATTGATGTTTTTTATTATTTATCTCTCACCTCTGTCACTGAACCAGAGGATCATGGTAAATGATGATTGCGTTAGGATGTGATGATGGTGGGCTTGTGTATTATTGAAAAGCGGTGTAAAAGGAAATCCATTTAACAGAGTGCTTAGGCTAACTTTAAGCCTGCTAGAAAAGGTAACCACTGTTTCCTCAAGAGCTTTCTGAAATTCAGTATGACAAGACTGATTAAATGAAACCTATTAGGTAAACTCTATATTAGTTTGCAAAGATCCTTAGGCTTCTTGAACGGATCCTTCAGAGGATCAAGGCTGTAATTACACAGGACTAAATATTAGGATAACAGCCTGTAAGATTCATATAGTTTCCTGGATACTGGAAAATAATTACTCTTTAGATTTCCTCAGATACAGCTGATAGATGATAGTGTAGATAATGCCTTGAGGGCAGAGCCTGTGTCTTCAGTATTTTCAGTGTCTAGAAAAGTAGCTAAGTACTAATAAATATTATTTTAGCTAAAATTTATTAAACACCATGTGCCAGGTGTTAATTTTTTTCTAATTAATATGTCATTTAATTGTCCTAAAATCCTGCTAGACTTAGTAATGGATTCCTATATTACAGGGGTGGAAGGGCCACATTAAACATTCAATGTGGCCGAAATTCCAGTGTGGCATCTGTAATTCCAAAGCCTGCGATCTTGTCACCTTTGCTTTATTGTAGAGCACACTCTAAATATTTGATGAGTGAATGTGACTGTATGAAAGAGAATTGTTATGAGGAAAACACCGTCATTGAATATAAATCTGTTTTCAATCTAAATTTTGTTTATTCTGGTACTGTTAAAATTATTAAGCTTTTTGAGAGATTCATACTCTATGTACTTGATTTGAAAAAGAATTATTATTTTTTAAAGATTTTATTGATTTATTGGGAGGGGGAGAGAATGAGCAGTGGGGAGTGGCAGAGGGAGAAAGAAAGAGAAGCAGACTCCCTGCTGAGCAGGAAGCCTGGTGCAGGGCCCAATCCCAGGACCCAGAGATCATGACCTGAGCTGAAGGCAGACCCTTAACCCACTGAGCCTCCCAGGAGCCCTTGAAAAAGAATTATTAGGGAATAATCCAAGGTATTTATTTATTTATTTATTTATTTATTTATTTATTTTTATTATAATAATATTTTTTTATTCTATTATGTTAAGTCACCATACAGTATATCCCTCGTTTTTGATGTTAAGTTCAATGACTCATTAGTTGCATATAACACCCAGTGCACCATGCAATACGTGCCTTCCTTACTACCCATCACCAGCCTATCCCATTCCCCCACCCCCCTCCCCTCTGAAGCCCTCAGTTTGTTTCTCAGAGTCCATAGTCTGTCATGCTTCATTCCCCCTTCTGATTACCCCCCCCTTTCTTTAGCCCTTTCTTCTCCTACTGATCTTCCTAGTTATGTTCCATAGATGAGAAAAACCGTATGATAATCGTCTTTCTCTGCTTGACTTAGGAGTTAAGATGGCCAAGGTATAATTTATGATTGAATAAATCAGCTGCTTCCTGTCCTACGCAGCAATGTGATTGGCAGCAAAGGTGTGGTATTTCTGCTCCAATTTAGATGAATTACAAACGATCAGTTATCCCAAATGTTGTTTGTTGAGATAATACTGTGTTCATACCACTTGAAAAGCATCATCATGTGTATGGCTTGAAGAGTTCTCATCTATACCTTAAGTGATTTTTCATAGCGATGTTGTTGGTCACACAGAGAGGCCCTCTCTAGCTAAGAAAAATAATCTTGGAGGCTTTAAATGATTTGTGCAGGTAACCCAGCTGGAAATTCAAGCCTTCTGACTTTAATACCAAGCTGGTCAATGCCTTGTTTTGAGGGGCAAGATCTGGATCCACATAATGGGAATCAACCAGTCTTCACATGTCTCATGAAGATAGGATTGTAAAGATAAACAGCTTCTTCCCCTTTTGAGACCAGCTTAGTTACTGGAACCATCAAAACACAGGTACACACAAAGGAACGTGTGGAATATAGATGCATCATAGATAACAGTGCTCTAGTTCTGCGCTAGTGGAAATACGCGAACTAAAAGTATAATTTCAACTTTGCTGGAAGTCCTAGTAAAAAGTACAGTGGCGCAGGTGAAATTTTATTTAACACCATGTGTTCAACATATTGTATCAACAAGTACCAATATTAAAACAGTTATGAATGAGATACTTTACATTGATTGTTTGTACTACATCTTCACTTTTTACTAGCTACATGACAAAGTACTCAATAGTCCCATCTGGCCAGTGGCTACCTCACTGGACAGCACAGCTCTAAACAGTAGGAAAGTGCGACTGAACTTTACTGGTTAGGTGTGGAGAAGCTCTGAGAGTAAAAGGAAGGGAAGAAGTTCTCCTAATTCATTCCTCTACATCACCCAAAATTTGTCATTCAGATGATCTCTTTTATGTTTAAATTTAAATGTCTGTTCATATTTTTAACCTAACCGGCTAGTCATCTCACTGTTTGATATTCAATCATCTGATAAAGAATTTCTATTCTCAAGAGTTCTCTCAGGAAGCAGTATATCTGTGCAAGGAAATACATAAACATGACTCCAGTGATTGGAACAAAATTAGAAGATTCCTGAGGAAAAATTGCTGCTATAATTTAACAAATGCACCTCAGCAACAGCCAAGGCTCATGAGAAGCAAATTGGTTATTTTGGGTTAATGTCAAATGAATGTGCTTTCACTTCACATCTTTTTTCTTTTTGTCATTCACCTAAAATGAATGGTTGATAATGGCTAGAATGTAATTTAATTACAGAAAGAGAAGAAAATGCTGGAAAAATTTTAAACTCCTCTTCAACTCATTCAGTCAATTACATCCTAATAGAATTATATTAATTTCGATTGAGATTATAAGGATTTTTTGTTTTTTTTCCCCTACTCTTTTAGACATTTATTAATTCAAAGCGAAACATTCCTAGGAAATTAGCACAAATGATTATTCATAAATTATACATTTCTGTAAAGAAGTTTCTCCAGTTGGCAAGGCTTACCAGAGCATTTAAATAATTATATTCTAGTTATAGATATGTATACTACACACATAGGCTTTTTCTTTTTACCATAATGAATGGGACACTTGTCTCAAATTTTGTAGTGTTTTCTAAAGTGATTAAATGATACCATCATCTAATAATAAAAATGATGTGAACTACTCTATACTTTTTTGTTCTATATACTTGACATGCATTATTTTATTTAATCTTCATTATTTAAGTAGCTCTTAAAACTAGCAGGGAGTGCCCCAATGACTATATATTCCTAGACTATATAATTTTAAAGGAGATATTTAGGAGTAAAAAAAATTGCTTTATTATTTTTTATAAATATTGGTAAATAATCCTTTATGGATTTGTACCAGCATGTCCACCCACCAAAAATGGTGGGTATGTGAATGTTTTTTTATCCCTTGCACTTATCAACACAGTGTAAACCTTTTGGTCTTTGCCACTTCAATAGATGGAAAACATCATGTGTTAAAATATTATTGTTTTCAGTTGTATTTTCTCTTATAATTGAAATCGAGCCCTCATAATAGTCCTTATCACCCTCCACATCTCAAAACAGCCATGCCAAGGGATTAGCAGGTTTTAAATGAGATGGCTTTGCTAGTGGAAAGTCATAAGAAAAACTGAGGAAGAGATGTAGGATTTTTCACTTTGGCATATAGGTTTTACTTTAATAAAATACCTTGTTTTTTTCTGAGGTGGTTTGAGAGCTTTTGATAGAAATCTGTTTGTATCCTAAGAAGTTGGTTATGGGGCACCTGTTAGGAGCATTCAAGCCATCCATGCATGGCTGGCAAATCTGTCTGCTATTATATTGTCTAGGCTAAATGGGCGTTAGACTGAAGTGTTTTGAGATATGACAGTTATTAAACATATACCCACAAAAACCCCAGAGGGATGCTAAGAATTGATGGGCTTTTATTTTTACATACCAGATTCTTAACAGCTCCAGGACTGAAATCCACTGTTGACTCTTCATTCAATAAAATCATATGAATATTGACTATTTTATTGTCAGTAGATGGCATTCTTGACTAGAAACCTACTTCATAACTTCACCTCGTGGCCTCTCCATAACCTCTTAAGTAGTCAATTAAAAAGCTTTTGCTTTATTCTACATTCTTTCATGGCTATATGCATTGACTATTATATAGACAGCTTTTGTGAACTAGGCATGTATGATTCAGCATAAAATACTTGACTTTGGAATAATGTCACTTAAGGATTATCTCCAGTGACTGAGGACAAGCATAGATGGCATGGGAAATGAAATCTGTTGAGAATCTGGAGATCATTTTCTTTGGGTTTCCATTGACCTCCCTAAATAAACCTTTTAATGGAGCAGCAATATGACAAAATCATCCTAGAAATCATAGCTATTCTGTTGCAGAGACTTGAAGGTGTTCTAGCACACCCCTGTAACTCTGTAGATGAAAAAGCTCACTAGGAAAGTGCTTTTTCCAAGAAAGATCCTGGATGAGTTAGGACTCTCTGATTTGAGCCTAGTGATTCTCCTTTCTCAAAATTGCCCATAGCCTGTTTGAACAAGAAGTGAATACACAGCACAGGTGGAAAAACAACAAAGATAATCACATGGACAATGCACCTTATTAAATTAGTGTTGGCAGCATTTCTTCACTGTTCCAGCCATTCCATGGGATTCTTTGCTCTGTGAGCTATCTAATAAGCTTTCTTTGTTTTCAGATGATAATTTGCCAGGTAGCTGTTAGATTCTGAAATGACAACCTGACCATCTTGCAAGAAAACCGGTACCATATAGGTATTAAAAGAAATCTTCATGGCATCCAACTAAGACTTAAAAACTTCATCAGCTTGTGAAATTTCTCTCCTGTACAGAAGTACTCAGAGATATGCCTTTATTCCAGACCCTGGACCAAGAAATCTTTGACAGGGATTTATGCTGATATATCTGATAAGAAAATACATTAAATGTCATTTTACAGAGCTAATGAGAATGGGTATGATACCTGGAGTTAGTAAGTTATAAAATAAATTTATAAAAGAAAATTATTTTCTTGAGCATAAAGCAAGTACACTGTTGATTGGATTTGTCATAAAGAAATTTAATCTTTATCAATTACTCTGAAAGAAGCTTGATCATTTTGTGAATGTGGTCCTAACAAAGAATATATTGGTCTTGTCATTTTTCTTCTCTGTTTTCCTTTTTTTCTGTTTAGTCAGTAGCACCCATCTCTCTGTCAGAGAAGCATGCAATTGCATTTTCAGTATTGCCTCAGTCACAAATGATTCAAGTTTATGCTAAAAGGGGACCAGATACTTGTCTTCCTTGTTGCTTAAAGCTTTGACAAAATCTATTCATTTGCTTTCAATAGTATTGCTCTGAGTTTATTTTTTGCTTGGGAAAAAGGCCATAGTTATTTGGAAAAATTGAGTTTTCATTTATCTTGGCCTATCTGTCATATTGATAAGATCTGCTGTCTTAGAACTCGCTCAGAACTAACAAAAGAACAAAGTGCCTGAGAAGACCCATAAGTCTATACGTTTCAGAAACAAAAGATTTATTTTTCTCCATTCTACTTGTCTTTTGAATAGAGTTTGAATGAATGATTATTGTGAATAGCATGAGATTTAATGATGCCAACATTATCAATTTATGCACTTACCCAGGTGTAAAGGATTATGCGTACGAAGGTAACCTGAAAGCTCCTTACATTAAGCAGCTTACTAATACAGAAGTTAGTTTTAGGGTGCCTTGGTGGCTCAGTTGGTTAAGCGTCCGATTCTTGGTTTTGGCTCAGGTCCTGATCTCATGGATCCTGATTTTGTGGGTCATGAGATAAAGCCCTGTGTCAGGCTTCGTGCTCAGTGGAAGTCTGCTTGGATATTCTGTCCCTCTGCCCTTTCCCCTCCTCATGTTCTCTCATTCTTGCTCAAATAAATAAATCTCAAAAAGAAGTTAGTTTTGGTGCAGTCACAAACTGCACTTAATGTCTGTGTAGGAAGGGAATATCTCATTCTGTTTTTCAGTGTGCTACAGTAAATACTTAAAAGATACCAAGATATCTCAAAATTTTGAATAAATGAAACCTATTGTGTATCATTTTCTCTGTTTTGTATTCACTCCTGTCAGGGTTTTTATAAATGTTTGATCCTTTTTATCTGCTTAAAATAATGTTGCTCCCTGATGCAAATTGCTTTGGTCTTTGACTTGTCAGTAAGAGGAGCTTTGCTGTATTATAATAAACACATGATGTATTTTGATTAATGGTTATTATGCTGACTAGAAAACCAGATTTCAGTATAATGGTCTCACTAGATTTTAAGTATTGATGATTTAGAAGTCACAGGACCATGCAGTACTGTGCTTGTTCTTGGCCTAATTCATTTATTTGCTATTGCACATATCCACTCATCACCCAGGGTTTCGGTGACCATGGTGAGAGAGACATCGCATTAGGTGCTGGAGTACAGATACGAACACCCTCTTGCTCCCGGCACATACAGTTTAGTTAAAGGAGGGGTGTCACTAAACCGATACCAAATGTAATGCAGGAAATACTGCAATAGGAGATGCAGAGGTAAGCCTTAATTCAGTAGAGAAGGGTTTGGAAAGTTCAGGTTGGCAGAGTTGAGTTTTGAGGGGTGAGTGCTTCCTTAGTTATGCAGGAGAACGGATTGCATACATTGTCATGAAAATTTTGTATAGCAGCAACATAATCATCATGGAGTTACAACGTGGTCTCATTGGGAGAACTTGTCTAGTTTACATCATCTGGATCACTGCCAAGGCTCTGTAATTTAGTAGGAAGTACACAGGAGTTAGAGATAAGAGCTCTCATTCTGGTGCTTATTAGCAATGCAACCACAGGCCAAACATGAAACCTCTTACCCTACTTTTTTATCTGATAACTGGAGACAATACCACTAGATACTCAATACATGTTCTCCGTTGGACATTAAGTCAAACATTTATCTGAAAGCATAATGTAAATGGAAAAGTTTCATAAAATAAACTTCTTTTATTCTATACATATTCCACTCCTAAATTTTATTCATTGAATTACATATGGGGAATAAATTTTGTTTCGGTCTTCAGGAAGCAATTAACAGTTTATAAGCATCATTATTGGATTCCACCGTACTTCTTGTTTTGGGACTCAGGAGTAATTTTAAATATTTTCCTCAAGAATACAACATTTTTATGTTCCAATTATACCACCATGACTTGGTACAAATGGAACATAAAAAAGATACCCCAACTATCATTTTCATTCACTTATTCATTTTAATTTTACTCATTAATATCTATTGCATGTCAGGGTCTATGCTAGGCACCAGGAATATGCAACATAGATGCTACCTTCATTTAGTTTACATTGTAGTGAGGGATGTAGTTATAAGTTACATAGACAATCAGTGATAAATGCTTTGAAGAAGCAAATGCTGTTCTGTGAGAATATATTATGAGGACCTGACTTAGGGCATCAAAAGAGGCTTCTCTTAGAAAGCGAAGTTTAAGTGGAAATCTACAGAAAGAATAGGTGGAAGTGGGTTAAGGGGGAGAAGATGCCAGATGACATGATACATATAAAAACCCTTAAAATAGGAAGGAACATGATAGATTTCGAGAAATGAAAACACTTGAGTATATCTGGAGTGCAGAGAGCAAGGCGGAGAATGGTGGAAGACACTGGGAATATTTGGCAAAGGGTAGATGGTAGATGGATTTGTAGGCAAGTTAAAAAAACTTCAGTCATTTTCTATGACTAAGACACTGAAGCATCTTCAGAGGGTTGAAATGGGGAGGGGGAAAAGGAGGAAAAAGGGTGGGGTCGGGTGAATGCAATGCGAATGTTCTTCCTACTGTTTTAGGTGTGAAATAATGGTAGGTAGAAGGGAGATGGTAACAGATAAATGTATGAAGTAAAATGGTCTGGACCTAGTGGTGGATTGACTACTCTTACAAGAGATGAGAAAGAAAGGTATGTGTGACTTCTGCCTCTCTGGCTGGTGAATTATGGTGGTGCCATTCACTACCAACACTGGAAGTTGACCATTTGGGTTGAGGGGAGAATTGGTATAGGAAGTCATGTATTTGTATTCAAACACATGGAGTTTGGCATCCCTTTAGAGTATCCAAATAGTTATGTCTGGTAGCCAATTGGCTGCATGGATGTGGAGCTCAGAAAGGAGAGTTTGAAGATAAAACATAAGTCATAGAAATGTAAATATAAAATTTTGTTAAGTCCAAAATATTATCAATAACACTTGGAGTTTAAATTTAGGAAGGTTCAGTCGAGGGTAAGAAAAGTGGGGCATATATAAATATTGGATAGACCTCACACCATTTAAAATTTTGTAGGGGTGCCTAGCTGGCTCAGTCAGTAGAGCATGTGACTCTTGATCTCAGGGTTGTGAGTTCGAGCCCCACGCTGGGTGTAGAGATTACTTAAAAAAACAAAGTAAAATTTTTATAATCGAACAATTTATCTAGCCTTTAAAATTTAGATTTCATGTTTTTAAAAATAAATTCTCATCTAAAAATTGGCAGTGAATTTAAAGAAATGGTGAGAGGTGAGTTTTTATGTAGTTTATGAAAAATGAATATTAATTGTTGCTCTTTATAATCTAAGGAAAATTTTTCTTTAATTTCAAATGAAGACCATTTTTACTTTCTTATGAAAACCAAATGCTTACTGTAATGTGTACAATAAGCAAAATTAGTGGTATCTCTTTTTTATTATAGGTATTCGAATATAGATCAGCCTACAGGCTTTTTTAATAGATTTACTGTGACAATTTTCTTGCTCATCAGGGTAACTTATTGCACAGTTTAAAGAATATGATGACAAAATCAGATCCTCTGTAATTCACTGAGATACTTTTTCTGGCATGACTTCATGACTTGCCATTCAGACAGGTTTTTTTGTTTGTTTGTTTTTTGTTTTTAAGTAGGCTCCCAACGTGGGGCTTGAACTCATGACTATAACCCTGAGATTGGGATCTGAGCTGAAATCAAGTGTTAGACACTTAACCAACTGAGCCACCCAGGTGCCCCTGCCATTGAGACATTTTATTCTAAAACCAGCAATACTGGAATGCAACTGATATATAAAAAAAACAAAACAAAAACCAAAACCAGGTTTATGCTTTATTCTAAAATCCATTTCTTTATTTGTAGGTGATGAGCAATTGAAGTTGAGATGAATAACATTTGGGGGTATGTACCATTTATTTAAATAAAAATATATATGTGTAATGTAGCATATAAATTATCTTTAAGGAATTGTACAAAGTCTATGACTCTTGACAAGGACTGCATTTCCTTATGAGTTATGGAATTAATAAATAGCTCTATTTTATGTAAATAATACATACAGAAAGCAGTAGCAGTGGATTTTATAATAAACTATAATAGGTGATTTTAAATGTAATGTGTAGCCCAAAAAATTCATTTGCAAATAAAATTTTATTAAATTTCATTTTCCAATGTACTTTAAAATTGTCCAGTTTTTAAAGTAGAAAAGTTAACTAATTATCATAAATATATTACCCGAATAATTGTAGTATGCATTGTGTTTATTAGTTTTTATTAGTTTATATTTATTTGGTTATAAACCTTTGGTGTTTTTTATGCAATTTATATTTTGTTGTGTTAAATTTTAATATTGCCAACATGTACATTTTGAAACCCAGTTTACCCCTGTAAACATGATTTCATATGTTGTCATTTTTAGTGATGAGTTAACTCTGTTTTCAGTAGAAAAATTCTCAATGAACTTCTGTTTCTCAACCTAACACCTTTGTATCTTATACAAAGTTTTCTGTTGTTACTCCTGATTTAATATATATACCATATACTGGAGAATTACCAATTTGCTTGTTCTAGCAATTTATATTTTGGTTATATTTTGTGGTAATACTGTGATACGTATTTGCTCACCCAGTTGCACATAAATCTGTGACATTACAGAATTTAATTTATGGGAAAGATCCTTAGACTTAAAAAGGATTACTGACCATTTAAGAACGATTATTAATATATATAAAATTGAGTCTTAACTGCATAATGCCTGTTTAACCTACACACAGATACATGGACACACAATCACATAGCAAAGATGACCAAATATGAAAAACCAGCTGGTATCCTACGGTGTTGGGCTATCACAGCCTTGGACCAGTGGTTCTTAAGTCAAGTGTTTTGAGACGAATCTTTCTTTCAAGAGTTGAGGGATCTTAAGCAATTCAGTTTCCCTAAGTTCATCACTTTCTTTTTATGGTTAGTGCTAAATCATATATGATTTCTCATGTTACCTCTTCCCTAAAATTTCATATTTGATTTCATATTTGAAAAAGCTAAAGTTTAGAGGTGAATAGTTTTGTATTGGTAAAACTGTTACTAACTAATATTTTACAGTGTGAGATAAATTTACTTATTGGGATAGGAGAGTAGAAAGGTACGATTGATTCTCTGGCTAATCAGCAGTGTTTTTGTTTGCTTAAATTTTGGGGTGGGGATGGATCTAAGAAGGTAGGCTTCCCCTCTGTGTCTTTTGTCCTACCTGACATGGAGACTCAGGATGAACTCATTTTGAAAGAATCCCTCATAACCTTGTTAGCTCAAGGTTATCTTTTATCTGATTTCTCTCTTCCTGGATAGGTTGCAGGCTGAAGAACATTAAAATATCTATTTTCTTAGTGGTTTCCTTTTCTAGATTTGAATAATTCACTTGATTCTTCCAGGCTACTTAGATGAAAGAATGTTATCCAGGAATGCTAATATTAGTTCCTTTTGTTTGAAATTAGAGAAATAAATGCATTATATTTTTAGTGTAGATAGTAAGGCCTCATATCTTTTAATTTGGTCATTTAAAAAACTAAATAATGTTCAGATAGCTTTTATATCATGAGGTTAGATATTTGCTTGAGATAGGAATTTCTTTTCTTTATTAAAAAATATTTGAAGTAGATAAATACTGGGAAGGGTCCATTTGAATATTGGGCTTATTCTGCATTGAATACTCCCTTGTGTTCCTATTCATATATTATTTTAGGATCTTTATTACAAACATTACAAATGAAGATATGAAACGACCTCTGTTTTATGCTAGAGGGGATTTTTAAGAACCAGGTTAGGGACTCTGGTAGGTATCTTGGGCCATTTTTCTCTCTGTGAAATATTGTGATTGTATGATTTTTTAATCTGATAGGTAAAATCTGAAGTGTCACCTTTGTAGATGAAAAATGGTAAGATGGTGTCCATTTGATATGGGCCAGCCTACATATGCAAGATTAGTTATTCGTTGGTTAGAAAAAAATATATATAACTCATCTGTAAAAATGACAACAGGCAGCATAGCTTATTAAGACACTAACTTCATTTTAAAAAATGTAGTTATCATCATGAGTGCCAGATATTAAAACTATATTTTAAACATTTGTAAATCAAATGGGAATAAAATGTTCTTTGCATATCTTATTTCTTTTATAGGGATTTTTTTTCCCTGTATTTTATGAGACAAATCACAGGCATTACAGTTTGAAATCAACTTCATTGTTTTCATTGCAATTGCTACATAGCTGTTGGATATTTGCAGTAAGTTTTAATGACGAATGAAGTGCATGTTTGATTATATGCCATTAGTAAAAATATCTTTTTATAGCAAAGGGTGGTTTTCAGCATGGCCTTGACAAAGGCAATATATAAATGTGTTATTTCCCTTCAAAAGAATACAAGTCAGAATAAGCAACTTTTAAGGGAAATATTTAAAAATTACCAATTAATGACTATTCTTTGTTGAAATTATATGAACATGTAAATAGAGATCATAGATGTACTTATTTTCAGAGGCTAGTATAATACTAATTAGAAGAGTTGTAAATACTGTAATTATTCTACTAAATTAATTCCATTTTTATTACCTATTTTATTGCTAAGTATGGCAGGGATTAGGAAGATAGTTATAATGCTGACGTTGAGAATGTTTCCACAATTACTTTTCAGTTTTTCTAGCCATTATCTTATGTTACTGATTCTCCTGCTACTTATCGCTTGCTGTACCCAATATTTGATCCTACCTTTCTGCCTTTTATTTAATTTCCTTTGTCAGGGATACTCTTGTCTTCCAGTCCTTACCTATCAAAGTTGTACTTAACTTGCGATGTCTAGTTTGATGTTTGCCTCTTTCACAAGCCTATCAGATGCCCTACAGTCAGAACTCCCTGCTCAAGGTCATTGCCGTCAGCTTGTCCTTCCAATCATCTAAAGCATGGTCCCTTGTGACCAACACATGTTCATCGCACTTATCCTCTTGTTTTCTGCCCAATTGGATAAATCATCTCACACCATCATTTATTTAACTTTGAACACAGTTCCTTAGTGTTGAGAAATACTAGAAAAGTGAGAATGTCTGTATCTGCATGCATGGTGTGAGGTATTGGGCTAGAGACCATAAAAAAGTATACTGGTGCTGGGAAGAATGGTTATTTAAGGAATTAAATGAGTAATAATTATTTTATCAAGGACAGGAGGAAATCTTTGATAGGAATTATAAGGCAAGAGATACTTCCTTTGACCTTTTCTATTCTGCTTCTTAACATCTATTTAATATTAATAACAGCAGAAATGACAGCTATAATGGCAACTATAGTTTCATAGATTTTACTGTATGTATTCACACATCTTTTTTGATTTTCATGTCATGCCATGAGATTGGTGGGGCAGAAGTTTTGGACATTATTCAGATTTGGCTAAGTTTATTTATTATCAGCTAATACCATTTAAAGCCTGATTGTGCAATCTAACTGCTTTTATTAAATATTAAGTTAATATTTAATGTCTGTGATCTTTTAGCATAATGTAAAAATAAAGTAACCTCTGAAATCCAGAAAGCAGTGTCCTAATTTAAAATTATATGCCTTTTAACATAGATGTAGCCATTTAGATCAAAATTCATGGACTTGGGTCCCAAGTTGCAAACATTTCACAGTTCCCTAATCCTCTGGACAAAGAAATTCAAGAAGGAGTAGATCTATACCCTAAAAGTATCATCAGAGTAGGGACATTAAGAGTGAGATGGTCTCTAGAGAGGAAGGTGACTAATGTCCATACAGTTAGGATAAGCCGAGATACCCAGACAAGATTGAACAGGAAGCAGAAGAGAAAGAGTCCTGAAATAGTTGTCTCCACTTCTGTGACCTCAGGTGCTGCTTCATGCAACTTTTTCTTCAATCTTGATCTATACCCTAGGGTAATTAGGGGCTATAGGACCCAATCGATTACCCTTTTATATGATTTATATTGAGTAGGGTCTTTGTTATTTGCAATTCAGCATCCTGGTTAATGCAGATAAAATCATTGCTGTAACAGTGTTCTTCTTTCTGCTCCACTTTCTATTTCTATTTTACTTTTTTCTCTTCTTCCCTTTCCTTCTTCTCCTCTCCTTCTCTGGCTACATTTTCCTTTATGCCTCGCTCTTTCTTTCTCCCTCTTATCCGCTCATTCATTCATCCCTGTATCCATCCATCTAATACTCATCTACTGCTTAGCACATATTGAGCATTATCCTAGGTCCTGAGGACAAAAAGATGCATGACATACAGTCTTCATTCTCTTTAGGATGAGGTTTCCTCTCTTTGGTTTTAGGAAGTGGTGTTTTGAAGAGGGAGGTAGAGCCCAGGCCAAAAATGGTAGAAAATAATAACAAAGGAAATCCTTAAAGCATTTGCCTAATACTTGAGGTTGGTGGAAAGATTCAAGATGGGAAGGGTTAATTGGGAAAGGTTGCTGAAAAAGTTGAGCTTAGAGCAGAGATTCTTTATAACATCAATTTGTCGATAACTTCAAGGCAGATCATAGGTTCAAAATATATACGCTCGTACCATAGCATGCATTATTTAAATTGGTAGGGGGGGAATCATCCTTGAACCTTCCTGTTCTATAGTATGGTTACAAGGTATGTGCGAAGAAGAAAACCTGGACATCTCACTCTTCTTTAGTAAGCATTGGGAAAATAAACACTATAAGGACACTAATTATAAAGGGCATCACAAAATCAGCTGCTGCTTTTTCAGGTCATCATAAACTCAGAGGGGACCAACAGCAGAGGAATTGGTGAAATGTCCTTAAAAATGCTCACCATATGCAGTAATTCAGTCCAAGTCTACTCACATGGACATTAACAAGTATAGTAGTAATTTGGAAACAAAAGATGGAAATTTTGACAGCTGTGATCTGTAACCTTTCCTCTTAAAATATTTCAGCTAAATTCCTCAGCTTGTCCTGCAGGATCCTGAGCACACTGGCCACAATCTACTTTGTGCCTCATCACCTTAATCCCCTAAGCTTCTGTATTTACTGCCACACCTCAGCAAATATTCTTCTTTGGATATGTTATTGACCTCTATCTGTTGTCCTCTTAAACCTGGTAAATTCATTTTTTAAATCCCTGTTTCTTTTAAAGCATACCCTTTTGAAGGCCTCCCCCTTGGAAACTTTCTCTGACTATCCAAGGCAATGTTAGTCTTAACTTGGTAACTGCATGCATCTCTTTCTTATGTCACCAACCACTGTGTGGGTTATTATTGTTATTATATTTTTCTTTTTAAAATGAGACAAGGGCTCTGTTAGAGCAGGAACCTTTACATCCATCTTTATATGATCAATTTCCAGACCCATGCATGGGGGATAATGAGGGTTGAATGCTTGTTAACTGAATGAATAAATGAACAAAATGGGATGGATGAGACACATAATATAGTTCACTGTGGAAAAGTGAAGGATAATGTTTTCTCCAAAATAAGGGCAAAGCAAAGGTTTTGAGATTTCTAGATGCATTATTCTTAAAACCTTTAGGGTTTTACATGTAGAAACTTTTACATTGTTCAAAATATTATCTGATAAATAATCATTGTTACAAATATTTCTTATGATCTACATTCCAAAAGACTATATAATCAAAAAGATGAATTTATATACTGGTTGCCCACAAGAAAACACTGGAAACAAAGGTAAAAACACTATAATTCAGGATATTTAATGTTTAACTATGAAAAGGTTTGAACAGCCCATTACAATGTTTAATTAAAAATATTCTGAAGTCAAATTGAGAAATACTATATATATCTTCTATAATATGCAAAGTGTATGTTTCTATATTAAATACAAGGAGAAATCCTGCAGCTAAAAATCTGTTGTTGTGGGGTGCCTGGGTGGCTCAGTCAGTTCAGTGTCTTGACTCATGGTTTTTGCTCAGGTCATGATCGCAGGGTTGTGAGATCAAGTCCTGCATTGGGCTCCATGCTTAGCGGGGAGTCTGCTTGAGATTCTCTCCCTCTGCTCCTCCTCCCCACTCGGGATGTGTGCACACTCTCTCTTTCTCTCTCTCTCAAAACAAATCTTTAAAAAAATTCTTTTGCAGATAGAAGTGACATATAACTCTAAGGATAGAACTACTCCCCCCTTTTCCTTTGATAACCATATTCCACAGAATATGGTTTGGGAGTTTCTGACTTAATAGAAGATAAAATCATAATGATTTATTAGGAAGGAAATGAGACTGGGAAAATCCCTAATTTATTTGTGGTCTTAAGGTGCCACTTTGAGAAACAAAACCTTGGGCAAAATAGACACATTGATGCAGTATTCATCACAGCTTAACTTTCTGAGTAGCTACTTTGTGCCAGGTACACTCTGGCTATATGAAGATGAATAAGACAGGCAGGTTGGGGAATATCACAATTGGTAGGTTCCCAGGTGATGGTTCTCATATTTCCAGAAAAAGACAATGACAGTGTGTACACTGAACATGATTCTCCTGCTGTAATTAATTTCCCAAAAGCTCTTACTGCATGGAAACTCTTGTAACTATTCTTCAGAAGTATAGACTTTGAGGAAGGCTTAAGAAAATAGTTAGGAATGCGGAATTTTAGAAATGTACCATATACATTTAAAACTCTTACCATTTTAATTTAAAACAGTAAAAATGGATGCATATATTTTTCTCTTAGACAAATGACTGCATAGTGAAAAATTCTAAATTCAACCTGATATTTCATTTTATTATTTGAGTCTCATTGGTCCTGTGTCATGAAAAATGACACACCTTTCAGCTACCTTTAACTAGGTATCCTATCATTAATCATAAACTGTCTAGCTATGCTGAAGTTTGTATATATTTTTGTGAATCAATATTTATATCCCAGAAGTAAAGAGAGTTGCTTTTTGAGAATTATCCTTTTCTTACCACCACTTCCTCCAACTTCACCAGCACCAGACAGACAGATGGATGCATGTGTGTTTGTACAAATATGGGTGCTCGCTGTCTCTCCTCTCTCTTTCTCATACACATACACACATGCTCTTACATGAACACCTTGCTAGATGTTAATTTTTCAGGATATTAGTGATTCTAATTATTTTCCTCAGGCACAGATAGGATTCTTAACCTAAAACTCTGTTAGGATTCTGTTTAACAACAGCTTTGGTCTATTTTCTTTCCATTTATCCTATAATTTAATTTGTACTCTGCTTATCTTGGACATTCTCATCTTGCAACCATCTTTTCTTCCCTGAGTTTTTGACATTCTGTGGCTGAGATATGGTAAAGTGCACATAATCATGCAATCATTTACTTATTCATTCAAAAAATTGTCATCAAGGCAATGTGCTGGCTGTTGTGGGAATGATAATGAAAGGATTTTATAATACCACTTATCCTGCAAGAAAACTTTTAATGGGGATTTTTTTTTTGGCCATTATTTTTAAACATTTTTTTGAGTGATAAAACTGCTATTTTTGACATTTGCTTTAAGTAGCTTCCAAACAGTTATTTTGGTTCTGGCCCTTAACTATGCTAGGAATGATGGAAGGAACATTTTTAACTGAGGATATTGGTTTGAAGTTACAGCATAATTAGTATATATAATGTTTATTAATTCAGCACATGTCTTTGTAACAGTGTAATATGTAAATACTATTTTAGTAAATAAAAATAAGTTGTTATTATAATTGCCAACATGTTTTTCCATTGACAGGAGAAAGGGGATGATGTACGCATGTAATTCCAATGCAAGATAGAATATAAGATGAGTTCCCAAAAGAGGAATAGGTGAAGTCTGATAGGGAATTCAGAGATGGCAAAAATTACTTCTCTCTGGAAATCTAGGAAAAGATTTTTGGAAGGGGTTGGCATTGAATTTGCTCAGTGTTTATGGTTAGGATATGAATATATGGAGATGGTGATGATGGTCACTATAGGCTAAGTAGTACAAATACAAATAAGATATGGGTTGGGGCAAAGATGTGCACAGCACATGGAGGATATCAGTTAAGTACAGCATGCAACATGGAAAGAATGTGCCTATTGTATATGACACACAAATACATTGTATTCTATATATTTTCTATATATACCAGGTCTCTTGTTCCTCTACGAGGTGGATTTGTATGGATGCCTTTCTACTTGGCCCTCATACGTAGTCAGTTCTGTTGATAAGTTCTTGCTGATGTAGTAACTTCAATAATCCTTGAGTTATGCAGTCTTCACCAGCCTTGATAGAGTGTTGAATGTTCAAAAGAAAAATCCAAGTACCTATTAAATCATCAAATGCCATTGCATGTTTATGAAATCAGATGAAAGCCAATTTCTACATTAGAGCAAATCTACTTTCCTGTACTTGGTTGAGGTTGTAAGGAGAGATTACTCTGCTTCACTAAGAAGGTTAAGCTGTCATCTAGTTAAATATGGACTTAAAATAATGCTGCCAAAGCAGCTGCCTCCTGTGATTGATGATGATGATGACGGATGATGATAGTTTTGAAATCAGTTTTGCAGGGGAAATTGCTATTTTTCTACTTTGGCTGATGTTGTAGTCTGGATTGGGGATTTCTTGTCATATTAGGTATCTTTTTTGATTAAAAAGGAAATTGCTAAGGACTGTATTCTCTATGATAAAATGACTCTAAAACTGAGCTATGGGGCAAATGATTATAAGTTGTTCTATACATATTACTTGAGTGACAGAAGTTATTCTGGGCTTCACATTGTCATTTCATGGTGAATTGTGTTTTGGGGAACAAATAGTGACCCATGTCTAGGCAGAGAAGTGGTAGAAAATGCGGCATTTAGAAGATATAATAATAGTGCCTCACTAAAGTCAATATATATCACATATATTGATATTCAGTGTCCTCTTCAAGCCCCTCAAGGCTTATGTATTCATTGGTTCCCTCATTTGGGTTGCTCTTACCCCAGATATCTGCTTGGCTGGGTCCCTTACTGCTTTGGGTCTCTGCTCAGATGTTGTCTCCTCAGAACAGTCTTACTTGATCATCATCTCTTGAAGAGTCTCTGCATGTAGCTCCTCTGCCTTTTCTCATTTCCACATGGCACTTTTCACTCCCTGATGTGTTACATATGTATATCCTTTTGTCTCTGTCCCCATCTAGGATAAACTACATGAGAGCAGAGACTGGTTTGTTCAGTGCTATAAACTGAGAATTTATAAAAGTTCTTGTCCATAATAGATATGCATTTAGTAATTATTAAAAGATTAGCTGAATGAATTAATCTTTATTTTATATATAGAGGGCTAAATAATGTGTTCAAAATTTTTTAAAAATCTTATTAATATTTGCCTCCAGAGCCCAAATCAAGCTTTTTGATTTATTAACTCAAATTGCTTTTGTTGTATACACAAATAATACAAACAAAAAACAGCCCTAAGAAGGAAACAGAACATTCAGGGCTTGCTCTCAGGTGGACCATCACGTACTAGAGAAAAGGAATCAATTTTGTTTATACAAAATCACTAGTTAACCACTATTCCATACCGTTCCATTGTGTAAACCCGAGCACACACTGGTCTAAAAAAGCTATTTTCAGAAAGGAGAAGAAAACAAAACATTACCGCCCCCACCCCAATATTTTTTTTAAGGCCAATAACATTTGTATCCACTGGGTAAACATGATCAATCAAAGCTTTACAAGCTTTATAGGGGCTGCTTCCTTAACAAATGTGTTTTTTGTCTCGGTCATTCATCATATCTGGAAGTTTGGATGATAAGCTTGAGCACTCTCTTAGGTTAACACTGAAAATAGCCACTTGGTGTGGATTTGTAAAGGGAAAAGCCTGTTAAATGGCAGACATAGTCTCCTGACAACATAAAGTAGCATATTGTAGCCTGTTTGTGTTGCCTTGCTGTGATGAAATTCAGCTGAACTTTAGGAAGGATTTGTTGTAATGGAGAAATCAGGTTATAAATGTAAAGAGCTAACATGCACATGTTGAAAGTATTCCCTTGGACCCTCCAAATACACAAGGAGTTTTCTAATGAGACTGAAGCTACTAGCTAGGTACTGACCGTGAAATCACCTGCTGTGTTGAATAAACTACGTTAAAAAATTCTAGAGTGCCTTGAATAACCAAGATAGATGTTGCTGCTGTCTCTATCACTACTTAGAGGGATTGATGAACCTTTGAGTCAGGGGGAGAAGGAATGCTCTGAAAAATAAAAAGTTGAATCACTGAAGGCAAGCATGTGGTATCACATCCGGAGAGCACTTCACATAGGGGGTTTGATACAGTCATATCAGGTATCATGGTAAGACCTCTGAAATGAGATAAGGTACCAATTATATGTCGTTGCATGACTACAGATGTTTTGTTTCCCGGCTAATTTAGTGCTTATGAAAAACAGCAGATAGGTGAAAATAGGCTCATTTATCTTTTGTTATAGAACTGGTAGGGCTTAGGCAAAAGGAGCTGGCTCATTCATAGGATAAGTTCAGACCATATTCAGGTTAATAAGAACCCTGAGTGAGAAAAGCAGTTGAAACTGCATAGGTTGGGCAAATAACTGAATGGAGGCAGAAGGAGAGGGTTGTGGAAGAACATGCAAATGAGACCCGATGAGTTGGAAAGAAACGAAATGGAAATTTGAGACCCTGAAAGTCACAGAGGGGGAAAATTTGTCTCGCCACACTGTGGTTTTGGTTTCCACTCACAGTACTTTGGTACCTCTTGCCATGGACACTCCTCAGAAGAACCCAGTAACATACTTATATTTTATCCCCTACATAATAAGTGTTTTAATAGAGTCCCACTTTTAGATATTTTATTCTTTTCAAGATCCCTGCAGAGGGATTTTGAATATTTTTCAATTCCTGCTTTAGCTGGGCTGTGTGCCAGAAAATGGATTGTATAATAAGTCATCTCTTAGTGTCTCCTAATCCCTTTCCAGAGATTTGCTTATTGCCCCCAAATTTTGTTTTCAACATGGGTTTTCGGTTTCATAGAGAGAAGGTGGTTTACTTGAGAAAATAAGATATAATTGGCTCTTGTAATTTAACTTTTTATGTAAAACTATATTCATTTCTATGTGGTCAATTAAAAATTAAAAGTATTCAATTTCATGAGAGAATCTTAGATTTGAAAGGGCTTTAGATCAGGAATGAGAAGGGAGAGTCACTGTTTCCCTTTAAAGGGCATAGCTGATTCATAGCAAAATGAGACTCACACCCAGGCTCTGGGATCATGGTCTCAGTGTATTTCTTACAGGAAGAGTAGAATGAGTGTTTCAGAACATAAGCTCTTCAGTTAAACAAGATCATATTAAAATTTCACCATAGTTGTGTGACCTTACACAAGTTATTTACCCCATAAATCTTACTTCATCATCTATAAAATGGGGTTATTAACAGCTTTTGTCTTATGAGTTTGAGGATTAAATAGAACAATAAATATAAAACAGCATAATACCTAGCAAAGCCTTAGAAAATATTCAATATGTGATAGTACACCTACATTGCTTTTTTTTTTCCTGTGTAACAAATTACCAGAGCTGTAGAAACATAATTGTTTTATTCACTCAGGGTTTCATAATGCTAAGATTAAAGTGTCAGTGGGCTGTGTTCTCATCTGGAGGCTCAATTAGGGAAGTACTTGCTTCCAAGCTTCCTCAGATTATTGGCAAGATTCATTTCCTTCCAGTTGTGGGAATGAGGTCTTAGACCCTTGCCTTGCTCACTGTTGTCCAGACTCTGCCCTCAGGTCCTTGCCATGTGGCTCCCACCGTAAGTACTTTATAACACAGCAGCTTGCTTCTCCACAGTCAGCAGGGTAATTTATGTCACTTCAAACCTCTCCCTTTATGAAGAGAGAGAGTTTAGATCTGATCTGATTAGGTCAAGACCATCCAAGAGAATCTCTTTTTTGAATAACTCAGAACTGACAGATTTGAGGCCTAAATCTAATCACTTGAGTCATATAAAATAGTCCAACTCTGGGTTTGAAATCCATTCTATTCACTGCCATACCCTCATTAATAGGGAGGGTATTAAATGGTGTGTGTATACCAAGAGGTGGGGATCTTGGGGCCTTCTCCGAATGCTGCCTTCTTCAGAGAAGTATCATTGTTAATTGGCATTAATTCTTGCTCTTACCATTATCATATATTTATTATATTTATATTATATGTGTTTGTATTGTATTTATACATTTTATTATTATATACTTCTTGAATTTATGGTCATTGAGAGCTCTAAAATGAAAGACGATTGTGTGATAATAGTGGGAAATGAAACTATTTGGGAACTTTTGCTTGTGAAGGAATTTGCATTGTATCTTTCTATTTGCATGTACATTTGTTTTGTACTGAGTAATGATATTTAAACATACTAAATGTTATCCCCCTAAGAATATATCTATTGTAGTATAATTCTTAAATGTTAGCAAGTTGTGAATGAAGACAAAAGTAGACCGTGATCATGGAAACACAGAACATAATATTGAATTTTCAGTATAATGCCTAGTAATTTAGAATAGAAACTTTCACTGATTTTGCTCTAGTTCTAGTTAATTGAGGAAGAGAACAGATTACTTTAAAAGAATAATTAGTAAAGGCACTTGAATATTTTACATATAAATCTGAGGAAGAGAAGTTCTGCTTATAATGCCAATGTGTTGTCACCTATTTACAGTGTCGTCATATGAATATTTTCAGAATTCCTAATAGGAACGCCTTACTTCTTACCATGGAAAGAAGCTAATGAAAAGCCAATCCTCCTGACCGGTTATTAAAATGTATTCTCTGCCCTATAAGCTGTCATTAATTTCCTGGTACACCTTGAATATGCCACAAGCAATTTGTAATGGCATCAATTAACATTTGGGAAGTTGAGCATGGCCATCTAGGATATTAAATATTTGCTCCAGGAATGCTAATAAAATCCATTGGCCTTATATTCTTGAAGTATTTGTTAACAGTAACACCAAAGTTAAGGGGTACCAGATAAATGAAAGAATATCTATTTGGATTTATTTTCCTCAAATCTTCTGATTTTTATGTTCCCATTTGATTCTGAACACTCACTTTTTTTTTAGAGGTAAAAGTTGGGAAATAGGGCTTTCAGGGCTATATCACTAATTGTCTGTTAGACAATAAGTTTTTGTATTGTCAAAGTCATTGAGGAGACTTTGATAATAAAATGAAAAGCAAGAATGAATTTACTCTTCCCTTCACTTCTTCATAGGGTCATTGCCACTTTTTGTATTTAGGATTCATGGACAGCAAGGAAATAGTGCTTCAGCCCTACTTATAAAATATTACATAGTCTCTTCAATTAGGGTGACATGCTGGCAAAAAGGGTATGGTCCTATTTAAAGTTAGTAATTTTTCTTGATTCAGAATATATTATGTAGACAGGTTCCATATTTTCCTGTATGTTACACATCATATACATTTTCCACTGAAAAATAAAGTTGGTATAGTTTTATTGAAGCTATGCCATGAAGCATAAATATTAAAAAGAAAAATGTTTTCTCATTTGGGCCAGTTGTCTAACTGATACATTGTTTTTCAACAAATGTATAATAACAGCTGTTTGTAAAGTGAGTACATCAAATTCAATTTCATTGATTTAAGTTTATTTACTTTATTTTGGCTTAACACAATTCCAATCAGCACCATATGTATGGCAGTGTAACCTATGAGATTTCAATTCATATTCTGCATTCACGTATATAGGAATTGGAATATTGCTTGCATATAATGGGTGTATTATATTACATATTAATGAATGAAGAGATTATAGATATTAAAGCCATCAGTCTCTAATGAACTCATTGGATTTATGTTTTCCTCCAACCCAATTGAACGGTGAAAAAAATTCTTGGTAAAGTTCTTGCTCATAATTTAATGTGTGAGTCCTAGTGGAAATAAAATGGACCTCATTTCCAAATGGATTTTTAGCAAAACATTTAAGTCTTTAAGTCACCTTTATTACATTTTTGTTTATTCTTTTGGGATCTTGTTACTGCTTTAATAATTCATGACATTTTGATATTTTTTAAACATGTTTCCAAAATTTTCCAGAATTTATGTATTAAGAAAAATGAAAATTACTTTTTTCTTTTCCTTTATTTTCTTGCATTCGCATTGATTATATTCCCTATATGAAATGAGAAAAAGGAAAAAAAAAAGATTGGAAGATGTTCATTAGAAATGAAATGATATTGCTTGTAATAATTTTGAAATCCTAGGCCATGACTTCCATTATACCCCTTATCTCTTAGAATAAAATATGCCCATTTTTTTTCTGGGTTAAACTGTAGATTTTAATATAGCTGATGATTTAAAAGCCCATTCACTAGGAAACTTAACTCAGATGCTTAAATAAGGTGATTTAAATGCTGAATTCTTTTTAAGTACATACTGGCTTGATAATAGGATTTGGTGTTCCAGTTGGTTTGTCATCCAGAGTGCTATAGGATATTTAGTTCTTTCTGCAGTCACTACCACCGTTGACTAAAGACTTCAAAAACCAAGATTGTCTTGAAAACTACTTATTACTTCTTTTTTTGCTGGGGTGTTTTATCTACATTTAGTCTTTAACTTTTTTGCCAGTTAAGCTTATTTTAAATTTATTTCTTGTCCTTTATTTATTTTTTTAGATTTCATTTATTTGACAGAGAGAGAGGAAGAGCACAGGGAGAGGCAGAGAGAGAATGAGAGAGGGGATCTCAAGCAGATCCTGCGGAGAGCAGAGCCTGATGAAGGGCTTGATCCCACCACCCTCAGATCATGACCTGAGCTGAAATCAAGAGTTGGATGCTCAACCAACTGAGCCACTCAGGCACACCTATTTCTTGTCCTTTTGAGACTATTATAGTCACAAAAGAATAGCAGACAAAATATGCAAAGCACAAAGGAAAAAAAGAAAACTACTAAATTTAGTATTTGCATGTTTACTTTTAGCAATTTAAATGGCCACTCCTAGAGTGGCCTTACTAGTTTGGCTTTCTTTTAGTTGAAGTTGATCAAGGGAATTAGATAATCCTAAATCTCCAGTGTACTTCGTACTGTATCATTGTTCTAAGCGTATTGAAGAGTTTGGTTTTTGGTCAGTGTTTTTAAAAGCATTTAAACTGCTTCCATTCCTGCTGTCTTTTTTTCTGCCTGTTGGAGTGAACAGTAACTTTATTGCAGATAGAAATAGCCTTATTTCTTTAAATTTTTTTATATAGGTTGACGCTATATTATTTATGAGAAATGAGATAAAAATTAGAAAGGGATAATATAATATTTTAGTAAATAAAACAAAACAGAATATTCTGCTATAGAATTTATACCATAATTCTAAAATCTCTTTTATCTATCCTTTTTGATAAATTCATTGCTGAAGAGTTCTGCTCACTAATTTTTCTTTATTTTCTTGAAACAATACAACTTCCTACTACTAATCTTCTCTTTAATGGAATTAGTTTGATCATAATGTGCTAAGGTTTCTTATTAATTTGACATTTTCAATTATATCTGCACAGTTGATATGTCTTGTTACTTCCTGATATTCTGACTTAAGAAATTTCATTGACTATTACCACAGATAGTCTTATTTTTTTTTTTAAAGATTTTATTTATTTTATTCGACAGAGATAGAGACAGCCAGCGAGAGAGGGAACACAAGCAGGGGGAGTGGGAGAGGAAGAAGCAGGCTCATAGCGGAGGAGCCTGATGTGGGGCTCGATCCCATAACGCCGGAATCACGCCCTGAGCCGAAGGCAGACGCTTAACCGCTGTGCCACCCAGGCGCCCCATATTTTTTTTTCTGTCTCAATAAGCATTTAGAAAGTTAGTTCCTAATAAGTAAGATAGCCCTAGATAGTTATTAGATGAAATATATTATGCTAGGATGAAATATTGCTTAAGAAAACAATTGGAAAATGCTTTCCTCCAGTTTTAATCATCTACCCGTGCTAGATACACTTTATTTGCCCAGGTTTGTGAACCATCATCCGTGCTATGAACTTTGAACTTCCTGGATCTCAAATCCTGTATTTAATAATGCCATTCACATAGCCTGTTTTTCAGATCATTTCTGGAAACTCTGATCTTTATCTTCACAGATACCTTGAACTATCATCTCATGTCTGAGTTCCTGACCTTTTAAAATTCTTATTTTTGATTTTTTATATTATTCATATATTGATTTGCTCATTTTCCACATTGAAATGTGAGATTTATGAGAGCAGAGACCTCATCCTTCTCATCTACCACTATTTTCTAGTCCTTAAAGCATAGCTTGGTGTAAGAGGGATTCTCAAAAAAAAAAAAAATGTGTGTGTGTATTATACATAAATAAATATATACACACATACATATGAAATATTAGTATTAACATATATCATGCATAACCATTAATATTAAAGGAGGTATTGTGTACTCTGACACTGTTCTTTTTCATTTATTATTTCATTTAGTGCTTACAACCTCATAAGGCACAAGAAATATTATTCAAATAAGAACATGGTAACTTAGATAAATAATTCACCCAAAGATACATTGTACTAGTAAGCTGGTATTTTAGCAATTAGTCTATGTTTCAGACTTTCCTTTGACTTCAGACCCCCTGTTTTTAACTACTCTTCTGCACATATCCTCCTTTCTCCCCAACAACTTTATGGGATTTGGCCATATGTTTGCTTTTGGACCTCAGCCTTATTTATTTAGTCCATCTGTGAACACAAATTCAGAGTTTACTAATCAAGTGATAACCAAAAAGGAAGAGGTCAGTGAACGTTGTCTCTAAAATAGCATACAATGTTTGGATAGTGCCTTATCCTTTAATTATTTTTACAAGATTTTATTTATTTGACAGAAAGAGCACAAGCAGGGGGAGTAGCAAAGGGAGAGAGAGCTCCTCTGCTTAGCAGGGAACCTGATGGGGAGCTCAATCCCAGGACCCAGGGATCATGACCTGAGCTGAAGATAGACGTCTAACCGGCTGAGCCACCAGGCACACCAGTGCCTTATCTTTTATAAAGAGATTTTCATATAACTTCTTATTCACTTGTAACCGTATTGCCAGTTGGAGAAGCTAGTTTCACATTAAAAATGTTCAGTGCTGTGGCCAAAGTCTGTAGCTGGTGCATGAATGGCAGACCGAGATTAAAATCTTGTTATCTTTGTTTTCGTTCCCCACCATTCCAATGTAATACTTGCAGATAGTTCTCTTTTGTATAATTTACAGAGCATTTGGGCCTTGGTTTCTTGTCCAAAAATGGAGATAGCCGTTCTTTTACTTTCCATTACATAATGTAGCTATAGGATTAAATCAAGGTTTTCAACCTCAGCATATTGACATTTTTGGCTAGGAAAGTCTTTGCTGTAGAAGACTGCGCTTTGTAGGGTTAGTAACATCCCTGGCCCCTACCAGTACCATTCTCCTGGTTATGACAGCCAAAAGTGTCTTTCGACTTTGGCTAATTTTTTGCCTCCGAGAAGCAGCCAAATTTAAACTTCTACATTAAATTAAGATAATGAACGTTAAAATGTTTCGTAAATTTCAAAACACTCTTCGAATTCAACATCTTATTAGGTTGAGCTTTAAGAACAACAAAAAATGCACTGCGATGTATTAGGCAAGCAGGGAGAAGAGAAAACAGTGCATAGATATAAAAGACAAGAGTTGGCCACCTACTGTTACTGCTTTGTGAAAGCTCACTCGTCTGGAATTCTGCTATAAATTTCTTGATTTTGCATTATTCTAAGCAAATATTTAATGTTGCCTGTTAATAGGATTTCCCATTATAGATTTAAGTTTTCATTTCTTTATGAAATATTCTGCAGCATATTCACTACCATATGATGAATAATTAAAACTAAATTGCACTTGTCAGAATAAATGAACGTAGCACATTTGGAGATAGAAAAATCCCTAATTTTTTTCTCACATAGTTTATTGCATATTATTCTTATTTGTGGTATTTGGTGCTATGTAGTGCCTCAAACTTATTCAGAGTTAGAGCACTTATGTTATTTTGTTTTTTGTTGAATTGAGATTCTAGAAGCTGCCAATTAAATTTAAAGGCCTATATGTTGGTTTGTCTACTACTTGCAGAGTGAAAATAAAAAAATCCTCTGAGGCAGCCTCATCTTAATGACATGAACATGTTATGCTTATGCTGTTAATATCATGTCTGCTGATATTCATAAATGAGATTTTATTAAAATGACACATTTGTACGATAGGCTTTGTGTGATGGGGCTTTGAGAAAGCTGTCCAGGAGATGAATGTGAGCATCTTCTCTGTCAAGAATTTTCTACTGTTTTATTTTAATGCAACTTGCTACATTTACCATCTGGGATAGAAGCTTGAGCATCAACACCGACTATTCCAGACTGCAGACATTTGAAAATTATATGGAATAGAGCAAATAGTGTAAGACAGGCTTGCCTCATTGCTTTTCCCTTTCAGTGGCATATTGCTCAGATGTAGAAGTTAGTTGTTTAATTTTCAGACAGAACCGTGTACCTTGAGAACGGCTGGACATCTTCCATTTGTACTACTTTTTATTATTGTCAGAACTGATCAAATAAATGTGCCTGAGTATCTGTGTGTGGGATGCATGTTGAAAGTGATTTTATTTTTGCCCAGTAAGTCCCAAACATGCTGTCGTCTTCATTTTATTTTCCCTCTCCCATCTTAGAGTGCCTTTTGCAACTTGACTCACAAATCACATTGTCTCTACTTATTACTCAGGCCTTTCTCCAGCTGGTAAAATGCATTTTTTTTCCCCTCAGCAAGATTCAGTTTTTCCCTTTTCTTATTCCCTGTATGTTTCCCTTCACTTTTAATGTGAAAATTGCAAATATATTTCTAACCCTTTCTGTGCGACACTTTCCATTTATTGAAAACTTATGCTACGTGAAGTAATGTAGAAGAGATATCTAAAATGCTTCATCCATTTTCCGCTCTGTATCACCAACTGGACCAATTTTTCCGGATAATTTTCCCTTTCTTTCAAATTTCATCTGCATCATATAATTCAGGAAACTAAAAGCATTTTGTTTTTCCAGATTCATTCTGTGCTGCAGACTTTTCTGAGTAACAGAAAAGTGCCAGAGCCTACTGAAACTTTTTTGCAGTTTTATATAAGAGGATAAAAATCCTCATGCTGGAGTGAGGCAAGCAATCTGTTTAGGTACTGAATGAAAAGGAAGAGTAGGTTTTATAAGCTTGGACTTGTCTTATAACCCCTCTGTGCCATATTCTTTTATGTATAATAAGAATTTATCATCTGCCTTTTCCTGCCTAGAGGATTTTTGAGGTTCCCAAATGTGAGATATACAAAGATGTGAAATATTTTTGAAGTTCCATGTTATTTTACTTTGCCAAACTACTTTTTTTCCTCCGGAAATTTTCCTGATAACTATCCCATCAGACACTTTAGAACTTAAAATAATGTTTCTTTTTCATACTAAGTTAGGTGGAGTTAGACTTGGATATAAGAAAAAGAAAACCCATAACAGCAAAGACTTAAATGAGATAAAAGTTGATTTTTCTCTTTCAAGTACGAGTCAAGGTAGTTAATCCAAAACTGCTTTGGTGTTGCAGGATGTTAGGGATCTAGGCTTTGTCATACATTGTCCTTGTCTTTGTGCGTGCAGGTGAAATGTTGGTGTCATAGGCACATTCTAAGAAGCAGAATAGAGAAAATAAACAAATTATTTTCTCTTAATGAAAGTAGTTGCCATACAACTGCTCTGATTAATCCCATGGACTGGAGCTTAGCCAGATTGCTTCATGCTACAAAGAAGACTAGAAGATACAGTCACTCTTGTGACCATGTGTCCAGCTAGAATTTCTATCTTAGGGAAGAAAAGAAGACTAGCAACATTTTCTTCATAACATTAATTTTAATTTAAAAATATTTCTGAGTAAACTGTGAACTACACATGTGCAGGGACTAGTATAATAAAATAATTTGGTATTGCCAGTTTTAGTGGCAACAAATATCCATCAACAAATCAACAAATATTTATTGAAAATGTGCACGGAGGGAGTATTTTTCTTAAATGTGAACTATGACTAAAAATGAGGCTGATTTTTGCTTTAATTTAAAACAGTTATACCCAGCTTTTCCTTTTTCTTTCATTAATCACTGATCATCTTATGTGCTAAGTACTGTAGTCAGATTAGTATAGTTTTTCTTACACTGGCAACTGTGATACAACCATTTATCAAGACATGTTTTGGATTCCTCTTTGGAAAGGACTTTCAGTCTAATGTTTCAAGACACATAAGGGAAACAGTCTCTTCATTACTAATTTTACTCTTTAAATCTGCTTTTTTCATGTTTTGCTCTGACAGTTTTCTGACTCTCCTTAAAAAGAAAAAATCCCATCTACCCCCATAGGATTGAAATTTGGTCCCTTTGGAGGATTTTTATTTTATTTTATTTTTTTATTTTTATTTTTTTAAAGATTTTATTTATTTATTCGACAGAGATAGAGACAGCCAGTGAGAGAGGGAACACAAGCAGGGGGAGTGGGAGAGGAAGAAGCAGGCTCCTAGTGGAGGAGCCTGATGTGGGGCTCAATCCCAGAACGCCGGGATCACGCCCTGAGCCGAAGGCAGGCGCTTAACCGCTGTGCTACCCAGGCGCCCCCCTTTGGAGGATTTTTAAATAAAGACTGTTAGCTGTGATTGAGGCTCTCATACTTCTGAGACAAGGCGCCCTAATGTCCTGGGATCAAGTTAGTTAACTGTTTCCTTTAGTGAGCACGGTTGTTGAAGAATTTATGATACCTTCTATGCAAACTGATTCATTGTTAAAGAACAGGGTTGCTATTTTGAGTGTTCTAGAAATGTCACAATATTGGAGGCTTCTCAGAAGGATTGCTGAAGAGTTCTCACAAGGGAAGGGTCATTGGTAGTAACAACAGCTTCCATCACAGTCAAGTGGTTTGCTTGGCCTGAGGATTTTAAATATCAAAAGCATATGGGCCCTCTGGTACTGGAACCAAAGATGAAATTGCCAAAGTTATTTTTATGTCTCTTCAAATACAAGCATGCAGTGGTGTGATCCACTTTATAATTATTTGAATTTTAAGGGGAACCCAATTAAGAATTAAATGCATTTGTTGGCATGGTTCTGTCTTGTCTCATAGGAACAAAGATGGTACCAGGGGAATTTTCCTTTCAGGGATGTAAAGAGCTTCTGATGAGTGAACTTTGCCTGTGTCTAAAAGATAGCATTCACCTCCTTTCCTGCTTCCTATGCCAGACATGACTGGGGTAGGGGGTGGAAAATTAGTGTGACAGACACTGAAAGAACCATTTCCTGAGGTGATACTGTCTTTCACGTAAGAAATGAGTAGGTTTTCTTTGAATTGACCTGTATGTGTTTGTAAAAGAAGCATAAATACCTCCTCTTCTCATAGGAAGAGGACTATTTCAAAGGGCCATTTTCTTTCCTGACAAAGAAATTCGTACTGGAGACAAATCAGCAATTTCACAGCTGGTTTGAAAAATCCTAAAATGATGTATACAAATCAAAGCAGGGAGACTCATTTGGAATGAAAGGAATATTTGAATTGCATCCCAATTTCTAATAAGATATTGTTTCATGGTTCTACAATATTATAAACCTGTCACGTGTACTCTATATGACAACTCTGTCTTATCTATGACTCAGGAGTTTTTTGAGAATATGACAGTGGGAAAGCATAGAATTGGAGGATTAGATGGAACTGTATCATCTAATCTGTGTCTGTTCCATACTTTACCCACTTTTAATTGACCATGCTGACCTTCCTCTAAAACATTTCTCAACATGTATGTGAAAAGACCCATTGTTTCTAAAGGTAATTGGTTATATTGTTGGAAAGTAGTGGATTTTCTTACATAGCATTGAAAATAATACCACTTTGCTTTAATTCTGCCACCTGGAGTTGTATGAGAACAAGGCTTTCCATTTTACAGATAACAGTCCTTAGGTATTTCTGTATTGTAATCAAGTCTTCTGGAACCTGTTGACTCTCGGGTGAGGCACAATGGTGGTGATGAGAAGTGGTCATATTTTGAGTATACAGCAGCAGTGGTTTGGAAGTATAGTGCACAGGAATTGAACATGGAAAGGATGTGAGCTGTGAGAAAAAAAGGATCAGTATTTTTGGCCTAAACACATTTTACTATGTGTTCATTGTACTGCGTTTGCTATTACAGCACAATCAAAAGTGCATTCACATTGTCATTCGATGCTACAGATCAGGGATTTTCTCTAAGTCTAACAGAAAGTTTGCCAAGACCTCTCTTTTGGAGAAACTGGGAGTTGCCTTTCTTGCCCTTCCTTATGCTTTCACTTGTGAGAGTACTCTTATATATTCATTATGGTTCAAGATGAGAGATTTAACACTCCTTTTTAAGTCTAGAAATATGCTTTTGAATATCCAGTATTTCCATGAATGTGATTCCAGAGTACTTAAAATACATTATCAGGGGAAATATTTTTTAGTCCAGAAATATTACACCCCAGTTACTGCTGCTAAATCCTAAACTACCTTGAAAGCAGGAATTTGATTCCTCTACACAGCACTTATTGTGTAATAGGAACTTAGTACACACAGGCTGAACTCTCATTAAACTACAGCCAGAGTCCATAAGTGAACTTGTTTTATAAATCAGATTCTAGTTAATGTATATCTGTGTCTGTATCTATATCCATATGGATATATCTTCTGGGAAGAAAATAAAGAACTAGTCCTGAAAAATCTCAGTTCTTTATATTTTGCAACTCTCTTTTCTGCTTTGTCAGCTGTGTGCATGCAAATAACATATGCCTAAAGTTAAAATGTGTAGGTTATATGAGACAGGAGTCTCTGGTATATTTCACCCTTAAACTCTAATCTCTAGGGTGAGAAGCAGTTGCTTTTCTCCAGTGTATACATGCAGAGAGGAAATTAAGTGGCTAATTATCCTATGATAAACAGGTTTCTCCACCTATCCACAAGGAAGTAGGGAAATACTAGTGCCAATGTAACAGATTAAATAGGCCTTTGTCTATATGTGGATGCTTTAGTTGCCCTGCCTATAATCATGCCAGGCTGCCTTGGGAAATAAACCCAGACTGAATTCCAAATGTGGATGTGTCCCTCAAACCAGCAAAGTTTTTGAAGGTGTGCCCTTCAAACAAGATCAGAAATAAACTGCACATTGAAAGAATTAGCACTCAGAGGCCTTTGTTTAATCAATGGTTAGTATGGTGGTGATTGCACAAATTCACTACATTAAATTTAATCAGGAATGTTTCTGGCATGTGGGTGGCAAGCCTACTGATTAATTCATTTATATTCTGGAAATAAGATATGTTCTCCTGGATGAATTTCCACAGTTTGGCGATTCCACAGTATGTATTTTAGCATCTCGCAATGGCTTCTTTGTTCACAGCCTCAGAGCCAAAGTCTTGCTGGATGCTGTGTACTGATTAGCTCACCACACCAATAATGACAAATAGGAAATGGCACCATTTTAGTTTGTCTCTGGAAAGAACACCAAAGCAACAGTTTAATTGGCTGTAAACCCTTCAGGATTTTGATATCACCCATTTAATTGCCTTAAGAAACCAGTGAGGGGAAGTCGGAGAGATCATGATACAGTGATACTTTGGAAGAATTAAACATTTTTCTGTGGTTCTAAAACTGGTTATATATGTCTACCATGTAGCAGATTATATTAAAGCTATAAGTTTGGGAGTAGAAAAGAAACTAGGTGGACTATAGAGTCAACCCCCTTCTTTCAAAAATAATGAGAAAACAGAGAAGTTAAGTGATAGTTTTTTAGATGAAAAGTTATAGTAGAGCTTTGAACTCAGGACTCCTAGTTTGCTTATTGATCTTCATAGCTCGTAGAAAGTGGGTGTGTGTATGATGGGGGGGGGGTTGTTCCTAGACATTTGAGGACAGGGAGAAGAAAGAAATGTGTGCGCTGTGTGTGTGTGTGTGTGTGTGTGTGTGTGTGTATGTATATATATATATAATCACTCCGTTTGAACAGTCATTTCACTATCTGTGTGGGGATGGGATAGGAGTACTTGTTATGTCCTCAGAGTTCCTCACTTTCCCCATTTTCAAAGGTATTTGACAGAAGACTCGGCAGGATTGCTGCAAAGGTCTCTTTATGTGCACTGTATCTATGCTCCGCACAGTGATAAGGAGGAGAAAGAATACGGTTCATTGGATCATTTTCTGGCATTCACTGTGTGATTTGCTTGAGGAAGACTGAAGTATACTGTGACAGAAAATGGATCCTAGAACAACTCAGGGTAATTGCATTCCTTTGGAGGGTCCTGGGAGGGGGCAGAGCCTTGCTCAGTTCTTTCTCTTCTAACTCATTTCTCTTAGTCCAGCAGCCTGCTAAAGTGTGATTGGTTGGTATGCAAATCAGCAATCATTTCTTAGGTGGGGTATTAGCAGCTCATTGGTTTGTAGGCTGTATCTGTTTTCTCTTAAAAGAATTATCTCTGAGGTTGAACATCAGTGTTTCTTTTTAGAAATCTGAGTGTTAATTAGGGCAGTTCTTATGAACTTAGAGTTCTATCTGCTGTTGGTGTAAATTGTAGCAAAATGAATGCAAATGATAGAAAAAAATTCTTGCCATGTTCTTGAATGTGCCTCCAATTTTGTGGTTGTGCTCATAATTTTGAAGACAGGTACGTGAATTCTGCAGCCGCAATGCTGAGTTCCATTTGTGTTTCTGCGGTTACTCCCTGTGTCATCTTACTCTACTTATATAACCTCTCTTTACTTCCATTTCTTCATTAGTGAAATAGGAATAATAATAGCACCAATATCACACATCAAATAAACAAAATAGAAAACTGAGAAATACATACATATATAAATGTTTCATGCACCATAAAAGTAGTATTAAAAATGAGTAGAAAAATAATAATTAAACTAATAGTGAAGAAAAACCATTTGGGAATATAAAAGGGAGATAATCTAACTCATACTTGGTGCAAAATAAATTCTAGTGGCTCTAAAGTGTTCATGAAGAAAGATAAAGTGCTAGAGGTAAAACTTAAAAAAAATGGCATCTATAGCACAGGTTTGTTATGAAAATTCAAAGAGCAAGAATTTGTAATGTGCTATGTAATTATTCACCATTATTATTTTAATAAGAAAATCATTGCTTAGATTATCTTGTTAAGGAAAGAATGGTATGATTCCAGGTAGATAGCCAATTTAGACTTTTTCTTCCTAGATTATCCTGCTTATGTCAGTGCTTCTGAGAGTAGGAATTAGATTCTCTGCAGCAGAATCACCTGGTGGGGGTCTCACCTCCAGCAAATGGCATATTTGAGTCTATGTACCCTGAGGCAACTATGATTAACTTGAGAACTTGACCTTATTCACTGTCAAAGGTTTATTCTTCAGTAAACAACTTTTATAATTCAGAATCATGTCCTGTAATTACTTTCTATATTAGAAACTTATAAAGTAAAATATTATACATTGAATACCAAAAAAAATTTTTTTAAGATTTATTTTTTTATTTTAGTGAGAGAGCACACAAGCAGGAGGAGGGACAGAGGAAGAGGGAGAGAATCTCAAGCAGACTCCCTGATGAAAGTAGAGCCTGATGTGGGGCTTGATCTCACCACCCTAAGATCATGACCTGAGCCAAAATTCAGAGTTGGCCACTTAACTGACTGAGCTACCCAGGCACCCCGAATACCAAAAAATTTTTAAAAAATCATATTGTTAAAGAATATTTGAAAATATAGGAACATGTTCACAAGATGCTAAATAGAAAAAAAACAGGTTACAGGTATTTCAGTATGGTTCTAAATTTGTAATCATCAAAGAATTTTATAATCATGAAAAATGTTATTAAAATATTATAATCCTATGATAAATTTTAATGAGTACTTTCTTGATTTGTTCTTAACATTTTTCAAGATGATAATTACTCTACAGGTTTATTTTTCCTCATTATATAAAGTAGTAAAGCTCATTGTAGGTATTTCAAGCAAAACAGAAAAGTATATAAAGATTGTTAAAATCTGGATGACCTTGCCCATAAGAATGACCATTATTGTTCTTTTAAAAAACTTTACTTGCAGATATTTAAGAATTTCTGTATGTACTTCTTTCATTTTATCTACACGGAGTTTGTATTATCTACTTTTTTCCGTTCCACAATGTCACATACACCTTTCCATTGCCAAAATACACTCATTTTCATTATTATCCTAATAGTCTAGTGAACTGAATAGATGTATGACAATCTCTTACTGATGTACCTATATATAATGGTACATGTATACCATATACATATGTTATATTTGGCTTATTTGCATTTTACAATTAGTACACTCAAACTACACTCTGGTAAATATGTTGATACTGGTTTATACTATCAAAAAAGATCTGTAAGAAATGGTCTCTAAAAAAAAAATCTCCTTGTTTTGGGGTGCCTGGGTGGCTGAGTTGGTTGTGTACCTTCAGCTCAGGTCATGATCCCAGAGTCCCAGGATGGAGCCCCATGTCGGGCTCCCTGCTCAGCGGGGAGTCTACTTCTCCCTCTCTCTCTGCCACTCCCCCTGCTCTTTCTCTCTCTCTCAAATAAATAAAATATTTTTAAAAATATCATTGTTTTAATCTCTTCTTTAAATATTAATGGTGAGGGGCAACCGGGTGGCTCAGTCATTTGAGTGTCCAACTTTTGGTTTTGGCTCAGATCATGATCTCGGGGTCATGGGATCAAAATGAGGCTCCCTGCTCACTGGGGAGTCTGCTTGGGATTCTCTCTCTCCCTCTGCCCCTCTCCTGGCTTTTGCTTGCTCTCTCTCTCTCTCTCTTTCTCAAATAAATAAATAAAATCTTTAAAAAATAAAAATTTGATGAATAGTTTTTAAAGGTGTATTTGAGCCCCTCAACTAGACAATCAGATTTATAATTGATCTCTGTCAATTATCACTCATTTATTGATTTATTGAGGTAGTATTTTAATAGTATCAGACACTTAGGTGTTTTTTTTTTGTTTTTTGTTTTTTTTTGTTTTTTTTTTAAATCAACAACAACACATTCCTACCTTGTCGATTTTGGCCTCCTCCCCATGAGGATGAGGTGATGACTGAGGTTTTGCTTTTGTAACATTACATGGTCCAATCAAAGGAAACTGTTGGGATTATAGTCCCACCTGTTATAGAGGAGGAAGCTGCAGGGGACTGATGGAACCATATCAGAGGGCCCTGTTATTTCTCTCCAGAGATAAACTGTGTGTACTTAACACCAAATCTCTCTCTACATATTGAGATAGGAACAGGGATTATTATTACTTTTTTATGATTTTTTAAAAAAATAATCTCTGTACCCATGGTGGGTCTCAAACTCACAATCCCAAGATCAAAAGTCACATGTGCCACTGACTAAGTCAGCCAGGCACCCCAGGAATTATTTTTTAAAATACCAATATAGGATGTGAAGTCCTCTGTTAGACTGGCTAAACTAGAAGGAAAAATAAAAATAAATTTAACCTAGAAGTTGTCTTAGTTATCCAATTTTTCTGCTATATCCAATGCTCAGAGTTGTGAGATGCTGTCCAGAAGTCAAAATTTTATTAAGGATCTTTTAAAACAAATATAGTAATAATAGTAAACCATAATCTGTTAAATTGTCTACCACTTTTTTCAATGACCATTTAAAAACTAATTATTTTTATGTTGTGCTCTTCTTTTTTATTTTGTAATTGATTAAAACTGTAGCTTTCCGAAGATAATATCTCCTTAAATCCTGTTTTATATATTTATATTAATATATATTTATATATCCCAAGGGAGATGATAAAAGGTCCAACATAGCTTGCTTTGAGATGTAAACAACTGATAGATGTATCAGTAGGATGTATCCTTTAAATTGGTTTTCTCATACTGTTGATGTCTTACATGGAGACATTTAACTTTACCTCTTGGTCTCACAAGTGGTGATTACCATGACGGATGAGGGCATTGAATTGGGGATGATAGTAAATAGATGAAAACAGGATTTCCTTGGTTGGAAGCCAATTGCCCAAATGTTCAAGATTGTTAGCCCTAGAAATTTTTGTTTGTCCTAGAAATTTGAGCCTTCCAGATAAAGGGAATTTTTGACACATCTGTATGAAATCAGTTTCCCACTTTACAGTTTTCTTAATAATATCATATATTGAATCATAAACACAAACCTGGGCTTATACAATAACAGACCTGATTTTATATTATTTTCTTTAAGGGTTTTATTTATTTATTAGAGAGAGAGAGAGAAATCATGAGCAAGGGGCTGGGAGTGGGGAGAGGGGCAAAGAGAGCGGGAGAGGCAAACTTCCCGCTGAGCAGGGAGCCTGATGTGGGGCTCCATCCCAGGACCCTGAGATCATGACTTGAGCCAAAGGCAGACACTTAACCAACTGAGCCACCCAGACACCCCAACAGACCTGATTTAAATTGTGGCTTTACCTTCTGTTATCCAGGTTAATCTCCCCCATGTAAAATAGAGATAATAATAACTTCCTTAGTGTACATTTTTTCATTCTAACTATGGAAGATATACACGAGTTTTCTCCTTTCCTTCATTTAATGGAGGTTAGCATTGTTTTCCTGTTCTACTATAAACAGAAATAGGTATCCCCTGGAAACTTGTGTGAGAGAGGAAAAAATCATTTTGGATTTTAGGAAGATTTCCTTTTCCATTCCTTCTCCAACCTGCAGAGGCCCAAGCCATACTTTAAAAATCAAGGAATCATCCTGGAAATTACTTTTCTCCAAGTCTGTATTTGTTTCAGGATCTGTGTTTGCTTAATTTTCTTCTCACAAAACTTGCAGAGATACTATTTTACTTAAATTAAAAACATTTTTTTTTCAGAATTTGTCTACTTCTCTCTGTCATCAATGAATGCTACCAATCAATGATTGTATCACCTTATTTCTCCTCTATTAAAGCTCTCCCAATGATAATCTCAGCACATTAGAAGGTCAATTATATAGGCTTTGGAAAATAAAGTTGAAAAGATATCTGGAGGGAGAGAGAAAAAATGGGGGAGAGAGAGAGGGAATCCAGACCCGAAAAGAAGGAATTCTATCTTTTAAGTTTACTGTCAAGTGTCCTAGTGAAAATGTTAACTATTAGCAGTATCAACCCATGTCCCTGTGGTATGGCTCATTAATTCCTTTGATTAGACACAATGTTAGAAACTTAGGAATGGGGATTATATTTTATTAGCGTGTTAGTGATTCTCTTTGGAAATAGGTCACAGGGCATGGGGTGAGAGGTCAGTGGGTTTGGACAGTGTAGATGAATTAATGCAAATCCAAAACCCTATTTCTAAAAACAAGTCAAAGTGCATATATTTCTTAAGTGTTCCATGGAGGGATTATCATTCTCTCCTTAGAGGAACTAAGCTGAGAATTTGAGAGTTACCTAAAACTTTTGCATCTGCATTATTTGTGTTGCTTGTTAATTGGAGCAACTAAATGTTTAGTGTTAAGTGGTTAATTATGACTATATCTACTGATTACATTCATATCAACTGAGCTGTGTAGTAGTAACACTGGAGTATTTTCTTCACATGGAATTTGGATAAACTAGTGTTTAAATCGTATTTCATGAATTATGTGGACAAAGCCCAATATTACATGGAGAGAATGCCATTTATATGCTGATTGGGTTGTGTCCACTCTAAAGTGTCTTCCAATTTCTTTTGTCTTCAGTATTAAGCAATGCTATTGACTAAAACCTAGCCACATGAAAATTTCCCATAATAATGTCCTAAACATTCTTTCTCTATTTATTCCCTTCTCTCAGGAATCACTACTTCTTTTGAGCTATTTTAGCAATTAGTAGTTATATGCAATGAATTGCACATATGTTTTATGTTAATTCTTTTGATCAAAACATTAAAATTTGATTTGAAAGATTTGGACTATCAAGGGAGTATGAAATCAGCAATATTCCTAACAGCTGAAATTAATAGTTGTAAAAATTCTGTTAGTATCTACACACAAACTATGCTTATATTTTCAACTTATAAGAGTAAATAAGTTGAGCTCATACCATATGTTTTTATAACCATTTTGACATCTGAATTTTTGTTTTGAATTTCTCTTTCCTGATTATCTTTTAAATTTTTTAAAATAATGAACCAATTAAATGATAAGTATTTAAAAAATGGGACTTCTCTAAGTCTTTGTGATCTCTGTATGTTGTTACATGGCAAATAAAAGTTCTCAATAAATACCTTTGTGTGAAGCAAATTCAGTTGTCTTTTAAAGGCATTTGTTCTCTTAAAGTCTTTTGGTTCTTAATTATGGTGATAGAGTATAGATTAATACAATTGCCTTTAAAGAATCCATGTGCCTCAGTTAGCCCAAGGTGGAAATCTACCATTAAAAAATATTATTATACAAATAAATAGGCAACAGAAATGAAAAAGTTTTGTTGGTTTGGTAAAAAATCAAAAAAACAAGAGAGGAAGAAGGAGCTATGTGTTTCAGAACTCACTGGTTCACCACAAGAATTTTAAGGGCTATGAAGTTCCATAAAATCATGCTACCCCAGGTCACTTGAGCATACAATATACATCATTTAATTGTTTTTCTTTATGTGTTGGAGAAATGCTGTGTAAACACCCGTGGCAGATATCAGCCAAGGTTAATAATAAGTAGAATGCCTGTTGGGTTTGTTTTGTTTTGTTTTGTTTTAATATGGGGAGAATAAAGTGACCTTTAAAGTTAAAGCACATGTAAGCTGTTGTTTGGTTCAAAAAACTTTCTTTGGAGTTAAAAGCTCCCACTCAACAGCTTATAGAAAAATACCGAAAGGAATGTGGACTCTTTTTGCCATAAAATATTTTTATTTCTTGTTTTACTTTTTTTTCTGGACTCTTCCTTTTGCCAGTGTTCACAGTTGGGTATTACTGTTTGTTTACCTTTCAGGGACTTTGTATTGTATATTCCCGTGTAGAATGCATATGTGTATAATTATTCATCTTGCCCTGCAGTCTCCATTGTTGGCAGAATTCTCATTCAAGGTAGCATTTATATACTTTTGCTTTTCTCCTCCTCCTGGTTTGTCCTTTTCTCACTTGGGGATTATTGATTACTCTCCATTGTAGGTGGGATGCACCTACATGGCTCATTTGTGCTTACTTCCTTCTTGTTTAGAGACTCAGCAATTTCTGCACAATGCTATTTATTGAATTTATCTGTCAATTTCTCCTTCCTTGCATGGCTGACTAATTCAATGGAATCAGCACAATGATAGAATGCACAGGATAATGACAAATTTTTTTGAACAGAAAATTATAAATCAAAAAGAGACTAGGTTTGAAGACCAATCCCTTGAGAAGGTGGCAACTTTTAAAGCGTGTACAGGACTTTCTAGATGCATATGGCAGTACACTATGGTTATCTGATGCCTACCTTCCAACTTTTCATTAAGTGTCTAAGAAGATACAGGGAAGGACATAAATTGGCAGCAAGATTATAAAATAGAAATGGGAAGAGCCTATATCTAAAGCAGAAATTACCCTTTAAATATAAACAATCAGAAAAAGATAATCTTTAAAGAATATACAGGTTATAAAGAAATAAAAATCAAAATGGTCTTACTTTGTCATATAATTAAATAGTAAAAATCAGTAGAGCACCTTTCATTAATGGTCTAACCTTGAAATTGGCTTAGGAAATGGGTTCATACTCTACACATCCTAATGAACACTGGCATAGTAGCTGACCAATGATAAAGTAGGAAAATAAACTGACCAATAATAAATCAGTCTTGTTATGCCTTGCAAAAAAAAGTATGAGAAAAATAGGCAACCCTTCCTGAACAAGGTACTAACTAATATCAGAGCTAAAATTCTACTGGCTTCTGTCCCACCAAGGTCAGCTCCAGTCTCTCTACATCAACACAGAAACTACATATCTTAGGAGGCAACATGTTTGATATAAATGGTATAGAGAGAGGCATGCATGCTTAGTTGTAAAAAGGGAAGTACTGTGCTTACTGTACACACATGGGAGTTTCTATACTTTCAAAGAAGAACTTTACACAGCATAAAAGAAAAGATGTTAAATAGGATGGTTTTGAATTCCAAGATCATCTGGTACTATTTAACTGAAAAAAAAAAAATTTCTACCTTCTTTGTGCCTTAATTTCCTGATTTGTAAAGTGTGGGTAAAACACTTCATACTATTATTGTGAGAATTATATAAGTAAGAACTAAGTCTGTGTTTGGTACATATAGTAAGCCCTGGGTATATTGTTGCCACTGCTATTGTTTGTCCTTAGTTTAAGCTTGCAGGAAATGATTCCCTGCTAGTGGCGAAGATTAAGTTAATAAACCATTCCCATCAAGTTAATATTCAAATTTAAACCTGACAATTGAAATCTCTAACCTCAAGTGATTACCTCCTATGTGAGCAAAATGCCTGGCCTAAGTAGATCTCTCCCTGTTCAAATATAACCAAATATAAACAATCAGAACAACTAACTGAAACTGACAAAAAACATCTGAATGAAATTATTGGTTCAGGCAAAGGTCAAGAATTTGTAATAAATTGGTTTATGGGGAGCTGGCTAATTTCACAATGCTAAGGTACATCTACACACATAACTTTCTAATCAAAGGAAAAAAAAACTAAAATTGTGCAGTGAAGGAATCAGACTGTTTACATGGTAATCCAGTAGTAAGTCAGATATTAGAAGTCTCTTATATGATGCAAGATATAATAGATGAACTGCATGATGTACTCAAGGCAAAAAAGTTTTAATAACATCAGATCATCAGGAGATAGAGGGAATAGGAGAATATCATCAGAAGATATAAGGAATAGAAGAACATCATCACAGAGACAACCAGTCAAATGATAGATGCGATAGAATCTGCAGGATAGAAAGTTTGATCCCTTCCAGTTTGTGTCTGAAAAAGGGACGGCACTGTGTTAAAAGAGGCCAAAGGAACATAACGAGATGTGTTGCTTGGTCCTGAATTGGATGCTTATTTTGGCAAACCTTATTAAAAGGACATTTTACAAATATTGCCTGTTTTTATAAACCGTGGTATGCATTGTAAGAAAATAAGCAGGACTTTTGTTAAAATATCTCTGGACACAATTGTGGTAGACATTTTTTTATGACCTGCAAAGGTTCTTTTCCTTTCATCATGTTTTCTTGATAACCAGGTATAAAACTAGACTAACCAATAGGCATTTATAAGCATAGTTATGAATCTAGTGCTCTTGACTAAAGGAATAACTCAAGAATTGTTTATTATGATTCTCTGAAAGGTAATTACTATAAAAGCAAGAGAAAACAAGTGAGTCATATTCTCCTTCTGCCTCCCTTTTTGTCTCTACCCTTTGGACCCACATTGTAAAATGTTAATTTGCCATTCAGGACACAATGGAGGGTAATGTTCCTTACCCCAGATCCCATGGCTGGTGACATTTGGAATTTAAATGCAGGTAGTCTAATTACAGAAATCATGCTGTTATACTCAGAGTCTTCAGCTATTGACCTCCTAGGAATATGTGGTCACAACCCTAGAGAATAGGGTGAAACACCAAAATAAAAAATTAGAATACAAACTTTACTGTTTTTCATGGAAAACCTCAACCTCTTTTAGGTACGTTCTTTGTCAGCTTGTAAGAACTTCTGTAAGAAGTTTGATACTTAGAGTCCCAGCTCCCACAAAATTGTTCTAAAAGCCTCAACACTAGTTAATTTAAGTTCCTGACAGAAGTAGGAAATATGAGAATGACACACATGGTTTTTGTTCACATCACCTGGGGAAGGCACGTCATACTGGCATCAACCTCCAGCAGTGTCTGGGAGTGACAGAAGCAGCCTTTCAGAGGTGGCACCTACTTGCTCTGTTAGTGAAAAGCTGAGATTTCAATGGCGTTTTCCATAATCTTGACAGTTCATGACATACTGATGGAATGAAATAGGAAGACTGCATACTGAGAGTTTGCTATGACCTAACAAGCAAAGTTAGAGAAGTCATTCCTGGTCACATAAGAGATTTCATATTATCATTTTAAAAATTTGTCTAATAATTACTAGTTTTTGTGATTATTGGATTTACCTCTGTCATATTTGAATGGCCTCTAGTCCAACAACGTGGAAAGCCAGTGTTGAGCTCAAAATCTGAAGTCAGGCAGCAGCATAATCTTAACCAATGAAGCAGGGATGGTGATAGTACATACCATATACTGCAGTTGTGAGGATAAATAAAATGCCCAGCACTATGATGTCCAATATATTCTTACCACAATACGGTGCTTATCATTTCCTATGACCAATCTATTTCAAGCCTAAAACATCTTAAGAATAAAATAGTATAATGTACTGAAAGTGTCTGCAATCTCTTCTCTTCCTTCTTACTGTACATTGTGGTCCATGAATGGAATATTAGTCAGCCAAAAAAAAATAAGCAAAATAGTCATATATGCCACACATGGATGAATCTTGAAAATATGCTAAGTGAAAGAAGTCAGAAATGAAGATCACATGTTCTATGCCTTCATTTATATGAAATGTCCAAACTAGGGAAATATACAGAAACAAAGTAGATTAGTGGTTTCCAGGGGCTGTGGGAGGGTGACTGCTAAATGGATATGAGTTTCTTTTGGAAATGATAAAAAAAGTTCTGGAATTATTTAGTGGTGATGGTTGCACAAGCTTGTGAGTATATAATAACACTGAATTATACACTTCAGAATGGTTTAGTGGTAAATTTTATGTGATGTGAATTTTATCTCCATAAAAATGAAAAATATTATATTAAATAGAGGATATAAAAATAAGCCAATAGAATTAGTAGAAATGCATTGACATTAAGAAGTGCATAATTTTAGATTTTAGGAGAAAAGATAAACATGGATGAGTAGTTACAAAATAATAATACTAAATGTAGTATGTTTTTGGATAAGAAACACTTATTACAGACCTTTATAGTGCTGAGTGGCCCAGTTTCCACAAATAGACTCTCTCCCCTTCAAAAAGAAAGATAGGTAAATAGTCATTAATGCAATGGATGGATGGAGTAGTGGATTCACAAATCTCACTCATAGTGAGCCTCATAGTGAAGCAGACTCATGGTGTCGTAAGTGCTCCGTTATGAGGAATGGACAGAAGAGAGGGTGATCAATACTGCATACCTGAAATGAATGTAAAGAGGGATTTCACTGGAGGTTCTATTTCAGCTTCTTTGGGAAGAATGCACAGGACTTTTCCATGGTGTATATGAGAAGAGAACATGAGCAGTAAAGGCTTTCATCTCACCTTAACTCCTTTTTCTATCCAGATTGGGCATTAGGCCCAATCATTCATTCCCTATATATAATTGAAATAGCTACAATCGTTATTTTTTGGTTTAGTTTGTAAAGTTCAGTTTTCCTACAACTTCAGCATTTCTGCTCAGGGGAGGCCATTAGAACTTTTTTCTTTTCTTCTTCTTCTTCTTTTTTAATCTACAAAAGCTAAGAAAGCATATTTCCCTTTATGAATTTTTCATATGCTCATTTGATGCTTGTGTGCTCTCTGCCCCTTTGCCTGGCCTGAAACCTGCTTCTTACTTATCTAGTTCATCTCTTGCTATTTGCCAATGCAAATGCAAGACTAAAAACAGACTGAAATAGTAAGGGCATGTTGGCAACATGAAAAAGGAAAGGAAAGAAAGGCAAATAGAATAAGTACTCAAAGAGGGAAATGGGTCAGGGGTGATGGATTGCTATATGAGGTTGAGGCAGAAGGAAGGAAAGAAAATGAGGAAAGAGCTTGGGAAGAAATTAGAAGGATGCCTATAGGCTCAAAGCAGTGAAGGAAACCATTTCAGGAAAGGTGTAAAAGTTAAGAATAGGAAAAAAACATTTTTTTTTTTTATTGTGTTGCAAGAATGCTGAACCAGTTGTCTTTTGCAAATATATTTTGATTTAGGGCATTCTATAATGTACATATTAAGACTTCACTTGCTTTGGTATATACTTTTTGGATATCTTACAATAATTTTCCCATTAGTCCTTATAAACTTTCTGGAAGGTGTTTTTTGCTTTGTTCTATTTTTGTTTTTTTTAAAATACCTGTTATCATCTTTTCATGAATCTTATTTGTACCAAACTTCTCATAATTGCTTGAAATGAACTAAGTCATTATATAAGACGTAGTTTCAAAGAATTTATAATGGAGCATCAAGGTAGAGGTCTTTTATATAATCATACTCCTGAAGGATAGCTGAATATGCTACTGCAAAATATGCCACTTCTGCATGAACATTATTCTGAGCTAAAGGAATTGAGAAAAAACAGTTATAACAAAAGCTTCTTCTCCTCTCCTATTTACCTAAAAGCAGGACATAAACTATCAAAGGTGTCTACTGTCCCCTCTCTATTAGAACAGAAAAAAAGTTTATCACCTGAGAGAATGTTAAAATTTAGCAACCTGGAGATGGCTCTGGAGGAATCTACATAAAAAACTTTACCACCTATTCCTTATCTACTGTTGGTTTACCTACTAGTATTTTCCTTTGTCCTGTCATTTCTCCACATTTATCATTCTTTGTTGAAGATGCTATATATGCTGGAGTTCTAAACCACCTCTTTAAGTTACTCAGTTTTCCCTGGGTAACTGGCTGTACACATGAGGTTTTCATATCAGTAAACTTCCATTTGCTTTTCTTTTGTTAATCTGTTATTTATTACAGAGGTCTTGGCTAGGAAATTAGAGGAAAATAATTTTCTCTCTCATACACTACTGTAATTTTCTATTGCAGAATAATTTACTTACATAGTTTTTGAAATTGAATTCCTGTAATAGAGCTACTAAAGTGGGCCAGCATCGTCTTTGAGGATGTTCATTTTTAACAATAATAAAACTATTTCTGATAGTAGTGGATGAGTTGTATAACCTATGATATCAGTAGACTAAGAGCCATGGAAAGTAATCTTTCAGAACGTTTATAATATGCAAAATAATAGCACAAATATGTATTATAAGAAATAACTAACATTAAACTGGTTCAAATTATACCACAGAGAAGTCTTCAAAAAATATATTACTTTTTTATCAGTTGTTATGATATAGGTAAGAGGATAGTTTTAATTTTATTTTCTTATCTATACTGTTGTTGCCAGTTTAACATGATGTGCTTTCAATAGTAACAAGTGGAGCGATAAATAATACAAATAAAAAAATGAAAATGGCTTGATCTACATAAAATGAGGTTATTATTTTCTTGTGGCATAGGCAGAATAAGGAATTAGAAAGTAGTGGTAACTTAGCAAACAAGTAGCATATGAAGTTTGTAGTTGTTATGATAAGACCTAGATAAGCTATAGCAAGATGAGTAAAAAATACATACTTCAAAGTTCACATTTAAGAAATTATTAATCTGTAAATTTGATGAATGGGCTGGGTAACCAAAATGATTTATCTGGTTCAGTTACTGTTGATAAGTCTGTATAATGGCTTTGCAATTGATTATTCTGTCACACCAGAATTTCTTTAATGACACATATTAAAATTATTGAAGTAGAAACATATAAAATTGCATTGGGGCTTTAGGATGCCTCCCAGCTTTCTTCCTGCCTCATTCCTCTCCTGTATTATCCCTCCTTTCTTATATTCTAAGTATACTTCTCTGATAAAAAATGAGTAACATAAGAGAGAGAGCTAAGGGAGGACTTCCTCATAATAAAAATATCTTTGTTCTTCCCACCCTGTATTACACAGACAGTATATATTACTGTAGAAAACTTGAAAAATCTAGATAAGTAATTAGTCATCTATAATTCTAAAACCAAGAGGTTATAACCAATTCCATTTGGTTTTGTCTATCTACATTTGTTTTTCCTGTGTGTATGTTGTCACATAAATGATTATATATTTTTCAAATGTTTTATGGCCTGTGTTTCACATTTAGTTTTATAACATGAACATCTTCTGTGTCAGGAAATACTATTGTCTATTATTTTAATGGCCAGAAAGTATTCCATTTATGGATGAATGTAGTTTATTTAACGTTTTATCTCTTGAGGATAAATTCCTTAAGTAGAATTGATGAATTAAAGAATGCCTATATTTCATACTTTTAATATTTATAAATTTCCCTTAGGAAATTTTTTCCAATTTGCATGTTTATCTACACTGAATTAAAGTACTGATTTAGTTATATCCTTAGTAATTTTGGGTGGTATTTCTTCTCTCTTATCTGCCATTGTTAAAACAAAATGAAGTATCATATCTTCGTGAATTCTCTTAATAATTTAAAAAATTATATTGCATTAGATTTGTTATATATGTGTCTATCTATGTATCTGTGTCCCACCTTTCTCTGTTTATCTGCCTATACATACATAAATATATGTAACCACATATATGTATTAAAAGTTTTAAAAATATTGTGAATTTGTATTTTGATGATGTGTTTGGTCTATACATCAATTTTCTTATTGACAAGAAAATTGAGCACTTCCTTTTCTTCAAATTTATAGTAATTGATTAAAAATATTGTGAAACATCAAAGGAAAATACTATAATCACACCCATAAAAGATATAGTTCGCTTAAAAATACATAATTATTAAACAAAGACTTTATACACACATATATAAACAGGAAACAGATAAAAATTGCAATTTGTAAATAGGACAACTGTCCAAAGATATATTAGGGGGTGTTTAGGTTAGGTGAGTCTTATGGTCAATATATCTGATTAATATGTGGATGGATGCATTATGGCTAACTTGGTAATAAATTCATTTATGTTTATGTTGGAGCATTTTGTTCATAGGATGTAGTGGAAGGTATAAATACTTTGGATTGTTCAGGATATAATCAAACATGCTTAGTTTACTCTGGGCATTATTATTTGAAAGGGACGTAAACGAATTAGGGAGTGCTTAATGTAAAGGGAGAAGATTAGTCACAATATCATGAGAAATGTTTGAAGAAAATAGGGATGGTTTAGTTGGGGTGAGTTAAGATTCAGAAATGTCACCTTTATATACAAATGCTAGAGGGACTATCAGTGCAGATTTAATGGTTTGTTTATACTTGTAGGCAGGAAAAATATTTGTTATGTAAAAGAATAAGGAATCATAATTGTTATAAATATTATATAACAATGTCCATAGTTGGATCAAACATTTCCCACAGGAAATTTTTGGTACATTCTCTCACTGGACCTCTTTGTTCAGAGACTGGACATTGACCTGGCAAGGTTATTGTGGAGATGATTTTATCATTTGATGGTACTTGAACTAGATTACATTTAAAGCCATTTCCACCCTGAGATTAAATATGAGTTCAAAAACTTGAACAACTGAGGGCCTTTATGATATTCTATACATTATAACTCTAGAATGTAATGTGTGAGGGGGAAAGATGATATTTTACAATGTATTTATAAATCTATAGTTTGAAATAGTCTGTTTGATGATAACTGGGTTTTTTGTCTGAGTAAACTTACTATTTATTTTCATCTCCTGATGCTCAGATTATACTGCAAGATTAAAAAGGTAATAAATTTTACTTAGTGAACTTTAAAATGAGTAAGTTGAGAATTAAGATCTCATTTTGATTGTGTTAATTTTATAAAGAAATATGAAGAACAGAAGATTTCCAACACTGATGGCAATTTGAAAGAAACAAAGATGTTTCGTAATGCACTAAGAAAACTGACAGCAGAATTTACAAATAAATTAGAGTACATGTTAGTAGAAATAAAGTGGTATGGAGTTGAAAGGAAAATAAGGAAGAACGGAAACAGATTGCATGATGTAAGGTCTTTGAATATTTTCTGTTTGTAGTGGAATAGATTAAGCTATATGCTAAGGATAAAATGGAAAATATATCACATGTGTCATCATATAAGTGGAAGGATAGTAAGAGAAATAGAAGTCTGAAAACCAGAATGAAAGGAAACAACTCATTTATTGTTGTAAGTTAGTTGGTAAATGTTAGATAAGCATAGAAATAAGAGAAAGTAGTTTAAGTTATTCTCAGTTTAAATATTTTAAGTTCATTCAATAATGTAGGCAAGGTAGAGGAGGTAGAAATTCCAAGGGATACAGTTAAATAAGGGCAGTCTATACAGGTATTAAGTGGGGTTGAAGTTATGCAGAATCATGTTAGGTCTAGAAAGATCTTAAAAATCTTTTAGTCCAACCCTGTAATTAATCAATGTACCTTAGCCCCATATTCCTGAGAAGTGCGTTCTCAATATGGACTCAAAAGGGAATTCATTAATTTATAAGATAATATATTCTATGGGGCGCTTGGGTGGCTCAGTCATTAAGCGTCTGCCTTCGGCTCAGGGTGTGATCCTGGCATTCTGGGATCGAGCCCCACATCAGGCTCCTCCACTGGGAGCCTGCTTCTTCCTCTCCCACTCCCCCTGTTTGTGTTCCCTCTCTCACTGGCTGTCTCTCTCTGTCAAATAAACAAAATCTTTAAAAAATATGTATATATTCTAGTTTTAAATAGCCTTTATTTATAAACTTAATACATTATTTATGTAATACATTATATATTATAAATTATAAGATACAAAAAGAAAAAGGTAAGTTACCGTTTGTCTAGTCTTACCCAAGTTCAAACTCCTTTAAGAAAAAACATCTACACATTGATGAGCCAGTGAGATCTTTTTTTTTTTTTTAATGTGTTGAAATTTGATTTCTAATCATGGATAAAAGTAGGTGAGAGAGGTAAAATTAGAAAAAAAAAAGTGTAAAAACTGGTAATGGAGATGGCAATTAGCACACAGTCTACCAAAAGTGATCTGTCGTGACAGGTAGAAACTAGTGCAGGGGCAAGCAGGTGAAGAGGATGAAAATGATGAGAAAAAAAGCCCAACAATGAGACTAGGATCTCAGTAGGGAGATACCACATTGGCATAAACAGACTCAGTCACTAAGTGTTCTCTCTGTATTCTCTGGTAATTTCAGACAATTTATGTTGAACCGACTCAGATCCTTTTCCAGGAAAGGGTGTGAGCATAACTGATCTGAAGATGGGGCAAAAGGAGACAGGAACAGGTGAGGACAAACTGGTGAATGCCTGGGTAGAGTTTGGGTGGGGTGGGAGGATTGGAGACCAAGTCCCTTAAACATGAGTTGATTAAATGTCACATGGGCCTTCACATAGAAACATGAGCATGGGTTAGACCTATGTTTTTCATTGCTTAGAGATATCCTAGGCAAGTCACCTTACTTTTCTTCTCTTAGTATTTGCATCTATGAAATTAGGAAAGTAATTATGCCTACATGACAGGGTTGGTGTAAGAATTAATTGGATCATATATGTAAAGCACAGAGCATTGTGCCTGGCAAGTCTGTGATGTCATTGAACTCTGTTGTTAATAATGATATTAAGTCAGGAAAGCATTTGCTTTGATATGTCAATGTTTATGGAACATATACTGTGGTTGAGGGAAGTTAAATATGATGATTTTTTACTTTGGGTAGCTCCCTGCCAACATCCAAACACTGCTTCTCACCGTATGTAAATATAAAGGAAATAAGATAATGACCAGACTGTGAATTATTTTAGGGGCCTCTTGTGACTATCATCAGTTTTTGTCCTCTTTCTGCTTTTGTAAGAATAGTCATAGGTGTGTAAGTCACAGTAGTGGTTAAATAACTTATTAAAAATATTTCATTATAAAATAGTTTTATTTGGATGTTTGGTTAGAATATTAAAACTACCTCATTTTAGAAACTTTGCAGTGTAGTTTTCAGGGCTTTAGACTTTCATCATTAGTATTTTTTATATTATCAGTGGCTCTCTTGAGATTTGACCTCTGAGCCAAGTACTTTCTGAGGTCTTAGAACTTCTTCATCTAACATGATGGAGTAACAGGGACTGGATTTACGCTTCTGCCAAGTGCAATAACAAAAGTGGGAGAAAACAAGGAAGCTGTTTTTAGACTGTAAACAACAGGCAACACAGAACAATGATCTCCAGACCAAGGGCAACAAATGAGTTGAGTATAGCATTGTTCTGGCTCACAGCCTAGACAGAGCTTCCAGGTCACAGTGCAGGAAGATGGAAGCAGAAGGACCCTGAAAATATCCATAGTAATTTTAAGAAACTGTTGAGTCCAGTCTTAGTACTTTATGACTTGAATATTATTAAACCAAATTGTGTTTTATGTAATTTATTTGGGGATATTTTTATCTTTTCATTTATACATGTAATATACTTATTGAGTACTTAGTAATTTCTTCGGTTGCAATTACAGGCAAAAATCATTAATGATGACTTTGATATAGAAAGTCTAGGGGAGAGAGAGAGGGAAAGACTATGTATGAAACATAAGAAAGTGAACAAATGAATGATGCATCCAAGAGAATGATAAATATCAGTATGACTCAAATCAGTTGTTGAATCAGAATTGGGAAGAGATGATCCAGGCTTCCCTGGCTCTGAAGAGCCATGTTAAAGACAGGAATATTGATGTGAAGGCACAATCATCTCACACCCTGCTTAAAATTCTGTTGCCAATGTTTGAGGATGCTGTCTAGGGTAATAGGCATTAAAATATTTCTGACTTCACACAGATCAGAATGGAGGAATTAACTCATTTTCCTTTACATGGGTGTGAGCGTTAATCAGGTGTAAGCTTTGTTGAGTTTATTCTTACTGAAATGAACAGATTTTCCAGAGAAAAACTTAAGACACTAATGGAATTGTATGATTCATGACTTATTTTTATGAAAGTCTTTTATTTGTATAATTAAATCACTGTCTTCTATTGAGCTGCATTTCTTAAAGAGAAAAGAACTTGGTATGTTAAGAGTGTCCAGGCACTTTGGTCCTGACTCAATCATAGCTGTGTGTTTGGATAACTGCATCTGTGGTCACTGAGGTATCTGGATGCAAAAAATTCCAAACATGGTGATTTCCACTCTTTAGAATTCCTCTGATTCGATCTTTATACATGTTTTATCCTCCCCCTCTATCTAACTGAGTTAGATTTTTCTTGGTGGCAGGGAGTATGTTTGAGTTGTATGTTAACTTCCGCAACACTGAACATAGAAACTAGGCATTCAATAAATTCATTGAAATTCAATGAATCTTAAGGAGAAACTCCAACCCATGTAGGAGGCCTTTCATTGTGCAAGAATTTGTCTCCAAAATTTTAGCATCATTTAAAGATGATAGATAATTTTTGACATGCTATTGGATTAATAGGGTCACCCTAGTTACCATTGCTGCCTATCCACACCTCCTTTGGATTTTTGCAGGAAAAAATGGATTTAAGATGTCTTACTATGAACTTTAAATTGTTATCTTTGAATGGGTACTAAGCTTTTTGGGTCTTTTTTTGCTGTTGATTATGTATTGCATCATAGGATATCAGCTACTGTAAAATCATTAAGGGCTTAATTCACTGAAGTCTTTATAATAAAATATTTTGGAGGTCCCTAGAATTTTTCTCGCATTTAAGTGATTCTGTTTGTGTTTCTTCATTTTGAGCTATAGTATTTAAATGAATTTTAAAAAATAAAATATCAATCTTTCATATCATTAAATGTTAAAAGGTCTCATAAATGCTTCTTCCCTATCTCACTTATAAAAAGTGATACTCGTATTTTCACTTCTACAGCACATATCTGCTACACATATTTTTAAAAGATTTTATTTATTTATTTGAGAGAGGGAGAGAGAGAGCATGAGTGGGGGGGTAGGTGGGTAGAGGGAGAGGGAGAAGCAGACTCCCTGCTGAGCAGGTAGCCTGATGCAGGACTTGGTCCGAGGACCATGGGATCATGACCTGAGCCGAAGGCAGACACTTAACCAACTGAGCCACCCAGGCGACCGCATTGTGGTTTCAGTGTGAATTTTCATGATGACTATTGACTGTATAGTACCAAACTCTAAGGGGCATATGTATAAATCACCCATTTTATAAAATATTTTTAAATTTGCCAGCACAGGAAGCACTAACTTTATCTATTGGTGCCTTTGTTATCCATTTAAAAATGGAAATATTAGTAGTATTATCTTAATTTGTTCCTATGAGGAGAGAAATTTAGCACAGTGCTAGACTCATGCTAATCATTCAGTAAATGCTACCTATTATTATGAAAGAAACCAAAATATTGTCATTTTATTATTCTTATTGTTGAGAGGCAGAATGAAATAGTTTTTATTGCTTGGATTTAAATCCTGGCTTTACTGCTTAGAAGCTGTATGACTTAGGACAAGTTATTTAACTTTTCTGTGTGATACTTTTCTCATCTAGGTTATAATATAGCACCTATTTCATAGAGTTGTTGTGATATTAAATGAGTCAGATTTTTTAGCATACATTAAGCAGTGTTGTTATTATTATTAGCCATAGTATGTTTATTCCTTTACATATGTAAGAGTGTATCTCTTTAAAGTAGTCAGGAGTTAACAATTTATTTAAACCTTTTCATTTTAAAGTCTTTATAAAATATTAATTTTAATCAAATAATCTGGTTAACCTAAGTATTCATTGAAAGTTTAGGCAATATTCTCTCCTTCTCTCTCTCTCTCAAATAAATAAGTAAATAAATCTTAAAAAAAAAATGAAGAGGTGTCTGGGTGGTGCAGTTGGTTAAGAGACTGACTCTTGGTTTCAGCTCAGGGTCATGAGATTGAGTCCTGTATAGGGCTCTGTGCTTAGTACAGAGTCGGCTTAAGACTCACTGTTCCTCTCCCTCTGCCCCTCCACCCCCTCACATGCATGTGTGTTCACATGCACTCTTCCTCAAATCAATCATTAAAAAAAAAAAAAACTTTTTAAATAAAGAAACTATAGGCAATCTTCTTAGTCTTCTTAGTTTTGAATTTATGCCAGTTTTCTGTTACAGTATTACAAATCCTTAAACTAGGTAGCCTAAAACAATGACCATTTATTTGGTTTACAAATCTTGAGGATAACACATTTGGGCTGTACTCAACTTGTGTTTCCACTGGCCTTGGATGTTCTGATGGTCACATAGCTCTGTTTGTAATGATTGACTTGCTTCAGTTAGTGGTGGCAACTAAGACACACATCTCGTATTTTCACTTCAAGCCAATTACACTTGTTTGTTCTTATGGTGGATAGGTAGGGCTCCAAATAACAGCATGCAAGATACTTGTATCTAGTGCAGTGTTGTTTGCAAGGCCAGCACAGATTCAAGGATACCAGATAACCAGAACAAGGCTCCAGCAGTTTGAGGGACAGTGTGAGGAGCTATGAGGTTAGGTTGTAAAGGGAGTGAAGAATAATTGTATCCTTTTTCAGTCTACCACACCGCTGAAAGTTTTCTTTCCTGAAAACATTGTTCAAATGCTTGTTAAGTATAGGTTGTCTTTAATTCTTTAGACATTATTAAAGAGCATTAATATTTGTCAAAAAAAAAAAAGTGCTGACACCGCTTTGATTTACCATCATTTAAAAGTGATAAATATTTGAAGACTAAAAGGAGGAGCCAAGCTTAAATGGTTCTGCCTAGGAAGAATGATTTGTCTCAGGGAACATAAATAAAAATTTTGCCAATTGACGATGACAAAGTTTAGTCTAATAGAAATGGCAACACCAATTTTGAAATTTTACAGGGCAGAGGGCAGAAGAAATGTAAAATGGTACATAGATATTGCAGCTGACAGGTAGTGTATGCAGCTGGTGTTTGTTTAGTTTATGTTATCACCTTTTGCCCTATAATTCCAATGTACTAGAAGATTAGACTTTAAGGGAAAACTAACCTTTGGATTCTCTTGGAAGATAGTTGCTTTGGTATTGTAAAAGTTCTGTTGAGTTTCTCTAAAACCACGTCATTTCTGTATTTTTTTTAATAGAACTGAGTGGAATTGAAGAAAGTTTGGATAGAGAAATGAGGAAATAAAAGTCTTTCCTCATTCCTTTGGTTGTAGGCGTTATTTTCAATTTAAATTCAATGTAGGTTTCAGAGAAATTTTATGATAACTCTTACCACCTAAGGGTACTATTGACAAAATCTGGATGTAAATCACATTATTAATTGAGTTTAATAGTTCTTTAAACATCAGCTGTAATGTCTTTTCAATAGATTCATTAGATTTTTCCAAATTTGATGTGAGTTATCAAATAATTTATATTATTTGCAGCTATTAGAATACACAGGACGCTTTATAACTTAAATGTAAAAAGAATGTAAGACAGACTTTGTTTTTAGTTTTTTTTTTTTTTTAAGATTTTATTTATTTATTTTGAGAGAGAGAGCTTGGGAGGGACACCCCGCTGAGCAGGGAGCCTGACTTGATATGGGGCTCAAGCCAATGTCCCAGAGATTATGACCTGAGCAGAAGGCAGATGCTTAACTGACTGAGCCACCCCGGCGCCCCTTGTTTCTAGATTTATTGTTGAATTTCCATCAGAAAGAAATCAATTCATCTGTATAAATTATAGTGTAGACTATTGTCAAATGATGTTAGATATTTTGATTCTTTAATAATTACTTAAAATTGACAGATTATTTTGAAAATTCTGTGAAGATTGTATGTTGCCATTTTAGAAAGGAATGCAATAAAAAATTCAAATCAGATACCACCATCCAAGTGCTGCCTATCCTGACCAACTTACATAAAGTTGCAACATCCCTGGTCCTTTGTCCAGTTCAATCCTACCCATTTAATCCCAAGGGACTTTGGATTTATGAAATCCTGAATACTTTTCTTAGTGTTATTTTTATTTCCAGGCTACCTACCCATGAATCTAAGTTTCATGTGACCTTTGATTTTTGATTGTTATGTTGAGGGAGGTATACTTAATAGCTTCAACAGTGCTTGGCATAAAGTGAACATTAAATAGATATAGAATGAATCAGCAATTTAGTAGATAAATGAATACATTTAGCTGATCCTTAAAAGAGAATGTAATTAGTAATAAATCATTTATATATATGTATATATATATATATATATCCCATTTTATGTTTAAAAATAGTTATAAAAGTATAATTTAAACTTTCAATGACAGGACTATCTTCATCTTGTCAGTCAAATTAAAATCTACTCTCAACCTTTTTTTGGTATTTAACACGCTTATTTTCAAACCTGGCTTTTGTCCCTGTAGTTTTCCTCAGATAGAATTAGAATATTATTTTTTTAACATGCAGAACCTCGTCTGTTGTTCAACTCAGCTAATTATCTAATTAACCTTGCATTCTGAGAAAGTAGTTTCCTAATTACATTCTGTACGTATCAAAGTGTCCTTGAAACAAATAGGAATTTAAAATTTTGTTCTCTTCCCTCTTTTTCCTTCCCCCCCTTTCTGCTGTCCCTCTCTCTGTCTCTACGTTCCTCAGTCTCTCATTTTATCTTATAAAACTTAATGGAGAATGAATTTCAAATTCTTTTACATTCATATTTAAAAAGCTAGTAATCCAGCAGTCATGCTTCCTGGTATTTACCCAAAGCTGTTGAAAACTATGTCCACACAAAAAGCTGCACTTGAATGTTAATAGCAGCTTTCTTCATACTTGCCAAAACTAGGAAGTATCCAAGATGTCCTTCAGTAGTAAGAAATGTGGTATGTCCTAACAATGGAATATTATTCAACACTAAAAAGAAATGAACTGTCAAGCTATGAAAAGACATGGAAGAACCTTAAATGTGCACTACTTAATGACAGAAAATAATCTGTAAAGGTTACATACTGTGTGATTCCAACTGTATGACATATTGGAAAAGGCAAAACAGTGGAAGCAGTAAAATCAGTACCTGGACCTGCAGGTCAGATTTGTTTGTGTAAAGTTCTCCAAATTCTCGAAAAGAATTCTTGGAGAAGTTTTGCAGTTTTTATCTTAAACAATACTTCTTCCTTGAGGCCAAGAGCTTTCAAAATTGCAGCAACAAGTGAGTGTTTATTTTCAGCTGAAATCAGGTAACTAACATTCTCATTTATAACTGCTCTTTCCATTTATCCCAGAGAAAGGATCAGAGTATATTTAGTCAGTGAAACTTCCTGTTTTTTTTTTTAATAAAATATTTTATCAGAGAAACCTGAAAATACCATGAAGGGATTGCCCGTTTGGTGGCTTTCAAATAGGAGCTTGGTTCACCTGCAGAAAGTAACAACTTAGTGGATAATCATTTTCAAAATATAGTTGGTATTATTCCTCAAATCCGGATTTGGGATAAGCCATCCTTGATATGTCCTTGACCCTTCACTGAATTCGTTGCAAATTGAAATGTATAAATCTACCAAATGTTCTGATATTGAATGTTAACTGTGTAATAGTAATGTTGAAATCTCAAATGCATACACATGTAATTTTAGAACCCATTACTGATGAATTAAAAAAAAAAACCTCATAAGCAAACACTAATTACTTTTGTGATCAGGAGAAAAACAAAAATCCATACCAATTTAGATTATTATGGTCTGCATTATATCTGTCCATGAATAATCTGTTTTAACCATTTATTAAGTTATAAATACATTTTTATAAATCTAGTTGACATTTAGATATTTTATAAAACACAGTAAATGCCAGAGAAAATTGAATTAAGAAAGCTTGTAATATGCTTTACTACTAGTTAAAAAAAATTTGTGGCTGTAAATGGTTCTGCTCTATATCGAGTATAAATCTGATCCCAGACCAGAGAATATTTTTTTTTTCTTTTTCATGCTGGAGGCTTTGACCTTTTTGTTGATAGCTGGTTTTTAACAGCTTCACCTTATGTTTTATTCCTTTTGATTTGTAAGAAATTTGATTATCAGCCTTGAGCAGAAGTCATAATCACAGCAAAAGGAGGCAAGTCATTTAGGGAATAATACAGAGTCGTTTTAACAGCAGTGTGAAGTCTGAGTTTGGCTGACTCAGAGGCACACTGTAATAAGCATTCCTTTCAGACATCAGGCTGGAATAGACTTTGGCTTCTACAAGCTCTTCTATTGGATATGTACTTTAAGCCACCATACTTGTAACTCAGGCTGGCTTTGCCTGTCCTTAAAAAAAAAAAAAAAAATCTCTAAGCCATGTAAATAAACTTTAAAATTCACTTATAGTTTTTTTTTTTTACAGATTGCAATCTACTTGTCAGAAATAACAACATCGAACCATAGTTTGAAATTGATAAGAGGGATATAGTTGGAGTCACTAGTTACTAATCATTCCAGTGTGTATGTATTTTATTCTAAGTTGGAACTGAACTCATTTGTATTTATAGTTGCCTTTTGTGAAAGAAATATTATGGATAAGCAGAGTGAAAGAAGGGACTATTAATGTTTATTTTGTAAAACTTTGAATAGTTTGGTTATGTAATTGTAAATTAGTAAAATATGTTATGGGGAAATCTTAGTTTAAGTTAATCGGTGTGCCTTAACTAAAGTCATTATAGGACTTATTTTTGGAATGCAATCTTGTTTTCTCAGATGAATACTCCTGCCTGGAAATCTGAGAGCCAGATCATTATAATTAGCATCTATTTCCATCTAAAATTCTTCCATCTTCATCCATTTTCTCATTGTAAGTGCATCAAAGGCAAAGAGACCACCATTTTTGCCTACTGTAGATATTACGGAGATAGTAGTTGCTTTGTCCAATAAGGAGTAGTATTTAGTGAAATGTTGGAATGTCTCTTCCATAAGCTTATTAGTATATCTAGAGTTTTATATGTACCTTGCAATGCCAAGCAGATAGTATTTGCTCCATTAATATTTAAGAATGAACATGTGAATGGAATTTTGAACAATGAAGTACTAAGTTGACACTTAGTTAGGTACAATGGCAGCCATCAGTTTTCAGGAACTACCTGGAAGATGCTTTGGTTAGCTGTAATAGCTCATATTTATTGTGTGAGACATTGTTCTATAAAGCCTTTGCATAAATAACAATTGTTTAGTCTTTAATAGCATGAAGTGTAGATACTGTTATGATCTCTACCTTCAGATAAGGTACTGAAGCTTAGAATAGGTAATTTTCCCATCATTTTAGAATTCCTAAGCAGTAGAGTCATGACAAAAATCATGGTCTTATGAAAAAAAAAACAAACTTTGTTGGGATATAATTTATATACCATACAATTCTCCTATGTAAAGTGTGAAATTTAGTAATTTTAAGTATCTTCAGAGTGAATAATAATTATACTTATTTACTACCACAGTCAGTTAGTTTTAGCATAATGTTATGGCTCCACACAAAAAACTTTGTACTCATTAGCTACCAGTATTCTTTCCCCCCAATTCATTATCTCCGCTCTGCCAATCCAAGACAACCACTAATCTACTTTCTGTCTCTCTAGATTTGCTGATAATAGACATTTCCTGTAAATGGACTCAGACAATATGTGGTCTCTTGTGACTGACTTACTTTGCTGAGCATAATATTTTCACTGTTGACCCATGTTGTAGCATATATCTGTACTTCATTTTTTATTGCAAAAAAATATTCCATTGTATGGATATATATTTTATTTAGTTATTTATTAGTTGATAGATTTTATTCCATGCTCTTTTAACCACAGGTTTCTAATACCTCTCTCCCATTATTTATGATTGACTCCTAAAAACCATCCAAGGTCTTTTGTACCTGAGAATTTGGATAGCTCAGGGGACTCTTTCAGCACTAACAAAAAGGACAGCTCCAAGTTTATGGTTTCTGAGTCCTAGAGGCACCTCTGATTCAGCCAGGCTGTGTACCTCAGAGAATGGTAATAGGCAAGCAAGCCTGGGTAGGGGGAGAAATACTCCCCCCCCCCCAAATCTGCATTCTCAGTTCCCTTCAGCTGAATCCTTAGCTCAAGTGCCATACTACCTGAGTTGCACAGAAGAGGGAAAATATTTTCAGCAACTTTTCAGAGCAGATTGGACACTTGGAATACTGTATAAAAAGTGTATTTTGTACAATAATAGAATATCATCACCTTTGGATTTTTCCTTTTCAAAAGAAATTAGATTGTGGCTCCTTTATTGGAGTGTTATTCAAATTTCCTATAAATCTATATATTAGTAGGTGACATGGACAATATATTCAGTCTATATATCTTTTGATGAGATATTTAAGACAGTATCAAGAATGGATCATTTCGTGACATGATCTGTTTGTTAGAGTACAGTGGAAGCCATTGGATAGAGAATTTCTCTTTCAAAATATTCTTTAGAGTTCAAACTTATACACCCTTTAATTTCATCACTTACATCAAATTATTTTATTTCTTATGTAATAATTATGTAGCTAAATTATAATGCTCAATTTTCCCTGTTACTAGAGTGTAGTAGTATATTTTAGGAAATAAATTTGCCATTTGACAATTTTCTCATTGGAAAATATTAGTTGGTTTATTTATTTATACCCTTTATGTTGAATGAAACATGCTTAGAGCCAGATTCTATTAGTACTTTTTAAAATTTTACGTGATGTTTTATATGGATTATGATTAATGATGGACCAAAGGTAAGGAGGGGGTGTTATGTCACTTAGGAGCAAGATACTTAACATCTTCTTGTTTGAATTTACAACATAATTTAGATAAACACTATTGGCCTTGATAATTAGGAAAATGATGAAGGCAAAAAGTTGGGTGTGTGATCTGACCCAACAATTAATGTGTCAGATAATGCCCCATATTCCCAGTATGTTTACTTAATAGAAATAAGTAAACAGAATGGGCCTTGTCTGTTGTAATCTATGGTATGTGACTTGAGACCATTCTGTTTCTTTGTGATCATCTGAGATTATATTTTTCAAAAATATCATACATGCCCAAAAAAGAGAAAAAAAGGTTGGTTGGCTAATGGGGAAATTTATACAGGTATTTGCTTATTTATAAACAGCTAATAGAGGCATAACAGATGTTCTAAAAAGATGAGGAGACTAATAGGGGTGATATGAGAAAGTTATTTTTAGCTCTCTGTGTGCAGGCAGAATTCATTTATAGGAGCATTTCTACAGTGCTGTTATGGCTTTTACATTCATTGTATACTCAGAGCTGTCATCTGAATTTCTGAATTTTGACACTTGAGAAGTAGCGGTATGAATGGAACAGAATGATTACAAATATCCCATACTTATCAATGCCAGAAGTGCCTGGTTCTACTGTGGCTTGCACAGTTGACTGTCCAGCATGGCAGTACATGTTGGGTAATGTACTTCTCTTCAGAGAGAGGAGACACATATTGGACAGCTGAGATCAGTTGCTCCTATCCGGGATTTAATTGAAAGTTATTTTATAATATATTTGCTTCAGGAAAGTCTTTAAGAATTTCTTTTCTTTTTGTGGCTGGTTCTTACTTTTTCATGTATTCATTTGCTTAATATTCTTATCAACTTGATGTTGAATTTCAAAATAACTCAGTTTACCAGTTACCAGATTGAATTTCTCTCTTTACCTGTATTAATGTCATAGTTTCTGAATCTTGGATTCCTCTTGCATAGTCCTTCTTTATGTAGTCCAGTGAATGCATTATACTGATACTCTCATAAAAATAATTTGAATTTTCTTTTTTAAATTGAGATATCATTCATATATCATAAACTGGACCCTTTTAAAGTGTGTAATTCAGTGATTTTTAGAATATTTACAAGGTTGTAAGTATTACCATTATTCAGTTCCAGAACATTTTTAAAGCTAAGAGAAATCCTGTGTCCATTAGTTGCCATTCTACATTTTCCCCTCCTTCACTCCCTGGAAATCATTAATCTATATTCTGCCTATATGGATTTGCCTATTTTGAATATTTTACATAAATAGAATAAAACAATATGTAGAGTTTTGTATCTGGCTTTTCACTTAGCATGATGCTTCAAGGTTTATCTGTGTTGTAGCAAGTATCACTGCTTCATTTGTTTTTATGGATGAATAATACTACATTATATGAATATACAACATTTTTTTATTCATTAACCTCTGATGGACATCGGGGCTATTTCCATTTTTTTATGATTCTGAATAATGCTCCTATGAACATGTGTGTACTAGTTTCTGTGTAGACATGTGTTTTTATTTCTCTTGGGCATATACCTAGGATTGGAATTACTAGGACCTAATGAAGCTCTGTGATGGACTTTTGGGGGAAAGATCAACAGAACTGTTTTCTGTGGCTGCACCGTTTTACATTCCCACTAGCAATGTATGAGGATTCTTATTTCTTCACATCCTTGCCAACTTGTTATTACCTGTCTATTTATAACCATCCTAGTGAACATGGAGTAGTATGACACTGTGGTTTTGATTTGCACTTCCCTGATCACTAATGATCTGAGAATCATTTCACGTCCTTGTTGGCCCTTTGTATTTGTTCTTTAGAGAAGTGTCTCTGACTCCTCTGTGATTTTTTTTTTTAACTGGGTTATATTTTTTGAGGGTTCTTGATATATCCCCTACAGGAAGTGTGAATTCTCTGGCATTCTTTTTTAGGATTGTTTTAGCTGTTTAGCTGTTTAAAATGCATTTCCATATTCATTTTAAACCACCTTATTAATTTTTGAAATATAATCAACTAAACTTTTGATAGGGATTTGCATAGAATCTGCAGATAAATTTAAGACTATTGCTGTCTTAATGATATTATGTCTTCCAATTTATGAATTTGGGATGTCTTCTCTTTGGTCTTTCAATTCTTTAGTGGTGTTTTGAAATTTTTTAGTGTACAACTCTAGTACTTCTTTTATGAAGTTTGTTCCTAAGTATTTTTAATGTTTTTAAATGGAACTGTTTATTTCATTTTCAGATTGTTCATTGATAGTGTATCAAATGCAACTGATTTTCATATGTTGATTCTGTACCTTTGCAAAATTTTTTTATTAGACCTAGTAGTTTTTTTAAAAATGAGTAGTCCATGGGGTTTCCTGTGTAGAAGATCATGCAATCTTCAAATTGAGATTCCTTCCTTCGCAGTTTGGATGCACTTTATTTCATTTTTTTGCCTAATTGCCCTGGCTAGAACCTCCACTACCATGAAGAATAGAAGCAGCAAAAGCAGACATCCTTGTTTTGTTTTTAAACTTGTAAAACAGGTTTTCATTCTTTCACTAATAAGTATGATGTTACCTGTGGTTTCATTGTGGATGATGTTAATCAGGTTGAGGAAATGCCTTTTTCTTCCTTCTTCCTTGAGTGTTATCACAGAATGCTGTTACATTTTGCTGTATACTTTTAGTGCATCTATGAAATGATCATGTGGCTTTTGTCCTTTATTATATTAATATGGCCTATTAGATTAATTGATTTTCATATGTTGAACCAACTTTGAATTCCTTGAGAAACCCATTAGGCTATAGGTTCTTTTTATATCTTGCAGGATTTGGTTTTGTTAGTATTTTGTTGAAACTTTTTGTGTTGATCTTCATAAAGAGTTTAATCTTTAGTTTTCATTTCTCAAGATGTCCTTGATTAGTTTTGGCATTAGGGTATAGTGGCCTCAGAAAGAGTTGTATTCTTTTAAAGAATTTGTTAAACATTTTGTAAAATTTAGCAGGGTAGCCTTCTGTTCATGGACTTTTTGTGTGAAGTTTCTTTATTACTAATTTGCTTTATTCGTTGTAAGTCTATTCAGATTTTCTATTTCTTCTTGATGCAGTTTTAGTAGTTTGTGTCTCTAGGCATATGTGCATTTCAATAGGTTATTTAATTTGTTGGCATACAGTGATTCATAGTATTCCATTATAATCATTTTTTTAATTCTGTAAATTTGGTTGTAATCTCCCCTCTTTTCTTAATTTCAGGATTTTTGAGTCTTATTTATTTATTTATTTATTTATTTATTTATTTATTTATTTATTTATTTTGGTTAGTGTAGCTAGACTTTTACGAATGTTATTATCAAAGAACCAACTTTTGGTTTAATTGATTTTTTTTTTCTGTTGCTTTTATCTTCTTGTATGTCATTTATTTTCTCTTTAATCTTTATTATTTCTTCCATTCTGCTAGCTTTACTTTTAGTTTGATCATCTCTTTCCAGCGTCTTAGGGTGGAAGGTTAGGTTATCGATCTGGAAGATTTCTTCGCTTTTATTTTATTTTATTTTTTTAAAGATTTTATTTATTTATTTGACAGAGATAGAGACAGCCAGCGAGAGAGGGAACACAAGCAGGGGGAGTGGGATAGGAAGAAGCAAGCTCATAGCAGAGGAACCTGATGTGGGGCTTGATCCCATAACGCCGGGATCACACCCTGAGCCGAAGGCAGACGCTTAACTGCTGTGCCACCCAGGCGCCCTGTTCTCTTTTAATATAAGCATTTACAGCTGTCAGTTTTCATCTTAGCTTTAGTGCTTTAGCTGCATACTATAGTTTTTGCATATTGTGTCATCATTTTTATTTGTCTCAAAGTAATTTTCCTTTTGCTTTCTTATTTAAGCCTTTGGTTTTATAAAGGCATGCTATTTACTTTCCACATACTTACAAGTTTCTGAAATTTGCTTTTGCTCTTAATTTATAATTATATCCCTTTATGGTCAGAGAACATACTTATGATTTTAGTCCCTTTATATTTTTGAAACTTGTTTTATTACCTTTTATAGTCTATAGTCTACAGGCTATAGTGTATATATAGCCTGAATACCCTTTAGAGTTGAACTTTGAAAATGTTTCCATTTGCAATTGAGAAAAATATCTTTCTTTGTTTTGGAATGGAATGTTCTATAGATATTTCTTGGTTTAGTTTGTTTATAGTATTGTTAAAATCTTGTTGCTCTTCTGCTAATTCTCTTTGCACTCTTGAAAGAGGGGTATTGATGTCTCCAAATATTATTGTTGAATTGTCTATTTCTCCTTTCAGTTCCGTCATTTTTCCTTGATGTATTTTGGGTCTTTATTGTTAAGTGCATATATGTTTGTAATTATATTTTCCTGGTGGATTGGCCATTTTTTCCATTATGAATATTTCTCTTTACTTCTAGTAACCTTTTTGGCTTCAAGTACTAAAGTCTCATATTAGTAATGCCAGTCTAGCTCTTTTGTTTACCATTTGCATGGCATGTCTTTTTCCATCCTTTTACTTTCAAACTATTTTGCCTTTGAATCTAAGAGCTTTTCCTTATAAACAACATATAATTGGCTTATGTATTTTTAAACCTGTTCTGAAAATCTCTACCTATTAACTACATGATTTAATCTATTTACATTTGATGTTATTATTGGTAGAATTTATATCTGTCTTTTTACTATTCATTTTTTTAAAAGATTTTATTTATTAATTTGAGAGAGAGAGAGAGCAGGAAAGTGAGTGAGCAGGGGGGAGGGGGGAGGAGCAGAGAGAGAGGGAGAAGCAGGCTCTATGCTGAGCAGGGAGCCTAAAGTAGGGGTTGATCCCAGGACCCTGAGATCATGACCTGAGCTGAAGGCAGATGCTTAACCGACTGAGCCACTCAGGTGCCCCTACTATTTCTTTTCTATGTGTCTTAGGTCTCTTTTGTTTGTGACTCTTCTTAATTTTCCATTTCTATTGACATTCTGGCAGTCCAGGCCTTCCTCTGGCAGGGACTCAGCAGAATTCCCAACCTGGTTTAGGTAATTATTGCCATTACAAAATGGAGTCCTAGTGATGCTGCATCTTCCAATATATCAAAATAAAGTAGAATTCTATATTTATTTAATTTCTTCAAGTTTTAAATTTTAGCAACTAATTCAGATGTTGAAAACATTAACGTGGACCCAACAGGCTATATCTATTGGGAAAATACAGTAAAAGAGAAAAAACATTACTATCTCTGCTTTCCATGTTTAGTAAGTCTTAGGACTGCCCAAAGTCTGGCATGCTTGTTTTAGTATGTTAGCTTCTCACTTGCATAAATCCTGCCTACCTGTTAAAATAGTATGAAATAACAATAATAAATGCTCAGTTGTGTCAAACATTTTATAGTATGTCAGGTATATTTATGTCATGTACTCTTTTTATCTTAATTTATTGTAGGTGGAATATATGAAAATTTATCAGATACCAATTAACTACTCTAAGAGCTTCCAAATGTTAGAGTTTCTGGAACCAAATGCATGGATGAGTAAATGTATGTTCTCTTCCTGGACACTGTATAACAGGGAAGGGTGTTGGAGCAGTAGTCAAATGACTTGGTTTTAGTGCTGTCTTCATCTGATTTACTGGGTGCTTTTCAGGTTTCCTACTCTTAGAAACTTCAGTTTTCTCTTTCATAAAATGAAAAAAATTAGCCTTGGTGATCCAAGAAATCCCATGTTATAGATTAATGTCATTTGACAATGACTGACACTGTGGAGCAATGGAATCTATGTAAGAAATTTTTCAGTCATACAGCAGGTACAAGGGAGAAGCAGTTTAGTTTTTGTCATAATGTGGGATGTCAGTCATTCACTGTTCCTAAAAGTCCAGTTCATGTTTTAATGACAACAGATTTGACTGCAAGTGTCCACTTATGTGTGTGCGTGTGTGTGTGTGTGTGTGTGTATCCATTTTTTGAAGTAAGTACAGTAGATTATAATTGTATTTTCTCTTGGGATTTTCTTAATAACATTTTCTTTTCTCTAGCTTACTCTATTGTAAGAATACAGTTAATATATATATATATATATATATATATATATATATATATAATGTACAAAATATGTGTTAGTTGATTATGTTATCAATAACACTTCTAGTCAACATTAGACTATTAATAATTAAGTTTTTCAGTAGTAATTATGAAATTAAGGAGAGCCAAAGTAGCACATGAATTTTCAACTGCCTAGGGGTATGTGCTCCCCTACATTGTTTCAGGATCAACTGTAATATCTTCTGATACACAAAATTGCTAGAGAGACATTATTAACATAAGAGCTTGCATTCCCACTTTTTCATCCCAGCATATTCTGCCTCATACATTGTCCTTATTTTTACTTTTATGCCATTAGTTATAGCTAATGTTTGACCTAATACTTCATTATTTGGTCCCTTTTTGAATGGCTTCTTTTTACCCCAGTGGCATATTGAGCACTTATGAGATTTCAGGTATTCCTTGATAGTTTAGGTAGAATTACCATGATTATCTTGGAGAGGAAGACTTTCAACCCTCTGCTACCTAGGGCATACTCTTTCTCTGCTTTCATTTGTTTTCTGTTATCCTATAGAAATAAAAGGATTGCAATTGAAATATAGAAAATCTTCCTACTGCAAGTGCTCAAGTGCACAAATCTGGTTAACTCTCAAATGATAGATATTCAACCTGTCTTTCAAAGCGGTAATGTGTTTTGAAATTTTCACATTTGATTTATAAACGAAAAGTCTCCCTTGACTTTTTCCTCCTGTTTTTCACACTTTTTTTTCTTAAAGAATGAAAAATAACAGCTAAGGAATGTAGCCTAGAATAAAAATATCAGCAACAGAGATGCACACTAAATAAAAAGCACACCTACCATTCCCCCTTGAAATAACATGAATGTCTTATTGGATCTGACAAAATTCAATGAATTTCTAATTGAAGGCTGTTTTTCCATTCCTGATTGAACCTGTCTTTCCTGGCAATAGCAGCAGGAATGAGTCATAGTCTCTTCAGAAAGCAAGGCATTACAGATTGAGCCAGTGATGGATTTTTTCCCCTTGATTTGAAATAATACTCTTGCCTCTGTCTTTCTGTCAACCTTAGAATAGTATTTTGATTTGTAATTTTATATTGATTTTAATTTGCTTCATTATTTTCTTGGAACCATTGAAGAAATACATCAAACAGAAACATGTTTGACAAGAAGCAGAAAGAGGCCTTTCACTGACACAAGAACTGTTGGGTTTTCTTTCTATTGATGCTTTTAAGTACTCTTTGCCAATCTACTTTTTATCATCTGAGGTAAAAGTAGTACATAGAGTGTTACTTGAGACAGTTTTGACAGAGAGTGCAGCTGTACACCTGTGAGAACAAATGACTGATGCTCTTCTTGGTCACTCAGCAGGAATAGCATTTCAGTAAGTTTTCTTTAGTGCACTAGCATGGTAAGGGGAGTTAGTAGTGTGTATTTAATCTGCTGCCTATACAGCTGGGTTGTTTTGTCAAAGAGAGGCTTATCCACATTTATAACATTTTGGAAAACTGTGTGATTAGGTAATTATTTGGAAAATTGCTCATGTGAAAAGTAGTTGAATAGAAATATGTTTTTAAAGCAATTATATTTCCTTTTGATAACTCTTTGCCCTTCATTATGGATAACAGAATTTCTCAGATATTCCTTAGATATTTATCTGAGGTTTGGAATTCAAAGGATTCTTTTTTTATAGAGAGAGTGAGCATGTGTGCCCGAATCGGGGAGGGGCAGAGGGAGAATCTTAAGCAGACACCACACCCAGAGTGGAATCCAACATGATGGGACATGGGGCTCCATCTCATGACTCTGAGATCATGACCTGATTTGAAATCAAGTCAGGCATTTAACTGACTGAGCCACCCAAGTGCCCCTGGAATTCAAACGATTCTTAATCAAGGATGTATATCTGGTATATTGTAAGCATTTAATAAATATTCACTGAAAGAATGTATGAAAACTAATTTTTAAAATGGGTCTGTTTCCATGACATGAGAAAACACTAGTTGTTTAAGCTTTAAGTAAAAACGAAAAATGAATTTTGTGATTGCTTTAGAGTTGTTTCTAAATACTCTGGTTTCTGTCTGTTTCCGGGTACGTGGTGTAGTTGTATTTCCCTAAAAAGTGAGGGCAAAACAATTGCTATGGCCAATGGATTGTGAATAAAAGTGACATGAATCACAATTGGATGAAAGGTTTAAAAACAGTGCCTAGATCTCCATTTTTCCTTTCCCTGTTGTGGAAATTTTGGAAATGTTTGTTGGTACTAAATCTTTTTCTGTCCCTTGGTGTAGTTAAAGTAATGAAACAGTGCCAACCCACACTGGACATAGAGCATGAATGAAAAAGAAATTGTTTTAAGGCATGATTTTGATGTTAATCTTGGGCCATAACCTAGCTGTTCCGGCTGATGGAAAGCTCTTAGTTATTGGCTAGTTTGTTGCAAAGATCTACACAAATTCTGCATCCCAGTAAGCCAGGAGAAAATCCATTCTGAGTGATCCTGAAATTTATGTAATATAGTACTCATACTTTTCCATGTAAAAATTGATGTGACCCAAATGGTCCAGTCCTTTTAAATAACCAAAATGGTGCCTTCTAGAATATTTATGATTTGTAATATAAATTACATTATGAGTACACAGAACATAGTTTTTGAAAAACAATTATTTTCCCCCAAATGTTACAGAAACTTGAATTTTCAGGTAAATTGATCTAAGCCAGGTATTTTAGGTTCTTCTGGAATTTTGGTTGGTTGCATTTGTGAATGTGTTTCTCTCTGTGAGTGTGTGAGAGAGATTGTTTTCTTAAGTGTGCTGTGGTCATTAATATAATAAGAAATAAGATAAAAAAACTAGAGTCACATACTAATAAGAACATAAGAAAAATAAAAGTAGTACATGTCAAAGCTTGTCAGGTAAGACCAAAATTGTACTTTTGGGCAAATATATAGCTTTAAATAAAATTTAATCACGTAACATAAATAAAGTGAACTAACATTCAACCCGCAAAGTTAGAAAATACGATAAATTAAAGCTATAATAATAAGGAAAATAATAAAATAATAATGCAAAACCAGAAAGTAAATTAGATAAGTATGAGCTGTTATTTAAAAACAAGACCAATAAAAACTAATGCAGAAAAAACAAAACATATTCACTGTGTAATTATAAGGGGAATTTATCAATACAGAACAGATTTAAAATGTTAGAGAAATGGATGGTTTTTTGAGACATACAAATTAAATTAAATTTATTTTTTCAAGTAAAAATAAAATAACCCGGGGGAAAAATGTTAAACTTGCCATATTTATCCCCATTAGGATGACACTGGGTTGCCATCTTAACAATAAACCAGTTCTAATTAATAATATGTAATTTTATTTTATAACAAAATTATTACAGAGCCCAGAAATAGCGGGATAGCTGACAAATGTCCTTTTGAAATCGTATAATCTGAAAGCACTTGGTGCAGAGTCTGGCTTACTGACTTAATGTTAAGTGCTGGTGGTAATGGTGGTGGTAATTCTGAAATCTCTAATACACTTGGGGCATGCACAATGCTACTATGTGAGTGTTTATGTCCCCCTGACATTTATATGTTGAAATTAAACCCCAAGGTAAGGTATTTGGAGGTATGGTATTTGGGTGTTGATTAGAACTTGAGGGTAGAACCCTCGTAGATGGGATTAGTGCCTTAAAAAAGGTTCCACAAGGAACCCTTATTCCTTTCTCTCATGTGAGGATACAGTGAGAAGATTACTAAAATATTAAACTAGAGAATTTGTTTGGACACCCTGAAGTGGTCTATTTTTAGTTAGTTAGTAGTTCTCTTTTGTATTTAAAAAAAAATCTTGTGAATCTAAAAGACTTGGATCTAAGTTCTGGAATTACCAATGAGAAGTGTTGATAAGTCATTTAGCTTGTGTGACTCTTGGAGTACACACCTAAAAACTATAAGTTATATTAATAACATAATTTAGAATATGTGGATTATCTTTTTTTTAATATTTTATTTTTAAGTGATCTCTACACCCAACATAGGACTCGAACTCACAACACCAAGATCAAGAGTTGCATGTTCTACTGACTGAGCCACTTGGGTGCTCCTGGATTATCTTTAATAGGACATAGAGTTTCCTTTTTACATCATAGTTTCATAATATTAATGGTAAAATCTGTAAGTTTTAATAAATTAAAATAACAGAATATCTTTTCAATTGTCAGTACATAGATATTAAATACTAATTTTTAAAATCTTTCGTTCTGTGTGTGCTGTATATATTAATTCATTTGTTTAAAATCAGATTTGATTTTGATTTTTTTTGAGTTTTAATTTTTTAATTTAAATTCAATTAATTAACATATAGTGTATTATTAGTTTCAGAGGTAGAGTTTAGTGATTCATCAGTTGCATATAACACCCAGTGCTCATTACATCACATTCTCTCCTTAATGCCCATCACCCAGTTACCCCATTCCCCACCCATCTCCCCTCCAGCAACCCTCAGTTTGTTTCCTATAGTTAAGAGTCTCGTATGGTTTATCTCCCTCTCTGACTTCATCTTATTCAAATTTGGATTTGAAAAAAATCATCTCTTTTAAGGATATATTTGGGGCCTATCCTCCTACTTACCTATCTTACTTAAAAAATTGTGGAAGCTCAGGTACCTGGGTGGCTCAGTCAGTTAAGCATTTGCCTTGGGCTCAGGTCATGATCCCAGGGTCCTGGGATCAAGTGCAGTACTGGGCTCCCTGCTCAGTGGGCAGTCTGCTTCTCTCTCTGCCAGCAACCGCCCCCTCACTTGTGTGTGTGTGTGCGTGCTCACTCTCTTTCTCACAAAAATAAATAAAATCTTAAAAAAAAAAAAAAAAGGAAAAAGAATTTGGAAGCTTGAATTAGGCTAAAGAGCTGCAGGAAAAAAAAAATCTCAAAACGAGGGTTAGCAATAGTTTAAATTTTTCTAACAATCACGTTAAAACTTGGGTTTATAATATCCTGACAGTTTTTCCTAAGGGAGTACTACAAAACAGAGGCATAAGCTATGGTCTATTGGGAGGTCATTTTAAAACACTTCATTTATAAATATGGCATAAAACATTGCATATCATGTCACATCTTCCTCGTAATGTGTATATAGAAGTTGCCTTTTGAAATGTTTAATTTATCTATAGTTATCTTTTAAATACATATTGATGCAAATTTTTAAACTAAATAATTGAAAGAAGAAAATACATCCAAATTGAGTTTGATCCAGTGCATATCTTCCTCTAATGTTCAGTATCTTTTTCCTCTTTTGCATGCCTTCCTTCATCCCATAAACAGGCACACTACCACCTTCGTAATTACCTCTGCCCTTAGGCACCATATTTAAACTATGAGACCCCTAGGTCATTCATCTCTAAAATAGGTGTTGTAATATCACTTCTACCTATTTCCTGGTGTGGTTGTATGGACCACATAGCAAATATTTCTCAAGCACACTGTAAGTTTCTGTATAAACATGAGTAGTAGCGCTGCCCACTGAATCTAAACCTGACAGATTATCATAAATAAGACAAATTTGTGTTTCTGAACTCACTTAACATCGGTACTGCTTTGTGAAGTGGTTGGAGTTTCATTTAACTTAACCTCATTAATTTATGTAAAGACCAGATATGTTTATTTTTTAAAAGAACTGGCAACCAGAGGATTCATCAAAACAATAACCAAAATACCCAGAAAAATCAATAGCAACTTTTCAACTCCAGATCTTTATTCTCACCCAGAGTAGTTGCTGAGTAGTTGTAGAAGTTATGTGTCACTTTTAGATTGTACCTCTCCCTCCCATACCTAAATCCTGAAGGTACATTATCATACCCACCCATTAATGGTGTGGTGGAACATTTCTTTACGTGTATTCTTTTGTTGACTATTCTGTTCTAATGGGCAGTCAGAGTTTCCAGTAACTTTAGAGGCTTTCTTCTAGTTAATCTGTCAGTTTTTCTCATATGATGTAGCTGCTGTGAAAGAAATTGGAGCTGTTATTTTCCGTGCTTTGATACAGTTTGTAAAATGCAAGATAAGAGACAGTAAACCAAACACAGCATGCTAGTAATTTCTTTAAAAGGACTGATGTGCTAACACTCAGAACCTCTGGTCCTGGAAGCTGGAATACCTTTTTCTCTGAGAAGATGAACATTGTTTCAAAGTGTTACCTTACTTTTGAATCAACAGGATAGATGTCTTTGGTATGTTTTCTCAGACTCTGTGGAGAAGGCTTAGTCTTTTGACTTTATTTTCCTCATTTTTTTCCCCCAGATTTAAGTCAAATATTTTTTTGAATGTTAATCTTAGATGAAGTGATCTGATATATTAAAAGTGAGTGCTTGAGTATATTGAGATGTCAAGATGTGAATAGATCCTTCATTATATACTTACAAAGGGAAGGCTATAGAATGTGCTGGAAATACATAGATTTGGAAGTATTTTAATCAGAAAGATAGCTTACACCAGAAGAGCTCAACCCTGTCTCCATTAAGAATCATCGAAATACCAGGATACATCAAGTGTCATTTAACATGTCAGAATTCCTCTCCCTTAAATAAGATGACTCTATTTTCTTCCCCATTGAAGCATTTCTAAGATTAATCCAGATTTTTCACATTCATTTCCTAATGTGTGAGAGCCATAGATAGGTGCTCTATTTTATTATTTATTTATTTATTTATTTATTTATTTATTTATTTATATTTTTATTTTAAAAAGATTTTATTTATTAGAGAGAGAGAGCACAAACAGGCAGAGGGAGAGGGAGAAGCCGACTCCCTGCTGAGCAGAGAGCCCAATGCAGGACTTGATCTCAGGACTCTGGGATCATGACCTGCACTGAAGGCAGATGCTTAACTGACCGAGCCACCTAGGCACTCTCTATTTTAATTGAGAATGCTTGGCGGTGGGGGGGGGGGGTTGAATCATGTTAATGTACAGATTTTCTTTTGTATCTTTACATTGTTTATGTTATAGAGAAGCTTATCAAATAGTTTCTACTATAATAATTTTGTCAATCCAAATATGTCACTGCCTGTTAGTGCTTTTTAAATTTTTTAATTGCATTATACCTTTTATTTATTTATTTTTTTAAAGATTTTTATTTATTTCTTTATTTGACAGAGATAGAGACAGCCAGCGAGAGAGGGAACACAAGCAGGGGGAGTGGGAGAGGAAGAAGCAGGCTCGTAGTGGAAGAGCCTGATGCGGGGCTCGATCCCATAACATCAGGATCACACCCTGAGCCAAAGGCAGACACTTAAAGACTGAGCCACCCAGGCGCCCCTCATTATACCTTTTAAAGAGGGGAGATTGAAAAGGAAGAAGAAAGTAAATTAATATTTCTCAATATTTATTAAATGTATACTATGCTTTAAGCATTGTCCAAATATGTATAATATACAATATAAAATTATGTAATTATATAAAATATAATTTAATATTAAGAAGTATCATATAAGAAAAAATATTATTTTAGACACCCGAAATATCCGGGTATAGTGAGGAATGATAGATAAAAAGTTGGATGAGGTGTGCCTAGAAATTACATTTCTCTTGACTGAAAGCTTATATAGTTTTTGGCTTCTTTAGAGAGAAGAGACTTCTTAAGAGAAATTTTGCAAAAGAGATGTCTTAAAGTTCAACTTTTCAAGCCCTTCATTTATATTAATAATAAAAATAATTTTATAACATTTTATAATTTCAAGTAAGATCTCAAGTAGTTTGCTCATCTATTGCAATAAATCCGTATATTAGGTATTATTACCTCTGTTTTACTTATTTAAAATATTGGTCTTCTACCATCTGTCAGACTCAAAGAATGAAAGTAGAAGATTCCTTAGCAACAAGAAATTAGCTGGAATGAATATTGAGCAGGTTATAGAAAATACAATTTGTGAGTAAGGGTTAGACTGAGATTCTGCCTCAGTCTCTGTTCCAGCATCCCTAGATAATTTGTTTCCTCATGTATAGAATGTGAAGGTACAACTTAATTATCTCTTGTTACTCTTCAAGTTCTAAACTCTGCTATCTGATAAAGTTCATGAGATGTGTTAATGGTGTATAGAGAAAGAAACTTTGATCAAAGCTACTTGATAAAATAATAGATTATTTTTAAAAAATCAGTGTAATTGGATAGAGAATGCTGAACTAGTAAACTTTATGTGCCCAAATTTGTGACTTGGATTTCAACCAGGGTTTTACTAATTGATTTCATTTACTTTTTCCTTTTCACATGTGCATTCCATATTAACATAGATTTGATGTACATTTGCTGTGTATCCCACGTGAATAACTGTTCTTGTAGTTGACTTTCATAATGTAACTTTATTGGCATAGTTAAGGTTAATGGTACATTAATTTTACACAAGACATCAGTCAGTATTCCATTTTAATTTACCATGTTAATAAAGCCTAGTATTCTCAGTTGCTTATGCCACTTTGGTCTGTCATAAATTATCCTGAAGCAAATATCAATGTGAATGCAGAACCATGTATACTGCTGACTTCTAAAATTATTAATGCCAGTGCAAAGTAAAACAAAACACATGAGTCTATATTTGGTTGATAATTTCTTTATGGATCATTATCACTCTTTTTCCGTAAGCAAGTAGCGTAAGTGCTTTCTGAGTTTACTTGTCCTAAAGGGAACAGCAGTTATAGTTAAGAATAATTATAATGGCAACAGTGAAACTTTCTTTATAACATTCTAGATATGGTATCATTCCTAAAATATCATTCCTAAAAGAGCCAAAGCTCTTTTGGCCAACATTAGAATCTCAGGGGAGAGGTCTAAATGAAATGGTAGATGAGTCCATGTGGAGCCATGTTGGGTTGCTAAATTCTCAGAATGGAGAAATACCAGGTAATTTGGGTACTGTCAGAAGCTGACTGAGCAGGCTCCATTTATAGCTCTAAGGGGACACATTTTAATTCGCGGGCACATTAATTCTTAACTCCCTCATAAACACGTATTTGTTTGAAGCATTGTCCCAGTTGTGAAATGTGGCTTGGAACAATTCTAGATAGCGTAGCCATAAAAAGCTTCAACTCAGGAGTCATATAGATATGGGTTCAAAGTTCTCCTCCACCATTTATGTGCAGTGTACCCCCCTGAGAGTTATTTAAAACTCTTAGTTTCTTTAGCTTTAAATGGAAATAATAACAACATGTTTCACAGAACTGCCATGAGAGTTTAATAAAATAATCTTCCCAGTGTGACTGAGCCTCGGTAAACATCTAAAAAAATGTGGAGTTCTGCAATTGTTTAAATGCGAAGTAAGGTTTACAGAATTTTACTTTTTAGCATGCAGTTATAATTTTTAACAACCTGTGTTTGCAGTATCATTATTTTGTTACTTTTTATTCATATCAACATTAAATAGTCTCTTTTTTTACTTAGCCTTGTCACAGAAAGACACAGATTGTCTTTGTAGTATTGGTTCTATACAATGTAATATCTCAGTTTTCCATTTGTGAAACTACTGAAGTAATGCATTGACTTGGATAAGAAGGACGTTCCTGGTCACGTTAACTTGAGAATTACTTATGTCTTTTTCTAGTCTATCACTTGGCTATTTGTTTTGTAATAGAGAGAAGGGTCTTATGATACGTAGTGACATGATTTGACCTTGATTTTAACTTCACCAAGACAGTGAGCTGCTTTGAAATAGAGTAGTAGTTGTTTATGCAAAATCCATGTTCATGATTTGTAGTAGGGACCATGTATTTTGGGAATTCCACATAGATGGAAGAAAGAATATTACCAACACCTGTCCTGATTTGTTTTGTATGCTTCAAAAAATAACTTACATTCCCTAAGTAGCCTTGTTCATATTTGTAACAGCTCTCTCTACCAATGCACAAAGTCACATAAGATCATGTGAAAAAATGAACATTATATCACTTTATTTTATAATAAGTTATAGCCTTCAGGCAGTTTTTAAATGAGCAAAAATGATTCAAATTGTAAATTGAAAGCAGGGACTCAAATACTTGTATACCAGTATTCATAGCAGCACTACTCAAAATGGCCAAACAGTGGAAACCATCTACATGCCCATCAACAGATGAATAGATAAGCAAAATATAATGTATGCATAAAACGACATATTATTAAGCCTTAAAAATGAGTGAAATTCTGATGCATGCTGTAACATGGGTGGACCTTAAAAATAAGCTAGTGAAGTAAACCATACAAAAAAGAACAAATACTAATATAAAATTCTGCTTATAAGAGGTACTTAGAATAACCAAATTCATAGCAACAGAAAACAGAATAGAGGTTACCAGGGACTGGGGAGTTATTTTTTTAATGAGTGTAGCATTTGTGTTGGGAATGATGAAAAGTTCTGGAGATGGATGGTGGTGATGGTTGCACAAAATTGTGAATGTACTTAATACTGCTGAATTATACATTTAAAAATAGTTGAAATGGTAAATTTTACTTTAAATATATTTTACCACAATGAAAATATACTGTAAAATTTTTAAAGGGAACTGAAATTTAGAAATTTAAAATACTAAAAATCTAATTGTCTGCAATATGCTGCCTGCAATGTCTTTTAATGAGTAACTACCTGCATTTATGAAGTATTGTAAGGGGGTCAGAGCTTTAAAACGGAGAAAAATTGGAAGTCTCAGATTAGTGGGTTTCAGATTAATGGAAGACCGTAGGATTACCGAAGTTCACTCTCTTGAGCACCCTAGCTCATCTTTGGCTGCTGTCGTATGGGTCAGAAATTGCCATCTCAGCGGCACAGAGCCTCAGCTTATGATAAGCAAAGGTATTTTTCGTGCAAGAGCTGTCTTGACTCACAGGGACTGATCTGGAATGACTGTCAATAACAGCAAGCGCATACCCAAGGAATCAATCTCTTCCATTTTAATTTCATAGACTTGCACCACTGGAAAGATGAGGATTACAGGACGAAGTCTCCTGTAGGGAATGCTGGCCGAGGTAACAAAATCAAGCCCCATTAGGCTGTCTCTGGAGCACAAACTGTAAATGGCAAGGGGAGAGAAAGTCAGACAGGAAAGAAGTGAACGAAAGCTTGAATATGGGAGAATGTCTACATGCATGCCATGGCTTCAAGGAGATTCATGGAACCTGGTCAATGAAAGCTCAGATCATTCCCATAAAGTGCCATTTTGCATTCTGCTTCGAGTTCTACTAATTCTATGAATACAGACATTTAGATGTCTCTCTTTCTTCTATTTCTCAGAGCTCCTAGGTTGAAATGATTATTCTTTTTGCAGTCAGGATGTGCCTCAAAACAAATGAACACGTTTTGGAGCTAAACAAATAGTCCATCCATTAAATTAAGTTTCTTTGATTGATTTTCTTTCTTCCTTCCCTCCCTTGTTCCCTCTCTCCTCCCCTCCCCACTTCCTTTCTTACCTCCTTCCCTCTTTCCTTCCCTCTTTCCTTCCCTCTTTCTTTTCCTTTCTTTGCTCTTTTTCCCCTCTTTTCTTTCCTCTGGTACACTGTGATCAAAACAGCTATGGCATTACCATTCTGATTTGAAAAAACAAGCATGTGCATGCTCATGTATCTGGGCATTCTCTCATGTGGGCTACTTTAGTGCATTGACTCAAATTAAATTACTTTCAAGTGTGAATAATACAATATTAATATAACCAGCTTTGGGAGATAGTAAAGTTTTGTGTTGGGCTTATAATATTGCCTGAGTGTTTTCAGAAATCTAAATAGTACATTGGCAATCCAGAGAGTGCTAGCCTAGGAAAATGGAAAATGATTTTTTTAAAGTTTTTATTTAAATTCCAGCTAGTTAACATACAGTGTAGTATTAGTTTCAGGTGTACAACACCGTGATTCGATACTTCCATACAACACACGGTGTTAATCACAGCAAGTGTTCTACTTAATCCTCATCACCTGTTTAACCTATCCCCAACACTCTCCCCTCTGGTAATGATCAGTTTGTTCTCTATAGTTAAGAGTCTGTGTCTTTTGCTCTCTCTCTTTCTCTCTCTTTTTTTTTACCCCTTTTGCTCATTTGTTTTGTTCCTTAAATTCTACCTATGAATGAAATCACATGGTATTTGTCTTTCTCTGACTGACTTATTTTACTTAGCATAGTACTCTCTAGCTCCACCCATGTCCTTGCAAATGCCAAGATTTCATTCATTTTTGTGGCTGAGTAATATTCCTGTGTGTGTGTGTGTGTGTGTGTGTGTGTGTGTGTATCACCTCTTCTTTATCCATTCATCAGTCACTGGACACTCACTGAACACTTGGCTTGTTTCCATAATTTGGTTATTATAGATGATGCCGCTATGAACATCAAGGTGCATGTAACTCTTTGAATTATTATTTTTGTATTCATTTTTTAAAAAAAAAGATTTTATTTATTTATTTGTCAGAGAGGGAGAGAGGGAGAGAGCACTCAACCAAGGGAAGCAGCAGGCAGAGGGAGAAGCATATTCCCCACTGAGCAAGGAGCCTGATGTGGGACTTGGTCCCAGGACACTGGGATCATGACCTGAGCAAAGACAGACGCTTAACCGACTGAGCCACCCAGGTATCCCAGTATTTTTGTGTTCTTTGAGTAAGTACCTAGTAGTGCAATTGCTGGATCATAGGATAGCTCTATTTTTAACTTTTTGAGGAAACTCCATACTGTTTTCCAGAGTGACTGCACCAGTTTGCATTCCCTCCAATGCTGACAGAGGTTTCCCCTTTCTCCACATCCTCACCAACACCTGTTGGTTCTTGTATTGTTGATTTTATCCATCCTGACAGGTGTGAGATGATATCACACTGTAGTTTTGATTTGTATTTCCCTGATGATCAGTGATGTTAGGTATCTTTTCATGTTTCTGTTGGCCATCTGTATATCTTCTTGGAAAAAAATGCTTATTCTTGTCTTCTGCCTGATTTTAATTGGATTATTTCGTTTTTAGATATTGAGTTGTATCAGTTCTTTATATATTTTGGGTACTAACCCTTTATTGGGTATGTCATTGGCAAATATTTTCTCCAGTTCTGTAGGTTGCCTTTTAGTTTTGCTGATTGTTTCCTTCGTTGTGTAGAAGCTTTTTATTTTTATGTAGTCCCAATAGTCTATTTTTGCTCTTATTTCCCTTGCTTCAGGAGACATATCTACAAAGAAGTGTATATGGCCTATTTTGAAGAGATTACTGCCATGTTCTTCTCTAGGACTTCTGTAGTTTCAGGTCTCACATTCAGATCTTTAATCCAGTTTGAATTTATTTTTGTGTTTGGTGTTAAAAAAATAGTTTCTTTCTTTTGCATGTAACTGTTCAGTTACCCCACCACCATTTATTGAAGACAATGTCTTTTCGCATTGGATATTCTTTCTTGCTTTTTTGGGGATTAATTGACCATATAATTGTGGGTTCATTTCTAGGTTCTCTTTTCTGTTCCATTGGTGTATGTGTCTATTTTTGTGCTAGTACTACACTGTTTTGATCACTACAGTCTGTAATATAACCTGAAGTCCGTAATTGTGATGACTTTAGCTTTGCTTCCTCCCCCCCACCCCACCAAGCCTGCTTTGGCTATTCAGAATCTTTTGTGGTTCTGTACAAATTTTAAGTTTGTTCTGGCTCTGAAAAGTACTGGTGCTATTTTCAGAGAGATTGCATTAAATATGCATATTGCTTTGGGTAACATAGACATTTTAACAATATTTGTTCTTCTAGTCCATGAGAATGGGATATCTTTCCATTTATTTGTGTCATCTTCAGTTTCTTTCATCAGGGTTTTATACTTTTCAGAGTACAGGTCTTTCTCCTCTTTGCTTATTTGGTTTATTCCTAGGTATCTTACTGACTTGGTGGAATTATAAATGGGATTGATTCCTTAATTTCTCTTTCTGCTGCTTTATTATTGGTATATAGAAATGCAACAGATTTCTGTACGTTGATTTTGTATCCTGAGACTCTGCTGAATTCGTGTATCAGTTCTAGCAGGTTTTTTTTTGGTGGAGTTTTTGGGTTTCCTGTAGAGTATCATGTCAAATAATGAGAGTTTTACTTCTTCCTTGCCAGTTTGGATGGCTTTTATTTCTTTATGTTGTCTTATTCTGTTGCTAGGACACTATGTTGAATAGAAGTGGCAAAAGTGGACATCCCTATCTTGTTCCTGACCATAGAGGTAAAGCTCTGTATTTCCCCATTTAGGATGACGTTAACTGTGGGTTTTTCGTATATGGCCTTTAACACGTTGAGATATGTTTCCTGTAAACCTACCTTGTTGAGGGTATTTAACATAAATAGTACTTTCTCAGCTGCTTTTTCTGCATGTATTGAAAGATCATAGGGTTCTTATCCTTTCATTTATTAATGTGATATATCATATTGATTGATTTGTGAATATTGAACCACCCTTGCAACCCAGGAATAAATCCCACTTGATCATGGTGAATAATTTTTATAATGTATTGTTGGATTCAGTTTGCTTGTATTTTATTGAGAATTTTTTGCATCCATGTTCATCAGGGATATTAGCCTGTAGTTTGTGTGTGTGTGTGTGTGTGTGTGTGGAATCTTTGTCTGGTTTTGGTATCAGGGTAATGCTGGTCTCATAGAATGAATTTGAAAGTTTTCCATCCTTTTCTATTTTTTGGATTGTTTGAGAAGAATAGGTGGTGTTCTTTAAATGTCTGGTAGAATTATCCTGTGAAGCCATCTGGCCCCAGACTTGTTTGCTGGGAGTTTTTTGATTACTGACTCAATTTTTTGCTGGTTATTAGTACATTCAAGTTTTCTATTCCTGTTTCAATTTTGATAGTTTGTATGTTTCTAGGAACTTACCCATTCCTCCAGGTTATCCAATTTATTGGCATATAGTTTTTCATAATATTCTCTTATAATTGTTTGTATTTTGTGTATTGGTTGTTATTTCTCCTTTCTCAGTTGTGATTTTATTTATTTTGTTCCTTTCTCTTTTCTTTTTGATGAGCCTGGCTAGAGGTTTATCAGTTTTATTTATTCTTTTCAAAGAACTATCTCCTGGTTACATTCATCTGTTCTATTGTTTTTCTAGTTTTTATATCATTTATTTCTGCTCTAATCTCTTATTTCCCTTCTTCTGCTGGCTTTAGGTTTCTCTTTTTGTTCTTTTTTCTAGCCCTTTTAGCTGTAAGGTTAAGTTGTTTGCTATTTTTCCTGCTTCCTTAGGTGGGCCTGCATTGCTATATACATCCCTCTTTTTTTATTTTTTTAAGTTTTTATTTATTTATTTTAAGAGAGAGAGAGAAAGAGCATGAGCAGGGAAAGGGGTGGAGGGAGAGGGAGAAGCCGACTCCCCACTGAGCAGGGAGCCCAATGCTGGGCTTGATCCCAGGACCCCTGGTATCATGACCTGAGCTGAAGGCAGACACTTAACCGACTGAGCCACCCAGGTGCCCTATATACTTCTGTCTTATGACCACTTTTGCTGCATCCCAAAGATTTTGGACCATTGTGTTTTCACTAGTATTTGTTTCCACATATATTTTTATTTCCTTTTGATTTTCTGGTTGACCTATTCATTATTTAGTAGCATGTTGTTTAACCTCCCTGTATTTGTGGTCTTTACAATTTTTTTTTTCTTGTGGTTGACCTCTATTTTCATAGCATTGTGGTCAGAAATGGTGTATGGTGTGATTTCAAACTTTTTGTATTTGTTGAGGTCTGTTTTGTGAACTAATATGTGATCTATTCTGGAGAGTGTTCCATGTGCATTTGAAAAGAATGTGTATTCTTTTTTAAGATGAAATGTTCTGAATATATCTGTCAAGTCCATCTGGTCCAGTGTGACATTCAAAGCCATTGTTTCCTTATTGACTTTATGTTTAGATGATCATTGATGTGAGTGGGGTGTCAAAATTCTCTACTATTATTTTGTTATCCTTTAGTTTCATTATATTTGTTTTTAATTGTCTTATATATTTGTTTACTCCCATATTTGGTGCATAAATATTTATTATTCTTAGATCTTATCAAATTGGCCTCTTTATGATAATATAGTGCCCTTCTTTGTCTCTTTTTACAGTCTTTGTTTTAAAGTTTAGTTTGTCTGATATAAGTATTGCTACTCCAGCTTCCTGTTGATATCCATTGGTGTGATAAATGGTCCTCCACCTCCTCACTTTCAATCTGCAGGTGTCTAATGTGAGTCTTGTATATAGATGAATCTTGTTTTGTTATCCATTCTAATATCCTGTGTCTTGATTGGAGCATTTATCTTATTTACGTTCAGAGTAATTATTGTTAAATATGTATTTATTGCCATTTCATTACTTGTTTTTCATTGTTTTTGGAGATTTTCTCTGATTCTTCCTTGTCTTTGTCACTTTTGGTCTTTCCTTTGCACTCAAAGAGCACCCTTTAAAATTCTTGCAGAGCTGGTTTGGTGGTCATGAACTCCTTTAGTTTTTTTTGTTTTTTTTTTTTTGTCTGGGAAACTCTTTATCGCTCCTTCTATTCTAAATGATAGTCTTGTTGGATAGAGTATTCTTGGCTGCAGATTTTTCCCAATCAGCACATTGAATATATCATGCCACATCATTCTGGCTTGCCAAGTTTCTGTTGTAAAATCTCCAGCTAGCCTTATGGGTGTTTCCTTGTAAGTTACAGACTTTCTTTTTTGTCTTGCTGCTTTTAAGATTTTTTCTTTATCAAGATATTTTGCAAATTTAGTTACCATATGTCTTGACGTTAGCCTGCTCTTGTTGATTTTGAAGGAAATTTTTTGTGCCTCCTGGATCTAGATGTCTATTTCCTTCCCCAGAAGGAAATTCTTCATTTCTTCAAATAAATTTTCTGGCCTCTTTTCTCTCTCGTCTTCTGGGATTCCTGCAATACAAATGTTATTATGTTTGATGGAATCACTGAGTTCCCTAAGTCTGATTTTCTGGCCCCTTTTCTCTCTCGTCTTCTGGGATTCCTGTAATACAAATGTTATTATGCTTGATGGAATCACGGAGTTCCCTAAGTCTGTTCTTGTGTTGCATAATTCTTATCTCTTTTGTTCAGCTTCATTATTTTCCATTATTTTGTCTTCTAGGTCACTAATTCATTCCTCCGCATCTTTCAGCCTGCTGTTCATTGCATCAAGCTGTTTCCAATGTTAGTTATTGAATTCTTCATCTCCGGTTGATTCTATTTTAACTCTTTTAGCTCTGTGGTAAGATTCTCATTGATGTCTTTTATTCTTTACTCAAGCCCAGTGAATATCCTTAGGTTTGTTGCATTATATTCTCCATTAGGCATGCTACTTTTATCTGTTTTGCTTAGATCACTGGCTGTGGCCTTGTCTTGTTCTTTCATTTGGGATAAATTCCTATGTCTTGGCATGTTGTCTAAGTCTCTGTTATCTTCTGCGTGTTAGAAAAACCAGTTATGTCTCCTGCTCATGAAAGTAATGGCCTTATGAAGAAGAGGTCATATAGTGCCTGTGGCTTGGTGCTTCAGGGAGTGTCCCTGTTACGTGCTGCGTGCCCTCTGCTGTTGTGTTTTGGTTGTTCTTTCCTTTAGGAGACTCTCCTTGCCTGCTGTGGGCAATGTTCGGACCTGGCTAATTTTAAATAGATGTGCTCTGGTCTGCTTGTGAAATGAGACCTAATAGCAGCTCTGCCAGAACTGAGGCCCTGCATAACTCTCTGGTTGAAGATGTGGTATGGTAGAGGTTTGTGCTGGTCTTTGGGGAAGGAGCCCTCTGCACTGGGACTGAAGCATACTTGACTGAGAAGGGCAGTCCTGCCAGAGTGCAGGGTTGTTGGACTTGGTGTGACAAGTTAGGCAGCCAGTGTTGGCACTGTGCTGCTTCCTGTAGGTGGCTTTGTGTTTATGCTGATGGGCAGGGGGCGATAATGGTGGTTAAATAATTTCTAATCCAAGATTATTTTCTTGAGATGGACTTTTCAACCTCAGCACTATGGACATTTTGGAGTGGATAATCCTTTGTTATGGAACCTGTTCAATGTAGGATGTTTAGCCATATCCCTGGGCTCTAGATACCAGTAACACACGCTCTGTGAGTAAAATAATGTCTCCAGATGCAGTGAAGTATCCTCTGGTATGGGAGGGGCATAACCACTCCCAGTTGAGAAGTGCTGTCTAGAGTGTGGTATGAAATTCCAGGGTCATGTCTTTGGTCTGGCTCAGACAGCTTAGGTTTTTCAGAGCAGAATGTAGGGTGAGAGCAGAGGAATGATGGAGAAAATAGTTAGACAGTGTGTCTATAGTATTTTTCCCATGACATTGCTTCCTTTTTTTTTTTTTTTAAGATTTTATTCTTTTTAAATAGCCTCTATGCCCAACATGAGGCTCAAACTCACAACCCTGATAGCAAGATTCGCATGACCCACTGACTGAGCCAACCAGGCTCCCAAGCATTGCTTCTTTTAAGGAAAAGAGAAATTCCTATTTTATACAGATCAACCTGTTTGTGTTCTGTGAGGTATGAACTTAATGAAAACTATACTGCTTTCTTATTAGTCAAAAGCCTAAGAAGGTAACTTAAGGTATGGCTTTCTTTATGTGGGGGCAGGAATGTGCTTTTTTCTGGATACTATCAAGATTCTTTTTTGTCACTTTTAACTGTATTTGACAAATCTAGGGATTCACCTTAGGCGGAATTGTGTCCAGAGGTTTAAACTGTGTTTTTATTGGGCTGCTGCTCTTTCACCTCTACTTTTCTTGATCTTTTGCTAGGACAGAGATAGGTGGCTCCTGAGAACCTTGAGCATACCCCCAAAAGTAAAGGACCCACCTTTCCTGAGTCCATAGATTAAACTTAGGAAATACATGTTTGGGTCTCTTTGCAGCTAGGTGTTCTCTTGATCCAGGCACTTTTACAGCGGGATTGACCAGCCTAGATCAATTAATCCCTATCTACTCTTCCTTCCTCCACCAATTCTGCAAGTCTGAAAACAGAATCACAAGGAATGATTCCCTTGCAAATCAGAGATCCTTTGAAAAGAAAATTGTGCTGAAAGTTCTTTATGAAAATCTTTTCCCAAGTTGTGCTCACATATATTTTCTAACTCTTTTAACTTTTAACTCTTTCTACTTCCAAAGATTCCTCGTAGTATAGTTCTTAGAGTCTGGTCCAGGGAGCCCTGTGGGAATGACCACAATTTTCAGGTGGTCATTCATTTCGAAGCTTTTTTTCAGAATACTAAGATTTGTCTTTGTCTCAGTTTCTCACAAGTGTTCAGTGGGCTTTTCCGGAGGCTACATGATATGTGATATCATTTAAGACTAAATGTAGAGACAAAGAGAGAAATCAAATTATCTTCTATTGAGCCAAAGCTTTTTTTGTTTTTTTACATTTTATTTATTTATTTGAGAGAGAGAGAGAGAGAAATAGTGAGAAGCAGACTGAGCAGGGAGCCCAGCGCAGGGAGCTGGATCCCAGGACTCTGGGATCATGACCTGAGCTGAAGGCAGCCGCTTAACTGACTGAGCCACCCAGGCGCCCCCCTGAGCCAAACCTTTAAATGATTTGCAAATGTGTAAAACATGCACTCTGATCTCTATTATTTTGTTTCAGATAATTCAGGTTTTTTTCCATAAGATGTGCTATTTATATAAATATGTATTGGATTTATTATCATTGTTAAATGAGTAAGTATCTTTAGGAGTTTCATTTTTAAATTTTAAAATAGTAAATATCAGTAGACAGACCCCATGTAAATAAAAGCACTTTTTGATTCTCAAAAATTTAAGGGCTCAGTTAAATACCTGGAGCGTTCACGAAATATTTTCTACTCTGGCTTTTGGAAGTCTAACATTTCCAGCCCTGGGACAGCCATGGAATCTGTTTCTCTCAATTCCATCAGTGGCTGTTCTCTTCCAGGCCTTGTGGAAACTCTCCCTGTGCCTTGCAATTTTAGTGTTCAGCCAGTGACACAAGTGCACCTCCATATAGAGGTCTACAGATCCTTCTTTGGGCCGTACCCTCCTTTTCATTATTCACCCTGTAAATTACAAACTGCAAATAGGCCCGAACTCTAATCTTTATTTTACTCAGTGAGACCATGGCTCTCAGTTTGGGCTTCACTTCCATTTCCTGTGGTTTGGAAAGTACCCACAGAAATGAAGTTGGGATAAACTAGGAACTCACCTCAGTGTTTCCTTTCTCTAAATGATTACCGCTTTGTGCTGTCTGTTGCCCAATTCCTGAAATCAGTTTCTTCGTGTTTTTTTTTTTTTCAGTTTTATAGTAGTTTACAAGGTTAAAATAAGTGTAATACCCATTACTCTGAAAAGGCGAAAATTGGAAGTCTTCAATTTTTTCTATATTTAGGTGTTTCTTTACAAAAAGGGACTTACTAGTGGTGAGATGCATGCTGGGACATAGCCAAGTATATCCATTTAAGGTTGGGGGAGAGGTGAGAACTTATATATTTTATATCACTTTAAATAATTGCTTATATTTAATTATGTGTATAATTTAATAACATAACAATACATATGTATACATTAGAACTAAAAATGCATAGTTAGAAGTGTTATTTTTTTTCCTAACAGAGGTGTACTATCAAGAAATGTAGAACTTTTCCTATAGTGTTTGAGCTAATTTTTTTTTTTTGAAAATTATAACGGTTCAGGGTGAAAAGAAATACTTAATTTAGGTAATTAAGCAGATCATTAAGGCAATATACTTTTGCATATACCCACTATGAAGAGAAATTGAGCAGTGATTTCTATAACCTTAGTCTGACAACTCATTCATCAGGTGACTTGTTCCCTTATGAGGAAAGAATGAGGCAGTGGGGTTTCAGTTGAAGGAAGAATAGAAGTGGCTGCCACGGCTTTTCAATTAGTACTAAGTGTTTGGCCCTGGGCAATAAAGGTATCCTGACCTCCATTTTACAAATGCAGAGTTTGAAGCTAAGAGAGAATACTTTGCCTCTGGTCATAAAGGATAAATGAGGTAGTTAGGTTTGAACTAACTTTTCTCTAACTCTATAGCCTATTTCTTACCAGTTCACCAGGCTTTCTTGAATCTGGACTATACATAGAACAGTTTTCTACCTAACAAGATGTAGGACACCAATGTGACTTTTCAAAGTGTTTCAAATGTCACAGCGCCTACCCTGGAGTTCAGTTAAACCATAACTGATTTATAGTGAACTAGGGAAATTTCAAGTTGGTATGGATTATACGATCCTCAGTATAAGTGTGTGTGTGTGTATGTGTGTGTAGCACTAAATTTCTTTCAAGAAAGCTAAAGAAATTTCCCTCTGAGTAGGAAATGTTTACATTCTTCACATACTTGCGCATGGATTTCCAAATTGATGGCTATTTACTTCAAAAGTAGACAGGAAATCAATCCTGGAAATTATCGTGTGTGTAGCTCAATTCAGTAAGTTGTAAAATATTATTTCTTTCATCTCCTTTATGCTGTTTAGTTGCTATTTCATTCTTCATGGTAATAGAAAAATATTCAATGATATCGGAAACACATACTGACCTTTCAGATTTGTTCTGGGGTTCAACAGCCATTTGTTCGGGCTTTTTCGTCCACTGGTCTCTTCCTCTTTGGGGAAGAAACTCAAGTCATTGAGTTGTGTTTGTGTTTCCCTTCAAATATATGTCACTGTGTAATGAGATGAGTGCTTCTCTCTTTAGAGAAAACCATGCTGTAGATCTCTCTCTGGACCATGAGTAGCAATGGATCTGGGAAAGGATGCATGTTCTCAAATACAGTGGTGGGAACTAGTAATCCTTCTCCAGAGAACCAGAATAAATACATGTTTCTAGTGAAAAGTAAGAACCATGCTTGAACACCCCCCCCCCCATTTCTTGGCTCTTAGACCTAATTGCACATACAGAATTTCCCTTTTTATGTATTGGTTTTCCCCCAATTCTGGACATCATATATACTATGATCATATTTCTTAACATTGGTACATATTTTCTATTTAACATTTCTGTAAATCTAATGAATTTTTTAAGTAATAGTGCATATGAAGAACATTTATATCAATAATAAAAAATAGAAGAAATGTGCTGTAAGTGGGAAATAAACACAAAAATAAATATATACTTATACAAACATAAGTACACATAGATTTAAAATGTTCAGATAATAAAAATAATAATGTGTACCACCAGAAGTCCTACAACCACTTTTCTGAAAACTGTGACCCCCGATCCCTATTTTTTGGATTGAAATTGCACTTCAGAGCCCTCCCCACAGTTTCCATTATAGGTTTCCCTTGCTTTCTGAAGGTAGAGCGTTTCTACGAAACCTTTCATAGCCCTAATGACATAAAGCAAAAAAACAATTACCATTAGTTTATATAGAAATTCTTTTGAATATTCTCAGACCCTAAAAATAACCTCTCTCAGACTTTTCTGATAGCTTAGGCTTTTTAAGATGCCCAAAATAGAGATGCCTGGGTGGCTCAGTTGATTGAGTGTCTGCCTTCTGCTCAGGTCATGATCCCAGTGTTCTAGGATGGAGTCCCACATTGGGCTGGCTCCTTGCTCAGCTAGGAGCCTGCTTCTCCCTCTGCCTGCTGCTCCCCCTGCTTGCACTCTCTCTCTCTCTCTCTCTCTCTCTCTCTGACAAATAAATAAGATCTTAAAAGAAAAAATCAAGGTAAAGCATAAAGTCTCTTAGACACAGTTCTGTGTCAAAAGTGCCATGGCTTGATGCTTAGTGTAATTCCTGGGAAGGAGCTTGGCGGTGTGCTCAGTGTATGCACTGCCTCTATAACTACTTAATGCAAAATAAACACAACACTGTGCTTTTCACTGTTGTTTTGTTTTTGTTTTTGGTTTTTGTTTTAATAAAAGTGAAAATCCTCTTCAAATTCAGGTGCTCTGCTAACGTAGGTCTTTCCTAATAGTAACTAGCATAACATGAACTTTCAAGAAACAAAGGATGCCTGTGTGTACAAGTCATTTATGGCCATGAACCGATTTTCTGCCTTTGAGGAACCAGATTGTGAGTCCCTTAGGCCTCCAGACAATGTTTCCTTTACCCTGCACTCCATTATGTCCTTTACTGCATACAGGTATGTGCTGCATATTTAATTCCTGCTCAGCAAATTGAAAACTTACACAACAGTCTCTAGGAATGAAGTCCAGTGTGGTTTATGAGAAGAGGACAGTGCAGAACGACGGGCTCAAGAAAAGGAACCGATGATATCTGGCAAAGGTTATTTAAATATATAGAACTAGAGGTGTTTCTTTTTATTAAAAAACAACCATTTAATAGCCTTTACTGTGCGCTGAGCCCTTGGTCAGCATTAACGTATATAATTCTCACAACAGCCTAAGGAAGAAAATAGGATTAGTACCTTCATTTAGATGAAGAAAGTAAGGCACAGAGGCAAGTGAGTAATTTGCTGAAGATTGCTGAGGTAGGATATAGAGATTTGAGTTTTGAAAGCCAGATTCTGTACTCTCAGTCACTACTCTATGTTGTATTTCTTCTTAGAGTATGTGAAATTACCCACGTGAAAATATTTGGATTCTGTCATTCTGTAGTTACTTGTTGTGATTTTTGTCCATTTCATTTGTCTTCCATTTGCTGGGCAGAAATGTAGGTATTTCCTTTCCCTAAATTGGTGAAACTCAGATAAAGAGCATGCACTTATAGGAAGTATCAAATTCTAAGTGTCCGATATATTTTTATATCATGTCACATAATGTGACATATTAGGCTGTTGTGGAATGTCAAGCGTTGACATAATGTATGTCTTGGAAATGCAGAGTGACAGGTTGTCATTATAACTGTTCCAAGTTTCTGTGATAATGGTGAACCCTGGAAAATTTCATTTTCTGGTTTTGCACATTGCCAACATGGAAAGACAGAAATGAATTTAGCCAAACCTGATAATTTTCCTTAATGGAAATTTAAGGGGCTAAGAAGCCTACATTTGCATATGGGCTTCAATAATTTGAAATGAATTATTTTCTGTCTCTATCCCTAGGATGTAGAGGCAGATGAAGTAGTTTTTCACAGTCCTGAATTGTACATATGAACACCTACTGATGTAGATTATTCAATTTATGAGTTAAGTGCAAAGAGTGCTTATATTTAGAACATGGTCCTGTGCATTATGGGAGATTTAGCAAGCATCCCTGTCATCTGTTCACTAGATGCCAGTAGCAAACCACCCTCACCTCCCACCCCCTCATTTGTACAACCAAAAATGTTTCCAGACTTTGCCAAAAAATTGCCTCTGGTTGACAGTCACTGATTTTGAAAATGGAATTTCTGGTTGTTCATTTTTGTAAACTCCTAAAATTCTTACCTTTGCACATATTTTAAGACTTCAGATTTCTTTTTTTTTTTTTTTAGAATAATGTCTTATGGGCCACAATGCCAAATTTATATTTCCAAGCATATTACAACAAAATAGCTGTTAAGTATTTTCTACTAGCATTATCTCTTACAAATAAAATTAAGTAGTATCATTGGCAGAACCTTTGAGAAATGATGCATTCTTACCTCATTTTAAGGTTTATGAAAATAATTTCTCCAAATAGTAGTAATATAGAGACAAATATAGAATATTTTATAATTACAGGGTGCTTTTAAACTGAATATTTAATTTTCCCAGTAATTCTGAGGAAGGTTTTAATTTACCCATTTTATTGATTAATAAATGGAGACTTAAGGAGTAGCTTTGTCTATTTCTTGTGAGTTAGAGAGATAAGAAAATACCACCATTCTGAGTAATTTTAGGTGAGTAGAGTTTTCGTGCTAATTAAACTTTTTTTTTTTTAAGAGAGGGAGAGGTGGGGCTAAGGGCAGAGGGAGAGACAGAATCTTAAGCAGGCTTCATGCTCAGCGTGGAGCGAAATATGGGGCTCAATCTCACAACCCTGAGATCAAGACCTGAGTTGAAATCAAGAGTCAAACGCTTACCAAACTGAGCCACCCAGGCGCCCCTTGCTGATTAAACTCTTAAGCTCTCTTCTTGTGTATAAGCTTTTTTCATATCCTGAGAGTGGTGCGAAAGATTCATGCCCCTTTCTTTTTTTTTTTTTTTCCCCTTTCTTTCTTCTGCTCTTCTATTTCTAAATCCATATACCACCACTTTCTATTTTGATGTCACTGGTTGTTTGTTTTGGGACCTCATGTTGCCGGGACCATCTGTCTATAGCCCCTCAAGTGAGCTGCCCTAATTATGTTACAACAGGACAACTTGTGAAGCTCAGAATCTCATGTTTCTAACCTTACAACTGGTAAGCAGCATAAGCCATTCCCATTGCTATTCTCAGTCCTCTCTCTGTCTTAAATGGATGCACAGATCTCTAGGCTCTTAAGCATCTTACAGTCCTGTTTACTTTGTAGTCAAGACCCCAGAAATTAGTCATCCAGAATATGGCTCTTCAAGCCAGACTTCTCAAGGTGATAATGCCTGTGTAACCTTGATATGAAACCTCCTACACTGTGTAATACTGTCATCTCAGGGAGAGCCACTATTCATTAGCTTAAATTGTCAGCTTTATGTTTCAGTAAAATAAATACACATTTTCCCTACAGTAATGACTTTTTTTCTCACTTTGTGAAAGCTGCAGGGACCCTTGTTATCGAGAGATAATCATATTCTAGCAGTGCCACTTATTATGCCCAGTGAAAGTCCCAAGGATATGATTATCTCTTAATAACTCTAAAGCCTGTTATGTATCATGTTGTATTGTTGTTTACTTTGAGTGCGTGGGGGGAACCCATTAGTGATCTCTGTGGTTGATATTATTCGTTGGGATAATGATAAAAGAATCAAATGACCATTTGTTTGCTTGTAGCTAGACAGCACAATAAGAAATGCATCCCACTTCCCACTGAAAAATGTATTTAAATGTAATCTGTAGCTTAGTATTAGTTTAATAACCTGGATGTTAATACTAAATTAACATCAAGCGAAGCTAAAGGAAAGTTAGGAAATAAACATGGATAATTTAATGACTATGTGACCTTTACCTCCTACAGAAAATTCCAGTTGGGTTTTAACTATGTGTGAAAGAAGTAAACACCCCTGAAAAAGAAGTATTTGCTAATTCAGTGATGGAAAATGCCATCGATAATTTAAGTAAACTAGGATGGATACAAGGAAATCCCCTTAAATATAATGGTCTTCTAGAATACGTACAGTTAATGAATTTATTCCCTCTTACCTCATGCCTTCCTTTCATGTTCAAAGAATGCAATAACTTTGGTTTCATTTATTGAATACCTTTTAGGGACCAGATAACTGTCATGCATTCTCTCATTTATTTTATCTTTACTAGAACCTTGCAAGGTAGTTAATACTGTTCCTATTTTTTAGGTCAGGCAACTGAGACTGTAAGGGGTTAAATAACTTGCTTGAATTCAAGTAGAAGGTAGATGGCAAAGCCTAGCTTCAGATCTGATTTCACAGTCCATTTGTTATCGACTGATTATTTAAAGGCCTGATATGAAGGATGACTACAATTATAGGACACTTATGGCCAACAGTGGTCTTGTATATGTGTATTATTAGGTAGACACCTGTCTGACCCTAATGAAAGGGAAAAAGTTGGCTAATGTGATGAGACCACTATCTTCTTCCTCCTAATCTTGCTTCCAATGTCTGTGAGAACTGAAAGAATTAGGAATGCCTCATCTGGTTTTTTGAACATTTTAATTAGGACAATTTTCATACTTTTAACTGTCACTTGGGAAGGATTGTTTTGTTCTGAATAAATATTCGACACCCTTTTTACTTCTGAGGTATTTGGGAAGGGTCTAGATCGGGACTTTTCGTTCTCCAGAGTAAAAAAGTCATCCTTTTTGACCCAAGCCTTGCCAGCTGCTACCTCTTTCTAGTTGCATTTAGCCAGGAAGCTCTGTAGTCATCAGTGGATTTCTGGTTTCTTTGTATTGTAATAAGGCCAATGCATTTCTGTTGATACCAGCTGATATATGTTCAAAACTCCTGGACCCAATCATTCTGAACAGAGGGAGATTCATCCATTTATTCATGCATTAATTTTCTGTCTATTCCCACATGTGACTTTTTGGAGAAAAGCCACAACGAAACTTTAACCATAACTTAAAGGTGTTGCAATAGCAGGTAAATGGTATGGATTTAACATTGGAAAATTTAATAAATTTTCAGTAATTTAAAAAAAATAATTAAATATATTGTGCCTATTACAAACTGGGCACTGTTCTTAGCATGGATTATCTCATTCTGCCCTCACAAAAACAATGTAAGGTAGATATGTAGTTATTAGTTTCTTTTTATGCATAAGGAAGCAGAACTTAAAGAAAGTGAATGAAATGAAAATCTTTCCTCATGTTCTTGTTCAGAGGAGGCGTATTCCATGGCCTCTAATGCATGCATAGTTTCTTTCCCTGTATAAAGCAGGGCAAAAGTAGCCAAGAATAATGCACATATCTTTACCCCTTTGCAAGGAATGGTATTGCGTATCTATCTACCTTATTCATCTCTTAAGTGTGCTATATATATTTGAGATGGAGACTCAATCCCTTTCCCCCTAATAAGAATATGGCTGTTTAACATTTTTTTCCAATGAAGAATAAGTAATTCCTAATTATAAAAGCAAGAACTTCTCAATACCTATCTAAGCATCATTAGAAGTTTCCTTTTAAGAGCAGTCAAGAAAACATATGGTAGAAATGGAATAATTTTTTTAAAAGATTTTATTTATTTGACAGAGAGAGGGAGAGAGCACAAGCAGGGGGAATGGCAGGCAGAGGCAGAGGGAGAAACAGGCTTCCCACTGAGCAAGGAACCTGATGTGGGATTTCCCATGACCTGAGCCGATGGCAGACCCTTAACTGATTGAGCCACCCAGGCATCCCCGAAATGGAATTAATTTTTAAGTTGCATGTCCTTTACTTAGTTTTAAATTTGGATCTGTTCATCCATTCAACACATAATTAAGGAATACTTGTTTTAGACTAAGTTGTACTAAGCTCTGCAACTTTAAATTGAAGAATAAGACAACAGACGTATTTTCCTACAATAAAAGATGTTTCGTGTGTGGGGTGGGTGGTAAACATAGTGTGATTATTGTCATACTAGAAACATGTTGAATGTAAAAGGACAATGAGATTCATTACAATCCTGAAATGCTGTGGTTTTCTAAAGAAGATTATTTCAAAAATAATACTCCATGATTTTTTAAAAAATTGAAATACAGTTTATGTATAATATATTAGTTTCAGGTGTATAGCATAATGATTTCACAGTTGTGTACATTACAGAATGACCACCATAAATGTATTTACTACCTGTCATCACAAAAAGTTATTTCAATATTATAGACTATATTCCCTAAGGTGTATTTTTCATCCCCATGATTTATTTATTTTATAGCTTGAAGTTTATACCTCTTAGTTCCCTCAACCTATTTCACCTAATCCCCTACTGGCCCCCCTTTGGCAAAGAGCAAAACCCCAATATTACTTTACACCAGTCAGAATGACTATTATCAAAAAATCCAAGAAATAACAAATGTTAAAAAAAAAAAAAAAAAACACAGGGGCACCTGGGTGGCACAGTCGTTAAGCGTCTGCCTTCGGCTCAGGGCATGATCCCGGCATTCTGGGATCGAGCCCCACATCAGGCTTCTCCGCTAGGAGCCTGCTTCTGCCTCTCCTACTCCCCCTGCTTGTGTTCCCTCTCTCTCAGGCTGTCCCTCTCTGTCAAATAAATAAATAAAATCTTAAAAAAAAAAAACACACACAAACAAATTTTGGTGAGTGTGTGGAGAACAGGAAACCTTTGTGCCCTTTTAGTGGGAATGTCATTTGGTGCAGCCACTATGGGAAGGAGTATGGAGTTTCCTCAAAAAAATTAAAATAAAAATAAAAAGAGAAGTACCATATGATCCAGTATTTCCACTTCCTAATATTTCCCTGAGGAAAATGAAAACACTGATTTGAAAAGGCTTATGTACCCCTATGTTTATTGCAGCATTATTTACAATAGCCAAGATACTGAAGCATCTAAATGCCCATCAACAGATGATTGAATAAGATGTGTATATATACACACACTGGAATATTACTCAGCCATGAAGAATGAAATCTAGCCATTTGTGGCAACATGGATAGACCTGAAAGGTATTACACTAAGTGAAATATGTCAGACAGAAGAAAGACAAATACCATATGATTTCATTTATATGTGGAATCTAAAAACAACAACAAAAAGAGAAACAGACTGAAATATAGAGACACGTCTATTACATTTTTACATTTATTTTGATGATATTTGTTTCGGTGGTGGTGGCGGTGTAGAGTAGTAGCTTGATTTGTCAGCAAATACCATGAAGTTAGGGATATTTTTCTGTTTATTTTCCCAGTAACTTTTTTGGAATAAATGAATAAATGTAAATATAAAATCTGTTGGTCTATAATAGTAAAGACACAGCTGAGTATGAATTATATTTTTAAGCCAAGAAAATGTGTATATGTAGATTTTCTTGCAAATAGGGTTGTGGGATGATTTTTGTTGTTTCTTTATATTACTCATCTATATGTCTCCCTCAGTTTCTTTAGGCATGTAGCTGGGACTTCATATTACCGACAGAAAGCTTGCCTTCAGTGGGCTCATTTCTTTTTTTTTTTTTTAAGATTTTATTTATTTATTCGACAGAGAGACAGCCAGCGAGAGAGGGAACACAAGTAGGGGGAGTGGGAGAGGAAGAAGCAGGCTCATAGCGGAGGAGCCTGATGTGGGGCTCGATCCCATAACGCCAGGATCACGCCCTGAGCCGAAGGCAGACGCTTAACCGCTGTGCCACCCAGGCGCCCCAGTGGGCTCATTTCTTAACCAAAAACCGTTTAGTTGCAAGTTACAGAAATGTAGACTAGTTCACATAAAGAGAAGGGCTGTTGAAACCATATGCCAGACAAAGTGATTGTGATCTAAGAACAGAAAACTAGGTAACCTGACCTCAAAGGGACTTGGAAAGGCAGAAGATGTGGCTACTTGTTACCCCTTTTATTTTTAATACCTCATTTCTCACGGGGATCAGGATTAAGGATGTATGTTATCCCAACCCTAGTTTTACTGGAACGTCTGTTTCATTCTCTGATTCTCTCAACAGACTAGTTTCCTTTGCAATAATTCTACCTTTACTTGCCTTGAACTCTCAGTGGTGCAGTTTAGAATCTCTGAGAGAGAATCCTATTAGGCTTAATGTGGGTCAAGCATCCCTCCTTGTTTAATCACTGTAGCCAATTAGATTTAATTATACAGTACATAGGGCGATCCTTTCCAGGAGCTATGGATGGGACAAGTTTTTTAAGATGCAAATGTTGATTCAGAGACCTTCTTGGAATCAGTCCCAGATATTCCTCCTTACTTTCTAACCCTTCCAACTTGCCTTCCATTCTTTTGTGCTTTGTTCTTTACTCTGTGACAGCTAAACAAATCTAATAAATGTATTCATGATGTTAGCCCATCTAACAGGTAGTTTCTTTTGGCCAGTGTTCCCTCTGGGAGCAATTCCAAAAATTGATGAATTCCAAAGGGATGAATTTAATGCTAAAATATCTTATTTATAAAAATTAAAAAAAAACATTATTTGAGAGGTAGGGAGAGAGAGTGCAGGCACAAGAGAGCAGGAGCAGGGGGGAGGGGCAGAGGGAGAGGGAGAAGCCAACTCCCTGTTGAGCAGGGAGCTTGACAATGCAGGGGCTCCATCTCAGGACCCCAGGTTCCTGACCTGAGCCTAAGGCAGATGCTTAACCAACTGAACCACCCAGGCGCCCTAATGCTAAATATTTTAGAAAGTGGGAAAATGTTTGGTAGTAAGTATTGCTTTTAGGTGTTGACTTTGCTTTTTGGATGTATAATCCTTTTTCATGAAACCACTTATGATACATGAGAATCTTTAGCACTGCTACTATAATATTACTACTGATGTGCCATATGCCAGGTAGAAGACTGAATACCTAAATTGCATTATGTTATTTAGTTTTCATTTGTTCTTTGAGGCTCAATAATGCTGTTGTCCCCACTTTACAGGTGATATTGAGGCTACTTAATGAATTGCTCAAGATCACATGGCTAAGAAATAACTGAATCATTATCCCATCTCAGGCAGCTGTCCCAGAACTTGTGCTTTTCAAAAAGAGGAACATGATTATTTTCTAGTGGATAAAATTAGAACCTAAGTTTACATTTCAAATCTTTATCCTTCATTGTACAAATATAATATTTACTTGCATTCTGTGAAGAATATATTTATGTATGTATGTACATATGTGTGTGTATCAAGTTTTAGTAATACTTGAAAGAATGAACCCTTGATCAAAGTTGTGGTTTTTGTTTTTTCTGGTGTATTATCATTTTTTAGCTGTTGTTACTGGTGTGTAAGCTGGAGTTGCCAGTGATGCCAATAACTATGAATAGAACTTTACATTCTAATCAGTGGCTATTCTTAATGTAACAAAAAGTCAGACTTTGAAGTACACACTGAACTTTTGTAGCCAACTCACATACATAGAGATGGTGACTGACCATAGTAACAAAACAAATGGTGATTTATTGATAATTCATTATTAACTCGAATATAAGATTTTTGTCTATTTCATAAGAAATGTTTCCTTTCATTTGTCATAATCATTTGTGGCACTTTATTTATTTTGGGGGAATATGTAAGAAAGGACATTAAAAAAAGATAAATTTATATTTCTGGATATATTAACAATATAAAGAAGACATATTTGGTCCTTGCCTTCTGGACATTATTGATATTAACTTGAAAGTAAAGGTAGTTAGGTACTTAATATATGATGAATTATTATGATACCCAGCAGGGGCTACCATAATCTTAATAAGTGATAATGTATTTGAGGCTAATCAGGAAAATATAATATTTCTATCCTAATCAATTATACTATATTTAAATGTAAATTAGACTAGATTTGTGTAATGATATTTTTGGGTGACCAATCTATATTGATCTACATAAAATGATATTTTTAATTATAAAACAATTATAAGATAGTTATTTTGCTCAGAAGTAAAGTTACCTATAATAGAAACTTTTAGAAGATACATACGTATGCATAAACATGAAGGTATGAATATATAAATTTATTCTCAATAATATTATATCTGTATTTTCCTTAGAGGGAAACAATATTGCTTCAGGGGAAATTACTCTCAGGCACAGAATTATTTTGCAATTTAAGTTTAACTTGGTGGCTTTAAGAGAAGATATACTACTATATTTATGTAAAGACTGTTTTGTTTTTGTTATTGTTACTCTCATTTTACGTATTCCTATGTCTAGCAAAAACCACCAGATATTTTCTAGTTCATTGTTCACCTTTTCATTATTTTATTAGCTTTTGTAATATACCTTTTTTAGAAATTGTCTTTTTTATTGAATCTGAATACCGCAAAATATCACAGGCTCCTAGAGTCATTATACTAACAAAGAAAGGCTAGAGTTGAATTGACTTGTCAAAAGTCACACTACTAGTGGCAGACAGAGAAAGGAACCTGGCATCCTGGCTCCTAATCTGGGCAATTCTATCAACCTGGAAATTCATACTGACCGTATTTAATTTTCATTTCCTCCTAATTTAATTTTAGAATGGCAATAGTTAAGTATCAGCTACACATAAGCTTATTTATATTTGAAAAGTGTATTTATTTGTATATTTTTTTAATTTTTATTCTAGGGATCTTTGATATACAATACCTCCACAGTATGTGGTCCTAAGAACTGCTCTAAAAGGTAAGCTTCCCACAAGGGAGGATTGTCTTTATTTCACTTTACCTTTGGCTAGCATCTTTAGTTTTTATGGAAACACAGATCTGTTCCTTACAGTGTGATACCTTGAGATCAGTTTTAGTATTTTTCTGAAGGTTGAAGTTAATGAGTTAGTGAAATCATGTAAATTAAGACTTGACAATAGGAAATTGAGGCCTTTTCTCAAGTCTTGGAGAAGGTACTTGTGGTGGCTTTTCTGTGGCTCAGATTACTTTAATAATTGAAAAACTTTTGAAGTTGGCATCATGGAAAGAGTATTGGAAATTAAAGGTTGTTGTACTTTTACCAAATGGTTTTATAGAAAAGGACATTTTATCAGCCAAATCAACACAAATATTACGTTGCTACGTCCTACAAATATTCAGGTCTGAAAATTAAAGCCTTTTAGGGTTCAAACACAAGCAGTATAACTCATGATCTATGATCTATGCAAATTTTTTCCTTCATAAGATATTCAGATCCAAAAAAAGTGAAATACCTGTCTTTATTTCCTAAGGCTGCTATAGCACAGTACCATGAACTGGGTGACTTAAAACAACAGCAATTTATTTTTGTCAGAGTTCTGCAGTTTAGAAGTCTGAAATGAAAATGAAGGCACGTTTGTATTCTCCGAAGCCTCTATGGGAGGAATCCATCCTTGATTCTTCTAGTTTCTGGTAGTTGGCAACAGTATTTTGTGTTCCTTGGCATGTAATGGCTTCACTCAGATCCCTCTCTGTCTTCACAAAGACTTCTCCCCTGTGTGCCTGTGTCCAAACTTGTATTTGTAATAAGCACACCAGGCATTGGATTGAGGGCCCACTCTAATCCAATGCAACCTTATCTAAACTTGCTGATGTCTTCAAGGACCTTTTTCCAAATAAGGTCACATTCACGGACCTAGGGATTGAGATTTCAACATATCTTTTTGGACATAGTTCACCCATAATAGTATATATCCCCTAAAATTGACATCAGTGATGTTAAAATTAATTACGGTTAACTGGGAGTTCATGGGGAAAAGCACTAACAGGGAGGTCTCGTTCCATTGATACACATAAAATAAAATGACATCTCATTTTAAACGTTGTAATAATTATATCTTGATGGACAACTTATCTCCCAAGCAAGATAAAATTTAAAACTCAATTATTCAGTGTAGGGATTGATGACATTGGGTAAATATTAGCACATGATTTTGACTCTCAGGGAAAGATATTTTTAACACCTTCAATTATAAAAAAAATTAGGAAAAAAAATTTCGCTTGATTCCTTAATTGTTTTTCATAAGCCACGATCAGGTAAGGTATTTTTTACCAATTAAGTATTCCTCTGTAACAAACCACTCCCAGATTCAGTGGGTAAAAACAGTAACTATTAATTATTTCTCATGAGTCTATCAGGTAAACTGTTTGCATCATCTGATGTGGAACCCATTCTTGAGTGGGTGTGTTAGTGTATATAGAGTCTGCTTATAGGTAAATTAGGGGAAGCCTCTACTCTGAATAGTCTCTGTTCTTCCAGGAGAAGCTAGGCTTTTTCTCATGGTGATGGCTTTTTCTTATTCCACAGTATTCTGAGTGTTATCAAACTTAGTATTATTTTTTATTTTTATTTCCACAGACTTGTCTATCTACAATCCATCCCATACAAAGTAGTAGAAGTGATCTCCCTAAATCATTCCCTAAATTTAATCCGATTATCATAACCACCTATAAATCTCTCATCGTTCCTTGTTTTCCTTGGATCAACTCCAGTTATTTGACATGGCTTTAGAAGTTTTTATATTATTTGGCCATTGCCTACCTTTCTACCTTCATTTCTCCCCCCCCCCTTCCAAAATAGTTTCTACCAGCTTGAATTTTTTTTTAAAGATTTTATTTACTTATTTGTCAGAAAGATAGAGAGAAACAGAAAAAAAAGAGCACAAGCAGAGGGAAAGGGAGGCAGAGGGAGAAGCAGGCTCCCCACTGAGCAAGGAGCCAGATGTGGGACTCAATCCCAGGACTCTGGGATCATGACCTGAGCCAAAGGCAGGCTGTTAACCGACTGAGCCGCCCAGGCATCCCTCAGGTTGAATTTTTAAAAAATTGTTTAAATATGCCGTTTTTTTTCTTTTGCTTTTCTTCATTCTATTCCTTCTTTCAGAAATATACTGTTCTCCTCAACCTGCACTCTCTCCCATTTTTCACCAACTCTTTATTGCTGCCTAAAAACTTAACTATTGAGGAAGACTTCTGTGGTTTTTCTACTTTGGGTTAGGCTTTTCTCCAGTGCCAGTATTAATGTGGACAACATAAAAATCACATTGTACTGTAATTGCTTGTTTGATTAGCTTACTTTCTAATTATGGACCCTACGACCCAGTGAAGATACCTCTTTTCTACATCATGGTATGCAGTCCTCAGTAATTATCCATGGAAAGAATGGAGCATATAATGACATCTTTTGTGTTCCAATTCCACTGTCTTTAAAAGCTTAAAATGTTGAAATCATACTCAGTGGCTAAAAGCTGAGAGTTTTACCTTAAGATTAGAATCAAGACATGAAGGCAAACTCTTACTACTGAACTTCAACATAGTATTGGAAGTTCTAGCCAGAACAATTAGACAAGAAAAAGAAATGAAAGGCATTTAATTGGAAAGGAAGACATGAAATTATCACTACTTACAGATGACATAATTTTATATTTAGAAAACCGTAAAGAGTCCACCAAAAAACTGTGAGAACTAACAAATGAACTCAATAAAGTTGCAAGGTATAAAATCAGTATATAAAAATCTGTTGCATTTTTATACAAAAGGAAGTTAAGACAATAGTCCCCTTTGTAATTGCATCAAAAGGAATAAAATGCCAAAAAAGAATAAAATGCCTAGAAATAAATTTAATCACAGAGATGAAGGACTTATATATTGAAACAAGAAGAATTAATATTGTTAAAAATTACAGAGCAATCTACATATTCAGTGCACTTCTTATCAAAATTCCAATGGCATTTTTCTCAGAAATAGAACAAAAAAAAATTAAAATTTGTATGGAACCACAGAAGGTCCTAAATAGCCAAAGCTATCCTAAGAAAAAAAGAACAAAGCTGGGGGCATTACAGTCCCTGATTTCAGACAATACTACAAAGCTACAGTAATTAAAACACTTTGGCATTGGCATAAAAACAGACAGATCAGTGGAACAGAATAGGGGGCCCAAAATTAGTCCCTATTCATATATGGTCAATTTATGACAAAGGAAGCAAGGAGGGAGAGTCTCTTTAATAAATAGTGTTGGGAAGACTGAGCAACCACATACAAAAGAATGAAACTAAAGCACTATCCTCCATCCGATATGGAAATTAACTCAAAATGGATTAAAGACTTAAATATAAGACCAGAAACTATAGAACTCCTAGAATAAAGCATAGGTAGTAAGCTCCTTGACATTGTTATTAGCAACATCCTTTTGGATCTTACTCCAGAAGCAATAGTAATGAAAGCAAAAATAAACAACTGGGACTACATCAAACTAAAAATCTTCAACCAGTGAAAGAAACAGCCACCAAAATGAGAAGGTAACTTACATTTACAAATCATACATCTGATAAGAACTAATATCTAAAACATATAAAAATCTTATATAATATAATGTAAAAAATATATAACCCAATTAAAATACGGGCAGGGGATCTGAATAGACATTTTTCTAAAGAGGACCTACAGATGGCCAACAAATACACGAAAAGGTACTCAGCATCACTTGTCATCAGGGAAATGCAAATCAAAACCACAATGAGATACCACTTCACACCTGTCAGAAGGGTTACAATCATAAAGAAAAAAAATAGAAAGCATTGACGAGAATGTGGAGAAAAGGGAACCCTCATGCACTGTGGATGGGAGTGTAAATTGGTGCAGCCACTGTGAAAAACAGTATGGAGGTTTCTCAAAAAATTAAAAAAAACTACCATAAGATCCAGCATTTTCACTTCTGGGTATTTATCTTAAAAAAAAAAAAAAGATAGGAATTTGAAAAGATACCTGCACCCTTATGTTGACTGCAGCATTATTTACATTAGTCAAGATAGATAAACAACCTAAGTAGCCACTGATGGATGAATGGATAAAGAAGATGTGGCCTGGGGCACCTGGGTGGCTCAGTCTGTTAAGCGTCTGCCTTCGGCTCAGGTCATGATCCCAGTCCTGGAATTGAACCCCAAGTCAGGCTCCCTGCTCAGTGGGGAGCCTGCTTCTCCCTCTCCCTCTGCTGCTGCTGCTTACTCTCTCTCTGTCAAATAAATAAATAAATAAAAATCTTTAAAAAAAAAGATGTGGCATGTATGTGTACATATATATGTATACACACAGACACAAACAATTGTAATTCTACACTGCCATAAAAAAGAATGAAATCTTGCCATTTTTGGCATCATGTATGGACCTAGAGGGTATTATGCTAAGTGAAACAAGTCAGAAAAAGAAAGAAAAATGCTTCATGATTTCACTTGGAGCTGGAATCTAAAGAATAAAACAAATGAGTGAACAAACCCAAACCAAACTCATACATAACAGAGAATAGGTTGATGGTTGCCATAAGGGAGGGAGGCTTGAGAGAAGGCCAACTAGGTAAAGAAGATCAAGAAGTACAAGCTTCCAGTTACAGGGGCATCTGGGTGGCTCAACTGGTTGAACATCTGACTCTTGGTTTCATCTCAGGTCATGATCTCGGGATCATGATTCAGGGTCTTGAGATCAGGTTCTGCATCCAGCCCTGCCTCTGGCATCACGTTCAGTGGAGAGTCTGCTAGAGATTCTCTCCCTCTCCCTCTGCCTCTCCCCACCATCACTTATGTACATGCTTTCTCTTTCTCTAGAAATGAATGAATGAATCTTAAAAATTAAAAAATTTAAAAAACAGCTTCCAGTTATAAAATAAATAAGTCATGGGGTTTTAATATACAGCATGGGGACTGTCATCAATAATATTGAATTGCAAATTTGAATAAGAAAGTAAATCTTAAAAGTTCTCATCGCAAACAAAATGTTGTAACTTTGTATGATGACAGATGGTAAATAGACTTAATATGGTGAACATTTTGCAATGTATACAATGTTGAACCATTACATTGTACACCTGAAACTAATAAAATGTTGTATATCAATTATACTTCAATAAACAAAAAAACGTTGTTGGACATTTCCAGAATTAAGACTGAAAGGCAGGAGGTCAAGTTCTTTCAAATTGTCATGATCCCCTTCTGGTTGTTCTTAAGGAAGGCCCTGGCCCCACCTCCAGGTGCCCTAGTAGCCTTTTGTCCTCTACCACAGGTTGTAAAAGTGTCAGCCTATGGATAATAGCAGCCTCAAAACAGATTTATGTTGGTTCACACATTTTTCCCCCTTTGAATTGCAAAAAGATAAGTTTTAAATTGTTGCCAATACTTGAAAATTCAATTTCAGATATAATGATGATTTCCAGATTGTCTTAGAAGGAATCAGAATACCTTCCTGCCCCAGGCTTGCACTCTTAGATGGCAGGAGGGCTTTCCTGGGCAGCAGCTGCCTCCTGCTGCCTTCTCCAGTTTGTCATGCCACTTCATTTGCTACCTATTTGGCCCTGACAGGCCCTTGAGTTCAGTATCCTCAGCTGCACAAAGACTTCTGGATTGATGGAATGTGGAAGCTTAGCTCAACTTCTGAGAGTCTGTCTCTGGTGAACCAAAGATCGTAGGTTCAGTGGCTGAATGGGCCATTTAGTTGTTCCTGTCATATATCTATCAACTAAGTGAAAATAATTTTGGCTTTATGTTCAGAGTCCTGTGCTTTAAATTCCTGCTCTAATATTGGAGCAGGTAAACTAACTTCTCTGAGACTCATTTTTTCCCTTCAGCAAAATGGAAACCGTAATATTCGAGGGCTTACAGCATGTAAATTTGTTTTAACACCACAGCATTTAGTCTAACATACACAGAGAGAAAATGGAAGGAAATAATTGCATTCTTTTTCTCTGGGTTGGTATAAGTAATTTTCATCTTTTGTTAGATATTAGTCAATTAAAAATAGGAAAATTAAGTACTGATATGTGCTACAACATGGAGGAACTTTGAAAATATTATAAGAAGCCAGACACAAAAGTCCACATATATGATTTTATTTATATGTAATGTCCAAAATATGCACAACTATAAAGATAAAAAGTGTGATAGTTGTTTTCAGGGACTAAGGGCAGAGGTGAATGTGGGGGTACTGCTAATGAGCACAGGGTTTCTTTTTTGGAGTGATAAATATGTTCTCAAATTAGTGGTGATTGTTGTACAACCTTGTGAATATACTAAAAACCACTGAATTGTATAGTGGATAGTGACTTTTATATGTGAAGTATATCTCAATATAGTAATAGATTATGAAATGCATGTTTTAAGAAGACAAAATTTCTCCTTCAGATAAGATGAGGGGATATAACAAAATAAGCAGACTCCTTAGGTTGTCATTCAAATCAATATATACCGTCTTCCTAAAAGTCCTGACATGTCCTCCCAGGCCAAAGACCAAGTCAGGTTTCTAATTTTAAGGATTAATGGTTTAATACAAAGATTATGAGTGATGGAGGCAGACAGGGATGGGTAAACATTTAAATTTTTTCACGTTTTATCTCTGTAAGCCTCAGATTCCTCAAACTATTAAGTAAAGGTACTAACAGTCATTTTGTTGGGTAATTGCGAGAGTTATGAAGAGTATGTCAAGTACTGATCACAGTGTCAGTTATAAAACAGGCCCTCTATAATGTATACTTTTTAAATGAATGTTACTTGGTTGTAAATTTTAGGCTATAACATTATATTATTGGCCGCTCAATTGTCCCAAAGTTGGTTTTTCCTGTGCTAGCATCTTGGCCAGAAAAAAAATAATGGTTAGAATTTCTCCTAGCACTTAATGAATTTAATCAGCCCCTGAGGGACTTTTGATATAGCAGGGAAATATTTAACAGAGAAACATGATTTTTATTCTTCCTATGTTTCTCTTGATAGTCGACAAAGCCTTCCCTAGCAGAGGTAACATTACCTGTGCTGAGAGAAGAGTATTAACATACCATGAGGGTAATGTTAGAATGAAGAGAACACATCCCTGTGGCCTTACATTAAAATGTTTCTGTGCATGTGTGGTTCTGAATGCAATTTAAATTGCTGCCAAGAAAATAAACCACTGCCTGAAAATGTACAATTCAATTGTCCATCAATTTTTTTTATTTATGATTTTTTTTCCCTTTAGAACATAGAGTGTTCTTTTTTTAACTTTGGCTTTGTCTTTGGAAATTGAAATTAAAATCATAGTCTCGGAATATAGAAGATGATTGAGTTATTCAGTGTAGGATATTATAGATTATAACATTAAGCAGAAACTTTTAATCTTTTTTTTTTAAAGATTTCATATTTGAGGGAGAGAGAGTAAGAGAGAGAGCATGAGTAGGGGGAGGGGCAGAGAGAGAGGGAGAAGCAGATTCCTTGCTAAGGAGGAAGCCCGACAAGGGACTGGATCCCAGGACTGAGGGATCATGACCTGAGCTGAAGGCAGACACTTAACTGACTGATCCACCCAGGAGCCCCAGAAACGTTTACTCTTAATTATGAAAAAATGGTTGTATGAATTGCTTCATTTGATACAATTGCTATTGTATCCTTTTCTTTATGGATAACAGGAAGGATTATGCTATGGGGAATAGTCGAAATAATAGTTGGGGTCATTTGTTCTTTCAACAAGTATGTATATAGGGATCTCACTCTGTGGCAGAATCTGTATTAATTCTGGTGATATGGTGGCAAATAAAATATAAATGTACCCTCGACTTTTGAGTTTGATACAGAGATGACAGATGGTAAAGAAGTTAAAAAAATACTGATTGTATTAGGTGCTATGAAGAAAATGAAGAGATTCAATGATAGAGAAACAAGTTATTGAATGAATGAAAGGATGTTCATGAAAGAAATTGAAGACGCTGACACAAATGGAAAGATATTCCATGCTTATAGTAGGAAGAATTGATATTGTTAAAATGCCTACATTATCAGAAGCAGTCTACACCTTTAATGAAATCCCTATCAAAAATAACAACAGCGTTTTTCACAAAGCTAGAACAAAACAGTTCTAAAATTCGTATGGAACCACAAAAGACCCCAAATAGCTAAAGCAATCTTGAAAAAGAAAAGCAAACCTGGAGTCATCAAAATTCTGAATTCAAAGTTATATTACAAAGCTTTAGTAATCAAAACGATATGGTACTGATACAAAAGTAACACGTAGATCAGTGGAACAGAATAAAAAAGCCTAGAAATAAGTCCACATTTGTATGGTCAATTGATCTTTGACAAAAAAGAATATCCAATGGGAAAAAAATAGCGTCTTTAACAAATGATGTTGGGAAAACTGGATAGCCACATTCAAAAGAATGAAACTGGACCATTTTCTTATTACACACAAAAACTCAAAATGTATTAAAGGCCTAAATGTGAGATCTGAAACCATAAAACTTGAGAAGAAAACACAGGCAGTAATTTCTTTGACATTTAGCAACATTCTCTCCATATGTCTCCTCAGGCAAGGGAAACAAAAAAAAGTATAAACTATTGGGACTACACCAAATAAAAAAGCTTTTGCACGTTTATGGAAACCATCAACAAAACAAAAAGACAACCTACTTAATGGGTGAAGATAATGTGCAAACGATAGATCTGATAAGGGGTTAGTGTCCAAAATAGACAAAGAATTCATACAACTTGACACTAAGACAACAAATAATCCAATTAAAAAATGGGCAGAGGACCCAAATAGACATTTTTCCAGAGGGGGCATACAAATGGCCAAACGGCACATAAAAAGATGCTCTACATCACTAATCATCAGACAAATGCAAATCAAAACCACAAGATATCACCTGATACCTGTCAGAATGGTTAGAATCAAAAAGATAAGAAATCACGTGTTGGTGAGGATATAGAGAAAAAGGAACCTTCATGCACTATTGGTAAGAATGTAAATTGTTGCAGCCACTGTGAAAAACAGTATGGTGTTTCCTCAAAAAATTAAAAATAAAAGTAACATATGAACTAGTAATTCCACTGTTGGGTATTCATCCAAACAAAACAAAAAAACTAATTTGAAAAGATATTTGCACCCCTATGTTTATTGCAGCATTATTTACAATAGCCAAGATATGAAAGCAACCCAAGTATCCATCGATAGATGAGTAAAGAAGATGCACACACACACACACACACACACACACACACACACACACACACACATGCACACACATTGGAATATTACTCAGCCACAGAAAAGAATGATATCTTGCATCTGCAACATCATGGGTGGACTTAGAGGGTATTTTGCTAAGTGAAATAAGTCAGAGAAAGACAAATACCATATGATTTATCTTATATGTGGTATCTATAAAATATAAAACAAATGAATAAACAAACAAAAGGCAGAATCAAACCAATAAATACAGAGAACAAACGGATGATTGCCAGAAGGGAGGACAGTTGGGGTTATGGACAAATTGGTGCAGGACACTGGGAGGTACAGGCTTCTAGTTATGGAATGAATAAGTCCCGGGTTAAAAGGTACAGCATAGGGAATATAGTCAGTGGTATTTTAATAATGTTGTGTGGTGACAGATGCTAACTACACTTGTGGTGAGCATAGCATAATGTATAGGCTTGTAAATCACTATTTGTACTCCTGAAACTAATATAACATTGTGTACCAACGACAGTTCAATAAAAATAAATAAAATAAGAAAAAAGATGCATGGTATAAGTTATAGTTCTGCATCATTACTAATGTTTTGTGTGAGTGTGGGGAGGCTAATTTGATGAATGAACATCAAATTTTTTTGTTTGTTTGGATTGGTGAATTGACTTTTTGATCATTATGGACTTTTCTCTCTTCTCTATAAGGCTTTGGACATAATATTTATTTTATATGATTTTAACATTACCATACCTGCTATAGCTGTTTTATTTAAATTACCGTTTTCCTGGGCTTTCTCTTCTACTTTGTTTTTAACCCTTATGTGTCATTTTAATGTGTGTCTCCTGTTAATAGTATATAGCTATATTTTCCCGTTTCATTTGTTTTCTGCTTTTATCAAGGAATTTCTATTTTTGTATTTATTTTTAATACTGAAATATTTTAGTATTGTTCTACCATTTAATTTTATGCCACTTTTTTTGTTTCTGCATATTTCTTCTTTCCCCCTTCTTATGGACTATTTTTTGTTATTCCACTATTGCTTCCTATTTTTTTTTATTTTTCACTCTGTTTCTAGTAAGTTTCCTAGATTTTATGAAGTTAGCAATGTTGAATTTAACATTATTAAACAAAACCAAAATTATTTAACTATAATTGTACCACCCAAAGTTCCAAGTTATTGTTACATACATAAATGTAGTATTTAATTCAACTTTATTTTCTTCCAGTTGGTGATTATTATTGTTATATTTAATATAGTCAAGACTGAACTTACACATATTTTCCTATATATTGTACCAATTTATTGCTCATAATTTTTTCCAGCATTCCACTTCCTTTGAGTTCAAGTTAGTTTTAAGATATCCATGAAATCATTCTTTTAGTAGGTTCTCTTAATGGAAAATTCTGTAATTTTATCATGAAAAATTATTTTTTACCATTATTTTTGAACGTTGAACTAGGTTTGCGATTCCTAGGTGACAGTTTTTCCTCTCAGTACTTTGAAGATATCGTTCCATTGTTTTCAACTCTTTATTACTATAGATAATTGAGTTTTCTATTAGTGAAAGTGATGTTCTTTTTATGTGATCTGTCTGTCTTTTTCTGTGTTTCCTTTTAAAACTTTTTGTTTGGAGTTCTGCCATTTCATTACGATATGCCCAATTATGCATTTATTTTTAGTTTTTCTTCTCTAATACTCCACTTCTCAATCTGAAGACACATTCCTTTTTTTTCAGTCTTGCAAAATTCTTATTTACTGTTACTTGAATGTTAACGTTCAACATTTTTGTCTGTCATCCTCTTCTAAATCTTTAATCACACATATTTTTACCGTATCCTATATATCCTATATATCCTATCCATGACTACTTTCATATTTCTTATTTCTTTACATCACCCTTTTGCATTTTGGGAAAACTCCTCAGATTCCTCCTCCAATTTTTAAATTCTGCTTTCATCAGTGTCTACTCTGCCATTTTTTTTTTTCCAATCAGTGAAGATAGCTAGTTTATGCTGCATTAGCAAATGACCCCAAATCTCATGGGTTAAAACAACAACAGTTTATTTCTCCCCTATGTTGCTTGACTAGTGCAAGTTAACAGGAAAATCTGTTTGTTATATTTACTCAGGAAGTCCTATTGAAGGAGAATGCTTCCATGATTAATGAAGCAAAGTCAGAAAACCTGTGGGATCATGAACTAGGTCAGAGAGGTTCTTCCCAGTATCTGCACCTCATTTTTGCTCACTTTTCATTGTAAAAAGAGTTCACATGGCTGTGAGGGACTATAAAGAGGGAAGGGAATATCATCTTAACATATGCCTGGATGTACAGGAGAACCAGAATATTTGTGAAAAGCACTTAAGTGCAACCCTAAATGCTTGTTTTTTTTTAAATTTCAATTATCATGTTTTTAAAATTTCTACAAGTTCCATTTGGTTTATCTTTCTGGTTTTTAATCACAACATTCTGTTGTTTTATTATGGGTTCAATTCCTTTTTATCTGTAACCATTTTCACCACTTTTATTTTCTATTCAAGTTCATAATCTTGTATGTTTTTCTAGTGCTTCTAATGCATATTCTTTTTAATGTGCCAGCTGATTCTTTTTTGTGATAGTTTCTTCTTTTCTCATGTGATTTATAATTTTTCATCGTGAGCTCACATTAGATTTTTTTTCCCTGCGAGAATGCTGTGTACCCTGTGTTGTTAAAGAATGCTCCAAGAAGTGGCTTTGCTTTTGCTTTTACCAAGGTCCTGGTATTTAAAGAGTCCCAGACCTTTTTTTTTTTTTAACCATTTTTTGTGTTAATATCCCATGCTTCATGAGTATTTTACATTTAGATCATATCCTCAAGCTTGACAAACACTTGAGGTTTGAGTTTCTTATAGGGGACGCATTGACCCCAGGGCAGATAGCAAGATTTCCTACTCTTTCTTGAGGCTATTTTACATAGTTTTTTTAGTTGGCATTCATCGACTCAGGGGATCCATATTTTAATTAAAAATTTCAGATCTATCTCCCTGTGGCCCAGTATCTAATGTGGCATTAGCACCCTGCTTTACCACTTCTCAAACCCACAGCATGGACCAGCGTGGCTCTGAACTACCCCCATAGTAACTGAGATTTAATGTTTATTTAATCTTTGATTTCTCTGCTCCTTTATATCATCAGAATTCCCTTTCATTTGTTTAAACTTGGCAGAATTTTTAAGTATATTGTTTTGGTTATATTTTATTCATTTTTTATCTGTGTTTATAGGTGGGCATTGGTCTGCATTAGCCAAGTCTACCATGTTTTTAAAACTGTCAGTTTCTAGGGGTGCCTGGGTGGCTCAGTCGTTAAGTGTCTGCCTTCAGCTCAGGGCATGATCCTGACGTTCTGGGATCGAGCCCCACATCAGGCTCCTCCGCTGGAAGCCTGCTTCTTCCTCTCCCACTCCCCCTGCTTGTGTTCCCTCTCTCTCTGGCTGTCTCTATCTCTGTCAAATAAATAAATAAAATCTTTAAAAAAAACTGTCAGTTTCTAGAATCAGCTTTCTACTCTGTAAGAAAAGGTGCTCAAATTACATTTTCTACAATGATCCTATGACTCTGTGAAACATCTCTCTAAATGAACTAATGGGGAGACAAATCAGATTGAATATCAGGTCTCCAGTCTTGTTTTCTATTTTGTAGATATTAACCAAATGTGTGATGTTACAGAAATCATTAAACTTTGTTGTTTTCCCATCTATAAAGTAAAAGGCTGGAATTCAGTGACTTGGGTAAACGGATTCTCTTCTCAGCTAAGCATGTTTAGAAGAGACATGTTTTTAGGAAAGATCCTACTTCATTCCCACTATTCTAATAGTTAGTTATGCGATTATTTCTAACTAAATTATTTTTAACATATGCTACTGAAAAACTATGTCTTAACCCATTTTAATTTGTCTTATTTTGTAAGTAACTGTATTTAAAGATCCATCAATCTGTAGGTTAAATCTATGAATTGAATGAAATTAGTTTAGTATTATAAGGGTCTCAAAAGGTAAAATTAAATTAAGCATTTGTTGATTGCTGTAATATACTTTTTCAAGAGAACTTCCAGAGTAAGTCTGGGTTATTTCTTTCATCATATGAAAAAAAGAAAATGGAGTACATTTTTATCTTGCCGTGTTTAAACTAAGACATATGGTAGCTTGTCAAAATTGCAAAACAAAGTCTTGAGACTATTTAGTACAGAATCACCCTTCTAATTACACATGTAGTGAGGGAGTGTAAATTTCAAAGATCATGTAAAATACCCTTTGGAGTCTCCTCTTTCAAAGTTGTCCCAAAACCATAGACTTCAGGATTTGAGCATGACAGTCAAAGATATGCTAATAGATATTAGCCAAAGGCCAATGAGTTGCTGTCAGTTTCCTTTTAGCCACATAAACTTTAAGGAAAAAATAAAGATGATCTGTTTATCTGAAGATCGTACAGAAAATTTATTAAAAATACAGGCTTGTGAGGACTGATAGACTGTCTGCAAACTGTTAGCATAGCTCTAATTTCACAAACACTTGGACTGAGATAATATTACCTTGGGGGGGGCATCCAAATACAAAGTGGAATAAGATTTCAGATGTAGTGCTGATGGTCCAGTATGAGGCCCCAAGTACATTGAAACAAACAACCAGAAACAAGCTAGAGAAATTTGAGAAGCTTAAACTTGGGGAACTGTGCAGAGAAATTGAAAGGAAACAACAGTCAATTTTATCTGCACAGGATGAAATATCACACAACAGGATGATGTTAACATGTCTCTGGTGAGCCTGTTGGGGGCAGGGCATGGATGAATTAGAGAAATCTATGCTTCCCATTAAGATCTGTTTTGAAGTGAGACAGACACTTGTCTTAAAGGTCAAGGACTGAATGTGCCTTAGAGAAGTGGTCATGGTTATTTTACCTTTTAATCCACCTTTGAAATAAAAAGATTAGAGGTAAGATTTTTACCTTGCCAGAAGAATGAAGCTTTTAAAGGAGAGCTATAATTACAGCTATCTTCAAAGTAGGTGGATGCCAAGTCTAAGGGAAGTGTGGGATTAACCTTGTTGATAATGACAGAACCTAAGGTATCCACAGCAGCGTTCTTAAGGGCTTGAAAACCAAGGATTTGGAGAGCAGGTGGTTGGACACAGCTGTTGAATAATCCTCTTAACCTCATCTGTACTTCACAGGGTGAAAAATAGCAGGAAAATAAAAATCCTCCACCAAGTGGCTGATGGCAATGAAATAAAAGGAGCATCATAAGTATACAAGGGCAAATTTGTCCTAATGCTAATAATTTTGAACAAAAGAAGTAGTTGCTGTAGAGAAGTATGTACTATTATAAAATAAAGTCATAATAAGTATGCCTAAAAGAATAAAATAGAATAGGATTCTGCGGGTGGTGACTTCTTTAGGGCACTTCTAAAGCTGAGGGCATAAAACCCTCAATATTTCATCATTAATTTTTTTGTTCATGAAATAACTAGAAATGAATAGGTCTCAGTCTATATTTAATTGATACTTATAAATTGAATTTAATCAGAAACTATGTCCCTTCAAAAAAAAAGAAAGAAACTGTATGTCTTAATATCCAACAAAAATTTAAGCAAGGCAAATGTAACAGAGAAAAATAGGAAACAAAGTAGGCAAATGGCACCGGACTTTATAGAAGAGAGATAGAAAACTTAATATGTTAAACCATTGACATTCCTATAATATGGTAGCAAACCCTAACTAGTCCTGATGAATATCTCCTTTTCCCCAAAGCATGTTGTAGCCTGAAAAGAAATGGCCTAGCATACACTTGCGTTTCTGTGTATATCTGTTCCATGTCTTAGTAATTCTTTGTTTTAAAGTTCCTATATTGAGTTTCCCTCAAACATGTTGACAGCCGAAGCTCAAGTTCTGTTTATTACATACAGAACCCTATAGTATAACTCCGACCATAAATGTGAGATCATTTAGTGATCACACTGGAAAGAGTACCCTCATAGAAGGCAATTAGTAAAAAGAGCCCCAGTAACATCCAGGCCAGAGCTCTCATTTTATGGCTGAGGAAATTTAGGCTCACAAGTGTTTAATGACTTGTCCAGAATCACATGCTCACACAACACAGAATTCTTGATGTTCAGAGTTGTGTTCTTTTCCACAATGCTGGGAACTCTTCCTTGTGTGAATGGTAAGAATTTACTTTCCCACATGGACAGAAGATGATCTTCCCATGACTGAAGGACCCAGTTTTACTCAACAGAAACGGGAGCTTACATGCATAATAGCTTACGTATTTTGAGTACTTAATGATGAGCCAGGCACTTTCCTAATCCTTATAAACGCATTATCTTCTTTGATACTTAGAAACTACCTGTGGATAAGATTCTAACATTTTATTTACTTATTTGATAAAAAAATCTGAAGTTCAGAGTGGTTAAATAAGTTTCCCAATATCTCATAGTAAATGTGTGGCAGAGTTCCATCTTGATTCTGGGGCCAGGATTCATAATCACTGTTCATATTCTTACAGGTGGGCAGAAACGGAATGCTGTTAAACCTTAAGTGCCAATTAAGGGATTATGCACATAGCACTCAAGAAATGCACCCACGAGGATGATGTAGGAGCAGCTAGTGGCACCCCAAGCTCTTACCTTCCACAAGGTGGTAAAGTACTAATGGGGACTTTGTGTATGAAAATCTGGTTTTAGCAAGAGACAGTTGTGCTGAGCTGCTTCCGGCTGGCGCTGCAGAAAAATCACACTTGGCTGTAAAGAAGCTGTTGATTGCTTACACAGGTTTCTGTGGCATGCCAGCTCTTCTTGCCAGCCTGCTCTTCCTTATCAAAGAGCCAGTAGTTCCAAGTGAGGTGAGAATCCCACTTGACAAGCAGACATAAGCCATTTGGGGAAAATACAAATTAAAAGGCTCCAAGATAGAAATAGAAGCATTAGCAGCAGGAAGTATCTTGGGGATACATTGTGTCAGGTTACATAGGGGAGTTGGGAGAATAAGTGAGTCACAGCCTCCCAGTAGATAAACCCTGCTGTGTCAGTAGTTGGGCAACCTGAGAAGCTGTATTTGCTATTTAAGGGTGCCAGCACTGCTCGAAATGCCCCGAAGCTAGCATCTGCTTAGTAACATCATTGAATTATGCAGTTTGCCTGTTTTTCAAGTAGCTTTAACATTTGTCCTAACTTCTGACCTATGAGTCAAAACATTGTGATGGAATTTTATCCATGTTTAAGTGTAGGAATACAGAAATGTAGAATTACAGGTGTTTTGCCTTAATATCCACCCACTGATTCAATCAATGAGCTAAAAGTAAAATGTTGATTTCAAAGGGTTTTAGTCTTTAAAAATAGACAGTAGAAATACGGTGCCATGGGGTACATTTGCTCAGTGTCTTGGCCAAGAAATCTCAGTTGTGAGATGCAGATACTTGACCAAGCAAAAAGTTTACTGGAAGAATGCAAGGAATCTCACAGTACCTCCAACTAGGATGTACAACTGTGCTGACATCAGGACTGACAAGTCAGGTGCATAGGTCTTACTTATCTGTAGTTCTGGGACCAGGAGGTCACTCAGTGCATGTGTTCTCTCTTTCTTCCCCCACCACCCTCTCTATGTCATGCTGTTTTCTTCTCTCTTTGCAGATACTTCTTTCTGCATCAGTATGTAGTCAGGTAAAACTGGTCACCCTAGCTCTGAATTAACATAACCCACTGGCTCCCTTGTTTAGGTCTAGTTTAATCACTGTCACCTAATCAGAAATTCCACAAAAAGACCTCTCCCTTTTCAGTCACTTTGTGGTGCAAGGAGACATCAATGCTTCTTCCTTTTAGGCTTGTCTGTGGGAATTGGATACTTCTAGAGAAAGGTCCCTAGGCTTGTAGAGTCCACTCAAAGTTTTCTTTTCTTCAGCGAATTGTTGGGAATGTTCCATTCTGATCTAGCTTAAATTATAGTAAGAGCAGGGCTTATCCCTGGTTAATGTATAATATGAACACTTAACACCAAAGGAGTCACTTCCTCCTTGCCTTCTAGAACTGCTCTCCGTGATTGCTGGGGTGCTTTTCACCCTGTTGCATTAATTATTTCTTGACCGCTAATCCTGAATCAAAGAAAATTTAATACAAGGCTCAGGGATTCCATTTCCTATTACCTATTTCATTTCCAGCTATTGGAGAGAGGAGGGATAGGATGGTTACCAGCTCTGGTCAAAAAGTTATTACAAGCCAAGTGCTTCACAGTTAACAAAAAAATGGGGGAGGATGTAGATGCTGTTCTTTGGCTATAGTGTGTGTGTGTGTGTGTGTGTGTGTGTGTGTGTGTGTGTGTCTGTGATATCTAGCTCTTAACTAAGTCAGCAGAATAAATTTTTACAAGAGACATTTGAATATAGTTGAAGACTTGTGTATTTTTACTGAAAATTCCAAGACTGTCAACACAATCAGATTTATGCAGACTATATGGCATAGTGCCTATTTATTATTACAACTTATATCTAGACCAGTGTTTTTCAAACTTAAATATGTGTACAGATCACTTAGGAATCATGTTAAAAATGCAAATTATGCTCCAGTAAGCGTGAATAGGGTCTGAGAGTTTGTTTTTCTAACAAGGTTTCACATGATCCTGGTGCTGCTGGTCTGCAGACCTCGCTTTACGTAGCAATAACATTAAGACATTATTTTTACATGCAGAATTACTGGATTTTTCAGAATAAAAGAAAATATACTAACTTCTTATTATGGACTTGAACAAACTGAAACCAAGTGTCACGAGTTAACTTGCCTCAGGCCAATCTGGCGTGTAGTACCACTAGAATTGAAAACTAAATCCCTTTGATTCTACCAACTTCAGGGACTTCCATAGTTATTATGTTGATTCCTGCAACATGTAGGTTAGCTTTGAATAACTACTTTAAATAGCCATCATCTTCTTAATCTTTTATATATCCAGTATGACGCTTTAAGATCTGTAAATTTAAAATACTGTGATACTGAAATAATACAGAATTTTTCATGTTTTACTTAGGGGTTTTTAAAATAACTCTAGCTACTGTCTTTTATGTAATAAAATGCATGATTTCTATACTTGCCATTTGATCTATAGACCTACTCTGTAACATGATCACTGTTTGGGAATGTCTGTTTATACTCCATGCAACATTTTTATTTAGTATGGATGAAGGAAAGTCTGCTGTGGCAAAATCATTTCTTTGGGTTTCTAATGGTTTCATCTTCAGGATACTTGTCAAAAAGAATACAATATTTTTATCTATTCACGATGGATGTCACAGTTCACTTAATAGTCTGAGGAACATTGTATCTTGGTTGTTGTATAACCTTGGGCAAGCTTACCATTTGAGCCTCAGTCTTTGTGCTTAAGACATGGAAATGGTAACATTTAGCTTACAGGGTAATGTGTTTGAAATCACAGCATATTTAAAAGTTCTTAACCAGTGCTTATCATATTAAGCACTCAGCAAATATTCTTTTCTTCTCATTCCCTGAAGCATTTAATATCTCTAGGAACAAGCAATAGCAAAATGATAATTCTCTTTATTTACTTCTGGCACCTAGAATGCTCTTGGGTAACTGAAATAAGTTTTAATCGTAACCAAACTGAACAATTAATAGTGTAAACTTGCTATGGGAAAAATAAAGGAATCAGGCTTTCCAGAACCAGTTAAAAATGATTTTCAGTGATTTACTGTTTCAGATTCCCCCACATCATTGCTTCCCCTATTAGCATGTATAAGTGAGAGCTAATGGTAAATGATGGTAACACAAATCAGAACTAAAGTGCATAGTCATTTTTCATCAAGAAGCTGTAATGCTATGATTAGTATCAATTTATTGGTTATATGTAATGAACTAATGTATTAGACTTTTGTTTGCGTTTTGTAAAAATCATTTTTTTATCCCAGTATAGTTATTTGAGAGTAAGTCCCATTTATAAAATACCAGAGCATATGCAGAATGAAAATATATGGCTGGTTCAAGCATAGGTCGTATGTGCAAAACAATGCATTTTTCTCTTTCACAATTATTCGAGATCTAAGGAGAGGTACTTCTCTCTTTCAGTTACAGTTAGACATCATTGGTGGATTTATGAATATGTCATATTTACGTCAAATCATTTAATCATTCTGGGCTTTTTCAACCCATCCAAGTCAAGTAATCATCTTCTTAGAATAAATTGTGGTAAATATTTATTTGCAAAGGTTAATCAACCAACGACAGCCCTCAAATATAATGAAAATGTCCCTTTATAAGGTTCAATGCCACATACATACATCAGTCAGGTTTGCACCATTTAATTAGCTGGACTTAGTTTACAGATAGAGTCAACTCAGTTGTTATATCAGGCTTATGATCTGATTGGAGAGAACTGAATACAATTGTGTAATTATTACAATGTAGAGTGTACAATATTGTTCATAAGCACAGTGTATATTGCAGTACATTATAATGTATGACACCCCCATGTTTACTGAGAAGCCCCTCTCTGGGGAATTGCAGGTATGTCTAGCAGCGTAGGTGCTACAGTTTCTGGTGGGAATTCTACAAACGTCAAGGGAGTTTTATTACTATGACAAATTGTATATAGCAATCATCATTTTCTACCTTAAAGCTGAAGTGAATCCAAACTAGCAGGTGCTTAACTTAAATTATATATATTTGATTGTTCATTTACTCATTCATTGTCTTGTTAAACAGATAGTTTGGAGTTCCTCCCAAATTATAGGTATGTACAATATACTGTTAAACACATAGCCTGCCTTTCGGGAATGAATAGAGCAGAGTAAAAACCAAGTGAACGAATAATCTGCATATATTGTGACTTAGACTTTTCCTCTGTGTTCATAGCACAGAGTTTATGGAAACCTTCACAGGGTGGGTGACATTGGGACAGGACAGTGAAGAGCAAGTAGGAGATCGTAAGATATAGAGCACTTCAAACAGAAGGTCCATCTGACCAAGAATTAATGATTAATTTGCATTGCACTGTTTTTAGCAATAAAATATATTTTACTATTCAGTTAAATAATGTTTTTGGAATCTTTAGATTTTTTTTTTCCCTTTCCTGTCCTCCTAACCAATTCTATTTCATCTTTCGCTGAACTGAAAATACTGAAAAAATACGTAATTTTCCCAGTATTTTAGTCTTCTATGTTTGCCCTATGAAATGTGAACACAATCATGCATAATGCTGAAAATTGACTTAAAAAATTTCTAAATGCTTGACATTTACTTTTTCTGAAAGCCTGGTGTGGAGTTCAGTTTTTTTCTTCTTGAGTGATCAGTTACTGTGCTGATAGTTACATGTGTTTACTGGGGCTCTGTAGTAGAGGGTCGAATGAGGTCACATGAGGTCTTGTTGCTTTTATTAACCAGCTCATGATGTTGTTAAAGAATTGACTTTACCCTGGCCATGATATAATTAGTGTGACACACAATGCATGATGAAATGTTAAATCCTTGAAAAAGGAGAGATTCTTCTTTAAGCTCAATTTTTGTGTCTCTTTTATTGTTGTGTACCTGTATGAATCCCACCCACCTAGGTTTATAACTCAAGGAGAGCAAAGACTGTTTTATTATAGATACACTCTGTCTGTAGTATTCAACCAGGGATATTTTTGTCACCCAGGAAACATTTGGCAATGTCTGGACATATTTTTAGTTGTCACACCTGGGGAGTGGGTGCTATTAGTATCTAATGGCTGGAGGCCAGGGATAATGACCTACATTGCACAAGATAGCCTCTACCACAAAGAATTATCTAGCCTAAAATGTCAATTTTGTCAGCATAGGAAAACCCTGCTCTACATCAGATTTAAGTCATTCTGTAACTTTGACATTGTTAGCTCATACATTTTTGCCTCATTATAAAAGGGAAATTAATTAACTAGTGTTTATGCAATCATATCGGTATAAGAGCTGAGTAGTTGGGCTGGAAATGACATGCTCTGCTATAAAACAACTAAATCTTTACACAATAAAACATTTTCACATAAAATAGCTGAAGTGATAGCTTCTTGCTTAGTATTGTATGACTATAGCATTAGTGACTTCATTCATTAAGTATATATTAAGCACTGGCCTGATTGATAGGAACTGGGGATCTATCAGGGAACAGTATAAACACAGATAGTGCTGTCATTAGCCCTATAATCTTATAGGATCTAAGAAAGATATTGAGAAATAATTACATAAATGCATATTAAATTTATAATTTAGATAAGTGTTTTAAGATATGCAGACACACGGGGTGGTCTAAGAACTATAGGAGCACCTGGGAAAAGTCCAGTTAAAGTTCCCATTTAAGTAGATAAAAGGATTTGAAAGAGTAAGAGTTGACCTGGCTAAGGACGGATTCCAGGCAAAGTGAAGAGCATAGTCCAAGGTGTGGAGGTAGCAAAGAGATTGGTGCATTCAAAAAACAGTAAGGTATCAAATATGACTAACTGTGACAGTTAAGCAGAGTGGCTTGGAGAATTAGACAAGGCCCAGGTCTACTTAGGGCCTATAAGCCATGTAAAGAATTTATACCATTATTCTAAAAATAAGATTAGACCTTAGGAACTTTAAGCAGGGGAGTGACTATCTTAAGATTAACACTTAAAGCCTAAGTAAGACAACTAGAGATATTATACTCCAGGTCTGTACAGGAGCATATCAATAATACTTTAATGATGGAAGTGCTCTGGGTATCTGTATCTGAACCCACCAAGGCTTGGCTGAGTCTCTCATATGTAAAATGCCCAAGTACCCCCATTCTATTTCCCTCCCTTAATGAACCAGGGTTTTGACCAACTTGTGGTAAGAAATCACTTTCGTGTTACTGAAGGAAGCAAGCCAACATATTTCAAATGTCATATTTCAAATGTAACTGGGTAAGGGGTGGGGTACTGACATTTATGGGTTATTTACCAAGTGCTAGTACTAGGCTAAGCTTGTCAAATCTCTCCTTCCTCTAAGGCAAGTGGTATTTTCCTCATCAGAAAACCTTATCTTGGCACACCTGGTTGGCTCAGTCAGGAGAGCATGCAATTCTTGGTCTCAGGGTTGTACGTTTGAGTCCCACACTGGGTGTAGAGATTACTTAAAAAATTAAAGTCTTTAAAAAAATGAAAGCCACATCTCAGAAATTTCAATGAATGTGACTAGTTTAAGACCCCACAGGTAAATGTGATGAAAACTAATTTCTCTGTCTCCCAAACCTATACTTTTTTCCCTACAACATATAGGAGGTAAGTAATTTATATGTTCTGTTTTTAAGCTTTACAGTAACCATGTGAGGTGGCTGTTATTTTGCCCTTATTTTATATATATGGAAACTCTCCAGGGTGTCTTGGTTAATAAATCCTGGGAACTGACAGTTTAGATTAAGATTTGTCTGACTCCAAAACTGTATTCTCTTTTTGCTGAACCCTGATGCTGTCTCCAAAAATCATCAAAGTCTAACATCTTTCCTCTCTTTATAGACTCTGTAGAGCTGTAGAATAACTGGTCAGCATCCTCGTCAGAAAGGCTTTGTTATAATTTAAAGTCATCTTCAAGGTGGTATTGATAGCAAGCTTCATAAAGCACAGAATGTAGTAATTCTGCCAACGACTGAAACAATAAATAGTAAGGTAATGCATAATCTATAGCCTTAATGTAGGTGATTTCCTACAAATAGAAGATAAATAATGAGTATTGCATATTTCCAGTTATATGATTGCTTCTTAATGATCACTGAAGAATGGAATATTTATAACATTACATTCCAGCCATCTGAGAGCCAGAGCTTTGCTTAGATGTGATGCTATAATATTTCAGTGTTACTCCTTAACCTTGTGTTGTGTGGATAACATGGCAGAATTCAACTAAATTAAGTTTGGAAATCAGACAGTCCTGGATTTGAACTCCAGTGCTGTAACCCCACCTGGCACTGTAAATTGAGCTTTTTGATCCACTGAGCCATCTTCTATAAAATGCATATATTTCTCTCAGGTGGTTGTCAGGATATTCATAAGGTGCCTAGTACAGTGTCCAATAGCAAGCCAGTAAATCGAAAGTGCCATGGTAATATCATCGTAGTTGCTGCACTTGTTCTCTTTATTCTATTTTGTTTCTCTTCTTTCTATTTTCAGGGACCAGTAAGTGCTGGCATGTCAGATAGGGAAGGGCTGTTACTGGAATCTTTGAGTGATGATGATAGAATTTCCATTTTCAAAACTCTCAAATGTTAGCCTGAGTTAGATCATTTCAAAAAACCTTCTAGCATTTTTTGACAATATAGGCACTCTAGATCTCTTTTAATATGGCTGAATCCCTAGAGGACAGTTAAATAGTTCTAATTCAGGCCTTGCTTAAGAACTAAACCAAGTCAATGGATAGTGTCTTGCATTTTGTTTTGAAAGCTGCAAAAAAAAAAAAAAAAAAAAAGGAAAAATTATGCAAAATCTGATCCTGTGAATTTTGGTTTCCTGGTAATTGAAAGTGCCTATTAGTTATTCCAACAAAGTTAAAGAAGAAAATTCTATTGTTACTTTTTTTAAGAGAGACAACTCCATGGTGAATCTAGGCCATTGCCATGACAATACCAAATCTTGTAATTTCTTCCTGTGTGTGTGTGTGTTGGTCTGCCTCAAGTATACTATTTCCATAGTCCACAAAATACCATGAATAATGTTACAATTTAACTTTGTACTATAGACATTTTTCAAACCATTTATTTATCCTTTGCAGATAAGGAGATTACAATACACTGTTTAGTATATAGTGTGTATTTCACTTTGTGATTTAAGCAGATTTCTAAATATTCAATTTGGAGAGATGCTACCTACAGTAGTTACTTAGTTTAATATTATTATTTTATGATGAAGAAAGGACTGCAAGGGGATTTAAAACAGTTGTTCTAAGTATAGGTGACCATATATCTAGCATATCTTTTCTCCTCCTCAATGTCAAGTTATCTTGCTTCCTTCAGTCTGGCATTTTCTTTCATCTGTACTTCCTCATTTGGTACTAAAGATTCACATTATTGAAACACAGCTCTGCTTAGTCTATCACGTGGATAAAAATATTCCCCATTGTCTGTAAAATAGAGTCCGATCTTGATGTTCAGGGTTCTTCATGATCTGCCCTCAATTTACCTTTCTCATGTCTTTTCGTACTGTGTCTTCCACTACTTCTCAGACACAGTAAAAGTAATCTTAATGATGTGGAATTACATTAAATTCAAATTTATCTTTTCAGATTTACTCTACCCGTTTAACAATAAAGGAACAAGTAAAGAAAGAGAAAGGATGGAGAGAAAAAGTAAAGAAGAGAGAACAGAGAGCACAGTAATTTCTGCCTTCCAATCCCTTAGTGATCTTATTTGCCAAAGTGAGGCTGAGATGAGGAGTGATTCTGTTCTCCTAGTTCCCCTGTGCTTCTATCATGTGAACATCTTGCCATGCCCAGTGTGATTCTAAAGCTTAAATATAAATAATTTTATAAACTGTGCCCCTAAACACACATCAAAAGTCACTTAGGTATAGTGCTTTGTGAAGAAATGTGATCTATTCCAATGCTAAGGAAAATAAAACAAAATGAAAAATCTGTGTTGGGCCTTTTGATAGATGGTAGTCTGTCTATCCCCAACATGGCAACTTCATCATGAATTTAAGTAGTTTTGATTAAGTGATATTTTTAACTTATTCTTTGAGCCTTAACCCTCAGCTCAATTCTATCTCTACTTTCTCTCCTGGAAGTCTATGTTTAGAAAGCCTTTTCTTTTTGTTGGCTTTATTCTTTCAGGAGAAGTAAATTTAAGTAGGCAAAAAAAAAAAAAAAAAAAAAAAAAAAAAAAAAAAAATCACATCGTGTAATTGAGAGCACAGAAAATTAATTCAATAAATTTCTAAGTTTGCATCTAAAGTCTTTTTATAAGTGATTCATAAGAGATTGACCATTATAATCTAAATTTGGAGGTTTTTAACCTGAAATCTATACTTTTTTTTCATTCATAACACATTTTCTTCTGTTATAATGTTCATCTTTGTTAAAAAATAAAAGATGGGGGATAAAATCTACCTTGACACATCCCATGTTTCTTCTTGAAGCTCGGATTCAAAGTCATATCTTCCTGAGGCTTTATTGTCAGCATCACCTCGTTGATTATGCTTACATGACTTTAATAGCTAAAGAATGTCATATGTAATCAGTTGCACCCAATGATTTTAAGTTAAAAATATGCATGCTTGGCCATAGTTTGTAGAAACCCCAAATAATAAGGATAAAATACTTTGCATGATGGTCCTTCAAATTTAGTATATGTGGCCATCTAGCTATGTTTGACATTCATTTTCTAATATTTATTAAGCACTGGTATATGTGTATACAGGGATATCCTAACAGGAGACTAAATGCCATATAACAAAAGAGTAATTTCTAGCATAAAAATAAAACAAAAACTAAAAATATAGACAATACACAGATTTACAGAAGGAAAAACACTGGATTTCTTAATGTCACACACTTTATTATTTTTGGGAAAACCTCCTGGGTGTGACGTGAAATATTTAAGTTGCTTTTCCAGATTTTCATTTAAAATATACAAAAGCAAATTACAAAGCCATATTTGAAAGCTTAAATGACCCCCAACATATTTTTAGATTATTTTTAACAGTATAAAAACACAAACTACCCTTGAAAAAATATAACAAGCTTAAAAATACTAATATGTATAGCGGATAACCAGGGTAGAATATCTTTCTACTGGTGTAAAAATCTCATGTGGCTGTGGGCTGAGTTGTTCCTTTTTAGAGAATCCATTGAAACTTTTTTGTCTGTAGCTCCTAAAATGCTCAGAATATTTGAGCCTTTAACCCACTTGGCCCCACTGATTATCATTAAATCATTAAACTCACCTCAGGATCCATAGCACTATTATTTTTTCTCTAGAACTTACAGACACATTTAAGCAAGAACCAACTTAATGATTTGCAGTGGTTTTATAATTCAGCATTTAAACATATGCTAATATAGCCACATCATCTCTTTTTCCTACTTCCTATATTGAGGTTTCTTTTTCATCTATGTTTTCAGATAGTCTGAATTTTTTTTATATAATTTCTTTTTTTTTTTTTTTTTAAGATTTTATTCGCTTGTCAGAGAGCACAAGCAGGGGGCGCAGCAGGCAGAAGGAGAGGGAGATCAGACCCAGGGCTAGATCCCAGGATCCTGGGATCATGACCCGAACCGCAGGCAGACACTTAACCGACTGAGCCACCCAGGCATCCCCAGATAGTCTGAATTTATATATGGATGTACGTGCACATGTACCTAAGTGGACTCAAAACCATTCCTTTACTTGAACCACCCTTTTGCAACCTACTTGATCTCCAAGTTTTCCTGCCCTTTATTTTGACACTGCACCAATTTATAAGAGCTAATGGATGAGTTGCCATTCTTGCCAAAACCTCTCTAAACCTGAACATTATGAAGCCTATTTTCTAATAACTATGAATTCTATGTATTATGGGTGGTTACTTAAGATATAAAATATAAAGAGACTGGGTTCATCGCATTTTCTTAAATAATAACAGAAAGAATTAAGTGTTTGGAGTACAAGACTGTAAAATCTTTGTATTAGGCAATTATTTTTGTAATATTGAAGTGTTAGGTTATGACTACAAAACAAGAAAACAAAATCTTCTCTGATTAATTTACAGTCACACATCAAGCATTATAAAGAAGTAAAGAGAAAAATGCTAATGTAAAGTTGGATGGTGAATTAAACTTTTCTTTCTATGTTAAGCTAATCTTAAGGCCAAAGCAGGGAAACATGCCAATAAAAATAGTGATTTGCCGATTTTTAAAACAAAGACATTGTTCCCATTTCTTTCGAGTTTTGGAGAGCCAGCATTTTAAACTCTTATTCAGAAAGGAGATAAGAATAATTTGATTGCTCCTGTAAGTATTCTAATTATACTGTTACTATTGTTCTTGTGTTAATTAAAGAAAAATCAGAGCCATTATTATTTAGCAACCTGTATTATTCCCTCTAAGTATCAGATAACAAATGCTAAAATGAAGAGCAAGAGGTTCTCCAAAGAAGCCTCAGTTGTGCAAGGATTAGCAAGAGGTTGCAGCAATTAAAAGTTAACAGAAATCAGAAATGTTCCTAATTTTGAGCAGACTACGATGGCATCCATTATACATATTGGTTTTATCCTCTGAATGTGAGCCCATGCAGCAGAATGTCCAGGTTATATTAGAAACCTGATGCTTCCTTCCTCTTCCTTGGAAATTTAAAAATATATTTACATTTTCAAGAAAGCACAAGGTACTTCTCTGAGAGCCCTGTCTAGCATTTAATGTTAGAAATTACAATACTTGTCACAAACTTAAAAAAAAAAAAAAAGAATTGCACTGATTTGGAACCAGCTTCCTTTCTTTCATCCAAACTAATAAAAGGGTGGTCTAATCATTTCTCCTAAGTAAAATGATGTTTCCCTCTTGAGAGTGTTTGAGTCTATGTAGAGTGTTACCTCTGTTTCGATATAGGGAGCAGTTGTCCATATTGGCAGTCTCTTTTTACACTAATTTTCCATAATGACAGTTACCTCATTGATACTATAGTATCAGAATACAGTACCAGTCTTACTGACCAAGTACTGACCAGTACCAGAGTCTTACTGACCAAGCCTCCAGCCCTGATTAATTGACTGCCAATACCACCTTTAGTTCTAGAACATGGGATTAGTTGTTATTTTGTGTTTCTGTTTTTTTCTTTCTTCTTCTTCTTCCTCCTTTTTTTTTCTTATCTCTACATCTTCTCTGCTCTCTTTAATACACACTGGTTTCACAGCCTGAGTCCAGTACCGAGGTTACTTACCCACATCTAATGACCTATGTCATAAAATACAATTCCGGTATTTAATATCTTTAAAAGCACTGAATACAGGACCAATGTCAGTCATTCTGTGGTATGTTTAAATCCATTAAAATAAAAAGAAAAAAAAGCTCACTAAGAATATTATGTTGGAGAGAACTATTTCGTAACTGTGATGCTTTGGTTTGCTTGAAGTCATAATGGTCATGAAAATGACTGGCAAAAAAACTAAGGTTAGAGTGTACCAGAGTCAAGTTTAATGACGTTTCAAAAGAATGAAATGAGCACAGAATAGAGGAGGGTGAGGTGACAGAGCAGTGAATTGCCCCTTGCTGCTGCTGATCCTGTTTGATCTGACAACATTGGAAGGATAACTGCTTAATGGGACTATTTGATTCAGAACCATTTGCATATTTTTCATCAGAGAAAGTGGTGCTGTAGATTGTGGAATGATTCTCTTAATCTGAATATGGTGGTGATCTCAAAGACATCAATCCTTTGACATTTTTAATAAATGAATGGATTATCTGGTTAATTGCTTACCAGTGTCAGTGTGTTTTTATCATAGATTCAAGGAATCATAGAATTCTGGAGGTTTTTCCCAGTGTTTCTCAATTGGAAGGTGGCTGTAGACTAGTTTTTCAAATTATATGCTGGGTGCCACATCTGCCTCTTTCTGTGCAAGAAGAGCAGGCAGTCATTTGTGAAGACCCAGCTTCCCCAGCAAAAGTGATAAGTCAGTCTGCACCTGAAAAGCCTTATTTAAAAGCAACAAGCTAAGGCATAGGGAAAGTTATTGCATTACTTGGTGATTTCATGATTTCATATTTGTATCGAGTAAGATTTCAAATCCAACTTCCCTATTTGTGTTTGGGTGTAATTTAGAGGCAGAAATGGGAGAATGTGTGCATGCTTTCTGATCTTTTCTATATCTTGGATACTGCATTTGTGGAAAAACGGTTTGATACCTGAGTTCATTCCTTCTAATTCTTTCCACTCTTTCCTAAGGCAGCAAAATATCCCGCCATTAATCTTATCAAGTCTGCCATTGCCCTTGGTGTAAAGAGCAGCATCCTCTTCATGGCTCATGCATCCCTGCGTGTCTTTCAAGCCTTTGTTTTGTAGTATTTACCCAAGGCATTTATTACTTTTTAAGTCAACTTGCGTGTCACTTTTTAATAAAGCTTATCCTTGACATCCTTTAAAAAATTTCAACCCCCAACTCCAATGCTCTCTATCCCCTTTGTCTTTCTCCATTTTTTTTCTTTTTTTCCTCTTTTCCTACAGTATTTAACACTAGGTGGGTCTCTGCATCTAGAATATAAACACAAAGAAGACAATGGTTTTGCCTGATGACTAATAGAACTCGAATGTCTAGAATAGTGCCTTGCCCATAGTAGGCTCTCAGTAAATATAGTAAATATTTGTTAATAGATGTTGAATGAACGAATATGTTTTTGTTTCATTATTGTTTAATATTTCCTCTCACTAGGCTAAAATGCATGAAGATACAGAACATGGTATGTTGTTTGCTTTTTTGTACTCAGTTTGTATCCCCAGTGTGTTGCATATAATAGTAATGTAATACACATTTTTGAATAAATGAATTAACCAAGAAAAAAATTTAGAAGAATTTTAATGTTCTCATGGCTGTTAAAAATTTCCCTTTAGTCCTCATAGAAGCTTCAAAGCTAATGTGATGCTGATTTCCATTAAATAATTTTCTTTAGCAGGTGGTGATTGGAAAATATGCTAAATAATCAACTGCATGCAGTTGTAACATTGATAATACAGCAGTTGGCCAAGTCCTGGAAGCATACGAAACCTGTATTTTCATTGGCAGGATTAGAACCAGCATCTGATTACTTTGTGCTATTTGGTTTAGATAAGAACAATTTCATCTCATTTAAATAAACAATCATCATGTTTTTTGTATAAGTGATGGTGCAGGCTCTGGTACTAAGGGTTTATGTTTCACACTTAGATTTAGTAAAGGTGCATAAATGTGATCATTGGAAAACCCTGGTTGGGGGTGGGGGAGATGACAAGCACTTGCTGTAGCCTTATCTGTCTGTCTGTTTGTTTGTTTATTTATTTATTTATTTATTTTGTTGAGGACATGTGCTTTCGAGGCTTAACATTTAAAAGACTAAATCAATAATATGAAGCAGACATAAATGGTTTTCAGTGTCTGCTGAATGCACAGAAATTTGATAATTTTGTGAAGTGTTTTGAAAATAGTGGTTTTATGTGATTGATCAACTATAAGTCCAATGAACTTTGTGGCTGGAAATATGTGATAGAATACAGGATCTAAAGGGCAATAAAATATATGGCTAATTTGTACATTCTTCCTTGGTCAGCAGAGGATGTGACACATGCCATGCTAAAAGGTCCATGGAGGAAGTGTACCCATTCTTCAAAAACTCTAAATCAGGGACATAGTTGCTATTTGACACCAGGTTCTAAGCCTTAGTGTTTTTTGAAAAACAAGAATTTTAAAAGGCAAGAATTTCCAAAGACACTTTCATTTTCTTTCAGGGCTGGCTTCCAGAGCCTCTCCAGAAATGTTTTCATCTCTATCCAGTTCTGGAAACGGAGAAAAAGGCAGGACAATATAGAGCAATTGAACAGAAGTCAGAACATCTGGGGTCTAATATCAGGTGGACTGTGGTAAATTGTTCGACCTTGAAAAATCCCTTTAGTTTTAGTCTTCCCCCACCTCCCCAATTTTTTAAGGTAAGGAGGAGCACTGAGGTGAGAGGAATTAATCTCAAAGGTTCATCCAGTGATGACAGATGTAGGAAGCAGTGTTGTTCTTATTGAATGTCAGAAAAACTGTGACTTAGCCTCAACATGGCTTGAGAAGGATTTTACTCTCTGAGGGTAGTAGCTGGTTAAAGACCTAGAGACGAATGACCTGATTACTTTCCCTGAACCTATTTCTTCGTCTGTAAGATAGGAGACTGTTCTTCTGTACTTCCTAGGAATACTGTGATTTTCCAATGGAATAAAATATATAGAAGTGTTTTGTAAACTCTGAAAGCCAAGGTAAGAATTAGACAAATGCGGGTATCATGATTATAAGCTAAACACTGTTCAAAATGGATACATTGCTTAGATATTGCTTGATTTCTTGAAACAAGGTTTCATTTTCGGTTTTGTCCACATCCCTAACCCTGTACCGCCAGCCAAGAAAACAATTTTTATTATTCGGCAAATTCTCAACTGGTATAAGCGTGTATTAAAATTTTTAAATCTGTAAATAGCTTCTAATTGGGACTTTGATGTTTGGCAGCAGAAGTGACAAAAATAATATTTGGTGTCTAAAACAAATACTAAGTTGTGATTTTAAAGCTTTTATAATTATATTTGGACAGATAAATTGCATGTGAATATAGTATGTGGAAGCATTTTAAAGAATTTCAGTTCTAGAAAAGCTCTTTAAAGGTCAGCCTAATTAAGGCAATGTTTTTGAACCAATATAAAGTAGATACTATTATTGGAAATTCTTTGCAACAGCATAGAATGGCATTTCACTTACAGTTTAAACTTTTTATGGTTAATTTGGAAAGCAAAAATGATCTTTTTGGGGGTTCCTGATCTCTGACTGAAATGACATTTTAATCAATAATAATGATTTCTCTGCTGTGATTAGGAGAACTTCATTCTCTAGGATATGTGGCACGAATAATTAAGCAGCTCTTTTTTAGAACCCTTAAAGGAAAGGTGTTTTTTTTTTCTTCTTCTTCTTCTTTTTTTTTTTTTTTTTTAAGTGCGTGCCTATTTAATTCAGCAAAGGAAAATGGGCTCCTTAGGCAGAAGGTGGACATGGACATTTATTTACAACCTCCTGTCCATAGGTCATGGAATAAATTGGCCTGTGAGGGAAGTCCAGGATAACCCAACCCTGGCCCCAAGACAGAGCTTCAGTTAATGCAGGCAGGCTGTGCATTTCGAGTCTCATACCTAGAAAGAAGGGTCGTTCTTTTCCTGTGATGTCCCATCAGCTGCATATATAAAAATTTTGATTTAAAATGTTGCTAGTATTGTTAGTAAATTATCTGTAACTATGCAGTATTCTTCAGAGTAGGTACTTGTGAATCTGTCGTATTATCACATAACTAGGAATCTACAAAACTTTTGCTCACTTGTCTCATGTCTTAGTGTAAAGTAGAACATTATATATTCCTGATGGTCCATTCTAAAGTGGGAAGACTTATTTGAAAAAACAAGGCTATGATCCTAATGAGAAATAATTATTGGAAGCAATGAAATATTTATGTTAGTCATTACACACGATTGACCATGAGGAAATTAAAAAGTCTTAAATGCCAAAACTATCATAAATACCATCAGAAAATATAAATGAATGTTTAAATTTTTATTTAATGATTAAATGAAAGATCACATTTATCATGCCCTGAGATACTAATCCAGTGTCACTGGTTGAAATATCGATAAAATAAATGAGAAAAAGATTAATGACTTTTCCAAAATGCTATGTCTTTATTTAGATATAATTTAGCATTTTATACCATAATCTGTTACTTACTTTAGCAAATTCAGTGATTTGATTATTGTTGCATTGAGTGATAGACTTTAAACATTGAAAAGTTCATCTGACAATATACATATAATGCAATGTCTTAAAAACTCTGTGCAAATCTGCTGTAGTCCAAAGGGGCTTTATGAAATTGAGCAGTGAGTTTGAAGTTAATCAACAAGTTGGTGACAATAGATGGTTTCTAGTGTTTCTAAATACATGCCGTGTCTTTGCCACTAAATAGAGATTGCTACCCACAGCTATTTTCTGGGGCATTATTTTGTGTTGCAGAGGATAGATATCTTTTAGAGAAGTGATTTATAAACAAACTTCAGCTTTGCCAAAATGTCATACTAGTTCTGTTTTCTCTGGTATGTCACAGTCATCTCACCCTTTTCTCTTCACTTCTTTTCTTTTGCAGCCTTCTTTTTCTGCCCCTCCACCCCCCCCCCGCCCCCACCCAATGCAGAAGGAGATGGGTCATTTTGAAGATAGAAAATATATTACGGTGGCCTTATTCTCCTCAGGGCCTTTCAATACTCAATAATATGACTGCCTCAGCTTCTCTAGTGAAAAAAGCCACACAGGTACATAAGTTAAGTTATAGATCCTATTCTGCCTCTTCTAGAGTTAGAGGAGGCCGGGGATTGCCTAAACAGAGTTCCTTCAATTGCTGAAAGGCACTGCCGCTGGAGCAAAATTCAGCTCATCTTCCCAGGGGCCTGCCCTATTCTGAACATCTCCAAACTAAAATGATTCTTCTTTTCTTTCTTCTTTATCAGTCTTCAATCACTGTTTTTATGTCATGAAGTGTCACCAGGTTTATGTGCCTGCCCACATTTCATAAAGTGAGAGGACACATGATAAAAATCCAAGAATAGCATCGTAAATCATCTGTGCCTCTGAATTGCTTGGAAATGTTAAATGCCTTGGTTTTGGTCCAGATGTTCAACTTGCCCCTTTTATACCAGCCTGACATACATCAATTGAAAAAAAAAAAAAAAAGGAAAAAGAAAAAGAACAGCTGGTTTTACAAACCCTCTGCTGTTCACTTTCAGTATAATATTTGGTTTATTTTCCTTTCTTTTCTCATTTGGCTATTTATTGAAGCATAGAAGAATGTCTTACCTTATAGGAAAGCTATTTTCTACTACTCATGAAAAATAAAAACATGAGATAAACACGTTATTCTGTTACTAAATGACAATAGAATGCTAATTTTTGAATAAGATATTGTAGTCCCAGGACTGTGTTGTGGGTTTCCACTACAAATTTAAAGGCATCAGTAATCCATGAACCACGTAGAAAACAGTATATGGTGTGGCACTATTCTTCTGTTTCTGTTGAACTATTTAATTATAATAGAATAATTCTTATTATTTGTTCCCTAATCCAAATCAGAATGTTGACCTATACGATATTCCTAGAAAGTGCCAGATAAATACTAGTGGTGGTGATGATGCTGCTGATGATACATTTAATGGTAAGAACCAAGAGTTATGGGAGCCCATGAAGGTAGATACCTTTCCCTTTTAGGCTGGGGCAGCTTTGAGCAAGTCAGGAAAGGCTTCAAAGAAGTGATATTTGAAGTTGGCCTTTGAAATAAAAGTACTTGTATATCACCAGGTGATCTTTGAGATGAAGTATTTTGGATGGAATAAGCACTGTCCACAGTTGTCTTTGTTTTTTTTAAGTTTTTTTTACCTTGAGAATTCCTCTCAATTTTCACAATTTCTTAGTTTCTGTATATTTTGTGGAAGCGGGCATTTGTAAGTAAAAAAAAAAAAGGAATTGTGTGGTTAATATTTAATATGAGGTAATATTTCTACTTTTAATGTTCGTTGTGTCCTTTCAGCTTGGTTGTGTGCTGACCATGGATTGCTTCATTATTCATCAGTATACAGTTCTGAGACGGTGTTAAAGCTTCAGCTGTATTAACATACCAAAAAATGACTGAGAGCTCTTATCCAGTTTCTAAATGCTATATCTAGTGATTTTTCTTTTTAAACAGAAGGTAGTATTGCTGGTGGCACCTCTCTCTGATGGGAAGCATAGCTAGATAACGTGCATAGCACACTGCCTTTAATATAAATGCCATCTTGAACTACGCTTCATTATACTGAGTATTAATAGAATGATTGGTCATACCTGCAAGGCACAGCCTTTTTTTCTTTCTCCTTCACCCACACACAGGTTGTTAAGTCACCCCCGTGCACTGTTAAAGCTTTCCTCTCTGGAGATGTGATATCTTCACAGGAAAGGCCAGGCAGTTTCATTGTCTTTGCACACTAACACACTAATTTTAGATTTGAGTGTCTAAAAAAAAAAAAAATCTACCTAAGAAGCTAAGAGGACAGTAAACTGAAACTTCCCAGAATATTTATGATATAATAAATTTGCCTAAAAAAGCAATCACAGTGCTAACAAAAAAGTTTCTTTTTCCAGAAGATTGGATTCTTAGAAGGATGAGTTCCCACCAACTGTTGTGGAATTTGGGGTAAGATAAATAGATGCAACAAATGGGCCCAAAATGCATTGACTCAATAAAATAGAATTTTATTTCTCAGGTTCATAAAAAACCAGGGTGGTTCCATGTTCAGGAGTGTGGGAGGGTGATCTACATAATTCTCCAGCAATCAAAGCAGATGAAGGTTTTGCCTCTTCAACATGTACTTTCCAAAATGATTCTGGGCATCACCATTCCAGTCAGGGTGAGGGAAAGAATTTGAAGTAGCTTGTGAGAGGTTTTATAGCACAGGCTTTACTTCTGTTCACATTGGTTGGACTTTAGTCACATTAAGTTTTTTGGTTATGCATGACAAGCTGGGAACCATCTAGCTTAGGGCCCTGGAAAAAGGGAAAAATGGATCTTTGTTAGCAGATAGAAATCTTTACTACACATGCTCATTTATTTTTTTCATGTAATACATTTTAGGGCAACCCATTTGTTAGGCATTGTGCTAGGTGCTATGTTTATCATTTCATTGGCCTTCTCCCGGTGCATCAGAGAAATGGCTAGTTAATTTATGTCTTGCATGAGAGAAATGAGTTTAAAGATTCAGACAAAGCATATGGGGACGTGAAACTTCTATCTTAGCTCTTTTTTTTTTTTTTTTTTTGAGAGAGGAAGAGTCACAAATAATTCTGGTAGTAGCATTATTTTTTCTTTTTCTGCCCTTTGAATCTTAGTAAGAGGAGAATTTACATTGCTGTAATTAGTGTTTTGGTTTTAGAGGAATGGAAAATTTATACTACAGTTCCACAAACTTCCAAATGTAAGGTGCTTTATTCAGTCACTGACCATACCTTACGTTAACTGTCTTTTCATTGTCATGTAGGTTAAATGAGGTCAGATGCATTGTTTGTGCTTCTCGTATTTCCCATTAATCCTCTAGCACATTTTATTATACAATAGAGGTATGATATTTGAGGCTTTAAATGGAATTATAGAATAACAACCAAAGCAGCATAAAAGATTGAGGCAGTTTTTCTAGTAATTAGATCATACAGTCCATTTTCTTTCTTTTACTTTATTTCTCTTTCTTCCCCCTCCCTTTTTTTACCTCCCCCTTTCTTCTCCTCCTCCTTTCTCCATTCACCTTTCTCCTCTCACTCCCATCTCCCTGTCTCCCTTTCCTCTTTCCTTTTTGTTTTCTTTCTTTCTCTTTCTTTCTTTCTTTCTTTCTTTCTTTCTTTCTTTCTTTCTTTCTTTCTTTCACCAAATGGTTATCAATATGGGTAAAATTCTTTAAGAAGCATGCAGCTCTTTCTGTTGAAGAGGAAAAGAAAATCATAAGGCTACAAGTTGTGTATTCTCTTCTTACTCTGGAGACTAACTTCTGATAGTACCTTGGACAGTTAATTTTATTAATGTTGTTGACCTCAGTATCCTAATCTAAAAAGTTAGGGTGTTGTATCCAGAGTTTCAAGGTTTCTTTGAGCCTTGTTACAGAAGGAGTTCAGGACAGAGCCCCCTCCCTAATGTGCCACTTTGACACGTGATTTATTTTGAGCCGAAGGCAATTGAGACCCTGTAGGCTCAAGAGAAATTTTGTTCTCCCTCAACCACACAGAAGAATCTAAATTGGAGGTCTTTCCAGGAATAAGGGTTATTAGCAGAGATGAATTTTATCTGGGTTACCCATTTGTATGGTAGGGCTAACATCTAATCACCAAACATCTCTCTTCTTATCACCCTGTGAAGTGCATCCCTTTCCTCTGAAGTTCCAGATCCCTGCCCTCTTGTCCTTGGTTCAGAATGACATGTATACCTCATTTTGCCTGACTGTCCTTGGAGTTTCGATGTCCATGTCGATTCCCTGTGTGTAGGCCTATTAAATTTGTTTTTCTCCTGTGAATCTGTCTCTTGTCAATTTGATTCTTAGTCCAACTAGAAGGACCTTTGAGGGAACAGTTCGTGCTCCCTAACATTAACTAATCGCTACTTAGTGTTAATTGTTGGTTAGGGGCATGAGATGGATGATTTTAAAATAAAATATTGGGTGAGGGGGTTATTATTTATTGTTAAAATCTTATCTTTGAAATCTGACTGCTAGGCTTTGCATCTCTCATCACCACTAGATTGAGCTACGTGACCTTGGGAAAATATATAACCTCTCTGAGATGCAGTTTCCTCACTAGTTTAAAAAGTTATAGGTTATAAGATTATCAGCATCATAAGGTCATAGTGAGAATTTAATTAGATACTATCTGTCACACAGCTTAAGCTGTCAAAAAAAAGTTGGTCATTTGAAATAAAAATGTCATTCCCCTTCCTCAGTCTATTGTATTTTTTCTGAAGTTAGGGAAAATAGGATGGGGTTTTTCCAAAGTAACTCTTCATTTTTTTATGTGAAATTTGGATATTGTCAGTGTATCACAGCCCTGGTGATGACATTACGTTTGTCAGCCCCTGTTTGTCAGTTCCTGGGATCTGTTTTTCTCTTTTGATTCTTTAAGTCATTTGGATAAAATATTAAAGAGCCCCAAGATCAGATGTTGAAGATCGGAGGCAGGAAATAGCTGAAGAAAATGAAATGAATCTATTTTACATTTATATAGCTCTGTGGAACAGGTGAGATTTGGTATTAATTTGAATAGTAACGATGCTTACCACTCTTGCAGCACCCTATATTTTCAGAACAGTTTTCAAACTTTAATTAGTTTATCTGAATATCACTTTGGTGGGCTCAGCAAACATTCTCACTTTATATCTGTGGGCATCTATCAAAATAGCCAATTTATCTGAGTCATTTAGTACATTAATTGTTACCAAATTAAGGACATCCAGATTTGACTTGCTGATCATGTGTGCTTTGTGGTTTTTATTTATTTATTTCTCTATTCTTATCCTATTTGACATCAGACTGAATAACTTACTCTGTAGATTTTAGTAATCTCGTCTCCAAAATGGGAGATCTGAAAGAGAATAGGGCAGACTAGACATTTCTTTCTAACTTCAAAGACTTTTAGCAATTTTGTGATTTCTGGATTTCTGATTTATAATTGGCCAGTTCCAATGTCTTTCCTTTCTTTTGAATTCATTGCTGTTGTTTTCTGAAGTCCTGAGTACTGATTATTTTAAAATTTTTTTAACCTTGCCTTTGTTTTCTAGAGAGAGACAGGCCCCAATATTTTCTCTTCATAGTTTGCTTCTTGGCCAGACATGGGAAGCAGAAAAAGAAGTGATCTTCCTCATTTAGGTCTCTTAGATCTTACTAGTTGGGAGGTCTTGGGAATACAATTTAAATTCTTTGAACTATGCTTTTCTGTAATATGGGATTAATAAATCTGAACTACATGGTTATTGTGAGAATTACAAGACAAAAATTATGTAAAAATGCTTAGAGTGTGTGGCATGTAATACATAATAGTCACTCCTTTCTTAGTCTGTAGATTAGGATGGGCTTTGAGGACTTTGAAATTTATTTTTTTCCAGTTAAAATAAATGTTTTTAAATTATTTGAAAATCATCTCCATTCTTTAACAGAGGCTTAACTACAGTACCATTTTGATTATGTGACTTAAGACACTATGCACTCCTTATATAATATTATGTATTTTGAAAAAGATATTTAGCTCATTGGAAATATTCAGAAAACATGTAATATGGTATTTTTTTTTACCACTACTTTGCAATTTTCCTAGCAAAGGAGGTTATTCTGAGATCAAATGGTCTCTTCAGAGTTGTGTAAAATTTAAAATATATATATATATAATTTCAAGCTGGCAAGAAGGTTTATTATTCTTTGTACATCTTATGGCAAAGATGATGCAAACCAGGACACAAAGCCAGTTTCTCTTACACACAAAAAATAATTTCGGTTGCCTGTGGAGATAATATATCTGTGACTCTGTGATTTCGACTAAAGGTATGTTAAACGTGGACCACTCCATAGCTCTCTGTCAAAAACCTAATTGCTCCTCACTGTCAATAGCTTACCTTTCATTTCTTATACTTTTTGTGTTACGTTGATTTGTTGACCTGAGTTTAGATTTCCTACTCCAGGCCTTTTTCAGTCTCTACTATAATCAGTAAAACAGGAACACTTAAGAAGAAATACTTCCTAGTATCTAAAGTCTTGTATTGAACCTCTCTTCTGTACATTTAAGTACTTAATTACATTAAGTAATTGTTATTTGAATTTGAATTATTGGTGGATTAGAACCAAAAGTAAGGAATGCTTCTCTTTGCTAGGCATTTTCTGAAATGTGTTAAAATAACACTAATGTTGTGTTATACTCAAGTGGACAGTGCAAGAAGGATAGCATCATCTGACAGAGCTAAAAAATTCTGGATTGAAAGCGAGATAAACCGCTTCATTGTTGAAACTCTTAATAGACCTGACATTAATTTTGAAAGTCCAAGAAGGGAATATATTACATAGTATTTCCTAAACTTACATGATCACAAACCTGAACTCACAAGATAATGATAATCTTATCAGATTATCTGTCACGTGCCTTCTCTTTATAATATCCATGCTGTGTACTTGTCCGACCTCTGTTTAAATGTCTCCAATAATGAGTAACCATTTACTATTATGATGATGATGTTGGTGATCATGATAATGACATTAGCTAAAGCTTTCTGCTTGCTTTCTATGCACAGTTTCATTTATTAACTGTTTTAAACCTCCCACAACTCTTTACATAGATACTATTTATTTTTCCCATTTCATGTTTGGAGAAACTGAGCCTTGGGGGGAGTAGGTAAACTGTCCCAGCTACCACAGCAGAGATGGAGCTAAATCTGTATTTTGATTCTACAATATCCTGTCCCAAGCCCATGAATTTCATCACAACGCTATACTTTCTTTCTATATGTATGCATGCATTACAGCCATTTGGTAGCTATGATTGGCTGGATAGCTTAATAATTAAAAATATATTCAGATCCTTAATTCACCAAATGGAAAAATTGTCGATGGCTCCTGAAGTCTGGTTTGAGAATGAGAGTAAAATCAGGGCTTGAGGGCAGATCAGTAAGATAATGCATTGAGTTTATAGCCCAGAGCCTGTCACAGATAAGGGCTCGGTAAACATTAGCCAAAATCATTATTCTTAGCATTGTTATTAATAAAATATTGAACAAGACAATCCTAAACATAGTCCCCGGTGTACTGAGTAATCTGCGCAAGTTTGGTAATTCTCAGCACCTGGAGGGTGAGGACTAAGATCCCTGAACTAAGATTCTCTAGCCTGGTAGTAGCATGCTTCCTTTCGGGTTCTCCTCTTGCCTCTTCCAAAGTGACGTCATTACTCAGAGCACATAATTTTTTTCATTAGATTAAATTGGGTGGGGGAGGGAGGGAGGGAAAGCAAGAGGAATTTTCTTACTGTTTAGATTTAATGTCAGAGAATGCCAAGCACAGACATATTTATTATGCTTACTTTATTTTATTATTTTATTATTTTATTTATTATTTTATTTATTATTTTATTTATTTATTATTTTATTTATTTATTTATTTATTTATTTATTTAAAGATTTTTTATTATATTATGTTAGTCACCATACAGTACATCCCCGGTTTCCGATGTAAAGCTCGGTGATTCATTAGTTGCGTATAACACCCAGTGCACCATGCAATACGTGCCCTCCTTACTACCCATCACCAGTCTATCCCATTCTCCCACCCCCCTCTCCTCTGAGACCCTCAGTTTGTTTCTCATAGTCCATAGTCTCTCATGTTTCATTCCCCCTTCTAATTACCCCCCCTTTCTTTATCCCTTTCTTCCCCTACTGATCATCCTAGTTCTTATGTTCCATAGATGAGATAAATCATATGATAGTTGTCTTTCTCTGCTTGACTTATTTCACTTAGCATTATCTCCTCCAGTGCCGTCCATGTTGCAGCAAATGTTGAGAATTTGTTCTTTCTGATAGCTGAGTAATATTCCATTGTATATATGGACCACAACACAATTATTTTTTTTTAATACAGTAGTTTGGGAAACCATGATTTGGTCAAAAACAAATCTAAAGTCAGAGTAAACTGCAAATGCCCAGCTGAATCAAGACTGACTCAAAGGCAGTCCCTTTGTGGAAGTCTCTTGATGCTTTGAGAGTCAAATAAAACTTATATCTGCCTTGCTGTTCGCTTAGCCTTTTCAAGCAGCTCTCACATATAGATATCTCTCTGGCTCCCACACCAAGAATCACTCAACCTATTTTTATATGTGTGCATGCATGCCATTCTGTGTTATATGCTTGGTTTCTAAGTGGAAGGACTAAATTTTACTTTTTACCTGTTTTTGAGGGTTTGCTTTTCATGCTGTTTGCTTGCTTTTTCTTTTAGTAGAACATTGCCTTAAATCATACTCTTTTAAAAAATATTTAAAATATTAATTTTAAAAATATTATTTCCACGTAGCTCCTTTTACATTGCTCTAAGTTTGAGATCATTTGGCTTGAAAGTCATTGTTGCTCTCTCCACCTCCACTCAGATCCTGATTTCATCTCTTGTTTTACTTATTACTACAGCTTAGAAACTGGTCTCTCTCCTTCTGCTACTGCCTGGAACAAATTGATTATCTTGCTGCTGTCAGAGTGACCTATGAAAAGTATAAGGATAGTATCATTTTCCTGGCTTAAACCATAAACCATGCTATTGTCAATAGGATTAACCCCACACTCTTTACTGTGGCATAGAAGAATTTTTATGATTTGGCACCTGTCTTACTCCTTAGCCTCATTATCCCACCTTTTTTTTAATAGTAATATCAAGTCATGTACAACTCTCCCAACAAACAATACCAATTCATAATTTTGTGTTTTGTTTATATTGGTTTTATTGCCTAGAACAGTCTTAGCATCTTTAGGGCAGAGTCTTTGTCCTTTTCAGCAATATTTCCTGAGTGATTTTCATGGTGTGTTGTCCATAGTAGATGCTTTTTTAGTGTTCTAAGGCTGCTAGAACAAAGTACAAAGCACTGGGTGGCTCAAACTACAGAGATCTATTCTGAGAGTTCTGGAGGCTAGAATTCCCAAATCAAAGTGTTGACAGGGCCATGTTCATTTGAAGCCTCTGTGCAAGGATCCTTCCTTACCTCTTCCAGCTTCTGTTAACTTCAGACACACTGTGGCTTTTGGGAGCATTACTTCAGTCTCTGTCTCCATCTTTTCTTAGCCATATTCCATCTGTGTCTGTGTGTATACCCAGATTTTCCTCCTCTTTTAAAGACACTGCTCATATTGGATTATGGCTCACCCTAATGGCCTCATTTTAAGTTGATTATATCTGCAAAGACCCTGTTTCCAAATAGATCACAATTACAGGTCCCAGGGTTTTGGACTTCAATATCTCTTTTTGGGCAGACACAGTTCAAACCATAACAATCTTGAATAAATGTATGTGTGCTCAGCTACCACTTCTGAGAAATTGTCTTCTATGTCCAGAAGAGAGGTGATCACCCCACCTCCGTATAACCATAATTGCATATTACTATACCTTGCACACTATTTATTAATATTCCTGTCACAGTATATTTGCTCATATATTAGTGTCAGTAGTTAGATTAGGAGTTGCTCAAGGAAGGGTTGAGTACTACTAATTCTTCATGTCTCACTGCCTAGCATCATCCCTGGAAGGGAAAAACAAATGCGTATTTAACTAAATCTCTGCTTTTATTCTGACTAGATTATTTTCCTTTTCCTCCTTGAAAATTGCATTGCTGTGTGCTCGACCTTTTGTGGTGGCATCAGACTGGCCAGGTGGTAAGGTTGTAATATTGAGATGTAGAATTCATAGTCTCTTTCTGTGGGCCTATAGTACTATAACCACTTCAGACAATAAAGAATGCCTTTACCATCTGGGGCCAGTTCATCTAACTAGCAATATCTCATAACACTCTGATAGCTTGGCTTTTTTAGAATTACTTTAAATCATTGTTTGTAGAATATGTTTATGTTGCATTTAAAATATTTTTTGGAGAATATGTTTGCATTTTTAGCAATGATTTTTGGAAAAATTTATATAAGGGGATAACAGTGAATATTTCACATGCTTTGAGCTAGGAAATTTCTAAGGAGATATATGGAAATTGCAAAGCTGTTTTTGTTGCTTTTAGCTAAAAAAGCTGATGCCTAAGGGCATATTTTCCTTTTTAGAAACAAAAAGGAAATTTATCTCAACAAATATTTCATTAAATAATAGTATCTCTTTCAGAAATTATTTGGGGCGGGTTATAAGTAAAACTCATAAATAGGAGAGTAAAAGATAAACTGAGAATTCAAAAATTACATTGAGTATAGGGTATAATTACCACAAGCATTTGAGATAAGAAGTAACCACAACTGAGCGTTTTTCTTAAAGATTACCTTTTTACTGGAGAAAGATAAAATTTATAGGCGTCATTTGGGTAGCAAATCAGCAAGTACCTCCCTTTGTCTTTCTCTCCATCTGCATCTTTATTTAATCATTATTTCAGTTATGACACAGTCCATTTTTTGTTATATGTCTCTTAAAAATGCTTTTGGTAATCCAAGGACTGTGGTTCTACTAGTCTGTGGCAGTGATGTCTTGAGAAAGACTTTGCAAATCACTTTAAAAATGTTAACCTGACAAGTTATTTCCATTTTTCTCAAGGCAAATCTTTATTAAAAGTAAAAAGAAAAACATTTTAAAATTAAGTTGGTGTATTGGGCTCCTGGGTGGTTCAGTCCGTTAAGCATCTGACTTCAGTTTAGGTCATGATCTCTGGGTCCTGGGAATCCCTGCTCAGTAGGGAGTCTGCTTCTCCCTCCCTCTACCCCACCCCCTGCTTATGTCTCAGGTTTCTCTCTCAAATAAAATCTTTATTAAAAATGAATAAATAAATGAACAAATAAAAATAAAGTTGGCATAGAGGGTTGCTGCTATTGTGAATTTCTTTTTTTATCAAAAGAAACATAATTTCTGCTTTTTACTTTGACTATGATGTCAAAATAATAATAATAATAATAATAATAATGTATCTTTTTCCATTTTAAGTTTTCTTGCTGAGTAAGGAACTTGGCTAAATTATTATTTGATTGAAAGAAGACATATATAATAATGGAAAATATCTAAAACGTTATAAAACTTAATTACAAAGAATTTGATTATCATAACGGTAAAGGTAGATAGCTGGGTTTTACTTTTATTTTTAAGCTCTTATCCAAAAGCCAATTTTCAAAAAAGGTTTTCTGTTTTGTTTTGCTATTCTTCCTGCGAGAGTTGTGATACTAGTTTTAAGGGATACACTTCCATTATTCTTCATTATTTCTTATGTTCCACCCATTATATCTGAACTATGTGTATCATCAGAAGGCAGAAAGCAAAGAGCTGGTCTTCCCAAGAACAAAGTGTGAACCAAATTGATTTTAAAATTGCACTGTGCCATGCAAGCTATGAGGTTCTAGAAGACTACAATCAGCTTCTCTGAAAACATGGTCAAAATAATATTTAGGATCCATCATTTTTGGTTTCCATGTATTGAAAATATGGTATCATTAAGTGTGGTATTATGATTTTGGAAAAGGGCTTTTATTGCAAATTTGGTCAGTAGAGCTAATTTTTAAAAAATGAAATTAAACAAATGATATTTTAGAAAACAATTATTTAAATTTTCTCTGCAAGATATAGTTAACATGGAGAGTTAAATGCTGGAAGTATTTTTGATGACTTAGATATATTGGGTTAAAAATTTCTAGGTATTATTAATACCATAATATACTACCTACATATGGTTAATCTGTCTCTCATAATTGAATGTTCTAGATACAAAAAAAAAATGCTTAAAAAGTAGGGGTACCAGAACTGTTTTTTACTGCAACCATTGCATTGGTATTCTCAGTGGATGAAAAGTTGAGATTTGGATCCTAGTGTTAGAAACAGATGAGCCCATGCTGTCATCTCTTCCTCTACTCTTGACACACTCAACAATTCATTATCCAAGGAGAAACTACATTATTTCACTTCTTGGCTTGCTTTCAAAATAAATTCCAAACTCCACAGTATAGCCTCAGAAGTCTTAACATTATTAGAAACCTGTCTAATCAATCTGATTTTAACTCTTGCCCCTCATTTCTGCCTGTTGAGCTTTCTGTTCTCAGTGAAAAATTCTCTTCCTCTTTAATATATGTTCACTTGACTGGAGACTCTCACTATTTTGTTTTCAGAGTAAACATTAACCTCCTCAATCTATCTGTCCTATCTGTCCCCATTGTAAATCCCAAAGTCTCATTGTGTTTTTCTGATAATGCTACTAAAATTTATATATTTATTGTTGGTTTGTTCGTTTTTCTTTTTCCTCCTTCACTATCTCTCTCTTTCCTCTCTCCCACTCCTTTTTCCTCCCTTTCAGTGTGGTCTACCTTCCTTTATTAAAGGTACATTCCAAGAGAGAATGGGCCTTGTCTCCATTGACATATCCCCATTGCCTAGAAAGGGAAAAATAAAACTTTATCATGAAGAAATATGATGATTACCACCTTAATCAAGGGGTCAAAGTTATCTTGATCAGTAATGGGACAAATCAACATTATGTGACTTTGACAGGTTGCACTGAGAAGGAGATAAAAACATTCACAAAAGATCTAATCATGAGGAAACATCAAACAAGCCCAAATCCTACAAAATAATTATCCATAATATTCAAAGATTTTGGCACAATAAATAAAAGATTTAGCAAGTGTTCCAGATTAAATGAATTAATTCCATCATACATGGAATATATGATCTTAGATTTGCTTTTTCTCTGAAGGACCTTATTGGTATGTTTAGAGAAATCTGAATAAGGTCTTTAGGTTAGATAGCAGTACTGTATAAATGTTTATTTCCATGTTTTGAAGTGTCATTGTGGTTATGTAAGAGAATGTCTTTGCTTCTAAGAAATATATACAAAATTATTTAGAATTAAATGTTATATCTGCAGCTTATTGTCAGTGAATTCATAAAAGTGTGTATGTGTGTTATACAAAGACAGAACAGAATTACAGAAAAGAAGTAGTAAAATGTTAAAATTTGGGCATCTCAGAGAATTTGAGCATACAGTGTTTTTTAATACTATTGCATCTTTTTAAGTGTATAATTATCAGAAATTAAAGTACAAAAAAATGCATCTAGTCAAAGCTTCTATCTATATAATCAGAGAACAAAAGCACCACAAATAAGGAATTTCCAATACTGATGTACCTTAAATACAGACCTTAAGTATGCTTAAGAAGACACATGATAGAAAATTAATGTTCTATTCATTTATAAACTAAATTGATGTGACAACCAAAGACTTCTGTTTTTCCTATTGAAATTATTGTAGGTTACCTATAGAGCTTACGGGTTCTCCTTTGAGAGTAACATACACATTAAATATTGTCCATGCAGTTAGTGATTAATAAATAACCTAAACAGGATTCAGAGTTTTGTTTTGTTTTTCCCATCAGACTTCTCTTGATGTAAAATAATGTTTGTATAATTAGAATAGTTTTACAAAAAAAAAAAAAAAAGAAAAGAAAAAGAAAAGAAAAGAAAGAAAAAATAATAATGCTGGACATATAACTGAGACTTCATCAACCTACTTTAATTTCTAAATAATGATGTTTTATGTATTTCTTGGACTGGGATGTTTTGCTCAGAGAGTTGCTAAACCCTAGCTTTCAATTGAATGAATACCTTCTAAATAGCATGAACTCCAAAAAGGCATTTCTTTCTTCCAGAAAATAATTATTCTTTAAGTACATTTTTTTAGGTTGTAAAATAAAAGATGCTAAACACAATTCGTAATGGTTATTATCTGGCTTAAAATTCTAATAACAGGCATTTCTTACAGATTTTGAATAACTGGACTGTAATATGGGAGCCAGATGTAGTTTGTTATGGGCTCAGTATTGACCTTCTCTGCCACACTACCTATAGGCATCATGCTAACGTGATGAAATGGCTAGCATTGGAGAAATACCTTTGTTTATGGGATTGGATACCTTCCATATCTTCAAATATAAAACCAACATCCCATCTAAAATTACTGAAACATAAAAGTGAAACAGAATGCATAATAAGAGTATGTTAGAATCATTTAGTGCGTGCTTGTTTTAAGCTCATTCACCTCCTTGTTTCCTGGTTCAATCCATGCTATCCCCTTTTATGACCATTTTTACAATTGCATTATCTCAGCCTTACATGGCTGAGAGTCATCATCAAGGGCAATAAACAAAGCCACGGAAAACCCTAGGAAAAATGTAAAAACTTTGGTGTTATATGAAGAATACAACAAAGTAACTGTACAAGGTCATAGAGCTAGAAGAGGGCAAAATGAAATACAAACTCAAGCTTCCTGACTTGTGTTCCTCTTCCACATCTCAAAACTCTACCAACATGGTCCCCAAAGGAAATATCAATCAGATCCAATTGAGCCTCATTTTGGTGGATGATCTAATGAGTGAGGGATAACTCACGAGGGATGTTTACAAGTGATGCCTTAGTAGATTGAGAAAGATAACTGGTTTCATAACCATTGCATGGGACTTTTGCATGAACCCCACAAGGATTTTGAGCTTGGGACTGCTTCTCCCATGAACTGTTGCTGAGAATGATGGATCGCCTCTGATCATAAAACCTTTAGTGGCTAGCCTTTTCATTGATCCTGTGACCCATGAGAGCTTAATGTAAGCATTCTAATCCACCAATTTTGGAAAAGTGGGAGTAAAGCCCCTTAGATAGAGGTTTTCAGTCTACTCACTTGTTGGGTCAGGTATAGCCAATAGCATTTGTAGTTGGAGTAAGTTTTTATTCAACTTGTTTTAATCAACATGTGAATTTAATTATGGCTGCTTTTATGGAGCTCAGAATAAAACTGAGTCTTCTCCAAATTGTACCCTGCTAATAACACCCAGCTAAGAAAAATGTTGCATCATTACCCCAAATCAAATTCTACCAGACTGTTTTTCAGCCTTCCCAGATTTATTTGGCTATTTTACCTAAGGACAAGTTGATGTCAGGGAAGTAGAAACACTTATCACTTTATTCCCATGTGGGAATTTCTCTTCAGGTAGTCTTTAATCAGCTTTCTTCCGGTAGAGATTTGACAATTTGATACATACGTAGCCTCTTCTCTTTCCCCTTTATGACCTCCAACACCTCCTTTGGAAACTCTTTCCAGCACCCTCATATTCATCAATTCCTGATCATTAAATGTCACTTGTTGGTTTACTACATATTAGACCTTTTAGCATATGATTATAAATATATGCCCAGTCTTTATCACCTAGGAGACATGAAGTTGATTCTCTGTAGCCTCTCTTTCTTGACCTCTTGACCTATCCATTGTGTAAGTTTGCAACGGCTGCTATAACAAAATACTACAAACTAGGTTTAAAACACAGAAACTTGCTTTCTCACAGTTCTGGAACTAGAAAACCTAGATTAAGTTGTCAGTAGATTGGTTCCTTCTGAGAGCTGTGAGTGAATCTTTATTTCATTCTTCTACCTTCTGGTAGACAGCTTGTAATATTTAGAATTCCTGAGCTTGTAGATCTCTGTCTTTATTTTCATGTTGATATTTTCCCTTTGTACCCGTGTCTGTCTCCAAATTTACCCTTTTATAAGGACAGTAGGCCCATTGGATTAAGTCCCATCCTAATGACATTATCTTAATTTAACTAATTATATCTGCAACAAGACTGTTCTAAATAAGGTCACATTCTGAGATACTGGGAGTTAAGATTTCAATATATGGAGTTTTTGGGTGACACAATTCAATCCATAGCAACTCTTGAGGTCTCTTTCAACCTGGTAATAATGTATGAAAGAAACTAATCAGTCATTCTTTTTGATACATTTATGTTTTTTCATAGGCTTATATGGATTATATTTATTTTTGTGTCTATTCTACCATACTAGATAGGTAGAAATATAGAAGTATCTTTATCAACAGATAAACAATTAATAAAATAATCCATACTACACTGTGTGTACTTATGGGTCTGCCTTACTCTGAGATTTTATAAAATGAAATAATGTTGAACATTTCAGATTCCGTTACCTTCTTGTCTATTATTATCTTTATATAAATCTTCTTATATAAACCATAGATAGTTACTATTATCTTCATCATCATTGAAGCTCACAGATGATAAATGATATACCTGAAGAGATCAGGTGAAAGACAGGAAAGAATCACCATAAATCCATTAAGTCACTGAAAGAAAATAATTGTCATTGTGAACCGACGTCATATGTAGATTGAGTAGTGTGAGTCTCAAGTGTTACCACCTCCTCATCGTCACTGCTTTTGATGGGGTCAGATATGTCACATATCAATTGTGTCTTTTAATCCTTATAACAGCCCTAAAAGAACCCTCCTATTCTAATTTTACAAATAAGAAAAGCAAGGCTCAAGATTTGAATTTCCAGGGTTATATGTGTATGTTCATACAACAGTCTGTCTTAATCCAACACCCATCAATGAAAGCTAAATTCTTAGGCATGCTAATGAACATGAGTTTGCAAGAAAGTATTACTTCATATACAGAGGAAGTAATATTTGAATACTGAGAATGAAAAAAAAAAAAAGACCAAAAGGCAGAGGGTCATCAAACCCAAATAAAGGGGACCTCTAGAGGATGAGTTGGCAGGACTTAGGGTTTTCATGTTGACAGGAGCAATATTTGATCATAGAGATAGTGGCTAGACCTATCTGAGTGGAAAGATAGTATTTTATAGGTGCACTATTTCAAAGACCACTGAGGCTTAGCCCTATGTGGAAAATCTTTTTCTTTACTTCTATCACCAAGTCAAAGCCTACTTTATTAATTATTAATGAATATTGAGCCTTAAGCCAATAAGCACATGAAACAAGTGCTCAATATCATAAGTTATAAGAGAAATGAAAGTTAAAATTACGACATACCACCATATACCCATTAAATAGCTAAAATGAAGGAGATTGACAGCAACCAATATTGGCGAGGATGTGCAACAACCAGAACTCTTCTGTATTATGGGTGGGAATTTGAAATGTTGCTATTACATTGGAAAATAGTTCGACAATTTCATAGAAAGTTAAAATGAACCCACCCTGTGACCTAACGATTATGTTTACATACAAGGGACTTTACTGAAGAAGAATGGAAACATGTCCACAAAGGGCTTTGTGTTACTCAGTTTATAGCAGCTTGATTTATAATCACAAAAAACTAGCAACAGCCTAGGTGTCTCTCAGCAGAAGACTAAGTAAGTAAATGATGGCACGTTGACAGAGTGGAATACCATTCAAAAACAAAAAAAGCAGCAACACAAATGAATCTCAAAACATGTTAAGTGAAAGAAGCCAAACACAAAAAAATGCATTGTGTGTGATTCTACTGAAGTAGAACCCTAGAATAGGCAACATAATCTACAATGGAAGAAATCACTTGCTTTGAGGGCAGGATGTTGACTAAGAAAGGATACAAGGGAATTTTGGGCATGATGAAAATATTCTATCTCTTGATAGGACAGTGGATTGAAATATAGCTTTCAGATCTGTTCAGTTTGTAATTAAATGCTTCCTCAGTGAAAATGGCCTTTAAAATGATTAAATCTTACAGAACACAGGTAGCTTGCTCATTGAAGAAACTGCTGTGTGTGAATTATTATGTGTGTCCGAGTACTCATGTGCGAATGAGCACGTCGTCAACATACAGACACACGCAACACATGTATGGCAACTGGCTCAGACTTAGCTGTTAACCACGTATGAAGAGTAATGAGATACAGGGTAGATTTAAACCTGAAATATCTTCTCAGAAATCCTGTTAAAGGCCACTTTTTAGAAACAGTGAAGTGAAATCCCCCACTTTTTTGTCCAAAGTGCCCCTCAAATTGAGTTTACTACCTGCTCCCCCAACGTCTTGCATCCTGTATTTTTTCCGTGGACATCCTCCCTAGCCAGATGCTCATTCAAAATGATAATGTTATCCCTTTGAATGAACTCTGCTCAAAGAGACAGAACTCCCATGATGCCATGACAAACCCAGCTTGTTCAAAGGCAGTACTAATTTTAAAACTCAAGTGTTATGTCTGGGATTTTTTTTTTTTTATTAACCTCTCCTAGAACTCTTCTATGCTGTCATACATAAATCAGAGAATTATGAAAGAACTAGTCAAAGTGGCTGTTTCCTTCTAAGGCTGTAATTTGGCTCCATGAATTATTAATTATTAGACTGGTATGGCATCAGCTCCTCAGAATTCAATATAAATGTAAAAGGCACACCTTATCAGTTAGAATCTAAGGAGCTGAAGTAATTCTTACCATTTAGTGCTTTGTGGTATGTTCGAGCGATTTGGAATATTCAACCCATGAAACTTTCTGAAATAAAATACGAAGTAAAGAAGGTTTCTTTTTCTTTCTTTCTTTCTTTTTGTTTAGTAGATTTGAATTTCAGTATAAGGAAGCAGATGTGGATTGCTTCAAGGGTTTTGATTGTTTTGTGAAGGATGGAGTTGTTTCATAGATGCTGAAGCAAATAGCAGGACATGTAAAAGACTGTGGTTGAAGAAAACTGTCTGAAAGTAAAGCTTTGGAACATCCTGCATCTTTGCTGCTGTTAAGGAGGAAATAAATAATGCACCAAGGATTGAAGTATGCTAAAGATAAGTTCAGTGTTTCTTGAAAGCAGACATCTGACATAGTAAGTATGTTATTTTTCATATGTGAATTATAGCTCTTCAAAGAAACAAAGAACTAGGAATATATGGTCCTTTTTGGGTTTTTTTGCTGGGATATTTAGCTTTAATACTTGATGAAGCCTTCCGGTCTTCTTTGGTTCCCTCTTTAATATATAATGCCATTTTATTTTAAAACATTCTGCAGAAAAACATAAGAGCTTACATTCTGTTCTTTTATGCAAACGAAACATTAGTCTCATTCATGTGCAGGACTTTTTTTTTTTTTTTTAGCAATTTCTAAATATTTTAGAGGTGTGCTCTACATACACACACATTGGCCTCTATCAAATTCAGACAACATTTAACTAATATTACAAATTCCACACTGCTCAACGTTGTAATTTAAAGAAGGAAATTTCACTGAAGCTCTGATCTATCTAATGATTTTGAATTGGTGGTTTTTATCAATATAAATTCTAATACAGTAGAAATATATGTTGTGGTTAGCTATGCTAAAATAAATGTGTTATGCTTCACCAGCTTAGCCATTCTAAGAGATTATTTTAGAAATAATTATTTTGCTCAATCTCTGCAAACTTTCATATTGTTAATAGAAAATTCAGTAGCTTTATTACTTTGACTTCTCTTCAGTGATCTGTTTGACTTAAATTGAAACAGACTACATTTTTTTAAAAAAATAATTCTATTCTGTGGGGTTGCATTTGGTACAGGAAAATAGATAGTAAATTCATTCTATAAAAATGACTAAATGTGAAAATGACCTGGGAGATAAAAATACCTTGATTATGCTCTGTTGCTTTTCTGTAGCAGTTTTAACAAACTGACAAGTTAAAATTTTGCTTGAATCCTATTTTGACATTCAAGTATTAAAAATAGAGATGGTTTTCTTTTTAGGCCAGAGAGGCCAAGCTGTCACCCATAGCACTTCAAAGATAAATGACAGTGCATCAGAAATCATGAAAACTCCTATAATTTTAAGTATGCTTGAACGATAGCATATGTATTTAAAGAGTTTCCTGAAAGACAGAGATTATACCACACAATTGTATGGTGCATTAAAACAACAACAAAAAAATGCTATTTCTCCTTTAGGGTGAAATAATTCATTTTCTATTTTAAATAAACTGTTTTATGTATATAAAATTAAGGGCAAAAATGCATCAGAATGACAATTACATGAACTGTTTCATTGTTAATAGGCTACCATTTTGGGGCTCCTGGGTGGCTCAATCATTAAGCATCTGCCTTCGGCTCAGGGCGTGATCCTGGAGTCCTGGGATCGAGCCCCACATCAGGCTCCTCTGCTGGGAGCCTGCTTCTTCCTCTCCCACTCCCCCTGCTTGTGTTCCCTCTCTCGCTGGCTGTCTCTCTCTCTGTCAAATAAATAAATAAAATCTTTAAAAAAAAAAAATAGACTACCATTTTAGACCCATTTATACTACCGGCCATCAACTATCATTAAAAAATTGATATTTTTCTGACTTTATTTTATATATGAGAAGTTGACCCTTTATATTGTCAGGAAGGGGTGGGAACTGTATAGACGTAGTTTTATTATAATACGTTTACTATAATACATAAGATTGTGGTATACAAAGTGTGTTATTAATACAAAACTCTCTTTAGAACTAATATATTTCCAAGACACAGTTTCTGTCCCATCTCTTTTGGGCAGCATATTGCCAGAACTTGAGAGTTTCCTACAATGCTTGGAAATAAAATTGGGTCTGGACTTGATCACAAATGATGGGCTCATTCTCCTTTCAGCTTTGCTAACCAAATCTGACGCCCTACCTTCAGTTTTACAGGGGTTTGGATTATATATTTGGATTTTCAATGAAACTATAGAATATAGGGGTCAGGCTTTTTCATGGGTCAATTTTTTAGATGAATCTTAAGTTTTCAGTTTTCCAGTGAAAGATGGTAAGTTTAAAATCTGTAACAACTTAGGAAGGACAGCCTTTTGGAGAAAAGCAGTACGCAGAAAGCATCCTTTGGCCCAACCCAGGCATTATTCTGTTAAAGAGCTATTGAACTGGGGAAGAAAAAAGTATCCCTTTGGTTGGAGCCCCTGCTGTTCCTACCCCTTATATGTGTCAGTTTTTCTGGGATCACCTTCTGTTCTAATTTGCCCTTGCCCTGGGTTAGTCTTTAGGGTTGGTCTCTAGATTTCATATCTCCGGCCTTATTAAGCCATGATAAGCATTTTAAGCCTGCTCACTTGCTATACCCTGTCTGGTGCCTTCTTTAAGTCTTCTTTTACTTGTATAAGGCCTGCGCCATTGTAACTTTTGTGGCCACAGTTTCAAGACAGTTCTTATGTAGTAGGTGATTTTTTTTTTTTTTAAGAAGAGATATCTTAGGATCCATTTATAATTTCAGCCTGGCGTGAGATAGAGCTGATTTTGAAAATAAGCTATGCTACTTTCTAGCAGTTGCTAGTTCCCTAAGTTCTCTGAGACTTTGTCGTTCCCTATTTGTAAATGAAGTTAAAATGAAGTTATTAATACTACTTATCTGATTTGATTATTGAGAAAATTGAATGAAACAATGCATGTAAAATACTTAGTACTTGCCTTGCATGTAGTAAATGCTCAATAAATTTATTACTGCCTTCACCTATTCCATCACATGGTTTATGCTTTTCTAAAAAATCACTGCAGTTAATTCTAGTTTGGGGTAATAATGGATCTGGTCTATTATATGGATTCTAAGTAGGACAACCATGAATCTTATTTAAATGTATATTTATTTTTAATGAAGAGTTAAAATCAAATGGTTTCTGTCATTACCAGCTCACCACATAATCATACTGTGGTGGAAATCCACTTGTAAAGAGTAGCCTCCCATTTTTCTTCAAATAGAATCAATAAATGTGAGTGATTTCATTAGCTATGAAATATATCAAGGAGAAATGTAACATCATACATCAGGTAATATAATTTAATGTGGGCAGACAAACTGAGACTAATTATGGGGTTAGGTTTTCCCAGGAAATATTTATATAATTAATTTCTACACTTTGAAAAACAGTCCTGCAAGGATTTCCAGATTCTCTGCCTTCAGTAAAGCCATGCCTTCTCTCTTTCAAGACCTAACTTTTTTATAGAACTTTACTCTTAACACCACCATGAAGTATTTTTCTTACTTTTAACATTTCTACTGTAAGAAAACCAAAAACTCATTTCTGTATTACTTTGAATTTTTTGTATTTTTTCATTGTATCCTTGTTTTCTCTTGAATTTCATTACAAGGTTTTAGAATCCCATGTTTACCGCTGAACCTTCCCCTGCCACCTAATAGATATTGGTGTTTCTGTAGATAAGTAAGTAATATAGCTCAGCTTCTAAATACTAGTTTCATAAGTCATATAGATATAACGTATACATTTAGTAACAACTTGATATTTCCAAAACAATAATAAAATATTAATATTAATAATAAAATATTAATATGGCTAAATCTGTGTGATGATGCAAAAGTAATGCCAATTATAATTTCAAAAATTAAATATTTGATGCCATTTTGTGCCTGGATGCAAAGAAACTAACTTCATAATGGCTTTTATTCCAAATTTTCCAATGACTACTTTGAAACCATTTGAATTAAGATGTATATAATAGAAACACTGCCTTACTCTCCAACTTTGCATTTCTATGTGAAGATATATTCCCCTCTCTTTTCTTCCTCCCCCAGCTTAAAATTAACTGCTTTTAGGGGAACATTATTAAAGTTCTCTTGTAGGATTCTTACATGATAGGTGTGAGTGTATCAAGAAACTAGCACAGAGGGGCTCCTGGGTGGCGCAGTCATTAAGTGTCTGCCTTCGGCTCAGGGCGTGATCCCAGCGTTCTGGGATCGAGCCCCACATCAGGCTCCTCCGCTGGGAGCCTGCTTCTTCCTCTCCCACTCCTCCTGCTTCTGTTCCCTCTCAGATTGCTGGCTGTCTCTCTCTGTCAAATAAAGAAATAAAATCTTAAAAAAAAAAAAAAAGAAAGAAACTAGCACAGAACATAGCACATGATAAGGAATCCTTGAATTTTAATTTTTGTTCCACATTCCACCTTTAAGGTTTGTACACCAAATATTGAGATGAAAATGATCTGGCTATTATCACTTTGATCAGCTTGTGTTTGGTGTTAGTTTATTCTCCACATTTTACAAAATCACAATGAAGAATTACTTATTAGACTTTGGAGAGTCCGTTACATTATTTGGATCTCATGGATTTTAAATTAGAAATAGTCCTGGGGGATCATGTAGTTCATTACACAATTGGGGAGATAGTTACTGAAAGGCCTCCTGAAGGTCATAGAGCCTGTTAGTGGTGAAGCCAGATACAGAAATCAGGTTTCCTGACTTCTTGTTTAATGTCCTTTTTAGTGCACCATATTTCCTCAGAGTTGGATCAATAAAGGGTTCCTTGCTGACATTCACAAATCTCTCACATATTTGTGGATAATGTAGCATAGTGGCTCTTTTGAGTTATCACCCCAGAAGTTAAGATAACAAAAAATAGTTTTCATTTGCATATGCTTTTGTGTGTAAATTATTTCACAACTTAAACTTATTTTTTTCTCTCTAAAATCATAATAGGTTTCTGTTATTTTGGTTTTTCTAGTTTTCTCAAGTGGGATGAGGGATGGAGACAATCCAAGTAGTTCAAGGGGAGGGAAGCAAATAAGGAAAAGAAGGAATTGTTTCATTCTTTCTCTCCTACTTACTTTGATGTTTTCTTCAGGGATTATAAATCCATTGCTTCTATAGTTAATAATAGTTTGCTCTTCAGATAAGCTGCAAACTTCGTAGAGGTTAAAACTTTCAACATACACGTGTGGCTGTTTGTTCACCACAGTGCGTTGCCAGGTAAACTTTAACAGAAAGCACAAGAGATTGAATATTTTAATCCTACAGAAGCAGTTTTGTTGGCCGGCAAAATAGTACCTGGATTTTGAGTATTTCTCAAAGGAGCTAGGCTGGGAATTTAAAATATGTTAGAGTTCCTCTAGGGGCAAAGAACATCTGCTGGACTGTAATCTAATAAAACAGAATTGGACAAAGATGAGGTCTCTGACATATGCTGGTGCTGGAACTATTCTTGAATAGCTCAAACAGTTTTGCTTTGACAGACTGACCAAGACAATGGGCTTGTGGAAACTGCCTCATAGGGACAGCTGGACCCTGCCTTCCAGGTTCTGCTCCCCAATCCACTTGCAGTTTGAATATAATGGGATTTTATTGTGTCTCAAACATACGGTATACAAGCTGAGCTCCCTTACCATTTCTGTTTGATAGATTCTCCTGTCTGAGTTAGGGATAAATATGAGGAATTGAACCAAATAGAAATAGACTAAATGGCAAAGCAAAGGGAAATGGGGATTCAGACGTAGAAATTTCAGATTCAAGCTTTTCCTCCTCCATCTCTTTGATTTTTTTTTTATATTTTATTCATTTATTTATTTGAGAGAGAACATGCGTGGGAGAGAGAGAGCGTGAACAGAGGGGAAAGGGAAGGGGCAGAGGAAGAGGGAGAAGCAGACTCCTCACTGATCAGGGAGCCTGATGCTGCCTGATCCCAGGACCCCGGGATCATAACCCAAGCCTAAGGCAGATGCTTAACTGACTGAGCCACCCAGGCACCCCATCTCTTTCATTTTAAGCAAGCCTTTCAAACTATCTTATGTCCACTATTTTCTTGTAAAATACAACAATAACAATTCCCACTTTCTTTATGATTTGAAAGACTTTTTTTAGGAATTAAATGCAACCAAGTTATTTGAAAGGCCATATCCTATGCAGGATTATGGTAATTGCAGTATTTCTTTGTGTATCTTCTGTTTTGAATGGAGGAGGGCATTAGTTTGCTTGGGCTACCATAACAAAATAACACAAACCGGGTGATTTAAACGATAATTATTATGTCACAGATCTGCAGACTAGACATCTGAGATCAAGGTACAAGGTTAGTTCCTTCTGAGAGGTGTGAAGGGCAGTCTGCTCTAGGCCTTTCTCCTGGCTTATGGTGGTTTGCTCTCATTGTTTCATGTTCTTTGGGGTATAGAAGCATCACCCTCATCTTTGCCTTCATCTCCACATGTGTATTCCCTGTGTGTATGTGTCTATGTTCAAATTGCCCTTTTAAAAAGACATTAGTCATATTGGATCAGGAGCCCATTCTACTCCAGTATGAACTCATCTTAACTCATTAGGTCACATCTTGAGGTACTGGAAATGAGGACTTCAACATATGAGTTTGGCAGAGGGGGAGAAACATTTCAACCCACAACAAGGATCATGGGAATTTTTTTTAAAACTTTCCTTACTTAATGTCCTTTTCACTGATAGGAAAATTTGGGATTGTCATGATGTTATTCTGCATCCTTCCATTCCTTCATTCTAGTTCTCTGTATAAATCACAAAGGACCTCCTCATACATGCAATTTATAATCTCAAAGTATGAGAATATGCAAAGAGATCAGCATTATAATGAGTGATTGTAAGTCAGTTTTAGAATATTAACAGTCTACACTAATCCGAATGCCAGCAACTATTTAGGTCAGTTTCTGAAAATCATTAAGTAATGTACTGAAACCTGATGACCGTTTTTGTATTTTTCATTTTCGAAAAATTTCATTTACATTATCTCACTTAAACCAACATAGCTCTTATTTACACCCATATTAAAGATGTGGAAATTGAAGTTCAGAGGTGATATAATGCCCAAAGTCACATGTTTATTGCCTGGGTTATATACAACCTGGATTACATTTTATGAGGATTACAAATCCAAGTCTTGAGTTCTTTGTACTCTCTTGCATGTTCTCTTTAGAAAATGCTTGTAGGTAGGTTTCTGACTCATATAGGTCTCAAATAAAGACCAATGAAATTACAGAGTGGACCCTGTAAATGCAGAGTGTTTGCATAATACTTTCTCAGTTTCTTGACTTTCTCACATCAAATGTCTCTGATACGTATTATCTATCACTAGTTGTCCTTATGTCTGAGGTGCTATGGTTCACAAAGATTATGAAAAGAATTATTTCATTTTTCTGAATCATTTTTCTTCTGCAGAAGCCTCATGTATTTGTTTTTATTGATGCTCTAACAAATTATCATGAACCTACCCATGTATTAGCTCACAATTTTCATTGGTCAGGAGTATGAGCATAGCATGGATCTCTGCTAATATTCTCACAAGGCTGAAAGCAAGGGATCAGCAAGCTGTCTTCCTCCCTCCTTCCTGCCCCCCCTTCTGTTCTTTCCTTTCTTCCTCCTTTTCCACAGATGTAGGCGAGTATCTTTCCAGGATGATTTAAGCCGTTGCAGAATTCAGTTTCATGTGATTGTAGGATTGGGATCTGTTTCCTTGCTGGCTGTTCCCTTTAGTCATTCTCAGCTCGTAGACTCCACTTACATGCCCTGGCTCATGATCCTCTTCAAAGCCAGAAATGATAGGTCAAGTTTTTCTCACAGCCGTCTCTGCCCTCCCCTTCTGCCTCATTCCTTTGGCCTCATCTTTTTATTCACATGCATCTGATGGACTCTTCCACTTTCCTCTTTTGCTTAAGGACTCATGTGATTACACTGGGCCCAGTGATTATCCAGAATAATCTCCCTACTTCAGAGTCAGCTGATGAATAATCTCAATTCCATCTGGAAAGTACCTTCACAGCAGTACCTATATACTTGTGTGATGAAATAATCAGGGAATGGGAATCTTGGAGGAACATATTTAGAATTCTGCTTGTCATATCATAGTGGATGTTTTTTTGTATTAAGCATTTTTCATATTGGACAGGAATATGCCCTTAAAATCATGTATTTCAGTTTACAAAGTACCTTTATATTTATTACCTTACATTGTTTTCAGGATAGGTGAGGAAATTATTGGAAGAGTAAAAAAATGCCTGGCTCTTTGGCAGTTTAACACATATATTTCCAAGCTTTGTTTACTGAGAGGACTTTGAAGCAGTAACACTCCAGGAGCAATGAACATGCCTAGCCTAGAACTTGGTATTTAAATACCACTGTCCAAGGAATCTTTGGGTAAGTGGCTGATTCCAGAGCTTTGGGAGGAAAAGTACAAGATGAGCTTGGAGTATCTTTGGCACCAAAGAAGTAAGGAAGTGCTTCAAAGGATGGGGTCATGTCAAAGGACACAGGCACAAACATAGAAGAGCTCCCAATGGCCAAAGCTAGAGAACTAGAGCAACCCAATAAATTAATATAACTGTGAATTTTAACCCATAGAATAAAATAAATATCCATGAGCCAATACTGAGATAGAGACAGGAGAGAATACAAAGCACTTTCTTACGGAGGAATTCCAATGTAATAATGAGGATGGAGCATCTTCATTAAGAAACCATGGTCATAATTGTAGGCAAGACCAGCTGATGGATTTTGAAACTAGTGTATGGAAGTTTGAAAAAGAGCAAATTTTTCTTACTCTCAAAGCATTCCCCTACCCCAGTCTTTATTAATTGCAAAGGGGACAATTAATGACTTTACAGTGGAAAAACCTTGGAGATACTTTCTGAATGAGGTGATCATGGTTAACATCACTAGTGATGAGATATGGGACATTGTGTACCCTTGACATGATACCCTGAAGGGCACATCACTTCTTTTTTATTCTTGAGAAAAATATATAACCACAATCAAATCATAAGAAAGTATCAGACACTGTACAAAATTATTCAAGGGACAGTATACAAAATTATTTACTAGAATTCTTCATTATATTGTATCATGGAAAATATATAATAAGAAAATCACTGGTAAAATCTGAATAAAGTTTGTAGTTTGTTTCTTGTTTTGATCATGACACTGTGTTTATGTAGTTAGCAAGGAGAAAGCTGGATAAAGAGTACATGAGAATTCTGTTCTATTTTTGCCATTTTTTTTTAGTCTAAAATAATTTTTTGTAAAGTCTGATTCTTCTGTTAACTAGCTTTGTAATAATATCGGACAACTCACATAACCTCTTCAAGCTTCAATTTATGTATCTTTCAAGTAGGCCTAACAACACAGATCCTGTTACAGATATAGCATGTGAAATATAATTTATATAGCGTAATAATTAAAGGCAATGCCTTTAGAGTCATACAAATGTATAAATATTGGTTCTTCCATTTAATACTGTTTGACCACATAACACTTAACCTGTTTCTTAAGCCTCAGTTTCCTTATTTTTAGTATTTACAAGCTTACTGTGAGTTTTAAATATGATACAACAGATAAGCACTTAATCAGAGCATTTGACATTTTGCTATTATTATTATATATTATTTTGTTTTAATTGCTTAATATACTATTAGCTAATTAATATTAATTACTATATTAATAATATAGTTGTTTATATATTTTATAATAATGATATTGCTTTTTAAAAAATATTTCATTTATTTATTTTAGAGAGAACATAAACAGGGGGAAGGGCAGAGGGAGAGGGAGAGAGAGAATCTCAAGCAGGCTCTGTGTTGAATGCAGAACTGGACGTGGGGCTGGATCTCAAGACCCTGAGATCATGACCTGAGCCAAAAATCAAGAGTCAGTCACTTAACCGACTGAACCATCCAGTCTCCCCAATAATACTGCTTTTATTACATATTTATATTTAAAATTCTCATTGAATTAGGTTTTAATTATTATCTGTCGACTCATATAACTTTTTAAAAATGTGGTTAAATATATATAACATATAATTTGCCATTTTAATAATTTTTAAGTGTGCAATTGGGTGGCATTCAATATGTTCCCACTATTTCCAAAAGTTTTTCCTCATCTCCATAGGGAAATTCTGTAATCATTAAGCAACAACTTCCCATTCCTTTCCACCCCCAGCTTCTGGTAATGTCTGATCTATTTTCTGTCTCATTGAATCAGCCTATTCTGTGTATTTCAGATAATTAGAGTCATATAATATTTGTCCTTTTGTTTCTGTTCAATGTAGCCTTTTACTTGAATCTCAATTCATTATCTGTTGCTCTAAACAGTATTTTCTGTACTCGAATGATTTGGATGATCAGGAAAATGTTTTATTAATATGTCATTTGGCAGATTTTTGTTCATTTGTTTTTTAAATCCAATTTAATAAACAAAGATTCTGCCAAGAAATTATATGTGAAAAGGTTCATCGTAATGTTACTAAATGTAGCAAAATGATAACCTAAGTGTCCAATAGTAGGTGAATGAGTGCATTAAAACCAGAAGGGATTGCAAGAAAATGCTGCCTAATGATTTCTTTATAGTAACATAATAGGTAAATTTTATTTTTCTGTTTTAGTTTACATATTTTTTAAACATGTATTATTTTCCTAAGAGATATATCTAAATACAAGAACAAATTTATATTTAGTCCACTGATCAGAACTTTTTATATGTACTATTTGTATAGCCAGTATCTCAAAAATGTGCAAGCTACTACCTAGAGTATTATTAGCCCTTAAATTTCTTGTGAATCAGCAAATAAATGTGTATATGCTTATACCAAAAGGTGAACCAAGAGTGTGGAAAAACAAATTTGAATCTAGTGCTGTGGCTTCCAGGACCTCACATTAGTGTTTTGGTTTTGCCTTTTTTTTTTTTTTTTTGCATAAGCAGATACTAAAAATTAAGCATCTGAAGTATTTAATTCATGCATGTAGTTCATGTGTTAGTATTTGAACCTGGCAGTTATAGATAAGCTTGATCAATCACATAACAAATACATTTACATCTGAGGAGAAGGACCATAAAAATGGAAGTTATTTTTACTTATAACATGTTTAGCTCAAAACACAGAAGAATAAATATTGAGATTAATCAGTTGTTAAGTAGCTTCTGAGAAATGCATATATGTATCTAAAGAATCATGCTGATATTTGACATCCTTTTAGTATTTTCCTTCTTTCTTTCTTTCTTTCTTTCTTTCTTTCTTTCTTTCTTTCTTTCTCTTTCTTTCTTTCTTTCTTTCTTTCTTTCTTTCTTTCTTTCTTTCTTTCTTTCTTTCTTTCTTTCCTCTTCTTTGCAAATCCATTTTATACCCAGTTGATCTGTGAATCAACCAAGATCTGCTAACTCTTGGAGCATAGCTGCTGTAAATCTATCTTCCTATATGGAAGAATGTCTTAAAACACTGAAACACCATAAAACAAATACACAGAACACTGGAGTGAGATTTTGGTAGTACATCTGTATTTTAGTAATCTGAGCTTCATGACTCATTTGGCCACATTTGTTGGATTTGTGTCTTCATCTGTCACATGGTATGATAACCCCCACCTTTGGATCATGAGAAGGTAAAATAGTATATATGTTAAAACTGATAATCCAAATCAGTCAAAATGTCAAATTTTGGGGGCGCCTGGGTGGCGCAGTCGTTAAGCATCTGCCTTCGGCTCAGGGTGTGATCCTGGCGTTCTGGGATCGAGCCCCACATCAGGCTCCTCCGCTAAGAGCCTGCTTCTTCCTCTCCCACTCCCCCTGCTTGTGTTCCCTCTCTCACTCGCTGTCTCCCTCTGTCAAATAAATAAATAAAATCTTTAAAAAAAATGTCAAATTTTGATGTTTGGGTAACAAATGCAGTCATCAAAAGTTTCCTTATTACTACAAGGCATTGTTTTGTTCTAAAAGAAACAAGTATTTTTAAAAACAGTAAATTAAAAAGTTAATTACTGTATATGATAAATCTTCATGAAATAATCCATATGTGGTATATTTAAATTATTGACTGCCACACTACTAATTATATATGTGCATATTATGTATGTATAATGTATGTATGTATCTATACACTTCTACATACATAAGAAACATTTCTGACATTTCTTTAAAATTCATTTCTCAGCAGCATGGTAGTTCAAAATGATTAGGATGGGCATTCTATAAAAATATACCGTTTTAGGAGTAAAATATCTAAATCAAATAGCACCTATTTTTTGTCTGTTTTCAATCTAATCATAAGCAACTGTATTATTCAAATAGTCTATCACCAAATAAATACTTTCTGTACAATCTAAGAGGAAGTTTGGACTAGGCCATTGCTATATTGATATCCTTAGAGTTACATACCTCTTGAGACCAATTACAAGGTTCACAAGGTTGTTTTTATTTTGCTTTCTCTTGATGCCTTTTTAATGAGGTCTCCCAGTAAACAGAAAGCATGATACTTTCTTGTTGGAGACCTGTCTGCCGCCTTCAACCATTTATTACTAATACATCTGGGAAATGATTTATAAATTAAATATTAGGAAAATGTACTTTAGGAAAAAAAGTAGTAAGAGGTATAATTTATAATTCTCATTTAGGGAAAGTCATGCCAGCAATTTGCTAATGGAAGGACACCAAGAGTCACTCTTGGAAACATAGTCATGGTTTATATAATAAATAGAGATAGTAGATGAAGGGAGTCTTCAGTGTGTATATTTGGGTATGTGGTTTTCCCTCAGAATGACCCATTAGAAGAGTGAGAAATAATAAAGAACAAAACTGTCCTATCAGTTTATGTGTTATAACTTCTCCATATGACAGACATAATATATTTATCAATAGTAAGTGAAAACAATTTCCTCATAGTATAGAATGTGATAATAGTTGATGTCACTGTCCTCTTGGTTTAAGTTAGAAGAGATTTTAGAGGCTAATTAAGGACAGTCCTTTCATTATAAGGGTGGGGAAACTGAAACCATGCCTGTTTATAACTTACTGAAGACTTCATAATTTAAAATATAAGCCTTGAAAATAACTTTCAAGGCTTACTTTGTAATTTCTTTTTGTACATATATGGTAGATTTTGTATGATAGAAATCTGCTCTTCAGCTAATCAGTCAGATTAGGTCTTTGCATTATGAGAATATCTTTCACATCTGTATCATTAAAAGCAAATGAACCGTAGCTGTGTTTATACACCCAGAATTTAAGGGGAACAAAATTATAGCTTTGGGATCATCTTCTAAAATGTTATGAATTCCAGGGAATTAAGGCATACTTAGCTTGTAGATTTTATTTAATAAAAACATGTGTTGATTTTTTTAAAGATCTAAAAATTTCCAGGTATCTTTCCAGTACCACTATAAAGGAGGTTGCATATAGTAATTTTAAATATATAAGAAATGAATTCATAACTATGGGATTATAACTTGGTGGTCAACATTTATTTTTGGATCCCATTTCAATTGCTTTTATTTCATTTCTGTAAGAATATTTAGACTGCATTTCAATATGAATTTCAAAGACACAAGCATGTATCATTTGAAAGAAGCATGTACATATGTTATCTATTTATATATCATACAATTATGAAAAATGCATGTTTAAAATATGTATTTGCTATTTTCTGTATTTTTACATATTTACAAATATATGTATTTTTATCTAATTTAAAAATATCTATACACATACATTCCTATAGGGACAGTGTCTTCTTGTTCTTTTGACCTCTGAACTGATAATTTCTACAGAGGATAGTTCACTGGTATGGCTTTATCAGTATCCATTTGTCACCATATCATGACAGAATTCTGTTGGATCACGGATAAAAATTTGAGTATTGGAGAAGGTTAAACTAAGTTAGTAACATCATAGTTTTTTCATTTACCAGTTTTATTTACAGACTTTAATTCATTGTTGGCCTATGAGGAGAAACATCAGAAATCAGTACATTTAAACATTTATCTTTATCTGATTTAAATCAAGTTATTTTTGATAAAATGCTATCTTGGCAAGTGTAAGAAGACAAAAGACCCTCAAATCAACCTTGTGGGACAGACATTGAAAATCTGTGTTGACAGCACATCTCTGATTCATCCTTCTGACAACGTTTACAGTTAGAAGAGAAGAATATTCTCTAAGAGTCATAGTTTTTAGATAAAGATTGTTACAGAGGCATAATAATTCCAAAAGATTTCCATCTTCTAACAATCTCTTGAAATTAATGAATGAAGACAATGGCCCTCTATTCATCTAAATTTACCACATCAGGCAGTGGAAATAGAAAGTGATTTAAAATTAATCCTTTCTCTTGACAATTGTGAAATGGTGATTTTTATCCTCTCAGAATATTTGAAGATACCTTTTTTATTCTCTCTTCATATTCTGTCTCATAACCTCATGTATTCATTGCTGGTGGTCAAAATAAAACTGCAGGGCTAGGTTACGAGGGTTCTGAAGAATGCATCATCACTGGAAATCAATTTCAGACGTATTTTCAATGTCTTTGCTTTAGAATACATGTCTCTTACTGAGATATCAAAAATCAAAGACTAGATCAGCTCATTCATGTGAATAGCTTAGGGATAAATTAACTCTACTTTCGTATTTAAAAAGCAGCAGTACAGTCAGTGACATCTTGGTCAAGCAAAACTAAATGTTATTTTTACTAATGTGTGATATTAATAAAGTGTCAGAACTATTCCTTAAGTGCCTTATTAGTTTAGCTGTGCTTTTGGAATCTTGGGTGTTCAGAATAAGCTCCAGGTGCAATAGATGTGTTTCAACTGGACTTTAAATTTAAAATCATGGTGTTAATGTGATCAGTCTCTACCTTGGTTATTATTTAGTTAACTTGCAAAATGACTTGTGGGACGCATATTTATTTCTTTGGAAGTATTGATCTATTTATTTAATAGAATTCCTTAAAGCGTCTGAAGTCTAATTAATAAAATCCTAATTAAGTACATTTGTTCTGGAGAAGGTAGGCTATTGTTATAAAAAATATGGAAATTGTAGCCTTAGACGATTACTCTGTTTAGTTTTATGGACTACCTTTTCGAAAGGGAATTTTATTTTAGAAGCTGGGAGATAGAAACTCCTATCATTCACTAGTCTAATTGCTTTTTTTTTTTTAAGATTTTATTTATTTATTTGTCAGAGAGAGGGAGGGAGGGAGAGAGCAATGGGGGAAATAGGCTCTCTGCTGAGCAAGGGGCCCCAGAGGTGAGACTCCATCCCAGGAAACCTGAGACAAAGGCAAACACTTAACCAACTGAGCCACCCAGGCATCCTCTTTTTATTTTTTTAATTTTATCTTCTTTCTTTCTTTCTTTCTTTCTTTCTTTCTTTCTTTCTTTCTTTCTTTCTTTCTTTCTTTCTTTCCTCTGTTATGGAAAAGTTAGTCTCTGGGAAAAGATTGAATTCTTTTATTCTGTATATGTCATATAGATTTCATCATTTTGTGCCTCTTTTCCTTTGATTCTGTGGTAGTTGCATTTTGAAGCATATTTTCCCCTTTTCAATTTAAATACAGATTACACACTATAGAAAAATAAATCTGAAGTGTGTAGCTTGATATATGTACTAATTTAATTACCACCCAAATCAAGATAGATCCCAGTGTTTCATTAACTGAGGAAAGTTCTCTTTACCTCTTCCCAGTCAGTACCTCCCTATCCTGAGGCATGTGCTTTCCTGACTTGTATCCCTCTAGAGTTGTTTTGCCTGTTCTTGAAATTCATATACACAGAATCAGAAAAGTATGCACTTTTTTGCATCTGGCTTGTTTTACTCAATGTAGTATTTTTTTGAGATTCATCCATGTTGTTAAATGTATTAGATGTGTGTTCTTTCCATTGCTGTATGTTGGTTGCATTATAGGAAAATACCACTATTTCCTTATTTACTTGTCTGGTGATGAACATATCTGAAACATATTTCCACATATATTTTTCCTTAATTACCTTGTCAGTTTGTATAGACCCATATGCAGTGGTGGTTTACTTTTCAATTTCTCATGCTGTGAAAATTATTTTTAAAAAACCCAAAACTGTGTTTAAATGTTCTTAAAATCTCAGAAATTATCTAGCAAGTGCAGATTTTTAAGACAAATGATTTAATTATCTTGTTTATATCTACATGGCATAGTTGTATACCTGCCAAAAATCCCCTCCCCTGGTGACCATTCATCTTCCTTTTTATATTATTTCTTATGTCCTACCTTGCCTGCTTTCCAGGGTAGAAGCCCTTTGCCTGAATTTTTCCTGATTCTGAGAATCTTGCATATTTTGGCACCTAATAGGTACTAAGTAATGTTTGATGGATTGGTAACATTTCACTAAAGATTTTGGGTATTTCATAGAGATGTGCTTTCATTGAATATACAACAAATACTTTGTTATTGTTTTAACATTATAATGGAAATGATAATATAGTTAGACCAGATTCCTTAAGATCAAGCTACACATTGGCTCTGTGCTCAGGGCAAAGTGCTTAAAACTGTCCCTCCCTCTCCTCGCCCCCCTGTGTACTTGCACTAGCTCTTTCTCTCTCAAATAAATAAAAAAAAATCTTAAAAAAAAAGAAAAAGAAAAACCTCTAAAATAAACCATACACTTTGATATCTTCCCAAGTATGTGGTCGTCTTTATGATAAAATTGGAAACTGATTATTGCATTGTGTTTTTAATTTTATAGTTTTTTTGATGCTTTTATCTTTCACTTCTGTCATAGCGCATTATATTAACTCTTTACATCCTGCTGTCACTCAAAACTCCTGATTTTCTGGTTCTGATCTTCTTTTGTTGCATCCAGCAAATAACTATGTTAGAATCAGCATAAAGGTTTTACTCCGTAGGCTGTGAAAGAATCAAATCCATGGGCTTTAGTTCATGGAGTATGTAAGATGTGTTCAGAGACCATTCTTAATGAACTAAGGTCAGATGTTGGCAGGGAGAACTTCTCTAGCATTTAATTTGAACTTTGAGCTCGGAGTAAACTGTGAGTGCTTCTGTAGCATCCATGTTCAGCCTCTCGGAAACCCACTTTTCCATACCCTGATGTTTTCATTACAAGCATGCATTCACTTTCAGCTGTAGATCCTTCTGTTCTTATTTTTCTCTTTTCTCTTTTATTTAATACATTTACCCTTATTCTGAATTTTTCACATTATTTTCTCCTTATATATGTATTTTTAAAGATTTTTTTAAAGTAATCCCTCTACAACCAATATGGGACTCACACTTACACCCCCGAGATCAAGAGTCACATGCCCCACTGACTTAGTCAGCCAGGTGTATCCCTCCACTCCTTATGTCTTTATTATCATATATTTTATTCATTTTCAAATTTTACTATAGATTACTCTAGATTACTATAGATTTCTCTCTGTGTGTGTATGTGTGTGTGTGTGACTCTGTGTGTGTGTATGTGTACGTGTGTATAGTTTTGTTTTTGTTTTTTTAATGTCAAGAAATGAGACTCCTCAAATATCTGGGTCCTAGGCGTTTCATGTTAAATTGAGAAACTTGTACTTTCTCACGGCTTACAGCAATATTTGATTCAGTTTAACTGAGTTACTAAATAATTGGTGACATTTTGGTGGCAGATTTTTTTGCATTTATGCATCATTCATATATACTTTTATAATTTAAAACAAGGCAGAAATGCTTAGTAGTTAAGGAAAGCTGTAGAATCAGACTGCCTGAATTTGGATCATAGATACTGTGCATGCTACTGTGTGACTTGAAGCAAATTGCTTAAATTCACTGGATCTTACTTTGTTCATTTGTAAAAAATGATGATATTGGAACCTACCTCATAAAGTTGTTATGACGATTAAGCTAGACTGTACCCTCAGAGCTAATAAGCACTCAGTAAATGTCAGCTATTATTATTAGTACTGTTCCAAGCACACGAGTCATTTTTGTTCAAAATATGGACAAGATTCTATATGATCTTTTATACATATATGTAGTAAAAATGTAGTATGTGAATGAAACTACCTTATTGACTATGTTATGTAACTGAAATTGCCACAGGGCTAAATCTTTTCACTCACTTTAGCTCTTGTATCTATATTTTAGCTGAACCAAAGTGAAATGATAATAACAGCCATAGAAAAATTGCTTCTTGACTACAAATAATGAGATACTCCAGTTTAAATTACTTCAACAATGGTCTTGATTGAATCTTTCTCAACTGCTTACTTTCAGAATCCAGATATTACTTCTAAGAATAACAAAAGAAAACTCAAACCTCCCTTTTTGAAACACTAAGGCTTTTGATATTGGGAGAATGCTTTAGGTGTGAAAGAAAGATAAACAAGGAATTCGTTGGACATATAGGTGTGTCATCCTAAATTTGTTAGCTTTGAAAAACATTTTTCTTAATATGTTTCTCATTCTATAATGATTTCTGCATAAAGCTCTGCATATAAATTTTTTCCAGTAAAGCTTCTTTTTTATTATTTATTTATTTATTTATTATTTATTAATGGTGGCTACAGTTAGGGGATTTTTTAAGTTAAACATTTTACATTTTTGGTGCTAACAATTCAGTGTTTAGCCTAATCTCTACATTGGCATCCAGAATATATATTGGTGTTGTTGACTGGGTGTCAAGGATGACAGAGATTTAAATCTCCCTCTTAACATAATCCCTAGGGATGATGCCTCCAGCTACTACTAATAGATGGTATAGTGACATGGCTGGCAGATGGTAGATGCAAGATTTCCCAACTCGTAGAATTTCAGGTTTTTCTAATAGTGTAGGATGGCTGGTGGTTGCCTTTGACATGCCAGAGAAGTCACTTGAATTATTAATTTAGGTGTTTTATCTCATCTATTAGAATGGAGCACATTTTAGTTGTTAATTTGTTTCTTCTGCATTACTTAGAATATGGCCTTACACTCATGTCCCACATAAATATTTCTCAAAAAATAAAATAAGCATATTAGATTTTAAAAGTACAGTGAGATAAAAAGGCTACTTTAAAAGAAGATGACAACAAAAATGGCATATATGCATTAAAGTGTTAAGGAAAATGATTCTCACTAAAATATTAATGGGCAGTTATGTTTGGCTGGGAATTCAAATGATTAAAATGTTTCTTTGTATCACTTTTATTGTAATTATATATTATTTACATACTCATAAATAAAAGAATATGCTCATAGTAGACTCAAAAGAAAACCTGAGAAACATTAACTGTAGAAGAAATCAATAAAGTTTTAAAAAACTAATACAAAAAAGTCACACATATCTTCAAAGAAAAATTTCTTTATATATTTAATTTTTGCTAGAGTATAGAAAAAGAAGGAAATCTTAAATTTCTAAGATTTTTTATTTATTCATTTTAGAGAGACAGAGTGAGTGAGAACAGGAACGGGAGGTAGGGTTAGAGGAAGAAGGAGAAGCAGACTCCCCACTGAGCAGGGTGCCCATGTGTGGGGCTCGATCCCAGGACCATGAAATCATGAACTCAGCCAAAGGCAGATGCTTAACTGACTAAAGCCACCCAGGCACCCCTTATATTATTTTTAATAAAGCCATCATTGCACTAATGCAAAGACCTGCCAAAAACAGCACAAAAATAATACTTCAGATCAGGTATTTAAGAATACAGATTAAAGAATCCTATTTAGAACCAGCAATAATTTATTTCTACATTACAAGGAACACCTATAAAGAAAAGAAAATAATAAATGTTGAGTGTATTTTATTGGAAAACTCGTACAGTATTTCACAATTGGGAAGCAGTTTCCTCTTCATCTAAAGCTTTATTTCCAACATGTTAAGTATAACACAAGTGTAGGTTTAATCACTTTCTATTTTAGTAATTCAGTTAAAGATCACCCCTATTTTTATCCTGTGGATGAGGTATTATGACTTCTCAGGTGACTTAGAAGACTGCCACCTAATCAAACATTAGAGTGTTAAATGTACTCTTCCATCTTTCATTCATGCTGAGAGCCCACTATCTGTTACGTTGCTCCTACCCTTAGCCTTCTCAGCATGAGTGGCCATTCCAGGATAAACCACATTTTGTAAAAGTATTGATTATGTTGGCTTGTAAAGGCCCCATAATGTTATACCACATCAAACCTGTGCTGTCTGAATGAGAGAACCATAATAGTTGAAGCCACCTGGTAATCTATATGAATTTTATATAATTGGAGTTTATGGATCAGCTTTGTAATAGTGCAGAGTTTCATTGGGCTTAACCAGGTGTGGGAAGTTGTCAGGTGTTTTTATAAAGTCATAACATTTTCAATGAAGGAATGTGATGGGTCATTTATAACAAAGAAGAAAAGGGATTGAACACATCACATTATTTTTAGTCTAATAATAAATATAACAAGGAAGGTAGTTTTGCGTGGTATACTTCTCTGTATAACCATTGCTTTGACAGTCTGTTAGACTAATTTCCTTTGCTTTTAACTTTTTCTATCTTTTTTTTCTTTTTTGTCTATTAATAACATAATTTATATGGGTTTTATGAACTTCTGAGTACTATGAAACTCCATTTATATGTTGTTGCTGTTGGCCTTGCTTAATTTTACCTCTTGAAATTTTGTTTGTAACTTACACTGGCATTGTCTAATGAGAGTTTAGGATTTCACCACATTTTCCTTCTTCAGTGCCAACTCTGGAAGCCCAATTACCAAAGTTATAACCTTTGTCGGTATTACTATATTCTTAATATTTTTAACTACTGTGTGGATTTCAATAAAAGGTGCATTGGGGGTGAGAATTATTTAGGTATTCAGCAGCTATTTAATAGGCATTAGATTACATGCTTTGGGATTTTTAAGAGACATATATGATACCAGGATCCCATCTTTACACAATGATCAATCTAGTGGGGAGAGAAATTAAAAATATATTAAGCAGATAATGATTTTACATAATAAAAGAATTTTTTTTATAAGTGAGGAGCTGATTCTCTCATAAGGTCATTCTTTATCGTGGGTCACCTAAACCCTCTAAAAAGAGTAAGATCATTAAATTTGAGACTTTATGGATTATGTCACTTTACATTCTGACTCTACCACGTATTGATTTTGTGACCCAGGGAAAATTTACTTAATTTGGCTATGCCTTCAGAGTTTCTGTCTTTAAAATGGTGGTAATAGAAATATCTCCCTTATGAGACATATGTGAAATATAGCTTGAAGGTCTGTAACTGTACAGAAATGATATTTGGTAGGTAATTCAACCATCCTGTGTTACAGATGAGAATATTAACATGACAAAGTTAGGAGGCAGCCCACAGCTGGACTGACTTGCTCCCTTAGTGGACATGATATTTGTTGACTCTTTCATGCTCCCTCATTTGAGTTCCCAAGTTTGCCACTGTTGATTCTGAAAAGCCTGTGTGATTTCTGTTGTAAAAGTGGTGTCCTGACTTACTCCTGCCCTGGGTTTGCTTCTCAGCTAGAAGTCTCATAGTTTGATAACTAACATTCTCAACTGAGAGCTGGCAGATATGTTATAAATAATGGCTTCAGCCACCTACTATGTGACATGTTGCCCACTCTCTTTTGGTATTTATCTGTCCTAGACCAGACAGAGGCACATTTGGTTTCCATAAAACATGTTCTCCATTTCTCCCCTTCTCTTTTCAGCGTTAAAGAAAATATAAGTTTGTACCTATATAAGAATAAGCCCATCAGGAGTGAAAAGTGTGTGGGGTGTCCCATCCAGCATTTATTTTTCATATAGACAGTTGGTGTCAGTCACATCAGGAGTAGAATCCAGTCCCTTCAATCCAATACACTATCTACTGTATCATGAGCCAACCAAGAACGTTAACAATCACATTTCGAGAGGGTTTCAAAGACTGCAAACTCAATTGCATGATCTCAGTCAAGCTTTGAATTCAGAAATACTGAGTTTGCACTAAGCTCTTTCATGCTTTGCTCTGGGGTCTTGAGCAAGGTGGTAAACTCCTCCTGCCTTGTCATCCCCTCATATGAATAACCTGCCAACAGACCCCTTGGAGAGTGATTATAAAAAAAAACTAACAAAATGAGATTTAAGCAACCTCTTGAAAATAGTGTTTAGAGAGTATTTACAAATGCTAACTAAGACACATGGTTCACAACATAAAACTGCTTACAGCTCAGGTACTGAAATTACTACTAAATCATCAGCAACAAAGAAATCTCCTCCAGTATCAAATGTTGACTTCCTGCCCTGTAATATGCTACTTAGCATGGTCCAGTGTCAGCATAAAGCCATCATTTGGCAATTGCATTTGTGTATTTAATAACTGTTGATAAAGCTGAAATAAAGAATCAGTAAAGAGATTCCACTTTTGTAAAGCACATCCACGGTTTAAGCAAAAGGAAATCATTCAACACATCTGATTTACAGAAAACAGGATGTACTATATTAAGAAGAAATAGCACATAAAATGATATCTGGGATGCTGAATTGAGGAAAGTAATCAATATCATTTTTAATTAGTCTTGGCTTGAATTATGAAGGAAGGGAATAATTTAAACTGCATGATGTTTATATCAGTGTTTAGAGAATCCCAGGAGATGAAAGAATCCTTGGACCCGTAGGATGAAAGAAGGCATGAATCTTTTTGCAAGACAAGGACACTGAGGCCCAAAGAGATAAAGGACTTCCTTTGGATCTTTTGGTAAAAGTCGATTTGTTTAAGTTTGCTTCGGGATTCAGGAGTAGGATTAGTAGGTAAACATTAAATGGCCACATGGTTCAAGTTTTAGAAAGGATTTTTAGAAATTGGATATTCCCAACAAAGGGAAAAAAAGCTGCTTTGAATAAGAGTGAATGTTCCATTACTGCAAGTAATCAATCATGTAACAGATAACCTCCTACATGAATTATGTACCAAAAATTCCATTGGATAAAAAACTCGAGTGACTATCATCTACACTCTAATTTAGATTTCTATATCTTAAAATATTCAACTTCATTACAATTTTATAATTTCTAAAATAAATAAAGTTAATAAAGATCTTGGAATATCCTACAAAGGAGTAAAGGTGTGGGCAGGCAGATTACTTCTGGAGATTCTCATGTATTCAGGATATAGCCAGCATTTATTTGTTCCTAGGCATGGGATGGCATAAACTGATCTCCTTAAGTCCCTTCCAGCTCAATGATTCAAAAAATGCTGGCATTTTAGTGAAATGTAATATGGATGACATAATATAACCTAGGGAATAGAAAAGTCTGCAACTAAAAGATAAAGCACTTATATGTCAAATAGCATTGTGTGAATAAATCTAAAATGTAATTTTGAACCAATTTTTAAAACTTACACTAACAATCATAACATGGTGTCACCCATAAGATGATGGGGAGCAAAGGATATGTTGAGGAAACCTGCAGGTAGCCAAATGTCTTCTTGTATTAATGAATTCACCAAATCTTTAAAGCAGTAATCATATGTATCTAAATCTGAGTGGTTTCCAGGATCTCTATCTCTCTCTCCCTCACCCATGTACACAAACATAAGCATACAATCAGCTCAAATATTTGTTTTCCTTATGGTTTCAAAACATTGAATATTGATAATCATTGTACTTGATGACTATAATTCTGAGTTGCAGGTTGAATAATTCTTAAGTGTTGATTCTGTCAGAAGACATGGTCACTGGGCAATATGGTGTCTGGAAGACAGTCTGGCATGTAGTTTTAGAGAATTTGTTGATACACTGCCATGGTATAAGTAGACCTCATGACCTCCTATAGCTGGTGCTGTTGGTACCTTGCCCATATACATCAGACCCTTAACTGTTTTCCTGAGGACTTCCAGCCACTACTATCTACAGCCATGTTCCTAAGGCCTCTTTTCTCCTGGAACAGTGCAAAAGTGTGCTGCTTCTGTGTAGAACTGAGCTTTAAATGCTGGGGATTAACATCCTCTGGGAGTAGCTCTCAACCAGTGACTCTAAGTGATGCTGTGTTAGTACCCCCGGACTCTTATTCTTCAAGTGGGATAATTCTTCAAGGTATATTTTACAGGACTTCCCAGAGTTTATCTAAGATTTTCCAGTGCATTCACTGCTTTAATAGAATATTCTTTATTGAATGTTCTCACTGCCCTATATCATTTCCTTGCTCCCTTTCTGGCATTGTCTGTACTTCCTAAATAAACTCGTTTTATTCTAATATTTGTCTTAGAGTCAGCTTCTGAAAGAATCCAATCTAAAACATCCCACACACCCAGCTAGCAAGAGCAAGCTCTCCTGAAAGGGTTTATAGAACCAGTGCTTACTTCGGGGTACATTCCATTCTATTCCCAGCTCAGGCATCACATGTCACCCTAACAGTCAACATCCCATAATAATCAACACCTTGTTATCAAGAGGTAGCAGCTTTAGGGTATCCTTAAGAGGGTTTTCTATGTTAATCTTAATTTTTTTTTTTTAAGACCAAAGTCTTAACATCAAAGAAAGAGCAAACACAAAGTTCATTTACAGTGTAACTACTGAGTATTAAACATTTGTTTCTTTAGGCAAAATGCTAAGCACTTTATAACCTTTATCTGGCATTATAGTCTTGGCCATCTTTTTAGGTAATACTGTTATTCCCATTTTACTGATGAGAAACCACAGTCACAGAGAGATTAAGTAATTTGCTTAAAACACTAGCAAGTAAGAGGCTAAAAAGTATTTGGACTTATAGATGTCATTTATAAAACCTGGCCTCTGGGGCGCCTGGGTGGCTCAGCTGGTGAAGCTTCTGCCTTTGGCCCAGACCCTGGGATTGAGCCCCATGTAGGGCTCCCTGCTCAGTGGGGAGTCTGCTTCTCCCTCTTCTGCTGCTCCCCCTTCTTGTGCTCTCCCTTGCTCAAATAAATAAGTAAAATCTTTAAAAAAAAAAAAAAAACAAATAAGCAGAACTTGGCCTCTGAACGTACTTGATCAATTTGTGCTCCCAGCCACTAACTAACCCTGCCTCTGTAGCTAGTATATATGCACAACATTTTTTATCTTATTCTGAAAATGGAAAAAAAAAGGAAAGGAAGAAAAAAAAAATAGTCACTAGGTGGTTCTCACCAGAGATAATGTTAAACAGACTTGGGGAGGGGTAGTACACTTGAACATCATAGTCCTGGGAAACGGAGAGCAGTTCTGAAATTTTTAGACCAATTTGTGTTACCTAATGAATCCCCTCTACCCTTTGCTCTGAACACCAACCCCATTTCCCTTCATTCACATCCTTTTTCAAAATGTCTCCAGTGTAGAAGCAGTCATAATCCAGGGCCTTTAGTTTTGGTTCTATTAACTTTGTATGTTTTAATAAAATGAAATGTCTGAATTTAATAGTGTCCAAGGTTCCTTCCAGTCCCAAAAAGATGTTGTCTTCTTTACTGTTCATAGAAAACAATGACATCTTTTCAATTATAAATTCTAAATGTATTGTAATAGAGAGCTCTATTTGGATTTCTACCAACCTATATCAAGAAAACAAAGATTTGGATCAAGTTCTTATAATCTAAAGCCATTGTTCAGCCAACTGGTTTTCACTGCCAGTGCTGCCTTCCCTATGGATTGTTTGTATCTCTGGTCTGAAATGGGATGCAGGAATTTTAGCATTTCAGGAACCTCTGTACATGCTCAAAATAATTCAGAATTTTAGAGGCATGACTTTGGCTCATTGTCACAAAGTGTAGAGGTTTTTTTTTACATAAAGGGAGAGCCGTTAACATCCTGTTGTTCATGGTGTCTGTGAGTGACATGGTTTCAAAGGGATGCTTTATCATGTGAAGTGATGGGAGGATCATCATGTAATGAGTTAGATTTCCTGAAAATTAGTGAGTGCTATGTTGTCCAGGAACTAAATTTCTTTTATCCTTATTTGCCACCTGTCCTAGATTTCTAGTGCCGAATCTGAATTTCCATGCCAAAGTGGAAAAACAGCATTGCCCTCTTTTTCACATTGACTTTGAATTTTAGCACGTAAGGTGATGCCATTGTTTGTAGTGAAATGAACTTTGAATGAACTCCAACAGTAATGAACTTGTAACCAATAAAATAAATAATTGATTCATCTCAAAACAATCTAACTCCTAGAAGTGGCGTGCCTGAGAAGGTTCTGTTTAACTGCCCTCTAGAAAGCTTCTCAAGTTTTTGCCTTTCTTTCTTTCTTTCTTTTTTTTTTTTCCAAATGGATGCTTTTTGACAAACAGACTCCTAAGGGCAGTCAAGTGTCAAATACAAAGTTATGGCTGGTGTAGCTGCCTTTGGGATCACATGCTCCATTTATTCATTATAGAAAGCTCAGATGCACAAACTTGTGGTGCCATTTTGTGTACCTGTCAGTTTAGTGCATGTAATGAACATTGATCACGCTCATTCAGACACCTTTCTTCATGCTGCAAACAAGAAGTCAGTCATTTCTGAAAAATTTGGAAGAAACTTTACTTTTCTGCAAACTGCCTCTGTGAAATACTTTTACTAAAAATAAATAAATAAACAAGCAAACAAACATGACTAAAATGTACCTTTAATTTCACTACAAAAAAGTAAGTGTTGATTAAAAATTTATTCTGGTTTTGTTAATATAAATCCATTTTTTTGTCTACTTAAAGTTTGAACAACTTTGAAAGTCATTAGGTGGCTCTGTGGATATTTCACGTTTTACGGCTTTGTTCCAAAAGCCACTTTTTGTTCTTTTTAAAAATAGTCTTTCAATTATAAAACTTCTTACTGGTTCATTTTACCCTTTATATATTGTGTTGAGTACACTGATCAATTGGTGCCAGATTTATTATCCCACATTATGGTGAGAAAAATACTTTTTATTTTCTTACCATTTGATTTTTGCATCCTGTCAAAAATCTCATAAAAGGAATAGTGCAGGGTCTTATAATTGGAAGACACCATTTTTTATGAGTGATATTTTTGTTTGCTGCTCAGTTATTGGGAACAAATTAAAAAAACATGTTCAATTAGTTTACCCCAGTTAGAGACGCATTATACTTAGAAATGATTTGCTCATCACTGTTGTGTTGGGAGTCTATTCTCATCAGTTTGGGAAAGGGCTAAGTACACTTAGTGTTTTTATTTCAGTGTTTCTATTTCTGTGGTTGAGTTTCCCGCCCCCCCCATCACCCTGGAAGACAAGACAGATATGCTCAAATTATACTACAGACTCATGTAAAGAACTTGAGTTTTTGAGGTTGCTAATGAAAATTAGAATTAAATCATGATGCCAAGAGTCTCAAATATCCAACTTTCAGACGTTGATAATCTTATGAAGTAAATTGAGCATTTCATTCGGAATGCTGTACGTTTTTAGAAAAAAAAATCTAGCATTTATTTTTGTTTCTCTAAAACTATTTAAAAACATTAAACATATGCATAATGACATATATTAAGGATTATTCATTATAGCTTTCTTTCTCATGCAGGAAAATTGTAAATAGTCTAAGTATCTATAAATGGAGGAAAAGTTCTGATCCTTATCAACAGTGGGTTATTATAAACCTATTAAAATTATAAGGCAGATCAGTATGTTCTGATGTGAAGAGATGTGCATGTCCACGAGAAAAGCAATACTATGCATATTTTGATGCTCTTTATGTAATAAGTAAATAAAAGTGTATACATCTTTATATGTATGTAGATGCACAAAATAAGTTTTGAAAGAGAATTCTCTTCTGTGGAGGAGAATGCGATGTAGAGCACTGAAATGAGGATTTTGATGTACATACCTCTACTTTACCAAAATAATGCATGAACCTGAATTTTGTGTGATTGATAATAATTGATTTTTTGAAGAAGAAAATCTGGAAAACAGATAAGAGGAGCCATAATTAATCTGATCCACAAATATTTATGTTGCATATTCTGTGTGTCAGTCTCTATAGTTGCCATTGGTGATACAATGGAGAGCAAAGAGACACACTGGTTCTGAGCCCAAAGATAAATAGATAAAAATATTACGAACATATACATTATTATGTAGGAAAAAAACTTCACTGGTTAGTGAAGTTTTTCTGAGATAGGAATTCTTGCACCAATATCTGAAACGTGAATCAGGCCTACTGAGCAAGAAGGCTATTTGTGAAGTTAAAATAATGGAAACACAAAAGAGAGAGGTAAATAAAAAATGACAAGTATAGAGTATTTCTTAAGAAATAGGCCAGATTATCCAGTCTATCCAATTGGCTACAGTTAATCTGTAATGCTTTGCCAATGGATTTTGCCATCCAGAAAAATCAGTGTAACTCTCACTGCACAAGCAATGAGACAAGCATTATTGAAGTTAGTATCTGTTCATTTGTTCACTATGAGACCTAGTCCATTTGAGGATCAACTCACTGTTATTGGCATTATTTGGATAAGTGAACATCTCTCATTGCCCAAGACATACCAAAACATCACCTAAACTAACTTTCCAGTCTTTCTTCCTTTCCTTCCCTCCTTCCATCCATGTGTTCCTACATTCTTGCATCCAGTAAAATATATATATGGAACACCTTGCATCTGCCAGATACTGGGGAAAGCAAGCATGGTCCTTACACTACAAGTTCATATTTAATTGTAAGAAATAAACAAAGAATAAGTAGTAAGTCACAAATTGAGATTAATTTTGTGAATAAAATTCTTGAGGAAGAGAAGCCTACTTCAATTGGTGTATTCAGGGAAGGTCTTTCTGAGGAGGTGGCACTAAGCTGAGACTGTTGCATTTAAAGGGCCAGATATGGAAATAGGAAAGGAAAAGCCATGTGTGAAACTCACAAGCTAGCAGGACTCCTGGGTTACGCATCCCACTCTTGATTTTTGCTCAGATCATGATCTCAGGGTCCTGAGATCCAGTCCTGTGTTGGGCTCCACGCTTAGTGTGGGAATCTGCTTGTCCCTCTCCCTCTGGTCTCCTTCCCCCCTACTTGTGCTCCCTCTCTATCTGAAAATAAATAAATAAGTAATAAATAAATAAATAAATAAATAAATAAATAAATAAATAAATAAATAAAATCTAAACAACAACAACAAAAAACAAAACAAACTCAAGAGCTAGAAAAGAACTTGGGAGTATTGGAGCAGTGAAACAAGGTGGATGTGAATAGAAGAACACACAGTTTCAGTTAAATAAGGATCCCCGCCCCACATTGGTGCAGTACCTTGGGGGAAAACACTACTCAGGCGTTCTGAAAGCACAGCCCTTATAGACACAATGAAAGATGAGTCTGTTTTGTAACTTCCAAGGCCACACTCTTTATCTTGGAATCATTGAATCTTAGGTGTAGAACAAACTTGAAAGGTGATCTAATCAAATCATTTCCCTGTTGAATGCACTTTTTGGTGAGGTCTGAATACTCAGGCTGAAGTTCTCCATCACCATTCAGGTTTTGTTTTGTTTTGTTTCCCTTTGAACCAATTTTCTGATTAACTCAAGGACCTAACATTCTTTCCCTCCATAGAGGTGACCTTGAATACATTTAGAACACCATTCATGTTAACCCCTATGTGCTTTTAGATTATGCCTCCATTGCCCTGATAGTCCTCTTTACACTCAAAGTATCTTAATAGTTGGAAACATTTACAGCAGTTGTTTTTTTATGTGGCTCTCTTAAGCCCTGAGACAAAGGAAAGTAACCCTGTCTTAAATCATCTCAAGGAAGGGGCTTTTCCAGCAGTTAGTTTCTCCTGAAATCTGTAATAATGATTGTCTGAGATATGTGGTATAGAGAGTTAAGCCAATTATCTCTATAATTCAAATCAAAGAGCTTAATAGTGAAGTGAAACTCCTAAATTATCCTCCTGGGTGTGTATACTGCTAATCACCCTTAATTTCCTCAAGTAATTACAAATTCAATGAGGTCATTTATGAAAAACTTACACATAAATATATAGCTACTTACATTCTAAAGTGGAGACATTGGAAGTCTGTCTTAATTGAGGTTCCTCACCTGATTCAAGAATCATAGGAAATGATTTTGGTGACTTTTTTCAGTTCTCCTATTGGGTACGAGTGCTATTCTAGTACTATTCTAGATGGATAGGAGAAAAGATAATTCATTACATACAATAGGTGTTCTCTTTCAAGAAAGCCCACTTGAGAAAGCCTAGTAGGTTATTCAAAAAGACCTATACATAAATATCTGCCTATGTATAATCTCTACAACCCTTGAGGCAAAACATTTTGTATGTATTAACTCTTGTTTTCTTCCCACAAAACTTGGAGCACTACCATGATTTCAACCCCCTTGTAATTAATTTCTGGTTGTTGACCTAAACCTTGCCTTTAGTGGCAAAATAAAAGTGTTAAGGCAATTGAAGAGCTAATGCAGGTTTAAAAAAGCCTTTATATCTCTATTATACACAAAGACTAAACCCTTAGTAAACGTCTGTTGAGTGAAGTTGAATTGAATTAATTTCAATTGAATTGTTTTCAGGTGGCTGTAGCTGGAACCAATTATTACTTCATCCTTTGGTCAGTGATTTCAGCTAAATTTTTCAACAATTATTCATTCAACCAACATTTTATTGAGTGCATATCTATTAATAGCCAGGCAGAATTTCAGTTTAGGGCTGTGGGTTCATAGATTAAATAAATACAGACCTTCATTTATAATGGCCCACAGTGTACAGAGGAAGATAATGTGCACAGTGCCAGCAGTTGTGTAAGTACAGTGCTCTAGGGAGTTCCCACAGGGATCAGTAAGTAAGTTGGGAAAGGTGGTAGGTAGGGGTGGGAGGATATAATCCTGGCGGAGGTGACACTGGGTTAAATTACTTAGGTAGACCTTCCTAATCAGATGAGGCAGTGAATAGCAGTTCTACTTAGGGGACAAGGGATCATTTTAGTATTTACTCTGAAGTGTTTTCTAAGCTTTTTATTCTCGTTGAATTTTTCTGGAATCACTTTCTATTGGTCTCTGGCATCATGAATTGGACATAGAGTGTTGAAAAGGCATTCTTCCTGACCTCAATGCTTGGTGAAGATGTTAACTGCAAAATATAATGCCTTCAACTGTTGTAGCTGATTATACACGCACACATACCCACACACATATATATGTATAATTGTTCATTCTCTGTAGTTCAATGTCTCATATATATTTTGTTTTAAGCAGCCTCATATTTTTCCAGTTGTGTAAATAGATATGCCCATAGGTTCACAGTTTGTAAGTAAAACATATATATTGAACTGAGTTTCTTCCCCTTTGGAATTGGTTAGAGAATTTTTAAGATAAATATTTTTGAAATATAAAATGGTATACTTGGGTTCACAGGTCCTGATGTTAAATACCACTTTTATCAGGTAGTAGAACAAAGTGTTGCTAGGATTAATTTTTGCCTACTCTAAGCCTTAAATGGTGAACCTTCAAAATTGCGTTAGTAAACATTGAAGTGTTTACTTCATTTGTAGATTTTATGTTAAATATTTCTTCATCTTTAACCTTTTCTTTGCTTTCTACCTGTTTTCATGCAAGTGGAACCTGTTAATTACCAAAGTGCTCAGACACATTAATAATTGTGCATTCCTCAGTCTCAATTCTAGTGAGGAACAGGGAGGCTCTGATAATTAAATGTTCAATTCACAATTTCATGGTTTTTACCCCCTCTTGGAAATCGCTTTAGCGTAAGAAAAACTAGATACAAATAAATAACGGCTATACGTTTTAGAAGAAAAATTTCCATTAAGAAACTTATTCCATTAATGTTCCTTACAATAAAACACTGTAAAATAAAATGTCTGTTAAAAGACCCAATTATTTGAATTCTTTTTTCACACTATAATGAATGACAGTATTTCACTACCATAAATGTGCATTTTATGTAGAGTTCTTCAGATTGTGAAATTTAAAACATATCATTGCTAACAATCAAATCTAAAATTTCTGAAGCCATATATTTTGTTCTGGAGGGCCACCCATTTAAAAGCAATAGAAAAGAAAGAAAGAAAAAAAAAAGCCTTATGAGAAGATCTAAAAATTTTGTTTTTAAAATTTGTGTATAAATATGACCTGTATATTGATTAAAATATACATAGCCAGGCTCGCTCTCAGACATTCAGATTGTAGAATCCTTCTTTAGGGTCTGAAACATTTTCTAAAATGGAAATCCTAAATGTGATGCAGTTGGCTTCTAGTACACACTTTGAGACACTTTGAAGCCTGAAGCTTAATCACCTGTATCTTTGAAGATTCATGAAATTCGTATTGGCAATGGAGAAGGAGATAGGGTGAATTAGGGTGGAGTTAGTGTAAATGTCTGGAGGTAATGACTTGCTTAATTTACTGGTGGGGACATGCACCTTGGAAACAAATCAGCATTCAATGGGATCTTTACAGTCTTTAGTCTGTAAGTATTAATAGGTCCATTCACAGCATCAAAATTGGTATTTGGGTTATATTTAAAGTCTATGAGATGATGATATGCCTCCAGCCATAGTTTCTTTTGTGTATCTTACATTCCCTTTACTTCTTTTTTGCAGTTATCTCTATATTGGCTTTCGCTAGCTCAAAAACATTTTCACCTTTTTCTTAACTGCTTGCTTACCTTCACCCTATACTTCTTTCACTAGTTCTTTAAAGATGTCCAGAGCTATAAAATTTTCAAGATATTCTTACTCTTTTAGTTTTAAATTTTATTTATTTTTTGTGGCAGATCCAAACTCTGTCTCTTATTCACACTTCCTATTTGAAATTGTTTGCCAAAATAAGAAATAAAAGGCAGAAAGGAAGGTTTTAGTGCAGTCATAACATATATTTCTAAGGGCGCTTAGTTCAGAATATGGTAGTAGGCCACTAGGCTGACTGAGCATTTTTTTTTTTTTTTAAGTAATGGCAGGTGATGGCAAGCTAATGAATATAGCAATGGAAAATGCAGTAATGGCAGGCTAAGGCTAGTGGCTGTCTGCAGTTCTGGTTCTCATTGGGTGAACAAAGTGTTTTAAAAGGGGTGTGAAGACATGACAATTTACTGATTTGGAGTGCCTCTGCATCATTTTTCTTAAGGTGTGGTTCACAGATAGGATAAGTATATACTGAATCTTCAGTTCCAGTTTTGTAGAAAGTAACTAGGTGGATACTGAGACAGCAAGCATACTCTAGGATAGTTCAGGGTAGACTGTGGCAATGGTCTATTCCTAAACCACCATCCCTGAAAGTACATGAGATGTTTGTTAAAGTTGCACATCCTTAAGGCTTATTTAAAAATTCCTGGGAGTAGGGTGGGTGTCTGTAGTGTCTATTCTTCCTGGGAAGTTTAAGCAAAGCAAGATCATTACTGCATATTAAAGCATTAGAATCTCAGAGCAGTGGTTCTCAAAGAGTGTACCCCAGACCAGCAACATTTCCATCATCTGATAACTTGTTAGAAGTGCAGCTCCCTAGACCCCACCCTAGACCTACTAAACCGGAAACTGGGGATGGGACCATGCAGTCTATTCTAACAGACTATGCAGATTATTCTGATGCACACTGAAATGTGAGAAACACTGTTCTGTTGAATCTAGCAAACCATTACCTTTCTGATTTACTGTTTTCATTACTTAGTATTATAATAATGTGATTTAAAAAAAAAATCCGGGTGTTCCTCCCACTTACATTCCCTCATATAAATGATGATACAATATTATGTGTTGTTGAAAGAACTGTAGAGGAGATATGAATGTCTTGCTTTAACTTGGATTGTAGTCATCTGACTTTTCTTCTTTATAATAAGTTTTGCAGAGAGAGAGAGAGAGTGTGTGTGTGTGTGTGTGTGATTCTAAAGTGGAAGAAGAGGACCAGTCTGAATTTTATCACTAATGAAAAGGAGTGGTTGGGGTTGTGGAGAAGAGAACAATAAAACAGGGACAAATACTGACATAGTTATTCTCTCAGAGGGCTTGATTATGATTCTCCATTTCCAGTGCCTGAGGCACTCAACACTGAGGTGAGCTCAGAGACCCTCGAGTTCATCTGCTCTTTAGTACAACAGCTTGACTCTTTTAAAAGCAGTTCCTTTTGAAAAAAAATCTTTAGAACTAAATTTTTTAGTTTTAGCCTTTAGTAGTGCCAAAACTAGTGCTAACAAAAGCCTCTGGCAATAAGTAAGTGAGATTAACAAACCAAAGCTAACAGAAATTCACAGAAGTTTTACAAACCTGAAAAGCAGTTTTCTTTTCTCTCCATAAATATTATATTTGCAGAGATATTCTTGGCATTCAGTCATATTTGTCTATTTTCCAACTCTTTTTTTACTTGTCTGTTGGCAAAGGTCCTTGCTAAAGAATTAAATCACACAGTTCTCAGATTGGTTAACTGATGGTACTTGAAAATCACTCATATAGATCTTTAAGTTCCAAAGTGTGAGATTTTGTGCCATCGTGTGCCCTTGTTTAATTCAATACAACATTGGTAAATATTGTGAGTAGGTAATTTGTAAATTACCTGTAATACTCAGGAGCTGCGGTTCCTCAGTTCACTTTTAACATGTCCAAGGAAGTCAGAGCAGGTTATATGAAAGGAACCAATTGATGCATGTGTATGAATATGTTCAAGAACAACGTGTGTGTTTATCTTTTAGTTTTTGGATGTCTTTGCATTGCAAAGCCAAACATCCCGAAATATTTTTTTTTCCATTATCATTCATTCATTCATTCATTCATTCATTCAGCAGATAAATAAGGAGGTTAAGTCACTAGTTCAAAAACCTTTACTTGATTAACAGTTGATTCAGGGTTGCAACCGGTGCTTGATGATACAGTGTACCTACTATGTATTCCAGGCAACATTTGCTTCTATGGTCTTCAATTCACTTATAAAATATTGCTATTGAAGTAAAAATGAGTTACTGTATTTTACATTTAGTGATTACTAAATAAACCAGTGAAACATTTGGATAAATTCAAGGGAGCCCCAAGAGGCCCATTAAGATAAGTAGAATATTATTTGAATTAATAAACATATTAATGCATATGATTCAAAAAGTAATGTTTTCAAGGAAGAAATGGTATCTTATTTAAAACTCCCATGTCTGTGTGATGTGATTGAATCAGCATTGTTTACAATAGGGTCCAAGGGAAATATATTTCCCAATATTATCTCTCCCTAAAAGAGACTCATCTTCATGGGGAAATAGTCTAACAAACTGAAGATAAAGTATAACCTCCAGGGGCCTCTTCTTCCACATATTTTATTCTGCAGAGTAGCAGGTAATAAATAAGGTATTAGGCTAGATTTTCAGTTCAAATTTAATTTTGATTCCTACAGTGGATTCAGCTGTGGCATTCAAACATAGTTTTTGCAGGTGCAGAGAGAGTTATTTAGTCTTCCAGTGTGACTAATTGCTAGTAATTGCCTATAGGAAGGGGATTGGGAAGGCCTGTCTCCAGATATTCCCCATCATGTTTTGTGCAGGGACCTTAGCAACACGGAATGGCAGCAGGGAGCAGCATTGCCATTGAGAAATCATTAGCAAGTATGCGATATTTTAAACAGGTGGATCTCAGTTCAAAGAACAGACTTATGTGAAGTGAATTTTTACATAAATAGAAAACTCTTTGAAAACATGCTGTTTTAAATAATGCTTTATTTTCGTATCTGATTTAACTTCCATTTGTAATTGACTCTAACCAATATGGTAATTTCCCATCTTATCTCTTGGTTTCTTCCTCTTTCCCGTAACTGATGTTCTATAAACTCATATTCAATATGTCATTTAAAGAAATATGGGAGAATTTACTGATGTATGAAAAGAATAATATATTTATAATGAAAATACATATTGAAGCAAGTTCTTTAGTAAGTTAGTATATCTTTAAGTCAGATCTTTGCAACATTGTGGAAGTATATACTTCCTGTGTCATTTATGATTATTATTTTTGCCTCTCGTCTCTATTATACTTTTGTAAATGTAACTCAAGATCCAGGAATTTCTCAAGTGGTAACATTTTTACAATTGTCTAGAATTGCAAAACCCTAACAACAACAACAAAATACACGGTTTATGGACCATAACAATTTAAGTAGATCGAACCAGAGGGATAAGATGGATTGTTCCTAAGCATGAGATGAAGAAAATCCAGGGCTTTGCTAATATTGAGAATTATTTTGTTATTTACTGAGTTTCAGGACAGTTTTTGAATGAAAACAGAATTATAAATCATTTTTATTTATTTTCTCTAATTCTTTGTTTTGTTTTTTAAGATTTTAATTTATTTATTTGACAGAGAGTGAGAGCACACAAGCAGGGGGAGTGGTAGGCAGAGGGAGAGGGAGAAGCAGGCTCCCTGCTGAGCAGGGAGCCCGATGTGGGGCTGGGTCCTAGGACCCTGGGATCATGACCTGAGCTGAAAGCAGATGCTTAACCAACTGAGCCACCCAGGCACCTGAATTCTTTGTTTTGTGTGTGCGTGTGTGTGTGTGTTTTAAAGATTTATTAAGAGAGAGAGAGAGAGCACAAGAGGGAGAGGGAGAGAGAGAGAATTTCAAGCAGACTCCCCACTGAGCATGGAGCTGGATTTCGGGCTCAATTTCATGACCCTGAGATCATGACCTAAGTTGAAACCAAGAGATGCTCAACTGACTGAGCCACCTAGGCGCCCCTGTTTCCTCTAATTCTCTTATGTCACATTCCTTAAATATTGAATGACTATAAACATCATTTATCTTCCCCCTGTGTGCCCCCCACCTACTCCCTACCCCCACCCAGTACACACATAAAGCTTTTCTCAGGAGCTTTTTTAATCCAAAAAGGAAATGCACTATAATTTAGGGCCTTGGTTCAGCTTAGTTAGTTTTATTCTATTACATGGAGTTTAAACTACTTGGGTAGTTTAAGTAGTGTCTTCTAGATAGTGATATATCCATTACTACTATTTGTGTGATATGTAAGATTCAGAAGCTTCTATGTGTGTGTATTAGAGGAGAGGGAACGGTGGGGGAGAGTGAGAGAAAGAAAGAAAGGAGAGAGATTTATTTATTATGAGGAATTGACATATATGATTATGGAAGCTGAGAAGTCCCATAATCTGTCATGTGCAAACTGTAGACCCAGGGAAACCAGTGGTTTAATTCAGTTCAAGTCTGAAGGCCTGAGAATGAGTGAGGGCAGTGGTATGAATAACAGTCCAAGGGCTGGAGAAGATGAAATGAGATGGCATGTCCCCACTCAAGCTACCAGGGAGGAACCAATAGGAATGAATTACTTTTCCTCCATCTTTTTGTTCTATTCAGGCCTTCAGTGGGTTGGATGAGGCCCACCTACATTGGTGAGGGCGATCTCCTTTACTCAATCTGCTGATTCACATGCTCATCTCTTCCAGAAACACCCTTCAGACACACCCAGAAATAATATTTTACCAGCTATTGGAGCATGCCTCATATGAATCAAACTGGTGCATGAAATTAACCAGCACTGTGTGACTGGACGTGAATCCTGAATTACAAAGCATTTTGAAATTGTTAAGGAGAGTGCACCTGTTTCTTTTTTCCAAGTCAGATTCCCAAACGAGTATCTGCACTTTGAAGAAATATATCATAGAGGGGAGAAAATATTTTTAACTCTCTTTAATATTTTACTTAGGAAATAGTTTACGTAATAGTAGAAGCTTACTTCTGAAAAGTAATTTATTTAGAATTCTCTAAGAGAGGGGTGGTTTTAAAGGACAGCATTGCAGGAAAGAGTTTTTTCTGACAAAACTATCTCTTCAGTGTAATTGATGCATTGGTTCCATTCTAGTTCCTGGTGACCCATCCAGCATCGAGAAGGAAATGATGCAGGAAATGAATGTTGTGGTCTCATTTGTCAGGCGGACCACCAGTTTCTTGTAGGACAACTGACTTTCCTTCCCATCTTTTCTCATGCTTACCCACCCATCCTTTTCTCTTTCAGTGCTTTTCTCTCCCATTAAACCAGCAGAGTGACTGCCCTTTTGATAGCATCTTGGCATTAGTTCTTAAGGATCTGCTTTTGTATTACAAAGAGGACAAATGATTAAAAATCACAGGAGTTTAATAAGAAAGAACATATCTATCATTTTGATATCATTCCATTTATTTTCAGACATATATCATTTAACTCAATTTTAAGTATGTTTTTAAGTGTTTACCTAATCATTTCAGTGAGTCTGGGTCTCTGATCTACTGGAGGACCAGTATCCTAGACCAGTTCTTCTGTGGTGGCAACCACTCAAAGAGGGGTATGGTTCCACTTGGTTGTTTTTCCCTTCATTTAGATAAGCAGTCCATTTTAATTTCACTAACCAGTTTAATTTATGTATAAGTTGATTCATTTGTAGTTTATATTGTTTTTTTTTTTTAGTTTTTAAATAATGACCAAATTGGTTTACATAGTTTATGTGATAAACAAATGTGTGATTAAGTTTGAATAATATTTCCTTAGGAATCTCTAGCCTCTTCCAGGATAGCTCTAGAAACATTTATCTTGGGGCACCTGGGTGGCTCAGTCGTTAAGGGTCTGCCTTTGGCTCAGATCCTGGTCCCAGCGTTCTGGGATCGAGCCCCGCATTGGGCTCCCTGCTCAACGGGAAGCCTGCTTCTCCCTCTCCAACTCCCCCTGCTCGTGTTGCCACTTTTGCTGCCTCTCTCTCTGTCAAATAAATAAATAAATCTTAAAAAAAAATGAAAAAGAAACATTTATCTTTCCTTCATGGCAGTGTAATTTTATATATACCTGTGTGTTCTTTTGTTGTTGTTGTTTAATCAAGTATTTTTCAGACAACTACTTTATACCGGTTACTTTTACCATGGTGAATATACTCTGTGAATAAAGTGGATAAAATCCACTGCTTATATCCTAGGAATCAAGGCAAAGACCTGGCAATGTGCATTTATAACATCAGGTAATAAGAAATGCTTTGCAGGTTAAATTAAGGAGGGTACAAATGGAGAATGACCTAGGAGAGGCTGCCATACAAGATTAAATATGCTAGCAAGGAAAGACCCCTCTGAGGAGGTGATGTAGAATCAAGCACTGAATGTAACAATTGCCCATCCTGTGAAGATCAAAGGGAATAGCTCTTTAGGCAGAGGGGGAAACCCTGAGGGGGACCCAATTATAGAGTAAGGCCAGTGATGCCAGATGTGCTAAATGAAAGAAAGTGGTAGAAGTTGGCATCATAGAGACTGACAGGGAGCAGATCACACAAGGCCTTGCTGGCTGACGCAAGTTCATGTCTTTTTTAAACTTCAGTAGAAAATCATGGTAGGATTTTAACTGGTATTTCATCTGTTAAACCATCCCTGGCGTATGAGGACAGGGTCTGCTGTTACCCATTGTAGCCCCAGAGCTAACTAACACTTAATAAATATTGGTTGGATGAGTGGATGTCAGACAAATGAATTAATGGCCTTCCAACACTGTTGCTCTTTTATGTTAAGTGATTCTTTCAGAAAAGCAAAGCTTTTTGTTCATTTTTTTTGTTTTACTTTTCTAATATCAGAGTTACATATAAAACTCTTCGGTGTTGCATTTGTATCCCTTGACAAATGTAAGTTTAAAATTTATTACATCTAGATAATCAGAATTTCTGAAGTCCCACACCTTGAATGCAGCATCCTTTTCCTTCCTTGTTCTGGGTTAAAAAAAAAAAATCTGATTGGCTTGACAGCTTGAACATGATTAAGCTTAAGCTTACTTGTATTAACATGTGGTAACTAATCCTAAAGGATAATGCTAAACTAGATTTCCCAGCTCAGAGGTCAGAGGATCAGACATCAACTCTAAAACAATGAGTTGGGATAGACAGAATGATCAAACCCTAGTGAATCCCCTTCAGGGGGCTGTGGAACCAATATATGTGTTTATGGGCTTGGTAACAGCCTCCTTACTGGGCAGACGTGACCTGAGTATCTTTGTCATCTCTCTTTAATAAGGGGCTCCATCAGATCCAGGTGCTACTACCTGAAAGTTTAAAAATGACAGCCATTTGCAGTTCTTGATCAATCTGGAGAATAAAAGTGAAATCGAGGACATTTCAAGAGTAACAGTTAAAAAAATCTTTGCCATGGTTGCCTATACAAGGGAAACAGATTCTTTAAAAGGTGAAAATTGGAACTTCTCATATCTAAGAAATGTTTAACTAGTACCATTCAAGTATGGTTGAAAGTCATGTGTTTTAAAGAGACTAAATTTAGATTTAAAAAATAATATAGTTGTGGCCACTTTCTATGATAGGTCCGTAGTATACGCTCAAACATATAATAATATGGTTGTGGAACAACATAAATTTTACCTAAATAGCTCTCTTTCAAAATAATCTTTAAGTCTATAGATTATTTTTGTCAGAAGAAACCAGTGTTTTAATGCCTGAAATTATTTATAAATGAAGTAGAAGGCATTTTCTTAGGATCTTATAATTCTCCTTCTCTTGAATTAACTCTAAAAAGTAATTATAAGGTTTCAAATACAAACTCAGAGAAAGACTTGGAGGTTCTTGTCAGATTCTGCAAGGATAATAATAATTGGCTAATTCTTGTTTGCCTTTATTATTTTTTTGAATGACATTAACCTCTGTTTCTTCATCATATTCATTCTAAAGTTAGCACTTTTTTTTCTTGTTTCATATTTGCGAGGCTGCATATTTGGGTGGAATTCCCAAAATATACCCCTCTCTGCCACTTCCTCCTCTGTTCATACTCAGGAATGCTCCAAACATCAGCTTAAAGCTTTGCACCGAAATTGAGGTAACCCACGTTGTTTTCATGTCTCTTCCTCATCAGGCTTCTTTGATCCTTAAGGGCCGAGAGTTTATCCTGTTCTTCTTGCTGTCTTTTGTAGCACCCAGCAGAAACCTTGCTATGGAGGAGATACTTAGCTGTTCGTGGGCCAGATAGATAAATGAATGAAAATTTTATTCCTATTTTGATTTTGGGTTGGTTCTTAAATCCATAATTCCCTGATTTGTCAGCTCCGCTTGGGGATCTGAATCTCAAAACTTCCTGTGATAAGGAAGAGGGGCATTACCCAGGGAAGGAGAAAATAGTTTTTCTGTCGAAGACATTTTCACCTGTGCATTTTCATATTTTAAGAAAGAATAAGCCCTTTTATCCTGCTATGACACATCCCTGGGTTTTGATTGTGTTTTGTTTTATGTTTTTTGTGGGGTTTTGTTTTTTTTGTTTGTTTTTGTTTTTAGTGTACCAAACTAGACTGCTGTATATATGTTACAGTGAGCCGTGCCACACTGGTAGGAAGATAAACAAATGTGATGTTAATGTGATTTGAATGTAGAATCTGTTTTTCTCTTCCATAGCCTCCAGAGTGTTAGAGAACTTTGTCGCTGTCCCATTTAACTGGCATCTTTCTTAAAGGGCTGGTTTTATTCATACCAATTATTTTCTCATTCTCTTCTTGATTTTTTTCACTCAAATTCAGCAAATTCTCATATTCTAGTGCATTATCCTGCAGCTCATTCATACCTTCAGCCTCATTCCTTGAATTGAATTCAGAATCTGATTTGGAGCTTGTTTCTCTGAGTGTGAAACACCTCCTGCTATAAATAAACTCATGGAGTTTATTTAGGTTTGATACTAGATGAGTCACATCAGCATATGTTTTGCTTCATGCTATCAGCATCTCATGGGTTGAGCTGTCATCATTTTTTTACCCTGAAAGTGACAGTGCTAAATATGTTTTGAGGGGCTAAGGCAGTTTCAAGAAACTCTCCTCTCTGCAACTGTCGGAGAGAGCCAAGTTTAGTATAGCCTAGGGGTTTAATGAAAGAAGTATAAAAATCTTTTTTTCCTTCTAATTCCCTTTATTTTTGAGTGTCATAGGTCAATAAATGGGTCTGTAGTAGTTAAGTGAAGAACTATACCAATACAAAGTAGTTTCATTCTGTTTTATAGATGAACACCTAAACCTCAGAGAAGTAAGTGACTTGACACAAAGCAAAGAAGTGACAGAATAGGGGTTTGAATTCAGGCTTTCAGTCTCTGAATCTAGAGCTTAAGCCCTCCATGAATCTCTATCACTTGGCTTAAGGTGAGGTAAGCTCCCCATTTACCCATGGTTTGGGCATGTGTAGGGATGTGAATACACAGTGAATTGACAGCCCTTCCTAAGGAAATACACAGAAAGTCCATTTTAGCAATTTGGTTTATAGTGACAGAACGTTTTTGGTGCTTTCCCATTTGCAAGTCATTCAAGAAAGATCTAGCACCTAGATTCAGAATGTAGGGATTTTTTTTTTTCTGTTGATTTAATTTGAGAGTGCTTGTCAAAACTGTAGGTCATGAACAGTCCCATCTCAATATCAGTGATTAACGTGTTTGAGAGCTTACTACATGCTGATTACAATTTTGTCTTTATCTATCTATATTAGCTCATTCAAGCATCATCACAACTCAATGCATGTAGCCAATACTAGCATCATTTTACAAATGAGGAATCACTGAGAGGTTAAAGAACTTGTCCAGGGTTATAGAGCTAGGGGGTAAAAGATCCACTGGCAGTCTGGCTTCAGAGCCTCTGCTGTGAAGTATAATCCTGCCACAATGTTGAGGTTCCAGTGAGTTAAGTAGCAAGCCCAAGGCCATATATCTAGCAAAAAGCAGGTTGAGATTTAGACCAGTTTCACATGACTCCTGAACCTGTTCTTACTACTTAGTATATGAGGCTGAATAAGCCTCCTTTACTATATTGTACATCACTGATTATTACATATTGTTCTTTATTAGAGCAATTTGTCCTCATGTCTTTTCCCCTCTAAGGCAGAGGCTTTGCCATCTAGAAGGTTGTATTTATAGCCCTTATTTCTCCAGTTTTTGTGAATATTATGTACCCAAGCCTTTGTTAAATAACTTGGAGAAAAATCCTCAGTAAAAGAGACACCAGACCTAGAATCTTGATGTATTTCTTGCTCATGGAAAATGACTGGTTATCACATTATCTCTGACTTGCTCAAGATCACACAGCAAACTGTAATAACACTAATAACAGTAATAATAATGACAATGACAACAAAATAGTAACAATTATTTAGTGTGTAAAGTGTAACGGGGAATATTCGTGTGTGTGTGTGTGTGTGTGTGTGTGTGTGTGTGTGTGCACAGTATAAAATTGTCATATGTATATTATATATACTTATTTCCTTTGGAAAAAAAAGATTTTAGACAAGGAATTTCAGTAACTTGCCTGAGATTACTGAACTCAGTAGGAGATGGAACCAAGATTCAAGATTAGATGGTCTGGCTCCAGAGGCTGCTTTTAACCACTAAAAAGGACCTAGTATACTTTTTACTACATGGACATTTAAACATAATTACAGTGTGGTCAAGTCACTGCTAGTGTTTCATTTATAAAGAGATGCATAAAACACTAAAAATAATGGCAGATGCAATTAAATGGTAGCATGTGTTAATCATGCCCACCTTCTACTATATCAGAAATGATATTTTACTTGGTGGGGCCAGTAAAGAACACATTATAGCTTTATTAAAATACATGTGAGAATCTGGCACTCCGTAGAGAGTCAGCCACGGAAGGAATATTACTGTCTCTGTGTATATATTATGTGTCTGCTAATCAGGAAACGAGAAAATTACTGCTGCAAAAGTTGTATATCGTTCTATGACAGGGCAATAATGTTTGCAAAGCAGTGGTGATTATAATGTTGATTTGTTCAGTATATAGGAATATTTGTGTGCATCTGTCTGTGTGCATATCCTTTATCTGTGTAGGCTTAAATGTATATACATGTAAGGAAGTTATGCACTATGCCTCTCAAAATAATTGTTTCCTGCTCTTTGGTATTCCAAAATTATTACAGCAGTTTTAAAAGTACTTACAAATTGTTTATTTTTCAACAACTTGAAAACACTTGAAAGTTTAGGGAAAAGTTTGCAAAACAATATCCCTTTATTTTATTTTTCTGTACCAGTACTGCCATTGTCTGAATTTCAGACCCTACAATTTATCTTCTGGATTATTGCAATCACCTACTAATTAACCTCTGTCTTCGGTCTCTCACTCCTAAAGTTCATTTTCCTTATCAAGACCTTTCCATAACCCAAGCTGAATTTTGTTCATGGTTTTTCATTGGTGCAGAATGAAGCACAAATTTTGTAGTTTGCTTATGCATTATAAGACATGTCGTAATTTAATCTTGCAGTTTAAGAAAATATTATTGCAGGTTCATATGCTTGATGCTATTCTCTTTACTTCTGTAATAATGAATCTTACTACCCACCCCCCACCCCTGTTCCCAGTCAACATATTAACATGTGCCTCTTTTTAACATTTCTTTCATTATCAGTTGTTCTTAGGTTTAACTTGCCTTAATATACCTACCTCCCCATTCAGGGAACCTAAGCATAATGCCCTCAATATACTAGATTCTAAGTACATGCCTAGGAGGTTGAAATGTTGCTCACCAATCATAAATGTTGACATATTCTAATTATCTAGTGTCTTTAAGAGTTAGTGTGGTAATAAAGGTATAATAGTTATTTTCTATAATTCATTAATTATGAACAGAATTAGTAAATCCTGTGTAACAGAAGGAGTAGCTCCTCAAATACCCCCAAAAATCAGTGTTTATGATTAACTTCTCATATTTAAAAATATTACATTTATTTATTTATATTATATATTTTATGTGCTTGTTTCTGTCTCTACTATTGTAGTCAATATACACAAGAACATTACAGTTTTGTTTTATGTATATGCATCTTGAGACCTAGGAGAATATAGGAGGGATACTTTCACTAATATATATTTATATATAATTATATATATTATATATTATATATATGCTATATAATATAATATATAATATATATAATTTATATATAATAATATATAATAATGAGTTATATAGCATAAGAAATATAGCCATATATATGATTATCATATATATATATATAGTGTGTGTGTGTGTATATAATCTCTATACTCGCTAAATATATTTGAATGAATTTATTGAGTCCTATTATGTGTTGGGTTTTCTCACATGTATTTCAACTGTGTTATCCTTTGAATCCCTCAAAATCCAAAATAAGAGTAGATACTATTATTTCCCAATTTTAAGAATGAGGAGATGCAGGGGTGCCTGGGTAGCGCAGTCGTTAAGTGTCTGCCTTCGGCTCAGGGTGTGATCCCGGCGATCTGGGATCGAGCCCCACATCAAGCTCCTCCGCTAGGAGCCTGCTTCTTCCTCTCCCACTCCCCCTGCTTGTGTTCCCTCTCTCGCTGGCTGTCTCTCTGTCACATAAATAATTAAAATCTTTAAAAAAAAAAAAAAAGAATGAGGAGATGTAGGCTTAGGATAGGTAGCTGACTTGCTGAAGGATAGTCAGCTCATAAAAGGTAGTATCAAGACTTATATCCAAGCCTGTTTGAAAGAGAAGTAAATGCCCTTAACCACTATTATATACTTACCGTAAAACAATTGCCTTAAGGAAAATTTTGCATGAAAATGCAGGAAAAATTGTGTGTCATGGGATCATGGGCACTAACAGAGTGAGATAAAGTGGCCCTATGGTTCTCTACAATGAGGCAAGCATAGCCACGCTCACAGGTGGTGAAGCCTGGTGGTGAGTTTTAAGCTCAGGGATAAGTAAAAGGATTTAGTGCCAAGTATGCGGCAGATAATGTAGTGGTCAACAGGAAATATCGTTAATCAGAATCTGAGTAACCAGAGAACCAGGAACCAGTGTGCTGAGTAAAAGTGGGCCAACATAGTTATCTCTCAGGAAAGGGAAAGCGAATGAGTACATAGGTGGATAGGAAAATAACCCACGTCATTCAGACACTATTTTCTACTGTTGGAGTGATAGGCAGATGTATGTAACAATAGGACTTCTCAGTTGTAAGAGGAAGAAACACGACTCAAATAAATGTGAGAATTACTCTCCTTCTCTCCAGCATGTAAATTAAACACCAAAAAGGTCTCTGAAGTTTTGACCAGTGCTTGAGTACTGACTACTCTGGGTCATGTATCAAGGCTTCTGGTTTGTTTTTTTTTTTTTTTTTTTTTTGGTAAGATTTTATTTATTTTTTGAGAGAGAGAGAGAGAAAGCAAGTGAGCTTGAGCAAGGGAAGGTAGAGGGAGAGAGATTCTTAAGTAGACTCCAAGCTGAGCATGGAGTGCTAAGCGGGGCTCCATCTCATGACCCTGAGATCATGACCTCAGCTGAAACCAAGAGTCAGATGCTTAACCAGCTGAGCCACTCAGGCGTGTCAGGGCTTCTAATTCGACAACCTCAGAGTCACACAGAGATGGGAGAGATGGTTCTCTGAATGGATATTGGGCAAACAATACAAATGATTCTCTATTTACTGTAGTTGTGGCAGCTGTATCGCAATTACCCATCTAACAAATATTACTGAGTACCAACTCTAACATGATTTAGAAAATATTACTTCCTCTGTTATGTCCGCTGTGGTTGTCCAGCAGCCCAGATGTCCTCATTTGTTAACCGAGAATGATCAAATGTAATTTGTGTTTGGTGTGTAGATTAGATGTGAATGTATATGAGAACATTATGAGTGATGAAATATCATATAAACGTGAGGTGTTATCTAATCATCAATATCAAGCCATGCAAGGCTGTCTTCCTATCTCCAGATGTCTTTACTTTAAGTTTCCAATTTATCTCATATTACTTTTTTTTTTTCCAATTGTAATTCTGATTTTTGCTTTCAAAGAAAGATCACAGTTTTACGAGAGCACATATATATCTCTCTCTGGTCAAAGAGTGATACTGGGAGGTAAAGAAAGCCTGGAACCTTTATACATTCTCCTATGCTAGGAAGATGTTTCAGACATGTCAGATTTCCTTTCTTTCCTTTCCTTTTTTTTTTTTTTTTTTTTTTTTTGAGAGAGAGAGCATGTATAAGCAGGGGTGGGTGGGGGAGCAGAGAGAGAGAGAATCCTAAGTTGACTCCATGCTGGAGCCCAGTGCACAACTTGATCTCAGTACTCTGAGATTATGACCTGAGCTGAAATCAAGAAATAAATGCCTGAGTGAGCCAGCCGGGTGCCCCCCAGACATGTCAGATATCAAAGAGGGAAAAAATAATAGAGAAAGGCATTGCCATGTTCAGGATCAGTATTTAAGGTTAGTTTCATTGACTGGGAATAGGTAGATCAGTCTATAGGGAATGAACCTGCAGGGATGGGTTCAGAGATCCTATCAACAGGCCAAAGACCAAGCAGATGGATGGAGAAAAACTTGGAGCAGAGAAGATCTAAGATAAATGATAAAATGTAAAATTATGTTATGTAGTTAAACATAGAAAACCAGGAAAATACCTGAATTTTTAGAGTTTGAGCTAGAAAAAAAACCTGACTTGTTTCCAAACTTTCCTACTATAATTCATTTTAAATAACGTATATTTTCTTCATATGTCAAGATATCAGTCAGGTGTGTGTATGAGGGTGGAGAGAGGAAATGTCTTTGCTTTTTCATGAGTTTTTGGGGCTATGCTAATTCTTGGTATTGCACGTTAAAATGGTAATTTGCTGACAGATTTAATATGATAATTTGGCAGTGGGATTCGTTGAAGGCATGAAGGTCTTGTCAGTCATATCCTGCCTCTTGTCAAGGTTTTTTACCACTTAAAAAGGGAACTAAGCAGTCAAATACCACTTAAGGTTTTATTAATGAAGACTGAGTAGCTTGCAAAGTGCAGTAGCAAAGTACTGCTAAAATGAAACTACTGAATTTGGCTTGAACCAAAGCTCTGCACCCTTAACTTTGAATTAAAGTTAACCTGTCCCAGGAAGACTCTAGCCTGACTTAACCAAAACAGTTGCAGACACTGTTGTTGGTGCAAATAGAGAAAAGACCAAGCTGAGCCCATATATATATATAGTTTTGGGTCAGGTCATGATCTCAGGGTCATGGGATGGAGTCCTGTGTAGTGCTCTGTGCTCAGCGGGGAGTCTGCTTCTTTCCCTCTCTCTCTCTCTCTCTCTGCCCCTCCCCCTGCTTGCATGCTCTCTCTCTCTCTCTCTCTAAAATAAATAAATCTTAAAAAAAATGAAGCCACTTCCTTTGTTCATCCATAGGAAACAACTTTTCATCCATTAAAGTTTAATCATGAAATTGCAGCAATTCACTCACGTCTTCAGGCTCCACTTCTATTCTAGTTCTCTTGCTGTTTCCACCACATCTGCAGTTACTTCCTCCACAGATGACTGAAACCCTCAAAGTCATCCATGAGGGTTGGAATCAACTTCTTCCAAACTCCTGTTCACGTTGATATTTTGACCTCTTCCCAAAAATCACACATGTTCTTAATGGCATCTAGAATGGTGAATCCTTTCCAGAAGGAAGGTTTTTCATTTACTTTGCCTAGATCCTTCAATGAAGTTACTATCTAGGGCAGCTATATAGCCTTATGAAATATATTTCTTAAATAATACTTGAAAGTTGAAATGACTAATTGATCCATGGGCTGCACAATAGATGTTGTGTGAGCAGTTGTGAAAACAACATTGATCTCATTATGCAACTTCATCACAGCTCTTGGGTGACCAGCCGCCTTGAACGGTAATATTTTAAAAGGAATCTTTTTTTCTGAGCAGTAGTGCTCAACAGTGGGCCTAAAATACTTGGTAAACCACACTGTAAACAGATGTGTCATTCAGGCTTTGTTATTCCATTTGTAGAGCACAGGTAGAGGATTTAGCTTAATTCTTAAGGGTTGTAGGATTTGGGGAATGCTAAATGAGTGCTGGCTTCAACCTAAAGTCACCAGCTACATTTGTCCCTAACAACAGAGTCAGCCTATCTTCTGAAGCTTTGAAGCCAGGCACTGTCTTGTCCTCTCTAGCTATGAAAGTTCCAGATGGTGTCTTCTTCCGATAGAAGGCTGTTTTGTCTACTTTGAAAATCTGTTGTTCAGTGTAGCCACCTTCATTAACGATCTCGCTAGATCTTATGGATGACTTGCTGCGGTTCTGTATCAGCACTTGCTGCCTCACCTTGTACTTTTACATTATGGAAACAGCTTCTTTCCTTAAGCCTCATGAACCACCTGTGCCAGCGTCACACTTCTCTTCTGCAGCTTGCTCACTTCTCTCAGCCTTCGCAGAAGTGAAGAGAGTTAGGACCTTGCTCTGGATTGAGCTTTGACTTAGGGAATGTTGTGGCTGGCTTGATTTCTATCCACACCACTTAAACTTTCCCCATCAGCAATAAGGCTGTTTCTTATCATGTGTGTGTCCACTGCAGTAGCACTTTTAATTTCCTTCAAGAACCTCTCCTTTGCATTCACAACTTGACTGTTTGGCACAAGAGGCCTAGCTTTCAGCCTAACTAGGCTCTTCACATGCCTTCTTCACTTAAGCTGAGTCATTTCTAGCTTTTGATTTAAAGTAAGAGATGTATCTGACTCTTCCTTTTAGGTGAACACTTAGAGGCCATTGTAGGGTTATTAATTGGCCTGGTTTCAATATTATTGTGTTTCGAATAAGAAGGTCTGAGGGGAGAGAGAGAGATGGGGGAAAAGGCCGGTGTGGAACAGAACACACAAAGCATTTATCAGTTAAATTTGCCATTCTTAGGTGGGCATGGTCCTTGGTGCCCTATAACAGTTACCATAGTGACATCAAAGATCACAGATCACCATAAAAATTATAGTAATAATGAAAAATCTTGAAATAGTACAAGAATGACCAAAATGTGACACGGAGACCTGAAGTGAGCAAGGACTTTTAGAAAAAGGGCACCAATAAATTTGCTTGATACAGGGCTGCCACAAACCCTCAATTCATTAAAAAAAAAGCATATATATATATATATATATATATATATATATATATGCATAATAAAATGAAGTATGCTGATGCAGAGACCATACTTTCTTTTGAGGAGCAAGAGTGAAGAGGCACCAGTGTGTTCCTTCTATACCCCACAAATGGAAAGGCTGTTAATCCATAATACATGGCCTAAAAGAAGAATGGGATGATAAAGAGAAAGGGGTTTGGTTTTCCCCTTCAGAATTAATCAATTTTTATTTATGAGAATAGGGAAGAAATATCCTTAAGTAAGGGAATAAGAATGACCTTGAAACTAGGTATATTATTATCCAGATATGAATATAGTCTGAATTTAATTTTTATTAATGTAGATAATAGCTTACATGGGCCTTATGGCGACATTACTAGCACTCTAAAATTTAATTAGATTTTTAGAGCTTCTGTTAATGTCTTTTGTAGGATTATACAATCTGGGGCATCACCAGCAAGCTTCATACATTTTATTTTCATTATTATTTGAAATATGCAGAAATGAGATATTTTACATAGTAAAACAGTTTTGAATTTAGGATCTTTACCTAAAATTAACCCCAGAGGGTTGAAATCAGTATTCTTTTTGTACCATATAATATAAATACATGTTATTTATATGTATTTCTATATCTATCTTAAAAATATTTGCTACATACTAATATTACTATTATATATATTAATATCAGTTACTTTTTTACTTTTATCAATATTGATTTTTTTCATAATAATTAGACTGCAACAATATAAATGTATATATATTGAGTGATTTTAAAATAGCTATTATTGATCCAACCTGTTTTCTTTAATGTCTATATTTCCCTGAGTTTCTTGTCATGATGAAATGATTCATTTTTTGTCCTTTAATTACTCTACTCTTGTTATTTATGTAATATGTCTTCCCAGTTCCAGCAAATCCTTTAAATTAATAGAAAAGTCTGTTCAACGTTTTTTAGAGTCACCACGGCAATGTGCTGGATCCTTTTGTAAATTTTAAGTCATTTATCTCCTTCCCTTAGAAGCCAAAAAACCCCCAGGAATTTGAGGCAAGAATTAAATCTTATTTTATATAAGATATGCTTATAGAGGGAGAGAGAAACTGTTGGTTTTAGCAGAGAGTTGTCTTAGTTATTGTCAGTCATATTCTTAATTTTAGTTTGCCTGCTAAAAAGGTACATTATTTGGTGATGTTCTGTGAAAAACTGGGGGGAAAAAACACAATACTATCCAGCATTGTATACAGCGCCAAAAAGTGGGAATGGGAGCCAGAAATTTATGTATGGGCTTTGCTATTTATGAGCTGTTTGATCCAGAAAAGTCAGTACTTGCCCTGGCCCAAGTAAAATGAGGTAGTTGGGCAGGATGTTCCCAGGATCCTTTTGAGCTCTAGCACTATGCAAAGTTAATTATTGTAGGAACACCAAGTGTTACTTGCTTTGTGCATGCATCATGCATATTCACCCAGGCTTTGTGCAGCCATCTTCTGCTGTAATAGTCCTGTCCTTATATGCCTTCTGGTGGCTTTAGAGAAAGATTCTGTTAGGATTGGACTCAGTCTGGCATGATTGCAACCTAGTAATTACAAAGTACCAATTGATCCTCATCTATAATTACAGTATGAGCTTGTTTTTCATTTTTCCCCTAGTACATTACGTTGGGGGTGGGGAGGCTCGGGCAGAGATTTGTAAAACTTAAATATATCCATATTTTTAGTCTTATACTTTTCACTGAATTGGTATTTATCTTTCACGATTGTTAGGCTTCTAACCCTTTAGAAACAGTCATGTCTATTTATGCCCTTGATGGACTTGGAAGGGGAAAGGGATTAGAACATAATGGAGTATATAAGAAACAATCTTTAATCAAACAGCTTATTTCTTCATCCCACTATGAAGATAAGATCACAACAAATATGAAACAATGGCAGGAAAAGGTCATAAGACGTCCTAGCTTGTGAAAAAGGCAGTCCCAAATAAGCCTGTACCCCTCTTCTCTAGAAAAACATTCTCTTTTTGTGTTGCTGTTACACTGCTCTTGATCATTGCAGATATTCATGGTTGTACTTTACAATGAATTTTTAATTTTTTTCCTGATTAGATCTTTGCAATTATTCATAATGTTCATTTGAGGGAAATAAAATGATATACACTGAGATGGGTGTTAACAGATCGTAAGATTTGATATGTTTTGAAAAGAAATGGTAATGATAAATGACAGTGACCTAATTTGTGGAACAATCTTCTTGCATAAAATAATCTACTAGTTTGTAATTATGTGATTAACTTACCAAGAAAAAAAAAGTCAATCAAGTCAGAATCATCAAGTTATAGAATCAAAAAATATCTGGAACTTTTCAAATTAATCTATTACTAACAGTAGACTTTCATGTCAATTCCAAACATAAATATTATTCAAAAATATTTTTAGGAGAAAGATGTTCATTTATTTGCTACTAAAATTCAAAAGAATAATCAAGAAAGAAATAGCAAAAATCTCAAAGTAAGGATAGTTGCTTTTGGATAGTTTTAATTTTTATAAAGCATGTCTGCATACATAAAAGCCCATCTTTCAAGAAATAAATGAAGTAGTGAAACAAAGTGTAATCAAATACATTTTGAAGATAAGAAACTGAGGGGCACCTGGGTGGCTCAGTCGTTAAGCGTCTGCCTTCCACTCAGGGTGTGATCCTGGAGTTCTGGAATCGAGCCCCACATCGGGCTCTTCCGCTGGGAGCCTGGTTCTTACTCTCCCACTCCACCTGCTTGAGTTCCCTCTCTCGCTGGCTGTCTCTCTCTCTCTGTCAAATGAATAAATAAAATCTTTAAAAAATAAATAAAGATGAGTAACGGAGGCTCAAGAGGTTTAAATACCACATCCATGATCACAAAGCTTTTCAGAGGTAGAGCTAAGAAATTTATTGTACACTTCATGTTCTTTTCATTCTATCATTAAGAAAACAAAAATGAAAAATCCAAGGAATGTGAGTTCTGAAAGGATTTTTAGTACATGTATTTGCTTATGAATTAAATTCAGACTTTCTCATAATGCATGAGATACATAGATAACTATGTCTAACTTGAAGGTGGCTATTATAAAATAGACAAAACTACAATAAATATATAGGGTCAATTACAGTTTACTTAAGATGCAAAAATCATTAGGGTAATTTGACTTGAAACCAATAAATTATATGAAAATATATTTATAAATCCTAATTAAAGTTCAGAAGTTATTTGGAAAAGAAAAAAATCACACTTTCATGGAGTGAATATGAAAAATAAGGAAATATTTAAGTGATTCATGCACATGCATTTTATATCTTATAGCATTCTGAGCAAGTAAATATAATTAGCCCATATTGTAAGCAAGAAACTTCAGATTCAAGGAAGTTAATTTCTTCATTGTCGCATGGCAAGAAAATGGCAGAGCCAGAATGCAAGTCTAGGTCTTTCTAATTTAAAAATCTATATGCTTTTTTCCTACTTTATTAATGATCTTCTCTCTACGCCATGTTAACTCTCATATCAATTTGATACTCAGTAAATATTTCATGAGTGATTGGTCGAATGTGTGAACATTTAAAAGAAATTTTTGGATCATATTTATACTGAAGTAAGACTAAAATAGAGCTGTTACACTCAGGAGTATGAGCAGTAGGCCAATAATTAAGAGATGAGGTAAGCCTTTTGGAAGTAGAGGGAAAAAAGAGATCCTTGAGTATATTTGGTGATAAAAAACTAAAAGCTTTCACTAACTTACTCAAAATCAAGCACACTTCATCTTAAAGACAACAATAAAATATGTAAATATAGTATGGAAGCAATTAATCATCGTGGGATTGCTCAGAGAAGAATATGTATGAGACTCACATAAAAGTAGGGGTGGACTCATGAGTCCTTCCAGGAAAGGACTGTAGCTCAATGCAACAAGGACAGTAGCAGACAAATATACAGGAAACAGTAGGCAAATTTAATATCAATAAGGACGGATCATCAACCTGTGTTTGGCTTTATAATGACCATTAGTCTTCATTTGGGGTTATTGATTGCTCTAAAGGCTAGGACAACAAGTGTAATGACCTGTTACAGCCACTCTGGGTGAATGTCGGCCCTCCAAGATAATCATTATCCAGAGTGGGTTATATAAATAGTTGAGGTGTTGAAACTGTAATACAGAGAAGAGAGGAAGAACAGGGAGTTAGTGGGTCGTTGCCTGCTTCCTCGGTCGGTTTTCTAAAGGGATACACCCTTGCTTGTATGCTTTCCCTAACTGGAAATCTCTTCGGTTATATTTTTTAAAAAAAAATTTTAAAGTAAGCTCTACACCCAATATGGGGCTCCAACTCAGGACCCTGAGATCAAGAGTCACATGCTCTACTGATTGAACCAGCCAGGTGCCTCTCTTCAGCAATCTTTAATTTAAGTACCCTGGTAGTAGGTGAGGAGAAGAGGATATTTTAGTATTAAAGTTTTACAGTGTTGTCAGCGAAGGAGGAGGGCACCTCCAAAAAGTGTTAAAAATTAAATTCTGTGTTTTGTTTTTCTTTTGTTTTGTTTTTTTAAGTAGACTTCATGCCTAGCATGGAGCCCAATGCAGGGCTTGAACTCACAACCCTAAGATGAAGACCTGAGCTAAGATCAAGAGTCGGATGCTTAACCGACTGAGCTACCCAGGCACTCCTAAATTCTGTGTTTTAATAAATTGTGCATTTAGCCTAGCATGTCTCTCTTTCTTGTCTCTTCAGGTAGTCACAGTTAGAGAGTGTCCTTTGGGGTGAAGATTATATTACTTTTTGGCTCCGGAGGAAGAATTAGAATCAAGTGTTAGAGGGAGGCCAGTGGTGCAAGGTCAGCAGAGTTAACTTTTAAGTCAAAACATCCCCCTCCTCCTCTCTCCAGTTCCCCCTAAATCAGTGTCAACAATTACATCTAAAAATTTCAGATTGCATTTATTCCTGTTAGGCATCTACTGTCTGTTGGAACATTATGCTAGACACAGTGTAGGTTATTTTATTTAATCCACAGTATGGACTGGTTCCAAAGGCATTTGTGTTTCTATTTTAAATATCAGTAATTGAGGAGAAGAGAGACTATGTAACTTCCCAACTCTGCACAGCTGTTAGCATATAGAACTGATACATGGGCTTCATAAGTCCTTTCACTAATGCTCATCTTTGATGACACCGGACCTGCCTGAACATGGAATGGGTTGCGTTATGTAAGGGAGTGAGTTCCCTATCCACAAAGGTGAAGCAGAAGGAGGAATATATCAACCATTTACCTTTGTCCTTCATTATTATGAATATTATCTAAATATTCTTTTATTTACCAAGGTAAAATTCACATAATGTAGAATTAACCATCTTTACACAAACACCTCACTGTTTACCTCATTCACAATATTATGGAAAGACTACTGTTTCTTTCCAAAATATTTTCACCGCCTTAAAATAAAACCCAGTACCCATTAAGTGGTTGATAACTCCCCATTCCTTCTCACCCCAGTCCTTAGCAATCACCAGTCTGCTTTCTGTCTCTTTGAATTTACTTATTCTAGTTATTTTGTACAAATATTTTACAACAACTTTTGAGTCTGGGTTCTTTAACTTAGCATCATGTTTTTAAGATTCATCCCTATTGTAGCATATACATCATTTACATCATGTATCAGCACTTCATTCCTTATTATGAATGAAAAACATTCTGTATTTATTCATGCACTTTGTAGATGGACTTTTGAATTTTTTCTACCTTTTGGCTCTTGTGAATAGGACTGCTATGAGCATTCATGTACACGTGTTTGAGTAACTGCTTTTAGTTCTCTGGGAGCTACAACTTTTGGATCATTTACTTTGTGCTAGTGACTGAACTGAGTGCTTTACACATAGGAACTCTAAACTCTCAGAACGCTGTGAGGTGAATTCTATTATTATCCCTGTTTTACAGATGAGGAAACTAAGTCACAGAGATGTTAACATACATTATATTTGATCACACACTGGTGGTGCTGGGACTCAAACACAACCAGCCACATTCCAGAGTCTATACACTATATTCTTTCTGTTTTGTGTCTTATCAGTTTCAGATTTAATACCTACAACTGCTTCAGCTGAATCATTTCCAATACCATCCTTGCCTATTTCCCCTAGGCACACTCTGATTTGTCATTTCCTTTTAAAATGCAGAATCCAGTACTGGATATAATATTTCAGGAGTAATTGTTTCTATTATAATCATTGCCATTATTGGTATTTTGGTTATGTTTAAAAGGTACTTAGGTGTTAGTTTTTGTAAGAAACTGTTTATTAGGTTTTTTCCCTTAAATAATAAAAAAAGTATAATAAAAAAAAACAAGCCCCAAATTTCACAGCCTAGAGTATTTCATTAAGAATAAAAGAAAATCACAAAAAAAGTAAAAGAAAATCACAGGACATATGCAAAGTTAGAAATCCAAACAGTAAATATATAGAATTTTTATTATGACTTTTGCCTAGAAAAAGACATTATGTATGTTTCTAAATATTTCCAGTTGTGTTCTGACGCTGGTAGTGTTCAGAGTCTTACTAATTTCCTCAAGATTTTGTTGTAGGTCATTTATAGGTATATACCAAACCAGGAGCTAATAGTGAGCTGGTGGTGGATTAAAACTCCCAGGTACTGTCCTTATGATCTACTGTCACACCATGAGCATCGTTCTGCCACAGAGGCTTATGCAGTTGATTTTCTTAATCTCAACACAGAACTTTCCATGTCCCTGTGTAATTCACTGGGCATGTTTTGGCCTCCTGCTATTTTCTTAAGGTAAGTTTATATCCCAAGTCAGATACCCATTTTGTTAATGATCACTCTCAGTTGGGAAAGCACAAAGAACTCTGGCACTTGACCATCCTGGGGATTTTTCATTTATTTTAGTGTATTTAACACTGTCAGCTGAGAGGAGATTTTGATCACCTTAAGCTATACTTAAAACATGTCTGCTTTGCATTTATTCCTGAGAGATTCCTACTCAGATCAAACATGTCCACCAACCATGGAGTTATGAAGAGTAACAAGATTCCAATTGTAGAACCAGACTGTCATTTGTAAGGATTTGGTGTGGAGGAATGAAGAGATATTCATCAAGTTTTACTATAGCATTTGAAACCAGAGGTTCTATGCAGTTCTCAGTCTGAGTATTGAATTGCACAATCTTTTACTCAGTATAATTTATTATCTGAGAGATGTGCCTACATAGTAGCATTTGACCACATTTTAATCTCACTAAGCTGATATGAATTAAACCAAATGGTAAAGTTATAATGTATGACTCCATTTCATACCAATATAAGTTAATGTTAACCGATAAAATGAAATGTGTTTCTAAAAAATGAATCGTGTTTTGCCTGACCCTGAGATACATATCTTTCTTGCATATAATAGTCCTACAATGTAAGTCAAGGTAAGCTTTTTTCTTATATCTTTTTCAATAAACTATTTATATTAGAATAGAAATCCTTAATTATCAGGTGTATATACTTGGTGATGTCTTCACTAAGTCTGAAGATATTATTTAGGTGTTATGTATTCTCTCTTATAAGATGTTGATACTGATCATTTAGGGGTGGACATCCTTGTTAAAATTATGCAATTTACTAATGAGCTTTTCAAGAGTGGATTTCTTTTCACCACATCAGTGCTCATAAATGTCTGTGGTTTCTTTACATAGGGATAAAGGCAAGCCAGATGGTGGTCTTGTTTTTATTAAGATTATTTTATATAGGCAGAGATTCTTCTTGGCTTCCTTTTTAAATGGATTTTGTGATAGGAAGAAAATGCAAATGAAGTAATAGGAGTGCTCATAAATTTCTGGCCTGGTGACTATAATGCAGGGTTATTGGCTTTGCTATCAAACCTTCCCAAGCACACTTTCTTTGTGTTAGTGACTTATGTAATATTGGATTTTGCATCTGTACATCAGACTGTATAATTCTTAGTCTCCACGTAGTGTACCTTGTACACCACCCTCCCTCTCTCTCTCTCTCTCTATTTCATACACATACACAGACACACACGCACGCACGCACACACTTATACAACAGTCTTTCCTAGCTGAAGCTAAGAAGTGTCAGTGTCAGATTTCCCTTATACATTTTAAATCTAGTTAATGGATACCCTGTGGTTATGAAAATTACATACGCTTAATACCTAAGGCAAGTGGCTTGCGGTCTCAGCAAATGCCTAGATGATGATCTGCCTCCTTGGTGCTACAAAAGTGGTATTAACACTTTCCTAGGAGCAATCAGGGATGAGGATTGATCCTTTATAGATTTGAATGCACTACTATACTTTTAAAATTTCTTTTCCATCTATTTTATGAATCTTATCCATCTTTAAAAGGAAACATTCCTTTGGGATTATCCAGATACAAACACATTCCATAAAGCTTCTGAAGACAGTCAAAAGAATTTGAGAACTGGAAAATGCACAGGTGTTACGGGAATCACTCAGAGATGCTCCTACGCATCCCACTGCATTTGCAGTCACATCGTTATTCCATCTGCAGTGTATCTCCAATACTAAATACATTTTGAACGAGTTATCTATGGCATTTCAAATTAAGTAATAAAATTTGCTAGATGCCGAGCTACTCTCATGGTATGGCAAATCAAGCTTTTTATCTTGGTGTTGTTCTTTAGGATTACTTTTGATAGTGGTGGCATAGCATAGTGGACCAAACATTTACTAGTGAAACAGTGCAGTATTGTGGCTAAGAGTTCAGGTTCTAAAATCTGACTGTTGGTGTGGGAGTCTTGGATCCATCACTCACTAGATGTTTAAGACTTGGACAGATCTAGCCACTATGCTGTGCAGTCTCTCTTTGCCACCAGTATGATCTGGGAAGAGACAGACAGTGGAATACATCCTTCCAAATCAGGAAATGGATAGTAGCCTCCAGTGTACTTGTTCAGTTTAGTGTGTCTTTTATCATGACTGCAATTCTGCGTCGGAATGTTACATTTTTTCAGGTACCTCATAAGGATAAAAACTAACATTGTGGCCAGCAAGAACCGATGGGGGCTCATCAATTATTACAATGAAAGCACAAATTGGCATGTTTAGATTTTGAATGAAAGAATGGCAGCCCAGTTGGAGCAGATGATGAAAGTAGCTCTCTGACGACCAGTGGTGATTTTGGCTTCAGGAAAGCAAAGTAGCCACATTGTTATTAAAAAAAAAAAAAATGTTATTTTAAAAAGGAAGAAAGCTGGTGTTTTAGGGATTTTCTTTTCATTCAAACAAACCAATTTTGCAGATTTAGTGTGCCTTTTATTTAGAGTGCAGCTCAATTACAGTTGAGGCAGCAAGTTTGGACAAATTTAAAGAGGAATAAAAATATTTTTATACCTACATTGTATTTCTCACAAGAATTTCCAAGTGTAATTATCTATGAATTTCATCCAGAAATCTTGAATTGTGTGAATCTATGGTTTGGTTACTGGCTATTCAGGGTTGGGTATAAGTCCAGTGTATATATTCCTTAGAGAGGCAGAGTTATAAATTACAAGCAGAAGGAAATTTTGTTATTACTGCTACCGAGGATTTATGTTGTTTATTATCATCCAGGTAATCAAACATAGAGCTACCTGCCTACCCAGCTGCCCTCCTTCACTGTGTTTTCATTTAATAACTATTTAGGTTTATTTGTTAGGTGCTAGCTTTGGTGGAGACCACAAAAGAAATGAGATACAGCCTCTGCCTTCATGAAATTGATGTCAGTTAGAATTAACACACCTGACACATGAAAATCTGTGAACCCTTAGGCTGGTTGTAACGATTATAGCAATTTCAGAGAATGGCATAGTCAAGAACTATAGCTACATCTTGAAAGATAAGGTGGATATGTGTAGGCAAATGGGCATGAGAAATTGGACTGTAGTTGGAAAGAATAGTATGATAGAACACAAGGGAATCATATGCCATTCTACCAAAAATAGGCTTTATATATTTATTTATTTAAGAACTAGGTCTTATTGAGTGAGATTTTCTTGTATAGGTAAAAGCCCAGAGTCTACATACAGACCGACAGAACGGCATTTGAATCCTGGTTCTACCACATAAGCTCTGTTTCTTTGGGACTATTATTTCAATTCTCATCTTTATCATTTGTAAAATGTACATAATAGAATTGGTCTGATTATGAAATAGGCACATTTAAGTCAGTAATTTGGCACATTCACATATCAGCTTTATCACTGCTGTTGACTCCTTGCACTTTAGGGTTGATACAGTATACTTATAAATTTACTCACTTGAATCTGCATAGTAATCTATACATAACCACACCCTGTTTTCTCTCACATGTCTTCTAGGCTATTTATAGCATTACCTATAGCAGTGCTATCCAACAGAAATATAATGCTAGGCACATAACCAATTTTAAATGTTTAAAAAGTTAAAAATTGAGCTGCCCTATGACCCAGCCATTGCACTACTGGGTATTTACCCCAAAGATACAGACGTAGTGAAGAGAAGGGCCATATGCACCCCAATGTTCATAGCAGCATTATCCACAATAGCTAAATCGTGGAAGGAACTGAGATGCCGTTCAACAGATGACTGGATTAAGAAGCTGTGGTCCATATATAGAATGGAATATTACTCAGCTATCAGAAAGAACGAGTTCTCAACATTTGCTGCAACATGGATGGCACTGGAGGAGATAATGCTAAGTGAATAAGTCAAGCAGAGAAAGACAATTATCATATGATTTCTCTCATCTGTGGAACATAAGAACTAGGAAGATCGGTAGGGGAAGAAAGGGATAAAGAAAGGGGGGGTAATCAGAAGGGGGAGTGAAGCATGGGAGACTATGGACTCTGAGAAACAAACTGAGGGCTTCAGAGGGGAGAGGGGTGGGGGAATGGGATAGACTGGTGATGGGTAGTAAGGAGGGCACATATTGCATGGTGCACTGGGTGTTATATGCAACTAATGAATCATCGAACCTTGCATCAGAAACCAGGGATGTACTGTATGGTGACTAACAGAATGTAATAAAAATTTTTTTTTTAAAAAGGGAAAAAAATAAAAAAATAAATATTAAAAAAAATAATAATTTACTTTATTTAACCCATATATCCAAAAGAGTATCATTTTAACATGGAATCAATGTAAAAATTATTGAAATATTTCATATATTTTTCCCATATAAATCTCTGAAATTTGGTGTGCATTTAACACTGAAGCACATCTCAGTTTGTATTAGTCACATCACTGTTTCTAGGACTCAACTATATTTGCGGACCATTCTCCTTTGCTCTTAAGAAATGGAATTGCTAGCCTCACATGTCTTTGTTTTGTTTTGTTTTTTTAATTTATTTATTTGACAGAGATAGAGACAGCCAGCGAGAGAGGGTACACAAGCAGGGGGAGTGGGAGAGAAAGAAGCAGGCTCACAGCGGAGGAGCCTGATGTGGGGCTCGATCCCATAACGCCGGGATCACGCCCTGAGCCGAAGGCAAATGCTTAACCTCTGTGCCACCCAGGCGCCCCTCTCACATGTCTTTGTAACTTTATTGGTAGTCATAGATGATGACAAAGTGTCTTGTCTGAATACAAACATCAAAAGGGAGAAGACAAAGATATACTGGAGAAATAGAAGGCAATATCTATTAAACGGGCTAACATTTATTTTTAAATGCTTGGCTTTAAGGGTACTGACAAATCCTTAAAGTGAGAGTATGCTTGTGAAATAAAAACACATCATACAAAATAAGCCCAATTTTTACCTCCTCTGTGCGTCAACTGAAATAAAAGCTTCTGTGAGGATCTAGCAATTTTTACTATAAAAGTTAAATGAACGCAAGCCATCCTTAGGGTACAGGATAAACTTTTAGCACATGAACAGCTTTCCTTTATATAATAAATAGTGTTTGGTTTTTGTGAAAGGTATTTTGAAAATAAGAATGAATTGGTTTTCGTTTAACTCTGCTTCTGGGTGCTCAGTACTACAGTATTACAATCCTGTGCTGTGGGAGAGGAGCACGTTGCCTTTATGTGTGAAGCTGATTTATACGACATAGAAGCAGGAGAACTCATGTGTTCATTTTCGTTTCCCAAGCCTCATAATGGAATGCCTTGAACTGTTCCTTTTCCTGTCCAATTTTCTTTGAAGCTACGTTTGCAACCCTAACTGTAGTTAGCGGGGTTTTGTGTTTTTTTTTTTGTTTTTGTTTTTGTTTTCCTTCTCAGACCATTATGTTTAATTGCTACATGAAGTTAACAGTCTCTAACTTATAGTGAACACTTAAGACAACTTCATTACTGCTCTGCCCTAACCATTCTAGGTAGGCAACTAACATTCTGGGTAAGTCAGTTTAATTTTGTCTTTTAGATTTTAAGTTCAACATTGTAATTAACTGTCCCACTATATAGCTGTTTTTAAAAGAAATGCCCTATTATACTGTTAGAACTCAGAATTCAATTCAGTATTTAAGTTTCTGCTTATATACTGAATGTAAATTTCTAAATGGCAAACTGGATTTAGCACTTGGATAACCAGTGTTCTAGAATTGGGCAAGACACGTGTTATTGGCATTTAATAAATACTGGGTGTTACTGAATAGTCATAAAAGGAATGGATGCCATCATTTTTTTTGGCTACCCAAAAGGTTAACCATCCAAGAAATAATACATTCAAGTTATAACCTTCTACAGATGACCACATAAACTACTTGGCTGCTTCTGAAAGGGGAGTTTTTAATTATTCTTGAAATAGCTTCTATAATTAAGTAACTTGTCTAATGTGAGAAAGAAAATGAAAGATATACAGTGAAGGTCAAGACTATAGGGATTCATTATGCTGTATATTTTGTTTTGTTTTATTAATTTCAAACATTTTTAGTACATAAAGGTGTTTTGTAATTGGAGCTTTTATCTGATATGTATATGTGTGTGTATATATATATAATTTCAAATATATTGAAATATAAGTATATATGTGTGTATATTCATATATACGACCCATACATATATATATGGGTTAACATTGCACACTATTTTTATTCATTATTTTTCTTCCTCTAAAAGGCAATATTATATCTTTTTAGAATATCCTTCAACCTTAAGTGAAATCACCTTAAAAATAAAGCTACCAAAAATAAAAGTAAAATATATATCTGCTTATATTAAAAACAAAAATAAATCAAGTAAGTGTGGTATCTTACACATTTGGGGAAATAAGCGGGTTCAGAATCAAGCATGGCTGCTACCAGTAATGATTTGGTACCAGAGTTTTTATTGTAGTGTCTGTCTCATTTTGTCTTGTGACTGGGTTGGTTAAAGTGAGGTTCAAAATATGGGGTTGAGTATCATTTGAGACAAGAAGTCTTCTTGTCCCAGACCTTAGTGTTTCTCTTCTTCCATCTTTAAGTGTGTTTTGCCCAAGGTTTATGAAAGGTACATAACACATGGCCTTCTAATAGTTCATAGTCCAATAAGGGAAATGAAGCAGAAATGTTGGCAAGGTCTTACAAACTATTCTATGGATCACAGAGAAGGAAGATTGTGATTATGCATACAAAGAATCTATGGGATATTCTAATGTTATAGACATACATTTCCTACCAAATACCCTATGGTTTTCAACCCACAGGTCATTGGGAAAATATACTCATAAAGTTCTATACTTGGGTAATTTCAGAGTTTACTTTGCGAGATATTCAGGAAGTAAAAAATTTTACTTCTTTATGTACCTCAAGCAGTTCATTATGTTTGAATTCTGCCAAACATAACTTGCGACTGGAGAAAACTATTTAATATATATGATTTATTATTTTTTGGTCAGGGTTGCCAATATAGCAAGCAAGAGAATTCGTAGTTAACTTCTTCCTTTGATCAATTATTTCTAAATGTTATTGTGGGAAATGTTGCATTAGAAACTAGTCTTTTGGGTTTGTATTGAAACTAAAATTTTTATTTTTCCGTTTAATTGAACCATTGCCTCTCCTCAGACAATGTGTCTTAAAGGAATGTTTAGGAGTAAAGGGAAGGCAGAAGGAGGTATTGTACATGGGTAAAGGGTTGGGGTGTGTGGGGGAGGGTCAAGGGGAGTGGTGAAGATTGGAGAGAGAGAGAGGGAGGGGGGAGGGGTACAGCTTTAAGCAGTCAAGCAATGTTTTACCAAATTTTGATGTGTAATGCAGTCACCTGAAGACCAAGTTCAAAGACACTCTCTAAAGATTCTACACGCCTCCCAAAGAGGATTTTTTTTTTTAACTAGGTATCAGGTTGGAATTGGGAAACTATATTATATTGAGAATCCCACAACTATCCACCACGCTTGAGAAGCTGCCCTAGAGGAAAAGGAATTATCCTATATTCTATTTCCTTGTTCTTTCTAAAGGCAGCAGAGAATCTAGGACTGATGGCTATTTTGTGGCAACTGCGTTTACTAAATCTCCTTCCCTCACATGTAAACCCTCTAGAAATGACTTGCCTGTTAAGGCTTTAATCACTATAAACCCCATAATTTAGATTCTGGAACATATCGGGATAAAAGGAAAAAAAAAAAACTTTTTTCTTACTTGTGTTCCTTAAAAAAAATAATGGCTATATAAAGTACAGAATTTCTGTTAGGAATGATGAAAAAATGCCAGAAATAATGGTGATGTTTGTACAAAAATGTGACTTAATGCCAATGAATTTTATACTTAAAAATTGTTAAAAGGTAAATTTTATGTTATGTGTACTTTACCACTGCATTTATTACAACAACAAAAGCTTTGTTTGCTCACTAACTGCTACAAAGTCTTTGTTTACTTACTAACTGCTACTTTTGAGATTATTTTAGTAATTTGTGGGCATGTTTCTCGATGAGGACTTCACGAGCCGAACATCCACAAAGATTAATGTTCCTTAATTTAGAAAAAATAATTTTGCAGTTTGTTTTCCTTTTAGTTTCAGCAAAGATCTGAAACATGTCAGTGATGCTGAATTTGGTTTCTTAAAAAAAAAATGAATATGATAGCATGCAGGTGTTAAACTTGAAACATCTTCATTATCACTGGAAATTTGGAAACTGTGTTTCAGGGATTGGTCAGATTAGTGTCTTGGTTCTTTTCTGATGTGAAGTTCTATAGGTCTTCAGTTTACTTTTGTAATTTAACATTTTGATCAGGAATATTTCACCTAAAATGAAGTATGTAATTCATAGTTGTTTAGTTTTGGGTGGAAGATTTCATTGTTGTTATTTGAAAATGACTTGCTACATATATTCACATTATTATTAGCAAGGTCAAAAGCATCAAGTGTGCAAGTACTTTGATTTGGTGGACTGTCGGATATATCAGGGAATTCAAACTATTACGTGCACTTCAGTGCACTAAACCAACACTACATGAAGCCTTCGGAGCATAGGATGCCCTCACTAATCTTACTGTGGTAATTACTGCAGGTGTATCCTGCTCATTTAAAATGGGCATTCATATTGAGATACATTGTTCTGTTGAAATATTGAGGCCATTAGAGAGAATTATAAGAGAATTTCACTCTGCGTACTTGATACAAAGGATAAAATAATTGTCAAACAAATATATCCTAAAAATCCTGAACACTTAAGACTTTTTTCTGGGAACAAAAGTTTACAAATGTGAAACAAAATTTAAGTGTTCGGTGCTGTTCTCAACTTTTATTTTTATCTTTACCAAGCTCTACAGGAGTTATGGAAAGAATGTTTTAAAGCACTAAATAAAATTTGGAAATTCAAAACAAATGAAGACATTTTCATTGGAGGAGAGGGGATCACATTAATTTTTTACAGTTAATTTTTTAAAGACCTCAAATGATTCCTTCTTTCAACTTGTGAGTGTGAGTTTCCTGCTGTAGCAGAAAGACCCTTGTTGCCATGGTATCTCTGAACATTGCTTTTGGCATTGCCTTCCCAGCTGTAACTGGTCATTTTAGAAGGGCATTATACATGCATTTTGAATATTGTTTCCATGTGAAAGCTGGGTTGTTTTGACATGTGTTATATTTCAAAATTAAATTATTTACTTAATGCAAGACTCTATCAAAAATAAAAATATTAAATGAACTAAATAGTATTTATACATTAGTTGTTTTAATAAAAGGAAAGGTTAACTATTTTCGTTCCAGCTGTTATGTTTATTATGGGAGGAAGTGTAGGTCCCTTTGTTCTTTGAACAAAGCCCTAAATCTTTATTTTTTGCTTAAAAAAATTTTTTTTTCATTTCCAGCTGCCAAAGCTCTCAGTCTCTGATCTAATTTTAGTATTCACATATGGAGTAGATGCCAATCTTGCCTCATTTAAAAAGTCTTACAGTATCACTGATAAGTATTTTTTTCATTGGATGAAAGATTAAAGTTAAGCTATTTTTTGAGAAAAAAAAATCCTGGTCAGGCCCTGGTGACCAAAAATACCAAGTGTATGAATATTGATAAGATTCCCAAATCGGCACAGTTTTACTAATACATTTACTTACTGAATCCTAAATTTAGTTTCCAGCTAGCATTGCTGTCGGCCCTTTCTGTAGTTTGGCCTCTAGGTTCAAGACCTGGAAAACTGTGAATGCTAATTATATTTGCCTTTGGACATTTACAACTCCACTCTCCCACCGTCTCCAACATACCTTTTTAGCTAGGTCATAGAGAAATTGAATTCTGTGTGTCAGATGCATTTTAACATAATATCAGGAGAAAGATTTCATCGTAGAATAGACTTGTGACCATATTCCAGCCTCTGTACTTAGGTTTGTGTGACTCTTCATAAGTTAATTAATGTCTCTGAGCTGCTGTCACCTCAATGTGGATAATAGGATCTGGCTGGTGATGATAATATAAAATAAGTAAAGATGAAATGCCTGGTAATTGGTAGTACTGTAGTAAATAATATCTGCTCTTATTATTATCAATAATTACTTAATAAATATATAAATCTTTTAGATAGAATCATTTTAAAGTAGAGCAGAATCATCTTTTTTTCTTTTTCTTTTTCTTTTTCTTTCTTTCTTTTTTTTTTTTTTTTTAGAGAGCGAGAGCTCATGCGAGTGGAGCAGGTAGGGAGAGAGGGAGAGAGAGAATCCCAAGCGGTCTCCAATGCCCAGTGTGGAGCCCGATGTGGGACTCAATTTCACAACCCTGAGATCATGACCTGAGCTGAAATCAAGAGTTGGACACAACTGACTAAGCCACCTAGGTGTCCCCAGAATCATCTTTTTTAACCAAAACCAGCTGTGACAGAAACAGACCTGAATTTGGTCTTGCAGTGTCCTGGTCCCTCCTGCACGTAGAAAGTATGCGCACTAGTGAAAACTCTACCTATAATTTGCCATTTAAACAGCACCCACACGACACCCCATTATAGTTTCCAAAAAGGTTTCATGAAATGGGTGTCATTTTTCCTATTTTACAGATGAGGGCCCAAGAACCCAAAATGACCTTGGTCAGTCTGCAAATGGGAATAGAGTCATGCCCAAACCCAGTCTCTCCTGAGTCTTAGTCCAGAGATACTCCCTCACTGCTGCTCCTCATCAAATGAGTTCCTTCCTTCTTAAAACACTGATCACAAAGAATTCCGTAAATAAGGCTGAAGTTGGTATTTTATTTTTCTTATAAAATGAAATAAAAAAAATATTAAGAGTAAAGAAATGACAAATTATTTGAATCTAGGATTCTTACAGTTGGACCTCTCTGAAGACCATACCAAGAATTCATGGTGGTTTTCAGGAAGCTCCTCAAGCCTCCATGAAATTGTGTGTTTCATGTTGCATGTTATCAATATATTTCCAGAGCAGAGGGCATATCAGATTTGGGGTTTGTAACTACTTTTCTATGCACAGAAAAGGAAAAGGGTATCACACACGTATGAGATAAGCAGATTGTTAGAGCAGGCTACCAGCGTGTCCCCTTAGGAATAGGATATATTACATTAAGAAATGCGAACTTTTATGGTGGGCTCTTGTGAATGGATCCTGCAGACAGGACTATATCTGTCATTTAGAAATGTGTTAGGCTGCAAAATTTTGCCTTAAGCAGTACTTTATTCTCATTGGTTTGGGAGATTGTAGGTTAGATGGGTGTAATTTTAGTTCAGAAGCTCATTACTGTCAGCAATGACCTAGGCTGGTTCTCTCTATCTTCTCAGCTCTCCTTCGTGTCTTGGCCATTAGTTGTCATGCATCTCAGTGGATGATTTCAAGATGGCTGTCATTACTTTAGAAATCATATCAGTGTTAAAAGTAGGAAAACAATGCAGCACGGGTTGCATCCTTAGACTCTCTCTAGTCCTGCCATTTTATAAAAAAAGAGAATGTTTTCCCAGAAACACCCCTCCCATTTAAGAACTTCCTTACATTTCTTTGGTTAAACTGGCTCACGTGGCTGTTTAATATCTGGCAAAGAGAGCTAAGATTGCTATAATTGGCTTAGCCTAATCATAGTTCAGCACTGTGACTGCATTCATTGCTGCTCTGAAGAGAACCAGAGTTCTTTTGTCACAGAAAAGGGTAGGCTGGCAGTTAGCTAACCAACCACCCATGTCTCTCTTTGCTGTGATAATTTTCCACAAATCCATATGTTAACCAAGTTTTACTTTTTTTGGTGATATTGAGAAATATCTTGTCATTCCTAAAATATTCCAATGTGTTAAGTAATAACCACTTACTTAGTTTTTTGCCTCTTAAATATGGCAACTATTTTTAATATTTTACTTTTATAGTTGAAACTACTCAGACCAAGAAAACAGTAAGTAATTTTATTAAGTAAGTGACAAAGTCAGGGAAAGACTTTGAGTGATCTTTTGATTTTCTGGCAGGTGCTCATTCTAGCCATGCTAATTCTAACAGTGGTATAGCTGAACATGATGCTTTATTTATTACTTAATCTGCTCCAAGTTTTGTGGACTTTGCATCCTTTATGAAATTCTTAAAATAACTTTTAACAGGAAAAATACACCAGATAATTCTCAATAGTCTTTTTCTTTTTTCATCTGTTGTATACAGGAATATTCTAACACTAGGTCAGATTAGAGTCTCGTCTTGGGACTTATCAGAATACACAATGTATTGTTTGGAGGTAATGCCAATTTTTTTAACCAGTTTCTCAGTTTATAGAAGCTATATACACCTTTTGAGTGAATAGAAAAATAGATCTTCCGTTCTCTTGATCCATCATTTCATATCTGTTGGCTGATGTGCTTAGTAGAAAACTCAATGTTTGAATTCCTGACTCTTGTGAGAATCTACTTCCTAATGTCTTAGTGAAAAAATTAAATAAGTTTTCACTGTCTGAGTTTACTCATCTAAAGTGTGCTTATTCACCTAGTGGAAGGACCTACAAGGGTGTATTTGTGTTTATATGTGGGATGAAATTTTTGACTGAAAATCTTTAAAGAAATGTTTTTATACAATCATTCACTAGTGTAAATGTGTAGCATAGGAGTGGCATTCCTTTTCTAAGGAGTATAATTTTTTTTATGATTAGCTGTATATTGCTTATTTTTAGAAAACATGATTATTGGGTAGTTATTTTTTGAGCACTGTCTTTTCTTTATTTATAAAATTATACTGCTTATTCTTTTTTTGATTCCATATTTCATCTCCAAACTCCTGCTGATTCTGAAGTGGGTTGTAAATGTTCCTCTTAGCTTCATATCCACTCTCATTTCTGATCCTGTCTTAATATTGTGACTTTTTTTTAACACTCTTGTTCTGGTACTGTGAGAGGCCAGCAGACAGTGTAGCTCAATCTCTATTTCTCCCTGTTATGTTCTTCTGAAGGACTCTATTGTAACAGCTTTGCCCATAAGAAAAAATATTACTTCTTGTCCACTCGAGCTTGAGATACAAGCAGACTTGATCTGGCTCTCTTTTTAGGAATATACAACATTAGGGCCATTCCTATTTGCAGAGCCTCTCAAGTAGAACTAAGGAAAGTTTGCAGAGTTTATCAGCAAATTAATGGACAGGTATTTACCTGGCAAGTGTAGGGTTCTGGGCTGGGCTTTGAGAAGTGCAAAGAAGATAAAATGCAGTCTTTGCCCTCAAGGCCCTGCCACTTTTGCAGGGGAAAGGATGGCATATGTATGTGAAAGCTAGCGTGCACTAAGACTCGTTATACATTGTGGGTTGAAATCACTTTGTTGAATGAATATGGCACCAGTAATAAGTTTTTTAGGAATTCATAAGAGGTACAGACCATTGTGAGCCAAAGAATAAAAAGTTAGAAAACGTTTGACCTTGAAGAGGTCATCTACTTTTACTTATCTTAGAGATAAGTAAAGGGAAGTCAAGGTCATCTAGTTTTACTTATTTTAGAGATAAGTAAAGGGAAGTCTCAAAGTAAGTCCCAGAGAATAGTTGTGACTTTCAGAGAGCTACACATTTGTTATTGACAGAAGTGGGATTTGTTTTTAGAGACCAACGGACTAGATTTATTCAGGAAGGCATGGGAAAAAATCCTAAGTGGGAAAATTGGGGAAGAAGGATGGGAAGGATGAATATGTTAACTTGCTTGATATATTCAAAGAAAAATAAACATAAATCTCTCCATTATGAGGAGAGAAGGAAGATTGGTAGAGAACCAGTTTTCTCCTTCCCATTCTCTCACTTTATGTTCCCTGAAAAGATACAAGCTCTAGAGCTAGAGGAGTAATATTTTTTTCTTAGAAGTGAGTGACATCTGTGTTTTCTCTTTTTAATCAGGAAAAATTAGCATTTCCCTTCTGAAATAGTTAATTCTAAGAATAATGCTTGTTTAATCTTGTGATTGTCCTCCATAAATGTTAAACTTGTAAATCATCAGACTTTGTTCAATTGGAGGCCATCTGTCTCTCCAGAGGTGTAATGGTTCACAATATTCCAAAATGAGGTAATTGTGCCATGTGCCAACATGGCAAATTAAGAAATCTCTCATCTAAGTGTTCTAAGCATTAGAAGGTCATGGTGTCAAAATCATTTGCCAATGAACTTTTCATTAACATTACCTGCATCTTGTATTAAAGTCTTGGATTTTATCTTCTGAGAACATTTATATAAGGCCTCGTACTAGGCAAAGCTGAATGCCATACACATTTGAAAACCTAGTTTAAGAACTCAGATGTGGCACAAAATGTGTTTTGTATAATTTTGATACCAAGGGTATTATAGATGTGAAGAATTTATTTAGCTACTTAAAATTTGAGTAAGGGAAAGAATCTTAAGTTTAAAAGTTTCTCCTCAGCCTTTCAACAGATAAATCAAGAGCAAGTTTTACTTAAATTATAAATGAAATTATTTTGGAGATGGTAGAGTGCAATAAAAGTGTTATGTTACTAAAGCTAAATTTCCATTTGTGATAAAGTTGAAAAAGAAAGGAAGTCAGAGACAACATACAGCTTTGACAATGAAAGCAATAAATAAAATGTAAGTGAGGATTTAAACATTCTCCATTGCAGAAGAAATGCAAGATTTCTCCCAGAAACACATTTGGCATTAGAATCCCCTAATAAGGAAGATGATATAGAAAGAATGATAAAATATTTTAGGTGAAATTGAAGCCCAAAATTGCCTATTTTAATCCTTCACATTCCTCCCATGTTCCTTGTAATATAGTTGTACTTCGTACTTAATAGTACTTAAATGCATGCAACTATATCTGTGAATTGGCCGAGGGGTGGGGTGCACACTGTAGGTCCTCAGGAAGGGATTAGATTAATCATACTGAAAGAATTGCATAGTCAGGTTCTAGAGGGAGAAATTTTTATACAATGACAAATAATAATAGATGACTTTTATTGAATATTTGTTAAGTGCTATTTAATTGATTCATTTAAGGAGTGTTTATTGGGCACATTTTTAGGCCACTAAGATATATCAGTGAACAAGGCAAATGAATATTCCTTACTTCTAGGAAATGTACAAAATAAGCCGTGTTCCTTGCCATACCAGAACACAAGGAAGCTGCTCTCAAAGACAAATGGAATAAGGACAGGACACAGAGTCAACTTGCACGGCTTCCCATTAACTTAAAATGGGACAATATGAGCATTAGTAAGAATAATGGAAGCAATTGGTTGATGTCAAAAAAATATGTAACAAAATCTTTTAATTCATAAATAATATGATAGAATGATAGATAATGTGCCCAACAATGTAATCAGATGGATTCTGCTTATTAGTCCCATTTACAGATGAGTTGCATAAGACTCTAAAAGGCAAGGCAATTGGCCCAAGACTGGCTATTAGTAAGTGGGAGAGTTGAAAATTCAAACCCAGTGAGCTTGCATTGTCAGGGCTATTATTGACAGCTGTCTTCTAGATCCTTGTGCTTAATTAGTCATCTGGCTTATTGTCCTTCTTGTGGTAGGAAAAAATCACAGATTCCTCAGATTCCTTCATTGTTACATTATCTGTTTCTGGAAGGCTCTTTCTGAGCGTCTTCAGTCAACAATTTCAGGTCAAGCTTGAAAGTTTCAAAAAAAAAATAGCAGTTACTCAATAGTCATTTTTATCTATCAGCTTTAAAAGCAGACCCGCACATGTTTGGGTATGTACATGTGTGTGTTTCCTACTTTTATAATTTCATTTCTAAAGCTTATTCTCTCAAGTGACAAAGGATGTGGTTCAGATTGGATCTAAAAGTAGCAATCTTCTGAAAACTTTGGACTAACAAGTATCCATGTGAAAATTGATTTGGGACAGTTCTGTTTGATTTGAAATGTATTTTAATCAAAGTAGACACCATTATCCCTACTTAAGGAAAAACAAGAAAAAATAAATACAAAACATTTGTACCAAAACATTGCTACCAAGGAAGGATGTTGACAATAAATGTGCTTTGTAATTTGTTTCTGACATGTCTGTGATTTATGTCCGAGCATAATGTTATGTATTGTCACACTTAAGAATGTACTCTAGGACTGTGTATGTCTATAGCTTAACTATATAATTCAACATATCAAATTACAAAAAAAAAAAAAGGAATCATAGAATCCCATCCACAGTCAAAATTGAGATCAAGTAAAGAGACATGGCACATACTATTATTTTTCAATGATAAATATTTTTGAAAAACAAGTCCTCTTAGATACAAGTGTTTGATAATAAAAATAAGTGTGTTTGGAAAGGTAGTCCTAAAATCAAATGAAACAAATCTCACTAGTCATTTCCTCCAACCTTCTTGTTTGACAGAGGAGAGATATAACCCTAAGAAACTGAGTTGACTAGAGTCACCCACCTAATAAGTAGCAGAGTCAAGACCCATGATGGTAGAATTATCTCTTCTGATCTACTACGTTTTCTCATTTGTCCATCTCTACCAGTGGTATCACCATTCACTCTAGCCAAATTGGAACAAGAGTGTCACTCTTGAGCACTCCACTACCTCTCTGTTCACATTCAGTCCATTCCTCAGTCCCATCTATTACATCCAGCAAATACTTGACTGTAGGTGCTTGGTTTATTCCTAATACATCACTATTACTATGATAACATCCTAACTAGTTTTCTTTTTTTTTTTAAGATTTTATCTATTTATTTGACAGAGAGAGAGACAGCCAGTGAGAGAGGGAGCACAAGCAGGGGGGAGTGGGAGAGGAAGAGGCAGGTTCCCAGCAGAGCAGCGAGCCCAACGTGGGGCTTGATCCCAGGACTCTGGGATCACGCCCTGAGCCAAAGGCAGACACTTAATGACTAAGCCACCCAGGCACCCCTCTAACTAGTTTTCTTGCCTCTAGTCTGGCTTCCTCAATTCCATTCAACAGAAAGTTTTCTACAATGCAGACTTGATCATGAAATCACTGCATTGTTCTTGGTTATAAGTTGCCATTACATAATAGGAACAAACCAGGAGACCAAAAGCTCAAAATCAGTGCATTCTTTGTTTTCTTTTGGACATTATTATAAGAGAAATGAAAAATTGTAACTACATGGAAGTCTAGGAAATTTTTAGACAAAGTAACACCAAATACCTTTCCTTTCCTCCCCTCCACACTCCACACGACTCCCCACACTTCAGTGTATTAAGTAGGTAAGCTTTACTTGTTTCAGTCTGCAAACATATCATTTGAAGGAGGAGGGAAGGCAGGTATCTTGGTTTATAAGTGCCTTGCTGACTGGCTTCTCTGGATGACTGCTCATACTCCTGTGTGTAGTGTCAACTTACACCACAGTTGTGGTGTCATATGTCACGTAACATGGTACACACATCCCTGCATCATCTGGACTCTACCTGCCTTGCTTCTTGCCACTTTGCTTCCTCTCTACTGCCCCACACCCTTTGCTCTTACCATAGTGAACTTATTTGAGTTACAGCAAAGCTGTATTCTCCATTAATGTCATCGCTAGCCACTTGTAACTATTTAAATTGAGTACAAATGAAATTTAAATTCAGTTCCTTGGGGGCGCCTGGGTGGCACAGCAGTTAAGCGTCTGCCTTTGGCTCAGGGCGTGATCCTGGCATTATGGGATCGAGCCCCACATCAGACTCCTCTGCTATGAGCCTGCTTCTTCCTCTCCCACTCCCCCTGCTTGTGTTCTCTCTCTCGCTGGCTGTCTCTGTCTCTGTAAAAAAAAAAAGAAAAGAAAAAAAAATTCAGTTCCTAAATCATGCTAGTCTTATGTCAGATACTTAATGGTCACTAAAGGCTGGTGGCTACCCTATTAGATGACACAGATTTTAAGACAACTTCCATTACCTTATAAAGTTAAGCTGCGTAGCAATGCTATGAAGATTAGTGCCCTCACTTATCTTTGGTTCTTCTCACAAGACAGAAAGTTACTAGGCAACTGAGTACTCTTCTTTTAATAAGCACTGCTTACTTACTTAATTCCAAATTCCCATTCTAGTTTCATATGCTGGGGTTCCTTCCTCGGGCTATATGCCAGGGTATCCTCTCCATTCCCAACTTACCCACCTTGATTTGGTGCATTTTCTATGCCATTCTTTAAACACAGGACTTGCCTTAGCATAGAATTTTATCACGTATGTTCTAAGGGTGTATCTATTTGTTTCTATCTTGCAGATTCCATACCTGTGTTTCTTGCTTAGTCTCCTGTTTGGAGCATGTAGCTTAATGCCTGGCACTTTGCAAGGATTCTATAAATTTTAGATTATTAATGAATTAATTTAAATGTTTATTTTATTTGACATAGGCACTCCCAATTGAACAAATGTATTTATAATTTTCCATGAAGCTTTTTAAATTTGACTTACATTATAAAATTAGAAATTAATCTCCTTAGAAATTGGCATAGGAAAATTACTCTTATAGATCTGTTAGTTATATTAAAAATACTTAACCTGAGGTGCCTGGGTGGCTCAGTCAATTAAGCTTCTGACTCTTGATTTTGGCTCAGGTGCTGATCTCTGGGTTGTGATCTCAGTATCATGGACTGGAGCCCCATGCAGGGTTCAAGGCTAGGTGTGGAGCCTGCTTAAGATTCTCTCTCTCCCTCTCCGTCTGCCCCTGCCCTTCCCCACCCACAACTCCTTCATGCACTCTGTCTCTCAAAAACAAATCAAAACAAAAAAACTTAACCCTGTACCATACAGTGATGGTGGTGGTAGTGGTAGTGGTGGTGGTTGTTGTCATATCACCATCATCATCATCATCATCATCATCATCATCATCATCATCATCATAACAGGAAATCCAAGGAAAAATAACCATCAGACTTACACCCAATTAAGGAGAAGGAAACTGTTTAGCACAGTCTGCTTTAGGACAAGGCACATGAGAAGCCCATTATTTAATATAATTAGAACAAATCAGCTGTTCTCATTTTTCTATGTTGCCTTCTAACCCTTGATCACATGAATACATAATTTTACAATTGCCTCCATAGCTAGGATAGTTTCTGTTTTTTGTTCCAACATTAATATTTCATTGTAGGTTTACAACATGAACAGTGTAATTACTTTTAATGGCTGCACAATATTCTATCCAGTAATGACAATATAATTTACTTTGAAATCCCTTTATTACTTTTTGGACAATTAGACTATTTTCAGTGTTTTCTATTTTAAATAGCAATGCATTTAATATTTTCATGTAAGTAGCTCTTCTTATTGAGAGAGAAATATTTTACCTTAGACTAAGTTGCTTAAGTATAAAAACCTGTGACATTTATGGTATTTGAAACATTTTACCAAATATTTCCCCATGAGCTGGGGTCATGTCATGATTTTAAATTCTTTTGTTAATTTAACAGATACGAAATGGACAGAAAAGGTTTTAAAGTTGAGTATATGGTGGGAAATATAATTTTTTATTGGAACACTATGGTGTTCTTTTAGATAACTACTATCATTTTGAGAAAGAAGTGAGTTCAAAGAAGAAAAAGATGCCATTTATTTTACTCAGTTCTTTAAACAAAATCACTAACCTCTCATGCACCAAAGTTAATATCCCTTTTATAAACTGGAGTTCTTATGTGTCCCGACTCAAGAGGGTAAAGGTATGATTTTAGTGTCAAATCACTATGTGGAAGCAGATATGGTGAGCTCAAGAACACAAGTGAAGCATGTATCCACAGTTCAGCTTTGATGGAAGCAGCAGACTTTTTATTTTTTTCTCTAGGGGCTTTTTATGTTGTGCTTTATTTTAAAATATGATAAATGATAATGACAGATATTGAAATCCTCCCACATACATTCCCTTCTACGTCTTTCCCATATCAGTTCTCTTTTATTATTATCTACTTTTGTTTGGTTGTTTAATTGCCTTGATTAACCTATGTGTGGTTCAAGATGTTATTTCTCTGCCTGTAGTAACAATGATAATGTAAAAATAGCAATGATGATACCTGATTTTTAAAAAAAAAATTTAACTGTTTTATTTATTTGTTTGAGAGAGAGAGAGAGTGCATGAGTGAGGGGAGGGGCAGAGGGAGAAGCCAACTTCCCCCGAGCAGGGAGCCTGACGATGCAGGACTCGATCCCAGGACTCTGGGATAATGACCTGAGCCAAAGGCAGATGCTTAACCGACTGATCCACACGGGCACCCCTGATAGCTAATTTTAAGTGCTTTGCTGGTGTTAACTCATTTACTCCTCCAAACAACACTATCATATAGGTACTTTTATCTCCATTTCAAAGAATGGAAGACTGAGTCACAGGGTGTTTAAGTAACTTGTCCACAATTGTACTACTGTTTAAATCTGGGCAATCTTGTTATCTGACTTTCCTGCGCCAAACTTGTATGCTATGCAAAATGAATCAGGTTTTGTTGTTGTTGTTGTTGTTTTAATATTTCAAGTAGTTACAGGTGAACTTCATTTTTTTTTACTACAAAATGTGTTAAAGGTATTCTCGAAGTCTTATTTGTAATTGTACTTTGAGAATCTTTTCCAAATCCCCACAAAATCTAAGTCTGGAAGGCACAAATATTAAATGGCTTGAGAATCAGTCTGGATTTACTCCAAATAAATCGCACAAAATCAATCTCCTTTTATGTTTGTGACTGGTAACGCTGAAGGTCTTTCTTTCTCTTTCCTTCCTTCTCCCTTCCTTCCTTCCTTCCTTCCTTCCTTCCTTCCTTCCTTCCTTCCTTCCTTGTAAATTTATTTATTTATTTTAGAGAAAGAGAGAGTGGGAGGAGAGGCAGAGGGAGAGAATCTTCAAGCAGGCTCCCGGCTGCATGTGGAGCCCTACGCAGGGCTCTATCTCAGGACCCAAGAAATCACTACCCAAGTAGAAACCCAGAGTCAGACACTAAACCAACTGAGCCACCCGGGGGTCCCCAGAGTATTGCTTTAGGACAGGACAGCTGTCATTAAGCAAGATGCAGGGCAGAAATTTTAATGACATCCTTGTGGAAAATATGGATAATAATGATATATATATAATGATTGGATATGGATATAATGATATATATATCCATATTCATATAGATATGGATATAATATATATAATTATATATAATAATAATATTATATAATAATAATAATATTGTAGGCATGGGCTCTCTCAAATGCTTGATCATTCTCCTGAAACTGGAGGCAGCTTAGGTTAAATATACTGGAGTGGAGTTGGCCCCTCTGGGTTCAGATTTTGGTTTTCCCAAAGCAAACTTAGTCTTTGAGTAAATTTCTTAGTTTCTCCAAGCCTCAGATTCCTCATCTCTGCTATAGAGATGGTGATGTGTGGCATCCACCTGCTACAATTGCTGTTAAGTATTAAAATGGGATAATGTATGTACATTGTATACATAGTGTTTCCACACAATGGTATGCAATTCATGGTATAAAATTCAGAAATAAAAAGTAAGAGACTATTAATACATCATATAACATAGATGCACCTCAAAAAGATTATGCTAAATGAAAGGACTCAAATGTTTTGTATGCTTCCATTTATATGATATGGAATCACAATGTCAAGAGAGAGACACGGAAAATAGATTAGTGGTTGCCTGGACTGGAATTGGGCATGAGAACTGACTAAAAATGAGCACAAACGATCTTGTTGAGGTAATAGAAATAATCTAAAGTTAGATTGTGGAGATGATTGTGTAATTCTTTAAATATATTTTAAAATATTGAATTGTACATTTAAAACAGGTAAATTTTATGCTGTATAAATTATACCTCAATAAACTTAAAAAAAGAAACCTAAAAATAATATTTAGCATAGCCAATCATTATTAAGATCTTTTTATTATTTTTATTAGTCTTTAGTATCCATCACTGAGTGTTTATTATCCATATTACTTAAGGTGAGAGATTTCAGGGATATGCCACAGGACCCTGTACTTGGCTGAGCTTCATCAACATTTTATCAACTTTTTGGATGAAGACGCACTTTCAAATTTGTGAGTGACACAGCTGGGAGGGATAACTAATAGAATAGAATCCAGAACAAAGATTTGGAATTGTTTTGACAGCCTGAAAAGCTGGGCTTGAACCAATAAGATGAAATGTAACAACAAAAATAATTGTGAAGTCTGGCACAAGCTGGCTCTCTTAGGCAGGCAAAAGAGGTATAAGTAGCTGGCTTCTAAAATGGTTATTACTCTTATAAAAAATGTGTTTGCCTATAAGAAAGGAATTCCCAGAAAATCACAGAGGTGATTCAGGTCAAAATGGAGATGTCACATATAAATAATACATTATATTTTAGTAGATGCTGGATGAGTACCCATCTGGATATTCCATGCTTTATGTTCACATAATGATGATAGTAATAGCTATTATTTATAATCATATTATGTGTAATGATAAAATTCAGCACTTATAAGATCTGTGATAAGTGCTTTATATACATTATCCCATTTAATACTTCTAACACCCCTACAAACAAAAGAATATTTTTTATCCTTTTTTACACATCCAGACCTGAGTTTTAGTGAGTCTTAATTAAATAGGTAGTGAGTGACAGATCCTGTTAGGAAGTAGTCGGAATTCAGGACGCATATTTTCAACACTTAAGCTCTATGATCTACCTTTAGAATTCCTGATAAATAAAATATAGTTTTATTAAAGTAAAGTAAAATAAAAATGTAAAGTAAAGTAAAGTACTTTACTTTAAGTAAAGTAAAAATGCAAAAGCAAAGAGTAAAGTAAAGTAAAAATGCAAAAGTAAAGTAAAAGTAAAAATGCAAAAGCAAAGAGATACTCAGCACATGCCTTTTGGGGGAGGAATCACTGATGGTTTAACCAATACCAGGATTGGTTTATTTTAGCTCTAATCCTTTGGGAGGTACTAATTTTCATCACCGTGTTCTAAACCGTGCTACATCTAATGAGCTGTGTGAAAATGCTGAGGTATCAGGGGCTCTGGGCATTTGACCAAGAAGGCAGTAAACTCAGTAGGAACAGCTGCTTAATAAAAGGCTATTAGTAGGCCAGAAAACAAACAGGAGATTTTGCTGAAACATATAGTCTATTTTTAAATTACTTGGAAATAATCACTTGGGCATTGATATGGAAGAGAATTATCAACAGTCGGATGTTTTATAGAAAATACTCTACCTTGAAGTGTACTTTTGGATATTGTTTCCTATCTTATGTTCAGTAATCTGAAGAGGGAGAAAAGGAAGTCACCATGTGTTTATGAAAAATATAATAGATAATGCATTGACTTGAAACACTTTCATGTTAAAGAAGAATGAAAATGCATTGGCACAAAGTCAGAAAAATATGTAATTGATGTTTTCTTATTTTAAAGGGTCATACACACAGGAGACCTGAGATCTAAGTTAGTCGGAGGTGCAATGTAGATCTGAGAATTGGGGCTAGAAGTCCACTTGCTAGCTCTTTTACACAGTGTATGCATGACATAAAAGTAGCTCTCAAATTAATTTTTAAAAATAGTGAATGAAAAATGTAAGTTCTCTGATAGGTATCTTTTCTTAGTTCTATTTAAACATTAATTGTTACTAAAAAATATCCTTGTTACAGCTTTATCAATAGGCTTTATTATATTTTTCATCCACACTAATAAGGGAAGCTTATGTTTATTGTACATTCCCTCCTTCAGGATGTTTTCCCCTTCCCCCAGCAGGACTTAAGTTTTTATTCATCCTTTCCATCTTCCTGATAGTTTGACAACAATGTATGACTAGAAAGTCCCAACCGTTTTAGAAGCTGTTCCTCTGGAATTACTTTGTCTCTTCTTTTAAATATCCCAAATGAACAAAGATTTCTTTTCCTTCTGGAAAAGATTAAAGCTAGTACAGTAGTCTCCCCTTCTCAACAGTTGTACTCTCTGTGGCTTCAATTACCCGCAGTCAGTTGACGTGCGCGAGCATCAGCAGATGACCCTGGCTTGACTATCATGAGAAGGTCAATCCTCGCCTGACGCTACGTCACAGTACCTGCATTGTTCACCTCACTTCATCTCATCACATAAGCATTTTATTATCTCACATCATTACAGAAAGACGGGTGAGTTCAGTACAATAAGATACTTAGAGACCACATTCGCATTATGTTATATTGTTAAAATTGTTCCAGTTTATTATTAGTTACTGCTATTAATCTCTTACTGTGTCTAATTTATAAATTAAACATTATCATAGGTCTGTATGTATAGGGAATATCCTAGTGTATATAAGGTTTAGTACTATCCATGGTTTCAGGTATGTGCTGGAGGTCTTGGGACATATCCCCTGTAAATGGGGGGGAGGGGGACTACTATATCCAAACAATTTCATCTACTGTAGTCATCTCCTTTACCTTTCTTTCTGACACAGAAAACAAGTTACTTTTAAAACTTCCCCACTAAATTCTGCAAGTAGACATTTAAAAATTAATTTGGCTAGTTTCTATTAACAGCTGCTAATTCTAGGTAAAACCCCATGTGTGCTTGCACACAGGATTTTAACTTGCATCATGTGTTTGCAGAAATCCTTTAGCGCCTAAGCAGTGTTTTCAGTTCTTATTGAATAATAAGGAACTAGTAGCTTATTCTGAACAGTCTGTCACATAATGGTTTTGGATAATTTGGGTTTGGATCAAAGTTTTCTTAATGTCTAATGGATGTTCACAGAATGGGGAAATGGAATTTCTAAAAGTCTGCCATCAGTTACATAACAATTGATGATGGTAGTTATCAATGCTCAGATTATTGCCTCTAAATTCTTAAGCTATGGAAGAATAACATTTGAAGTGACTACTAGTGAGATAGTTATCTGAGGATGAAAATTTTAAAGAAATCCTTTTTCCTTGACATTCAAATTCCACCTTTCATTACTCTGTTCTATTAACCTGCTAAACTGGTAAGACAGTAAGTACAATTCTATTGCTAGACAACATTGTTTTTGGTAAAAATAACTTGTGGTTTGTAAATTGTATCTGCATTAAGAGGAAGTATAAATGGCCGGTGAGTATTATGTGGGGATGTAATGCTTTGGGCTTCCCTGGAATGCAGTGACTCTTAAAACTGTGTCCCTTGTGGAGACCCTGGAAACTATTTCTGTGGAGTTCAAAGAGATGCTGGCTCTTTTGGGACATGAAGCTTTTGGACTAGGGTGACTCCAGCGCTTGCCAATGTGACTCTTGCCTTCTTACACTTCACCAGTCCTCCTTATGCCTCCTTACACCTCCTGGGGAGGAGGTGGGTGCTGGAAGGCCCTTTGCGAACTGCAGCAAGGACATTCACAAACAGGGGCACCTGGGTGGCTCACTCTTCGGCTTGGGTCATGATTGCAGGGTCCTGGGATCAAGTCCTGCCTCAGGCTCCCTGCCCAGTGGGGAGTCTGCTTTTCCCTCTGCCCCTCCTCCCATTTGTTCTCTCAATCTCTCTCTCTCTCTCTCTCAAATAAATAAATAAAATCTAAAAAATAAAAATAAAAAAGTGTATCACAAAAAGGTACTGCTACTGCCCTGCTGATTAGCTGTATTTCTGAACTACATTCTTTTGTATAGGCTGATGTCCCATGTGGCCTATAAGACTGGAGTTTTATAGTCTAATGTCCAATTGAATCTAAGAGAAACCTCTTCTAGGTCTTAAACATCTGAATAGAATATTAAGCTCAAATGAGGGAAAAGTTTGGATTTGGGGATGATTTGATATGATGGTAAAAAGCAATTGTGCACCTCACTAATAGGAATCACTAGTACAATGAGCACAGAATCTAACTCAGTTTTTGTGGTTTTACACTCCAAATCAGTGTGGAATACGTTAATTTACGGAGCACCAAAAACCCAACTTAAAAACTGAACATTTATATCTGATAATCACGTGCTTTGTCTGAGTAGTACAAATTTGGCTTACTGTTTTGTCACTATTTCCATATTTTTTTGTCAAAATAACATTTTCATTTGGGTGCAGTTGTAAAGGAATAGATTAGCCTTGATTTTTGGTCACTGGTATACCTTTGACAGATTAAGCATCTTACTGTAGTGGGTAAAAATTAATCGTTTGGAAGGTTTTGCAGAACTTAAAGCTAGGGGCCTTTGTTTTCTCCAAGCTGTTTTTCAATAAATCCCAAGATTATATAAAATACATTTTAGATTGTTTTGTTTGTTTTTATTTTAGAAATTAAGGTGTGAGATCCTTTTTTCATATAAATCAGATACAAACGTGTAGCCTAGTTGAAATCATGGACACAAAATGCCTGTTACCTTCTTCCCATTTTCTTCTCTGCAACTTTAGAGTGCTAGAGATCTACAGAACACAGTTTGTAAAAACACTGCTTTCTGCAATTATATAATTATTGGGGTTCCAGCTGGTGTGTTTTGTTGGTAAAACTTCTAACATAAAAATAATTTTAGTTTATATAAGAATATCATTTCTGAACCTGATTGCTTTCTTCGCTTCTTTGTGAGTCAGCTTATCTTTTTACTCCAGTGCACTCATTTTATCGGTATTGCCACTTCTTGATGGGAGAGGGGGATATTGTATAAACTTAACCTAGGGACACCTGGGTGGCTTAGATGGTTGAGCATCTGCCCTTGGCTCAGGTCATGATCCCAGGGTCCTGGAAACAAGTCCTACATCTGGTTCCCTGTTCGGTGGGGAGCCTGCTTCTCCCTCTGCCTGCAGCTCACCCTGCTTGTGCGCTCTCGCTCTCCTGCACGTGCTCTCTCTGTCTCTCTCTTGCAAATAAATAAATAAATAAATAAATAAATAAATAAATAAATAAATAAAATCTTTAAAAATAAATAAATAAACTTAACCTAAAAAATTAACAAGAGGGAAAGTTACATATTTGTACAGCAATTTACCTCTTCTTCTCTCCCTTCCTACCAACCATTCACCCATCCATCCATCTATCCATCTACGCTGCAACATTTATTTGTGCCAGGGGATTTAGAGATGAAAATACATAATCCTCATGTTTAAGAAGCTCACAGTCAACTTTATTGTCCTAGGATAATATCAGCATTTTTGGTTACTCTTTAGATGATTTCCTTCAAACTAAAGTGAAATGTGTGTATATCTGTGTATATTCATAATGCAGATACATATAAACACTTAAAAATGTGTTAGCATTTGCTAACATTTACCTTTTTTTTCCCCATACGGTAGATTGTGTGACTTCAAGAAAGTTTAAAAGCCTTTGGCGGGATGTTGCATTGATATTGATCTCTCTTCTATATCTTTGTAATTTTAGAAACATATAAGAAACCCTCTTTTATACTCTCCTTCCAGGTTCTAATCTACTATGAGATTTGCCACATACAGAGTTGGAAAGAAATAGTATCAGCATTTGGCAGCAAATTAACTTTTGCAAAAACAAGTGACATGTAGCAGTAGGTTTTATTTGTTCATGAAAATAAATTTATACAGTTAAATTGTGACTCAGTGAATTTTAAGACTGCACATACATAGAATGTAGGTTTAGCAAACCTGTGGGTCAGCCCCAGATGAAAAACACTTCTATTTTCTCCTCTTCTTTGTATGTACCTTGCCAATTAACATCCCCATAGCAATTAAACTATCTGTAATTATCCCTAATACAGATTTATTTCCTTGGGCATTAGCCACACCGCACGTTTTACAATTACTTACCCTTCAAGCACAACTATTGATAATTATCTAAGATGTTTAGATGCAGAGACTTAACAGTTAACAATCTAAGTTCATGCTTACTAGGAAAACAAGTCTGAACTTTGAGCGCTTGTGTAGTAGCATTCAATGGCAACACATCGTTTTCTCTTTGCATTAGTGCATTACCATTCCCTTCAATTGAAATGGATGCTTACAAGTGAGAAGAGCAACTAGCATAATGTTATTTAAATTGGATGTAGACTCCATTTTTAATAATAGATAGTCTGGAATCATAGATAAAAAGGAATGATAAATAATACAGTAGAACCCAAATCATTCATCTTTGCATCGTTCTACAGAGACATGCTGATTTTCATCACATATTTTCCTGGCATCAAGCCTTGCTTTGTTTTCGCAATTTTTTTTTCTGTGAGTTTTTATGTTGAAATATTTTCCACATTAGCATGTATTGACTCATTTTATTTCTGGCGAAATATTGAAATAGCTCAGTTTAATGGATCATTTGGGAGCTTTTGCCAATCTTGAGAGGATAAGAAACTTGTTGAAAATTATTTTTGCCCTCTCAACAGAAGACATTAGATGTTTAAGCATTCTAGAATTATCATATTGAATCTAATAAAAGTCACCATAGTGATTAAGGCTCTTCCCAGATCCCACCAAGATTTGAGTACTGAATGAAACAGAGAATTTCCATTATTCTCCTAATTTTCCTTACTTGAATGAAATTGAGGGGGTGGTGCTAAAGAAAGGAAGCCTACACTCTCACAGGCTCTGTTTATTTTCCCATCCCCTTATGCTAGACCTTGTCTTCCCTGCTGGCTGAAAGTTCCCATTTGCTACAGCTAAAATGAAAAGAAACACAGAAGTTATTTCTTAGTTTCCAGTGTACCATGTTCTGAGGAATTTAGCACGTTTAAAGACGAACATCTTATGTCCAGTGTAGGGAGCATTATGCAATAATTTTAGAACCTCTCCACTCCAGAACAATGCCAGTTACATCACTCTTAAGAGTGCCTTTACTACATGTTGCTAAGTTTTAAATATCCTGATGTAGGGCATAATGTTTTGTGTCTAGAATAATCATGTATTCAACTGTTTAGGAGAATTATGGAATTTCATGTTTTTTGTTTTCCCTTCCTGCCTTCCATATCTGTTTTCTTCGTTTTCTCTAAGGAAAACTGGGAAATACTCTCTAAGAAATGAGGAATACCCTGAGGAATATTGGTTCCATCTATCTTGCTTATTTGACCTTTATTGTAAAGAGAATGTATGTGTATATGTGTGTGTCTGTCTGTGTGTAAAATATTTAGTTTGTTCTGCCGTTGCATGTGTCTGCAAACACCAATAACCGCCTAGGCGAATGATAAGTAGGGGAATGTGGAAGTCATAATTGATCATATGATATTTTCCTAAGCAAAGGTTGCTGAAATAGTAGGATTAAGTTATGATTTTCACCAGGAAAGGAAAAAGCTCTCAGCTAACAGCTGCATAGACAAGAGCATTCTCAACTCTATTTACAGGAAAGACAGAAAAGAAAAAAGAAAAAAAAAAAAAGCCTAAACATCTGCACCAGGGACTTTTTCCCTAGAAAGGCACACTCCCATCTGAGGGGAACTTTCTTCTTGTGTCAGGCTGGCTTCTTCCTCCTGGGCCCACTTTAGGAGCAGCCCTACACACCCAAAGCCTGCTGCCTTATGGATTGTCTCAGTACAAGAAATCCTCATGCCCTCTCTCATGTTTTTGTCTATTCTTAATTACCACCTAGGCAGTTTCCAGCCATGCTCAGCTGCCTGCCTAGGTTATCCAACACAGTTTCTGAGGCAGGCACAAATAATTGTTTTTCTCCATGTGCTAATTATAAAGTTCCATAGGTTTTTAATAGTGATCTACTTCTAATTTGTTTTTCCTTAACCCATATCTTTAGTGAATCAGTTAAAAAAGACATTTAAGGGTAGAGATTGTCTAATATTAACTGTTTTACCCTCTATATCACCTAGTACATGGTGAGTGTTCAAAAAACGTGTAAAGAGGGGCGCCTGGGTGGCACAATGGTTAAGCGTCTGCCTTCGGCTCAGGGCGTGATCCTGGCGTCATAAGATCAAGCCCCACATCAGGCTCCTCCCCTATGAGCCTGCTTCTTCCTCTCCCACTCCCCCTGCTTGTGTTCCCTCTCTCCCTGGCTGTCTCTATCTCTGTCAAATAAATAAATAAAATCTTAAAAAAAAAAAGTGTAAAGAAAAAACTTATTGTGGTATGAACAATCCACCCCATATGTATGCATTCATGTATCGTTATAAATAAAAATAAAGTTAGCTTTAAGAATTAAAAAACCAAGTTAGTAAAGGGTAACAGATTAAGAAATCTCTATACATGGCATGTCCTCCTTACCAGATGCTTTGCTCACCAGTGGGTCAACAAATGAAATGGAAAGAAAAAAATACAAATGCACACATGTACAGTCAAATGTCTACCATTGTTGAATGTAGATGGTGGGTATATTGGTAATTATGATCCCTTTTCTAAAATTAAATTTTGTGAATGTGGAAGTGCTTTCATGGTAAAATACTGGGAGAAAACAGATGATGTTGCTTATGTTTAATAAAAGTGATATCATTATCTAATATTTATAGACCCTATAGACTTCAAATTTCATTTTTAAACTCTGTTTCATTTAGTTTGAACTATGTCATCTTATGCATCTTTCCATGTGTATTTATAGTTTTAGTGTATATAATCTCTGATATTCAGTATGATGGGAATGCCTCCTAAGGTATCTGCATTCCCATAATCCAAATCCTTTTGATGAGAATAGACCTTCACTCTGTTAAAGAATGGGGAGGTGAATCTTCCATCATCGAGAAGATTGCTGTCATGGTTTTATTGAACTCTGGTGCTTTATACTAGTATCCTCTCTGTGATTATTTTTGAAGCATTGCACAAGTTTGTATGTTATCTCACAAATCTACACTGTAGACTTCTCAAGCAAGGATTCTTTTTAAGTCTTCCATACCTTATTTCCTCCCTGTGAATTAGAAAATACCAAGAATTTAGGCTGTATTGTATTGTTTTGGTTTTCATTGTTTTTTTAGAAAATCTCTAGGCACCCTTTTAAACTTAGTCAACAATCACTGGCTTGAAAGTTCCCTGAAAGAAGAAAATGCTGCCTTCTGGGTTCTTAGCACAGTGTCTTGCCTATAATGGGTGCTTAATAAATCCTGTTGGAATTTAATGGAAGAGGTGGCTCATATGCTTTGCATATGCTCTTTTACTATAACATCTTTGTATGGTATTTGTAAATCCTACCTTCTAAATATGCCCCAAGTTTCAGAAAGATTGTAGGTTAGGGTAATGAGTCAGGTGGCTAGGCTTTGTCCTAGAGGCTTATCTCAAATCTGCAGAGACGGTTTAAAGACACTGGAACAGAGATGTCATGATCAGTTGAGAAGAGCACGGGGAAGATCTTGGTCAGTGCTCCAAGTCGGCAGAATGAGAGAGCAGATTCTGTTCTAGGTATGTTGTTTTAGAGATCTCAGAACTAGGATCAGCCCTTCTTTCCCTTCTGCTTTCCTGTATTTTACAGTTAGATAGGTGACCATATTGTTGTTAATGAATATTTTTTCCTCTTCGGTGAAATAATTGAAAAGTCAGCCATTTGGCTCATTATTAAATTTTCTACTTAGTTTTCTATTTAATTCCTTTTTATGACACTCGGGGTCCTTCCATTTAAAAAACTACAATGAATGAAAGAGAAGAACAATGAAGCAGATAAACATGGATTAGTTGCCTTCTTTGGTAATGCTCAGAAAGAACCACATGCTTGTACCCTAATTAACAAATCTGAAGTGTGGTGGCAGTTTATAATTCAAACAGTATTGTCTATAGTCTTTTCATTCTATCAGGTTTTATAGGAAGATGGCACAAAGACTTGATGGTTATATTGTTACACAGATTTAGTTCTGTAAACTTAAAAAAATTGATTATCCTGGGGGCATTAAGAACTGTTTTTACTGATTGAATATTTTACTTGCATAAATGGTAGTTTTTATAAACAGCTGAACATTTTAGTGTTAGAATCTTAAAGTTCTTAAATTGTAAGCATAAATGTTTCATTTTGATTGTGAATTTTCATTCCCCACCGCAAATATCAAGAAGATAACATACAGAGTATCTTTCTTTTGGTACCAAGATGAAAAAGTTGCCATCTATACTCAAATCCCAAAAAAAATTCTGTCTTATTCTCTTTCTTTCTTTCTTTCTTTCTTTCTTTCTTTCTTTCTTTCTTTCTTTCTTTCTTTCTTTCTTTCGTGAATATCTGTTCTAAAATAATCAAATCAGTGGGGCTACTCTACTATCCTTACAGAGTCTAAGTTACACTATTTTCAGATGTAGAGATAGTTAACATAGCAGAAAATGTCATTGCTCAGGACATAAAATGTGAAGTAACATTTTATTTTAACTCTTCTAAAACCTCAATGGCTGGAGGATACCTGAGGGGCACTCTAATCTCCAATTTCTATTATTTTACAAATCAGGAGATCCAAACCACACACAGATCTAGTTGATATTTTCTCATCAACCAGAAATCCCATCTTCAGAATTCTCATTCAGTGATTTCTTCCAGCACAGTTTTATTGTTGCCTTGAGTATCTAGTGTTGGGTAGTGATTATGGGAGGGACTGCTAGTTGCCAATCATATCCTTTCTTCCTTTGTTCTTTAGTAACAGAACCCCAGTATTATTTAGGGCATCAGGGTACCTAGACAAAATACTGTAATTGCTAGCATGCTTACAACTAATATGACCATGTAACTAAGCTTTATCCAATGTAATATAAGCAGAAATGTTTGGAGGGACTTCTGAGCAGTCTCTTCAAGGATAGTTGATGTAGTTAGAAATTGTGCTTTCCAGTGCTCCACTCTACTTCCTTCTTTCCATTGCTGGGAATGCAGCTTGATGTCTGGAGCTCTAGAAGGTGGACCAAGAGGTGATCTTGATTAATGTAATGCTAGAGCAGTGAGGGGGGGAGTGAAAAAAGAAACCTAGGTTCTTAATTGATGACTGTGGAACTGCTCTATCAGCCCTAGATTGCTTATTAGGATTTTTTTTCCCCCTTGTGAGTGAGAAATGAACTTCTTTTTATTTTAAGCCATTATCATTTTGATTTTCTCTCACATGTAGTTGAACCAATTTGGATAGAGGAAAGTTTCAAATGAATGATAAAAATGTAGAATTTCGTCAGATTAAGGAGTCATTATAATAAGTACTGCATAATCCCAGAAAATCCCAAGGAAATTCATAATACTGGAAGAGTTACTTGATTTCTCTATAGCTCGTCTTTTTATTTGAAAAAGGGAGCAATGATAAAGTCCTTACTACTACTTCATATTGTAATAATGTAAAAGGTCTTGAAAAATGTAAAATACTGTTTATATGCAGTATATTATTTATTAAAAATATTCCCTTGATCTAAAGCAGAATTTCTAAACTGAAAGTCTGTGATTTCCTTGATATTTTATGAAAAATTGTATTTGAGCATACAGATTTTTTCAGAGTGGTGGTACTTTAAATCCTCAATAAAGTCTAGATATCAGAGACCATGTCCAGAATGGGATACTTATTTAGAGGGGGACCTCTTCTATTGTGGAGCAGCTAAAATAGAAGATTATCTTAAATCCTCTCTTCAACATCATAATCAACCTTTAATAGCAATCTCTGAATTTCTAAAATTGACAGATATTTCAAATTTTCATTTCAAACACCACTTCTTCCCCAAAGCACTTTTTTAAGTGTCAAGTAGGAAATAATCTTTTCCTTTTCTAAATTCCCAAAGGACTTTAATAAACACTCTCTTAAAATACTTACCTATAAGATTATATTTCTCTATGGGTCCTCAAATTCCTAGAAAGCAAGTATCAAGTCTAGACCTGCATTAAATCCCCACCCACTTATACATATGAGTTATTCAATAAATACTTAAATAATAAATTAATACCTGAAAACATTTGCTGATTTTAGTGTTGTATACAGTACTTTTTTTTTTTTTTTTTTGCATAACTCTGGTCTGAAAAGTAGTGAACTTCAGCCTCTAAAAGTAATTTAATAGGAAGGGCTTCGAATTGGATCCAGAGTTTAGCCATTACAACATGGCACAGAGAGGAAGCAGATGCTGATCCACAGTACATAGCTGAAATGAGATCTTGTCACTTGTCTTCTGTCCTAACCATCCAGATGACAATGGGAGATTTGTGCATGGGCTTGCCCAAAAAAGTTAGATTTTAAAAAAGATAAGCAATTTCTATTTAGGAGCTATCCATTGTTACCATATTATACATTCTGTGTAGTAGTTATAAAAGAAAGAAAAGTTAATTGAATGTTTCCTTTAGATACAAACTCAACTTTTTCATGTCATCCAAAAATATATTGGCAGTGCAAAATTCTACCAGTAAGAAAGCCATTTATTCTTGATTACATTGTATATGCTTATAGAAAATTTTGGTTTAATTAAACTTGTGTGCTTTTATTCAACTCATTTCATTTTTACTGGGGTATTGTAAGTTCTTAGATATTCCAGGAAAAGCCTATCTGGAGATTTTAGGAGCCTTAAGAACAATGCCCTATTTCCCTGCAAAATTTAGAATCAATTAGGAGACATACTTAGCAATCACACTAATAGAGATAAAAATACAACACTCATTTCAGATCAAGGGAAAATATAGCATAGATTTGTTGAAAGAGTGGCAATAATTCACTCCTGAATTCAAAACAGATTTATCTATCCAGTTATTTGCATACCTGGACAACTTTTATTGTTTCCGAAGGATGGGTTCTATGCTTTGTGATCAGAAAGCAGAACAGAAAGCACTTCTATTCTTTCTGAAGAAAGAATAGAAGAAGGAGATGAGTGCTTATGTCCCATTTCTTCTTCCAAACTCATGGGGACAAATCCAAGAGTATTATTCTGCCATTATCCCTTCAAAGGGGAACATGTGGCATGGGTAATAAATGCTTCCTTTTTTTACATATGTATTTCATTGTGTTTCTTTACTACTATTTGGTGTCATCATTTTTTTTTATCACCAATAATCCAAAAACTTTGATGGACACTCCTCTTCCCTTAATGAATCACATATAAAATCCTTAAATTGACATCTCAGATCCCTCTGAACTGGTTCCAGAGTATCGAAAATCTCCCCCCCATTGGTTGTATTCCCATAGCATTTGCACCTTCAAATGATATAGCTCATCGTTATGTCTGGAAAATACAGTTTGGTACATTTTCATAAATACTGTCAGTGGTTCTCACATTGACATATATAGTGAATAATTTAGTGCCTTGTGTTCATGAGTGTACACATATAACCCATATTGAAGGGATTTGGGAGTTGGAGTGGGTTTATTCTAATAAGATGCAAATGAACATTTTATCCCAGCACTATGGCATATAAAAATTTCACGTTTTCTATTATGTTGCTTTTAAAGGTAACTTCTTTAATACCATTTTTCTGATCTCGCCAACCATGTTGAATACCGAAGTGCCAAATTCTATTATTCTCTGTCTTATGACTCTCTTATTTCTTAATGAGCACTTACAAAATCTATAATTATTGAATTTACCTGTTGATTACTTATCTGTTGTCTTTCTCCCTCCCCAGAATATAAACTCTATAATTGTTGTCATCTGTTTGTCTGGCTCACCAACACTCAACACAGTGATTAGCACTTAATAAATAATAAATATGGGTTGAATGAATGAATCTTCTCAATTACTTACTATCCCACTGGTTCTCTCTCCCTCTCTCTCTGTTTCCATCCTACCAATAATCAATTGTTCTTTAAAGTAGAAATAGATGAAATAATTTTAAACTCTCCATTGGAATATCTTAAGTCAATACTGATAAAAAGTTGTTTATACAATGAAATATGATTATGAAGACAATTCATTAAATATCCCTATTTTATTTTTTTTACTTTTATATTTACTTATTGCAAATATATATGAATGTTTACTACATGGAATTTGATAGATGCTTAGAAAATATTGATTGCATTTATGGCAACATATTAGTTAATAACAGGAGAGCAATTTTGGGGTTTTATGGTAATTGTAGTTTTGTTGTTTTAGAGATTACCAAAATGTTTTCCAGAGTGGCTGTATCATTTTATGTTCCTGTCAGCAATGTGTGACTCATTTATTTTCTCTATATTCTCCCCAGCATTTAATGTTTCTTTTTTTCTAATTTTAGCTTTTCTGATAGGTGTGTATTATATCTCATTATGATTTTAGTTTGCATTTTCCTAATAGCTAATGAACATCCATTCATATTCTTATCTGTTTATCCTCCTCAGTGAAATGTCTGTTCATGGGGGGTTTCTTGCCCATTTTCTAACTGTATCTTTTCAATTGTTTAGTCCTACAGTTCTTCATATATTATAGATTCTAATCCTTTAATGAATATGTGGTTATATTTTATCTCAGGATATAGTTTGTGTTTTCATCTTCTTACCAAAGCATTTCTCAGAGCAAATGTTTTTTATCTGATAAGGTCCAGTTTATCAATTCTCCTTTTATTGACTATGCTGTTGGTATCAAATCTCAGAACTCTTTGCCCAGTCCTAGATCCTGAAGATTTTTTCTTAATGCTTTTTCTAAAAGATTTATGGTTTTATATTTTGTATTTAAGTTCTCTAAAACATTGAAAATATTTCCTGATGAAGCTTGTAGGGGTAGGGAAGCATGATAGGCAAAGGAAAGAATCTATTTGCATGAAGAGAAAAAAACAGCATGGAATTTTCAAGGAAGAGGGGAAAATCCTGATTGATGAATGTAACATAAAGCACAATCATCGGGCAAAGGCGAATATTAGAAAGGGAACTTTGTATGAATTTGTATTGTTTGGGTTTTACCAGGTAATTGATAGGGATCCACTGAAAGATTTTAAACAGGAGGATAATGTCTTTAGATTTCTATTTTGGAAAGGGCACTTTGACATCAGTGTGGAGAATGGATTTCAACCAGGGCTTTTCATTTTTTATTCGTTTCCAGGTGAAAAATGCTATAACAAAATAGAATGGTTTAGAGATCAATAAATGGCACAATTTAAAATGTCTAAAAGGAACACTTTGGCTCCTTAATATACAGTGCATTCTGCAAAGTTGAAAGTGATTCTACCCTGATTAGTGTAGCATTAGTAGATATGAAGAAGGATGTCTCATTATTCAACTTAAAACATTACTATGAAGAGTGATATCCAGGTTTATCCTGACAGATTCCCTTTTTCCCTTAAAAAGAAGTGGTTAATTTCATATTTTCCTGCCTATCTTCCTGTTTTCTGGAAATGATAAGAAATTTTCATGACTAGCTTGATGAGTTGTCATTGGCTTTGATTCCTGAGAAAACTTCAGAAACTTAGTATTTTTTGAATGGCACCCATTGCCACCACTCTGATGTTCTATGAGAGGGTTAAGTAAGTGGGTTGGGATCCTTTAAAAAGAAATTAGATGATTATTGAGGTTTGCAAATCCAGATACTTTGTAACTATCATTGCAAAAATTGATTAGTCAGGGTTCATCAATGTAACTAAAATGACCCGGGAGGAGGTTATTGGAGAACATGATACTTACACATTCTCAAAGTATTCTCCAATTGTTACTTACAAATTACGAAAGTAAAATGATACCTTTATATTTGTAAGAGAGGAGTCTGGTGATTAAATTTAATACTACCAATAATAGGACAAACTGACAATACCTACCCCCTAATGCAGTGCACTGAGAATACAATGTCACATGCAGAGAATATAGTAAATGATGATCATTTTGTATCAGGGTTAGATTTATTGGATTGGTTAATTGCTTTGTGGTTATGTAGATGAGAATCCTTGTTCTTTGGGAAAACACTATTTGGTGAATCATCACATTGTATACTTAAAGTATCTTACCATTTTATTTGTCCATTATACATCAGTAAAGCTGAAAAAGCATTATTTGGTGAATTCTTTGGAGAATTATTTAAGGGCAAAGTGCCAAGATATCTGCTACTTACTCTTAAACGATTCAGAAAAAAAAAATTAGTATAATAGTGAGAAGGAAAGAGGGAAAAGGAGAGGAGAGGGAATAAAAAGAGAAAACAAATATCAAAATGTTTACATTAGTTCTGAGTCATAATCATATGGGTATTCATTACACCATTCTTTCAACTTTACTGTAAGTTTGGAATTTTTCAAAAAAATTTTTGGCCAAAGGGGAATCCAGATAATCAGTTTTAAACTGAGTGTTCTATGTAATCTTGTCCAAAGTTATTACATTTTTTATGTTATTTTAGGTCAACCCTACCCAACAATTTTAAGGTTTAATACACTTGCTTTACTTTGTACCAACTTGTTTCAAAGTTACAAACTTAGAACCACTGGTTTACTCTGGGCAAACACACTGAGGAACATTTTCGGCTATGAACATGATTGGTAAGGAAAATATTGTCAACAAAGAAAAATAAATGTTCCGCATGATAAAATTTAGAAAACCCAAATCTGCCACATATTAAGTATGGGCCCTTGGACGACTCACTCAGCATCTTTAGTTCTCAGTGTCTTTATCTATGAAATGAAAGTAGTAAAGACACCTACCTCAGAGGGTTGTGGTGAAGATTAAAGTAGATAATCATTGGAAAATGCGTAACTGTTTCTGACACATAATAAGAACCTGAAATAATGATAGTCCATGTCAGAAAAAAAATACACATCTCTGGACAGACGTCATCCTTCTACATTTTGCACTGCTCAGAATTAAATCTGTAATATCATTCCCCCACCCACCCACCCACCAAAGCAGTAAGAAAATTTATTTTGAAATTGCAGAGACCCAACTAAATATATCACTTAGCCTGAGTTTGGATTTATACTGTAACATTTCATGTGATTATGTGGCTATATCATGTAGATTACCTAGATTCTGGATTCCTAGAGTTAAAGGTTGCTTTTGCTATATTTGTTGTTTGCAATATTTCTACATCATATTGACAAAGAGGGTAGCAGTGTATGAATTTAGACAGTGGTTTCCCTGAAAAGAACTTTTAAAATGTCTACTTAAAGAGAGTCTTGAATTCTGCCTTAATCTCTGATTCATGTTGTTCTAAAATTAAGCCCATTCCTCTGTATCTGGGATGCATTTAGGAAAAAAAGAAAAAAAAAAAAAACAGTAACCCATTTTCTCAAAGCATGTACGAAAGAAAGCAGGCATCTTATTCCTCTTTCACACTCCATGAAATGTTAAGAACAGACTTTGCTTAGTGTAATCAGTTATTCACTTTTCTTCTAATGTAACACTGTGGTAATCTTAGGAAATAAAGACCATTTTGGGTTTGGTTCTCTTTCTGTCAGTCTTACTTCTTGAACACCTTCTTCCTCATCTTGTTCCATCTGCAGCAGATCTAAGGGGAGATACTTTCTCTTTAAGAACAAAGGTGAACTGAGTCCCCCTCCTGTAAAAGCTTGCATAAGGCTTTTTGCAGTTGATGGAAGGGATGCCAACGAATAAAATGAAAAGCCCCTGTCATCTACCTAGCGCCTACACTCCCTGGAGCCAACAAAAGAGCTCAGCAGCAGAGCTGAAGAGTCTATAGGGCACTACATTAGTGATAAGCCTGATTATAAATAATAATGACCTTAGTGGATGATTAGAAATGCAGTAAACTTTTTCTGAGCCAGGCAAGATGATATAGGGGATACAATATAAATGCATAAAGTTTGTAAGGAAAGCAGATGCTGAGAGATTTTATTTCTCTCCCCAGTAATTTAAATGGACAATGTGCTCAGTAAATTTTTGTTGAATGAGTAAGTAAACAGGAGTTTTTAAAACTGATTTCCTAATGGAAGTCCATAAAGTAAAGCATATTTGCTTTTAATCCCAACTCTCTACTTAAACTCTATTTCAAGAATACGATCAGATTCCTGACATGGGAACATAGAAGAGGATGTCCATCTGTTCAGGGACAGAGAGATAGAAAGAAAACACATATATGAAATCACATGGAGCTCACCTAGCTAAAGAGTTGTCTTCTTTGGTTCCCATGGCAGGGTCCAGTGGGAAAGGATTATATATACTGGATTGAGATTAATTTTTATCTGTTCTATTTGGTTTTGTGAGAAGCAGGACAGGGAGGTGAGGGCCATATTAGGTACTTGTTAGGGTTTGCCTTTTTTAGTGACCATGCCTCTGGTTATTTGTTCTAAGGTCCTGCTTGTTTGCACTGATAGACTTGGAATTATAGTACTTTCTTGGTTTTGGAAGTAGCTTATTGTACTGAATATGGTAACTTTTGTGAAAGCATATTAAGAAGTCTAAAGTTACTTCCAAGGCAAAACAGTGTTTAGTATTGCTACTGCAGCTATACTTAGAACAACCCCATTTAAACTTGTTGGTTTTTAATCTCAGTTCTGAATTCTTAGGAATTCTAACTATGAGGATCCCACATGGTTCCCTTGGGTCAGGGTTTCTCAAAGGTGGCATTATTCACATATTGCGCCAGAGAATTTTTTTCAGAGTTGGCTATGCATTATAGGATAGTTGGCAGCATCCCTGGCTTCTACCCACTAGATGCCAGTAACATGCACCTACCCCCCTCCGTTGTGACAGTTAAAAACCAGTCTTTCAAAGCTTTCTCTCTTTGTTAAAAGGAAAATCAGAATCTTCTGAGTAAAAGGATTTTTTCTCTTTAGATGATAAGAAAATTTGGATGTGTTCTTTAGCCAATATAATAAGGATAAATCAGTTCTACCCCAAAAAGTAAATGAGAAATACCACTTACAAAATACTTTTTCTATAATTCGTCTCTCCCCCTTTCACTCTTTCTCTTTCTACACACCACAAACACACACAGAGGCATGCACATGCACACCTTAAATTAATAGACATTTTTTGCTAATGGTTACTCCACATGTCTGAGTAATTGGCAGCAGATAAATATTGAGGCATATTATATTTTTTATCTAGCTCCTGGGCCAATTTTATGTCATTGTGACATAATATTTAAAAATGGGCTATTTTTTTCCCCATAGACTGTTTTAATTTTGTGACCCTGGTCTCTGTGAGTCATTGTTACAGGAATCTGATTACTTCTTGGAAAACAAATAAGGCCACAGACTTTCTCATGTGGATCCATACTTTTGTCTTGCTCCTCAATTATTTTATTACTGGCTCCATTGCTTTTGATTGGAAAAGAAAGTCCAGTCAAGCTGCTTAGATTGTCATTCCAGTGGGTGCCCTGGGCAGTGATTTCTGAACCATTCATTCCTTTGAAATTTTGTTCTCAGCTGGAGAAATGTCACAGTTGTCTTAGCTTTTGACTCTGACTTTTAGTGAGTGAGGCAAGGAATAAGAAATAAGAACACTTTCTAGGAGAAACAATGAACAGTTGTATGCATATCAGGTGACTTACTGCTGAAGATTCCAAAACATTAAAAAATATTGATTAAGTTTCAACCTGTTGGGAAATTATTGCCATAACTTTCATTTTGCCCCTAGATTTGCTGAGGCTCAGAGCTGTATTTAACTTGCTGAATCTTGTATTATGGCCAGAAAGAGACCTCAGGAGCCCCATTCCCCAGGTTCTTATTAGCCTTGACAAGAGTGTTGTTAAAATTGCAGACTCCTCAGAGTCCCAAAGAGATGCAGTTTCTTGCAATTTCTATGCAAAGTCTAAAACAATCGCTATATATTTTGGCTTCTGAAATACATTCTGAGGTAATATATCAGGTTATACTATCTCTGTGAAGACAGTTTCTTTTGTTTATAGTTGCTAATCATTTTTCTTTTTCTCTTCCTTTTTGCTATATTTATTTTGACATTAATGTTGGCTTTGACCTTAAAGGAAAAAAAATATCAGACATTTTCCAGATTTAGGCTTTTATTATAAACCACTTCATATTTTAAATGGTATGTCTCAGGGGAGAAATGTATGAAGAAAATTGATGGAAGTTAGAAATTTTTAGTTAGTAATTATCACCTACCGTTAGAAACAAGTGCAAATCACATGATGTCAAAGTGAATCTATTACATATCATAATCAAAAATGAATCAAAGTAATTACCAGCCAAACAGGGACTGAATAGAACTTAAAACCAATTAAACTATTTATTTCGACTGTACCACTGAATAAACACGTTAGTGTTTTAATTTGCTCCTTTTTTCATTTACTTCAGCAATATGTTTGCTAATATGACTGAGATGCACAATTACTATTTGATTAACCTATTTTTGTCAGCACCTCACATGAGCTGTGTTAAGTAGATGTGCTAAAGTCTCAATAATAATGAGCCAGATAAAAATAACAAACATGAAATTTATGCCAGTCGTTTTACAACTTATGCCAAATTGCAACAATACTCAAGGAAATAAGGAAACAGGTTATCTTAGAGAAATTGGATTGAAAATACTTACAAAAGCATTCTGAACCAACAAAAAATTACTGAAAAGTAAAATTTTTAAAAAGTGTAAGTATACTGTTTCATCATCCTCCACTTTGTTTTATTATTATTAACTATTGATATTGAATCTCCTTGAGGCCTTCTATCTGATTTGGAATAACTGAGTTGTAATGGATATGAAAAGGTCTGGCAGGATGCATTTTACACGAGATCCTCTGTCTTTGGAGTGAGTTACTTTTCTGGTTATTGAGTAAGAGATCATAAAAGTGTCAATTTCCCCTTTATTCTCTAAGGCCAGTACCAAAACCCTAGGACAGTTTGGGTTATTTTGACCTTGTTGAAACACATTTTTCCACAAAAGTAAGGTAACTGATAATGTGAGGAGAAGCCCTTCCTTTCTTTACTTTCAAATAGTAGGAGCGGAAGAAAATTGGAATTCAGTTAAATACAAAAAGACTCTTTCCCCACAAAGTGTAGTACTCTGGCAGTTGGCTCATGAAGACAAACATCTACCTGGACTTTTGGCTTGTCATCCAGTTTTACTGTCAGGTAGACATAATTAGTATTATGAATTAGATATTAGAATTAGATAAAATTATTTTCTGCACAGCCTGTCTTTTTTCTTTCACACATTTATAATTTACTTACACTTCATAATAATGATGCTTTCTGTTCTCTAAAATAGCTGCTTATTAGCCAGTTTATCTTGGGACCCCAAAAGGTAGCAGAGGCCCCCACATTTGGGACAGGTTTTTTGTTTGTTTTTTGTTCAAGTGTACCTTTATTTTATTCCCATTATAATGGTTGCTGTTAGAAGTGTAAACTAATGGAGATCTACTTTCTAATTCTTAGAACAAATGAATGTTACACCCGTGAGAGCCCTCAAAGTTCTGGACCAAGCCCTATTATACAGATAAGAAAACTAAGGCTCAGAAAGGCAAAGTGTCATATTGTAGATCACCTGATTTTTATAAGGTGAGAATTACAACTCAGGTTTTCTGGCTCCCTAAATTCCCCTAGGCCCTTTATCACGCAGGCTCATTAGCTTCTAGCTGCTCTGTGTGTTTAGAACTTAAAATCACCACATGGGTGCCTTGATCACCTTTTAATGAGTGACACAAGAGATGAGTCTCCTTTCTCTCAATTGGAGTGTTTTACATCCCTAACTCAGATTTGCTTAACTGAGGTTAAATTTACATTAAAGAAAAGTCTTCAGGGGCTAGCAGGTAGCATATATGGGCAAAAGTGTAGTGGCACCATTTTGGTAAAGTGTTCTGTTTAAAAATGTTCACTTTCAGGGTGCCTGGGTGGCTCAGTCGGTTAAGGGTCTGCCTTCAGCTCAGGTCATGATCCCAGGGTCCTGGGATGGAGCCCCACATCAGGTCCCTGCTCAGCGGGGAGCCTGCTTCTCCCTTTCCTTCTGCTGCTCCCCTCCTTGTGCTCTCTTTCTCTCTCTCTGTCAAATAAATAAAATCTTTTAAAAAAATGTTCACATTCAAATACTAAAATCTCTACTTTGCCAAACCAAGCCTGTCCACAGGCTGCTACTCTGCAGCTCTTGACTGCATCACCATATGGACAAGTAATGAAGAGCATTCTTTCAGTTATGTAAGCACAATCAACATCGCAATTCCTTTTAGAATCCTTGGTGTCCCAAGTGCCATGCCAAACCCTCTGTTTGGAATGAGCTGGACTGCCAGTGCTCAAGAAGATGCATATCTTTGGGGACATAAAATGCCCCCATAGAGACCAGCTTTAGTCCAACTAGTATCCTGGAAATCTAGACCTGCAAAGAATATACAAATGCATGTCTCAAAAACTCCATAGGGGAAATGAGGCTGCAGCCTGTAACCTTCCTGGGAGCAGCAGAAAAAAAAAAAAAAAACAAAACACACACACACACACACACACACACACACACACACACACACACACAAAAAAAAAAAAACCCTCACAGACAAATCAAATCGCAGGACAAATCCACCATATGTACCAAACAATCAGTGCAGTTATGTTCTATAGTTGAGGAATTACATAAATTGCCCATAGGGAAGGAAACCTTGATCTCTACCCCTCCCTTGAAATCTATAAACAGCTGTGTGAGTCTCTATTTTTGAAAGGTTGAACACATTTGATCAGGGAACCAACTTGATTTCCTAATCAGGTTCAATGTGAGCAGAGCCAGTTAGAGATGTGTGTGATTCTCCCAGTGTGCGTCTTTGATTCATGCGCTAATTATGTCGATCCTTTGGGGAACACAGCCGCGAAGCTGGGTCCTCCTTGATTAATGCTGGCTGAGAGCCATGCAGCACGCAGCGGAGAGCAGTTCAGCATCTCTAGTCCCAGCTGAGAATATGGTCCCATTATCTCCCAGCTGCCTAAGCAATCCATAAGGGCCTGTTCTGCGTGGATGATCAGTGTAGTGGAAGCAGGGACTTGCTGAGAGCTGAAATCTCTGTTTGATTTGCTGTAACATGTAAAGCGAAACTGGGACATTTTACTTTACAGTCTGTAAGTATCAGGTTTTTTTCCCCCTCTTTCTCCCTACAGCTCCATGTGAATGTGACTTTGCAAGCTGCATTTGATTTGCTATTCCATCGCTCTTTGTTGAATCAAGCTGGTGAGACAGGGTGTAATCTGTTTAGAGCTTGCTGTTTCTGTCAGATCTCTTTTATAATTTATTCATACAGGAAAATAAGAGACCTCTCAGAATGCTTTTATAGAAGTTAAAAATTATTGGTTTTATTTTTAATTTGGAAGCATGGGTGCGTTGTCTGTTGTGCTCAGGATGGTTAGAGCTTATGTTTATCTTCTGTATCTCTGGCCATTGCAAGAAAAATGTAAGTAAAAGTAATGTATATGTAAGAGATCATCTCACATGCACTTCTATATAAAAGAAGCGTGTGTCATTATTTCCAGAATTTGTTTAAGGTAGTTTATTTTGCGGCTCTCTGCTGCCACTAAGAAAGGCAGAAACAGGAAAGTTTCTCTTGTTTTTCAGTTGCATGCTGTTTAGAAACTTTGCCAGGGGTTGGGGGTGGGAGTGATATATTAGGAATATTTACACACATAAATTGCGTATCTCCTTTTTCATGCTGAGGATCAGTGTTTCAAAATAAGAGTCTATGTTTTAGCTGTTTTGCTTTTGAAAGTGCCACTTTTTATGAAGTAATGTTAATTAAAAACCAAAAAAAAAAAAAAGAATTTCAAATCTGAGTTCATTTATCTTTCATGTGTCTCCAAATGCAGTCTATCAAATTAATATTTGTTATCCATGCAAAGATGAATTGATCATGAAAATGATATTGGAAATTAATATCGTTGATAATGTTTGCATGGTGTCTCTCAAATGATCGATGGCTTAGTGAAATTAAAGATTGTTATCACTATGGAAAGGGATATGTGAATTTTTTTGTCTGGGTTTCCCTAACCTAAATATAGAACACACTTTTCTTCCTGGATTGAACATAGAACAATTGAGCTGTTGTAAGAATAGAATTTGAATATAAGAGGCTTGCACTGCTTGAACCAATGGCTAGAGCTGATGTGGACCAAAACAAAGTTGACATCATTCATACCTGGAAAGGGGAATCAAAGTGCCCTCAATGAGTTTGAGACCATGGAACCAGAGGATCCTGTAATTTCCAGAGTGGAAATACTATTTTCCTGAATAGACAGTAAGTCTCAGAGCAGAGAAAAACCACAGGCTGTGAAGTATGAAAGTGTCTCACTGGTGGGGACAGAGTATGTTCCCATTAGATTTGGTTGATAGGAACGATACAAGAGAGAAAAGACTCAAAATAGATGGTTGTCTACATGAGCACAGGCATTTTCAGGGCTTGAGGTTTGGAGGGAAAATGTAACAAGCCAATAAAGGACGCTTAACATCTGGCCAGATGGAGCAAAAGGGGAATGGCTGCGTTAACCTCTGGGTAGTGAACAGTCAGTCCCAAGGCTGTCCTTGCAAAGAAGTCTGTTTCCTGGCGGGGGGGGGGGGGGGGTGGTTAAGTTGTGAATCACTGAAATCTAAAATGCAGGCAAGAGGTTTTGATGGTTACATTTCCCCTAAACAAAAGAATGGCATCATGCCTTCTTCTAAAATTGAGCTGACTTTTGTAAGTGATGGTTACTGAGGAAGCCTCAGCTATATTTAACAAAACAAAAACGAAAACAAAAATTGTTGGTCTTTTTCTAACTAGTGCAAGAATATGATCTTGCAAAGATGTTGCCTTGTTTAAAATTATAAGAAGAGAAGGTAGTCCTGATTTTGTGTGTGTGTGTGTGTGTGTGTGTGTGTGTGTGTGTGTGTGTGTAGTGGGAATTTTTGCCGTTTGTAGAGAAGTATTTTCCTGAAGTACTTAAGTATGATTTTTACTTTCCATTCAAACATTTAGAAATTTCATCTCCTATGATATTAAACATTTTTGTGGCTGGTCACCACAAAGCTTTAAGAGGTTTTGCAAGACTTATAGTGTGCTTCCGTTACTTTAGAAATGTTTTATTTTCTAAAAATTGGGACACTCTCTCCCGAGTTGTGTTTAATCTGTAGAAAAGGGGATTGCTCCACGCGTTAGTTTAGTGTCTGGTCACTTGACAGATGGGGAAGTCAGATGGGTGTTAAATATGCCTTGTAAGAGGTGCTTTTAAAGCCCTGGTGATTTAATTGGTCTTCAAAATAAATGTAAAATGTTATGAGATAATAAAGGAAAAGTCTTACATTTTATATGTAAAGATAGTATGTTTCTGTATGTGTTTGCATGCATAAAAATCTACCCAACAGCCTGGTAGATAGTATCTACTATCTGCAGTATCTGACTGCAGTATCCCCTCAACATCGAGAAGGTGCTGAGGTTGAACCAAGTGGAAGAAATCCTGACACGAGGCACATGAGTAGAAAGTAGAGCCCCTGGCAGTGTGTGCTTTGAGCCCCTGGCAAGTGTTTTTTCTGTCCCCAAAGGGGACACAGCTAAACACAAAGAGGACTTCACAGCATCCTCAGCAGCAGTTGTAAGCCGGTCTTCCTTGCTCACAAACTGCACTCCAGCCCTCTGTGACAGGTTGGGTTGGCAAAAATGTGAGGTGCAGATTGAAGCTCTATGAACTACCTCTAAAATAATTTCAAAGTAAATATGATGGAACAAAAAAATGAATTTAATAACCCTGAAAATTTGAGCAGATTTTAAATGTTAGCAAGCCTTGACAGTTACATACTTTCAAAGTATCCACTCAATGAATTATCCATAGTAATGGTGGAAGCTTGAGCTCTTTCAAATTGCTGTGCAAGCTCTAACAAGCTACTTTACCTCTCTGTGCCTCAGTATTCCCCTGTAAATTTAAGTCTGATTTCCAGGATACTTCCTGGGTTAGGAAAGTCTGTGATCTCATGACACTTCATTTTAACTTCTCACTAACTCCTGGAAATCCCTTCAAATTGCCCAGGGACTGAGTGAAATGTGATTTAATTGTCATCTGAAGCAAAGTGTTACTAAGATTCTTTATTTTCTTCCTTTCTCTTCCCTCTCTTTCTCTCTCCTTTCCCTATTCCCTTCCTTTCTTCCTTCTTTCCTTCTTCTCTTTATCCCTACTCCCTCCCTCTCTACCCTTGTCCCCAGTTACCTCTCCCCCTTTTTTATTGTGAGCTGTTCTAAAAATCAAGCAGAAACAAAGTTGGAAATGTCTGTTCTTTTGATCTGTTTGTTTGCTGCCTTCTCTTATGAGAGATCATCAAGGTATAAATAAGGTATCTAATGATGTTCTGCTCTGTTGTGTATAAATTCACTTAATCCTGGACATAGTTTGCAGAAGGGACCTGAAAGTCATGGATGTGTATATATGTGTGTATAGATTGTTCATATTAATTTTGAAAGTAAGAGAATAGTTTATCTTATATTCTAAACTCCAGCTGACTAAAGAGGATTTATCCAAGTATATTAAACTAACAATATTTACTTCAAAAATAAAACAAAAAAATTCACAACTGAGTGAATACTTCAATGTAACAGGATACTAAAGAGCTTCATTAAAAAAAAAAATTAAGATGTACCAAAGGATTTTTGTTTTTCCCCAAGAAATGACAGTTTTATTTAATAGTATGGAAAAGAAACGCCATAAGTGATTTCATTAAGAAATAGAGCTGACCCTTAAACAACCCAGGTGTTAGAGGCTCTGATCCTCTGTACAGTCAAAAATCTGTGTATAACTTTTGACACCCCAATAACTTAATTACTAATAACCTAATGTTGACCAGAAGCCTTACAGATAACATAAACAGTTGATTAACACATATTTCGTATATGTCCCTGCACAGTTGAAAATTACCTGTAAACTTTTGACTCCCTAAAAACTGAACTTTCAATAGCCTACTGCTGACCAGAAACCTTCTTGATAACATAACAGTTGATTAACACATTTTATGTTATATGTATTATATATTGTATTCTTTTTTTTTTAAGATTTTATGTATTTATTTGACAGAGAGAGAGCACAAGTAGGCGGAGTGGCAGGCAAGGGGAGAGGGAGAGGCAGGCTCCCCGCTGAGCAGAAAGCCAGACATGGGGCTCCATCCCAGGACCATGGGATCATGACCTGAGCTGAAGGCAGACTCTTAACCGACTGAGCCACCAGGCACCCCTATATACTGTATTCTTAAAATAAAGTTAGCTAGAAAAAAGAACATGTTTTTAAGAAAATCATAAGGAAGAGAGAATACATTTACAGGACTATATTCTATTTATAAAAAATATAAAAACACCTGTAAAGGGACCCATGCAGTTCAATTTTCTTCAGGGATCAACTGTATATACCTGACACCATAAACAAGTGACCAACTTTGTGGAATTTAAGTCAGATAAAAAAAAAAGTCATGGAAAATGTTCTTTATGGCACTCTTTCTGTGATCTCAGACTGTTCATTGCTAGTGAAGACTCTCAGTTAAAAACTACAAACTACAGATTTACTAAACTCACCACTAATGGTGTTTGGGATTCTTGATGTGCTCAAACCAAATTGCAGGTAAATTTCCTTTGTGTGTCTTTACTACAAGTACTAGAAGAAGCTAAATTAATTTCAGAATTGATATTTGTAGTACAAAGATGGCAGTGTTTTTTGCTTCTTTCACTATTAAATGAAATAAAAATACACATTGGCCGGATAGCTGGAATAATTACAGACTAATATCCTTCTTAACAGTGGACAATATTTATATATATTTTTAACAACTAGTGTAGTTAAAGATGGATGATAAGTGGGTGCGCATTTGATGATGGTAATAGCTTGGATTGGCTCCACTTCTTATTCCAGAACAGGGTAGTATTATAGCAGCTTTTAAACAGAAGTTGGAATATTAATTTTTCCCTCATTTTACCATTAGGAAATCTCTGTATATATGGCTTCCTATTCTTGAGTTTGAATGTTAATGTTATTACGTATTGAGCTTGTAGACTATATTTGATGTGATCCATGCAGAGTATAAAATTAATTTTCCAAATCTCATAATATTAGGTAGATAGCCTGGCTTTTCAGGCAGCAGGCCCTGTTGTAAGTAGAATCAGTAACGTGAAATAATTCCTCTATTTTATAGTCGTGCATTCTTCTATGACCAAAATGATTTGTACTTATGGATATTTCTATGCAAAAAATATAATGATGACAGATAGGCTTGATAATTTGTGGCTTTCACACCCTTGATTATAAAGTTACAGGCAGCTCCAGGGGCACTGCTTTTGGTTTTAAACCAGTGCTTCTGATGACTTGAGATGTTCAATTCAATATCACTTAGTTAATAGCTCCAGTGGTTTATCAGACTGTTTTATTGTGTAGTTAAAAAGGTAGAGTTGTAAATTGGATTTAGACATGGCTCTGGGTTTTGTACATGGTTTCACATGTCTTCACCTATATTCCAAAGTCGGAATAAGAGTCCTTCCGCATATTAGCATGAAATCTCTCTGTTGTTTCAAGGAAGGAACAGGATGATTTAATACTGAGCGGAGCTATTCAGAAAGAACTGCAAAGGAATAAAGTATTTCTATGGTTAGATATAAAATGCAGGGCTACAGATTCCGAGGATATGACAGAATTTAGAGAAGCTGTCTGTGCCAGGCAGTTGGCAAAGGGGACTAAAGGAGACAGATTTAAGTCTCGCCAGAAGGAAACCCTATATCAAGGGATAGAAATGTGAGTGCCCTGGAAAAAAAAGATGTAAATAAGGAAGTTGAGGAATGAGTGTATTGTAGTTGAAAGAGATGTAGCTTTCCTACACAGGAAAATGGGGTAAGGGAATGAAACATACTGAGTTTAAGGACACCGGGACTAATTCCAAAATAGTTGGCTTAGGTATTGTGAAGTCACTGTGCAGATTTTTAAGAAATTTACTCCAATGAAGAGATACAGAGAAAAAAGAATGCTCTTGGCTTCTTTAATGTACTGCCCTAACAAGCTTTAAAAATATAATTATCTTGAATTGTATCTTTACAATTTAGTGAAAGAAGCAAAATGGTATCTTACGGTACCAGAGGTAGACTGTCTTATTTTAATGAAGATATTTGCAGTAGTGTATATGGATAGTGTGTTTAGTATGGTAGATGTTGGTACACAGGCGTATATGCAAATATTGTAGCTGTTCATATAGTTGGTAGTTAATTGCCTTGATCCTTCTCCCAATGTCTGTGTTTATGATCTCCTGCTCCGAAGACATATCCACACACCATTTATCTGTGTTATCCTACGTTTTCTCAGGACATGGGATAGATGCCTGAGTTCCAGGAGGTCAGTTTTATTAAATCCCTTTGACTGCCCAGGAGGTAAATTTAAAGTTCTTACTGTAGGGTGTAATACTCCACAATACTGAATGACTTGTTGAAATCATTTCACTTCACTTTTCTTCTACTGAGCATTGTGTTGAGATTAATATATTTACGTCTTCTAGACATTCAGATAAATACCTTTATTTACTAGACATGACCTCTAAATGAGTCATGTCACTAATTATACACAGTCATGTGCAAGAACTTTCCTTCCAAGCAGCTTAGAATTAAATGGATTTGTGCGTCTTTCAGATTGGTAGAGTTGCTCACACACAGGCATCATGCTTGACACCAGAGGGGGAAACAACCGCCATCTCCCAGAAGAGAGCAAATTATGTGTTCAAACATGGTCTCTGGCATCTTTATGATGTGTGTGCTAAGTGTGAATCTGGTAATTTAGGGTGTTTGACTCCTCCTCCCATCCAGCTGTCTGGCTGTTGCTCAGAGAGAACAGCAGCAGATTTAGACTGACACAGTCCTTCCCTGGAGTCCCCCTCTCCCTCTCCCTGCAGGAATCCACAAGGGTATTAGTTGATTGCTGTTGTTAACCTCTCTTGTAGTATTATATTTCCTGTTGAAAGTACCTTGTGTGGCCTGTGAGTACATTTAAGAAATATGAAACTTTAAAAATGACTTTACTTTTAAACCTTCTTACCTGAGTTATTAGGAGAAAAACAGTTTGTCAGGCTAACTGGTATGTGTGTATGTATATATATCTAAGCTAAAATCTTTGTGAATCTTTATGTTCATCAAGAGCCATGGTTGAATGATAACTTTGGTTTTAGTGGTATTTTTTTTTCCAAATCATTTTCATATCCTGTGACTGATATTCAAGATGTTTATGTAAAGTGATAGAGCAAAATATTTCTCACCTGAGAAACATTTTTGAGTATACGACAGTTTCAATCTCAAAGTAATCTAGAAGGTAGAGATAGGAACATGTTTGAAAGTCTGGCGAAGGTTCTGATAATTCCACCTAAATAACTGTTTTAATAAACTTTGGACTTCACATGGGAGTTTTTCCCAAAGTGTGAAGCAGATACCTCGGGTGGAATATGTTGTAAATATAGGTAATATCTAGTAGATATTTTTAATGAACATGTTAATGGAAAAATATGTAACTTGTTAATAAAATACATTATTTTACAGATACAGTTGCTTAGGACAAGGCTAAGATATTTAAAAATTTTTTTTTTTTTTTTTGGGTAAGCAGTTTTAGAACTCAGTCTTGAATATAGCAGACCTTGTCTTATGCAAGTGATAGGTTATTTCGTGTGTGTTCAAGGATGGCCAGCCTAGCAAACAAGGAGACAGGGACTTGAAATCATGGGATTTCCAGTCTGGAAGTTATCTACAGATTGTCTCGTCTGACTCTCTTCTAATGGGCTTGGATGCTTACCCAAGATAAAATGGCTGTCTGGTAGTATGACTAGGAAGGGAGCCTAGTGTTTCCAGAGCCCCATATGGTGTTCTTTCCCTGACAGGAGACTCACTCTTGAGTTTCTCTTGAGATTTTATGCACATTTCATGATGTAGGAACTCTGAGAGCCAGAGAATCCAAAAGCAAAGACCTGTAGAAGCCAGACTGAAAACATGAATGAGTGAAGTAGACCAGGTGTCAGAAAATAAGGAATCCACAGGGTCATGTCAAAATAGCACATAAGTGTTCCACCCACATGCTGTCAATATATAGGACTGTGAGCCCAGCTTTTCCACATGTCAGAAATTTTAAATATTATTTATTTTTTAAATGTTTGAAGCCAAAACACATCTATCAGATCCATACCCATCCACTTTCCATCCTCTGTTACAAGGTATTGGAAAGACTACTCACTGATAGGGGAGAAAACATGAGCTTTTATAGCATGTGGTGGCATGCAGTCTACCTAAAAGATGGAAAGTGCATTAGCAATGCATTCTATGTACTTTTAGGGAGGAATTTAGGAGGAGGACAGAGCAAAGCATATCGGGATTCCTGTAAAGCTTGTTTTAAACTCTGCCAGGTCTCATGAATTGTCAGTTTGTAGGGGTTGAATTTAAGAACTTGTATTTTACTGATAAGAGGACGAAGTAGATCACACAGAATTCAATAAATAAATATATTTTGCTATACCTGAGTAATTTAGTTTAATACGTTCCAATTGTAGTTACTGGTTTTACTAACACATAGTATTTTTATTTGATTTTTATTTGGCACTAGAGTTGCCAAATGGAATTTATACTGCTTTAAAAGTGATAGGTTCATTATTTCTTTCTTTCTTTCTTTCTTTCTTTCTTTCTTTCTTTCTTTCTTTCTTTCTTTTTTTTTTTTTTTTGTTTTAACTTTCTATAGACTCTCACTGAGCATGTATCTAATCAGGCAAGTAGAAGAAATCAGACATTTTGATCACATTTGAGGGACAAAATGATGGTCTCCTTTCTGCTTGTTTTGACTTCAAGACACAGCCTATATGCTATCTAGTTTTACGCAAGATATTTCAGAAGTTATATCTGGTAAAGGAAGAAGGAGCATATGCTTTGATGTTTAGGCATAGACATTTTCCTGTCAGACCTGTGTAGCTGACAGAATTAGCAGGTTGGGTCCACCTTCAGGACTGCTGACCTACATCCATTCATTCATTTAAAAATTATTAATTAAATGTTAGCTAGTTACCTCACCCTCTTCTAGGGTGTAGGGATACAGCACTGAAGAAAATAACTAAAAAATTGTTGCCCTTATCAAACTAAATGCATTCTAATTGGGCATCTATCTGTGAAGAAGAGGGAAGGACATGTTCTGTAGGCCACCTGGGGACGTATGGCAGCTCTTCTCTCTCTCAGCCTCCACTGCTTCCTGTAGCTCCTGTGGCTCTTTGCTCCAGCTAAAGTCCTGTGTTCTTGAAGTTGATCCTATACAGGCCACATGAGGTGGACAAACAAAACAATTTTCCAGATGTTTTTGTGGACCCAGAATTTGGTTGGCCTAAAATAAGTGAGTAATTGGGGCAATCTTTTTGCTTGTTTGTTTATGACTAGGTTTTTGTGATTAAGCCACCAAGTGACCGAGGCAGCCCTCCCTCTCTCTTTGCTTCTAAGAGGAAAGCTGGACCTCTACCTAAGCAACAGGTCACTCACAGACGCTTTCCTTTCCGCCCGCTTTAAAAGATTGAGCTGAGCAAGGGAACTAATTTGAAACCTATTTATAACCCTGTTTATACCCTCAGTGTGGGTATAGCCATCCCTCCCTAGGATGTGTTCTTAAGTAGAGTTGAATTAATATGTGGGGAAACATTTTGAGCTTTTTGGAACAAGGTGTTTTATAACTGCAAAGTGCTGTTAGTATTAAAGATAATAATTTGTAAGTAAATATTATAGCAACTAAGTGCAAAGGGGCTCTTAGTACACTCTTTCATTTCAATGTGTAAAAAGAAAATTGGTACTAAAATATATAGTGTCTGTCTGCCTTGTAATTTCTTTCCCAAAGGCTATTGACTTCTCTTTGCCGTCTAACTTCCCTTTGGGTAACACAGGAGCTTACCTAAGTTTTGAAGTAGCCAGTTAGAGGCATTTACTGAGTAGATGACAGTTTTGTCTTTTTTTCTGATTTCTGAGGGCTGAAAACTCTGCAGTGAATAGTTGTGGGGGTGTCTGATGTCATTTTTGTCAGAGGTATAAAAGTGGTAGTGCCTTTTGCCAGAGAGCTGGCTCTGAGCTTTCGTAAAGTGGTCTGGACCCCCTCCCAGGAAACTGTGAGTGGGATGGTTGTTAATATTCAGAGCCTTCAGGCTCAATGGCTTTCTAACTCTACTCCCTCATTTAAACACAGAGCAGTCAAGGGTTTATTTCACTGTTAATAGACAGGCATATCATCTGTTGACATAACTGGGTTTGGTAAGCGTCTGATTTCCCTAAGCAGCTAGTATATATACTGGCCAGTTCAAAGTGTATTCCTTTACCCACCATCACAGTACAAGCTCTTTGCCTTTTATAGTTTAGAAATAGTTTTTAAATTTTTAATTTTAATTTTTTTAAATTTTTACATGTTTAATTTGTTTCTGGTTTTTTAAAAAGTTCCAGTATAGTTAACATACAGTGTTAAATTAATTTCAGCTGTACAATATAGTGATTCAATAATTCTATACATTAGTCAGTGCTCATTATGATAAGTATGCTCTTAATCCCCTTCACCTATTTCACCCCACCCCCACCCCTCTAGGAATCATGTTTGTAGAAACACTGCGTTCTTACTCAGAGTTACAGCATACCTCAGCATTAAATTGATACACTATTTTAATGTTAAAGATCTATACTCAGTATTAACAAGGTTGTTGCATTTTCCACAGAGACTCTAACAGATGATGTAGTCTTAAATATCAATTGATTTAGAATATCTCTTAACCTGACATCAATATTAAAGCTTTAGCAAAGCTCTCACATGAGAGATCTGATGTGTTGAACTTTTAATTAATTTAGCAATACAGTATGTATTGTGTTATATTACATTATTTTCTCATGTTAATATTACTTAATAGCCATTAGTAATAAGAAATATGTTATTTCAGTGGTCCAAGAGTCCAAATAGTAGATAATGTCACTGGTGGGAAAATGGTCAACAGTACTTCTCAAACATTAATGTATGAAAATACAGATTCTGATTTAGTGGGACTACAATGAGGCTTGAGATTCTGAATTTATAATTAACTCTAAGATGATGTTCAGGTTGGGGGTGTGTATCACACCACACGGGAGAAATATGAGTAAAGACCAGTTTGAATCCCCTTTTGAGCACACATTGAATTTTATAAAACAAGGAATTCTTTCTTGGGCATCTTTTTTTCAACTTTTTCTCGCTGTATTATTATTTGAATTCTGAAAAATATACTAGATCAACTGTTCTATCAGGCTGTCAAGTTAGAAGTTGGTGTCTCATTTTATATTTTACTGCTTTATGCCCTCAATCTTTTGCCTTCTATGCTAAATTGATCTGGTAGATCTTTGCCTGACACCCAAGTCTTATGGTTAGTTATTTAAAGGCATGTAAATTAAAAAAAAATTTTAATGCTGTAACTAGGAGAGATGCTTTCTCCAGAATCATAGGAATTGAGATGTGTACTAGAGATAGGACAGATAAGCTCGTATGAAATATTCTGAAGTTTTATGAATAATATTATTGTTTGTTTCTCTTTTATTCTTCAGTTTATGAAAGTGAAATGTGGGCTTTTCTAATATATGCATGCTCTAGTTTCCTATACAGTGTTTATTTCCCCTTGGTAACATTGCATATTATGTTGCTGCTAGTCATGACAACTGTTGGGGACGTGAGAGTCCTTTCTTTTTTAAACTTTTCTCCATTTGTGACATGATGACAGCTGTCATGGGAATGGGGGAAGATAGAGCAATTTTTCAGAGTCCGTCAAATGAAAGTACATTTATTGCTGTAACTTAATGAAAGTTGCTTCACTGTGACATGTGTCAGAGTCTTTGTGATGCAAGTGTGGAAGGATCTTTTCTGAAAGATTTATGCCTCAAGTCGGGATTTGAGCTGAAAGGACACGACCTTGGCTTTGAACTTACAGAAGGCTACCCCTGTAATAAAATCCAGAGTCAGTATGAAAAGTCAGGAAGGTAAAGAATAAACAACAGCACAGGACTTCTTTCCAAGAGGTCCATTTATCATGAGCAGTGTGTGTCTCCTTTGCTTTATTTTACCCAGAATCCTCAGAAAATAGGTGGATATTTATATTGTCATCCGGGTACTTAGAAACCGAGATGAATGCCTGCCTTCTTTTAATTTTCATCAAAACAATCCTTGTTTTTTAACTATATACATGTATTTCCTCATTTTGAAAGGAGATTTCTAGCACAAAACCCACTGTGAATGTGTGGCATTGTGTTGAAGAGATTGTGAAAATTAAGAAAAGAAAAATTCTCAAGTAAACATTTATTAAAGGGCTTTAGTGAGTTTTCATTCATAGTCAATATAATTAACACATTTAAGAAGTAGTTAATTGTTGTCAGTATATTCAGAGCTGTGCAGCCATTACCACAATTTTAGAATACATTTATCATCTCCAAAAGAAACTGGTACCTATTAGCAGTCCCTTCTACTTTCTCCTAAACCCGCACTTAACCCTAGAAAAGCACTCATCTATTTTTTTGTCTCTCTGGGTTTACTTCTCCTGGATATTTCATATAAATGGGATTATTTTATATATAATATCATATGTGAACTGATTTCTTAGCATCATGTTTTCAAGGTTTATCCATGTTGTAGTATATATCAGTACTTCATTATTTTTTATTGCCAAATAATATTCCATTATATGGGTATACCACATTTATCTATCCATTCCTCTGATAATTGGCATTTGAGTTGTTTTAACTTCTTTTGGCTGTTATAAATAATGCCCATATGAGCATTCATGTACAGTTTTTGTGTGGACATATATCAAAGAGCGGCATCAATGAAAGATTTTTCACCAATATATGTTTACATTTCACCAACACTGAGAAAATAGTGGATTTTTTTAAAAAGTTAATCTATAAAATGGTATAAAAGAAAATGCTTCTCAGTGAATAATTCTGATCTAAACAATCATTTAAAAAAAATTTTTAGTCTCTGGAAAATAAATATTTCCTAAAAGTTTAGTCCATTCCTTCCACACTCAGTAGTGGCCTGCCATACAAGGACTGAAGATTTGAATACAAGACAGGAAGTTAAATTGCCTGTAAAAAATAAAAACAAGGAATGTATCCCTTCTCCTTATGAGGAGCAAGATACATGAAACTTGAAAAAAGGAATTTATGAAGGGACACCTGGCTGGCTTACTTGGTAGAGCATGCAACTCTTGATCTCAGGGTTGTAAGTTCAAACCCCATGTTAGGTGTAGATAAATTAATTTAAAAATAAAATAAAATCTTAAAAAAAAAAAAAGAAAAAGAATGTCTCCAAAATACTTCAGTAAGCACTCAGGGAAAACAAAAAACAAAACCAAAAAGAAACAAAAAAAAATCTAATTGACTCTCAGATCAACCTTTGGAGGCTTAAAATATTTGCATCATAGGATAGGCAGCTGTGGGTGAGCATTGTCAACCATTCTGTAAAATCTGAAGATGTAAAACTGTACCAAGTTGTATTTTCTCATCCCTGAAAGTGCCAGTTGAAGTCAGAAAACATAGGACATGCCCATATTGGAATTAGATCTTTACTGTGTACCACTGAATATAAGAACCCAGATCAGAACGCCTATTAGAGAGGAGGCTGAATCAATGCACTGGGGATAGTGATGTTATTCATGCAGCATGCACCTTGGAAAGCTGTTTGGATTGCATTTGATTACCACTCCTGTGTATTTGCTGTTTTGCAAGTATTCAATGGGGACTGCTTTTTCTTTTTCCAATTGAAAATAGGTGAGAGGAAGGATATAAACATGTTAGTGCTCTGAAAAGAAAATAATAAAGATAAGATACTTCCACAAAAATTATCATCCTTGACCTGAATGTTGAAAGATAGTGGGAAGAAATCATATGAAAAAAATGAATGAAAAAATCATTATATGACATAATATGTCATGGATGTACGTTTTATTCAGTATGTTCCAAAATCAAACAAGCAAGTATTTTACTTAAAATACAAATTATTGTCATGTCTTTATTAATACTTTAAGTTTTTATTTTTATTTTTTTGGTAATTTCTATACCCCACATAGGGCACAAACTCACAACCCCAAGATCAGGAGTTTCATGCTCTTTTTTGACTGAGCCATCTAGGCACCCCTGCCATATCATTAGTGTAAATTATATGTTATTTTAAAGTTGCTGAACACCAAGTAGAGAGATACATTACTTTACATTTTACAGAATCTGGTCACTAATATTTTGTTGTTTTTTTGCTTTTCATTTTTGGAGACACAAAGGTCTTCCATTTAATAAATATTTTTACTAAGAAACGTGATCTGTAACACAATTGGTATTGGCTGTCAGTTTTCTGAAATGATTGAAAATGTATATTCAGAGCTGAATATGGCAGATAAACTAATGAAGGAAATGTTTGAGCAATATCATTTGGTCCTATTTTTTTTGTAGTGATGAATTATATATACAGAATGTCAGGTAGAATTAGAAATTAAAAATATTGTATATTTTAGTGAGCTTTTTACTTATACTCTCATCCACATGTTTGACAAATTTTACCCATTTCTGGAACTATGGGTGTTTTTCTCCAATTACCCACCTCCCATCCCCATCTCCTCTCTCCACGCTCCTTTCTGTCAACCTTCTCAGTCTCAAAATTTATTCTCAGAGACCCTGAGAATACTCTGTGCCGGTAGTTCTTACAATTTCTAGTGTTAGAAGAATTAAAAGAAACTGGTATTTCTGCAGAATGTCAGATAGTTTCTCCTAGGTCTTATGGCAAGTACAAAGGACAAATCCTTTAAATGGCTAAAATTTTTGTACTTGGAAAAGAATATCAAAGTAGGAGTCATTCCTAGCAACTGTATTTTTAAAAATCACAGTTCTCAAAGTAGAAATTGACAAATAAGGGAAATAGAATTTTATAAAGTCAACTAATTTTAAAACTTACCATGTCATAAATAGGTAACTAGGAGAAAAGGAATCTAAGCATAGAAATGTATCATTTTCTAATGAACTGATTTACAAAAACATAGAGATTAATTATTCATCACAAAACAAAACTTGTTCACCTTCTTAAAAGAGTAACTATAACAATTTGCATACTCTTTCTCTATTATATTCATCAGCTGCTTCTATTTTGATAGAAAAATATATGTATCTTCCTGAAGTTTGTTTCCTTTAATATCCCCATAAATATGGGTATGTGCATAGTGGGTGGGAGAGGACTGTGTGAAAGGAGGTCATATTGTTCTGAAATAAAGGTGGCACTCATAGTCGTACAAGCGTTCTGAAGGAAGTAACAGGGCAGAATACTACAGATCAGAACAGCCCTTGACGGGGCGCCTGGGTCGCACAGCGGTTAAGCGTCTGCCTTTGGCTCAGGGCGTGTTCCTGGCGTTGTGGGATCGAGCCCCACATCAGGCTCTTCTGCTATGAGCCTGCTTCTTCCTCTCCCACTCCCCTTGTGTTCCCTCTCTCGCTGGCTGTCTCTCTCTCTCTGTTGAATAAATAAATAAAATCTTTAAAAAAAAAAAAAAAGAACAGCATTGACATTGGTTTGTATAATCATTGTACAAAACAGATTTTGAGACCTGTTTCCACTGTCGACTTTCTTTGTTGACCTTGGCCATGTGACAATAACTGTTCTAGACTTTGGTTTCTTCCTCAGAAAATGAAGAAGTTAGGACTGCTTGGTCTTAAGATTTGTTCCAGTTTTGGCATTCTTTTAGAGTGAGTCTGCTTCTAGCTGCATTGTGGGTATGCTAGGGATTTGTGCTTTCTTGAAGGAACTGTTGAACCGAGAGAGACCTTAGTCATGCATTGTTGATGTGAACTCTGGTTTCCTTTTTTGGTCATTACAAGTCCCTTGGCAGTGTTGTGCAGCTGAGGGCCATGACCTAAGAGCCTTGGCCTAATTTAAAGTTTTTATCTAAAGGTCCTTTAATTGGTTTCACTGTCCTCCTTTTTGTTCCCTGTCCTGTCACCTTAGAAATGTCTGTTAAAAGCTGTCATTTTACTCTTTAAGACTGGTAGTAAATGAGAAAACAAATGTTTATCGTTGTAGAAGCATATTTGGAATTTGTTGGGGGGTAGGATTAGGTCACTGTGTGGACATGTGTATATAGATTTAGATATCTTAAATGAAAAACAGTGTTGGGGAGTTGGAGATCTTCATACCTCAGCTTATTCTGTCTTAGTAAGCAATGAAAACTCTCCAAGCCTTGCCTCATTTGTTAAGTATCTATATGATAATCAGTGTTGGATCTTTCTTATGTCCTTTCTGGAGTAGCTATCAAATTTGTAGATTTTTTTTTTTTTTTTTTTGGTGTTCCTTCCTAAGAGCTAGTTGCCCAAAGATGCCTTTCCATCTTGAACTTTAAAAATGAGAGAAACTTAATATTCCTGGTGGCATTATCTTTCTTCACAGTTACATACATTGTCCTCCCCTTTTAATTCTGACCTCGGTTCTTTCTAAAGCTCTTGGTCTCTGATGAAGAAATCCTGCTTTTTTTTCTTTTTCCAAAAATGTCTTTTTCACACTTTTGGACTCCAGTTTTGAATTTTCTTTTATTTGATCGTAGGTTTTTTTCATTGCTCTTTCTCAAATAATCAGTAGACTTTCTTGTTTCCATTCTTCTTTCTCAGCATTTCTAGGAAGGAGTTCAGACTTTCTTATAAAGGCGTGGACATGCCCTTGTCTCTTCAGATCGTTGTTTATTTCTTGGTCACAGTATTTAGTGATTCAGTCACATCTAAGATCGTCCATTGATTAAATTGACTCCTTCCAGTACAAAATGTCATCTGTTCTTATTTACTCCTAAATTTTGTAAAGAGGATACCTGTGTCTTTTATGTTGGATATCAAAAGGGAACTATGATTGATTTACATTTTGAAGTCTTTTCTTCTGTAATTTTGGAATTAGATTTTATTGTGTATCATTGAATATGCAGGATGTTGGCATTAGTCCTACCCACAAAAACAGAGCTGTCATTCATATAATGCTACAGTGATTGCCACTTGCTCCATCGACTTGTAAAAGGGACCTAATATAAACAGAGATGAAATCATTAAAACAAATGAACAAACACCAAATAGCACTGATATTAATATAACCATGCTATGAAAACATAATTCAACCTGAGTGAAACCAAAATTGATGTCTGAGATTGTAGTACCTTATTGACCTATATCAAACATATTTTCCCAAAATACTTTTATGAAGAAAATAAATAGTATGGTGCATAATTGTAAGATCTCGGTGGTGGCATGTAACTGTGTTACTTGCGCAAATATTGTCATCTGTTTGGTACAATTTAAATCTAGGTTTTTTTTCAATATTAACAGTAGAAAAACCTCTTAAGTCTGTAGTTATCCTATAATACGATCATTTGTTTCCACCCTGAGTATCATAAGCTACTTATTGACTTTTGTATTTACAAAGAGTAGAAAACAGAAATATATTCTGTAACTATAATGCATATATTGCCTATTCTATATAATCAAAAAGTGTAATAAAATAACGTGACCTGTCTATCAACTAGGACAAGGTACGTTTGCTATGTTTTCTGGTTTTCACAAATCTGAACTGCTCTAAAATTCTTTGATGTGCTATTTCAATTTTCATTACCAAATAAATATGTATATAGATCTTATTAAAATTAAGATGTATTTGAGTATCTTAAAAAAGCACACACATACAAACAAAAGCTTCCCAAGATATGCTGGGTACGCTGTGATAAAACATAACAGGCATATACAAAATCAAGAAAGAAAACAAAACAAACCAGAAGCTACATGCATAGACCCCCATGCAGGGGGCTGCCGACACTTCCCTTGAGGTCACCTTTTTCTCAGACAGTCACCTCTCAGGGGTCATAAAAAGTTTTAAAGGACTCGCCTTCTTGCACAGGTAGACTGATCATTGTCTAAGCTAAATTGGTCATATCCTGTTAAGCTGGATCACTTATCTTGACCCTCGTTTGAGTGACTTGGTCATGGTGACCAGTACATGAAGATCTGATGTTGATCACCATGATGGCATCTTTGGCAACATGTAATACCAGAATATTTTAATATCCTAGTCCTTTAACAGCTGCTGATCTGGTTCCAATTAGAGGGCATCTTTGTGGGCCTTAATGCAGTAGAATACTTTACTTGCAGTTGATATATTTTCATCAGTGAACAGTGAAAAGTTGAGATGCTGTGCCTTAGAGTTCCTTCAAGGGCTTATCTGGTCTGTATCATCATGTTTCTTCCCTACCAGTGAAATCATTACCTTCTTCTGTCCCCAGTGTAGATTCTCAGAAAGCTTGTACTAAATTCACTCATTTGAGAATATCAGGGGCTTCTCTTCCCAAATTTTTTGTTGCCACATCATCGTTTTCATCACGAGATGCATTGGCATAGGATTCATGCAAAATATGTAAATGAAATCCAGTGTCGTCACTGCTTGCCACATGCAATACATTGTCAATGTACAGTTGAACCCTTGGACAACATGGGTTTGAACTGTGTGGGTCCTTCCATACAAGGATTTTCTTTAGATAAATGTGGTATACTCCTGTAAATGTATTTTCTTTATGATTTTCTTAACATTTTATTTTCTCTAGCTTACTTTAGTCTAAGAATATAGTATATAACACATATAATACTCAAAATATGCGTTGATATACAGTTTGTGTTATCAGTAAGTCTTCCAGTCAACAGTAAGCTCATTAGTAATTAAGTTTGAGGGAGTCAAAAATTATATTTGGATTTTCGACAGCGTGAGTGTAGTGTTTCTGACCCCCGTGTTGTTCAAGGGTCAACTGTACTTCATAATCTCACTGATGTATCCTGTTTCCTTCTTAAAGCCACACTGGTTGGAACTTGGCTTTAGATTTTCTCCTAAGTTAGTTCTTATGTGTTAACATTATCCTATAGGTGCTATTTGCATTTTCCTTTGGTTGGAAACTATTATTTAGACAGAGGTTTTTGCCTTGAGGAAATATTTTTAAAAGTGTATATTGTGTGATCCAAGAAGTGTGATTTAGTCAAGGAGTTACCCCAAGTTTTACCTTCCAAAGTAATTTCAGAATAATCCTCTTTAAAATTTAGGAATAAAGAGAAATAAACCATCCTGATTTTCTCAGTTGTTTTTAAAACCGGTGTTAAAAATTCACTGTTTAAAAAGAGTTGTTTTTTAAGTTATGTTAATAGAGCAATTAAAAAAAAAAGTGGCCTCTTCATAGATGACTCCTATGGAAGTGGCTTATTTTTACTTAACAAAAGTGATCAGAAACATGTAAAAACGGCTACTGAGTTTAGAAAAATGAGTCTTCTAAGGAATCACAAACACAGTTGAAGACATCAAACTGAAACCCTATCATCTGTTAGTATTGTCACTTGCCAGTTAAAAACAGTAGTAGGTGTTGAGATTCTACTTCTTCCTATGTTGACCAATAAAGAAGACAAGTTGTTGCCTTCAAGGTGTTCCTCTTCACCTTGGGCCTTCCTAGAGCAGAGAAAGAAAGCAAGAGGAGGAGCTCAGGTGGGTAAGGTGGATCAGGGAGAGACATGTTTTCTCACTTTTGCTCAGGGATAGAACAGGAATCCAGAAGTAGCAGTCTAGTCCAAGAGAAGGGTGGGGGAACAATAGGGGTACATTCTTCATCTCTGTTGTACCTCCATTCTCGCACCTGGGAGGCAGTAAATCCTTAGGAATCCAAGCTGATACTCCTTGTTTGTTTTCAGTTAATTACTATACTACCTAAATAGTGTACCCTTTCACATTTGTACCCAGTCCCAAATGTGGGGGTAGTATAATTATTCACTGTTGGATGTCCATTTATTCTTTCAGCCATTAGCTCTCTTATTCAAATGAAAATAAAATATTGACTCATTCCTGACTCTGCTGGTGAATTTTCTGACCTTTTCTGATCTCTTTTGTATTGTATCTACAAGTAAAGATTCAATCTGAGTGGTATTATCTCCCCTTTATTAATGGTCACGAATGCTGTAGGGACGTTAATACATGCACTTTTACACATTCATACTCAAGTAAAAATCTGTCTTGATATTCATAATGAGAATTCATGTGATGGCCCTGACTACCACCAGAAGTAACCTGTGACAGTGTTTGCTCTAACACTTGATCTTGTAAGAGACAAGCTCAGCTTTATGCAAAGTGAAGAATTAAAATTTAGCCAGCATGAGAATGGTAAGAAATGGAAGATTTTGTGTTGTTCTGTTTCTAAATGAGCCATAACCATGTGTTGAGAGAGACTGACTTATTAACTCACATGGACTTCTTTACATCTTTGATTTCAATAACCTGTATTCTTGTGGCCACTTTAGTTACACATACTTATAAATGTCCTGCCTATTAAGAGATCATAATTTAGAGTGAAAAGAAGTTAAAGAGGCTGGTATTTCTCCATTTTTTGTCCGTTAGTTTCTCCTAGGTCTTATGAGAAATTAAAGGGACTAGTTCTTTCATTTGGCTAAGGTGTTCATACTACAGAAAAAAAAAAATCTCAAAGTAGTAGTCCTTTTTCACATCTGTATTTTTAAAAATCACAGTGATGTTGGAAACAAACGCAAAAGAAAAAACTAAGTTTTCTTATTACCTATATTCCACTGACAAGTCCTTGAAACAGGCAGAGTAACATTCCTCTAGAAGCTCAGCTGCCTGGATGTTGACACTTTGCTGAGGGCAAAAGGTAATCTTAGCCCAACCCCCAGGATCCTCTAAGAATAAAAATTCTTTGGAAACTTGCTTTATCTCTCCCCACCAAGGTACATGTTGTCAATTATCCCCTAAGCGTATGACCCACTGATATACATCTGAAGGGCCTCATGACTAAGGTTTTAGTAGACAGCAATAAATGACCTTTTCCCAACAGTACCTAGCCCCCTCAAGATCCGGTAAACCTTGCTTCCAAAATTCCTTAGAGAATTCTGCTATCTAAAACCACCTATCAAATTATATAATGGGCCACTCCTCATGATCCCAGTGCAGCTTTTTCTGCCCACTGGTCCTGTCCCCATGCTTTAATAAAACCACCTTCTTACACCAAAGACTTCTCAAGAATTCTTTCTTGACCTTTGGCTTCGAATCCTAACGTCTTTTCTACATCAACAGTTGTCAAAGTAAAAGTTGATTAATGGAGAAAATACAGTTTCATAAAATCAATTAATTTTAAAACTTCTCACGTTATATACATAGGTAACTGGGAGAAAAAGAATCCAAGCATAAATGTATTCCATTTACAAATTACCTGACTTATGAAAACACAAGTGGGGATCAAAGTAATTATTCATCACAACACAAAACTTGTTCACTTTCTTAAAAGAGTAACTATAACAGTCTGCATACTCTTTATTACATTCATCAGCTGCTTCTATTTTGATAGAAAAATATATGTATCTTCCTGAAGTTTGTTTTCTTTAATATCCCCATAAGTATGGATATGTGCACAGTGGGTAGGAGAGGACTGTGGGAAAGGAGGTCATATTGTTCTGAAATAAAGGGGGCACTCATAGTCGTACAGGTGTTCCGAAGGTAACAGGGCAGAATACTACAGATCAGAACAGCCCTTGACATTGGTTTGTATAATCATTGTACAAAACTCTAGGTTTTGAGACCTGTTTCCACTGTTGACTTTCTTTGTTGACCTTGGCCATGTGACATTAACTGTTCTGGACCTTGGTTTCTTCCTCAGAAAATGGAGAAGTTAGGACTGCTTCATCTTAAGATTTTTTCCAGTTTTGGCATCTTTGTGAGTCTGCTTCTAGCTGCAGTGTGGGTGTGCTAGGAATTGATGCTTTCTCTAGGAAACTGTTGAACAGAGAGACCTTAGCCATGCATTGTTGATGTGAACTCTGGTTTCCTTTTTGGTCATTACAAGTCCCTTGACAGTGTTGTGCAGCTGAGGGCCATGACCTAAGAGCCTTGGCTCTTAGTTAAACTCTTTATCTAAATGTCCTCTAAAATTTTAATTGGTTACACTGTCCTCCTTTTTGTTCCCTGTTCTGTCATCTTAGAAATGTCTGTTAAAAGCTGCCATTTTACTCTTTAGGACTGGACTAAATGGGGAAAAAACAAAACTGTCATTTCTTTTATTGTCATCTCCTTGTAGAAACATATTTGAAATTTAATGGGGTAGGATTAGGTCGTTGTGTGGACATGTGTATATAGATTTAGATATCTTAAGTGAAAAACAGTGTTGGGGAGATGGAGATCTTTATACCTCAGCTTATTCTGTCCTAGTAAGCAATGAAAGCTCTCCAAGCCTTGCCTCATTTGTTAAGTATCTATATGATAACCAGTGTTGGACCTTTCTTATGTCCTTCCTGATTCTCTTCTTGTAAATTGTTTGAAATAGGAGTAGCTATCAAATTTGTAGATTTTTTTTTTTTAGTGTACCTTCCTAAGCGCTAGTTGCCCAAAGATGCCTTTCCATCTTAAACTTCAAAAACAAGAGCAACTTTATTAGTATTCCTGATGGTATATCTCTCCTCACAGTTGAATATGTAGTCCTCCCCTTTTAATTCTAACCTAAGTTCTTTCTGAAGGTCCTCCTTTTTCATTCAATAATTTCTACTTTTCCCATTTCCCATTATATGTCTCTTCCTGGTAGCTCCCCTCACTTCTAAATTTCAGTTTTGAATTCTCTGTTATTTGATCATAGGCTTTTTTTTTTTTTGCTCTTTTTCAAATAATCAGTAGATTTTCATATTTTCATTCCCTTTTATCACCCACTGATAGGTATTCAGACTTTTGTTGGGGAGGAAGAATTTCCTTTACCCTTTAAATTCCTTCTAACTAGACTAAGAATCAAATTGATATGAGACAGAGTAATGGGAGAAAATCAAATTTAATAGGGTGCCTATGAGGAATCTACAACGATATGGAAATTCCAATGACAGGAAACATGAACCTTATTAGAGCTAAGGAGAAGGGTAGGTTCTGAGGATACCAAAGGGAGAAAGACCATTAGCAGAAGGTGAGAGGAGATGTTTGGAAAACAAAAGGTTTGTTCTATTATATAGATACATTTTTTAGTTAAGGAGGAATCTCTGTTAATAGTTCTCTTCCTGGTACTAGCAGGCAGTTGAGGAGGGGGGAGGTAATGAGGTTTCCTGAATCTGCTAAGTTTTTATTGCTTTTAACTGGAAATGATGTTTATGCCAAAGTGGCCCATACTGGGGCCCCTACATAAGAAAGGGCTAACCTGGAATTATTTGACAGCCTGGTAACATGAAGAAGTCCTGCAGTTTACTGAGGCTGTGTTTTTAAGTACTTCTTTGCTGAGCAAGCCCACAGTTTGTGCCGTCAATGCCAAAGAAGAACAAGGAGTAGATTTTCTGTGTCACAAGGATAAGTAGTAGACAATAGCGCTGGGTGCCAGCATCCTGCACTTGAAACCTTATTGTTTTTAGCAAACTGTCCAGAATATTCTCAGATAGACAGGGATTTTAGGGTGAAGCAGCTCAGACCTACCTCTAGTACCATATGACTCAAAGGTGACATTTATATATCAGGAAACCTTTTAAAAACTATCTAGATCTATGGGTAAATTTCAGCTCTACAAAATTCAACTGGATAGAACCTTTACTCAAATGCATTTCTTCATCCCTGTTTTTAAACCTAATCCTATTGCTTTTAGGCTGACTCAGATTCACGGAGCTAAAATCATTATTGTACTTCCCCAATGACTGTTAGTGATATTTGATTTCATAAGCTGAGACCAATTTTTATTTAATTCACTGTTTTTAAAGAGCTTGACTTGAAAATCAATGTCCTATGCTGAAAATATTAAATTAGCTTTCTCAAATACATATCATAAAAATGGTTGACCCCATTGAGGTGAGGTCATATCAAAGTAGTACACCGAGTTTGAGCCCAGAAAATTTTTAAATGAATATATTTTTAAGATATCAAAGCCTAGCAGTTTTTCTAGGTCATTGAAAATAGCTCTCTTCTTTCTCTGTCTCAGAAGTGCCATATTTGATATCATGCAAGTAGGTGTTATAGAACATAATGTTGAAGAGTCTGGCTCTAGAATCCTACTACATAGTTCAGATCTTGGCTCCAGTGTTTGGACAATGTGACCTTAAGAGAGTTACTTAACCTCTCTGCACCTCAGTTTTCTAATGTGTAAAAAGAAGTAAAAAACTGTATCTACCATGTGGAGTTATTCTGCATATTAAGTGAGTAGGAGAGAATTATATCCAAGTGAAGCCTGTACTGTATCCTACTATAGTGTATGGAAAGATGTGATGGATTTCTAAATTTGGGGAAAGAATTATATATTACATACGTACATTCTGTAGAGGTACTTTAGAAAACTGTGTACTGGAAATTTCTGTACCCTACGCTGGTGTGGGTATCAAGGCCACATAGACCACTAGAATACTGTCTCAAAGATACATAATTGCTTGAGTCACAGAGACCTTTGTGAATCCATTAGGACAAAAGATATAGACTAGAATTAGGAGATCTAATCTAGTGCTTGGCAAATCTAAAGGGTAATATGAGGATATAGATCTTAAAATTTGAGGATACAGAGTACTTAGAATCCCTGTACTTGTGACAGACCTATGTCTGCCATTTCCCCATTGACCAATAGGGTTTTTCTATTGTTTTGTTTCTCCTTTTTTAAGTTTTTATTTTAATTCCCTTTAGTTAACATATAATGTTATATTAATTTTAGGGGTATAATATAATAACTCAACACTTCTGTGCTCATCAGAACAAGTGCACTCCTTAATCTTCATCACCTATTTAACCCAAACCCCCACCCCCTGTTGTTTGTTTCTTTATTTTTGCTGCTTTTTCATTGTAGCTATTCAGATCCTTTTGTCCATCTCTTTCTTGCCTCCTATTTCTATCTGGACATAAAAAAGCGAGTGCATAGCTGGTGAAAAGTGTTTAATCTTCAAATAATTTGGTGTGAGTATTTGCTTGAAGCAAACTAAGACTCTTTTAGGAGAATATGATACCTCATGACCCAAAATATCCAATTCATCGATAGCAATAGCTACACAAACCGAGATCATCAGAATGTTTAGAAAGATGAATTATAATTGCCATCCATTGATCCATTTATCCATCAATCCACACATCCACCCATCATAAATATTATTTCATAGAAATCACTTATAATAGTGTGTAGCACAATATCAATACTAAAAAATGTCATAGTTATTGCCTATTAAATATGTACAGTATACCTATATGTGTGGAGGGAGAAGCTGTATCTTGCTTTCTAACTAAAAATTATACAATTATAAGAGATGTATTATAAATGATACAAATAAATAATAATCATGTATTGCCAGCCCCCAAATTAAATAGAGGTAATATTTTGGTATATATTTTACCAGTTAAGATTTGTGTATTTGTTTTCTTATTCATTCATTCTTTTGTTCATGTTGTATTTTTAGCTCAGGGGGAAAAATCCAGGGGACCTGAGAATAGGTCAGTCAAAAAAGCCCAACAGGGCATGCTTAGTGTTCTCTTCCTGAGCTCACTATTCAGCTGAAGTACCTCTCCTTTTGTAGAAGTGGGAAAGCTGAGCAGAAAGGAATTGGGTGTGCATCTACAATAACCCTTCTCCTTAGCATTAGAATGAAAGTCCCTTCCGTCCAGCCATACTCTCCATAAGTAAATGTTAGGGGTTGAATTGCGTCACCTGAAAATTCATGTGTTAAAATCTAACCCCCATTACATCAGAATGTGACCTTATTGGGAAATAGGGTTGCAGAAATAATTACTGAAGTTGATGTCATAGTAGAGTAAAGTGTGCCCCTAATCCAATATAATGGGTGCCCTTATAAGATGGGGAAAATTGGACACAGATAGATGGGAGGATGTCCTATGAATATTGCTGCCACAACCCAAGAAACTCTGAGAATCAAGGGGAGAGGCCTGGAACACATCCTTCCCTAGCATGTTTAGAGGGAGTATGGCTTTTCAGATACCTTGATCTCAGTTTCAGAACTATCAGAATAAATTTTTCTTGCTAAGCAGTTAGGTCTGCGGTACTTTACAGCATCCTTGGTTTACTAATAGAGTAAACCATGAAATTAATCCCTCTCCCCAACCTTGTGTAAACTATTATTGATTAACTTAGCAATACCTTTTGGATAGTTTTTCTGTATCAATAAATATATTTTTATGTGTTTTCCAGTAGTTTTAGAATGTAGTTATACCCCAAATTTAAAAAACATTATTTTTAACATTATTAATCTGTTCACAAAAATATAGATTAGTATAATAAGTTGTCTGTAACTTACATTAAAGTTTTAAATTGTACATACTAGTTTTATAATTTGTTTTAGATTCATAGCTAACTATCACTCATGTTAGTTTTCTTTTTTTTTCTTGTTTATTTTCTTAACTGCTGTTTTATGTTCTGTATATTTTATGTATAGTTAAATTCTTAAGTTGGCTAGTTTTTAAAATGGGGACTGAATAATTTAACAAATTGAATGTAATCCTTAGTGGCAGTTATTTTTCTTTTGTGGCGTATCTGGTTTTTGCCATATACATATGAATTCTACATATTTCTAATCCTGATTTACAGAATATTATGTATACACATATATGAAATTTATTTTTATGTATTAAAACATATTCTGTTTTCATATTACCTTTATGAAATAATTTGAATTACCATACAAGACCCTATTAAATTTATATGCCCTAAATATTATTGATATACCTATTCTCCATTATTGAACATTTAGTTTCCTTGTTGCTTTATTAAGTTTTTGGAATTTATGCTGCAGTACCTATGACTATTCTGAATAAAAAAGAATATTTATCTATTTGAAGAGTAGGTCAAATATTTTGACATTTTGTTGATATCTAGTAATTATTTCCATAAGAATTATCCATAAGGAAATTAACAGTGAAATTGACTAATTTAGGATGGCAGTTTTTTTCCTTATAATTAACACAAACCAGTAGGATAGAAAACAGTAACAGAAGGATAAGATTCAATTCCAATGCTAAATTTTCATCATCAGAATTCTAATTTTCTGAATATATTGTGTACCTTGTCAGGTGAATGCTTTAGCTGTTCATATGAACCTCTGCTTGTCCCATATCTGCAACATAAAGCTTTGTCTTTAGAATCCTTGTCAACTGGCACTAACTTCTTTTCACATATGTGTCTTGTGGGGGGAAGGAAATTTTTCTTAGTTCACCAATCTTTATTGTTTTTCCTTTAATCTCCACCTAAGATAATAATCTTGAGAAAAAAAAGTATTTGGAAATACTGTAGGTATAAATCCCCAAAGAGATTCAGTATAAGAAGTCTGTTATTTACACATACAAAATAAACTTTGACTTTTTGTCCTTCACGACATAGTCCTGATGCAAAAATCAATGAGGTGTTCTAGCTTCACAAATGTGATTTCTTTTTATCTTCTTCACAATAAAAGGAAAACATGAAATTAATGTTATAAGTAAACAGATTCCTAGGTTATGTTCCTGGACGCTGAATATCTATATACTTCAAAAACTATATAGAATCTTTGAGATAAAAAAAGGGTTTTATTTTTTTCTTCCTTCTGATAGGTAGTATGAATGAATAGGAAAAATTTTGCATCAAGGCCTGCTATTCTGCACACTATAGATTGCCACCTGCTCACTCAGCCTTAACAGTTCAGAGCTAGGAGGGGATTTAGAGTTATTCTAATATTTTTCCTTGTAGATCCAATAACTATATTGAGAAAAAGTCTTTAAACAAATGCAGATCTTCTATCAAAAATAAAAGTGGCAGAGGAAGAGATAATATGCCATAATCTGCATCATCAGCGTGTGTATCTGCAGATATGCTATGAGCTAACTAAGAGATGATTCAAAAAATTGAGAGCTGCAGGTGCCTGGGTGGGTCAGTTGGTTAAGCGTCTGCCTTCAGCTCAGGTCTTGATCCCCGGGTCTGGGATTGAGCCCCACATCAGGCTCTCTGCTCAGTAGGGAGCCTCCTTCTCCCTCTCCCTCTGCCTGCTGCTCTGCCTACTTGTGCGTGCTCCCTCTCTCCCCCTCCCTCTCCCTCTCGCTCTGTCAAATAAATAAATGCAATCTTTAAAAAAATTTTTTTTAAAAATTGAGAGCTGCAAGAGCAATCCACAGAAGCCAACATAAAGTACTAGCCATGAAATTTCTTGGCGTCTCTTGAGGAAGTTTATTTTCTTTTATGATTAGTATTCATCTTTTTTTTTTTAAGATTTTATTTATTTATTCGACAGAAAGAGAGACAGCCAGCGAGAGAGGGAACACAAGCAGGGGGAGTGGGAGAGGAAGAAGCAGGCTCCCAGCGGAGGAGCCTGATGTGGGACTTGATCCCGGAACGCCAGGATCACGCCCTGAGCCGAAGGCAGATGCTTAACCGCTGTGCCACCCAGACACCCCTGATTAGTATTCATCTTGATGGTAGATGTTGTTGCATTTTAAAATGCACCCAGTCATTGTTTGATTACGTGGAGTTGCATCATATGGTTTGGCACCACTCATTTGGGTTAACAGTTAGCTTGGAAACACGTGTGTCATGGGCAGTGAGTTTTAATTTCTCTTGTAACAACAGAAAGCAGTCAACTGAGAGAGTAGAGGTGTGTGGTTGTAGAGCAGAGAGGAGAAACAAGGGTGAGGGTACAATTATATTTGTTCTGCCTCTATTCCAGGTAGTGAACTTCGTAAGTTAATGCTCTAGGTGGTTTCAGTGGTCTTATAAAAATAGCAGATGTTTCAGTATGATGTGTTCATTGTCTGCAGAAATTCTAAGTATGAATAAATTTCTTTTTTAAATCTTTTTATTTTACTTTAATTCCAGTATGGTTAACATACATTGTTATATTAGTTTCAGGTGTATAATACAGAGATTCAACAATTCCATACATTACCCAGTGCTAAATATGAATGATTTTCAAATACAATACAATTAATAAAATAGCGAATTCCATGAACAACATATATTTCGATAACTAATAGCAGGTCAAAAAATATTTAGGGCTAATTAAAAGGAAAAATATTTTTTTTGTAATACCATTTTATGTATTTTATTTTTCTTGATTCGAGCATTTTTAAGCTTGTGTTTATATAACTTTTTGTTTATTTGTCCAATAACAGAGTAGAAATAGGTAAAAGAATAAAGTGGGAAGAAGGGAAATAGTCGATATTGTCAATTAATGATCATATACATGATGATTTATTGGCGAGTACAGAAATATTGAAACAATAACAAGATTACAAAGATTCTAGGGCAGCCTGGCTCACTGAGACAGTGAAGCATGTGACTTTTGATCTCAGGGTTGTATGTTGAGCCCCATGTTGGGTGTAGAGAGTACTTAAAAAAATAACAGCTTAAAAAAATTACAAAGTTCTATTTTGCTGAGGAGGAAACCGAACTTTTGAAATTTCTTGAGTCATTACATAACTGGAACTTGAACCTATGCCTCTGTTTTGTGGTACCATCTCCTAGCTCTCTATAGCAATCATCCAGGACTCTTGATCAGATTTAGGGTGTTTGGAGAATAATTTGTTTGTACATTTAAACTCATTTGAATTATGAAAAATCTCAAATAGATTGTCTTTATAGGAGCTATTAAACATGACAACTTTGGCAAATGGCAAAGTGCAAATACAGAGTTGGGGAGTTCTAGGACACTTTCCTTATTATGTATTTTTTTTCCGGAGTGAAGTGAGGGTCTGGTAAGTGAATAATATTAAACATACGGTCATTTGTGTGTTCATCATTTTCCTGTGCCAGCAAAACTTCTCGTTGAACTATTATTAACCTTATTTTGCAAATAAATCAAGAGAAAAAAACTTTTTTCCGTATGAAGGAATTGGGCAGGATAAGCAGGGTTGATCTAGAATTCCCAAAGCAGTTAGCACCATTCCCTTCTTCCTGAATAAAAGTACAATAGAAGGTAAACTTTGGAATTTTAATACTATTCACTCTTCAGGACACTATTTGCCCTACATTTGTCACATATAATTTTCTCAGGATCCTTGATACAACCTCTCCCAGACATTAGATTTAAAATTAATTGACAGTCAATGGCAGAGGGTAGAGTCACTTAAATTTGCTAAAGCAAGCACAGTGGCATCCACCAGTCACATTGTTCTCAGAATGCCAACGGCAAAAATACGTGCTGAGGAAGGCTGTGCGGATGCCACTATGGTGGAGGCCTCCTTCAACTCTTAATTAACTTGCAGTGAGTGGAGACGCCATCTTGACTGGCCGTGAGGGATACCATTAGGCCGGGCCAGTGACCTTGGCAAGTCTAATATTTATGTCTGTAGAATTGAGTTGTGAAACTAAAGCACATTGCAGAAGTGTTTCCAAATATTTTAAAGTGGGAATGTGGAGACTACACATAGGTCATTAAACCTGACTATCAGTGTATACAGTGGCCAGTGCAGGACACACTTTCTGCAGGTATCATCCTCTCTTTGGGTCAGTAGCACCATACCACTTGCTATCTAATACCACTTCGGCAATGTTATTTTTTATTTTTAGCCTGAACACCCTGGCAGGTTAAATTATGTGGGGAGTAGTTCTTTCTGATAAATCAGGAAGGAAGCTAGACATAAGACTGGGTGGGAAATAACTGACCTCTCAGCCACCAGCCTTATCTCCTGGATAAGTATGAAGCTTACAGTTACATTTGAGAATCTTTAATAGCCAGATAAGCAAAAAAGGCTTTCTGTGGACCCATGTTAAAAGGTTTGATTATGAGATATGATTTAAGGCCAAACGAAGAGATGTAGCAAAGGGAGAATAGTAGAGGAAGGGAAACAGAATCTCTGTAATGAACTAGCACCAGAAAATCTTCTGCAGAGGAAGAATATAAACAAGAAATAATCTCCCAAACACAGGACTTAAGCCTCTACATTTTCTTTTTATTCCTAACGGTCTGCCTAGCAACAGCTGATATAGTACAAATTTCACTGAATGTCAGATTGAGAGCTCCAGAAGGTTTATTTCTGCAGGAGATTAAGGTACAAATATTTCCAGATTAGTTTCAGGGTGGCAAGATCAACTCACAGCATGAGGCCTCTGCCATCATAGAGATGCTTTGTGACACTTTTTCTTCTCTCATAAATGAAGTGGCAAAATTGCCTCTTGAGTCAAAGGGAAGAAGTCAAAATGTTGTCTTGTTAGGTGTCCTGGGGAGTGAGTGACATGTTTCCTGGGTTAGATAGCAGGTCAGGATTCAGGAAGGGGACTCAGTGTTCTCTGTGGAACTGGAAGGTCAGAAAACACCTGACCACACCTGTGTTGTACCAATAACGGCCTTAAAAAAAAAAAGTTTCCACCCATTCTGTTATCACTGCAGTTGAAGGTATATTGGGAGAGCTGGAATAAAAATCATCAGCATTAACAAAGGTTAATTTTACAGTGGGTCACAGCCAGATTGTATATATGGACATGTCATAAAATGTACCAAAATAAATCCTTACCATTTATTTTTATCCCCAGTTGCTCTAGGAAATGTATTTTTTTGTCAGTTACAGAAAATATATGGCTCATTGGCTATCATTAGTTTGAAAAATAAGGGAGGATATATTCTGACCTGAAAGTAGAACTCCAAGCCTATTGCATCTTTAATAAAGAGCTAAGCATCTAAACTGCTGCTTGAAATAGTCATCAAGTAAAGACAGAAATGTTCACTTCACGTACTCAGATTCAAAAGCAACCTTTTAAAATAAAACCCGGTGGAAACCTATGTAGTAAATGAATAATAAGCCATGCTAGCGAAGCAGTCCAAGTATAATCAAGTGTTTCCATCTTAGTGTTGGGCTCCATGCAGCAGGAGCCCTGGGATTTGGGCCCTGGGATTGGATAATGGCGAATAAGGGCTTAGTTCTGGACTTTATTATGTGGAGACACCACAGGCCAACTGCAGTTCATTGACTTCCAGATTAATCTATTTGGCTGTAAAGGAATAATAGGGACCCCAAACAACACAATTCCATTGCTTCAGTTACACCCACCTCCATATGAATTTAGATATGCAGAGAATTGGTCACAAGGAGAGTTCCTTTGTTGTGTTCACAAATGGTCTAATGCTGCTTTAAGAATGAGAATGGTGCTTTCTGCATCAGTTAATACATCCCTTTCCCATGTGTGTTGAGTGTTTAACAAGTAGTTTTACCTTAACTGTTGTTTTAACTACATAGGTGAGAAAGAAATATCTTGTTGGTTCCTGCACAGTGGACTTCTGTGTTCCTCTTTCAGTGAGGAGCTAGCCTGGTAGGGAGGTGAAAAAGGGACAAGCTCCTCTCTGCTAAGTATTCAGCATTGCACGTTTTGGATTTATTTGACATATTTTTTTCTTCTGAGAACACACAAAAGAATCCTTATAGATAATGTATTAAATTATAAATGCATAAACTTTTCTTGACATAGCAGTTACCCTTTTTTTTTCTTTTTTTCCACAAACTCAGTTACACGAATCATGAACCTGGCATTATAATCCTAATAAACCAGATTAAGTCTTACTTTTAGACTTCGCTTGCCAATATTTATGATTGTCCCAATGGAAGCCATTAGCAGTCCCTTGTTTAGAATTATTCATGGATTGGGCTTTAAGTATTTTAGTAAGTAATGGTAACATAATTTTCAGTGCCGTAGTTCTCCTTGGAAAGGATGGAAAGAAAGATTATCTTTAGGCAATTGTAACTAGTCTGTGACCATTCAAGCTTATGTTTTATACAAGATTGATCCCACCAAAAACAGTTGGATAGATATTATCAGTCATAAAAAGCAGCAATGGATTTTAAGGATCTTTAAAATATACTTTACAAAGCATGAGAGATTCTGGGCTCCAGGAAACAAACTAAACGTTATAGAAGGGAGGGGCGCGGGGGAGGGGGTGTAACCAGGTGATGGGCATTAAATTGTTGTGGTGAGCACTGGGTATTATATGCAACTCATGAATCGTTGAACCCTACATCAAGAACTAATGATGTACTGTAGGTTGACTAACTGAACATAATAATAAAAAAATAAAGTATACTTTATTAGGCATTATGGTGGGGTACAGAAAATATGAGAATACAGACTATTTCCTGTCCTCACAAAATTCACAATACAATTAGGAAAAGAAAATACAGTAGGAAGAAAGTGCCAGTGTGAGAGACAAGTAACAGTTAAATTAAATGCAAATGATGTCATGAAGCAACACTTGATTGAATAGTAGAAATAATAAATGCTCTAAGAGAATAGAGGAGGAAATGGTCATGGACTATCCTGACTTCCAAGGTGAATGGAAAGAAAAAGCACAGTTGAATGTCAGGGAGATTAGGAGATGTGGCTGGAAAAGTCCATTGGAATTTGACCGGAGAGGTCTTATAAGGAAGGTGAAGTTGCTGTGGTGTAATGGAGGAGCGATGTGTAGGAGTCTGGAGACTGAAGTTCCAGTCTTGTCTCTGCTCTCACTCATTGTATTTTCTTAGGAACCTAATTTCCTCGGGATGTATGCTTTAACCTGCAAATGATTATCCCCATATGTAAACCAGCATTTCTTCTCACACCGATCCTAGACAGAGTGCTTTTCTTTTAGGTTCAGGGTATGTGACCAGGTTACTGGTTATACCAGATGAAGCAGTTGATTTGTGTTTAGAAGCCATGTGTTATAAAGCTTTTGTATCTTTATGTAGAAGAATCACACTCATGCTGGCGGAATGCTCACACTATGAGAGATAATCAAGAACTGAAACCTCCCATGGGAATATGGTGAATTGTATTTGTGCCAACTCACACTCATTCTGGGGCATATCCTGTTTACAATATTGTATCTCTATATGTATGATATGTTATTTTTCTTCTTTTTCACAGCCCATGTAGTTGAATTCATTTGTGTGTGATCAGTTTGGCCATTCATACCAAGAAGAACAAGAACACAGAAAGCAGAGTTCTTTATTTCTAGTCAAAGGGCAGCCTTGAAATAAATATCAAAACTCCTATATGTTAAGTATTCTTAGCACAAAGAAAAAGAAGCTATCAACTTTTGCTTCTAAAAGGAGCCTAAAGGCACTTCATAGTTTCTCCCAGGGCATCACATGTCAAATGTGATAGTTTTTTGCACATCGAGAGAAAGATAGAGCCAAAAACCAGTAGTGGTATCTGTCCAGTGTTTTCAGAATGTGGAAACTGGAAAGGATGAGGAGAAAAAATGGGATTGTGAAAAAGAATGTCAAACGAATTCTGCTGAATTACAGAAATAAACTTATTTCTGCAAGTAAATCTCACCAGAAATTACTGCTAGCTAAATTGTTTCTTTTAATTTTACTGTTTTCTAGTAAACAACAACCACAAATAGGTTGATTCTAGCAATTCACAAAATCGTGTTAAATATACCCTGCACCAAACCAATATTTGAATTAGTTTAATTGTATGGATTAACAATTGAGGAAACAAAAAAGCTTCTTTCTACTAGGAATTAAAGCTATATATTTAACTACCAAACTGGAATAAAAAATCATGTCATCCAATTAGTCTACGTACTGTGCATGAATTGATATTTCATTTAGATCAAATCTATATCACCAACCATGTTCTGCTCTAGGCCTGTGTGATCAAAATTAATCTTTGTAATGAAGTACTTTAGGTACTTAAAGGTATCAGTATGATTTCTTCAGACTTTCAAATAAAGGTTCAGTTGTCTTCAGATTTCCAGTATATTAGTGTTTTAATAAATTATCCATAAAATATTTAAAGTATTAGTTTCAGACTTCTTTGTGGTAAATGTGTCTATATTTGTTTTTGTTTTGTTTTGTTTTAAATTTTATTTTAATTATAGAGACAGAAAGAGCACATGCAAGTGGAGTGGGGGAGGTGCAGAGAGAGACTCCTAAGGGGGCTCCAGGCACAGTGCCCATAGCCTTACACAGGGCTTGATCCCATGACCCTGGAACCTGAGATGATGACCTGAGCTGAAATCAAAAGTTGACTTGACTCAACTGAGCCACCCAGGTGCCTCTGAATGTGCCTATATTTGTAAGCTTTAATTTGCTAGTTTAAGAATATGTGTTAGTTTCTAATTAGGATTTAAAGCACACAATCCAAACCTGTTTTGCTCAGTTTAGGCTTCAAATTAGAAAATTCTGCTGGTCAGTTCAGTATGTAGGAAAAATGTGATGCTCTCCAGTTTTGTGGGTCATTTCATGTTGCATTTGTAGGACAAGTTGTAGAACACATCAGCAGTGGGTCCAGCTGACAATTACATTGATGCTTAAGAACAAAATATTACTGTAAATTAGGGATCAGCAAACATTTACTGTAAAAAATATAGTATTTTTTCCTTTCCTGGCCATATGATCTTTGTTGCAAACTACTCAGCCTTTCCATTAAATCACAATAGCAGTCATAGACATACCTTAATGAGCAGGCATGGCTGTGTTCCACAAAACACTTATTTACAAAACAGGTATTGGGCTGAATGTGGCCCTCAAATAGCCAGTCATTTCTGTAGATTGCTTACTTGTCCCAAAGTGAGTTCTGAGGATGAGATATTCATGAATGAAGAGGAATATGAGGTCAAACAATTCTTGGAAACACCACCCAGAATACCTCTTCTTTTAGACAAATCCCGTGTCATCTTATTGAAGGCCATGAGAAGTTTTGCAATAAAGTGATCTGTCTACTTTGGCCAGCTCAGTTTTCCCAAACAGATGTGACCTTGGGATTTTTTTTTTTTTTTTGGTCATATTAACTCTTAAACATATCGGAGAATCCATGATTTAGAAGCAAGTTATCAAACTGAAAATTTCACTACCATGTAGGCCATCACATGCAAATCTTTAGTGAAATCTTTTAAAATCCCAGGCCAACTCATCAACTCTTGTCCACAAAACTAGCCAGGGTAAAGTCCTAACCATCTTAACTAGTTCTGAGTAATTTTCTGATTATTCTTTTCTTAAGTTCTAATCATATTACTTCATGCTGGCAATTTGAGCTCTTGGACTTTTTCTTCTGTAGTTAAATGCATTATTGTTTATTTTTTAATTAAATTATTTGTTTGAGAGAGAGAGAGCATGAGTGGGGAGGGGCAGAGGGAGAAGCAAACTCCCTACTGAGCAGGGAGCCCAGTGGTGGGTTCGATCTGGATCTCAAGACTCATGACCCGAGCCAAAGGCAGATACCCAACCCAGTGAGCCACCCAGACACCCTAAATGCATTATAGTTTAAATTAATTGAGCATATATTTACTGTGTGCCTATTTTCCAGACACACTGATGTAAAGACTGTCTTTCTTTTTGGGAATTTATAATAGCAAAGAGAGATAAAGACAAAAGTTATAATATTATATGATAACTAATAAGAGAAATTTTTAATTCTGTCAAAGTACAGATGAGAAGTACTAAACCATAATTACAAAGTCAGAGAAAGCTTCCAGAGGATGTCTGTCTAAGCACAAATTTCAAGCTAGCTACAGAGAAATGGGGAAGAAGCAGAGACAAAGATAATGGGGCAAGATTGCCAGGCTTATCCAGCTAATCCACAGTATGGCTCTAATGTGGATGTATGCTGCAGAGATGGGTGGGAGTTGAATTAAGCAGGTCTTTCCTCGTTCTGTAAAATTATTGAAGATAGGTGGAAAGTTACAGAGAGTGGCTTGATCATATTTGCATTCTGGTAATACAGTGGTACTAGAATGCAGAGAATGAACTAGAGGGAGCTGGGCTGTTCAGATATGGGACTTTCCCTTAAGCTGTTTATAGCTTTCCCATAGAACCTGCCATTGGTGACCTGTTGCTCTAGATTCTTCCTTCAAGTATGTGTTGTGCCTCCAAGCCTCCTATGTTATATTAAGAAACCAAAAACCAGGTGATATTTTCCCCTGAAACCATCTGCTTGCTATCAGAAACATTATATTGTCTTCTCATTTAGGGGGATTAGAAAAATTATAAAGAGTGAATAATAAAAAGTATTTTTAGAAAATTCAAAGGAGACTTGATTACCTATTTGTAGTTAGACAAAAATTGGCACCAAGAGACCAACCTGATTGTTACGCCTTAAAGAAATGATTGACTCTAAAGACAAACCTGGGCCTTTTCCTTAACAACAGCAATTAACCTAGAAGAGCCTTGCCTTAGATCTGTTTTAAGACAACAGAACTGGTGGGCATATAAATATACACACGTGTAATTACACACCCTGCCTGTTGTGTACCTATACTGCTTACTTGCAAATGCATGAGGTATTTCTGGAAGTAATTCTCAATTAGAATGCAGCATAATATTAAGTTCACTAAATCACAAAATATGAAGTATATCTGCTTTGTCCAGTCTGGCACAGTGAAGTGCTTAAAAAGATGTAAGTGTTTATTTTAATCCTTTTTTTATAGAACAAATTAATTTGGGGATGCCTGGGTGGCTCAGTCAGTTAAGTGTCTGGCTTTAGCTCAGGTCATGATCCCAGGGTCCTGGGATCAAGTCCTGCTCGAGCTCCTTTTTCAGTGGGGAGCCTGCTTCTCCTTCTGCCTGCTTCTCCCTCTGCCTGCTTTTCCCTCTGCTCACTTCTCCCCCTGCTTGTGCTCTCTCTCTCTCTGACAAATAAATTAAAAAAAAAATTATTTTGTGTGGACAACTGGGATCTGGGATATTATATGTATACAAGTGTATGTAATATATATGAATTATTTAGTAGTTATATATTTTATTCTGGCTATTTAACATTGCTTAAAAATGCAACTTCTGATGTCCAAGCTGAAGGCTGTGGAGTTTTTTTATTAGGGGATACTGCAATTATGATAGAGGATCAGGTGTTAAGAGCAATGGGACAAAACCATCGTTTAAGGTTTGGGGATTTGAATCAAAGAATGGTTTCCATAGAGTCCATGTTAATATCAATAAGAAAAAAGTGATACATTTAACCTCCATTTTTTTTTCTTGGCTTCTATTACCATGTCCATCAAGGCTACCAGACACATTCCTCACTTGTATGAATTCAAGAGAAAGCAGGAGGCAGGATCTCTTAGAAGGAATGGATGCCAGAGCTTAGAAGTGATGCAAGTCCACCATTATAATCTGATCCCTTACCATTGCCACCAGCCCCCCTTGAAGACTTATTCTGTTGAGCTCAGAACACTGTTAAAGTACATAAAAATATTTATTTCTGGTTGGTAAACCTTTGTCTTCCTTGCACTCAGCTAGATATTTGGATGTCTGTTCCATTGTATTTATGCAAGCTATTATTTTCCATCCATCAGGGATACTGTTTCCCGAGGAGTTTTTAGGTTTCCCTCTAATGGAGGTTCCATAAGGCAACTTGATATACAGACTGAGCCTGAAATGTGATGCTCAGGAAAGTCAGATAAAAGCTTATGCATATTTACTGTTACATAAACATAAGCACTGAGAGGACATGTTTCATCACGTGTTTTTTTTCCTACTTGAAAATATTGTCCTGAAACTCACAGTTGAGATGTAGTAAGTGAGGGGTTGAGAAGCAATAAAATAAAAACTTGAACTGTGTGGGCATGGACTTTAATAAAAGCCATGGGATTGAGTTTTCCTGAAGTAACGACAACTATTTAGATCGGTCTTTGGTCCTTTGCCTCATCTCTGAAACAGCTCAGTCTCAGAATTTAAGTTGTCACTAATCAGAATTCTTCTCGAAAATCTTTTTGTGGATAACAGCTACCCCTCAGTTTCCACAGGTAACTGGAATTACATTTTCTTGTACTAACTGCATGCCTAGACTGCTAATTTAAGGAGGGAGTTTTATATCATGGAAAAATGTATATAGTACTATAGCTATTCCCATTTTCATATTTTTCTCCTCTCTTAACATAGATCTTACATTTTATTGCAAAGATCTCACAGTGATAGTAAATCGGAAATATAGGAAAAACCTGCATGGTGTTTTTTTAACGTATAAGAAATGCAGAATTGTGGCATTATTTATCTATTTATTTATTTATCTATCATTAAGAAACATATGGTAAGTCTTGTTCTTTCCATACCTTAGTTTGACTATTCAGCAGTCTAATATCAATTAAATTGCCACCAAGTAACAACATTGACAATATAGCTTGCAGCCTGGGCATACAGGCATAATTTTTTTCACACAGTTTTTCTCCAACCATTGTGTCTTTTATGAGCAAACTTTTATGATCTTCGAACTTGGTCCAGAGATGATGTAGCAAACCATAAATATAACATCTATGATATATGCACATTTCTTTCTAGAAGGATAGATCCACTGTTGTAAAGACAAAAAAGATTTTTTTTCTAAAGTCTGATTCTCCAGCTAAGAAATGATTGATAGAGTGTTAGCTTTATTTTGAAATAATTATAAACTTATGGAAAAGTTACCAAAAAGTGGTACAGAATTCTTGTTTGCCTTTCCCTCTGGTTCTCCTAATTATATCTTACATACCATAATATAGTAACCAAAACCAGGAAATTGACATGGGTACAAAACAGTTAAGTAAACAACAGGCGTTATTTGATGTTCACCAGTTTTTCTAATAATGTCCTGTTTCTATTACAGGATCTGAGCCAGAATCCCACGTGGTTTATAGTATTCACTTCTCTTTAGCATCCTTCAGTTCCATGACAGTTCCTTACTCCTTGCTTGTCTTTTGTGATTTTGACACTTTTGAAGACTACTGCTCAGTTATATTACCGAATTTTACTCAGTTGTCTCGTGTTTTCTCATGATTACAGTGAGGTTAGGCATTGTTGGCAAAGAAACCACAGAAGAATACTGTGGACCTTTTAGTATACCACTTTCAGAGGCTGCATGAGTCCAGTATGACTTATCACTGGTGATGTTAGCCTTGATCGTTGGTTAAGAGTAAGTCAACTGAGTTTCTCTACTGTAAAATTAATATTTCCCCCCCAGCATTAACTTTAGACACAGACGTATGTATTTCTTCTTAATGTGTTAAATATTTTATAGTCACCATACCCTTTTATGCCCCAGTTTCCCTTCCTAAAAATCATCATGCAGGAACCTTAATTTCATCCCAACCAGTATACTAAGAATTAATGCACCATCCTTTGGAGATTCTCAGATAAAAGCCACTTTATAGCTGAAAATGATCACTCTATTGCATTTTAAATAAGAACATAAATAGAATGGCTAAAAGTAAATTGGCAGCATGTGCTCATTTCACACCCAGAACTACAGGACATCTGTTATATATGTGACAGGCCAGACCTGAAATCTGGTTTTCCCAGAACCAAATAGTGTTTGCCCAGTTTGACCTAAGTCAGCCTAATTAAACAAAGAACACATCGATCACTTACTACCTATTTTGTCTATGAAACTAACTGGATGGATAACCACCCTTTGATAAGGACAATAAAATTTCTTTTTAAAACAGTCACATTCACAATTTCTGCTGCTGATACCAGAGGGGGAAAAAAATCCCCTAGCATGCTAATGAATCTGCATCCATATGCTATATTTGAGTCATTAATGTGCATCTGATGCTTAGGTATCCCCACCGATGCAGAGAGGGACAACCTTTGCAAAGAGGTTTACCAACTTTACACTTTATTTTTCCTTTTGAATGTCAGTGCTATCTGCCCTGACATAATATGCTGAGAGGAAATTGGCCACTTATAGGTCCAGAGAAAGCAGAAGGAACACCAAAGAAATAAGTCTCTCACATTCCTCTCCAAGCTTCAATTTCCGCTTTGACAAATGGCAATTATTATATACCTACCTCCTCAAGTTATTGTGAGGATTAGATCATCTATATAAAATCTTGGATAGTAACTGACACATAGTAAGTACTCAAGGAAAAAAACAGCTTGTCATTTTATCACTCTACCATTTCTCATGCCTGAGGCACAGATTTCAGTGCAAAAGACAGGAGAATACAGGTGATTGCTTGCTTAAATAGTTCTCTTTAATATGCAGGGACTTCTGGTAAACTATTCTATACCAAATAAGAATTCAGAAGAGTTTGTCAAATGATATGGTTGCATCCTATAATCTTCATGCAGTCCCAGAATAAAGGACAATGACGCTGAGGTGTGCTTCACAGAAAATTAATCTGTTCTTCAAGAAAGTGAGTCCATGGGAAAATAAACAGGAAAAAGCACTAGAATACAAGCTCTATGATGATGAGATTTTCTCAACTTTATTATGATATCCAGTGCCTAGTACTGTGCCAGACATACTGCAGGTGTTGAACAAATATCTTTTTAGATAAGTGTTCTAATACAGTTTTTTTTTCTAATGTAGTATTTATTTCTATAAAGGATAGTGCAGGATCTGGAATGCACAATTTACCATTGCATGAGATGGAAAATTATGAATGTAGATACTATATCATTGGTACGCCAGAGAGGAAGGTAGTTTCATGCCCCCAGACTCTACTTATTATACAGAGATTTCTAACTTTCCCCTAGGTAAGACAAAGCCCTTATTAGGATTATTATAATGGTGATAACAAGCTCATATATTTCTCCGTGAACTTTTTTTTTTAAGATTTTTTTATTTATTTAAGAGAGAGAGAGAGTCCATGAGTGGGGATAGGGGCCAAGGGAGAGGGAGAAGCAGGCTCCTCACTGAACAGGGAACCCAGCTCTGGCCTGGATCCCAAGACCCAGAAGTCATGACCTGAGTGGAAGGCAGATGCTTAACTGACTGAGCCACCTAGTCACCCCTCTGTGAACTTCTAAAGTAGGTAGCAATGTCTCCATTGTATAGAAGAAAAATTGAAGAGTCAGAAATAACTTCTACAAAACAAATCAAATATTGGATATAAAAAACTGAGATCTGAACTTAAGTCTGTTTCCAAAAACCATATATACTCTCGACTTATACTAATATACTTTCTTGTTTGTCTACTTTTCTAACCCCTTAAAGTACTGTGTTACTTACTTCACCATAGAATAAAACTTCATGAAGGTGAATTGTATCTGTCTTATTCATTGCTGTATCAGATGGTATGTCAGTTACTAGAAGTATAATTAATAATTTGTGAATAAAGGAGAGAATGTAAAATATTTTAGTCCCTTTATTTTTATACCCTATCATTATTTGTACATTTATGTTTGCAATCTTATTTCTGCTTCTGATTAAGTAGATACAGACTCACTTTTAAGCTGCCGGATATCTGATTTGGCTGTCCAAGCAATCGGCAAGCTGTGCATAATGATGAATATACTAGTAAGCTTTACTTTCCCACTAAGTGCATCCAAGTAAAAGCTCTGAAAGTCATACGGTTCTTGCCACTTTAAATCTGACACCTAATATATTAGGTATTAGAGTGTTTTGTGCTTACCTTTAGCTCTTCTTTAGTTTAGGTGATTAAAAAATGCCTGTTGCTGTCTGTATGTGCAGCATGCTTCATTAACAGTGATTTATTTGGGAGTTTAGCAGAATTGGCACTCTGCAGCACACCAGTGGGCAGAAGGAAAACAAACGTGAGATGGTTGCTAAGAAACCCATCCTGCTAGGATGGTAGGAGCCTTTAAAAAGTTTGCAAAGTTGACTTCCCAATACTCAGAAAGCAAGACTGAGACTGGAGTCTCTGGAAAGATTGATTTCCCCCAAACTGCTTTCATACACTGTCCTCTAATGCTCCCGAAGGAATCCAGTGTAATCATGGGTTTTCCCCATCGGTACAGTGTGCTCTCCTGTATCCATTGTCTCCTGAAGCCAGATGTTTCACTGCTTGCAAATCTTCTTTTCCCAACAAGTTTACCTAATCAAAAGCCATGCTCACCTTTTTCTAGCAGAATCCACTTACAAATATTTTCTCATATATTCCTTTCATCAACCCTGTATCATCCCTGTCACTTTACCAAAGAGAAAATGAGGCTAACGGAGGTTAAATGACTTGCCCAAGCTAAATGGTAGAACTGGGATTTGAACCTGGCTTTCATAATTCTAAAGCCAGTGTTTTCAACCACCGTAGGGAAGGCAAAGAAATCTTTAATTTAACTCGCAAGCTATATTGATTTTGTTGTGTCTACTTGAAATGGTATGTTGAAAAGATTCTGGGACTGCCCTTGGGCTAAGCAAGAAAGAGTGCCATACTCAATTAGCTTTGCTTTCCATAGGAATGGGAAGGAGGAGTGGAGGTGCCATGTATTTTCCTGTCTTCAGCTATGATCAACTTTTGTTCTTGTTTTTATTGTAATGAGAGTATACTAATATGGGAATGACATTCTAAAGGAAGGATGAAGTATCTGAGAAGCAGTCTAAATAAGAGGAAAACACCACTGTATGTTTTTTACATGCTACAATTGTCTGTTCTTCTAATAAGCCTGCATTGTAACTATTTAATGGGAGAATTTCAACATGGTGCTTAAATACCTATGCTCTGAAGTGGAACTTTCAGTGTTCATTTCAAGTGTGATGTCAACGTTGTACATCTTGATGGTAGTGGTGGTCGTGTGACTGCATATGTTTTTGAAATCTCATCAAACTTTACACTGAAAATAATGTACATGAGTGTATACAAAATATACTTCAATAAACTTGGGGAGGGGCGGTATTTAGAGTTCATGCCCTGTCCCTATTACTTACCAGCTCTAACAAAAGACAATTTATTTAACCCTTAAAATGAAAATAATATTGTCCACCTTAAAGGGTTCCTTTTTTTAAAAAAAGATTTATTTATTCATTCATTCATTCATTCATTTATGAGAGCACAAATGTGCATGTCATGCGCACATGTGGGGAGGGGTGCAGAGGAAGAGGGCGAGAGAGAATCTTAAGCAGGCTCCATGCCCAGTGCAGAGCCCAATGTGGGGCCCGATCTCATAACCTTGGGATTGTGACCTGAGCTGAAATCAAGATTTGGCCATATCAACTGACTGAGCCAACCAGGTGCTCCTTAAAGGTTTTTTTTAAAGATTATATGAGTTAATATTTATAAGAGAGTACTATATAGTACGTATTCTATAAGTGATATATATTGTTTATCATTTCCTCAGTTATTTTGTATTATATTCTACCATTATATTGCTTCCAACATTAATAGTTTAATCACTATGCTTTTTTTTTTTTTTTGAGAGAGAGAGAGAGAGTATGTGTGTGAGCATATAGGCACACAAGGGTTGGCGGGAGGGACAGAGGGAGAGAGAGAGAATTTTTTTTTTTTAAGATTTTATTAATTTGAGAGACAGAGAGCAAGAGTAGAGGGAGGATGCAGAGGGAGAAGCAGGCTCCCCACTGAGCAAGGAGCCCAACATGGGACTCGATCCCAGGACACTGGGATCATGACCTGAGCTGAAGGCAGCTGCCCAACCGACTGAGCCACCCAGGCACCCTGGGAGAGAGAGAATCTTAAATAGGCTCCACACTCAGCATGGAGCCCAAGGTGGGGCTTGTTCTTATGACCCTGAGATCATGATCTTAGCTGAAATCAAGAGTCCAGTGCTTAATAGACCAAGCCATTCAGGTGCCCCTAATCACATATACTTTTAAGTTGCTTATTAACTACACATGTTGTACTGGAAACTCACAAACATAGAAACTATATATGTATGGATAATTACATAATGTACATAATATATATAATTACAGTTTCGAATACATGGCTTACATGATAGAAGATATTCACCATTTACATTTGTTTTTTAACCAAACTGTAAAAGTGTTCAGTATCTACATGTTGTAAATTAAAATTGATGGACTATAAGATGTGTTTAAACATAGTGAAAGTGTTAGATATGGTAGAATGCTAAGGATGAATTTGTGATAGGTACCTGGAAACCTAAGCAAATAAAAAGGAAATTATTAACTTTAAAAAAATACCAACTAATATAAAAAGGAAATAAAAGCAGTATACTCTGGGACTTAGTTGAAAAATTATTAACCAAATTAAGTGATATAACTAAATTCAGACAACAGTGGAACCAGCTATGTATGCATATGTCTGTGCACATGTGTCTGTCATTGGGACTGATTATATAAGAGAGCTGAATTATCATCATCCATAAAATAAACTAATAATACATTAAACCCCCAAATCAAGAAATACTAGTTTAAGCATTTATATTTAATCAAAATTAAGATACATACCAGAAAAATAACTTGTTTTTCCTGGGAAGTAGTTCCCTCCAGGGAGTAGGAATAAGTATTTAAGCTATGTTTATGTATCACTTTAATAAAAGTAAAGATTAAATAAAGCTTGAACAGTAGCACAATAAGTGATTATTTAGTGGAGGCTATGAACAGTGAATACACATTTGTGGCTCAGGATTAGATTTTCAGTAATAACATCATACATACAATGTAATTTTTGTTTGTTTTTCATGTAATGGTAACTTAATTTTTTTTACAGTGTTTTGTTAGTTTCAGGTGTACAATATTGTGATTCAGCACTTCCATATATCTCCTGGTGCTCATCACAAGTGCCCTCCTTAATCCCCATCACCTATTTAACCCAAACCCCCATCTCTCTCCCCTCTGGTAACCATCAGTTTGTTCTTTATAATTAAGAGTCTGTTTCTTGATTGTCTCTCTCTCTTTTTTTCCCTTTGACCATTGGTTTTATTTCTTAAATTCCACATATGGGTGAAATCATATGGTATTATTCTTTCTCTGACTGACTTGTTTTGTTTAGCATTACACTGTCTTGCTCTATCCACATTGTTGCAAATGGCAAGATTTCATCTTTATGGCTAAATAATATTCCATTGTATATATATACCACATCTTCATCTTCTTCTTCTTTTTAATTTTATTTATTTGACAGAGAGAAAGATAGTGAGAGAGGGAACACAAGCAGTGTGAATGAGAGAGGGAGAAGCAGGCTTTCCATTGAGCAGGGAGCCTGATGCGGGGCTCGATGGGGGGCTCAATCTCAGGACCCTGGGATCATGACCTGAGCCAAAGGCAGACACCTAACAACTGAGCCACCCAGGCACCCCCACATCTTCTTTATCTGTTTATCTGTTCTGGACTTTAAGTTATATTACAAAGCTTTAGTAGTCAATACAGTATCATCCTGGCACAAAAATAGACACATAGATGATAGAACAGAATAGAAAACCCAGAAATAAACTATTGTTGGACACTTGTGCTGCTTCTATATCTTGGCTATTGTAAAAAAATGCTGTTGTAAACATAGGGCTTCATGTATCTCTTTGAATTAGTATTTTCATATTCTTTGCTGGATTATAGGGTTCTAGTTTTAACTTTTGAGGAACCTCCATACTGTTTTCTACGGTTGCTGTACCGGTTTACATTTCCACCAATGATACATAGTTGTTCCTTTTTCTCCACATTCTTGCCAATATTTGTTTCTTGTGTTGTTGATTTTAGCCGTTCTGACAGGTGCGAGGTGATAACTTATTGTAGTTTTAATGTGAACTTCCCTGATGGTAAGTGATGTTCAGCATCTTCTCTTGTGTCTGTTGACCATCTGGATGTCTTCTTTGGAGAAATGTCTGTTCAGGTCTTCTGCCCATTGTTTTTTGGGTGTTTGGGTTTTTTTTTTGGGGGGGGGTGTTTATTTGTATAAGTTGATTTGTATATTTCACATACTAACCCTTTCTCAGATAAGTCTTTTGGAAATATCTTCTCCCATTCTGTGGGTTGCCTTTTAGTTTTGTTGATTGTTTGCTTCTTCACTGTGCAGCAGCTTTTTATTTTGATGTAGTCCCAATAGTTTATTTTTACTTTAGTTTATTTTTGCTTTTGTTTCCCTTGCCTCGGGAGAAATATCTAGAAAAAAATTTGCTATGGTTGATGTCAAAGAGGTTACTGATTGTGCTCTTTTCTAAAATTGTATGGCTTCAGGTTTCACATTTAAGTCTTTAATCCATTTTGATTTTATTTTTGTGTATGGCATAAGAAAGTGGTCCAGTTTCATTCTTTTGCATGTACAGTTTTCCCAACTCCATTTGTTGAAGAGACTGTCCTTATCCCATTGGATATTCTTTCCTGCTTTGTTGAAGATTAATTAACCATATAGTTGTGGGTTTATTTCTGGGTTTTCTATTCTGTTATCTTTATCATTGTGTCTATTTTTGTGCCAATTCCATACTGTATTGGTTATCACAGCTTTGTAATATAACTTGAAGTCCAGAATTGCGATGCCTCCAGCTTTGTTTTCTTTTTCAAGATCACTTTGGCTATTTGGGTCTTTTGTGTTCCATACAAATTTTAGAATTGTTTGTTCTAGCTCTGTGAAAAATGCTGTTGGTATTTTGATAAGGATTGAGTTAAACATGTAGACTGCTTTAAATAGTATAGACATTTTAACAGTATTTGTTCTTTAAATCCATGAGCATGGAATATCTTTCTATTTCTCTGTGATGTCTTCACTTTCTTTCAACAGCATTTTATAGTTTTCAGAGTGCAGGTCTTTTACCTATTGGGTTAGGTTTACTCCTAAGTATCCTAATACTTTTGAGCAGCATACATAGCATTTAAAAGCAACACATCTCACACAACTTTGGTGGATGGGAACATGGTGTAATCTGAGAAATAGTGAGATGCTTCAAATAGCTTTGATGATGACAAAACCATGGTGACTACCATTCATTTGACTAATTATCTTCCGGATACACAACTGTTCTCTGATATGATGATGCAAGTCAGGCCTTCATGCTTCCTTAGAAGCAATCTAGTTCACCCTCCTCTTTTACTGGTGGAGAAACTAGGCCAGCAATTAAATAACAACATTGAGCCAGTAACCCAGTTATGCTGAATCTCAATCTAGGGATCTTTTGAAATACCGCAGTGTAATTATTGGGATTACTTCAGTTTTTTGAAAATTGTCTCCCCAGTAGCAAAATGTAAAGGTCCATCATCAAAGCAGATTAAGGTTTTAGAAGGAGAAAGTATACTATGAAAGTGATAGTGAATATATATTCTAAGAAACTTTAATAAAAAAATTTTTTTTTTTACAAATTTGTGTATAGAAGTTTCTTGGCTCTTAGAATATATAAAAAATATCCTTCAGTGACTGAAGTGATGAGATACTGGCTTGCTTGGTTTTTATTCCTAAGGATATCTGCCTAATATAATTATTGTATTTCTGGTTAGAATTGCCACAAGTGGTAGACACTGTTTTGTCCAGAACAGCCTTTAAAGATGGGGAAAATTTTCCACTTTAACTCAACCTCTGTAATTCTTACACTGTCTTCCCTAATGAGGTCTTATGATGGGAATAGAATCCAAATCAGCTATTGGGTAGGCAAGTACAGTCCAAATAAGCGATTCCATCTTAAGCATGCCTACCTCTTCGTGAATAGGTGGCATTTTCCAAATGTATTATCCATGCTTTTTATAACTTTTCTTCTTTTTTTTTAAGATTTTATTTGTTTATTTGACAGAGAGAGCACAAGCAGGGGGAGTGGGAGAGGGAGAAGAAAGTTCCCTACGGAGCAGGGAGCCCCATAAGATACAGAGTTTGATGAGAGGCTTGATCCCAGGACCCTGGCTGGCATCATGAAGGCAAAATGTTTAACCGACTGAGCCACCCAGGCACCCCTCTTTTCTTCTTTACACTGTTCTCTCTCTTCTTTGAGAATCTTGGGACAACCAATCCAATGAAAGAAACCAAGCAACACACATTTTCTCACCATTCCTAGAGAAGACTTGTTCCAGTCTCCACAGAAGCAGGGAAGACGTCAGGGAAATAGAAATGGAAATGGGTCTCTTCTAGTACATGGAGTAAAAAGCTGGTACAGGGAGAAAATCTAGTAAGCTAATTTGATTGACTGATGTGATAAGAATTTTCACTCTTCAAGAAAAACCTGTAGGCCAGTTACCATAACCTTCGGAAGTATACATCATACATACTCTTCATTTGATATATAAACTAACTTGTATAGTCTGTAATCTTTCTACATGCTGCGTTGTTGTGCCCTTGTAGCCAGAGACCTTAATCTTGACTTTTTTCATTCTGCATATTACCATTTGAATAATGGGCACTCAGTAAATATCTGTTGACTGATTGAAATTTAAGATTTGACTGTATGCCATTTTCCCTTGAAATGATTGGCAGATTGCTTTCTAAGGAACCCAAATTTCTCTCTTGCTTTCAGTTTTGTTCACTGCTTCCCACCATTGTGATTGACTGCACACCTCATTAGCTAATTATAGAGTTAAAAAATGCTCAACTATACAACTGGGAAATGTGGATGATCCTTTTTAAAATTTCTGCCTTAAGAATGGCTGCACTCTAAATAATAATTAGTAAAAAACCAAATGTTCATGTTGCTCTTACACTTGGAGGGAAAGGGATTTATTCACATTTGTACCGTCACAAGATTTGCCAATTAACACATAGGTAGCTTTCTGACTAGATCTCAGCTCAGAAACTTTGTATTGTAAATATGATACAGATCCTGCATGCTTTCTTTCTTTTTTTTTGTAATATTTTACTTATTTATTTGGCAGAGAGAGAGGCAGCAAGAGAGGGAATACAAGAGGGGGAGTGAGAGAGGGAGAAGCAGGCTTCCCGCTGTGCAGGGAGCCCGATGCAGGGCTAGATCCCAGAACACTGAGATCATGACCTGAGCGGAAGGCAGCCACGTAACGACTGAGCCACCCAGGCACCCCTCTGCATGCTTTCTTGCTGGCAACTGGCTTCATTTCTGTAGGAGGACAACGTGAAAAGAAGAGTTAGAAAAGAATCACCATCAGAACTTTATGTCATGCTTTAAAAGACACATAGGTTTATTTACATTTCTGACACTGTGGTAGAGAAGAGCATAGGACTTCAAATATGAAGACATAGATTTGAGTACTGGCTCTATTGATTTCTAGACATTTGACCTTGGACAACTTCCACAGCCTCTCACAGTCTAATTGCCAAGGCTATAATTTTATAGAGGATAGTGATGCCTGACCTTCAGGGTCCTTATGAAAGCTAAATAAGGAAGGAATGTCAAAGCACATGTATGTCCAAAGAAGATGTTAGTTACATTTGTTCTTTCATTTACATCCCACCTATTGACTGCCTTTGTGCCGTGCACTGTCCATGTGCCTCCTAAATATCAGTGAATAAAGCAATGATCACCTACCTTCATAAGGTTTAAATTCCATTTGGGGAGAGGATTTTAATCTCCATCTAAACAGTAGTAATGACTAATATTCACTTTCAAAACGTATGTCAATTGACCTTTACAGCATACTTGTGAGGAAGATAGGGCTCATGCCATGATTCCCAATCTGTAGATAAATACGTTTACAAAGATTAAATGGTTTTCCCAAGTCCGATAACTTTGGCAAAACCAGGAAGAAAGAACTCACTGTGCTTGATTCCAAATCCAGTGTTTTTCCACTCTGCCTTGCTGCCATGAGGACTTGAAAATTTTGCTATATATTGGAAGTATACTTCGTTATTAGAAATATAGTTAATTTGTTCACCAGAGGAGAAAAGCAAAGAAGGAAAACAGATATCCTATACTTCTGGGGATTGCATTTAAAGTAGATCCCCATACACGTAAATCAACTTTTGGTTTTTTTTTTTTTTTTTTTTTTTTTTAGGTCTTTTCCCTGTTTAAAGTCATTTCCCTCGTCATCTTAGCCTTCAGATTCAAGTCCAAATTCTTTAATATGCATTCAAGGCAGTTTGGATATCAGGCCCCTGACTTAGGCTGTGCTGTGCTATTTTTAACAAGGATGGCAACTAAGAATCAAGGACCTGTTCTCAGTACCTTCCATAAATTCTCACTAATTCTTACACTAAGCCTGGAAGACAGCTATCATTGCCATTATTTTACAAATGAGCCATGTAGCTAGGGAATGGGAGGTCCAGGGTTAGAGCCCAAGTCTGGCTCTTCAGACTTTGCTGCTTTCATTATCTTGTGTTGCCGTAACGAACACACCAAGTTCTCAGCTTCATGTCTGCATTGTCCTTATCCGGTTGGCTTAGAATTTCCTTCCTCCCTCTTACTTATCCTTTAAACTCAGATCAACTGTTTAGGGCCCTTGGAGAGCATTCTTGAAGCTCCTGCCCCCACCACCCCACCGCCAATTCAGTTAGATGATATTCTTTTGCATCCTTAACACCTTGTGCTTAATAGATTTTTTTTTTTACATGCCTTCGACTGAATTATAATGACTGCTTTAGTTCCCTTCCTTGTCAAGCCAACAGTGGCTCCTTGAGGACAGGGCCCTTAACCCTATTACCTCTGTACAACCAGCACCTTGTACTGTTCCTATTGCACAATAAGCAAATCTACTTATTTGTTAAGCTGAATTAGAGCTACTTGGATACCACCAGCATTTTAATTTAGCAGAGTGCTAAATCAAATAATGATATGATCAGATCCTGCATGTAGGTTCTTGGAAACCAGGACTCTTAAGGAAGAACTGAATCCTGCTTTTCCTTTTTCTTTCTTTCTTTCTTTCTTTCTTTCTTTCTTTCTTTCTTTCTTTCTTTCTCTCTCTCTCTCTCTCTCTTTCTTTCTTTCTTTCTTTCTTTCTTTCTTTCTTTCTTTCTTTCTTTCTTTCTAGATTTTACTTATTTATTTGTCAGAGGAAGAGAGAGAGCACAGCAGGGGAGAAGCAGGCCAAGGGAGAGGGAGGCTCCCCACTGAGCAAGGAGCCCAATGCAGGACTGGATCCCAGGCCCCAGGCGTCCCATGAATCCTCCTTTTTCTTAAGTACTTAATAGGGAGATCTTTGGTATTACTGTTAATATTATAATATAAAAATTATTCAAAGGGTTGGAGGCTAGAGGAGTTTTGCTCTGTTTAGCATTGTGTAAAAATATCCTGAGAGTTCTCAGTTAATCTTCTTCTGGCTCAGCCAGAGAAAGCAACCAAGTCCTCTTTCATTGTGTGGCCTCCTCTCTAGGATTTACGAGTCTAATTCTTGGGCAAGGTCTCAAAGTTAGTGCTGAGTACACTACCTTTTGCTATAGCCACCTTAGGATAAACCAGGGAGAGCTCTGAGCTGCAGGAGAGATCTATTACCACCATAACTCTTGGCTCATCCTGCAGCTTTCTTTCTGGCTTTAGTAGAAAAATTGAAATTATGAAACTTCGTATCCTGCACCACAGTCCCACATGAGATTCATGAATCTTCAGCTCCATACAGAAAACCTGGTTCTCTGACTGCAACTGCCCACTAGACAAATTACTGTCAATGACCCCATTATTTCTGATTAGTAAAGGTGAACCTTACCTTACCTGAATGTAAATAAATGCCAATAGGGTTCTTGAATTCCTTTATCCTTAAAAATCTACAGCTCTCAACATACACTGTAAATAGCATCAAATCATGAATTAAATCTTTATCATGAAATTGGATACATTTCCTAAGCTAATTTTAATTGCTTCAAGAAACTGCTTAACATTGTAGATCAATCCCCAGGTCTGAGATGACATTTCCCTCGCAAAATTAATTATTAATACCCTGATCATTTGCTTAAGACATTAATAGTTTTCATTGATCAGCACATCCTGTTTATCTAAAATGGCCTAATCACCATGCATGTCAGAAGAGTATCCGAACATATCCAATTAGAGATGCTGCTGCTTTCAGCCACATCAGCAGATCAGAAGTTAAGAGTCCCTTTTGTCTTTACAACATATTAGTCTAGCTTTATCAGAAACTGAGCTACTTAAGGGCACAAAAGAAAGACAAGTTCTCTAATGATGGTTCTTCACTTTCTATTAGCTTCCTGGTAAACATAAAGGCTTCTCAGTGACCATGCAGTATAAATTAATGCTAAGAGCCCTTGATTAATGAGCTTGTGTTGTTCCATGTTGTCATGTGAGCCAGTGTTCCGTCACAGTGTTTTCCTTTTAAGTGGGAGTGAGATGAGAAGCCCCAGGTTAATATCAGGATAAAAATATTGGAGGTATGGTAATAACGATATCTAGTATTTGTATGGCACTGTGTAGTTTTCAACGAGGCTTCATTTACTTGACAAGAAGGTGTCGTTGAAATAATCTTAAGAAGGAGGGAGGATTAGATGCATAGAACCATGCAACTAGTTATAACAAGAATTGTAAAGAGAATTTGAGTCTCCTAGTTTCCTAGCTTTCTCTTTTGACTAAGTGATAAATAGGTCGCATCCTGCTTATCTTTCAAACCCCAGTAGGAGCTCATCTCCTTTATGATGTCTCCCAGGCCAGAAAATCTCTTCGTTCACAATAGCATATTGTACTGCAGTTTTATAAAATGTGGGTAACTGCCCCCACGGAGTAGGAGATCCTTGAGGCTAGACCTGGTTGTCTGCATTTTGGCAGGTCCAGTGCCTCACCTAGCGTCTCGAAAGCAAAAGGTGTCCCATGTATGAATAAATACATGACTTGCGGACAGTATGGAAGGAGAAGACATGGGTAGACATGAGAGCAAATGCAGTGAGAATTCTGTTTTACTAAGGTCATGTTGCAGACCTTTGGCACCTGACGACAATTTGACATTGTTTGGTTCACACATTGTTTAAGAAAATGTTTTAAATTGATTTCCAGTATTTAAAACTTGGGAGATTTTCAAAATACAAAATATTTACAAATTTTCTTTGAAAAGTTGTAGGTGGTCTTGCAACCCTGGGTCTGTGCCCCATATGTTAGCCATCAGCGTGAGCTAAGGAACACCCACCCCCTTCAGACAGGACATTGACTGTGTTCTCCAGAGTGACCTGTTTATCCACCTGCTTCACTCATTCACTTACTTGCTTTGTAGCCTTTGGAATACAGAGCCTTTCCTTACCACAAAGTTCTCCTGTTTTAAGATTTCTGGATAATGAAAGAATTACTGTTTTTAATCATGTCCTGTATTTGTCCAAAACAACTTAGTAGTCAGTTACTCGTAGATAGGAGGATTTCTCTCAGCAGGCACTGGAGCTACACATTTTATTGAATTCTAGAGATGAAACATAGAGTAAGGAAAAAATTTAAATTGATAGAGTAGTTATAATTTTCCCACATGTAACTCCATTCTAAACCTTGGGATTTTTTCCTTATACTCCAGCAATGTTAACCCTATCTTGCTTAGTGGTAGCTTTTCCATGTTGACGTTTTTAGTGTGTTATTAATTGGAAAATAAATAAGAGCAGGGACTGGAGACTAAGGGGTTGGGTAGGACCTTATAAAAAAAAAAATCCATCCCCCTGCCTTTGGATTGGTTTATACCTAATCACAGCTGTTCTTGCTTTCAGTCAGTAGCCACAGGGACATACCAGCTCCATTCCCTACCCAAGTATTATTTGGAAGGAAACGAAAAGCAGCTTATTTGCTTCATATTCATAATTTAGCATACTCTTCTCTTCTTTAATGGTACTTTTCCACAAGTGAGTTTTATTTGTATTCAGGTAAAAACAAATTTGCAGAGACCACAAGGAGAAGTATCTGCAAATCTCATTGTAATATCTCTTCTTTCCCACAGATTAAAGGTTGAACAAAACTTAAAAGAAGCAGCGATTCTATTCACTTGTTATTGGACTTGAAACTCCTTTGACCTCGGAAACTGAAGATGAGGTTGCCATGGGAACTGCTGGTACTGCAATCATTCATGTTGTGCCTTGCAGGTAGAGTGTCATTTAAAAACTTTTTGATTTAAAAATGCCACTGTATTTCACACTAATTCAAAAGTGGGCCTTCACTTTAGATGGCAATGATAAAATCGTAAGAGTGCACGTTACTATGACTAGCATTTGCTGACACTGTTGAATATACTTTCCTGATGATCTTTTAGTGGCTCTTTTCATGGTGTTGTATCCAAAGCTAGACATTGATGTTTCACCTGCCTATCTGGTCCTTTTAGAGTCCTTTGAGCCATTATTTAGTTTGAAAGTTGTTATTTTTGCTCATCCCACTGCTCAATTGCACAGAGATATTGGGCAATAAAACTGATAATATAGTCTAGAGTATTGCCTACTTTGATGTCAGTGGATGGAAGTTTATTTGGGTAGCCCTTTCAATGTCTTTGTCATATTGCTCCATCTTTTGATACTAAGTCTCTTTCTTTTTCATTTCGATACACCTATAGTAAGGAGAAGACAGAAAGTAAAAAGACAGATTTTTACCATATACCTATAGTCAACTAATAAAGAAGGGCTTTCAAAAGTTCAGACATGCTGTTTATTACTTTCTCAATTTTCTGGAAGATATGAGCCGACCACTTGACATACATAATTCAAATGTTGATGCAGCTTAAGTCCAACATGTGCTGTGAGTTGGTTTTCAGTTTGGGATGGTGGACATCTTTCCAGGCCTTTTTGAAATAAGTCTAGTTGACCTGCTTTGTTATTCAGAGTATCGAGTCCAAGAAGGACACCTGGAAAATATTTTCATTTTTATAAAATAAAACAAAAATGACTTTTGTGTCACCATTACTTTGATCCATGACTTCATTCAAATAATGTTCCTGAGTACCTTGAAAAGAGCCAGCTCTGTGCTAGTATCTGGGAATATAATCCTGAGGAGGACAGACACAATTACTGCTCACTTAAAGCTCTATTAGCTTAGTTCTATAGCTATATAGACTGAAAGCTTGATAGAACAGATTATTTGTAATTGTTATACAATTAAAGCTAGCAATGGTAATCCCAACATATATAGGTCACTTATTCCATGCACTATGCTAAGCTCTTCTACTTTAACTCATTTAATTACATCTTGACCACTAAGAAGTCAGTATTGACTATTTATTTTTATTCTCAACACTATTACTATTAATATCATTACTAAAACATCAGAAGTTAAGAAACTTACTCAAGGTCACCAAGCCAGTAAGTGGTGAAACTGTTAAGTTTCAGACTCAAGCAGACTAACGCCAGAATCCATAATTTTTTTATTATAGTAATATTTTTTTATTATATTATGTTAGTCACCATACAGTACATCCCCGGTTTTTGGTGTAAAGTTCCATGATTCATTAGTTGCGTATTACACCCAGTGCACCATGCAATACGTGCCCTCCTTACTACCCATCACCAGCCTATCCCATTCCCCCAGCCCCCTCCCCACTGAAGCCCTCAGTTTGTTTCTCAGAGTCCATAGTCTCTCAGAATCCATAATTTTGATCATTATAATATAATCTTTTAACTATTTTGTTGATTTGTCCAGTTCATGCTTACATTTATTCTTAAAATTTTGGTTTTCACTCTTACTATGTTTTTCTAAATGTAAACCCTCATTCACTCATAAACCTTATAATGCCCTACCTTTAAATCCTGAACCTCTTGCCTTCACAAACATCCTCACCATTCCCCGATTATGGGCATTTTGGCATCTAGACACCTGTTTTAGCTTTATCACTTCTCTCCCTCATCTGGTCAGAGCCTAAATCTTGTCACTCTCTGCCCTGCCCCCAGCAATGTACATCAGGCTTTGTGCCTCAGTTGCTTTTCTCCAGTCTTTCCATGTACCTTGACCCTCCTAAAGAGGCCTCCACTGAGTCAGTCTGGCTCTAACTTCTCATGACTCTGGGATGAACATATTCTTTAAAGCTTAAAGCAGTGAATTGATTTCTCAGTATTCGACTACAGCATGTACTTATTTATTTAACCCAGTGTGCTGAGTAGATGTCAAGAAATTAAAGAGTTCAAAATCAAGGAAGACATTTATCTTCTCAGTTGTGTTTGAAAAACTTGGAATTCTCACTAAAGATGAGTACCTGTATCTTTTTTATTCAGTTAGCTTTTTGTAGAGAATCGGTCGGTATATTGATTGTTTTTGTGAGCCTTTTTTGTGAACTGTTTCACATGGCATTAATATTCCCTTACCATATGCCTCCTTCAGCGTAGGTAAAGTCGAGCTTTAATTAATGTTTTTGTTTTCTTGCTATTTGTCTTGATTTCATTAATTTATATAGCACTCGGCACTCTGAATTTTGAACAGATTTCTTTAACTGCTTTAGCTTCTCATTTTTTTTCCTTTCCTATACTTCCTTAGTCATAGATTTCATAGTAAGTTTTTGGCAAGGAAAATATTTGTGTCTATTATGTTTACCATAATTAGTGGATCTCAAATGGTCCTTTTCCTAAATGAGATAGAAGATCCAAATGTATAAGCAGACTTCTCCTGCAAGAGACAGATCTTGAAAGGTCTGCTAATTATTTAAGGGTATCGATTAGTAATTTATGGTACAATGGAAATGTTCTTCTCGTTTGCCAAATACTAGACTTAGTCTCTGACAATAATTAAAAAAAAAAAAAAAAAGGACTACTCTGAAAATCCAGTCTCTACAAAATTGGTTTTTATTATCCTGCCTCTTAGTGAATTTAAACCAGGGATCACAAAACTCTGCTACCTGAACGAACAAAGAAGCTAACAAATGAGGGAAACGTTCTTTAAGGAATAATGACTCCTACATACAATATAGGATGCTGGTGATTGTGGAAAACTAGAGAAAACATGTCCCGCTAAATTAGAAACCAGTGCCCAACTCTAGTCCTTTGTGCTAGGTCTTCCAGTTCTTCAACATTTTTATGCATAAATCTCCTAATTTTTTTTAACATCGCCAAACAGTTCAAATTAATTTTAGAAATGAAAATAAAAAGGCTGCAAAATGCTCATGCGAGAGATGCAGTCCCTATTCCGCCAGTTTGCAAGTTTATTTCAAGCACTTGGTTTTTCTTTGCTACTATACACATTGCCAAGTACACGAGATGTTGGGGGTCTCTGTACTAAGTCTTCCTTTTGCCAAGAATTTTCTTCCTATAAATGTCCCTGTCACTTGCCCTCTAACCTTATTTGGGTTGGTGTTCAAATGCCATTTAATTGGTGAGGCTTTTCTTGACAACAATAAACAAATTAATGTAAGTGAAAGATAGCAATATTTTCTTTCACAACATTCTGTACCTCTCTTATTATTTTATTTTTCTCTAGGTTTCTTATCACTGTATGAATAACTGTATATTTTATTTGTCTTTATACTAAATGTCTTTCACCACTAGGTTGAAGCTTTATTCAGGCAGATATTTCTGGGGGTTTTTTTGTTTGTTTTTTTTTTTTTAGATCATTGCTATATCCCCAGCATCTTCAAAATGCGTAGTGAACAGTGCCATTCAATAAGTAAATAAATAATCTGGCCAGACACGAGAGAGAGAGACAGAGAGAGAGAGATTGAGAGAGCAGGTCTCCAATCTTAAGGTGGACTATGAACCCTAGGCAGACTGTAGTCACCTTTATGTTGAGGTAGGGAACTACCCACCTCTGAAGCTAATCTGCACAAATTTTTATTTTACGTGTGTGTGTGTGTGTGTGTGTGTGTATACACATACATATATACACACACATATGTTATGTTTAAATATAGAAAGTATGAGAATTGGTTTGTATGCCTTAAACTCTATATGAGAGATTCTTGGTATAACACCACTTTGCCCATTTCTTACTTCAGCTACTGCTGGGTGCACTGTGCCCCCTGTGTGTTTTTCTGCCTCCAAAGTTACAAACAAGGGGAGTTATGACAAGGTCGCTCTCTGCTACATTCCTCAACGAGTGAGGTATGAGGAACAGTGGTAAATACCACAGCCTCCTGTCATTTAGGGGGACAGTTATTAGGCACACTCTACACAGTTCCTTAGAGATCCCCAACTTCTCAGTTGCCCACAGTAGTTCTTTCTACTTTTCCCTGCTTCACCCCTGCTCCCTGGGAACATCTCCCAAATACACCACCTGTTTCCATATCCTTCCCTCATACTCTGCTTTTGGGGGAATCCAAACCAAAAATATGTACACACCAATTACTAGCAGAGCAGTGGCCCAGTATTAGTCATGTCCGTAATTAGGAAGAAGCCAGACAGGAAACATAGCTTTGATGGAGATTATTGAAGTGCTGACTATGATGTACGTCCATGTAGGTACATGTATGCAAGTCCTTATACGAGTACATGTACACATGCCTTTATATAGGTACATCTTGAGTATTATCTAGGTCCTGCAACCAGATAATATTTTACTATTAACTCTTTTATTGTTTTTACTGTTCACCAGTTGCGTTATTAGCCAGATACTGGGCAAGTCGTAATTGCCCCTCTAGGATTCACCTTACACCTCTGTACAATGAGGCTATTAAAAAAGATTGTTCCTAAAGTCCTTTTTCAACTCAGAAATTTTCGGCTTTAGCTATATACATGGTTTGAGAAGCATATATATGTGTGTGTATATATATGTATATGTATATGTATATATATGTGTGTATATATGTATATGTATATGTATATGTATATGTATATGTATGTATGTATATATTCTGAGAATGTTAGAGCTAAGCTTAAAATTTTGTTCAACTAATAGGGAGTTTTACATAGGTCCTATGCCTTACCATGTGTTACTGATTCTGTTCACATTGGCAGAATTTGAAAGAAAGAGTAAAATGGCTGGTCCATATGTTCATATGCAATAAGAGGAGTGAAGACATTTGAATACCCTCTGTGAATGAGAGAAAAAAATGTATGTTTGATGTAGTCTCAGTTGATCTTGGTTTCTGGGAGGCTGAATTTATTTCCATCTCTGTGGTGCAGTTTACCAACTTCAGCAATTATCTCTTTTTGAAAAAGTACATCCTTTCCAAATGCAAGCATTTTGTTGACTTGTTCACAAAATCCGTGCCATTGTTACAGCTGCATCTGGGGGTAGACAGTGGAGTAAAGGTCCTGTATAATTCAAGAGAGACATATTCTAAGATTGGTGAGTGTGCACAAAATGTGGGGCAAGGGGGGGCCCTGGGTTGAATAGTTAATCACAGGTGTATAGCTTGAATCTATGACAGTAAAAAAATGCAAGCCAAAGGCCAATACCTGCAATCAAAGTACTTGGAGAGAATATTCAGTGGTCTTCAGAAGGGATTTTTATGCTTAGGAAATCTCTTATCACTAAGACTGCAGTAGGCTGTCTATAGTTTTAGCTTATTCCAGGGGAGGACAACCCAAATACACACCAGAAACTTCCAGTACTTGTTGATATTGATAATAGAGCTCAATGAGCATCATCTCTCCACTTAGTCAGAACATTCCAGCAAAGTTCAGGATCATCCCGAAAACATCTTCCCTTCTTCATAATGCCCATATAGCTCTACCAGGATGGAGAGCACACTGAAGTTAGTTCAGAGCTTGTCCCCACAGTACAGCCAGTACAGTATTTCATTTCTCAACGTTCTCATTTTTTTTTCCAGAATAAACAGAAGAATGGGCAACATTCAAATAATTAACAGTTCCAGACAGATATTAAACCTGGTACTGATTCTGCTCTTGCAAAAGTTACAAGAATAAAATTAAGATCAAAAAAGGTTTGAATAAATGTCAGTTTTCATATAGTTACAGCAAAGAATAGTCCTGTAGTGACCTCTTATTTTATTGTTTCTCTTTCTAAGAAACTGGCTTGCGAATGCATTTGTAGTCCTGCTGACTGAAGCCAATGAATGGATTTCCTATTTCCTCTGTGCTGTCTTCTAACCATGGGCATGAAATGAAGCCAAAGCAGTAGAAAGATTTAGTGAGAAGAGAGCTAATAACTAGATTAAAAAGCAGTGACTCCAGGGGCTCCTGGGTGGCACAGCGGTTGAGCGTCTGCCTTCGGCTCAGGGTGTGATCCCGGCGTTCTGGGATCGAGCCCCACATCAGGCTCTTCTGCTATGAGCCTGCTTCTTCCTCTCCCACTCCCCCTGCTTGTGTTCCCTCTCTCGCTGGCTGTCTCTATCTCTGTCAAATAAATAAATAAAATCTTTAAAAAAAAAAAAAAAAAAAGCAGTGACTCCAGTGATGAAAATTCAGGAAAAGAATGGGAAGAAGTATGCCCAGAAAATAATAAACAGCAAGGGGAAAACTCCTTTTGAATATCATTTCATGGTGGGAAAATAATAATCAGTAATGAAGATGTTGAGGTAAATAGAGAAACTGGCAGCAGTTTTATATCCCCATAGGCATGGACATAGAGTAGCATTCATACAACCCAAAAGTTATTAGAAATATTCAATTTAAGACCTCTCCTGAAGCAAAATCATTAATGGCTTCATTAGATATGCTCAGCCACGCTGGATGTCTAAACTATAAATAAAATTCCCTTACTGATTAGAGTCTAGGACATGTAGCTACAAAAAAAAAAAAAAAGAATTCTGTTGAATGAAACATATTAGGACGAAGGGAGAAAAACAGGTGAAAATCTAAACATTACCATGCATTTCATATCAATTTATGTAATAGTTGTCTGCTAAATACAGGATTAACCCCAAAGCTTGAGGATGGTAGGTGGAAGAGTAGCCTGTGGCATCTCAGACATTGTCAAAAATGTGACCTGGAGACCCAGCAGCACTCGTAGTTAGGAGCAGGGGCTTTGAAATACAATAGATAGGTCGGCCACTTAAAGGCTGTGTGATCCAGCTATTTTATCTCCCTCTTAGGTGGCTTTTCCCACCATCTATAAAATGGACTGAATAAGTGTATTTACTTCGTTTGGGTGTTCATGAGGATTGAAATCATGTATATGTTCTTCATACTCAGCACAGTGTCTGATACTTAGCCAGCACCGTTTCATGTGTGCTATTGTTCATTGAGTCATTTAACATACATTTGAGGATCTGCCAGTGCTAAGCATTGCACTGCTCTCATTCTAAGAATGTAGCTTAGTTCTAAGTGAGACATAGCCCCTGTCCTCTTGGCACTGGTGGTGGTGATGGTGATAATGATGATGCCACCAGTATCCACTTCTTAGCACCCTGGTGTCTGCCCTTCTTCAGTGGTTGAAGATTGTATAGCAGAGTTTATAGCACATTTGTTGCCCTTCCCTCACCATTTTGCAACATGACCTCATCTTTAAAATAGGGATATAGTAATAATGAAGAATACCAATGAAAAATAAATACCCAATTTGATTAAACTTCTATGTGGAGAGCACTCAGGAAGGTGTCTGGCTTAGTCCCATGGACTAAGTTAGTTGCGGTTAGTGCCATTATCATCATCACCAGCAGCAACAAACAAGTGGGCATCCGTTTACTTGTATAGCAGCCACAACATTTAGGGTCTGCCTCCTAGAAGGAAGACAGCGAGGACAGTTGCCAGCTGGAGCCATCTGTCTGGGGAACTGGCACTGGGAAAGAGCTGGGAAGGTTTCTGTGATGGGGCTTCCAGAAATTTATCAAGTTGCAAAGAGATAAGGTTTCTAAAGATAGAAGGATTTGGTGGTTCAAAGTGATGAAAGATTTCTAAAATACATTTTATAAACAAACAAAAACAAACAACTCAGATAAAGAAAGGTGCACATAATAGCCCCTAATGAACTGCGATGGGGAATGTATTAAGTAAACACTATGATGAGCCCCATCCTTCTATTCTTCTCTCACCCTAAACTCCCATTGGTGATGCCAACCAGATACTTCATCTATATGATAAACAGAGTTTGATGAGGATGTTGCCCCACACTACTGTAATAACACCCTTAATTTGTTTAGCACTTGTTAACTGTGAAATATTTGCTGAACAGTCTGTTTCACAAGGCTGTTAGGGGCTAGAGGCAACTACAATAATAATGAGTGAAAATTTATTGAGCATATCTGTGCCAGATACAGCATCACATTCTTGAGTGCAGTTATCACATTTAACCTGATAAGAACCCATTTCCTAGATGAGGGGTTATGACCTAACTAAGGAATCAAAGCAGTATTTGAATTTGAGTCTATACAGCTCCAAAGCCTGAGCTTTTAACTGTGATGGTATGATATCTAATGACACCTAGTACCTATCCTCATGGAGTTCGCCATCTTGTAAAATACTACAAACCAGCAGTTCTCAAATGTAGTCCATGGCCCAGCAGCATCAACATCACCTGGTAATGTATCAGAAATGCAGATTTCCAGGCCCCAGCCCATATCTACAGAATCAGAATTTGTGGCAATAAGTCCCTCTGTGTGTGTTTTAATAAGTCATCTATAAGATTCTGATGCTTTTGAATGCTTGAGAACCATACTAAATTCTCTCGAGAGGCAGGTAAGGCAGGAACTGTCATTATCCCCATTTTACATATGGGAATCTGAATGCTAAGTGACCTCCTCAAGGTTATATGTCTGGCTTCAATGTCAAAGCTGGAATCTGAGCTTTGTGATTCATAATCTAGTGGTTTACTTTTCCCCCAGGTATATATGCTGCATTTTTACTCTTGTAACTTTCAGAGCACCTTACTGAATACCTGATAATATGAAGTAAGGGCTTTTTATGTTGAAGAGGTGTCCTGAGTAATGAAATAATTTTATTTTTCTGCTAAGCTTTGTTTCACTGCCTGTGAACCACTAACAGGTGATTTATTGGCCTGTGCTCTTGATCTGTTTTGTGATGTAATGAATGTAGAAAAAAAATGGTTTTCTTTAATTTCAAAGGGAAATAGAACTATGTGGTAGAATCTTGGGAAAGTGGAAAATAGAAAAAAAAAAGTCCCTTGAGCTTATCAATACAATATAATTACTGATCTTTTTGGTAAACAGTAATGTACATATTATCATTAGGTATGAGTTCTGTGCTTAGAGAAACCAACAAACAAACAAACAAACAAAAAAGTTTAGATATTTTGCACAACCCCTAGTGGATTGTCAGGTTGTTTTGTCTTCTCAGAGTAATCAAGAATCCTTTCCCTTAAGGTAGATAACAGATTGTTTTGTTTTGCAAAGAAATAATTCCAGGGGAGATGGCTCAGCCCTTCAGATCTGAATTGAGATTTGTGTCCAAGGTTCTCTTTCTATAGAAATGTTTGGCAAACGGCTGCAGAAGACCCCTCTAAAGGTTTCAAATTTGTACTGGAAGTAACCACAGTTAGCCATGAGCCCTTGAAATGTGGCTAATCGAAATACTTCCCAAAATCTATAGTAGTTTCCTAGGGCAGCTGTAGCAACTTACTGCGAACTAAGTGGTTTAGAACAACAGAAATGTACTCTCTCTCAGGTCTTGAGGCTGGAATTCTGAAATGAAGATGTTGGCAGGGCCATGCCCACTCTGAAGGTTCTAGGGAAGAATCCCTCCTTGCCTCTTCCTAGCTTCTGGTTATGGCAGCCATCCTTGGCATTCCTTGCCTTGTAGATGGATCACTTCTGTCTCTGCCTCTCCCTTTCACATCACCTTTTTGTGTCTGCCCTGGGATGTTGGAAACCTAGTACAAAGAAAACATAAAATACCTCTAGTAATTTTTGTACCAATTACATGTTGAAATGAATACATTGGACTAAACAAAACATTAAATTTTGCCAGTTTATTTTTTCTTTTAATGTAGGTACTAGAAACCTGTTAATTATGTATGGGCCTCACATTATGATTCTGTTGAATAGCAATGCCACAGAAGATGCAGGAACTAACCTATTATTCCTTAGTTTATCACTATAGCTGAGAATATTCTCTTCTTTTTCTTGTCTTTGTAGAAGTAGAAACTCAAGCTGGTAGCCCTGAGCCTGAAGAGAAGTTGATTAGGGAACAGGTGTAGAGGAGAGAGGTACAAAATGTAAATTTTTTAAACTTTTGACTCAAAGAATAGGGTAAATGTTTTCTTTATCACAGTCCCTCCAAGGTGCTTTTATAGAAGAATGTCAAAGTCTTCTTGTATCCAGCAAAAACAGTGAAGCATTGAGGACTAGAAGATTTTATAGAAAAGCTCTTTTTCAGAGAACCTGCAGATCACATTGACCAGAATAGAAATAATTTGTACAAAAATGTTCATAGCAGTATTATTCATAATAGTAAAAAAGTGGGAATAACCCAAATGTCCATTAGTTGATGAATGGATGAAAAAAATGTAATATCCATACAGTGAGGTATTATTCAGCCATAAAAAGGAATGGCGTACTGATACTTCAACGTGGATAAACCTTTGAAATATTCTAAGTGAAAGAATCCAGACACAAAAGGCCGTATGTTATATTAATTCATTTGTATGAAGTGTACAAAACACAGAAATCCATAGAGACAGGAGGTGTAGATCACGGTTGCCCAGAAGGGTGTGTAGGAGAAGACATAGAGTGACTGCTATGAGGTGTACGGTTTCTTTAGGATGATGAAAATACTCTGGAATTGGGCACCTGGGTGGCTCAGTCAGTTAAGCGTCTGCCTTCAGCTCTGGTAGTGATCCCAGGGTCCTGGAATGGAGTCCTGCATCAGGCTCTCTGCTCAGCGGGGAGCCGGCTTCTCCCTCTACTCCTCCCCCCTGCTCATGGTCTCTCTCTTTCATGCTGTCTCTTTCTCGCAAATAAATAAACAACTAAAATCTTTAAAAACTAAAAAAAGAAAGAAAATACTCTGGAATTATGTAGTGATGCTTGCACAACCTTGTGAATATACTATAAACCACTTGCCTTGGTCAAGTAAGACTGCAGTAACCACAAACTTGGCGGCTTATAAACAACAGAAATTTGTTGCTCACAGTTTCCATGGGCTGGAAGTCTGAAATCAAGTAGCCAGCTCCGTTAGGTTCTGGTGAAAAAGGCCTTCTTCCAGGTGGTAGATTGCCAGCTTCTCTCTATATACCCATCATCACAGGGCTAGGATTTCGATATAGGAGTTTGAGGGGAAAACAAATATGCAGACCATAGTATGATTTAATTGTACATTATAAAAGGGTGGATTATATTGTAGGTGAGTGATATCTCAGTAAAATTTTTTTAAAACTCCTGAGAAAAATACTAAACATTTTTGAAATCTTATTAAATATTCCGTTTTACTGAGAGAGCCTATCTTGTCAGGAAGTCAGCATTATTCAGTGCCAACTTCCCTTATACATAATTAACAGGATTACAGGACTGTAGACCTATCCCAACTCCCATATTTTAGACAAGTTAACTGGTTTGGCCAAGGACACACAGATAATTAGTAGCATAATCAGAATCCAAGTTTCCAAACTCTAATCTCAATCTGTCTTCCATTACTCTGTTAAGGCACCTCCTAGTGTGTGTTTTATGGACATTGGGGGTTTCATCTCTCTCTAGCCCACACCCAAAGCACAGATCCTGTAATAAGGGTGGTGGGGGGGGGAGAGCATAAACCTCTTTGTGAGAGTGGACTCTCTGACTTTAATTCACCTGAGGTGTGATACTGAATTCCTCTGTGAAAACAAGAGAGGGGGTACTAATGGAGGGAGAAGGAGACCATCTGTGTATGAGGGTGATGTTGAGGAAGCAGGATGAGTGTTCTTATCAATTTTGTCCCATATTGGCGTCTCCAGGAAGCAGAACATCTCCTTGTTTCCTGCCTGTCTGTACCAAACCTCCTGGTGGCTAAAATTAAAAATCCATACTGAGTTTGTGATTAAACTTCCCTCCACCTGAGGTTTATATCCCAAGCGAAAACTTTGTAAATAGTTTTGATACCAATAGGGAAGGCAAAAAGAGAAGTGAGTGAACTATTATTTTGTTTTGTTTTCTTTTTTTATTTAAATAAATTGAATTTTTTTTTAAATGTGGCTACCAGGGGTGCCTGGGTGTCTCAGTCAGTTAAGTGTCCTATTCTTGGTTTCATCTCAGGGTCATGAGATCTAGCCCAGATTTGGGCTCCACACTCAACATGGAGTCTGCTTGGGATTCTCTTTTCTCCTGTCCCTTCCCTGCTCACTCATTCATGTGCTCTCTCTCTCTCTCAAATAAATAAATCTTTAAAAAATAATAAAAATAATAAAATGTGGCTACTAGTGAATTTAAAATTACCTATATAATTTGTATGATTTTTTTACTGGACACACTACTCTGGAAGGTGTCTCAGATTTCTTTTAGGTCAGGTGTCAGCAAACCTTTTCTCCCAAAGGCCAGATAGTAAATATTTTAGGTTTGGGAGACCATATAGTCTCTGTTGCAACGACTCAAGTCTGCCCTTGCAGTACTAAAGTACTGCATACTACTAAAGTACGTATGTGTGGCTGTGTTTCAATAAAACTTTATACATACATAAAAACAGATATATTTATACAATCATAAAGATGAGTGCGGTTGTGTTACAATAAAATTTTATACATACATCCAAATGAGTGTTTTTATGCGATATATACAAATGGGTGTGGCACCAAAAGGGGAGGCCATTTCATTAACAAAGTACATAATAAATGTATGATGTCAAATAGATTATTTAAAAGGTATGAATGCAGCAACGTGCATGTTGTTTGAGCTACTTAAGTAAAAAGAAATAAAAATCAATGTAAACTTCCTGGTGTCAACTGTATAGCTTCCACTAGAGTGACATCTATACCGGAAAGGAATTAACACACCTAGAAATGCATCCTGCTTGTTGATGTGGAAACAAATGTCAAAATAAGTCAGGATAAACCTGAGATACAGAAGAAAGTGTAACTCTCTTCTAAGGAGCTCTCTTCTAAGAAGATGAGTCTAGTAGTTGACCTAACAGTTCATTGGAGCAAATATGTTACTTTAGCAATCAGAGATTGACAAATTGACAAAATTCTGCTGTTATCTAGTCCCTTTCTCTTTGGGGAAATGAGAAAACAAAAGAGCAAAAAGATTACTTCATTTGCCCATGTTCACATGGCTCACTGCTTTCAGAGCAAGGATCAAATTTTGGGAATGTTTGATTGACTTTTATCAAAATTTTTTCCTGATTGGACTTGGACTTGATAGCTGTGTTTCTATCACATTCATAACATGTTTAAACTCTATGTAAATGGACATGGAATTTTATTATTAAGGGTGTTTTGGATAAAAGTTTGTGGTTGGCTTTCTCAGCTGTTTTCCCACCTGAGAGTGGTTTTAGGTAACTTGGCTAACAATACCCTGTTGTCTTTTGATATAGTGGCAATAAATTTAGACAAGAGGTTAGGTTCTTAACGTTAGAACTTCTGGTTCTTTTGAAAATATTTATACATGTTTTATTAACTTATTCACCTATGTAATAACAATTTACTAAACATCTATCTTCCGTGTACTGACATATATTGGGCATACATCTATGTATGTATCCATCTATGTTGGATTTAAAGAGTTTATAATCTTGCGTGCTGAAACAATTTGTTTCAAATGAATATGTCCTGACAGATTTAAGTGAGAATTCCAGGCAAACTACAGTGTTCTCAATGAACCATATTGTTAAAATTTCGTAAGATAAGACTATAGTGGATAAGATCATGGTCCTGGAGTCGAGGTAAATCTGAGTTCAAAATCTTTCTCTAAGTGTGGTTACCAAGTTACTTGAGGAAATTACTTAATTCTCTGACAAAGGAGACCTAAAATATCTAGTACAGTGTTTGGCCTATAAACAGGGTATGATAATAATGTCTGTTGCAATCATTTATTAATAATAAAGGGGCTGGGGCGCCTGGGTGGCTCAGTTATTAAGCGTCTGCCTTCAGCTCAGGGCATGATCCCGGCAGTCTGGAATCAAGCCCCACATCGGACTCCTCCGCTGGAAGCCTGCTTCTTCCTTTCCCACTTCCCCTGCTTGTGTTCCCTCTCTCACTGGCTGTCTCTATCTCTGTCAAATAAATAAATAAAATCCAAAAAAAATAAATAATAAAAGAGCATGACTCTCTTCCTTTTCCCACTGAGCCCTAATGCATGCAAAACACTTGAATTTACTTTACCTTCAGTGGATTCTGAATTACATAGTATGAAAAAAGAAGAAAGAAAATAGTGGCATGAAAGGGAAAACGAGAATGCCGAAGTAAGGCATGGCTTCTGACCTATCATGAATAAAACTAAGTAAGGGATGTCAAAAGTAATGGTGTTTAGTTTTGTTCTAAAGTTGACTAAAAAGTGGGCAGGTTACAACCTCATTCATAGGTAGGGAAGGAAGAAGAGCACAGGATTGATAACTGTTTCTCTTATGTGATTATATTAAGGATAAATCTGTATCTTGTTCTTTATATAGCCATATAGACACACACATATATATAAGCATTTTTTACTCTATCTTTACCCTATTGTCAATCTGCTAATATTTGAATCAGAGAATTTTAGAAATGGAAGAGCATGCTATATGATACATGTAATACTTTATCATTAACTGTTAATCATTGTTACTTTGCCTGTTTTTTCACATTTTGTACCATTGAAACATGACATAGAGTCCTAGGTTGCTTTTTCATTACTGATGATGATGATGATTATAATAGTAATAACAGTAATAATTACTATCATGTTCCCTCTCATCTAAATGCTTTGAATATTATATAAATAATATTGGCCTCAGAGTAGCCCTATGTGGCTAATATCACCTCTGCATTATAGAAGGGACAACTAAATCATGGGGCACCTGGGTAGCTCAGTCAGTTAAGCATCTGCCTTCAGCTTGGGTCAGGATCCCAGGGATTGAGCCCCACATTGGGCTCCCTGCTCAGCAGGGAGCCTGCTTCTCCCTCTCTCTCTGCTGCTCCCCCTGCTTGTGCGCAGGTGCTCTCTCTCTCTCTCTCTCTCTGTCAAATAAATAAATAAATAAAATATTTTTTTAAAAAGGGACAACTAAATCAGATTAAGGAAGTGATGGAAGGTCACAAGGTACAGCTTCACTAGTACCAGCTTTTCCTCCCACTCTGTCCTGGTCAACATCAATCTCAGTCTTTACCAGGTTCCATCTGGAGCAGCACTCTTGGTTTTATAGTCGCCTGTGCATAAACACCTGTCTGTTCCCCGCACCTATGCACCTTAGCCCTTCATCAGCTTCCTCTTTAGTTACTGACACGCTACACTATGTTGGAGAAGACCAAATTAAATTATGCAGATGTTACTTCCCAAAGTTGCTTTATTTCTGGTGTATAACCATGGGTAGCATGATCTCTGCTTTCTTTCCAGGGAGGTATATTTCCTCCATTTTCTTTCCTTTTGAGTTGTCACCTTGTTTTTCCTCCACTCCTTATGGTATTATTCCTTATCTCTCCCTCTGACCTACTCTGGGTTTGTGCTTTCTTCCTCCTGTCTTCCTTTGCTTTCTCATTCTAATTATATCTTAGCTTAGAATACAGATGTAAAACTAATGAAATTGTCTTTAAGCACTCTTTCAAACTCCCAACTATTCACCTCCTTCTCGTTTGAAATAATTAAAGTTCTAATTTATTTGTTTAAAAGTAAGCTAATGCATTCATATATTCAAATATGGTACGTACTTTATATATGCTATCTTCTGTGCTTCTTTTTTATTTGAGATAGGGAGAGAGAGAGAACAGGAGTGGGGGCAGGGCGGGCAAGGGAGAGGGAGAAGCAGGCTCCCCGCTGAGTAGGGAGACCCATGCAGGGGAGGGGGGATTGATCCCAGGACCCCAGTATCATGACCTGAGCCAAAGGCAGATCTTAGCCCACCTAACCACCCAGGTGCCCCTGTGCTTCTTTTAAAAGAGAGAGTGAAATTCACTCACAATATTGTTCTTAGAATAAAATACCACCTTTCTCCTGGGAATTATAATAATTCAAAGAACAAAACAAAACCAAAATAAATCCACTTCTCAGAGCAAAAGAGTAAATAACAAAGATGCAGCAGTATTTGTCTGGGTCAACAGTTTTTGCCAGAACTTGATGGGATATCCTCTATAGAATTTTACTGAGAAGTTATGAACTACTGATAAGACTGCCAAATATGAGTTGCACACAAGTGATCTATGCAATATAAAAATTGTCAAGTGAAAATGAATTCTCGCCTCTCCTCTTTCTACTCTTCAGAAGAACTCTTGGACAGCCTGTGTGTGAATGCTTTTCTTCCCAATGGTATGATATTTGTACAAAAACTTGGTTTTAATGTAATGTTTATCTAATTAGAAACATAGCCAAATTTGAAGTGGATACTCTAGATTTCTTGCATTTCTTTTATGATTTCATCTACTTGCTCTATTCCATTCCATTAAAGATAAGGAAAGAGAAAAGGTAATTGTCAGTCAATTGCACTTCATAGTTGCTTGAGTTCATATTATCTAAATTGATCCCCAGTTCAGTAAAAAGTTTTTAAAAAGTAAATAAAGATGTTTTGTTCAGTAATTTGAAATCACTTTTGAAAAAAAAAATTCACTGTATGGTAATGAATGGTAGGTAATTACCACTTACTGTGGTAACCATTTTACAATATATACATGTATCAAATCATTATGTTGGACACCTTAAATGAATACAATGTTATAGGTCAATTATATCTCAATATTGTAAAAAAAAAAAAAAAACACTCTTAGAAACATCAAAGAAACCCTCACACACAAAAACAAATTGCTCTTAAATTTTGGTCTTTATGTTAATGTAATAGAAACTCAAGATTCTAGAATCGTATTTGCCCCTTTGTGGTTTTATAACTTTAAGTCTGTTTCACTTTGGACCCAAGATTCTGAATAAGTAAAATATAAGTGGAGCACAAATGTGCTTTCTAAGCCAATGCTATCCAAAATTTGATCATCTATTTTTTGTCCAATCTGTAGACTTATTGTGTTATTATTTATTTCAATTTTTATTAACTTAATTTGTTACCTAAAATAACTTTATCACAGCAATATCCCTTGTTATATATGAAAAAAAAATAGAAATAAATATTATGGAAACAAATGTATTAAAGCCTGAATTGTCCTCAGAATACTCTAATTCTGAGTCCTGATATTTTCCTACAAAAATACAACTGTCAAATATTAAACAGGTTTTTAAGATATGCTGGCACCAACTGAGACTTTATTCTTTAATCAGAAAAATTCAAAGAGAATTAATCAAAAGAAGAAGAGTGAATTTATTCTTAAGTGAGTCAATATTATTTAATGCCTTGTCTCCATACCATCTAAAAATTACCTCTCATACCAGTGTTACGCATCCCTCATTTTGGGAAATGCTAATGTAGAAGGATGAAATCTTCCAGCTCCCCAAAAATGGATGCTGTAATGTTCCAGCATAATGTATCTGATGTATCCTGGCCATATTGATTCAGAAAAATCACATTAATTGTGTGATCATGTTTTCTTCATGCATTGTTTTTCACATATGGAAATATTTATTGAAATTTTTTACCTCATGTGCTATGTAAAAGTTTGTATAAATCATTTGTGGGCTAGGGCATGTAACAGTACTACTACTTTTATGATTCAATTTAATGATGTTCAAAGGCTTCTTACGATCACCTGTCTGCTTACTTACCTGCCTGTCCCAATGCAGAATATCACACAGTGAGTGAAGTGAAGGAGCCAGACTAACCTCTCAGTGTAGCATGGAACAGGGACAGCCTGGCATAGAATGTTGTTATGACCTGAGGTCCTTTAAGCACATAGTATTTCGACAGAGTGCTGAATAGTTGTGGCACTAGTTGTGTGAGATTTAAGGTAGAAACCATTCTTAAAATCTTAGGGAGCCCAGTTGGCACTTACAAGCATGACTTGTGAGTTTCCTTGGTTTCAGTGCCTTATCTTTAACATTCTTTGCAGTGCCTTTTTGTTCACTGATCTGTTAAAATGCAATTTGTTTCTGTTTTTAGCCATCCACTGGTATTATCATAATAAGCCCAGTGTTTTAAATGTGTGTGTGTTTTGGAGTACAGTTTCTCCTTAGGCAGAACTATGTAAGCCATCCTTTCCCTCCACAAATACAATATCTGGATTATGGATTGTTAGAAGAATACTAGGGTCATGCTTAACTTTTTCCCCCCTGCATAAAGTGATAGTAAACATTTATTGTCTCACGTAAGTTTTTTTGTTTTGTTTGGCTGTGCTGTGTTTTGTCGTCAGGACTTTGGGAGCAGCTTAGCTGGGTGTTTCTGACGCAACATCCCTCAGGAAGTTGCAGTCACGTGTTACCTGGGGCTGCAGTGTCTGGGGATTTGACTGGGGCTAGAGGATGTACTTTCAAGTTGGCTCAGTCACATATATGGCTGGCAAGTTCCTGCTAGCAGATGGTGGGAGGCCTCTGTTCCTCACCACATACAGCTCCCATAGGGCTGCTTGTGTATACTCTTGGCATGGGCCCTGGCTTCCTCCAAGAGTAACTGGCTCAGAGAGGAAGCAAAAGGAAGCCACAGTGCCTTGTTGCAGGCCAATGTGGTAGAATGTCATTTCTACCATATTCTGTTTGCTAAAGCTAACCTCTATGACCTGACCACAATTGAGGGAAGGGAATTAAATTCCATATTTTGGAAGGAGAAGTGTCAAAGAATTTGTGGACGTAATTTAAAACCACCACAATCTACTTTTCTTCATTTCTTATGCTTCCATTGTAGGAGGAACTATCATCATTTCTTAGTGAGATGACGTGGAACAGTTCTATCAGGCCTTTTCCTGGTCTTTACTCTTCTTTCCCTCTTCTCCTTTTCCATTCCATTCTTGATATACCAGCCAAAGTAATCATTTGAAAACACGAATCTAGTATATCATACTTCTTAACTTTGAGTGGCTTACTATTATTGCACAGGAAATAAAATCAAAAGGACTTTTCACAACCCATAATGTCCTACATAAATGTCCCTGCCTTCTCCAACTCCATCTCCTGAAACTCTCTCCTTAATTCATTAGAAATTCTAATCTTCTCTTCATTGCTAATACATTTCAATGTCTTCCAGCCTCAGGCCCTTCACCCCACCTCTGCCATAGTCAGTCTATCTTGATTGGTCTTTTCCCTTGTTTTTCTATGATAGCATATCCTTTGGGTTTCCATTTAAATACCTCTCCATCAGAGAAACTTCCAGGATGAAACTATAGTAGCACCTTCCCACTTTTCTTCTCTTTTCTTTTAATTAAAAAAAAAAAGTTCATCAGAGTATAATTGACATGCAACAAATTCTACCTTCAAAAAAACCCAAATTCCACGTTTTAAAAATGTATAATATGATACATTTGACATATGTATATAATTGTGAAGCCATCACCACAAGAAAATAATGAATATATCATCTCAAAAGTTGCCTCATGGCTCTTTGTAAAGAGCATGCTCTATTGTTTTCTAATGCTGTTTAATCATCACAGTGCTTAACACAATTTACAATTACACTTAAAATGCTCTTATTTCAGTTTATAATAATTTACTTGTATGTCTCCCCAATTAAACTGTTAGTGCCACATAAAAAGAAAATATACCTGTTGAGTTCATGGCTGTATTCCATGATCATGTTGCCTGGGACTTTGCAGATGTTTGAAAATTTTTTTTGAAAAAGTGAACAATTAAGTATATTATTAGCTGAGAAGGGCCCTTAAAAAGATACAGGTTAAGTGCTACAATGTAGAGAGGCATTTAGAAGTGTCAGGGAAATGAAGATTCACTTAGGAGTATATGGGGTTGATTGCATCGTAGCTACCCTTGAATATGAATAGGTTTGTGAATTTTAACAAAACAAAAGCCTTCTGAGACTGAACAAAGAGAATGAGGTGCATATTTCTAAAGGGTAAACAAGAAAAACAAGATCCCATTTGGACTGTCATACAGGGTGGGTGAAAGAAAGTAAGCATTGAATGCCTGGTGTAGTAGCCCAGTCTTTATTTCAGTAGGGAATGAGAGGCAGTGATTGAATGTTTTTAGCTTGCCCTTGACTTTTACTCATCCTGGCTTTACCTCAGAACAATTAATATGGTACCAGCAGACAAGAAAACATAGGTGATTATCTCCCAAACCTTTGTTTTACCTGCCTTTATGATTTATATCATTCCTAATAAAGAAGAAAAGTTAGGAGCATACAAATATCATTCCAATATGTGTTTGAACTTCTCTGAAAGAAACTAAGGAAAGAATTGGTTTAATCACTCTCTGGAGTAGTCCGTTCATGAATTGGTAGCAAATCTGTTATTTGTTGTTAAGATTTTCATAGCCTTAGAAATGTTCACACAGATGTTAGGAAATATATTTGGAGCACACCAAAATAGATGCTTTGTCCACATTTATTTTAGTATTTATTAAATTGTATTGAATAGTTGCAATTAGGGGAACTGTGTATTGAGGAGAGCATCGGTGTCAGAATGGGGAGTCTGAATTTGAATTTGGATATCTTTAAGCAGATTTCTTTCCTTTTCAGGTCCTAATTTGAGCAGATGTGGTACCCATTCAGTACCCTCTGAGGTCACATGTTGGACATACCTACATAGTTATACTATATACAATAAGTAGAATAATAGATGTTTTCTCTATACAGTTTCTAAATGTATGGAAACATCCATTTAATATACCAAGCACAGTAGAACTCACAACTTTGTTTGATTTAATTTTATGTTTTGGTGGTTATTGACTGACTAATAGCATGGCAAATGGTGGGCTAATAAGTAAATGGCATAAAGTGGAATGCCATATATATTCAAGTATTTCTTGACCATGAAACTCTCAATAATCTCTACCATTTGTTCATTCAGTACCTACTATATGTCACAACCTCACCTTAATCTGCCTCCATTAATCTTCACAATTATCCGATGGGTAGACATATTGAGATCATTCCTATTTAACAGATGAGAATACTGAGGCTTAGGTACAATTCATCCGTAGTTATAAGTTGCAGAATTGAATTGAAATTTGAGTTTGTGGCCCATGAAATGATCAGGCAGTGGTTATTGACTTTTAAGTTCATGTGATGACACATTTTTATTTGATCTTAGTCTGGAATAGGTATTTTTGATAGAAAGGAACATGTCATATTTTAGATGAGCAGGTGAAGATCCGATAAGAATGTTCTACCTCACTGCAGACCTAGATATGCTGAAAATATTTTAGGGAGAAGAATATGTGGGCTTTTGTATTTTTTCATTTTCATTTCATTTTTCATTTCATTTCAATTTATTTCATTTTTTCTGGACTGAGTAATTAGAGCCAGTTTTGATTTATAGCTTAAATTATCTGATAAAGATTAACCATTTGGTATAAGGAAGAGAAATAAAATCTGTCATTATTATCATCATCATCTGATGTAATCCCATTGATTGATTTCCTCTGATGCCCTTGTTAGTTCAAACAGTTATACTTGTATTTAAATAAAATCACATATTTCAATAAATACTGCAACCTGGCAAGAAGTACATTGTTTTTACATAAATAGATGTTTTCAGATAGTCTTGTTATTTGTGTATTTCAAGACTACAGCACCTTGTAGACCTTGACTTACTTGGGAACAGCATGCAAATTGGGCTGCCTAAAAATCTATTGGCACATATTCAAGATAAATTTTCATAAGTGGGAGATTTTGGGGGGAGCATAATAGATCACGTTGCTTACATAGTTAATGGTTCTTAATCTGGCATTTCATTGGAGAGCTACACTTCATCGGGGTAATTTTGAACAGAGTTCCTGAGAAACTGTTTTGTTTTGTTTTGTTTTGTTTTGTTTTTTTAAATTGGAAGCATTACTGATTAAGATCCCATAGGCCAGTATTGTGCACAAGGTGCATACATACCCATTGATTCCATGAAAACATGCAAATTATTTGCTCCTCATAAATAGATAATCTGGTTGAGGATTGTTTGCCTTGGAGTATCTGCTGGATCAGGATATAATAGAATGCAGCTTTCAGAATTATTTATTATTAAATTGGACAAAGAATGTCTCTGTGTGTGTTTCTGTATAATCGTGTAAATGTATACTTGTGTATTTAGAGTAGTTTTTCTTCCTCATTTTTAAAGATTAATGTGATAAATTTTGCATATTTTGCCTCTGATTTCAGTCTATTAGTGTGAACAATTGAGATGTGATGAAATTTGAAGAAATTACAGGATTTTTATTTATTTACTTATATTTATTTATTTTTTAAAAGATTTTATTTATTTATTTGACAGAGAGAGAGGGCCAGTGAGAGAGGGAACACAAGCTGGGGGAGTGGGAGAGGAAGAAGCAGGCTCCCAGCGGAGCAGGGAGCCAGATGCAGGGCTCGATCCCAGGACCCTGGGATCACTCCCTGAGCTGAAGGCAGACGCTTAAAGGCTGAGCCACCCAGGCACCCCTATTTTTTAAATTTTTTTAAAGATTTATTTATTTGAGGGACAGAGTGAGTAGGAGAGAGCAAAAGAGAGAGAGAGCAGGAGAAGGGGCAGAGGGAGAGAATATCTAAGCAGACTCCCGGTGAGCACACAGTGTGATGTGGAGCTTGATACCATGAGCCATGAGATTAGGACCTGAGCCAAAACCAAGAGTTGGATGCTTAACTGACTAGCCATCCAGGCACTCCAAAATTATAGGATTTTTAAAGAAATAATATTTATCACATCAGTCACATTCATTTTCACATTCAATATGTGAACAGCCTTGAACCAGGTAAAATATAGAACCTGAGATATGATCTAAGTTATATTTCCATAGAATAGTACATCCCTGGGACATCTGGGTGGCTCAGTCGTTAAACGTCTGCCTTTGGCTCAGGGCGTGATCCCAGGGTCTTGGGATGGAGCCCTGCATCGGGCTCCCTGCTCCGCTGGGAGCCTGTGTCTTCCTCTCCCACTCCCCCTGCTTGTGTTCCCTCTCTCACTGGCTGTCTCTCTCTCTGTGTCAAATACATAAATAAAATCTTTAAAAAAAAAAAGAGTAGTACATCCCTTCATGGTGACCCAGTACTTTCTTTGCTTGCCTTACGATTTCATTGGCATATTTTAATTAAGTCCTTCAAAATAGCTGCCAATAGTCCACAATTTACTAAGTACTTCTGATGCATTCTCTCTATTAATACCAAATGCCAATAAATTTTATAATAAAATAATTTGATGTTGGCATTTTAAAGATTGTGTTGTTCATAGTTCCTATGGCAGGTTCCATCTGAACTACATCTATCCTATAGACTTAGGATAAATTCCACAATTTCACACATCATGGACTACAGAACAGGATTTATTGTAAAACTTACATAGGTCAAGAGCAACAAAGTAAAGAGAAGGCAAGTTCCTTTAATCCTCTACATCCCACCAGAAGATATGTCATAGCCCGACTATATTGAGCTTGCAACGTGGTTCCAAGGGTTCCTTCTTTCCAATGGTCTATTTTGTCAGGAAAGGATAAGCTAAATCCTTGACCTTAGGCAGACTATTTGTCAGAGTTCTAGAATACCGGCTCCAGCATGTAGAGACCTTCAGGCCCCGTGAGATGTGATACTGTCCTTGGCATGGAGTATGAAGCTCATGGTTGTATAATAAGCTGATCTTAGCTGAGGCCTCTCCTACTGGGAAAAAGTAGGGTAACTCCCATCCCATGTGGTCCACGGACACAAAGTGAGCTTCCATCGCTATTTTCAGGCAGTTCCACTCTTGTAAACTACAAAAGTAGATTTACATGGTCTTTAAGCAGTTAGATACAACATTTTCTCAAAGCTGATACCCTTTTACCCAGAGTCTCATCATTTAGTGGAAGGCTGACTGTAAAAACCACAACAATTATTTATCATCATCTATTCTAGGTGGGTGGTATTGCAATAATACTGGATTAAAAAATGAAGCTGTCATGGTTTTCTAGTTTATGAGATGACATCTTTCTCAGAGTCTACTTTTTTTAATAAAAAATAGCACTATAGGATATACCTTCATGTGAAGGTATAATTACAAGCAATAAATGAACATATATGCAGACACTTTAAACTTGGTGATAATATTTTAAGGATCCTGTAGTTTGGCTATAGATAGGATTAAATTTTAAAATAGACCTTATAACCATCCTGATTTACATATTTCCTTGGAGAGAAGCAGGTGAGAGAAGCCTATTAAATTATATATAATTCCTACATTGATTTACATACAAATTAATTTACTGAAGAAATTACAGTTTATATATTGAGCTTATTTATTTAATTTTAATAGATTCATAAAATGGACATTCATTGTCCTCCAAATTCTTTGTATTTTCATGAAGATAAAAATGATAATTTTGACAATAAGAATCCTAATTATTATAATAATAGCAACAGCAATCATTTATGCTGTATTTTCTTTGGTGGTGATAAAGAAACAAGCCGTGTGTGTGTGTGTGTGTGTGTGTGTGTGTGTATTCATACACATACGTGTATATATATTCATTCAATCTGCATGCGACCTAGGGAGGTAGATTCTTTTATTATGGCCAGGCAAGGAAACTTAAGGAAGTTCAGTAGTTTACCCTACATCATTCTGCTGGTGGAAGCAGGATTTGAATGGAGGTATTTTGACCGTAAAGCCCATGCTTTTCATCACTATTTCAATACTTCTTCCTTTGAAAGTTGAAAGACCATCTTGTAGATATAATTTTAATTCATAAATGTTATGTACTGAGGTTTTTTTAAAAGATTGGGTGGTGAATCTACAGTGAATTGCCTATGTATCTGAATTCCAATCATACCTTTCTTGGTACTGTGTACAGGACACAGTTAAATGTTAAGTGACAACATTTCTGATAATATCTTCTTATTTGGGGTTATCTGACTTGCACACATAGCATATAGGAACTCAAAAATTGTTTATTTAGGAAACTCACTGAACAAAACATCTTGAACTCTGTAGTGTTAAAGAGATAAAAGACCAGGTCACCGCCAAGCTTAGTTTGCAAATGGTTTGACAGTTATTTTTGGCAGCTACTGTCATTTCCAAGGCATTTACAAGGCAATCTACATTCTTTTGCTGTTAATAGTACTCTACTAATCCACTTTCTTACCAGTTCCATAGCTAACATTTCAGAGATGGTCATAAAAATTACAGTGAATCAGTGCTTTGTTATAAGTTTAGTAAAGACCATAGTACTGTGTTGCAAAGGAAGGGACAGGGCCTCTTCTGAATCTGTAATGTGCCTTCTAGGTTCAACATTAACACTTTGAATGAAGTCTTAGGAGCTTTAAAGAGTCTTTGGCAGGGAGCACCTTATGTCTGAGTGAGAGAGCCATAGCAAAAGGTCATAAAAATACCAAGGCATTTCTGTCCTGACACAGGGCTTATGAGTCATAATTTTGCATAACTTTAGCATAGAGCTCTAGCAACATGTGCATCTGGTGACTGCACCCCAGCTGTTTCCCTGGAAAGGTGTAAAAGAAAGAATCAGCAGCCCGAAGACATGAAAGATAGCATCTGAGAAGTGGCACTGAGTACCTAGGAAGGTGTCAACACAGAGTGTGGACTTACTCTGAACCATTCCCCAGTGTAAAGATGCACATATATCTGGGGATCACGAATGAGAAAATCTGACTTAATAAAGCCTGAGGGGTCAGAGAATGACTTGACAGTGTTCACCAGTCCCTTAAAGCAGCCAATATTTGTCCCCATCTAATCCTATGACTTGAAAAGTACTGTGGAAAGTAAACACACTTGAACTACCTACATGGAGGAGGGAGGAAAGCATTACAGTTTGTCACTTTTTTCTCCCCTTCCCCTACCTAAATGAACTTTTTTGCATCCATCAGTTCTAATCAGGCAGCTGCTGAAATTTTTATTCATGCTTTGGTTGCCTCAAGAATTGATTTTTGTAATTCTCTTTTACGGCCTTCCCTTACCAGGCTATTTTGAGGTTGCAGCATACTCTGAATTCAGCAGGTGCTTCAAGCCTGGCAGCTTCTTATTGCTTCTCTTCCGGCTCCCTTTAGTGACTCCCAGTATCAAACATGATTGCTCCTCTGATTTTAATTTTTACTTGCTGTGTCACCGAACAACCTTTTTAGTCCTATCACTGAGCCCAGTCGGCAGTGCTAGGAGCTCTGAGTAGTTACCCACTCTGGAAACTGCAGTGGTATTAGCAAGTACAATTGCACACTCTGAATCATCTTACCCTTATTATACAGGAAGTGTTCTGGCTTATTTTAAGGGAGGAAATGTTTTGGAGAGAAAAGAAAAAAAAAAATCAAAGCAAACTCTGTTTGCCTCTCAACATTCTAATCACCAAAGATTGGAATTTTCAGGAACCAATTTCAAGTCAGTGCTTCCAGTTTAAATTGAATTTAGTGTGTGTGTGTGTGTGTGTGTGTGTATGCGTGTGTGCATGTGCACACATTCACATATATATTTCTTAAAGTATGGTATTTGAACTGCAGTGAAGCCAGCACTCCTTCCTTGATTTTATGTGTGTATCGGTTTTATTCCATAATTCAAAATATCAGGAAAGCTATGTAGCTTTAATAAAAATTCAGTGAAGTTAAGTACTAAAGGAAAATAAATGTAAATAGCTTCCAGCAGCTAAGGCCCTACAATCCCTTTCAATTAGTTGATGTGTTTATTTGTGCATGTAGAACCATGACATATGTATAATTGTTGTCCTAAAATACATACATGAATGGGGAGATAAAGGTCTACTTTCTTAGTTTTGTAGCTGAACAAATTTCCCTAAGCTGTTATTAATGGTAACAACTTTTCCTATGTAAAGAGCATTTTCAAATGGGACAACAAGTTTGTTTTTTTCTTTCCTGCCTTTAAACGTAATTACTAGTCTAAGGAAAATGCACCTAAATCTATAAAATAGAATACATTATTAATAATGACAATTAGCATTTATTGAGTATTTACTATGTACCCAGCCAAGCGTTTTGTGCTAAGTGTTTTGCATGCAATACCCTATTTTAATTTTCCAAATGGGTTAGTCAGCGGCAGTTCCAGGTACTCCACACATTCACAAATCTGATTTTAAAGTAGATTAAGGAGCTTGTCTTGAAGGTGAATATTCATTTTAAACACATTATTGTTACTTGGTGTATATGTTATAGATAAATATAAATAGCAACGTTTCCTAAAAATACCTCATTCACACTGTACATAAAACTCAGAAAGTATTTGTTTCAGAGATTAGGGAGGGTATCTACATGTGGCTGTCAATGAACTTGTGGTTGGAGGTTTGGCTAAAGTTTTTCTATGCCACCGCCTTGGCACTGTCACTAATTATAGGTTCCATTTTATCCCATTTTTACAAACAATGAAATTAAGGCTTTTTAAGGTATAACTAATTTTTCAAGGTCATACAGCTGGTATATGGTGGAGAAAGAATTCAGAGCTAGTCTGTCTGAACACAGAATCTGTGAGCTATTAACTACCATGCAGCACTGCTATTTCCAATCCTTTGGCAATCTCTTTTCCATAGGGGCCAGATTTATCCTAATGTCATTTTCTTCATCATTTTGGTTAGTTTAAACTAAATCCTTTCTTGAACTACAAAGATGGTGGTCAGTTACCAGTTCAGTGTGCAGTATTATCACACAGAAGACACCCAGAAAGCCTGTAACCATTCAAAGCTTTGCTTACACAGTTTCTGTGTTATGACTGTCGTTTATAGAATGGTTTGTAGCATTTATCCAACTTCTCTTGGTTGAAAGTTTGTAACGCTAGAGAATCCTCAGCTGGTAAGTCAAAGAAAATCATTCCTTAGAGGAAATTACATCAGCATTATTCATTATTGCATTTAGAGAGTGTATTTTTGTCAATTCTCTGGCAGAGATCAAACTCCTGAAGGAATTAAATGGAGAAAGAAGCATTGGGTAGGAATTGGATGAGGCTCTGCATTGCCTGAGGCCTAAGTTAGTTATTAGCAAGAGTCTAAAATACCTTATTATTGAGATTTGGAGCTATCTGTTCCTCAAGTGACAAAAATTCAGAACCTTGATTTTGGAATTCTACCCCATCTCTATTTTAGTTTATGGGATTCTTATTAATGAATAATATAGATAACACACAGATTGCAAGTATTATATGGTGATAATATAACAGAAGCAACAGAGAAGAATAATGTACCAGTTACTTTCTTCCTGAAACACACATTTTGGGTGAGGGAAAAAGGCAGGTTTCAGTAAATGGGGTTTTAGTGAGCACATAAGAAATACACAGGATAACGTCAAGGCAACTTAGTAAACTGTTTGATAGTTAACATTGCAGGATGACTTAGGCAGCTTAATGATTATGAATATGGGGGTGGGGGAATTTTCTCTTAATTGACTATAATTTGCTGATAGGATGTATTCTCACATTTTTGAGTCCCTTCCCATTTTTCTGTGCTTCTCATTTCTCTGCCAAATTATAATCGTGAGTGATTTTTTTTTTTTCATTTAGGGTAGAACAAACTTGTTGGTATTCTCTTTGATTAGGGAATGATATTTTAGGTTAATTAAACAGTACCTGATTTTTCCCCAAATGCCAAGCGTAGAAGACTAATAAAATTTGAAAACCAGTGTATTTCCTAATATTGAAAATTTGCAACATGAAATTCTACGTTTGATTCAGAAGGTACTTTAGGATTTCCTAGTGTGGAAAACTCATTAGAAATTGTCAGTTTCTTGTAACATTATGCAAGTGCTGCTTTATGGAGATTTTTCTGTGGTGAGAGGAGAAGATAATCAAATCTTTACTCTACAGAAACAAAATCCTACGGAAAATAATTCTGGCGCTCTCCTGGTTTAAGTGTCTAAATAAAATGGATTAGGTACATAGAAAGAATGAACATGTAAGTAGTAGAGATAGTAGTTTCTAAATATCAGATTCAGAAACTTTTGATTAATGACTTATATTTCATGTCATATGGCTTAAAGATTTCTTTCTTTATTTCCTATCCTTGAAAATGAAATGAGGTGTATATGAGACTTCCGATTGAATAAAAGCAGCCCATTATGGGCTTGTATTTTCCTTCTGGAACAAAGCTCTGTCTGCTGACACAGAGCAGCTTAGAATGACAGAAAGAAGACATAAATTTGTGTCCCAGTACTTCCATTTAATAGCTATCAGTAAATCAGATGGGATACACCACGTAGTCTAGCTATGACACAATTTTTGAAAAATTAAGATTTCAGTGTCACAACACTGCAAAGGTGTCCATCTCACTCACATGACATCTTGCAAGGTGATTTGGCATGGGGCCTCTGCTGGTGTGTCTTTCAGGGGACCTGGGCTGTTGGAGGCTTCCTTTACGTGTTGTCAATACCAGGAAGGGAAAGGTGGCAAATCATAAAGACTGTTTACATTTCTACCCAGAAGTGACATAACTTCTGCCAGAGCAAATCATGTGGTTAAAAGGAACGGAAGTAGGATCCTATCAGGTGCCCAGCAAGACATTACTAATGACTACCACACTGTGAATTTCTCTAGCTCTTGTAGTATATCTGAGCTTCATTTTTTCTAATCCGTTAAAGAAATTTAGAGGATTTCCCTGACTTGACCCCTTTTTCCATGGCCCTTCTCTGACCTTGTGTATCCTGGATGCCAGAGTAAAGTCATTTTTTCCATTCATTCAACAAATATTTTTTGAGCTTTATGTGTCAGTCACTGGCTGAGCTTTGGAAACACTGCAGAAAGCAAAACCAGGCAAAATTCCTGATCGTGTGGAGCTTATTTTCTAACAGCATTGGCAATAAACAAATAGACAAATAACTATATAATGTTTGAGGTGGTGAAAAGCTCTAAAAAGAATAAAGCAGGGTGGATTTTTCAAGGAGAGCTTCTCTAAGAAGAATAATTGTTTGGACAACTGAAAGGGGAGAGTGAAATATGTGATTAACAGTAGAAGAAGCCTTCTGAAAAAACGGAAGAGCAAATTCAGAGCCCTAAGGCAGGATGCTTCTAGGCATATTTGAGGAACAGAGGGAACCCGGGGTATCTGAAGTGCAATGAGTAAGAAGGACTGTGGTAGGATGTAGAAGACACGATCAGAGACAGGTAGGTGTCAGATCATGAAGGGCCCTGTAGGCACAGTAAGGAATTTGTGCTTTATTTTGAATGAGGTGGAAGGATTACAGGGCTTTGAGCAAAAAGGTGCCATGATATGATTTGAATTTTCCCTGGCTTCTCTGCAGGGAATAATCTATAGGGCAGCAATAATGGAAGCAAGGAGTACAGTGTTATTGCAGTAATTCATGCATAAAAAATAATGTTGGCTTGGACCAGAATGGTAGCTGCAAAAGTTCGAAAGAGTTGGATTCTGGATGCATTTTGAACATGCAGCCATCAGATTTGCTAATAGATTGGATGGGAGATAAGAGCTTACCATTGTAATTAGGACTGTATAGATGCCACTCATCTATGCACACAATGAACCAATAATCTGTCAAGTGCTAAATGGATTTCCAGAATTGGGGTTGCAGCAGTTACATTTTCATGGGGTTTAATTCTAATCAAGGGAGGTAAATAGTAAGTAATTTGAAAAAAATGATGAATAAGAAAATAGATGTCAACTAATGCTAGAAAGAAAATTTAAACATGGGTGTGTGAGTGATGTAGCTGGCAGTGCTGACAAGGTAATGAGGGAAGGTCTGGGTAGCTGAGGCCAAAGCAAAGAGGAGTCAGACCTGAAGATACTGGTGGGTTGGAAGGGTCGTACTCAAGCGGACACAGGGTGGTGCAGGGACCCGTAGGCTTAGTCAATGGTGACCTTATGGCTGCTGTATTTAAGCGTAGCAGGAAGGGGGAAAGTGCTTCAGCATTGATAGGGAAGTGGGCATGGGCCAAGTCACACTGGGCTTTGTAGGCCAGGATACGAATTTTAGATGATCATGATTCTGTCGCAATAAGAAGTCAGAGTAAGGTTTCAAACAGAGAAGGAACATTGAACTGATTTACATTTTTTAGAAAAATGATCGTTGCTGCTGGAGAGTGGATTTTAAAGGGACTTTGTCAGTGAAACCATTTTGGAGGCTGATGTTTACTGGCTAATTCCACATTCTTTTCTTATCTTTATGCAGCCAGTTGCTGTTAGCTTAGTTTTTAAAGTGAAATAAATTTGCCCCTTTGTGCCCCTGCCACTCAACATTCTTGGTGAATGAAATGATCCACAGAATTCCTAAATAGCTACGGGTTTCCCTTTTAAGCTCTGTATCTTAAGAAAAAAAAAAAAAAAAGGAAAAAAAATCGTTCCATTTAAATGAATTTTTTTCTAAGTATTAAACAGTTTAAATGAAGGATAGTGAATGTGCTGAATCCTTTTCCTCTGCCTCATTCCTGTTGCTAGTGTTGATTAAAAGTGATGACCTCAGAGACTTTTCACATCCCCAGACCTGTGAGTTTTACAGATGCTGGCTCTGTGTTTTTTTCCTTTGGCTCCTGACGATGACGTCTGTGCCTGACTTACATCAGCCCTCTGACAAGCTCCCATCACAAGCTTTTCTAAATAATTTTAAAAGATCCTTGCCAATTGCACTGCTGCCTCTCTTTTTGAGTAAATTATATGGACTCTCTGACTGTCCTGTTCTTCCAAGGCCTTTCTCTTTTGGCACCTGGTTCAAACTTCTCTCTTTTTTCCGAAAACTATTACATGAGTAAGAAATAGAGTACGAATTGTTAGAGTCATTTTGTAGAGCTATTTGAGCATTCCATGGAGTTGAGTATGTGCATACCTACAGCCAGCAATGATCATTCTAGATATATGCCCTAGAGAAACATGTGGATATATGCAAGAATACGTGAGCGTAAGTGTTCATCAAAGCACTATTGGTAATAGCAAAGAGACAGAAGCAACCTAACTGTCCATTAGAAGGGAAATGAATAGATAATCTGTTCATGCATATCATGGAATACTGCATAATAAAGTAAATTAGCTACATGTATCACTGAAAATACCTGCAAAAATGTAATATTGAGTGAAAATAGAGAATTTGAAAGTAACATAAAAATGTAGTGCTGATAATATATATTTTAGCAATACAAAATATGTAGGTATATAGACAAAACTATCTAAAAATACAAAACTGTGTGTGCATGTGTACACATATTAATACATGATTAATAAAAGTATAACACGCATGACAATGATATGTACAAATGTCAGAAAACTTCTGGGAATAAAAGCAGGTAGGAGAGATAGAGAAGGCCTTAGATGAACTGTCATTTTTAAATGCAATGTTAAAAAAGAAATATATCTTAGGCCAATCTGTAAAATATGATCATCTGTTAAATATGGCTTTTGAGTACATGGGTGTAATAATAATTTATGAATGTTTCAGTGATAGAAGTATTTGATAATTAAAAATATTAAATAATAAAAATACCTTAAGTCTTTTTACAGTTATTTTTTCCCACAAGTCATATCTTGATCATTCCTGTGGGTTTTTTTCTGTGCTTCATACCATCTAGGCACATAATAGAATCTTTCTCTCTAGTGAGTGACTGAATCATTTTTAGACATGATTCTTCACTTCTAATGTTTAAGTGGAGTCTTCAATAAAATCACAGTTTTATTGTAAGGTCTAACCAAGGGATTCAAATAACTTGACTGTAGTGAAATTTGAGGTGTTGTTTCAGCCACTTTAATGACCACATGAGATAATGATGCAGTTTTGAAGTCAGCATCAGATGAATATTTGTGTTCTGAGTGAGCTGGAGGAATTCAAGGCAGAGAAAAAGTTAAGCAGGTTGATATAGTCTACTCACATAAACCATTTGATTTGAGCATGGTTAGTATTAGACTCTTAAAAATACTAATTAGTTTGAGTACAATGAGTAGAAAAAAAAGTTGTGCCATCAACTGTCCAATTTCCCTATTGTTCCTCCTTTGAGAGATTTCACAGGCAAATAATCTCTTTAGAGATGGGGATGCCTGGTGAGTCAGTCTGCTCTTGCCCACCTTTCAACATCTTCTAGGTAAAATAATCAATGATGGAACTTTAAGAAACCTTCTAGTGCTTCAGCCATGTTACTGAAGCCATTGTGTGGAAACAATGTTTTTTTCTAGTAGGCTTTCTTAGAAAATAAATTTGTATGCTTCATGTACTGACAGACACAATACTGAATTCCAAACAGTGAAACAGCTACTTGCATTTATAAAATATAGGTAGTTCTCAAAAGTAGTATGTTCACTAGGATACCTCTCCAACTTATCTCTAAATAATTTAAAATTAAGGATTACAAGTGAGTTTTAGTTTGTATTCTTCAATCTTTGGGACTTGAAAAATTAAGTGTTAAAGATATTTCAAATATATGTATAAATAATCATGTATTTTCCCTTTTAAAAATTGTTTTTCAATTTTCAAATACATTTCCCCCTTGCTATCAATGAAATGGTATTTTTAGAGTTGTATAGCCCTACATTTGGTGTTATTCTATTTTGTTAAACAAATGCCATCACTGATTTTATACCCACAGAACTTTATTTTATTTACCTTAATTTTGAATATGTTCACCCAAACAAAAAAATCTGTTTATCTTTGTGCTTTTGAGATTAGAAACAACGCCTTACTGATTTCTCAATCCCTCAGCCTAGTACAGTGCCTGGCATATGATAGATACTTAAGTGTCTTTTGACTGGTGAAAGAAGCATCTGTATTACAGATAAATAATATCAAGTTTTGCACAGTATGCTCCTCATATTGTCTGCCACCCCCATCCTACTGTGTTTTTCTCCCCTGGTACTAGTTTATACTTTGCCTTTACCTATCTTTCTCCTTCCATAAAATGTACATTCTAAGAAGACAGGGATTTCATTGTCTGTACTGCTTTACCTACCCAAAACATTGTCTGTTATGTAATATGCATATTATAATTTTTGAATCAATGAACAAATATTGGTTTATAATTTTTGAATCAATGAACAAATATTGGTTTCCAGTAGGTCCAAAGCAGATTGTCAAATGCAAGGAATAGGAATCCATTAATTTTCTTCTTCCAAAATTTTAGTATGGAATTGAGTATTTTGAGTATTTCCTATAAAAATATTTTGGATTCAGGGGCGCCTGGGGGGCACAGCAGTTAAGCGTCTGCCTTCGGCTCAGGGTGTGATCCCCGTGTTATGCGATCGAGCCCCACATCAGGCTTCTCCGCTATGAGCCTGCTTCTTCCTCTCCCACTCCCCCTGCTTGTGTTCCCTCTCTCGCTGGCTGTCTCTATCTCTGTCAAATAAATAAATAAAATCTTTAAAAAAATATATTTTGGATTCACTACCTCTGTTCCTATCAAGGGTGCTGTTTCCAAATGTAGAGGTGATTAGTTTGATTCCTTGGACCTTGAAGAAATTGACTACGTTTTGCATGTGGTCTGTGGTCTAGGGAAGTTTTCTTACTTTCATTCTTGTGCTTATATCTTCTCTTACTAAAGAAAAAAAAAACAAAATGTTAAAGGTTAGTTCTTATTTGCATAATGAAATAATTTTATTTCTTGGGTTGCCATCCTGCAACAACTTTTTCTAAGTCTTTAGAAGCCTATGACTATTTTCAAATTGCTCTTGCTGTACATGATAAAGACTAAGTCTCTGGCCTTTTGAGATGATTCGGTTAATCAGTCCTAACATCTCTCTGTGGCGATACTGCTTTTCTTGCGTGTGTGTTTGCTATGCTCACCTTCTTTGCAACTATTTTCACTGAATCATGTTTCAGCACTTGTGGAAACTCATGACAACTTGTCATCTAGTAAAACCTTATGTTTTCTGCATTTTGCCATTATGGGGGTGGATTGAAGTGCTATAAGTGTACAAATCTGTGATGTAACAGCAAATCTTAGGTGGAGGGGAAAACATGAAAATGTTTTGTTGTGTTTTCTTTTGCTTTTTTATTAGTTTGCTTTCCTGAGAAACATAATGATATCTCAGAAGACTAATACCAGAATGTTTAAACATTCTAAATATGTAACCAAGTGAGAGAACAGCTACTATGAACATTTTAGTGTGTTTTATTTGAGAATATGACAATTATTTCCCATTGTCAAAAAGTGATTGACACAGTCCTTCACTAACTTGAAGAAAACACATTTTCAAGTATATGATGCAAGAAGTTACTTGACCTGAAATAGGTGCTTAAATTTATGTTGATAGTGTAAGGATAACTAAATAGATAATTGTTTTATTTTTTCTCTAATAGTTGTTTTCGTCTAAATCTTATAATAATTATAGTATGCTTTATATGTATTATCTCATTTATTCCATATCATAATCTTTCAGATAGATATCATCTCCCCTTTTACAGATCTTGCAAGCAAAGCTTAGCAATGTGTAGACAGGTAATTATGGAAGATGGCATAGCTTACATGCTTAATGTCTGTTAGGTGCAACACTTGTTAAATAATCATATGCATTTCAACTCATGGAGAAGAGAAGGTTTCAAAACAAAAGTCCTCACAGCACTTGGGACAAAGAGTGGCACCTGTTAAAAATTTCTCTACTCCTTCCAGAATGCTAATAACCATGGGACTGAGGTGAAGAAAGATAAAGGAGATCAGCCAGTAAGACTGACAGCACTGCCCCTGTTGGAGTTCCAGGATTATAGGGAAGAGCCAGGTGGCCTCTGTACCTTGGTTGGTGGCTTTACAAGAAACTTTATTGCTACTCTTAGAGGCAAGGATGGATCTGACCCTGCCCATCTCTAATAATGAGACAATCCCACAACACAATAGAGAGAACCAGATTACATTCTATTATTCTCTGTGTCCTGTAGGCTATCACAGCCCTTGTTCATAACAGAGTTTCAATATCTATTGATTTGAATCTAATGAAATGAATGCAAACATAACTATGAATGTCACTAGCGATATGGCCTTGGAAAAGTCGATGTATTTCTCTGAGTCTGTATTTCCTCATTTCCGGAATGGGTAATAGTTCCTATTTGGGACAACTGTTGCATGAATCTACTTTGTTAACTCTAAAGAGAGTTGGATACTTTCATGCCCTTTCTGTTTCTTCTTTCTTGGGCTACCTAGTCCCCACCTACCTTGGACTTTGTTGTTAATACCCAATTAATGGGCAGATACAGCATGAGAAGGATCCTGGAAAAGTTAAATTGATTTATATTTTTAAAAGGCAGGAAGGTACTCATGAAAGAAGGATTCTAGAGGCAGAAGGAAAGGGTGAATAGGGGTGAAGGCAGAGAACAGAATAGGAAAAGAACAAAAAATTTTTAACAAGCTGTCTTGAACATTTAAAAAATATAGGTTGGTACAGAGACTGATTAAGATGTTTTGACTCTCTTTTGTGTAGTATACAGGCTCTGTTGCATTTTTACAGATGGCTATGAAATTTTTAATCACATTTTTTAGTGTCAGAAGAGTTTTCCTTTTGAGTGCAACAAACCTATGATATGATGAACTATGAGGTGGCCTGGTCTTACTCAGACTACATAGCAGATGGAATATTATAAAGTTGCATCCATGAAGAGTCTTGTTAAATATGCCCGGATGATAACATTTTAATGGCTAAAAATACTATAATGTTTTTCACTGGAATTTACTGTTCAATGTAATGTAGCCAAAATTTTGTTATTACTTTTGTTTGTTTGTTTGTTTGTTTTAGAATTGGAGCACACATAGTTGCTTTTGCAACAGTTTTGAAGTAGAGATATGACATAAACTAATATTAGTTTCACAAGGTAGGGGACATTATTGTTGGAAGGGAATTCAGTGCGGAAGATAGTGCGTTCAAGCCAGATGAATAATATATTCTAGATCATTTGAATTAGAGATTCCATGTGATAAGCTACATTTCTTTATTCTTTAATCAACATGTACTTTATGATGTCTTTATTAAAGATGAAAATAGAGTAGTATGCCAACATATAAGCATTTAATTTAGTCACATTCACCTATGCAAACTTAAAAGGAAAAGGTGAGAGAAATATCAATTTAAATACCCTGAGCAATTTCTCACACTATTTCACCCAAAGAGTGTTAACCTAAGTGACCTTGAGATATAAGTGAATCAGCTGGTCACTCAGTAAATCTCATTTCATTTTATGCCTGACTAGAGGAAAGATCTTAGGGTGCTGCACATGAGCATTGTGTTTAAAGATAAAATATTGTAAAAGTGTATTTTGCATATTGTAACTGAAGGCTGTGGCTGCAGACCAGTAGTGCAATGGTGTCATCAATGACATAGTTTTTTCTTTTCCTCCATTAATTTGCTTTGTCATTCTGAGAGTGTCAACTTAGTTTCCCTTAAGATAGCTGTCATATTGCATGGTGCACTGGGTGTTATACGCAAATAATGAATCATGGAACATTGCATCAAAAACTGGGGATGTACTGTATGGTGACTAATATAACAAAATAAAAATTATTAAAAATAAAAAGAATTTTAAAAAGTAAAAAATAAATAAAAAGAAAAAGATAGCTGTCATGGAATCAGACATATAAATGCAGAGAACAAACTGATGGTTTCCAGAGGGGAGAGGAGAGGAGGATGGGCAAAATGGGTAAAGGGGAATGAGAGGTACACTTGCCAGTTAGTGAACCCGTAAGTCATGGGAACAAAAGGCACAGCATCGGGAGTATAGCCCATGATATTATAATAGCATTGTATGTTGACAGATGGCAGCGACACTTGTGGTGAGCACAGCATAAATATAGAGATGTTGAATCACTATGTTGTATACCTGAAACTAATGTAACATTGTGTGGAACCTATACTCAAAAATAATAATAATAATGAAAAAAAAGAAAGATGACTGCCAAAGTTTTAAGCTCACATGGAGATTCCAGGTCAAGTGGGAAAAATTCTATTTCTTATGTATTTTATTAGTGATGATGTCTTTCCCCAGCCTATTTCTCCTCACTTCTTTTTGACCATAATTGTATCACTTACCCAAGCCAGTCTCTGGCAAGGAAAATGATTTGGTTAGATCAGCCATAATTCAACCATTGGCTTGGGAAGGGGACCATATTCTCTGATGCATAGGGCCAAACACAGGAAAATGGATTCTGTTAGAAAAGAGGAAATAGAGTGAAAAATGATAAGGTAGGCAAATAAGATCTGCAGTATATTCATTAATACAATGAAAAACACTATCTCTATTTCACATTTATATCCCTTTATGTACAAAAGACCATGTGCATTACACTTAATGGGCAATAGAAAGGCTTTTTGTAGGAGTAATTGTAAACTCATACTTCGGCAGTAGGATTCATGCTCCAACGTAGTCCTAGTATGTAAGGTGAGACTCAACCAAAACACCAGTATTCACCTTAGTTTTCTTAAAGGCAAAAAGAGAATCTGGTTTGCTGTTATAAAAGTTTAATCAACAACGTACCTGTTCTGGTTTTCTTTATTTGTGTGTGTGTGTATTTTTTAAAAAGAAAACCAATATAGAGTTACTCTACATTGAAAAAATCTCTCCAAATCTATTCAGACATCCAGACATTCAGCAAAAAAATACTGAATACCCCCTATGTGCTTGCCACTATTCTAACCATTTTGGATAGATCAAAGAATGAGATTGGTAAGGTACCTGTTCTTTTTTTTTTCTCTTTAAGATTGTATTTATTTATTTATTTGAAAGTGAGAGAATGCACAAGTAGGGAGGGGCAGAGCTAGAAGGAGAAAGAATCTGAGGTAGACTCCGCACTGAAAGCAAAGTGTACGCGAGGCTCAATCCCACTACCTTGAGATCATGACCTGAGTCAAAACCAAGAGTTGGATGCTTAACTGACTGAACTACCCAGGTGCCCTGATAAGGTACCTGTTCTTAAAGAGTTTACGTTCTATTATGAAAAGAGAAAATAACCAGATATGTTAGTTAACAAGTAAGCAAAGGGGAGGGAAGGGAATGAAGTCAGAGGACAACAGGGGCCAGATCATGTAGAATTGTGCAATCAAATATAGAAAGATTGGTATTTATTTCAAACATAATTGGAAGCCAGTGGAAAGCTTCATAAGAGAAGTGACAAGATAACATACTGGATGTGATGTGGGGATAGCATTGTAGGGAAGCAATTGAAGTACAATTAGAAGACTGTTGCCCAGGTGACAAATGGTGGTTAAAACAGGGTGGTAGTGGTGAAATCTACAAAATATGTACAGATTCAAGATGTTTTGTAAGAAGATGTGAGAAATGGGAAAATGAGAGAAAAAAGGATGACTTCTAGACATTTGGCCTAGGCTGCAGAATAGATGGTGGAATTATCCGAGATGGGTAGGAAGCAGGATTGTTGGGGAAAGGAGGCAGGCAGAAGCACAAGAGTTCTGTTTTGGCCCTATTAAGTTAGAGATGGTGTTGGGCAAACTCATAAAAATACCAGGTAAGCAGTTGGATACATCAGCCTCAAGTTCCAAGAACAGGCAGGGTCTGGAGATAATAGATTTGGGAGTCTTCTGCATGTAAAAAAGCGGAGAAGTGCCCACACAATTATTTTAATTAATTCCACAGAGCATTCTAAAGTATAATTTGGATAACTGAAAATTGATGGGTACTTATATATTGAAACATTTGTCTTGAAAATTTGTTGACAACATGATTTCTGAGAAATTAATTGATTGCTCATGACAAGCAGTGATGGCTCATTTCATCAAAGTTTTCGTAAAAGACAAAGAAAGTTTTATATAATCAGCTTTAGCTTGCTTTGAAAATGTGTTTTTGTACATCCCTGTTTTGGGTTAACAATAAAATTATCTGCTTTTACTTCATAAATCAAACAAGGACACAGTTGCTAAATAGTCTATATCATATTAATTAAGCTCTGAAACAAGGCAAGCATTACAGCCATTTATAACAGAGTATTGTATAACTTGCTAATCAATGAAAAAAGCAACTAATTAACAAGCCACTAGTCAGCATTTTGAACAGAAGTTGGTGACTTTCAGCTTAATTAAACCTTGCAGGTGTCAGTGATCATATGAAAGAATCTTTAATCTGTTTGTGTCTAAATTCCCCCAGATCGTTTTCAGGTCTGCACATGTTTAAAGCCTGTATCTATTTTAAGGTAGGTAGAGGGATTTCAGTGTCTTTTTTTTTTTTTTTTAAGATATCATTTATTTAAGAGAGAGTAAGCAAGAGCAGGAGTGGAGGGAGGGGCAGAGGGGGAGGAAGAAGCAGACTCTCCCCTGAGCAGAACCCTGGGATCTTGACCTGAGCTGAAGGCAGAGGCTTAACTGACTGAGCCACCCAGGTGCCTCAAGTGATTTCAGTGTCTTAAAAACACTTGGCATTTTTAAAGTTTCTCTTATCTAAATTGTTGAGATTTCTCTTAAAGATAGTGGAATGAAGTTCATGAACTATTTTACCCCCAAAAATAATAAACTTAGAGGGCTGACTACATTCCATCTACAAGGTTTTTTAATAAACCTGCTGAAAGAATAAGTGAATTTTTAAAGCACTTTTATTGAAGCATAATTTCCACACCGTAAAATTCACTTATTTTTAAGTGTGAAATGTAATAATTTTTAGTAAATGTATAGAGTTGTACAATCACCAAAATAGAACAAATGAAATTTTAAAGTTTGGCAGATTTATCTATGGTGATGTCAAAATTAGCTTACAGGAAAGCTGAGATACATCTAACCTTTAGGAATGGCCTATAAAAGAAAAGTCATGCCTTTGCTTCTAGTCCTGAAATATTTCCATGAGTCAGCTAAAGCCAACATCAAAAACAGGAATCTAGGCAGGATGACTCAAACATTAGGATTAATTAATTATTTTTTACATAATATTTAAATACTACAAGTTTTCCTGTATTACACTATTTGGCAAAAATTAAGAATCCTAGTTCCTTAGGGTGCCTTTTTTTATTTCTACAGATCGTTCTCTCATGGTTATTATAATATATACAAATATTCTTTTGTAATGATAATGTTCTCATTTCTTCTCAGTTATAATCTTTGTTGAGATAACATCATTTTCAAAGAGTTGCTTAGGAAATGCACAAACATATTTGAGATTTAGATAAAGGTGTCTATCCAAAATATGTGTCCTATTGAACACATTATATGAAATTATTTTTGATTTTAAAGAGATAGGTAGTGGTTTGCTGAATCAAAGTAGCAAGTAATAATCATAATACCCTCATTCATCACTTTCTATGTTGCAGGAAGTTTTCATAGCTATATATTTTTTCCCTTTAATTTTTACAATGACCTATGGAATAGGCATTTATATTGCTCCCATTCCACAAACTTGGAAACTAAGGCACAGCAAAATTAAGTAGTTTTATCAAGGTGCTCCAAATAATAGGTGGCAGAGCTGGAATGATGAATGTAGACAGTCAGATTGGAATTCTTGCTCTTATTTAGTATCTCCTACTAGGAATTTTGATTATTAACGTTGCTCATATCATACAGCTTCAATTGTTTGATACCCGTAAGAAAGACCTAACAAAGTTTCATGCGGTAGTCCCAATCTAATAAAAAAAAAAAATCAGAATAGGTTCTGAGATACTTCTTTTAAAAGTAGGAGATAGGAATGCCTGGGTGGCTCAATTGGTTAAGTTTCTGCCTTTGGCTCAGGTCATGCTCCTAGGGTCCTAGGATTGAGCCCTGTATCAGGCTCCCTGCTTGGCTGAGAGTCTGCTTCTCCCTCATGCTCTCTCTCTTTGTCTCTCTCTCTCTCAAATAAGTAAATAAAATCTTAAAAAAAAAAAAAAGTAGGAGATATTTTCAGACACATCAACAATGTTGTGTTGTGTGAAAAATAATGTATTTGGAATCTGAAGACTTGGGTTAGAAATGATAACTCTTCTAACATAATTATCATACCTTGGCCAATTATTTAGGCTGACTGAACCTGTTACTATAAAATAGGGAAGATCTTTCTTGTCTGACCTGCCATCTCTTTTATGTCTTCACAATAACAAGATGATAGCCCTTATCACAGTGCCTGGGAGTTTCTGTCGTCTGAATCTCCCTCATAGACTGTAAGCTCCTTAATCACAAGGACCATATCTTTTTGTTTTGTATCTTCAGTATCATTTAGGTACTTTCTGTCAACTCAAAATTACACATTAAATATGTGCGAGAGTAAAGAATTGTCATCAAGATCAAATATGATGAGTAACCTTCTATTGGGCTCTTGCTATTAGCCATAGGTGACTAAAAACACCAATGTGGGGCTTCCCCTACTTGCAGTATATATTGATTCATATGCACAGATGCAACATAGAAACAACATTGGGAGTAAATATTTTCAAATAAATAGCTTGAAGAATTGATAGAGAACATTTCACCATTCACTTATGGGAAAAACATTTGCATCATCCATGTATAACTTTATTTTCTATTTCTACTATCTCTTTAAGAGATTTTTCAAAATTGTGTATGAGAGACAAAGGATGGTCATTGGGTCAGTTATAAAATGATTGACATCAGTTGGACTTTGGTTAAGTAATGAAAGAAGGGGCAAGACCTGTTGAATCTATTTTTAGGGTATCACACAGCACATTTCAGCTTGCTTGCTTGCTTGCTTCCTTCCTTCCTCCCTTTCTCTCTTTCTTTTCGTACTTACAGAGAAGTCTTTTTATTTTCCTGATGAAGAATATGAGACAGCACACACTTTTTCCTTGAAATGTTTTTTGTATTGATCAGACATAGACAGTTTACCAGGGATGCAACTGCTTACACCTTCTCTGTCCACAAGACATTCATTTTCTCAGTGGTACTCAGAGCTTATGACTTTAACCCTTTCAATTTTGGAATCTGTTTTTCCTGTGATAGAGACTATGCTCCCATTTCTGTACCTGGTGCTTTTTTTTTTTTTTTCCTAACGTGAGTATCCTTCCAAATGTGTACTCAAATAGTGATATGTTGTCTGTCCCAGTCCCTGGAGAGCTTTGAAAATTGGAGGTAAGCCTGTCACTCATTTGGTTGTATTAATATTGAATAATTGAAAGCAGGGAAACACTATACCACATGAAATCAAATTTTACTTTTCACTTAATACAGCTTTAGCAGAACTCCTCTGGTGATGCAGAAAGTAGTTTTGAATTTAAGATAGCTATTGATTTATTGAGGATCTCTAGAAATCTAAGCTACGGAACACATGGGCTAAAATAATAAGCTTATCCTTTTATGCCACTGATAAAAATTTTACCTATATAAAATAAATATTGCTACAGATTAAATATAATCATTTATAATTGCTTGGATCTAAATGAAAAATCTGTTTACACAAGAATGCCCTTGTGCATAGGATAAATAGGATTTAGGATATCTGAAACCCTCACTGACAGAGAAATATACACATCACTAGCCTCTATAATAGCCCCACATCATTCTCTCTCCTTTGAAAGAAGGCACTTCAACTCCAAAACACCTCTCTTAAAAATTAAGATTGGTTAGACATGTTTTTATCTTTTTGGGCCCCTTTCCTGGATGTTTAACAAAAGGAGACTACATGTTTTAAGTAAACCAATCTAAACATGAAGTAAGAATGACTTGAAATCTAGAAAGTATATATTTGAACTTGGGTCTATACTGGACCTTGCTGAATCATAAGTTTAACATTTATAAAATGAAATAATAAAGATGATATCTGACATATGAGGTTGTTTGGAAGATTAAATGAGAAAACTGCAAAATTTTGACATGTTGTTAGACACATAGAATGTTCTTAGTAAATGTCAGCAATCCCCTATTCTCCTCTGCTCCTCCTCCTCATCACCAAAGTATATTAAAGTATAACATGAGGAATGGCAATTGGACTGAATCTGCCTAAGAACATTCTGGAAGAGAACATTTATTCTGCCTATCCTCCTCACCAGAATTTTTATTGCAGTTCTCAGATGTGTTTCACCGTATTCCAGTAACTGTAAAAACACCTGGGGAGTTCTTAATTTACATCTTATTAAAAACACACAAATTTTAAGTGGAGAATGACTTAATGAATATCATGAAGCAAAAACCAAATACAGTTTATATCCACTTAACTTGCATCGTTATAAGCAACATTTTTACTAAGTTGTGACAAACTCTCCTTTCATAAAAGAATTTGTGAAAACCTGAAGTAGGTACGGCCAAGGGAATGATTCCTGTTTGGACATGACTTCTCAGAAGGTCAGTGTCTTTTTGGGCACCCTTTCTATGTCCTGAATGGGACTTGATCCAGACCACTATGTCCTGCCTGGTTGCTTCTGGATATCCATAATCCGGTTGTGCTCTGCCAAATCGCAGCCTTGCTGTGTGTTTAAATGCATAAAGTCCCCACTCAGGGATCCTTTGTGAGAGAGAGTAATGAGACACTTTGGGTTTCATCTGTGCTCTAATGATTAGAAAATATCCCTTTCCTAAGTCTGCTCTTGCTCTGCATGTTTGCCTTTTGCTTTGCTGTTTCAAGGTTCTGCTTTTTACTCTGTGTTCTGTACTCACTGTGGCTGTAGGAGGGGATTTTATGCTATTACCTTCCGGTAGAAAACAATAACTTCCAGATGGGAGTCTGGAAAAGGTAGACCGCATTGGACAGAAGATAAGGACTTCATTTGGCCAGGGTGGCACAATGAGACACTTAGCTTCAATAAACATAATGTTCCTACTGTAACAATACCACAGAACTTACAGGACTGACAGTGAATAAAGTTTCTGATCAACAAAGATCTGTTGATATTAGTTTCACATAACTGAGAGTCTTTATGCAGATGTTCAATGACCTGTCATGGGTGATCACAGAAAGGTCATAATCTCAAAGTTATATCTTTCTTTTGAAGCATATTCACTTAGTATAACTTACTGTATTAGGAAAGTCGTTTATTTCTTTTTTTTTTAAGATTTTATTTATTTTAGAGAGAGAGTGCACAAGTGAAGGGAGGGGCAGAGGGAAAGGGAGAGAGAGTCAAGCAGACTCTCCGCTGAGCATGGGGCCTGATGGGGGGCTTGAGATCACGACCTAAGCCGGAACCAAAAGTGGGACACTTAACTGACTGAGCCACCCAGGCACCCCTATTAGTTCTGATTCTGAGAGTATAGACATAGTATAGATGTAGGACAAATACATTTTGAAGTAAAGGAAATGGCTATAAAACCCAGAACATGTAAGCAATTGTGGACAAATAATATTAATATAATTACTACTGTTTATTGAATGTTTTCATGTATGCCAGAACCTATGTGAAATCCCTTTTATACATTGTCTTAAGATAGTCCATTCCAAAGCAAACATAAAGGAGGAAATGTTGATATATCCATTTACAGATGAACTAACAGAAGCTCAATATCTGACCCAAGATCACGTAGGTGAAATGGAAAAGCTAGAATTTTGAACCCAGTGCACTCTGACTCCAAAACCAGGGCTCTTAAAGATTGGATTTCCTAGTGTGAAAAGTAGGTCAGCTGAGCATAAGGGGAATGTGTATTTGTTTTTTCATTTTATTTTTATTTGAGTATAGTTGATGCACAATGTTAAATTAATATCAGGTGTACAGCATGGTAATTCAACTTCTCTATATTATGCTATGCTCACCCAAAGTGTGGCTACCATCTGTCACCATACAACGCTGTTACAGTCATCACTGACTATATTCCCTATGCTGTAACTTTTATTCTGGTGGCTTATTCATTCCATAACTGGAAGCCTGTATCTCCCACTCCCCTTCACCTATTTTGCCCATCCCCCAACCCCTCACCTCTGGCAACCATCAGTTTGTTCTCTGTATTTATAGTTCTGATTCTGCTTTTTGTTTGTTAATTTATTTAAGAAGATTCCATGTATGAAGAAATCATATTTGTGTTCCTCAGTCTAATTTATTTCACTTAGCATAATACCCACTGCTCTATCCAAGTTGTTGTACCTGTTTTTTCTTTAATTCCCCAGTATCATTCCTACATTTATACATAGTAAATTAACGGTACTGTAGCCATCAAAGACGTAACCTGCAAAGGAAGGAGTGAAATTAAAGATCTGTGCTGTGTTTTGGAGGACAAATTTTCCTTCACCTTGAAAAATGGCCAAAGCATTGTAGAAAGCTACTTCTCTGCTTATCCAAGTATGACAATATCCCTTCATCTTCACCTTAGTCAAGGATGATATTCTGGTGGGCTTGTAAATGCTGAATATTAGCTTCATGAAGGATCATTTTTCGTGATTAAATCTCTTTTATTTTCATTTTTATTTTCATGTTTTCTTTTCTGATTTTCTTCCCCCTTGTTTTGCCCATTCATGGTCCATATATTTTTGTCATTTTAACTCTTCGTCCTGAAGCCCTGCAATCATTTCTGGGCTTTATGGATCACTGCACACATATTCTGGTGCTGTGCTATTAATCCTTCACCGACCATACAGCCGTTTTACCAAGGCTTTGGGATGATATTTAGCTGTTACTGTGGAGCTTCCTACAGGAATCTAGACAGAAGGGGGGCGGGAGAGGTCAGGGGATAGGTAAACATAAATCAGGTTTGTGCAAACAAGCATGATGAATGCTAGTTCCCAAAGTGCTCTGCCTTTTGTCAAACTTATATATTAGGAGAGAGGGCTGTGTGGCGTGAATGATGAATCATAAAACTGCTCCCTGGTGAAAGAGCAAGCCTAGAAACTACTGCAGTAACACAGTAGCTTGGATACATATAGGGCTTGGGGATTCAGAATGAAAAACAATGGTATCTGTATCAGCCCGAAGGAAACCAGAGAGGAGAGCTGTGTCCCTGCCTGGGAAAACCAGATCACTCAAAGGGAGGTGAGCATGGAGAAGCTAACTAACATATTGTACATCCAGGGTTCTTACCCAGGACTCACAAGTTTTAAAAAAATAAAATAAAATAAGCACTCAAGTCTGTGTTCATTAATCTTTCACTGAAATTTAGCAGTTCCTTTCATTTTGAAGGTAGATGATAATGGAATTATGATCTCTTACTAGTGGTTTTACAACTAGTAGAAGTCACTGATTTATTTATGTTGTATTGACAGTAATTACAAATATCTCAAAACATTGTTTATGTATTCACTACTTTGAAATTTCAAGTTATTATACTCGCTACTAGAAATACATATATTATTTTGTCATAAAAGTTTAAATTGTTTTTTTAAGAGATTTTATTTATTTATTTTAGAGAGAGAAAGTACATGCACGTGCTCTGGGTGGCGGGTGGGGCAGAGGAAGAGGGAGAGAATCCCAAGCAGATTCAGTGCTGAGCAGGGAGCCTGACACACAGGGTTCTATCTCATGACTCTGAGATCATTACCTGAGCCAAAACTAAGAGTTGGACATTTAACCGACTGAGCCACCCAGACGTCCCTAAAATGTTTTTATAATCATATTTCAGTCTTTGTAATTCTGTGCATGTTATTTTATGCCTAAAATTTATTATTCTGAGAAAGCATCTATAGATTTCTCCAGGATATCAAAAGGGTCCATGGGACAAAAAGCTATGAATTCTTGCAGTAGATGTTGTTGTTGATGTTAGATGAGGTCTGGATTCTTAAGGATTTAACTCTTAAAAATTATTTGAGGAAACAAAAGTTGTACTTGGATATATTCACTATGTACATGTTGCCACAAGTCAGCATCTACCATGAATAATAATTAATTTGTGGAGTAATACCTTACCTTTCTTTGACTTGACAAACTTTGCAACCCGGATGCCAACCCAGGAACATGGCATGATTTTCGTTCAGACTAACCATGCTCATCCATCCCCCTACTAATCTTTACCTTTATTGTACAGATAGAGTTTGCAATGTGATTAAGAGTCCTGACTCTAGGGTGCCTGGGTGGCTCAGTCGTTAAGCATCTGCCTTTGGCCCAGGGGACCCTGGGATCGAGCCCCGCATCAGGCTCCCTGCTCAGTGGGAAGCCTACTTCTCCCTCTCCCACTCCCCCTGCTTGTATTCCCTCTCTCGCTGTGTGTCTCTCTGTCAAATAAATAAAATCTTTAAAAAAAAGAAAAGTGGTCTGACTCTAGAATTGGAATTCTTGAATCAATTTTAGCTACACAACTTCATTAGATATGTGATGCTGGGTATATCGTTTTACCTTTCTGAGCTTCAGTGTTCTTATCTATAAAAATGGGAATAATAGCAGTACCTACCTTATAGAGATCCATAGAGGGCTAAATGAAAGAATGCACTTAGAGCATTAAAACACTGGGTGTCATACTCAACTAATGAATCATTGAACATTATATCAAAAACTAATGATGTAGTATACCTTGGCTAATTGAATTTAAATAAATAAATAAAGTTATAAATACAGTATAAGTACTTAAGACACAATCACTAGTATTATTTTTGGTACTGCCGAAAATGTATTTAATAAGAATTTTGGCCCACACCATCTTCAGTCTCCAAAGATATAGCAGGCCCCTAAAAACCTATGCATCTCAACTGGATAGATGGATGCCATAAGAACAAAACTTCTAGGATTCAGGGTACCAGGGTATGGTACCAGGATATAGTACTATGTCATGGCTTATGTAATGAGACTACATCCTATTTTAAAATTAGTTTCGGTAAATATTGGGTCAACATACAGGAATACTTGTAAGGTATGTGTAAGGTATAGAGAAGAACAATGTAACCTATAATAATGACATCATTATTATTAACTTTGAAACTCTCAGAATATTCTGTGACCCCAAGCTCTCCTCCCCTCAGCCGTAACCACTGTCCTGAATTTTTTTCATTATTCCATTGCTTATTATTGTAGTTTTATCCCATATATCTCCTAATAAATACAAACTTTATATGAGTGAAGCCCTATAGAAACTAATGACTTGCTTTTTTCACTCAATTTAAGTTCCTGAGATTCTTCTGTGCCATTACAACTGGCTATTATTCATTTATTTTTTCCCCTATCATTTTTCACTGAATGTAAATACCACAATTTATTATTCATTATACTACTGATTGCCTTTTTTTGCTATTACCAATAATACTGCTATGACTATTATTACCCATGTTCCCTGACTCTAAGAAAAAGAATCATTGAGTTGTGAGTATCCTCAGCTTCACCAGATAACTTGAAATTGTTTCTCAAAGAACTATTCTAATTTACATTCCTACCAGCAGTGTCTAATTGTATTAATTCCTTCACATTCATGCCAACACTTGATATTGTCAGACTTTTGCACGTTGACAATCTGTCAAATTTGAAATGCTATCTTAATGTGATTTTATTCAGCAGTTTTTTTATTTTCAAGTCTTTATTGACCATCTAGTTCTCTTCTGTGAATTGCTGTTCACATTTTTTGACAGTTTTTGTCAGGATTGTTTGTATTCTTCTTAGTTTGAAGAAATTCAATATATTCTGGACACTATCCTTCATATATTTCTTTTCTTTTTCCTTTTCTTTTCTTTTCTTTTTTCTTTTCTTTTCTTTTCTTTTCTTTTCTTTTCTTTTCTTTTCTTTTCTTTTCTTTTCTTTTCTTTTCTTTTCTTTTCTCCCGGTTGGTTGCTTGCCTTTTTACTTATTTGGAATCTTTTGAGTAGCAGACGTATTTAATTTTAATATGCTGGAGCCTCTTAAGCTTTTCCCTTATGCTAATGCTTTCTGTCTTATATAAAAAATTTTAGTCTACTCTCCCTAATAGTGAAATGGATCAAATAAAAACCACTACATCACTTAAGAGGGCAAATAATGACCCCAAAAGAGGGAAGAGTTGTCTTGGCTTGGAAATGTTTCTTTTTACATTTTTCATGTATGGCTACACTGGAAAATTGTTTGTGATTACCCAGATTATTAAGACAGAGTCTCTAGTAAACAAAATTTTAATATTCCTTTGGTATTCACCTCCAATTTAACCTTTTTATTCAAATTTCCTAGATAATAGAGATACAAAAATTGTTACAAGAAGTAATCAAGGTGTCTGGGATTCTACTTTTCATATGCACTTCTTAAATTTACCTCATTGCTAGGAAATGATTCAAGGATAATAGTTAGAACTGTATCTGTGTTTCTGTTTATCATCTTAATATTTGATATGTTCCTAATTAGTCTATACTTGGTCCCCACTCTGCTTATCTACTCATATAATTGGGTTTGTCCCTCACCTCCCCACTAGTCTGAACATACTGTTGGGGTAGGATCCAACCGTCCTGGTTTTGCTGAGGTTGGAGACTTCTGGGTTTGTAGGTCTTGGCATACTAAACATAAGCCCCAGGCAGTTAGAACAAGTTGGTCCCCCTACTTTAAGGGCAGGAGCTATATATTTTGCATCTTTGTATGTTGTTGCAACTCTTTTCACAGAGTTTATGTGTAGTCAGTAGTTTAAAAATGTGTTTTGCATGAAATTTGGAGGTACTCAGTTCTGACTTGGATTCTAAGTCTAACAAGTTATGCTTCTTTCCTAGCATATGATTTAATTAAGCTGTCATTTTTCTTAAGTATGTTTAATCTTTTTTCTTTAATCTGTTGACATTAGGGTAGCAATAGGTTTTGTTTGCCAACAGGGTCTATCATCCACATGAGTGATGTTGCCTGTAGCCATCATGTATTTTTTTTCATATTCAGAAATATATCACAGTTTACTAATTAAAATGAATTTATTATGAATCATAAGATTAAGAGCTTAATTAACATCTTGCAGACTTTAATTGAAGATATTTAGTTTTTATTATATCATCAAGTATCTCGCCTTCGAATCATAAAAGTTGTAGTTGTCAAGTTTTCTGTCATTGTTGAATTATCCTGGAGGTGACACTTTTGTTTATATATTTATTAGGGATTTGTTTCATAGTAAAATTTGAGAGGTGGCTGAAATGGCTTCTGTGGCTGTAAGTATCTCTTCCTTTGACCTAGGGCATACCTTAAACTCCATCAGCTTTCACCCAATTTGCTAATCCTTGTTCTACCCAGCACCTCTGTTAAAATGTGTGTGTGTGTGTGTGTGTGTGTGTGTGTGTGTGTGTGTGTGTGCTCGCGCCTTGAGGAAGCTCAGCATATTAAGATGGTTTGGGGTTTGGATCAGTACTCCTTTTAGCAAGAATTAGTTATCAGCTGCTTTCTAAAGTAGCAGCTTAGATGAAGGGGAATTTGGAAAAGAAGAATGAGATTGTGAGACAGCAGGTAAGAAGCAGTCATCAACACAGAGAAGCAGAGAAGGCAGGCCACCACTGCACATTTGGGAGTGGGAGTAGGGCACCTTAAGAGAAATGGTTCCACAGACTAACTTTGCTATTCTGCAATCCTCTGGTCTTAGGCCAAAAAAAGGAGAAAGTCTTTAAGAGGTTTGATTCATGAGAATATTTTCCACTCCAGATAGAATCCAATGGATATCTGATGTGGTTTTGTGCCAATCTAAGTGACTATTGAGAGATTTCCAAATTTCTCTGATTGCCATCAGTAGGCAACGATGAAGTGGGATTTTTTTCACCCTAGTTGCCTTTATCAGTGTCAGTGAAATGAGAACAAGGCTCTCTATTCTTCCAAATTGGAAAGAAATCAGATCTGAATCTTGAAAAATCAGTTGAACATCCTTCAACCTGTAGTTCCATGTCTGATTTGTAGAGAGTGGTAACAGCCTTATTAAAGAGAAGCTAATCTTGTGGTAATTCAAAATTGGACATACCAAAAAGTTCTACTTAAAAAAAAAATCACAAAATATTTTTTCTAGGTTGTGATCATTTGGAACTAGACAAAATAAAAAAATGTTTTTTTAAAAACTCAAAATATAATTTTCTGAGAAAATCTTCCCCAATTGTGTGCCTGTTAGGGTAAAAATCCAACTACTGGTATAGTAGACCTTCAAAATAATTTAATTTGATCAGTTATCATTGGCAATAATGAAATTGTGTCTTAAGAAAATGTAACTGGGGGTGTCTGTTTGGCTCAGTCAGTGGAGCATGTGACTCTTGATCTTGGGATTGTGAGTTCAAGTTTACATCCACCCAGAGTGGATGTAAAGATTACTTAAATAATGAGGTTTAAAAAAAAGGTAACTGAAATAGGTGTCTATTATAGACTGAATTGTGCCCTGCCCCCACCTTCATGTTGAAGTCTCAACTCCTAATGTGACTGTGTTTGGAGATAGAGTCTTTAGAAAGGTGGGTGAGGTTCAGTGAGGTCATTAGGGTAAGGTTCTAATCCAAGAAGGCTGGTTACCTTATAAGAAGAGGAAGAGACATTGGGGGGAACACACAGAAGGTGGGGAGATGGCTGTTGACATCCCAGAGAGAAAGCTTTCACCAGAAACCAACCCTGGACACACCTTTATCTTGAATTTCCAGCCTCCCAAACTATGAGAAAATAAATTTCTCTTGTTTAAACCGCACAGTCTGTGATATTTTTGTAATGGCAGTTCTAGCACACTAATATAATATCGAATTTGAAAACTAATAGTTTTTAAGTATTCCATTTTCTCAGGACAGGGTATCACTGCTTAACCTCTGGATTAGATTCTCTTTTTTCTAATAAAGACCTTTAACCCTAGTTCTTCACATCCCAGGTTCACAAATTGTCTTCTGGTCCTCACTGTAGGTACTCCAGACTGGAAGGCTGGTCACAAGACTTTTTAAGTTTAATAAGAAAGCAGAAGGTTGGGTGCCTGGGTGGCTCAGGCGATTAAGCATCTGCCTTCAGCTCAGGTCATGATCCCAGAGTCCTGGGATTGAGTCCCACATCAGACTCCCTGCTCAGTGGGGAATCTTCTTCTCCCTCTCCCTCTGCCCCCCTAACTCGTGTTCTCGCATGCTCTGCTCTCGCTCTCTCTCAAATAAATAAATAAATAATCTTTAAAAAAAAAAGAAAAGAAAAAGAAAGAAAGAAAGAAAGAAAGAAAGAAAGAAAGAAAGAAAGAAAGCAAGCAAGCAAGCAGAAGTTCCAGATTATTACATCAGCCTCCTTGGTCTGATACAGTTCATACTTCCTTTAGGCCTTAAACATGCCTCTTGGTTTTTGTCATCCTCCAAACAAATTAACTCTTTAATATTTGATGCCTGCTTGAGCTGATGCTGTGTTTTTTTGTTTTTTTGTTTGTTTGTTTTGTTTTCCTAAAGGGTGAACTTAACGGATTGTTACACAGACCCGTGATACATTGGGATTAAATTATGCTACAAACTCATAATTATTTATGGACAACCTCCATTCCCCTAAAATATTCAATATGAAATTTTCCCCTGTGTTTTTCTTTAAAATAATTTTTGTCTTCTGGTAAGTTATCTTTTAAGTTTACCTGGGATGGACAAACTAGAGCCTTGGGCCAAATCTGGTCCACCACCAGATTTTATCAATAAAGTTTTATTGGAACAGCACTACACTCATCAGTTTGTTTTCTATGGCTGCATTACACTATATATTGACAGAATTGAGATATTACGAAAGAGGAAAAATGACCATATGAACCTAAAATATGTGCTCCCAATATATTTATATGTTACTAAAACATTTATTATCCATAAAATATTGGGGTGTTGGGTGGCTCAGTTGGTTAAGTGGCTGCCTTCAGCTCAGGTCATGATCCCAGGGTTCTGGGTTCAAGTCCCACATCCGGCTCTCTGCTCAGCAGGGAGCCTGCTTCTCCCTCCCCTCCCCCACCCCTGCTTGTGCTCTTTATCTCACTATCTCTCTTTCTCTTTCAATAAATAAATATAATCTTTAAAAACAAAAATAAATAAATATTTAATTTGAGGAAAATGTTTGCTGACCCATGCTGTATACTGACCTCTTTGCCTGATAGCCCCAACACACTCCTGTACCTTACTAGTATATAAATCATAAGTCATGCTGAGAAAGTATACCTTAATATTGTTAAATCTTTTTTGTTAAATTAATATATCTGTATTTATTGAGGAGTGTGTGTGTGTATGTATATTTATTATAGGTTAACCAAGGTACAAAAGATGGGGTTTTTTGTTTGTTTGGTTTTTGGGGGGTTTTTTTGGCAATCCCATCAGATCTCATTCATATTGGCTGATGTGGGAGTAGTAGTATTATCAGGTAAAGTTTTTAATTTCTTCTCCAGAAATTAACTAAGTATTGACATTGTTTTCTGAGAGTAATGGCTCTCATGCAGTGTTTGATGCTTTATTTCTACATTTGTTTTTACTGACTGTTAGGAAGCCAATGTTACTAGGTCAGGAAATTAGCTTAGTGGAAAGAAAAAAAAGGCAAGCAGTTACTCTAAGTTTAAAATCCATACAGTGTGATGGGTTATTGTGATGAATACGTAGTTTTGAAAGACTTCATTTATTATGTAATAGCAAAATGCAGTTCGTAGAATGCTTCTGTCAGTGAACCTTACAAATGTAGTAACCTCCAGAGACTAGCTAGATGTTCGTATGCACTATAAGAAAGGAGCAAATTTGACACTGAAAACAATATATAATCCAGTAAAAACAAGATACCTTGTACTATAGAAGACCCGTTAGTCTTCCAGAGCCTGAGGTTGGTCACTCATCTTCACCATCTGGTTCTTATACTGGTTTTGGTGACTTAATCATAGTTTTAATAATGTTACAGGCACTATATTAAGGAATTCACATATAAATAATTCAGTTTTTTATTTTTTAATCTGAGGAAATTTAAGATGCATTTAGAGACAATAGAATTCAAACCAAATGTATAAGAATCAGAACTTTGTGCTGTATTTAAAAATCATTTCATTCTCATTCAACTGCATTATGTTTTCCTTCTCTCCTAATGTATAATCTCATAAAAGACAGAGACTATGTTTCATTAATTGCTTAATTCCCCTAGTAGTTATCAGGTGCATTTCCTACACAGTGCATTATGATGTCATTCAGTGTCATTTTAAAAAACAGTCCAGAGACAAAATTACTTTTCAGATCCTTTTAGCAAAGGGGCATGTTGGAGGCTGATGTATTGCCTCTAACCAAATCCAGCACTTCTGAATTTCCCCATAATACTGGGGAAAAAATTGCTATTGAACATTAAATGATGTATTTTTCTTATCCTCAGGGGCCATTTGTATGTAAAATATGCCCCTTCAGGGGGCGCCTGCGTGGCTCAGTTGGTTAAGCTTCGGCCTTCAGCTCAGGTCATGATCTCAGAGTCATGGATGGAGCCCCTGGCCATGGGGTTCCCTGCTCAGCGGGGAGCCTGCTTCTCCCTCTGCCCCTCCCCCCTGCTGGTGCGCTCTCCCTTGTTCTCTCTCTCTTTCTCTCAAATAAATAAAATCTTTAAAAAAAAAATATGCCCCTTCACACACCAGAATCACATTCAGCATGGTATTGAATGGTGTGGAGAGCTCAAGGCTTACTCAAAGATCTTCAGGTTTATGCCACTCTTACACTCACCATAGTACACAAAGTCATTGAGAACCTTCTGAGCAAGATCACTCTGTGAGCTGTTGGGGTGGAATTTAATTCCTGTAAATTAAATTCACCTGTGATCACAAACCGTTCTACCCAGCAGTGAAAAGAGTAACTTTCAAGTTTTTTTTAGCACTTACTCTGGACCAAATAGGCTGCATGTGCCTACTGAGTAAAAATTCTCATGACACTGAGCGAGGTATATTATCATCATCTTTATTTTAAGGATGAGAAAGCTGAGGAGCAGAACCATTGAGGAAATTACCAATGGTCACTCTGCCAAGGACTGCCAACAATTTAAACACAACAAATGCTTTTAACCACCAGCCTATGCTACCTTACAATCAGTACGTGCTGATGACTGGAAACTTACAAGTAATAAGAACTATATTTACTTTTAACACTTTACAGTATCTAGCTTTTGTTTCAGGTTACTTTTTTAAAATTATTAATCTCTACATTTATTGTTTCCATAGTCCAAAGAACAATTTGAGGAAGTGAAACCATCAGTCATTTCTACACAGGAGTCTGGTCAAACAAACCCTGCAGCCAACTGCTGTATCACACTTATCCAGGAGTGTTGCTCACGTGGAACACCATGTGAGTGGTGCTCCCATTCCAGAGTTGTGCAGAGCGATCAGTGCCCAGCCTGCTTCTTAGTGATTGGCTTTACCAAAAAATTTGTCTTTATCAAACAAAAACATTGTGTGTTTAACACACTAGTTACATTCAGTGCTCTGCCTCCAAATTCTGCTCCTTGTACATATTTAATACACAGAGGTGTCAATAAATGTGTTGACACATTTGTTATGTGTCCAACTTAAGCATGAGGATTTCAGCTTGGTCAGCTTTGTGCCCATAAATATGTTTGTTTCTCTTATTTATACAGAAATCCAGCTTGAGTTCAGGATCAAATCCATTGTGAAAATTCAGTGTATCTTTTTTGATTAGGTGGGGGTTTCTCCAAAGACGTCTACTGTCTCTATTGTATAATGTTAATAATGTAATCATAAAAATGGCTAATTCCAAATGGCATCCAGGTAATCGCAGTAGTCTGCTGCCTGTAAAGTCTTCATGAAAACAGAAACACTGTGTTTCTAAACTTGCTGGCGTGAGGTTAATTCAGAGAGTCATTTGATCTTTAGCTCTTGACCTCAAAATCTACCTCCCTGTAAGGAAGAAGAAGGAAAAAACATCTGCTTTGTCACTTGTTAGGAAATGAAAGGAAGAAATGGGATATACTCAGAGTAAAGTAATAAAGTGAAAACACAAACTTTTTTTCCTAAAGTGTTGTTGCCTTTAGACATTATTGATATTCTAGATAAAGAAATGCTTACCTACTCTCTACAAATGATATCCTATCCCTTACAACCTTTGCCCATCATGAGGAGGTGGACATAGTTGTTGGAAAATGACCTAAATTGTTTTCAAGTTCTTTGGAAGATCTCATGTAAATTCACTAGTAACTCTGGAACCATCTACTATGCATTTAAGTAATGAAAAATGTATTAGTTTCACTACACAAATGTATTAGCTTCCACTCTGTAGTTAAATGAAAAATGTATTAGCTCTACATATAAATATATTAACATTCACTCTGGCATTTTTCTCCGAGACATTACTGCACTTGAACTAGTCTGTAGTGCAAACACTGCTTAAAGTCTCAATGCTGGAGAATTGCACTTAAAAAAAATCTCTTAAGTAGCAAAAAATATTTGTGTCTACAGCGGTATTTGTTTATTATGGAAAATAAGCATTCCTTCCTAAGAAAGTGCTGTTTCAGAACATATTCACTGCTTGTTTTGTGTAAGATACAAAAGAAGGGTATTATTTTTAAAAATCTATAAATGATTACATACTTTAATCATTTGAATTTTTTTTTTAATCTGTAATTGGGAGATGATTCTTTTTAGTGGAAAGATGTGGCATAAGCCAGTCGGTTATTGAAGGGACTGACTTTATGCAGTAACTAAATATATACATCGGCAAGATATAGCACTCTATATTATCTGGAGAATTTTTTTTTTAATTTTCATGAATTTTATCTTTTCTCTTAAAACATGTTTGTTTGTTTTTTTTTAAGATTTCATTTATTTAGTTGACAGAGACAGCCAGTGAGAGAGGGAACACAAGCAGGGGGAGTGGGAGAGGAAGAAGCAGGCTCATAGCAGAGGAGCCCGATATGGGGCTCGATCCCAGAACGCCGGGATCACGCCCTGAGCCGAAGGCAGACGCCCAACGACTGCGCCACCCAGGCACCCCAAAACATGTTGCTGTACTAAGTTTAAATAAATGGAACATTTCCTACCTAACTATTCTGTGCCAGCACTACGCATAACTTTTAAAATGCCTTCCTCTCCATATCTCCTTGAAAACCAGCCTGTTACATTTGATGGGTTGATCTGATAATCTCCAACAAAACAGAAAAGTAAAGTTACAAAGAAAGTGTGAGGTAACAAAATGTAATTTGAAATCAAAGTATGTTCTTTTAATTTTTCTGATTGCCACACTTTTATTTTTCTCCATTAACATTTTAATCATGACTGACCTCCCACTAAACTAGAGCTTGGAAATGAAGAATTTAAGAGCTGTGTATATTTACATACACATTTATGCGTCCACGCATAACTTTCACCCATGTGTCTACTAGCACTTTTACCATGGAATAGCTGGATCCCAGTTCTCTGTCCTTTTGTTCTGAATTTGTGGCTGGAAGGTGCCCACAAAGGGCTTGCTAGCTGGAGAACACCCAGCATCTGCCCTAGTCTTTTCCTTCTCTGGTGTATGGCCATGTTCAGAGCTTACAAATCCCCTCTCCTCTGTCTCCTCTGTTCCAACTGAACAACATTGAATATATCTATTTAAATTAGACATAGAAAGTAAGATATCCGTAGCCTATTAGGGATTGCACAATCACTTCCAGAAGTCTGAGACCCACAACCTGATAGAGATCTGCTAACCTCAAAAGGAAAGAAAAACCAGGAATTGCTTATCTCTATGCCTTAAATTATCTGAGTTAATCTGGAAATGAAGTGTTCTACAAAACCAAGAAAAGTCTTTCATAAAGCATTTTGTTATTGGGCAATTTCCAAACTCCCAAACCTAAACTCATACCTGTTTATTATTTTGTAGCTGCCCCCTACTCCTCATATCAACAGTGAAATCCAAATAAGCTTATAAAATCCTAACAGAATCACAAGTACTAGGTTTTTAAGCATCAAATTTTATGAAGACCATTTTCTGTTTCATTCAAATGCATTTGCTGCTGAAGGACAAAACAGTATTAACTCTCTCAAGAGCATTTGCTCTAAAATTAATAATGCTTCCCCATATGTATCTCTACATCAGTTTTTAATTATTTTAATTATTTAAATGCAGGGCATAATTTACATTTTCTTTACGTACACAGGATTTAAAAAAAAAAAGTAGTTCATGCATTAGTGTCCTCATTTGCCCTATTTCTAAGCCAAGCAGAATATACACATTTTGATTACTATTATTCAGATTGTACAATGCAAGGGCCCTAAGGCCGTAGGGTATCATCTCAGATTTGGTCCCTACCTTAATGGGAGACATCACTAACATTTGAAGCTGCTTCAGCTGTCAAAGCTGTCTTGAGATTTGCATTCATCCTCCTGCCTATTGCCATCCTGCTTGTTCAATTCCTATAAATCCCTTGTTCTTGGCCATTTTCTTGGAGTCTTAACTACAGTTGTCCCCAGGTGTGTGATAAAAGGGCTCTCTGCCTGACCTCTGATGTCCTTCTAGACCTGTCATTTAATGCCATGCCTACTCTTGCCTAAATACATTTCCTAAACTTCTAGAACCCAGTTACAGAAGTTGTCTTTAATGATTCTTTATCTGACACCTGATCTGAATTTGATCACTAACCCACATGTTGGAATAGAAAAAGCCAGAATTTGGAAGTCATACTTGGAATCAAAACCCATGGCACTTTTCAGCTGTATGACCTTGGACAGATTGCTAATCCCTCTGTCTATGAATTCTTCTTCAATAGAGGTAGATAAATGATACATCTTCAATGAGTTATATGTGTGAACCGTCAAGCGCAACGTAACACATATTGTAGGAACTCAACAAATGGTAGCCATTGTTTTCTTCTTCCTTGACTTTAAATCCCAGTTCACTGGATTAATTTCTCCATTTTCTTCTGCCTTTTAATGTCCATCTCACTTGGCTTCCAATTCATGACTCTGTAAATTCTTGAAATCTTTCAGCTCTCTTTGGGTCCCTTGATCATAGTATGATACAGCAATCTATAATAAGAAATACATGGATCTTGCAGAAGTTCTTCATTCTTGTTTCTGACACAGAGCTCCAAAAACCCTAGGAATTGCCTAAGTGGTAAGAGTAATAATGGTGTTTTAATATTCATAACAAACCCCTTTCAACCACACCTGAGTTTATATTAATGAGGTGACTTTTGAAAAGCACCTAAGGATGGAACTGATTGCCAGGGGAACCAACTATGTGATTGGAGGACTGGAAGTTTCAGTCCCACCCTCCTGACCTCTAGGGAGCTGAAAGGGGCTAGAGATTGAATTGGTTGCCTATGGATGATTGATGGGTGAAGAGTGGCGTACTCTGTGCCCTTTCCCCATACCTTGCCCTGTGCATCTCTTTCATCTAGCTGTTCTTGGGTTATATCCTTTTATACTGAACTGGAAATCTAGTAAGTAAAATGTTTTTCTGAGTTTTTTGGGCCACTCTAACAAATCAACGAAACCTGAGGAGGGGGTCATTGGAACCTATGATCTATAGCTGGGCAGTCAGAAACACAAGTGACAACCTGGACCTGCTTTGGCATCTGAAAGGGGACATCCCGGTGGGACTGAGCCCTTAACCTGTAGAATCTTAAACTATCTCCAGATAGATAGTATCAGAATTGAATTGAATTGTAGGACTCTTGGTCAGTGCCCATGGAGAACTGATTTAATTGCTTGGCAGTGTAAGAGGAACCCCACTGGAACCCATTGGAACTGGGTACACAATCAATAAAGGCCTTTCTCTTTGTTCCTAAGCTCACCTACATACTTTTGGTTTCACATGATTCAGTGTTGTACCTCTGTCCCCCAACGCAGCTGTAGCAAGAAAAAGTTTTCATTACTATAAAATCTAGGTATGTCTTAAACATTTTTAAGCCCTTCAAATTGACAATGGAATTTTATTTGTATCAAATAAGAGCCAAGTGTGCAAATTGAAGATTTCTGGAGGGAATAAATATTTGTTTCTTTTTTCACTTTAAGGCATGCATTCACACGTCATTATAGAAAAAACCTGCAAAATCAATAAGTTTTGAGATTTATTCATTATTTTTAACTGTATATACAACTCCAGAACCATAGCAGGGTGAATTTCTGTATATGAAAACAAAGATAATTGTTGAAGCCGTTTAGCTAGACATACAGAGTTTGATGTCTTAATAGGCATTTCACACCCGGCATGTTGACCTGATCTCATTTTCTCCCCTGAAACTGTTTTATGCCTTCCCCTTCTCAAACGATGGTAACTTTATCCTTTCCACGGGGCAGACCAAAAAACTGAGATCCCTCTTCAGTTCCTTGCTTTCTGTCATATTTTTGGTCAATCTGTGGCTTTATCTTGAAAATATATTTGAATCCAGCTGCTTCGTCCCACCTTCCATGCTACCATCCTGATCTGAGGTACCAGAAAGCATCTCTCTCCTCCGATACTAAAATACTTTTCTAACTGGTCTCCCTTTTGCTTTCTACATTCTCTTCTACGGTCTGGTTTTCCTGCTTCTACTGTCTACTCTATACAGTTCATTCTCAATGCAGCTGTCTGAGTAGTTATTTTTTTTTTAATTTTTTATTATGTTATGTTAGTCACCATACAGTACATCATTAGTTTTTGATGTAGTGTTCCATGATTCATTGTTTGCGTATAACACCCAATGCTCCATGCAATACATACCCTCCTTAATACCCATCACCAGCCTAGCCCAACCCCCCCTCCTCCTCCCCTCTGAAACCCTCAGTTTGTTTCCCGCAGCCTATAGTCTCTTGTGGTTCATTTAAAAATGCAAACCGGGGGTGCCTGGGTGGCTCAGTCAGTTGAACATCTGCCTTCAGCTCAGGTCTTGATCCCAGAGTCCCAAGATCAAGCCCCAAATCAGGCTCCCTGCTCAGCAGGGAGTCTGCTTCTCCCTCTGCCTCTCACCCAGCTCATGCTCTCTCGCTCTCCCTCTTTCTCAAATAAATAAAATCTTAAAAAAAAAAAAAACCCACACTCACTAGAATATGTCATTCCTCTATCCCAAAACTTATATTGACTCCCTAATTTTACTCAAAGCAACGTCATAGTCCACCTGATAGCCGGGACTGTGCAATCTGCATCTGCACCTGCACCACCTTCCCTCCCATAACTAGCTTACTCCTCTCCTCCTGATTCTATTCTGTCCCACCTGGAAACATGCCAGGTTTGTGTCTGCCTTCAGACCTTGGCTCTTCCTATCTCCTGCATGATCAACTCTTCCCTTAAATTATTGGCTGCCTTCGTCTCTTCCTTCAGGCTTTGTTCAGATCTCACCTTCTCTATGAAGCCTATCCTAAACACTGCATATCATACTGTTTCCCACCCAGTTCCCTCTACACTGATGGGTCTTTTTATCCTGTTCCATTGTTCTCTTTTTTCTATAACATTTATAAACCTATCACATACTAGATATTTTGCATATCATATTTGTTTCTTGTATCTCTTTTTCCTCCTAAAATATAAACTCTTCAAAAACAGGCATCTTTGTTTTATTCATTGATGTATCCCAAGGAGTGAATATAATGCCTAGCACGAAGCAGGCACTCAATAAATACTTTGTGAATGAAAGCATGAATGAGTAAATGAGACCTTATGTCAAATAAATTCATTTTTTAAAGTTTAATACATTAGGGTTTTGTTGGGTAGGAGGTTTGCTACTACTGCCATTTCTATGTAAAGTTGAAATACAGAAGGGAAAATAAAAATCTTACCAGTTATCTGCCTTTGTACAGATAAAGCCAAATGATTGAATGCTTGACTGAGTTGACTGATTGTTTAGAGATTTTTTTTTTTATAATAGCTTAAGGAAAAACTAAGCTATTTGACTTCCACCCCCTCTCCCCTTACTCTAGAGCTAGAATTGTCAAAATGGCACATAATACACACTTGGTTTTTAAAGAACTTAGTTAATTGAATTCATTGAACCAAAAATACTCACAGTGAAAATCATCAACATTTATATGTAAAACAAAATCTGTTTGTGTCTGACTTAAAGAGGATGTAGCTGGGGGCTAAAGGATTACAAACAAGTAAGAGAATAATCTGACATAGTTTTTTTGTTGTTTTCCTGCAAGCTTTCTAAACTCTGAAATTACAGTATTTGGAAATTCATTACCTGATAGCAAAGTGTGCAAAGTTGAAGAGTTTAAATTGAGTAACAGAAGCAAATGCTAATGTATCATACATGAGAACTACTATAGAAACAACAGAGCAAAATCTGAACTCTAAAAATGCTGTAGTTTTTAGGAAACTGCACTATTTTCAAAGATTTTGTAAGGTCATTTATAGGTTAGCCTGGAAAGAGTAAGATCTTCCACTTAAAAGAGATAAGCAATTTTTATATAGAAATACGTCTAGCATGGATTATATAATCAGGAAGTGGTAGGTTTGTGGGAAGAATAAGATGTGAAAGAGGAGAAAAATATAAAGAATCAGAGGTTACCTTATATGGTTCTTAGGGAAAGGTAGATCAGGTGATGGCAAATATTACTTGAAAACTTGCAAAGCTAAACAGGGACTGCCATATAAAAAGCTAGATTCAGGGACACCTGGGTGGCTCAGTCATTAGGCATCTGCCTTCGGCTCAGATCATTGTCCCAGTGTCCTGGGATCAAGCCCAGCATCAGGATCCCTGCTCAGCAGGAAGCCTGCTTCTCCCTCTCCCACTCCCCCTGCTTATGTTCCCTCTCTTGCTGTGTCTCTTTCTGTCAAATAAATAAATAAATAAAATCTTAAAAAAAAAAAAAAAAAGGTTAGATTCAGGGACAGCTCCTGAATGTCCAACAGCAGCTTATATGTGAGTATAAATGTATATATTTAAAATACACATGCACACATAAGCTTACAACGTACATTGTGTGTATATGAGAAACACTAGAAAGATCCTTGATCAAAAATATTAGCATCACTCTTCAGCTCTTGATCTCAGATTTTCCATTACTGGTGGGTAATTCCTTTATTGCTGAATTTTGGAAGCAGAGAGGCCCTTCTAATGACAGAACTCTTCCTAGGATTCTATGTCCTATCAAGACCTGTTTTTAAATGTTTCACATTTGTTAGGTTGCTTTTCTCACTGACTGCAGGCAGCATGAGTGCTGGGCAGGGGGTAAGACAGGAAGAGAATAAAAGTGATTAACAGAAAAAAAAGAAAAATTAGAAGGTGGTCATGCAGACTTTTTTTGATTTCTCAATTCTGCATTGTCACAGCACTAGGAGGAGTTCTTCCAGATTGTTCATTACAACTTACGCATACTCACTAATACCCCCAAATAAATGTGATACACTACTCCAAGTATATGTTTAAGTGCTTTCATGTGCTTGGCCACTGCCAAATCATCCCATTAATTTTGATAGGTAGTTCCATGTAGCATGTGAATATTAAAATCCCTATTGATGGGGCGCCTGGGTGGCTCAGTCCTTAAGCGTCTGCCTTCGGCTCAGGCCATGATCCCAGTGTTCTGGGATCGAGTCCCGCATAGGGCTCCCTGCTCAGCGGGAAGCCTGCTTCTCCCTCTCCCACTCCCCCGGCTTGTGTTCCCTCTCTCGCTGCCTCTCTCTCTGTCAAATAAATAAGTAACATCTTAAAAAAAAAAAAGATCTCATATAAAAAAAAATAAAATCCCTATCAAATTTATCTGTAGATTGGAAATGATTTGTGTATATTCTGTTGGTGTTTCCCAAGTAGTACGTACTAGTCACATATTTCACAGAGACATGAAAGGAGGAAACACTTAGATTATCCAGAAATCAGGCTTTGCTTTAAAAATCTAGGTTATTTTATTCCTCACGACTGCAGGATGTACCTGATTAAAATAATCTTGACATAGGTCAAATCAATAAATTCTCCCATGGAGAATGTTAAATTCATCAATTTTAGTCCCACCCACCTCAGGCACCCCCAACATTTCAGTCTTAATGTTAAGGTTGGTCCACATTGTCCTTCCAGTTGATATTTTTACACTTCATCTTCAGGATGCCCCTAGTTAACATTCCTGATGATATATTGTTACTCTACACAGTCCCTCAGAATATGGCAAAGTTTGTAGCACAATGAGTTACAATGCAGTTTGATAACCTGGAAGTGAATTTTAAAATATTTTTTCTTTGTTGGTTTGCCAGAGTTTATTTGATGCCAGCAAGGAAAATTGTTTAGAAGCTAGGATTATATCATAGCCTGTATCAACAGATGGGACTTTAAAAGCCAGTCAGATTGCAAGCCATATTGGTATTATGTTAAATAATATATTTAATTATATCAGTACTTCTTTCACACCTTAACTTCAGTGGATCCCAAAATATTTCATGAAAACTTGGGGAAGAAGACACTCTCATTCCTCAAACTACATAAAGTATGTAAAGTATATTGCCTCTCTTCAGTGCCAATAGCTTCCATCCTGACCATATTTTATATAGCTGTATGTATACTTAGAAACAGGGATGCGTGTGCATTTTCTGTGCATATTTATATTATGACCAAATCTAAAATATTTAATTTCCTGTCTCTCACTAACTTTCTCGCCGGCTTCTTGCTCAGTGAGCACACATATATTTATTTCTGCAGCTAGATAAAAACTGTATGTTTTTCCATCCGTCTGTCTTTGTTTCTGCTCTTTCTTTCTCACCTGTTTAAGTTCTGCCCAAGAGGCACACTAGGTTCTGATTGCTTGGATCCCTATTCAAAATCCACAAACAGACTGCTCTGTGATTTGGGGCAAGTGACCTAACCAGTCCAAACCTGTGTCCTCTTCTGGAAAAGAGTGATGGCAACAGTACATACCTCCTAGGGTAGATGTGATTGTATTGCAATAATCCCCTTAGAGCTGGGCACACAGTACCTGTCACATAAGAAGTGCTTAAACAATGGAAGCTGAGCTGTATGCTCTCCATGGAGCACTTTCTATCCTCGCATGTTAATCTCTTCCCCTCAAGTGACCTCATACTGTTTTGCTATTAGAAAGCTCTTATGGAATTGTGTTCTCTAGTCCAGTGACATGTGTACATGCCTGGCTTCTGGGTCACTGACCAATTGCAGAGCTCCTACAAGGCAGACAGTGTTGGATGCTCAGGATGAGGTAGTAAAATTATAGGCATGGTATTCCTGCTTACCTTCCACATGGAGAAGACAGATAATGAAAAAGATAATAGATAAGTGGCATAATTTGAGATGCTGATAAGGGCTAGAAAGGAAATAAAAGAGGTGATATGATAGTTACTGTTTTTGTTTATATGTTGGGAGCTATATCACTAAGAGTAGAGTGAGACCACACTATTGCCTGAGTGTCTCTTAAGGCTCCCTAACTGTCCCTGTCTGACTGAGGTCCTGGGCATCCTATAAAAAGCATCTGCAGCTATACTTTCTAGCTTAGGGAACTTCTTAGGGGAGCTGCTTCGTCCCCCCTCATTCAAATTCATTAGCTCTCATCAGGTTTAAACCCATCTTCTCCTTATATCTGATCACTCATTGTCTCTTCCATTCTTCCAGATTGAAGCTAACTGTCTGCCTGGCATTGATTTCGGGCTCATCCCAAGGCAGTATCACTAGCTTAGATCCCTCTTTATGATGTCACGTACTATAGCTGGACAGCAGGAGCACAGAGCCAGGACATCTGTTCTGTGCCCTGTCTCCACACTTGGTGTTCCTCCTTGCCAGGGACGGAAAAGCAGATATGGAATCCCCTAAGGGTAAGTTCTAATTATCTCCCCAAAGAAAAGAACTTGGGCAGAGAGACTCAACAACAGTACCAGCTGTCATTGCTGATTTTTACTTTAGAGATTGAAAAGGGATTCACAACACTTGTCCTTACAATAAAGTAGAAGAACTTTCCTTTGGATAAATCGTTCCACAGCCTTCTTTATCACAAGCTGCATAGAGTTTGGTTTGTAGTACTCTTATCATATCAAGAGCTCTTTTCAGAACCTCTCCTGAGACTCAGAGCCAAGGATGAATGCTGAAGACAAAGGGAGATTATAGATGTCTTAACATGCTCATTCTGTATCTGTCCACCTGTCCGTTATCGGTTCATCTGTCCATCCGTCTGTCTGTCTGTCTCTCTGTCTCTCAAAATATGTTTTTTATCAATCCACTTTTTTTGGAAAATACCTGTGTCTAAACCTAAGAAGACAAAGAAGGCTAAGGTGGAATTGGATTCCTTGGATGAATCCATGAATTTGACTCAACATTGCCTCTATGGTCTGTCTACAGGAAAGTCACAGATACATTTGGGCTTCCTGAACTAGAGTCATTGAAAATGGATCCAGTCTTAGTGTGGCTAACTCTGAGAACACTGCTTGATATTTCTGTTTGGGCCATATGTCAGTGCTGTCTAAAGAGGCGGACACAGTGACTCTTCCTCATGTCAAGAAAAGCAACTAATCCCTCATCTTGTATTTTGCAAACATCTAGTATTACTCTGCCTGTTCCCAAGGCACAAGCTTCATGAATTAATGCCTCCTTTGACAGTTAAATATTCAAAACTCATTTGCTTAAACTAAGTGGCAAAGAAAATAATTTTAAAGATGGGTGGTGGAAGGGGGTTGCTGAGTTCTATTGAAAGCATTTGATTAAACAGATTTGAAAGCCACAGCTAAATTAATAAAAACTGGCACACTTCATCCACCTTTCTTTCTTATTTTTCAGACATGAAAATTGCTCAGACTTCAAGTCTAGTCTGTGTGAAAGCATTTAAGCGTTTCAGAAATCAACATGTTCTTATCAATCTATTGTGCTTGGGGGGGGAAAGCCAACTTGTGACATTATTTCCTTATGTTCTAGAAACCTGATAATACCTTATTGTATATCAGGAGTATAAGCAGTATAAGCAGGTTTCATTGCAAAGAGGTTCTTGTGACAAGATCTGTGAAGAACATTATGTTATTAACTTAGACGTCTGCACTTACCAACATAGCTCTTTCAAGACAATTTTTGTTGGGCTACAGGTGGTTATTTAAGACAATCAATTTACATAGAACAATTTATTCTTTTTTCATGCTGTTAAAGCAAATTGGTATGTAATTAGATTTATATACTGAATAATCTCATTTGCATATCCAATTAATTCTTCCTATTTTAATTTGCTAGGGTTGAATTCACATTAGTAGTAAAAATAACACTTAAATTATCAAGGACTCAAATTTTCCTTTGCTGTAATTTGTTCAAGATGTTCCATTTAAAAATTGGTCCCGAGCATTCTTTTCAAAATTTATGGGGAATATGTGAAAGACTTTACTTAAAAATGCCCTTAGCCAAAAATCACAAACTTGAGGCTTGCCCTTTGTTCATGATGAACAGGGAAATGGATGGTATAAAGCCACTTCCTGCCTCGTTACACAATATTTTTCAAAACAAGGGAAAGTCAGGTTCCAGGTTTTTATCTTCTGACCTATTTTCACGTTTCAGAGTATGTTTAAACCCAAAAACACACACATACAAAACTGATGTCTCTTCCTAAATGATTTATACTTATTCTTCAATTGTATCTCTTCAACTATTATGGCTTTTTACTAAAATAGAACATGTATGGCATTGGGATTCAGACACACTAAGGCTTAATACGTGCTTCTGCTTTTGCTGACTGACTTTATCTGAGAGTTCGTGTCCCCATCTGTAAAAAAGGGAGTCCTATGTAATGTGCCTTTCAGAATATGGTGTAACATATGAGAGCACTTGCTGGTATGGTGATAGAAGATCCTCAGTACATAGTTGTATCTGGTCTGTACTAAAGATTTGTTCACTTTCTAAGACTCAATAATATTTTTCTTAAGCTCAGTGAACATTTATTAATGATCATTCTCATGGCCAGACACTTAAAGTCAAATGTTGGCTGAGCATTTTGTGTGAGTTACTTAGTCTGCATGCCTCAGATGCTTCATTTGTAAATGAGGAATAATAAAAGTAACTACATCATAGAATTGTGATCATAACTAAAGGGGTTGGTACATGTTAAACTCTTGGAATATTTCCTAGCACGGACTAAACCGTCAATAAATGTTAACCATTGCTGTCATTGTTATCATCTTGAAAGAATAAGCACCCATATCAGAGCATTTTTTTTTTTCATCCTCATCTATTACCAGCTGTATTAGTTTACTAAAGCTGCCATAACAAAGTACTACATACTGGATAGCTTACACTACAGAAATTTATTGTCTCAGTTTTGGAGAATAAAAGTCCAGGATCAGAGTGTTGGCAGGTTTTGGTTTCTGCTGAGGCCTCTCTCCTTGGCTTGCAAAGAGCTGCCTTCTTGCTGTGCCTCTAGGCATTTCTTCTGTGTGTGCCCAAATTTCTTCTCCTTAAAAGGACATCAATTAAATTGGATTAGGACCTACATTTTTCATTTCCTCAGCACTTTGAAGACCCTGTCTCCAAGTCTCTCGCAGTCTGAGATTATGGGGGTGATAGCTCCCGTCCTTTGAATTTGAGGGAAAAGAATTCAGTTCATAATACCAAGGTTGAACTTTCTTTTCTGTGTGGGAGATATCCTGAACCTCTGCCTTCAGAACACATACCAGAATGAAAGCATACCTACTTTTGTAAGGTATTTAAAAAGCATAGGTAATCTATGCCTTATCTAAAAAAAAAAAAAAAAAAAAAAAAAAAAAAAAAAAAAAAAAAAAAAACCTGCCCTGTTTCTGTGGTTACAGTCATTCTTTCAAAGCCATATGTTTATTTTCACTCCTCTGATCCTTAGCTTGTGTGTCAAACTCATGTGGTAGAAAGATCATAACATTTATGGTCTAGAGACCCAGGTTTGCATGCAGATTTGCTATTTACTATACACATAAACATATTATACAAATATATATACAGGGATTATGTAAACTCAGGCAAGTCATTTCACCTCTGTGAGACTTTCTTTTACTTATCTGCAGAAGGGGACATATAACCTCACAAAAAGATGAAACTAAGACAGGGTTGAGAAAAGAACTTTGCAACTTCTAAAATGCCATACAGGCACCAGCTGTCTGCTTCCTGAGATGGCGATGTTAATTCCATTGTCTCTTTTACAATAGCTGTTAGTTTACAGCTACTAATATTAAATGGCTTTAACGGTCATTTTAGGAAAGATATTTACTTCATTGCTAAAGAACTAAGTCTACAATTAAATGCAGGTTTCTTTCTAGATTTTAAGAAAACTGTAATTTGCAGTTGACACTGATGCAAATTGCTGTGTTCTGTTGTATATGCATTTTAAAACAAATCTTTCCCAATCGTCACTGAGTATATATAACAACTACAAAGCAAATACTCTAAAGATTTGTTGTTGTTGTTGTTCAAAATACCACTTTCCCTTTGAACCACGATCTACATGTTATTTTAATGTCATTTATACTATTTGGAATGCCTGTATCCTGTGCTCCTGTGAGTAACTTTCAAATAACCTACAGATATTTGAAAAACCATACCAGTTTCTTCATTTCATTTTGGAAGATGAGCAACTTTTTTATAAGTAAGCCTAGAAAGGCTTAGAATTCTATAAGTTGGAGTGATCTTAAACAACATCTATTTCATTTGTGATCCTGTTCCTAGACACTTTACATCGGAAGAGGATACCAGAATCTTTTATTAACAGAGATTGACTGGCCAAGTATACAAAATCAACAAAACCGTTTCAGTCTTTTTCTTTGTCATAGCTTCCCATCTGCCAGGAAAAGGATTCAAGAGTGGCCACTGTAGCCTATATAACTGGTCCACACTTTGACACCTCCCCTTCTTTATCCCATCTTAGAGCCTCCTCTCTTACAGTGAGGTTATAGGTGAAGGGAAAATAATTTCTTAGGATTCTGATTCCTTTCCTTTCTCTGTGATCCCTTTGTATCTTTAATCCATGGGTTTCTTTAATGCCTTTATTTTTTTTTTAATTTAAATTCAATTAATTAACATATAATGTATTATTGGTTTTGGAGGTAGAGGTCAGTGATTCATCAGTCTTCTCTAATACCCAGTGCTCATTATATCTCCTGCCCTCCATAATGTCCATCACCCAGTCTTTCATGCCATTACTCCTCCCTTCTCTCTAAAATATTACTTCTTCTCCTAGGCCACATGTGTTTTTTTCAGTCATCCCATTCTCTCAGATCCATGTAGACCCACCCTTTTTACTTTTCTAAGAAAGACCTCCTACTCTTCTATATCATGGATGTTACCCTGAAAGAAAATCTCTCTTCCTCTGGTTGGGTAATGTTATCAGAACCATCAAGAAAAATGAGAGCAGAAAAGAGAAAAACTTCACCCAATCATACATTTATTCACAAAACAAATATTTTGTATGTTCCTGTACTAATTAGCAGGAATTCTGTTTAAAAAGGCAGTTCTTCCCCTGTCGATCTGCTAATCTAAACAGATGCTACCCCCTGAATATACCTGTCCTGCCCCCCACACTGAAATATAGTAAGTGCTGGACAGAAAAGGGGCTCTCCCTGCAACGTAGCTACAATGAGGCACAGCATCCAACCCAAATCCAACCCCACCTGGGCCATGGTAGGATGTGGGATGCAGTGAAAAGATGGACTTCCCAGAGGACATGCTACTATTCCTAGACATAGGAGACTTAACAAAGAAACCTGGGCAGGGACTCAAAGGTTCGGGGACATGCCCAACAACTGTGAAGCAAGGAAGTAGTTGTACTTGGTTCCAAGGGAACCCATACCTCAGTATAGGAGGTAGTTGTTTATAGTGTAGACAGATTTCTTAAGTGTGAATGTATTGTCCATCCAAGTACGCTTCCCAAACTACACCCTTATTATCACACTCTGGTTATTGTTAAAAAACATTCATTATGCATCTTAGGGAATTTTCTTTATGGTTTATGTTTTATTCCTCTGAATATTTAAACTATTGGTAAATCTTTGTCCTTTGGAGCTGTATTTCATTTTTGGCAACAGCTAGCTTTCTATTTTTAGAAACTTATTCAGAGCCAAGTCACAGTAAACGTCAGTGATCAAGCTGGGTAACACCGTTTTTGGTAGGAAAATGAATTGTGACTGTAAATTAGCAAGGCTAATTTTCTTACATGGCTTATAAATCAGTTCTCTGTACAGTTTAAAAGAGGAGTGTGAAAACTCACGTGAGATGATATATGTGAAAGCCTTTTTTTAAATTATAAATCGCTCTATAAAAATAAGGCCATATTTGTATTAATTATTAAATTATATTTCAACACACTGCTTTAAAATTAAAAAATGTTTTAGATTAACATCTCAAGTACTAAATTAGTTTCTTTAATTTTTTTTTCATTTGGTGGTTTCTACCACTTAATCTGTAGATTGAGCTCATTTCAATTTCTTATCTTGAATTTATAAGAAATATGTTAAAAGTATTGTCAAATGAGGGGCACGTGGGTGGCTCAGTTGGCTGTGCATCCACTCTTGATTTCAGCTCAGGTTGTGATCTTAGGGACATAGGATCAATCCTGTGCTGCTCCCTGCGTTCAGCGGAGAGTCTGCTTGAGGATTCTCTCCCTCTACCTCTCTCTCTCTCAAATAAATAAGTAAATCTATTTTTTTAAAAAAGTATTGTTGGGACACCTGGGTAGCTCAGTTGGTTACATGTCTGCCTTCAGCTCAGGTCATGATCCCAGGGTCCTGGGATCCAGTCCCCATCAGTCTCCTCGCTCAGCCAGGAGCCTGCTTCTCCCTCTGCCTACCACTCCCCTGCTTGTGCTTTCTCTCTCTCTCTCTCTCTCTCTCTGTGACAAATAAATAAATAAAATCTTTAAAAAATAATAAAAATAAAAAAATAAAAAAATTTTTAAAAGAGTATTATCAAATAAGGAAACTGAGACTTAGGAAAGGGAAATAAGTAGCTTATGAAAGGTCACAAGGGTAGTGAACCAGAGACCAGAGAATATAATTCAAATTTCTTGACCCTAAGTCCACTAATTTTGTTCCTTCCATTCATGTAGGTCAAATGATTTAGCCTAAAATATTCCTCTTTCTCTTATTCTCTCTCCCAGACCTCTGCCTTCAACTGCCATTAGCCTACACCAGACTGATGCCCCTTTTTGCTTGCATTCCTTCCATCTGTTTTAGCGTTTGAATAACAAGAAGACAGTCTTCTTGCCTGTTCTTTTCCTTTATATTCCTTCACTTGCTAGTTTAAAATAATGCCCATAATGGGCACTAGATAAATGAACTTCTAAATGTTAGCAGTTTTCTCTTCTGTGAGAATCAGCGATCAGGTCTCTGCGCCAAACCCAGGGTGTGTTTTTGACTGAGTTACCAGTGGCTATGTAGGGCCAACAGCAGTTCCAAAACAAGTTTGACAGGATGGGTACTATAGAGAAGCGGAGTTTGGTTGTTGTCATTTTATTGTGGTTTATTTTGTTTTTCCTTTGTTTCCTTTTGTTTTGTTGTCCTTGGTAGATAAAACTAACCTGATCCTCCAGACTTATGTTTGTTAATTTCCCCAAGGCCTTGCTTTCCTTCCTGAAAGCAACTAATTGCTGAATTTTTACTCAGGGGTTGAGCTTTACCTACTCCCTCTGCCCCAAAGCTGAGCTATAGGAGTTCAAGAGGGAACTGGAAAGGCCTTTGAAAAAGAGTTCTTCACTGCCTTGGCAATGGGTTTGGTTGCCATTGCCAACCTCTTTGTTATTTATAGAGAACATTGTCTAAGGAAACCCCCTCAAGGTTGGAAGCCTCTTAAAACTATACAGATTGCAAGGCTCCGGAAGGAAATTTTAATTTTTGTGCTACTTTCAACATTATGTTGTTTGTAATCATGATGTGGAAAGAGCATAAAATCGTGGGTTTAAGTATATGCTTTATAGGTCATACATTATTTCTCCATTAAACGTGCCATGAGCCACTACAGTACTTACACTGTGTTAAGGGGACACATGTTTGCAGGAGATGGCCACCTTAACAATTATTTTCATTTTGTCCTTTCATACAGATATCTTTTTCCTTCATTTATTTTAAATCCCAAAGTTGAATTTGTTGAGAGAAGACATAACGCGAAGCAAAAGGTTCTGTTTGTGGAAATAGAAAGTGGTGTGTACGTGAGGGGCAGGGTGTTTTTTTGCTTGTTAGTTCTTTTGCTACAATCCTGTTTTTGTTTTTAGTGCCGCAGGGCAGCAAATTGGCAGGTGTAAATAAGGTTCCAGCTAGTGTCATATTGTATTTACAATCAGTTATCACGGGTTAAAACAGCTGCCGTGCATAGGGAATTAGGCACACAACTTCTGTTAAGAATAATGGGAGCTTATTGTCTAATTTCAAACATAGCTTGAATATACTTCTTCAGCCTATTGTTGCAATAATTCCCACCAAATTTTATGAAGTATAGACAGATGGCTTCTTAGGGATCTTGCTGTTTGTATCTTATTTTGTACTTGTATAAAGTTTGAAATGTTGAATATTAAAAAAAAATATGTGGTTTAGAATCACAACATATATTCCTTTCTCCCCTCTGTGTTTTTCTACCTTGCATCTCCCTTTTCTAAAAGACATAATGAGGCCAGTCCAAGGGTATTAATTCTGAGAATGAGCAAAAATGGTGTATTCTTTCTCAGAGCTTAGTCAGTTGAAGCATTCAGCCTTTCCTTGCAATATGTATTTGACGAATGATGTTTTTGTTCAGGAAAGAGAAGGAATGTTTGGAAAGAGTGTTGATGTTTTATTTTATGCTGCTTTATTTGCCACCTCCCCCCAAAAAAATCCTTTCTAATCCCAGTTAATTGAGGTAAGAAACCTGGATTTAACTTTGTAAGAATAAATAAAAATCTATAGTCCTTTCTGGAGGGCCTGGGTCATAACTCTTTGCTTCTTCTATTATCTACTTCATGGAGCCAGATATTATGCCCCAGTTAATGCTGGGGAAGAATTTGACCTATTCACATCTTACGTGCAACCTACATTCTGGAACATACAGAATTTTGTGAATCAAGGTAGCAGCGCAACCTAAAACTCAGATGACTAAAAAAACAAACAAACAAAAAAAACAAACAACAACAACAAAAAACCCAAAAAAACTTTTACCTACATAATTATTTTGGGTGAAATCTGTGGTCTCCCTGAGTTGTAAAGTCACACATGGCCACTTTCTTTCTAAAATGTCACAACCTCTAATTGACAGAAATCCTGAAATTTCAAAGAATTTAGAAAATTTTTGTTTTATTCCTCCTCCCTCCAGTGTGATACAGAATCTTAATGAGAAGCTCACCCTGCCTTTTGAATCATTAACTCTGGAGCGAGTTCAGGGATATAAGGCTTGGGAGATGCATAGCTGTACCTGCAAAGAGAAATCTTGTCTGCTAAAGAACGTGTGTGCACCATGGCATCACCCAGGGTGTGTGTGCCTGGCTTTCTATTTTTAACATTTTTTAATGACAAGCTGTCTCTTTGGTTCTGTCTGCCCTTCACCTTTCTCAGAATGAGATTGATAGTGAACGTTTCTCTACTGTTCTCATAAAAGTTGAATTAAGGGTCTTGATTTCGCTTGAAAGCACTGTAGCCTTACCTCATATTCGTGTGGTGGTCTCCCCTCTCTTTCTGTTTCCTGTTCCTTCTGTATTCTGACCTGTAGGACAGGTCAGTAAAAGCACACCACCATACTGAGATGCCTGATTTCTCTATCCTACAGACAGGAAGAGAAGTCTGAAGAACTCAGACAGAGGATTGCACGCTGCCAGAGCAGTTTGAAGTGTTGGGACATGGATATTTTGACACGTAATAGCCTAGCCCCTCTTTGCCAGAGGACGCTCACGAAATGAATATGCAAATCATCACAGTGTTACCAAGTTTCTTTTGACTCTTGCTTTCAGGGCAATTCCATTTGGGTTGTTAACTTTCAAATATTTGAAGGACTGTCACATGGAGGAGGAAACTGACTCGTTTGCAGTAGCCCGAGACCTTGGACATGTAGTGAAAACAGAAGGCACATTCTATCTCAGATTTAGGATTTGCTTTCTCGTAATTTGAGATATCTAAAAAATAGAATGGACTTTCCGGAACGAAGGAGTGTTTTATTGTGGTGAAGATATTAGGGTTGTGGCAGGAATTGTCTGAATCATCGGGCCAGAATGTTCAAGAGTGCGAGCAAGCATCCTGTGGAATTTTAAAAGCAGAATAATTGCAATTTAAGTTAAAAGAAAAGGGCAGATAGCCTCTCATTTCACTTGGTGATAGTAGATGAGGATATACGAATATCTCAAGACAGAAAAATGTCCAAGAAATTGAAGGTAATTACGAATGGATGTAAAAGGTGACCTAAGGGTAATAGTATTTTTCCCATGCAAAAAGCAGTGTGACCTAATCTCAGATTGAATTGCTCAGAAGTGTCATCAGATTCCTTGTGTGCTCCTGTCTTAAGAGCATGTTTCGCTAATTGTAACCGAGCAAGGGTTTGTTACTACGACTGATTAAAATTCACTTTCTTCCAAGCCCCCTAATTCCATGAAGACGGCAGCTATGTCTGTTCCCCTTTTGAATCCCAAACTCTAGTACAGTACCTGAAACATAATGAGGACTGAGTAAATATTTGTTGGTTGAATAAAGGAATGGATACATTTTGACAATTTTAATGGGACAATAATTTATTGGGAAAACAGGTCTCAAAAGGGAAATCTAACTAATTAGTATTTTTGATTGATATGCTTCCCAGTCATCGATAAGTATATATAACAACTGTAGATTGCAAATGCTCTATAGACTTTTTTTCTGTCAAAATACTACTTTGCCTTTAGAACCATCATCTGCAAGTTATTTTAATATCATTTACACTATTTTGGGATGCCTCTATCCTGTGATCCGTTCAAACAGCCTACAGATATTTGAAAAATTCTATCAGTTTCTTCATTCCAGTTTACAAGATGTGGCTAGAGAAGCAGTAACTGGAACTCAGTGGGGATATAGAGATACAAATGTGGATAGGAATTCAAGTATTCTACTCATGCCTTACCAGCTATCTTCCTTTTTCTGGGGTAGAAGGACTGCCAGTTTTAAGTAAGTGGTTTTCCTCACAGTTGAGAATGGCTCATTGGGAGTTCTGGTCACTACTTTCAAATTCAAATAAGCAAGCTCTCTGAAAAATGTATACATAATGCAAAATAATTTAAGATTACAGTGGTCGTCTGATGTGAGCTGGAACAGCTCACCTACTCCTGCTTGACAATAAAAATAAATTATATAATGGGACAGCCAACTGTTACAGCTTGGAAAACTGTTAAAGACTAAAAATAACTATATAGGTTAATGCCATGAAGTACCTGACCAGACAGGCATATTTTTCCAGTTCTGGGGGCAGAGAGTGTATACATTCCTGTACATTCCTGTATGTCAAAAAACCAAGTGAAAATGACCTCTAGCTTTGAGGCACTTATTGAAAACCTATTTTAAATTGAATACACAAGCCAAGATAATACAAGCTGTTTGATAAGAAACATTAGAGAAATCTATAACATGAGGCTTTTTATTATAGGTTTATTACATCAATCTCTCCAGTGGGTAATGGAACTTGTAAATATACTCTTATGTAGGAGTCTCCTTGCGGGCGTTTTATTCATGCTGAAGTAAGCACAGCAAACTTATTTGCTGTCAGGGTACATTGAATTTAAGATTAGTATTTATTTTGGTTCTAAGGAGGTTTTGCTTTTGTGAATTGAAAGTTGGATCAGCTGCATGGAAACAAGATGGGACTGCAGGGAGCACAGGAAGTAAATTAGTTTTTTGTAAATATGCATTCTGTAAACCTAAGTATTTAGTTAGCATGGGACGCATATGTGTGGTTTCTCAGATGGGTGAGTCATGCATTGGATGTGTATGTTTATGGCTCTGTGGTTTGGATAGAGAGAGACATTCAAAATAATATGTTGTAGCCACTGTTTTCTGATACAAAGAGTTCTAGGGTGGAAAAATAATAATAATAATAATAATAATAATAATAATAATAATAATAATGTATTTTTACAAGGGAAATTCTTAACCTCTTTTTAACCAGAGATTTTATTAACTTCAGGGGAACATGTGAATAAATAAAACCCTCATGGGTCATCCGGCTACACTATACTTTTCATGGTAAATAACATTAACAAATTATTCCAACCTGTTCTGACACTCTAGTAGAGTTTATCAGGTATAACTCAAGCCATAAGAATGACTTACTGGAGAAATGATCCTAGTTGTAATTAGCTGTGACTTAAAATACTAGCGGCCAGAGACAGTGGTAAGTGACCTGCATTATTGCATTTAATACTATTTAATTCAGGTGAGTTAAGATTTGTATCAGGTGATTATGAAAGCAGAGACTGCTGATACTTCATTTTACAGAGGAAGAAAAGTAAGGCTCAGAGAAGTAAAGCAACCTACTGAAGTTCATACAAATAAATTAAGTCGGTTCCACCAATCTATGTTGTAATGTCCTTTTGTTATCTTCCTATTTGAAAAATAGCATCCTTCCACTTACTTAAATCCCTGGAGCCATGAGCATTGGTACTATCCTTTACTTCTTATAGACATTTCCAGTAAAATATCTATTCATTCAATCTTAACTCATAATCTAAGAAGTGAGTGGTGTTATATTTATTTCATCTGAGGGATCTGAGACTAAGACAGATGGAGTGAGTTGCTGAGAGTGGGTAACGTTTCTTAATTTCATTTTTTTAAAATAAAAAAGCCCATACTTTCTCTAAAAGAGCATGTTGAAGTTTATAAGATTTGAACCCAGAAGAAGATCAGCTGCAAATCATGAATCCATGATTTTAAATACAAACTTGGTAATTTTTTTAATTATGTAGACACACACATACAGCCAGTTTTCATGAATTGTATTTGATTTTAAAATACAGCTGGCCCGTTGGACGTTGGGGAGTGTACATGCTATGGGGAGTGCTGTGAATTATGTAAGACTGGTGAATCACAGACCTGTACCCCTGAAACCAGTAATACATTATATGTTAATAAAAAATAAAATAAAATACAGTTAGCCCTTGAACAAACAGGGGTTAGCGGTGCCAACCCCCTACACAATCAAAAATCTTTGTGCAATTTTTGATTCCCCCAAAACTTAACTAGTTTTAGGCAACTGTTGACCATAGCTTTTACTGATAACATAAAGAGTCGATTGACATGTATTTTGTATCTTATATGTATTTTATACTGTATCCTTATAATAAAGTAAGTTAGAGAACAGAAAATATTAAGAAAATCATAAGGGACAGAAAATACATCTACAGCACTGTACTGTATTTCTCGAAGATCTCTGATAAGTAGAACAACACAGTTCAAACTCGTGTGGTTGTTCAAGGCTGAACTGTTCAATGAAACAGAGAGAATGTCTTTATTAGAAAATATCACCTTATTCCAGAATAAAATACCATAAAAACTTTCTTGGGAGTAGGAACAGAGTAAATCTGTAGCATCTTGCAGATAAAACCCTAGTCTGCCATGAGGTCTCTGTTCTCCTATCTGCCATAATGGTTGGTGAATTGCAATACCTCTTATATTAATGTTCAAATTAATATTCCTTAATTATTATTATTTACACTTCCACTCATTTGATTTGGCTACCCAAATATAAGACGGTCAGCCTGAGACCAAGGGCTTATTCTTTCTTCTTTATCTTTTAAGACTTTTCATAATATCTGGTATATATTTGACATGTACAAATATTTATGGGATTTTCTTTCCTTTGATATGGCAATGGCTTGAAGTCATCCTCAATGTACATAATCTATTTGAGAGATAGTATATTAAACATGACAACATGTGAGTTTCTTAAAATGTTGCTTTTGTTCCTATGTGTAGAACTGGAAACCTTATCAAGAATTGTTTGAACAGCTTCATTTTCTCAGCTATACCTTGTACATGAAATCCTATTTGTGTTTGTATTTTATTGGTTTTTAAAATAGCATGGCAGTTTGCTACAAAATCACTGGGCTTTGGCAAATCTCTATTTCCTCATGACCAGAGAAATTTACATTTCTTCCCAAGCCACTCTGACTGTAAACAATCTAAGGAGTGACCTCAGTTCATTTGAAAGCATCCAACATCCTGAAAACTGTGAAGCCACAGCACTTACGGATTTTCCAAGGTCTAAGAGATGCTTTATAAATGATGATAAAACTACAGTAGTATACTCGAACACTTTTAAAAAGAAATAAAGTTATAAGTCTGCAAGGACTTATTTAAGAAAGCTGTACTAATGTCCGGGGCGTTGGATTCAGCCACACTACTACATCAAACAGGTATTTCATGTGTGAGGAGATAAGGCAGCAAACTGTATAAAAATAAACAGCATGTGTGCACCTTAGATAGCCAGGACATTTTACTTTGAATACATTTGCTTCCTGCAAACGAGCACACTACTTTTAAGAATCCAAGGCTATATTGTCTGTTAGGCAAGCTCTGTATTTGGTCTGCTTCAGGCCTTTTTTAGCCCTGTCAATAATTGGTGTATGCCCAGGCAATTAAAACTGTAGTATCTAGCAAATTAGGAAGGTGAATTTCAAACCCCAAAGTCATTGGAAATTCCAAGGCCAAATTGAAATGACATTGAATTATCTTCTTTAGGGGTTTATTCCTGCTTCTGTTTTGTCATCACTAGTGATGACAATGTAGACTTCTTTGCCTCCTTTTAGCATCTTCAAGAGGAGAAAACACAGGAGCATGACTTGCTTAAGGCCAGAATGACAGATCTAAGACTGAAGTTAAACAAGACTGAAGCCCAGCATGTCAGAGCAGAAGTAGAAGTCAGGTAATTTAATCCTACCCTTTGTTTTTGAAAAACAAGGAAACTGAAGCCCTGAGTGTGAGTGGTCAGGGCCCAAGATCACCACAAGGAGGCTTGCTACCAGGGCTCTTTCTGTTAATAACTGCAGTAAGGAACATTTACTGAACATTTACCTGTGCTGAGCACTGCACCAAGTTCTTTACATATTTTGATTTTTATAGTTGAAGGTCTGAGTTGTAGGGTCAGTTAAATAAGTTTCCTACTGTATCATACTGACTACAAAACTATTTCTCTTTAGACAAGCCAATAGCTATATTCTTTTTAGCTCATTCTTAGCCAGACTAAGACAACAAAAGAAATGCACTAAGCGTGATTTATTTTATCCTCACATTTCCCTAGTTTTTGTTCTGAATGTGTACTCGTGGCAGAGAAATATCCCAAAGCTAGACAACCCCAAATGAACAGAGCCTCTGGCATGAATATTCCAGAAACTCATCAGTCCCTGAATATTTAAGTTAACTATGTGATTTATGCCTCTAAGACTGAAATAAACATTTCAGAGTTTCTATGTAAGATTTTGCAATATTTATATTAGTCAAGGTCAGCTTTTTTTCCAAAATATGCTTTGTGGCTTACTTGTCTCTCAAGATGTTCTATAAGAAAAAAAGCTTGTGATCAAATAATTTTTGGGAAAAAAACTACCATCTTGATGATGCTCATTACTATACAGAAGTTTTGAGAATACCTACAATAAAGAAACATTTTTTTTTGTTTAACCTATCATTTTCCAAATTTAGATAAACACAGAAATAAATACCCCCAACACACACACACACACACACACACACACACACACACACACACACACACACAAATTTTTGTTATAAAATTTATAGTATTCCTAGAGATTTGGGGAAAGATATTTGAAGGGAACTTTAATCTATTCAACAAATACTTAACAAGTACATATATAGTGGCTATTACAGTTGATGCTGGGTATAAAGATCAAAGGTCCCGTCCATGACTTCATGGAGTGCACCACGTAGTGAAGGAGATAAGCTTCCCAATCGCTGTTACTATATAGTTTGGCAAGTAGTGTGATGCACAAAAGGAGGGATGTGGAAGTAGAAATTAAGACCCTTCCAGTCACTTGGTTGTTGAAGAGTAGTGCTGACTGCTGTATTGGATTATCCCTAAAATCTGAGGCGTAATATCCTAGAAATGTAGTTCTCACTCATCTAAGATTCACAGAGGTAGAGAGTGGCAGGAACAGCTGTGGCCCTGTATAGTCATTTAGGGAGCCAGGCTAATCTTCAACATGGGACTTTCAAGATGTCTTTGGGCATCAACACTGAGTCACTTGACAGGAAGAGAGAAAGGGTCATAGTACAAGAGGCTTTTATGATCTAAACCTGAACAGATACTTAACTGCCACCCATGGGCTGATGGCTGCAATTCATCCCCAGGCTACACTTCATTGCAGAGAGGCATGGTCTAGTTCTGGAGGCGGGGGGGGGGGGGGGAGTGTTTAGTAAGCAGCTAACTAGTCTCTAGCTCAATGGACAATATGAAATTAGGCAAAAGAAGAAGAGGAATTGATTTCCAGGCAGAGAAAATAAACTATTCAGTGATATAAAGGGAAGCTAGTCATGGCATTGTTCATAAACACCAAATATCTGATATGACTGGAGTCGAGGTCACCTGTGGAAGAGGAGAGCAAGATGGATTAGATAAACTGAGGCAAGATCATGCAGGCTTCTTATCCTATGCTAAGGAACTTAGATTTTTATTTCTTTAATGGTGGTGAGTTATTGAAGAATCCAAGAAGTGTTATACCAGAATCCCATGAGTTAAGAGGTGAAATCTGTAGAATAAGGATAAATGGTGAGCCCTAAAAAGTAATTAATGGCATGGAATAGGGATGGATTCAAGAAATAGCTGTAAGGGGGCGCCTGGGTTGCACAGTCGTTAAGCGTCTGCCTTCGGCTCAGGGCGTGATCCCAGCATTCTGGGATCGAGCCCCACGTCAGGCTCCTCCACTAGGAGCCTGCTTCATCCTCTCCACTCCCCCTGCTTGTGTTCCCTCTCTCGCTGGCTGTCTCTGTTAAATAAATAAATAAAATCTTAAAAAAAAAAAAAAAAAAAGAAATAGCTGTAGGTAAAATATATTTGACATAGGGATCTACTTAATGTGAAAAGTGAGGAGGAAAAAGCAAGAGTCAAAATCTTTAGAGATGTCTGCTGAAGTAGTTAGATATTTGGAAAGAGAGTAAATAGCAAGGAAAGGTAATAGGTAGGGAGGAAACTATATGGGGTCTGACCAATAGCAAGGAGGTCTTTAGACATTGAGATTTGAGGCTTGCCAGCATGTAGTATTCATTGAGGCATATAGAATGAATGCAATCACAAAAAGAAAGTAAAGGCATAAAGAGGGCATATGACAAATCTGCAAGCCAGAATTTAAAGGAGTGGAAGAAATTTATCCACGGAAAGGCTAAAATGATAACAAGGAGAAGAACCAAGAGAAGAAAGAATTTGTAGAAGGAAGGTAGGAAACAATACAAATGCCTCACCAGCTAGTAAATCCATTAATAAAATGTAGTCTATCTATCTATACAATAATATCATAAGGAATAAAGGGGCACCTGGCTGGCTTAGTCAGTAGAGTATATGACTCTTGATCTCGTGGTCTTGAGTACAAGCTCTGTGTTGGGCGTGGAGCCTACTTAAGAAAAAAAAAAAAAAATAGGAAAAAAGAGTACTGATTCATGGTACACCATGGATGAACCTTGAAAACACTGCATTAAGTAAAAGACTCCTGTCAAAAAAGACCACATATTAAGTGATTCTGTTTGTATGAAATGTCCAGAATAGCAAATCCACAGAGTTAGAAGTAGACTGGTTGTTCCCAAGGTGGGAGGCAGATAGGGAAGTTGGATAGTAGGAGGAAAAGAGAAATGACTGTTAATGGGCTTTTGAGGGAAAATGATGAAAATGTTCTAAAACTGATTGTGGTGATACTTGCACAACTTTGTGAATATGTTAAAAATGATTGAATTTTAGACCTAAAATAGGTGAATCATATGATATATAAATTACATCTCAATATAGCTGTCATTTAAAGTAAAGTGGAGGGGACCAGCAAAGTCTTGAATACAATAAATGCCATATGTCTTCTAAGCAAGAGGTAAAATTCTATGTTTTCTAAACAACCATGTATTTTTTTGGTCCAAAAATATATTTAAATTTCTGTGTGGAAAAGATGTTCATTTTATTTAAAATTGGGCACATTCTTAAGGCACTGAGATCACTACCTCTGCCTTTTCCTTCTAAATTAAGTCTAGATACTGTGAATTAGCATTGGGATTTATGATAAGTAGGTTGGGGACATTTTATTTATAAAAAAATATTTTAATAGCAAAATTGTCTTAGAAAATATTGCAGTTAGCTATAAACATGTAGCCTCCTCTTATCCAGGGTTAGATAGTCAAAAACTATACCGTTAGCAACGCCTGGGACCCAAAGTGAACCTAGCCAACACTTATCAGAGGAAAACATTTGTCATTCTCCATTAAAATTCTCATTCACGATATTCTCCAGGTTTTTTTTTTGGAACAACACAAATATCATAGTTATACATTATTTAGTAACCAGCTTGCTTCGCAAAGGTCAAGTCCGTGTTATCCAAAACATGATGCTTGGTATGCAATAACACAAACAGATTTGTTGTTTTAAAGTAATAGAATGTGATGAGTGAAACCAACTTTCTCGGGAAGAAGTCTCTTTTCTTTAGCATTTGATTTGTAAGTGGGTTTGGCCTCATTAATATTTAATCATCTTTTTAATCTGTATGTCAGTTTTTATTGTGTCCTGCTTCTGGGCAGGTTTTCCTTTGAAATACCAATAACACCCATCCTTTATTCGAACATCAAAACAAGGGCTCTCTCAGGGGGGCAGACAGTTGTATTTTATCTCTAGGGATATAATTATTTGTGTTTATCCACAGTTCCTCAAGGGGCTGATGATGTAGGACACCCTCCTTGCAGGGCTGTGTATTTCAAAAGAATAATCTGATTTGTTAGTGTTGCGAATATTAATTCAGATGGTCTTGCATCATTCTTGTGAATTGCCTGTTCTTAACCAAGCTATGTACAAGCTCTACTTTTTTTTTTTTTCAATTATTATTAGCATGGTATTCAGGTCTTGAAATTTGTGCTATTTGATTTTTTCAGGATGTTTCCATGAGCTTTAGTAGTTTAGGGAACAGTGTCTTAACTGTTGATGTGTTTTTAGCATTTAAAAGCATTTCAAACTCATAATAAAATATATCAGAATAGGGAATAAAATTATAACAACCCTCTTTGAATTTTCAATATGATCATAGGTAGCAATAAAGCTACAAATAGGAACTGAGAATTAATATCTCTTGAGATTGACATAGAGAAATTGAGCTTGACATCTCCGCAGCAAAGCTTGAACCTCTTTCATGTAAGTTGGTGATTTTTATTTCCTGGTCACTTGGGAGAACCTAGGTGAAAAAATTGAAAGTCTCAGTTTTTGTTTCTGATACGAGAAATTCCAATGATAGGAACCTCAGCCTGATTTGGTAAACACTTTTAGCCCTCTCAGGAAAGAATGTAAGGGTAGATATGGTGGTACAGACTCAAGCTGGGTTCTCAGTCAATCCCCATGGAACAAAATAGAGCAATTTCCCACATGCTTCTCTAGCTGGATGTTTGTATAGGGTGTAGAGGACATGTATCTGTCGACATCCTAAAATTATAACGCTGTCCTATGCTTACACAAATGACATGAGGCATCAGTAGAATGGATACCTTCATCTGCCTTTTCATGAAGGTCAGTTGTGGCATTGCTTTGATTCTTCAAAGATTTTATCTCCATTTAGGTAGATGCCCTTTGAAGTTCGAATATAGCCTATAACTGTGAAAAGGCAAAGATAACTGACCGTCATGAAGTTCAGACCCCTTGAGGTGTCTATATAGCATTTGCCCTAACCTGCACTGGTAACACATGCTCTAACCTGCACTGGCTAACAACAGAACAAATGTACATGACTTTATTCCATGACTTTCTAGAATAAGAATAAAGATGATTTGTCTTGTTACCCAGGCCAATTAATATTCTTCCTCCTTAGATTTCTCAATTCCGTTTACAGGCTATTTTTGGTATTTGAATAACTGGCTTCATGTCCTTGGGGTTTTAATTTACTTTCAGAGTCTTGTTTTTGTAGAATAGCTGGAATCTTCATAGCTATTGTTTATGATTCTACAAGTAGGTCCTTATAAGTAAGACTTGATATTTGAACTGGTATTAAGAAAAAGTACATCAAAACAATGTTTTAGGAAGTAGCCGTTTTCCTTTCTAGATCATAGTGCATTAAGTGGCCCTTTTATGATCATTATTGATTTTTCCAAAGTAAGTCATTTCTGATTCATTTTATCTATGTTTCCATTTTCTTCTTTAAAAATATTCCTTGAGGTGATTTTATTACAAGGAATAAAATTTTTAAAATATATAGCTTCCTACTGTTTATGGCAGAAAATACTCTTAAATAGTCGTGTAATACTTAAAATCCATTAATTAAATCAGTAATAGTTATAAGAAGTCTATTATGAACCAGCCAGCCTCTGTTATAGGCCCTGAGATTTCATAAATGTTTAAGACCTGGTCCTTGCCATAGAGAAACTTTCGTTCCAGTGGCCTATAGAAACACATAAATAGCTAACCACAATGTAGTTTGATAACTGCAATAATACATATGCAAAGTAGAGTGGGAATATGGACTTACTGGTTTCCAAAATACTTTTGTACTTAGGTTATAATAAATATCACGCTGTCCTTCCGAGATTTGTTTTTCTCACCTGTCAATACATTATGGTAGGAAGTGGTAGGATATAGTAGTCCCCCTTTATCCACAGTTCTGCTTTTTGCAGTTTTAGTTACCTGATTCACGTTTGTCAACTGCAGTCCAGAGCAAATGATCCTCCTTCTGACGTGTGTTCAGAAGGGCAGCCGTAGCCTAAGGCTATGTCACAGTGCCTGTCATTTACTTTACTTCATGTCATCGCTGAGGCATTTTATCATCTCACATCATCACAAGAAGAAGGGTGAGGACAGTACAATAAGATATTTTGAGGGGTACCTGGGTGGCTCAGATGGTTAAGCATCTGCCTTCGGCTCAGGTCATGATCTCCAGGTCCTGGGATCAAGCCCCAGGTCTGGCGCCCAGCTCAGCGGGGAGTCTGCTTCTCACTCTCCCTCGGCCTCTCCCCCTGCTTGTACTCTCTCTGTCTCTCTCTCTCTCTCACTCTCAAATAAATAAGTAAATCTTTTTTTTTAAAAAGATATTTTGAGAGAGCAAGAGACCATATTCATAAACTCTAATTACAGTATATTGTTATATAATTGTTCTATTTTATTAGTAATGTTAATATGTTACCGTGCTTTGTTTATAAATTAGACTTTGTCATAGGCATGTATGTATGGGTTAATTCGTACTATACATTGGGTTCAATACTCTCCACAGTTTGAGGCATCCCCAGGATTGGGGTCTTGGAACATACCACCCCTAGATAAGGAGAGAGTACTGTATTTTAATTATAAATGCACAGTCTGTGGTCAAATGACCTGGATTTAAATGTTTGGCTTCAGGGGCGCCTGCGTGGCTCCGTCGTTAAGTGTCTGCCTTTGGCTCAGGGCGTGATCCCAGAGTTCTGGGATCGAGCTCCGCATCAGGCTCCTCTGCTATGAGCCTGCTTCTTCCTCTCCCACTCCCCCTGCTTGTGTTCCCTCTCTCACTGGCTCTCTCTCTCTCTCTCTGTCAAATGAATAAATAAAATCTTTAAAAATAAATAAATAAATAAATAAATAAATAAATAAATAAATAAATAAATAATTTGGCTTCAGTAAGTAAGTAACACTGGGAAGTCATTTAATCTGTACAAGCTTTATTCCAGAGACAGTAAAATAGGCACAAAATAGAGTCCTCTCAGTTAAGTGCACAGTTTCCATCTTTGCTGCCATATCACACCCAGCTCTAAGCCACCATTATCCCTTGCCTGGACCGCTCTTGCTGAGATAGACTGCAGAATATTACCACAAATTCTTCCCATCCAGATGTGCACAGTTGTTTGCAATGTGAGCATTGTTTCCCCTCCCATCAAGAAATGGACTATTATTTCTCTATCCCATTTTTCTAAGCTGTACTTGTAACATGCTTTTTGACCAGTAGAATGTAGCAGAAATGACACTTATGAGGTTAGACTTAAAGAGGCTTTGCAGCTTCTGCTTTTCCCTTTTGAAACGTTGCCTTGTGATCATCATGAAAGAAATCCAGTCTAGCTTACTGGGGTATAAGACACCACGTAGAAGAGAAATGAGGCAAACCAGCCAACTGCCTGCATCAAGTGCCAGACATTTGAGTGATGTCATCTCAGACCTTACAACCCAGCTGACTCTGCACCTGAATGTAGAATAAGTAAGCCCAGTTGAAAGAATGGCGAGAAATAATAAATCATTATTGTTTTAACCACAATAATTGTTTTAGAGTAGTTTGTGACACAACAATAGATAATTGAAGTGTTTATCTCGTATGTTGCATACACCCTAAGTGGACAACATTCTTAAATAGTATATGGTGTTTGCCCTTAATTGAAAGATGTTTGTGGACCAAAAGAATCTAAATAGACTTTTCAGTCACTAGCAGATAAACTCTTCAGAGTCTGCAACACTCTGGATTTTTTTGACTAAACTATCTGAGGAATATGTGCATTTCAAATAATTTGAATCCAGTAACAGGTGATGACTGTTTAGGGATTAACACACCAAATTAAATTGTGAGGCTTAAATACCTTGTTGGTTGAGCAGATATTGTGTGAGAAAAGCAAGTCATAGTATCCCACATATTTAATTTGAGTTTAGTGATATTAATTTATAATATATATATATATATATATATATATATATATATATATATATATATATATATAACTTATGACTGGTTTATCTTAACAAGATCCTTAGGATGTCTGGGAAGTAATATAGTCTTTATGAAGATAGGTTGAACATCATCAAACAGCATTGGTTTATTGTGAATTTTTGTTTTAAGCATTTTAAGCAGTTGACTTCAAATTCCCAGCAGATGGTGGTGGCAGCAGGCAGGCACTTTAGTCAATGAGAAATCAAAGTGAACTTTTAAAAGAGCTGATTCTTAAACTTGGAACAAAAAGGAGTGAATGTTAGGGAAAAAAAATAACAGGTTTTCTACGATGCATCTTATTATGTGCAAATCAAAGACTTGAGAAACTGTAGAATTTGCAATAAACACAAGAATGTGTATTTTACATTATGGAAATGTAAAGCATTTAATCAGTCTTTTAGGAGAGAACTTGAATATTAGCTGTCACTAAATCTTTTTAGTTAATAATAAGAAATGCAGACCAATATGTTTTTTCCCAACACAGCTTACCAGAAGTGTTTTCCAAAAGATTGTGGTTTTTCTATTAATGATTTAAAGTGGAAAAAAAATATCAGTATATGTTCTCTTAGCCTCATTCCCTAGTATAGTGATGATTATCTTACTATACTTATTATTCCTATTACTAGTGACTATGCTTGTAATATAATTTTGGGAAAATAAATGATTCTTTTTTTATTAATCATTAAACTACTTTCTATAGATTTCTGAGTGCTTCAAAGGATAAAATTTTATTTGTAAAGAAATTCTTGTTCAATCCTGGTTAGAAATAATCTTATTGGGGCGCCTGGGTGGCACAGTGGTTAAGCGTCTGCCTTCGGCTCAGGGCGTGATCCCGGCGTTATGGGATCAAGTTCCACATCAGGCTCCTCCGCTGGGAGCCTGCTTCTTCCTCTCCCACTCCCCCTGCTTGTGTTCCCTCTCTCACTGGCTGTCTCTATCTCTGTCGAATAAATGAATAAAATCCTTAAAAAAAAAAAATCTTATCTTTGGTCATGTTTATGCTTGCTTTGCCCTTAAAAATATTGAGTATAACTTCTTGTATCAATTGAAATTTTACAGATTGTTCACCTTTATCTTACTGGATAGCTGCTTGATAAAAACTAAACCGAAGTTATATGTCACTTTTCCCCTTTAGTTACATTTTTTATTTGTCTGTCTGATTTCTGCTCTCTGGTAGTAGAAGTGGTGGTTGTGGTGGGGATTGAGGGGTGTAAAGGTATATTTGAAGTAAGTGACCAGAACCACCAGAATTATTCTTAGCACAGAGAGACCATGTTTGCAGATAACCTTTCTGTTTTTATTTGCTCTGCTGTATCTTCTGTATCCAAGATTCCCCAGGCCATTTTTGTACGGTTGGTTTATCAGCATGAAATGGAATAGCTCAAGATACAACACAGCCCCTCCAAATGTCAGGCACATGAGATAGCTAACAAACTTCATCAAATGCCAATAATAGGAAAAGAACTGTATGTCTTATGAAACAGACCCCCATTAGACTATATGGCTTTTCTCATGCCTTAGGAAGTCAACAGATGTGATAACTCCCCAACCAACTGGTTTCCTTTCCTTAGTTGGGTGATCAAGGGAGTAAGAGTACAGCTGCTGTTTTAGCTACAAAGGTACAGTTTTACATTAACCTGAAAAAAAGTACACACATGTTTTTTACTGAAATGCCCTCTATATCTGTTTTGAATTTCAGTTCATTGAATGCCCTGAAAATTAAATAAACACACAACAGGGCCTGCTAATATCTTCAATGAGGTGCTTAATTCCCCATCTTAATCAGCCATTTTCCATCCCTGTCCTCCTTCCTGCCTATCTGTCAAATGTTCCTTAATTAAGAATTATTCTTAATTACAAAGTTTATGTGTCATTTTATTTTAGAAGGTAATTAATTAAATTTAACACTAATCGTTGGGGATATTGCCTTTTCTGCACACACATGGTTGCTTAATTATTGGAATACCTTGAATCCCTTGACTGAGAGGAGTAGAGAGTATTGATTTGTTTTGTGTCTGGTATGTGGCAGCTCATACTGAATAGGACAGAGACTCAGGCCATCAACCAGACAAAGAAGCAGGAAACATTTTTTTCTCAACTGATAAAGGACAATGAACAAATGCGCTCTGGTAAATCAGTACATTATGTGGAGTCTCTGAGGGGCAAGGAAGTGTGATGATTATGGATAAAGTTCAATCTTAAAAAGAATAACCATAGTGAAACTGTTCTGTAAGGATCCACGGATACTTGTTAGAATGGATTTTCTAGTGTTTGTATATATTGGATTATACTGAGGTCACCCTGAGCAGCTCACCTGGTTGGAGGGAGGAAAGATCCAGTGAACAGTTGAGGAAAGGGATGCATTGGATCCTAGTTCCTTCTTCCCATTTTTCCCCTCCCACATTCTCAGATTTTATCTCCAGTGTCACTTTCTCAGAGAAACCTTCCACAACTAAATTATATACTTTTCCTTGACACCACTCATCCTTATTATAATTTAAATGTGATTAGTTGATTACTTGATTGTCTGCCCCATTCAATAAATGAAGTCTCTTCAAGGGCAGAGATAATTTCTAATTTTGCTTATCATTTATTTGCCATTTGTTTAGTAATTGACACAGAGTAGACACTAAATAAAAATTTTAATGAATGAATGAATAAATTTTAAAATATCTGTTCTAGAAACTGTAAGTTATTTGACCCTTTTAAAATAATAAGTGTCCATTATGTTTAGTGCCTCTCTATCATTAGATTGCAGGAACAAAGGATAGATGAGTTTAAGCTAATCCCTGCCTTCAAATATTTATACTGCAGTGGAGGAGAAGCTCATGCAATTAAATATCATATAAGACAGACTATAATACAAACTCTAAAAGATACAGAAACATATCTCTATGAGAACAAATAGAAAGCAGAACTTCCAAGATGGGCAAAGCTTTAAAAATGCAGAGATTATTTGAAATCTGCCTTGAAGGTAGTTTTGAATAAATGGAGAATTAGGGAAAGGGCATGCTGGGAAGAGGTAATAAGATGAACAAAGGTCAGGTGCATAAAATGAATATGATGTTGGCAAATTGTCAAAGATTAGAAGATATAATGGCACTCAGTCCTAGGAAGGATCCAGGGAGATAAGCATTCTCTGCACTGCTGGCAGGACTGCAAATGGGTATACACTTTCTGGAAAGCAATTTGGGTATACATTTCAGAAGCCTCAATATTTCTTCTTCTAGGAATTTATTTAATGATCATGTTTTTAAAGAACATTTAATGGCGTGGGAAGGTGCTTGGAATGCAATATGTATATAATATAATGAAAATCGGAATATAAGGCTGGATACCAATTTTTATAAAAGTAAAAATATGTATGGAGGGAAAAGGGAAATAACAATACGCTAATTTACTAACAGTAATTACCTTTGGGTGGTAGGTTTACAGAGACTTTCCATTTTTTTCTCTGTGTGTGTGTGTGTGTGTGTATATATATATATATATATATATATATATATATATATACACACACACATATATATATATATATACACACATATATATATATATATGGTTTTTCTAGAGTTTCTACACTGGATATATTGCTTTTATAACAAGGAAAACAAATATATTTGAAACTGTATATGTTATAAAGGAAATTGGATAGGATAACTAATGGCTAAATGATAAAATGAACTGAGAATAGTTTTAGAAAATGAAACTAGAGTTTTACAGGTTATTTAGAACCTGCTGTGAGTAAAGCCTGATATTAGGTATTCAGTATAATAGGAAAAAGTATATGATATGGCTCTCAACTCAAAGATTTTATATCTTTGGGAAGAATCTAGAAAGGTAAGACGTAATTTAATAACGATGCTAGACAATAACAATGTTAGATAACAGTTGTAGACATGCCATGGGGCAGGATTCTATAAATTGCTAAAAGTGTGGTATATAAGTTATAGGCTAGAAGTTCAGTGAAAGATTAGCTTATTTGAATAATTATATAGAATTTATAGTGTTTTTTGTCATCTCCCAACCATGTTTCCTTGGGATACAAGTGGTCTCACCAGCTATGCAAGGACATGTGGGCTCTGCAATCACCTACCATGGCAGCAGAGTCAGGGAGTGGTGCCTAAACATATGTAGGCTGATTGAGAAGGTAGGAGGAGGAGGATAAAGAGATGCTAGACCTTATATGACTAGGGATCCAGAAACAAATAGATGCTATTCACTGGCTTTCCTTCCTCAATTATGTATCTTTCCAAAGGACCCCACCCTAACTATCTAAATTATATAGGTTATATTTATCCCATACATGATAAACATTAATTATACACACAAACGTATATGTGTATACATATGTGTGTATATTCTGTATATGTTGTGTATACATACACGCATGCCGTGTGTGTGTGTGTGTGTGTGTGTGTGTGTGTGTGTGTGTTTTAGAAATCACTCAGTTTCATTGGCAGGTGATTATATAAATGTACTTAAGTGGAATCACAATTTTTATTCCTTGTTGACACCAATTTGCTTCATTCTCAGTTATTGTTGAATTACTCGAATGGTCAAAAAATGTACATTGTTGCAGTTGAAAATGCCTTATATTTTGAAAAAGAACAAAAAGAATATTTTTTACAGAGACCTAAGAGAACAAACAAATTCTCTTTTGAGAGTATCATACCAAATTAAAAATATTAGGAGAATGAGATAGTTCTTAGATGTTTATTTAATATTTTTTTATTTGTTCTTTCAATATGAATTTTATTTATTCACAGATATTTATAAACACACTACTAGATGTAAAGCCACTGATAAGTGTTAGAGGGAACTAAAGTACAAATGAAGGAACAATAATACTGACAGTCTACAGGTAACTGAGAATTCTAGAATAAATAAAATGTACTCCTTGAGTGTGAAACATTGTTTGTTTGTTTGTTTTTTTGTAAAGGTGTTAATTTTGCCCTCAAGGCAATTCTAGCTATTGACCTTGACCTATGGGCTTGTGATCAGGAACATCTTTTTGGAAATGTGGCCCATGATTTAGGCTCCAGGTTGCTGTAGTTCTTAAGTTTTTTGCAGTAGGTGAAGTCAGACATCTTTCAAAGATGACAAATCTGATGAAAATGTTTATTTCTCACATCCAAAATTCACAAACAGATTGTAATAAAATTAAACAAACTTATGGATTCTCTTTAAGTCCATCTATCTGCATTTAGTTTACAAACCCCCTACTTTAATGAGTAGTTAGGATTTGAATATGTTCTAGGCTAGAAGCAGGGAAAGGGAATTTTAGATGACTATAAATGCCAAGGGGAAGTACGCGAAGTATGTTATAGACAATAGAGAATAGGAATGGATAATGGAGGATCTGGGTTGATAGGTAAGGGGATCACATCCCTAACTACTAAAAATTGTGTGCTGTTTCATATCTTGAGTCCATTTTCAAGAACAATTAAGCAGTTGTTAATCTTCACTTAGTTCAACAAAAGTGTCCAGTTTTTCCAGTTTCATTTCAGAGTTACACTTTTACAAAACAGCAAATGTTGTTCTTATCTTTCTTTAAGATGGTTTTCCTTCTGGTGCCAGCATCCAGGTGTGTGTTTTACATTCTGTGAACCACAGGAGAGATTGGGGACAGACTGTACCAATCACTGACCCCATCATTCAGAACCATTGAGTTCTGTCTTATCGCTTTCCTGTGTAAGGACATTTTCTCTCCTTAGATTCCCTATAAGTCAAAACAATCCAGCACCATTATTGTTATAGAATGTCCATCTCCCAGAATGTCAGAAACTCTTTACAACAAGAAATGGAATAGAAAGACAATGTTTTGCAGACTTGGGTATAGTTATTTTCAAACAGAAAGGGAAAATGACAAGAAGAGATTGAGTCAAGTAAAAGTAAAGATAAGGCTGCTGACTTGAAAACACAGTCAAGACAAGATTGATAGACCCTGTACAAACACACATATCTTTCTCACGTACACACACACACACACACACAGATGGTCTCAGTCAGTGACTTCTACACAGTTTTGTTAATGATGTGATCTTCCTAATATTTTCAATGATAAGAATATAATTACATGGTCATTTTGAACATGTTTCATTAAGTCCCATTGAGCATATGTCCACCTGGTGATTAAATGGGTTAATACCTGTAAACACTAGGACCAATGCCTGGCACATGGGAACAAACTTCCAAGTGATTTTCCATTATTATTGAGTTTAATAATGATGTTGATGATGATGATGGCTGACAATGATATAATATTAACTTGTTTATTCCTTAGAAGAACTCAGCAAGGTTATTCTTTTTAACCCCTCTGATACTTGAGCAAAGGTAAACTGAGAGATGTACCTAAGCACCAAGTCTAGGTGTTGTATTCGGATTCTTGACTGGGAATGTTCCAATGGCCTTTTAGGTGACAGGTATTTCCTAGACTTCTTTGAGGACCACTTGCCTTAGAATTGCTTGTGTTATTTGCTTGAACACAGATTCCTGGGCTCTTCCTTATACCTCCTAAAACAGGGTCTTTGGGGATAGGTCCCCATGCCTGCATTTTTAAGCAACTCCCCAACATGATTCTTAAGCACACTTAAACTTAAGAACTATTGTTCTATCCAAACTTGGAAATAACTCATAATTACATATCATATATAGGTTCTGCTTTAAAGCAAGGCTTTCATTTGATGAGGACTGATGGAGAACACCGGCTCTAAAATGTCTTTTACCATGTTTCCTGCAATTCACAATATTAAATATTTATTCTTTTGGTTCCCAGTGTACCTATAGGAGTTTCCATTTAAAATTTAAATACTTGGGGAAGCCATTAACATCCATTAGCACTCTGTGTGATGTAGGGATTTGAAAGTCAATCATTTAGCAAGGCTTCAAGGGGAGAGGAAGATGAATGAATCCCGTTGAGGACAATGAAGAGAGAAGGCAAGGAGCAGAATAGATCAACCTAACTGAAGTATTGCAGCTGAGAATTCTGAACAGCCACAAGAATATGAAAACAATGGATCTTATAGCCAGGTGCTGGGAAGCAAAAAGGGCAAATTGAAGAAAGTTACATAAACAGGTTTAAGATAAGTTGTTAGTAAGGATGGACCCCAAGGATCAATTCTCCCTGTTTTCCTCCCAGCATGGCCTATGTTAGAATCTGATGCCTGACCCACGTATTTAAAGGTCTAATGCCAAGTGCCGACATATTAGCATAAATCATGGGACTAATAAGCATGGATCCTGAACAAGTCAAACAAAAGTTAAAGATATATTTATCCAAATAATAGTAATCAGTTAGTTTTGTTTTGGCAGTAATAGCTTCCAGTTATGAATACTATTTCCCTGCTATTTTTTAAATTTCTTTAAAATTTTTCAACTTTTTTTCCAATGGTCATAAATAAAATAATTTAACAAAAGTTTATATCCATGTGACTTTCTCATTATCTGTATGAACATATCATTGCACAAATTAAAGTAATAAAAGAACGGTCAGGAAAGCTTAGCCAAGATGAATTGGGAGGAGCAGAGAAGAGAAAACGTTTAGAAATGTAATTAGCCAGGCCACTGCCTTGTTCAAGGATCAGTATAATAATTTGTACTTGTCTGAACTTGTGGGAAAGAAAGATTAACCATACATTCTTGGGAAATGAAAACTACATTCATTTAGTGATGAGCTCTTTACATAGCTATTAGCTTTGGTCATTGAAATATACATAAACATTACTGCTATTAATCTGCCATAGTTTTCTTGTATGTACATTATCTACCATCTGGTCTCTAACCTTAAAATGTCCAGACCATGAATCATCTTTGTCTGGGTCAAGTAATGGGAATAAAAATTCATGGTGACTTATTGGGAACTGAAGAAGGACATCTGAAGAGAAGTAACTTAGGCATCACAGTCTGGGAAGTGGTGAGACGGTGAATACTTTAGGTGTCCTAACATCCTGTGCATTCCTTTAACTTAGGACAAAAATGTTAAAAATTATCTTGAAATATAAGAATTCATATAAACTCTGGAAGAAACCAATGGAAATAGTATAATTTTTCCCTCACTGATTTTTTTTTTCATCTGCTTTTATTTTATTTCAGGAGGTAGCATTATCCCATACAATTCAGTAGCATTTGGTTTTGTACTGAGACAAGACCTAGGAAAGGGTCCTTCCAAAAACGTGGCTCCTTTGACAATTATGCAAACAGTTTTAAGGTTTAGAGCTCAAGAGGTAAGTTTCATGGGCCATAGTAGTGATTAAAATGAGGAAAGCTAACTGCTTTTTGTGTGTTTATTTGGTTAAAGCATGAAACTTATCTGTGTTTTCCTTAATTAAAGCCTTCTTTTCCCCCTGTTTGAGCCCTTTGTTATTTTAATTGCTATTTAAAGAGAATTAAGGGAATTAAAGAGTCTTCAAGTGGATGGTGGTGGTTTTGGTTTATGTCAGTGGACACTTCACAATGGTGATCTATTCCGAATTCCAGCCTTAGTTAGCAATATTATACTCTGTGATTCATGGCAGTAGAAAACGCAAACCATAGACTAGCCTGATTTTTGTTTGGAGGAAATGAACCAGCCAATTCCTGATAACCCTAACTGTATTTTAATCCCAAAGTGCATGGAATTAAAGTAATTGCAAATGGGAGTACACACAAAGAGAACTAAACTGTGTGTGGAAAACTAGCTCCCCAATTGTTCGTGGGAGGATAAAGTCACTTGCTCTGGCGTGGTATTTGATTGCTGTTATTGAGCAAAGCCCTTAACTTGAGAACACATTTATTAAAATAGAAGATGAGTACTGTAGGAGAAGCTAGCCATATGCATGATACATGCAGCCTGATAATGAAACAATTTTCTATTAGGGTTTAACCCTTATATCAATACAAATATACCTCCTTTTAACTTATACTTTTGGTCCACTTTAACTGTGCCCACAATGGAATTCTTGAATTCTGTGGGAGAAAAAAATTGGTGCCACTAAAATTTCGTGGTCTCCAAGTGGAGATGCCTGGGAGTCCATTAAGCATATGACCGAGGCTTAAGAACAAGAGCCACACTAGAGATTTAAACCTGGGAATCCTTACCTTAGGGGTGTTAATTGATGCCATTTTCGGTATGAACTCATTGGGGAAGAGGATATGCTTTCAATAGAGAACCATGATTTTTCTTCAGCTTACAGAGTTTCAATCATTTGACTATCAGGAGATCTAACAGTAATATCTGGATATCTGACTTCTTTTAATGATATGGAGACTTGCATTCCTACACAGCAGCATTAGAATGGAGCTGAGAAGTTGCCTTCTGTAGACGGGGCATAAGCTGTTTGGTTCTCAAAAGTTCCCACCACTTACTCTTGATTGATTTCATCCATTTACATGCAAGCCTGTCGCCTGTAGACATTTGAACTTGCAATTTCTGATAGACAATAGTACATATACATCTCTGCCTTAGTTTTCATTCTCTTGTGAGTTGGATGGGCAATTTTTTACAGTTGAATGGGGTTGAAGAGTGCGGTTTTTTGGTAGGGTTTTTTGCGGCAAGTCATTAGAGAGATGGACCCATCAAATGTTCAAGTAGGAAAAATCTCAGCGATTATTTAGTCAGCGGTTTATTCTACAGATGCAGAATAAAAAACCCAAGGAGTCCGGGGCAGTGACTTGCTCAGAGTTTCCATAAGTTCACATCATAGCAAATGATAGAACTCAGGTCACATGGTTCTTCTTAAAGCTTGGAATGTTTAGCTATTACGTATACTGGTATGTTTGCTCTTAATTGAACAGAAAAGTTTAGTACTTGTATCTGTATGGGAATAAAGAGACACCAAAAATGAATTTAAAACCTGTAACTAATATGATAGCTTACTAAAATGCGAAAATATGATACAGATTTTGAGGGGATTGTAAATTTACTTACTGCACTTGCGCTTTAAACAGTGCCTTTTAAAAAATAATCTGCTTATTTCTACCTATTGAGAGAGAAATAACTGTTTCCTCAGTGTTTTCCTTTGGACCACATTGGGTTTTTTTCCCAACACAGTTCGCAATGCAGCCAAATTAAAAGGCCCACAGATACCGCCTTCCACCCAAGAATCAAAGGAATCATGTGGTGTGAAAGGTATGAGTCGTGCCAGGCACAGCACCAGCCAATTACTGATTACCCAAGCTGTATTTTATCATCCCGAATACATGGAATTAAAATAATTGCAAATGTGTATATACACACAGAGAGAAACATATCATATGCACACAGCTCTCCGTTGGTGGGAGGACCAGGGATATTTGCTGTGGAGTGGTATGTGATTCTTGTTATTGAAGAAGGCGCTTAACTTGAGCCTGTGTTTATTAAAACAGATGAACGCAGGCAGCTTGATAATGAGGAACCATCCAGCAAGGTTAACTCCTCAACAAGGTTACAGGCATGAATAGTCTCATCCTGTTAGCAGCTGAAATATTTTCAGAAAACACACTTTCACCTAGTGTTTATCAGACTTCCTGCCCTCCCTAGGTCTTTGTAACCCCCACTGGGAAAGCCTGGAGCCTTTATCTGAGCCCAGGGCAGTGAGCTAAGCATTTCCATGGCCCAGTCCTGAGTCAGAGTTAAGCACTGAGAACGTTGTAAAAGCGGGCAATCTGGGAGCTGTTAAACTAAGGAGCAAGGGCCAAGATGAGGAGATAGAGTTCTTACTGAGGCCGTTGTAGTACCTGCTAACTCTATACTAAATCTTCCACAACTGAGACTGGAAGTTTAACACAACAGAGAGTTCTGGAACTTGCAGACCTAAAAAAGTAACAGTAGTGTGTAAAACGTCATTTCTTTATTTCCTTTAGAGCAACTTAATTTCTGACTCCAAAGCTCCGTCCATCTTTGCCAGGTTAGTGAGAAAAACACATTTCCATTCGTACCAGAACCAACCCAGCCCCTAAATTGTACACAGGCGATAGGGAAGGATACCAAATTCTGGTCTCTTAAAGTTGCCACTGACATTCTCATTGTCCAAGGCCAAGTTGTTCCTTGAAATATGGCGGCTCTCAGCTTGTTTGCCTCGAGGAAGGAAATCTCTACTAAAGTTCTAATATCAGTACCTTAGATAGCCCCTCCCTAGGCACATCATGGAGTAACCCAGTGGTGGGGGGAACACTGGCTTGCTACAGATGCCCCACTCCCGCTGTACCGCATCCTCTCCTCAGTCCAAAGGGATCTTGCTGTTCTCGTTTATGACTCATCCCCAGCCCATTTGTCTGACTGTCTGCTTTTACAAACTCTTTGCTACTCCTTTCAGGACAGAAAGACAGAAAGGGGGGAGCAAGAAGTGTCTCCCCCACCCCTTCCTCAGGAGACATTTGGCAATGGCTGCTGCTAAACATTTTACAATATACAGGGCAGGTCCATACAACAAAGGATTACACACCCCTAAATGTCAGTAGTGCTGAGGTTGAGAAACATGGCCATATTTCATAGGACCAGGTTAGAGGTACTTGGAACTGATTATAAGAAGAAAAAAATGAGGGGGAGGGAAGGGGACAATACTAGAGAGGAATAAATCTGTGGAAGAGTAGTCAGAGAGCCAAGATGGAGTGAACTCTCTGAAATCCACTCTGGGATTAGCAGTGGAGAGGCTGATGTAGGAAGTCTGTGTGTTTAATGTAATGCTCTGGGCCCAATTCCTTCTCCCTCTTCACTATGAGAATTCAGTGGTTTTACAGAAACACTGAACAATCCAGACCTCCCTCTCTACCTCCAGCACATACATAAAAAGTTCTTATCAGTTCACTATTTCATATGTATTCTTTGTAAAAAGCCAGGCATGCCCTGTGAGGGTGTGTGTGTGTGTGTGTGTGTGTGTGTGTGTGTGTGTGTTGCCATTATGCCCAAGAGCTAAGATTATAGTATATGTCTTCTCATTCCTTTGTATTTCTGTTGTTCAGGAATGAATTGAACATTTAAACTTAGAAAAGCAGTCATACGAGCCTGTGATGTTCATACAAACTCTTAATCCCTCCATTTTTTTCTTTATGACCTGCAGTTCCTTTGGTGAGCTCCTAAAGTAACAGGTTTCCAAAACAGTTTCTATTCCATTAGCAGGTAACCCGTCCTACAGCTTGCGAATATTTTGTGGCACGTACCACTTCAGTTAAATTATGTTCTCTGGCAGAGGTAATGAGAAACAAAATTTCTCTACTTTTGGTTACATGCATCCTTCTCCAATGAATACGCTCACCATGAGACAAAGTAGTGTGGGGCAAATTTCTCAGAAAAACCATTTAACAAAATGGACTGAGCATGATATTTGGGGTAGTCCAAATTGTGCCCCTGTACTAGCTATGAGGATTGGGATAGGTTTTTAACTCTCCAAGCCTTATTTTTTAATCCACAAATGGGGTAATACTGCCAGCATCACAATTTAGACAACTAATCAGTATTCAGTCCAAGAGACATATTGTTATTGCTTTTACCATTCTTAAAAATATCCTCTTCATTTTTGGGAAAAAGATATTAGCCATCATTAAGTAATAAATCCCTACTGCTGCTCTCCCTAGAGCAGGGGTCAGCAGGCTATATCCTATGGGGCCATCTTCACAGTTGCCTGTTTTTGTACAGCCCATAGGCTGAGAATGGTTTTGCAGGGTTTATTTAATTGTTGAAAAAATAAGTTAAGAATAGTATTAATATTTCATAACACATGAGAATTACATGAAATTCAAATTTCAATGTCCCTCAATACAATTTGATTAAAACACAGCTAGCCTCATTCCTTTATGTATTGCCTGTGACTGCTTTCACACGGCAGCAGTGGAGTGGGAAAAAAGATCCTTCCTTGCTCACAGGACTTAAGATATTTACTGTCTGGTCCTTTACAGAAAATATTTGTCAACCCCAGTCATAGAGAATAGTATACAGAGGAGACCATGTGAGAAATAGCTCCATCAAAAATAATCACCTTGGCTCTTGTTATCTTTGATGTGGGCCTTGCATTCACTATCAGGGTTTATTTTTAATCTATCCATGTCATCAGGAGTCTGGCTTTTCTCTCACCGTCAGCAGGTAACCTGACCTATCATATTATAAGTGTCAGCTCTTTGAGAGAATATGTGACGATTTCTTTGAGACATTCTTCAAGACCTTCTCAAAGTTTATTCCTTGTATGCCTCATTGACCATATTTTAAATCACCTTACCCGTAGAATGCCCTCAAAGTGGTTGAAAAATCTACCCAACACTTTTCGGAATGGTATAGTAACAGAGGCAGAAACATAATTTTATTTATAAGATGTGATGGTTGTGGTGGTGGTTTCGAAAGAGAATGAGAAAAAAAAAAAAAGAAGAAGATTCTGTGTTCCTCCTGATAATGGAGTTATGGCTGATGGTGCCAGCACTGTTGTCAGTGATGGCTTAGGAATCACATGATCACGGTGCCAACCTGGGTGTGATCAAGGTGGAGCTCTCCCCACCAGGGTCCTGAGAATGAGGAACTCACCGGAAAGTAGTAGTAACTATTAATTGCAGGTTCTAGTTTTTCCATGGTAATATTTCATCATGCTCTTTACCTGAAGCCATTGCCTCAGGGGACTACACTAATTAGCATAGCTATCAACAACAGTAGTGCATATGCATAAGTTAAAACATATGTATTTTGACTAACAAATTGTCACAGTAACCAAAGAGGGTTAGATGTACTTTCTTAGTGCTGTGAAAAATGTGCAAGTTAGAATAAACAATTATTAGAGCTGTTTTTTTCCTGTTGTGTATAAGTAAGCTAACACCCATGTGTTTACCATCGCAAGCATATTTATGGTCTTTGTTAGCACACCAGTATGTGTCAACATATTAGACAAGTGGATACCTACCTGCTAGAGATGATGACATTTGTTCTTACTACTTTGCACAGTATCCAGAGGGTGATGAGAGCCAACGTCCTGCACCCTTGTTACTGTTAGGGAACAGAATGCAATCAAGTTCATTTTCATTTAGTGTGTTGCATAAATTATATCTCAGATTCTTAAATTAAAGTTAAGTGGCACACTTGGACCCAGGAGAAGTATTAGGTTTCTTAGTAGGCAACTGGCAATTCCTTCTGCTTATTCACAAATATTTGAAGATACAATCCCTTGACTAAGTATTTCTGCAAATAGCAGGAGGATAAGTTGGCAAGAAACAGCTTTGCTTCTAAGAGAGTTTGATATTCCTATTTTGGAAAAAAACGATGAAAGGCTACAGTGCCCAGTGCTTTCCCTCCACTACCTGTGCCCTCCCTGTAGACAGTTCCATTAATTTCTCTCTTCCTGCTGCCTACTTTCTCCTTTCTGTCATTCAGTGAATAGCTGTGCCTTGAGGATTAGGGCTGAAGGAATGGAATGCTGGTCCCATCAGTTGTTTTGGAATACTTGGATATTTCCTCTTTTTCCTCTTCTCTCTTTCTTAATATAACAGAAAATTTAAGATTAAATTTATCTCTCTGAAGTTTATTGCTGTCTATTTCTTTGACTAAAACATCCTGCAACCATAAATCCTGAGATTTTTTTTAAAACTCTTTCGTAAATATTTTTTGTCATACATACATTGACACATACAAACATGATTTTATTTAATCTTGTAGTGACTCTGTCAAGAAAAGGAAATAGCCTTATAGAAAATTCTGAATTTAAATGTGTAAAAACCATTAGTAAAAAGATACTCCAATTTTAACCACCTTGCATTTCTTTACTGTAGATTAGAATAGTTAAAAATATAGTAGTTTCAAAAGACTAACTTGGTACTTCTTCAGTGCATGTCTGCTCCTGAATTGTTTTTTAAGATCTATTTATTTATTAGAGAGACAGAGAGAGAGAAAAAGCAGGGGAGGGACAGAGGGAGAGGGAGAAGCAGACTCCCCACTGAACAGGGAGCCCAACACCTGGGCTTGATCTCAGGACCCTGAGATCATGACCTGAGCCAAAGGCAGGTGCTTAACCAACTGAGCCACCCAGGCGCCCCTCCTGATTTTTTTTAATTAAAAATCTTTTCATAATCTTCTTATGAAAATTCTCAACCATACATTAAATTTGAAGTAATAATGTAGTAGTGAGCACTGGTATGCCCAACAGCTAGATTTTACCTATAACATTTATTATATCCATCCATCTATCTGTCCATCCCCCTATTCATCCATCTGTTCATTTTTCTTTCTTATGATCTCAAAGTAAACTACAGACCTCCATATACGTCTTCCTAAATACCTAGCCAGCATAACATTAATTAGTGTTAAAGATTTGTTTAGGTTTTTTTTTTCCTTTCAGCTAAAATGTGAATGTATTGAAATATACATATCTTTAGTGACCACTTCTTAAGATTTAAGACATGTGTACACCTGTGTAAACCAAACCCCTATCAATATAGAAAGTTCCTTCTTGTCCCTTCCAAGTCTGAGTTGAATTTTAAATCAAATATCAAAAGATTGATTTTGTAAGATTTTCTTTAGAGCCAAGAGAAAACATCAGTTAGATTCACAGATTAATCAAGGGTAGATTTGCCTTTAGCATGACTTTATGAATATCCTTGCCTTGGTTTTCTCTTTTGAATATTTTAGTGACATTAAGCAAAACCTGCTTACCTGTGATGGGAATTATTATCTTTGCTGTTAGGCTTGTGCCAATGGATTATTATCTTTGTTCTCATAACCATCTAATGGATATGTCCTAGTTATGATAAATTTTTCCAGTTTCCTGACTTTTGGCTAGAAGTTTTTTGATGCTAATGGACCCTTAAATCTAAGTAGGAGGTGATCTGCTGTTAATATTGTGTGCCCATCACTATAATTACTCTATGGAAGAGATCACTGATCCTCTCCTCTGAATTTACTTTGAAGAACCAAAAATCCCAAGCAGGGAGGTGGTTTTCCCAAGACTGCACATCTCAGAAGTATCACAGCTAAACTTTGAAGACGAGTGTTCTAAATACCTGTCTGATTCTTTAAAAAAAAAAAAAAAAGTATTCCTTCTTTCCTCCCTCCCTCCTTCTTCCCTCCCTCCCTCCCCCAACTCTTTCTTTCTTTCTTTTGCCAGATCTAAGATGCATGTGGGGTACAGAAAGGTGAATAAAACCCAATCCTTACCCTCTGAAGCATATGTATGGTGGCCAAAAACACCCAAATAGAAAATTTCAATTTTCAGTGCATTTTAAATAGTAACATGTGGTGGGTGCTCTAAGAATGCCTATAAGTGTCTGTTAATCCATCTGGGCTCTTAGGCAAGGACTTTAGAGGAGACATCAGCTGAAGTCTGGAAAAATGAATAAATGTTAGCCATGAGAAAAACATGGTAAAAAAAATTGCTCCAAGAAATGGAAGGTTTATTTTGAAACAATATCTGCTATTCTAGTGTTAGGGAGAACCTGTGAATCAGAGACCCAGAAGAACGTACATCATCCTCTCAAGAACTCTAGGAAACAATTCACAGGGAATTCTCTGAGAAGCTCAGCATCCTTCTGCACTGCTCAGTTTCCTTTCCACTTGCTGAGTTGCTGAGCCCCAACTTATCAAAGGGACACCTCTCAAACCTTACTTCAGTGGATTTGTATTGCCTCTGATAATAAATACATTCATAATACAGTCCTAATCTAACTTTCTAATCCTTACTCTTTTATTCACATCTATATTCATATTGTACCCAACTCTGTAACTCTCCAATTTTCACACTTTGCTGCCAACACGCCTTTGCTCAAGCCTTCCCCCATCCCTGGAATTCTCTATCAAGAGCTACATTTCAGAATTCCATCTGTCTGTCCATTTTTTTTCTCCTTTTCCCCATGAGAAGCCATCTTTTGAAAAAATTCCCATGGTTCTTTGCTCCTTTTAAAGTCAAACTCTGATCTTTTGTTCTGCCACAGCTAAATCTAGCACAGCTCTTGGCACAAAGTAGGAAGTTATTACGTATTTGTTCAATAAGATAATGATTTCTACCTTATGTCAGTGCGTACTTCTAGACCTAGAGTTTCTCTAACATAGGGTCTACGTTCTGTGCATTTTCGTATTCCCAGAAGCCATAAAGGTCTTGAACAAACATCCAAATGAAACTACCATGTATTCATTTCAGAGCTATAGTTTTGCAGGTATTCTATTTATACAAAATACAAATCCAGGCAAGGTGTTATTTCCAGCATTGGACCTCACAAAAATGTTCAATTTTGTATCCGTATATTTCAACTTCTTCCTTACTACTCATAATGGCTTCTAAGTGGATCATTTGTTAAATTTTAAAAGAAATTCCTCTAAATAATGTAAGGAAAGGAAATAAGGAATGTTTAGTTTTGGAAAAATTATCTGTGTCATTTGTTCATCTGTCAGCTACTTACTCTATGGCAGGCAGAAGGCAGTAGCAGTGCCGTCCTGCTGTAAAAATTTGTCCACTCTTGGAATATATTAGAGTAGACACCAGAGAAAGGCTTAGTCATTTTCTTTCTTAACGCTTACATACGAAAAACTCTTTAGTGAATCAAGGCCTTCTATCTACAGACAGCCCCAGTTATTGGCAAGTTTTTCAGTATACTGTTGTATACTACCCCTCTCCACCTTCTTTCATTCAGCCCCATTTCTACTGTTGGATCCTCCCGAATCAAGTAAACAAAGCCCAGCACATTATTCAGTATTGAGTATGCATGCCATGCTCTCTACCTTTTAAGTCTTATCTTTTTCAGAGCAAGTATAGAAAATCAGCACTGATGGTCATAATGACCTAAAATATTATAATAAATGATTTTTTCAAAACCAGAGTTTTAGGTACTGCATGTTGTAAAAGATAGAGTTATAAATCAGTGGCAACTTGTTTCAGGTACCTTACTTAGTATGGAAGTTTGTCATTTCGGGATGCTTCATTACTTTTACCTGAATAAAGTTAACATATTTGATTCTTGTTATACTATTGCTATTAGAGGGGAAGGTTATCATTTTATTTCAGAAGAGTTGTATCCCATGGATTATTTGCATTCCAGAAACCAAATTTTATTCGATGTTTTCCAACTTAAGATAGCTCTTTAATTAAATAATTGCTATAAGTGGACTGATCAATACTGTATAATCTCTGTGAATACTCAGCAAGGGAGTTTTGTGAATTAAAATATAAATTCCTCTACTGTTCACTCGATTTTATCTATCACTCACCTCAAAGCTCACTGTGTACAGTCTATGAATGATGTTTGAGTTCATGCTTCTAGATTTGTGTTAAGAAGAGGGATGGGAAATATAGAACTCAGAGTACTACTTACCGCAGGAAATACAACAAGCTATTAAGAACTTGTCTTTTCATTAATTTCATAGTTTATTTAAGGACCTAATATATATGTTCATAAAAAGGTAGCCTACAGTATTAAGTAATAGCTAAGTGTTCTGTACTGTGTAGGGGACAGCTGTAGTGTGTCTGCCAAGTGTCCATTTCCTCTGCTTTTCTGATAGGATTTTATTTTTCTTTTGGAGAATTATGCCTCTCCTATTTTCAATCATTGGTGTTCCTCTGAGCATCCCCTTCTACCCTGAACACTTAAAGACACCCAGGTTTGACTCTCAAAGTCCTTCCTCAAACTTTTGCTGAATCTCTGTGAAAAAGTGCCTACTCATTATAATGTAAGCCCATGTTGCCAATGACCATCTTTGTGACTACAAAGTAGAGCTCACCTAAAGATACAGACAACAAAGTAGAGCTTAGACTTCACAGTTCTATCAGACAACAGATTTTTGTTTTTCTTAAACCAGTTTGAGTTGAATTCTTTGTCATTTGTTGCATTAGTCAAGATTCTCCAGAAGTACAAAACTAGAAAGATGCATGTATATACAGGGAGAAAGACATTTATGTTAAGGTACTGGCATATGCAATTACAGGGACAGGCTAGTCTGAGTTCTACAGCACAGGCCACTAGGCTAGAGTCACAGAGATGAGTTGATATTGTAATCTTGAGTCCAAAGACAGTCTGAAGGGAGAATTCCTTCCTTCTCAGGGGATTACAGTCTTTTTCCTTTTAAAGTCTTCAAATGATTGGATGAAACCCATCCATTTTATGAGGGGTAATCTGCTTTAGTTGGAGTCTACTGATTTAAATGTTAATCACATCGAAAAACTACCTCACATTAACACCTATCTAGATTGATGTCTGACTAAACAACTAGACGTCAAAGCTTAGCCAATTTGACACATAAAATTAACCATCACACTTGTAAATGAAAAAGCCATGACTAATCCAGACAGTAACTACTTCGTGTTAAGTTAGAAAATTTCACTCTACTATTTTGTATTTATAAGGTGGGAATGTCTTTCGTGGATTTGGGAGAATTGAATATGCTAACATAGAAGGCCAGGACATAGAGACTTCTAAATGTTCAATTATCTTTTTTTTCCTTCTACTTTTTATTTGCAGCTCAGAGTAAGCCTGTGGCTGTATCTGAATCTGGAATTTTGAAAAACACTTTATGTTTAGAGTTTCTGTTTTAGGATTAACTGGTTTCTTATTGACCTTGCAGCATTCCAAGAGACTAGAGCTAGAAGTGATCACTGAGAGAGCATTTCGCCTTCCACTCATTTTATACATAGGAAGCTGTTCTCTGTGGTGATGACTTTTTTTTTTTTAGATTTTTTTATTTTATTTATTTATTCGACAGGATAGAGACAGCCAGCTAGAGAGGGAACACAAGCAGGGGGAGTGGGAGAGGAAGAAGCAGGCTCATAGCGGAGGAGCCTGACGTGGGGCTCGATCCCATAACGCCGGGATCACGCCCTGAGCCGAAGGCAGACGCTTAACCGCTGTGCCACCCAGGCGCCCCTTTAAAGATTTTATTTATTTATTTGACAGAGAAAGACAGCCAGCGAGGGAGGGAACATAAGCAGGGGGAGTGGGAGAGGAAGAAGCAGGCTCCTAGCAGAGGAGCCTGATGTGGGACTCGATCCCAGAACGCCAGGATCACGCCCTGAGCCGAAGGCAGACGCTTAACGACTGCGCCACCCAGGCGCCCCCGATGACTTTTTTAAATGAGATTTGATGACCATGTGTTTAGCCGATCAGATGTCTACATATATTTTTAAGTCAGTACAGCTAGAACATATGTTTCTAATAATATTAGCTAAGTTGATGTTACTTATGATCTCATATCTAGTTATCATGGTATTTTAGCATTCATTTAAGATATAAAAAAAGCAAAAATATGTAAACATAGCCATTTCTATATAGTTTTAGGAGTCTGGATTATTATCACACTTGGCCAAGTTATTTAAGCTTCAGTTGAAGGAATGGCTTAATGCTTAGGCAAATCTAATGATGATCTTTTAAATCTCATCAAATCTAATCACTTGATCCTAAAATAAACCTTTTGGGTCATAAATTCAGGTTACCAGGGTCTAAGACTTTTTGAGAGGGCTTTGGAATGGAGATTAACATCATTGTTAATTTTCAGGAAGACATCTGTGGTGTGTTTTTGCAATGGTTTCACATGTTGCACTCTGTTTCCTATACACTTGACTGTTCTTCACTCGTTCCTTTCTGTTGCACTGGGATTGTCAAATGCCACTTCAGACTAGATCTGTGTCCCCAAAAGTCGTATGCAACTTCATAAAAGAATTCTACCTGACATTTTCAAGTGCAACTCACTTGAACTCGTAAAAGTCAGGTATAAATTGAGAATGGATTTACACCTAAGCCTTTTTGGTTGATTTTGGTATTTATTTGCAACTGACATTTGGAGAATAACTCAGTTGCCCTTGGAATTGGTCCCCTCCTCACTCCAAAATGTGAGGGAGATGGGGGCAAGTATCCAAATGGCTAGTATAGAATGCTTCAGGTGAATTTCAGACATTCTTAGTTACTGAGTTGGGGCCAATTTGGCATGGAATTCAGCAATATGTGCATTCAGTAATTTCACCACTGTGGCTTCTTGAGTTAGAGTTGGACTCTGAATCACATGTGTTGCCTAAAGATGTTAATGATTATGTGGCTTAGCCTAATGGGCCTGATTCTTTACCAGTAATATGTTGATTATTGGCATTTTAGAGATTGTTGGGGTAACATAGCTAAATCTGTGCACAAATTCAGAACATTCACACAGGCTTCTGCCACTGGGTGAGTAGATGAAGCAGATGATGCCTACTCTCATAATGCTGCACCAAACAGATGGGATGGCAAGCTGTCTGTGCCTCTGAGTATCTCTGAGTATGCACCTGTCCTTCTGCCTACTCCAGCCATTCCTCCTCCATGAGGTATGCTACTAAGCCATAGTAGGATAACACAGGAAATAGATGTGGTGCCTTAAGCCAGTGCAACCCTTGAACTGGACATTCAGTGTCTATGTGAAATTCATCATAGTTACAAAGCCCTTGTGAGATTTTATCATCAAAGATAAAATTAGAGATGAAATAGCTATAAAATCAGCATATCTAATTTTCTCATCATAAAGATAATAAAACTGAGATCTGGAAGGGTTAAGCCCCTTACCTACAGTTACATGGGTGGCAGAGATGCAGTAAGAGTTATAGGTCCTTTTGAATCACAGTGTTATCCTTATAATAGAGAGTGACCAATGAATGCGTTATTTGGATTGCAAGGGAATGTGAAATGAGTGAGTTTTTCATCCTTTCTAACAATATAAAAATGTTGACTCTTAGATGCTCTTTGAACTCTTTCTGGATTTATTCTACTTCCCTTTTTACATTCCTAGAAAGAGGGACCCTTGATAGATTTCTAACTTGTAGAAATATTTGTTTGTAAGTTGGTTTGAAATTAGTCTGTCATCTGATTCACTGAGATAGAGTTAAAATGAATTCCCTCAGCATAAAACAAACAAACAAAAACAAAACAAAACAAAAAAAAAACACAAAAAAAAAAACAGGGAGAAAGGATTTTATCATCTATATGGATCAATTCCAAAGTATGCTTCAGTTTAGTTATTAGTTTTCCCTACAGTATGAGATATTCAATTAAACCTTCCCTGAAATTGGCCATATATTTCGATGAAAATGAAAGAAGTTCCATTTAGCAAACAATTTCTGTCAAAGAATCTAATAATGGGATGCAATAAGAATGATTTTCACCTGTGCACCTGAATGAGAATGTTTGGTCTGGTTTTTGTTTGGTTTGGTTTGGTTTTTCCTTTGTTTTTCGGGGGTTTTTGTTTGTTTCTTTCTTTGATCCACCCCCCCCCCCCCGCCCCTGCCCCCAATTCAGTGTAGCATACCCAAAGTGTTTGGAAGGCGAGGTCAGGTGGAATTGTTTAAAACACAAAAGAATACTTTATAGCAGTTTTCACCACTGGTTTGGTGTGTCTTTGTAAAATTTTATACTGTACCTGCATCATTCTCTGTTACGGAGAACTACTATGAGACAAGTCATGTTTGCTCCCCATTCTCTCCTTCTCACTAAAGCATATACATTTCTCATAACCTTCTCTTGGGGCCTTCATTGTAGCTACATATACTTACTCAGAATCCATGGAGTAGATGTAGGTAGAAATAACCCACTCTGAAAAATTCATGTGGTATTTATTGAGTAGGGAGTGATTCTTGGCACTGATCTAGATTCTGGAAATAGGAGGGAAATCAAATATGGATGGTACTTCAGTGTAACTTGTGGTCTAATGCAGGAAATAAGGCAGAAATGAAGGAGGACATAAGTAAGGAAACATGACACAAAGTCATGAGTATTGCCAATGAAAATACAGTGATGGTCCTTCCCCCCCCCCCCCCCGCCCCACCTCGCCTGAAAAAATCATGGATGAAAGAGCTTTCAAGCTGCAATTCAAAATGTTCTGGAGACCTACTTTATCCACCTTTTGTTCTGCCATCTCTGTGAACGGTTTGCCCCTGGAGCTGTACAGGGAGGAGTGGGTGGGGAGAGAGCACCCAGAGCATTCTGACAAATGTCTCATAGGGCTAGACATGAATAATAGCATCCTTAGTCCAACCTCACTTTTTATGGATGAGACAACTGGGGCTTAGCAAGGTTAGCAACTTACCCAGTGAGTTATAAAAACTGAGATTTCACTGCTGATCTTGTGATTCCTCTTTCACAGTTGCTTTCCTTGTTTTGAAATAAAACTCCTTTTTTCAGTATTCCTTGATTAGTTAGGATTTGTAGGATGCAAGTAATGGAAGCTGACAATAGATAATATACACAGAAAAGGAATGTACTGAAAAGTTAGCAGGAGTTCCCAGAAACAATAGAGATCTTAGAAAGCCAGATGCAGAGGACAAGAGCCAGAATAGACTGCAAGGGGCAAATAACAACAGTATGAACAGTTTTCTCAATAGCTATTGGAACGAATGGGCTCAAAGCTTTGTTGCTATCTTTTCTATCTCTGTATTAATTATTACTCACAATTCAAAATGTTAGAGAGAACATGTCTGATTGACTTAGTTTGAATGACATGCCCAGTGCTCACCATTTTGCTAGGGGAAGGCTGGGCATCTTGATTTATACACCACTGTGACAGTCATTCTGAGAGAAAAAAATTATAAATTTACATGTGTTTATTAGACCAAATATGAAAAATTAAATAGAATAAATAAATAAAATAAAAATTAAAGGTAGATATTTCACTATAAATAATTTTTTAATTTTTAAAAAAATATATTTTTTAATTAATTTATTTTTTAATTTATTTTTTAGAGCTAGAGAGAGCATGTGTGGTTGTGTACAGGATGGTGGGGGAGGGGCAGCGGGAGAGAGAATCCTAGGGGCTCGATCTCATGACCCTAAGATCATAACCTGAGCTGAAATCAAGAGTTGGGTGCTCAACTAACTGAGCCACCCTGGCAACACTGTTGCCAACTACAAATAATTTTTTTAAAGGATGATCACATAAAAAGGACAGGAAGAAGGAAACTTGAATTTAGACAATCTTCATATACCAGTACACTTAGTTTTATTGTTTTTCACTTTATTGCAATGCTTTTTACAAATTGAAAGTTTGTGGCAACCCTGCATCAAGCAAAATCATCACCATTTTCCAGTAGCATTTGCTTATTTCATATCTTTTTTGTCACATTTTGGTAATTCTTGCAATATTTCAGACCTTTTCATTATTATTATATTTGTTATGATGATCTGCGATTGGTGATCTTTGATGTTACTACTGTAATTGTTTTGGGGCACCATGAGCCATACCCATATAAGATGGCAAACTTAATAAATGTTGTGCATGTTCACACTGCTCCAGCTACTGGTTCCTTCCCTGTCTCTTTCTCCTTGGACTTCCCTATTCCCAAGATACAACAATATTGAAATTAGATCAATTAATAACCCTAAAGTGGTCTCTCAGTGTTCAAGCAGGTGAAAGGAAGAGTGACATGTCTCTCACTTTAAATCAAAGGTAGCAGAAATGATCAGGCTTAGTGGAGAAGGCATGTTGAAAGCGAAGATGGGCCAGAAGCTAGGCCTCTTGCACCAACCAGCCAAGTTGTGAATGCTAAGGAAAAGTTCTTGAAGGAAATGAAAAGTGCTACCCAGTGAACACACACATGATAAGAAAGGGAAACAGCCTTATTGCTGATGAAAGTTTGAGTGGTCTGAATAGAAGATGAAACCAGCCACATTATTCCCTTAAACCAAAGTCTAATCCAGAGTAAGGTCCTAACTCTCCTCAATTCTTTGAAGGCTGAGAGAGGTAAGGAAGCTGCAGAAGAACAGCTCGAAGGTAGCAGGGGTTGGTTCATGCAGTTTAAGGAAAGAAGCCATCTCCATAACATAAAAGTGCAAGGTGAAGCAGCAAGTGCTGATGTAGAAGCTGCAGGATTATCCAGAGGATCTAGCTAAGGTAGTTAATGAAACTAGCTACACTAAACAACGTAGACAGAACAGCCTTCTCTTAAAAGAAGATGCCATCTAGGACTTTCACAGATGGAGATGAGAAGTCAGGGCTTAGCTTCAAAACTTTGAAGGACAGGCTGATTTTCTTGTTAGGGGCTAGGGTAGCTAGTGACATGAAGTTGAAACCAGTGCTCATTTACCATTCCCAAAATCTTAGGGTCCTTAAGACTTATGTTAAATCTATTCTACCTGTGTTCTATAAGTGGAACAACACAGTCTGGATGGCAGCACATTTGTTTACAACATGGCTTACTGAATATTTTAACTCCATGGTTGAGAACTATGATTCAGAAAAAAGATTGCCTTTCCATTTCTTTTCAAATATTACTGATCATTGACAATGCATCTGGTCACCAAAGAGCTCTAATGGAGATAGACAATGAGATTAATGTTGTTTTTATGCCTGCTAACACAGCATCCATTTTGTAGTCCACAGATCAAAGAACAATTTCTACTTTCAGGTCTTATTATTTAAGAAGTACATTTCATAAGGCCACAGCTACCATAGATAGTGATTCCTATAATGGATCTGGGAAAAATCCATTGAAAACCTTCTGAAAAGGATTCACTATCTTAGATACCATTAAGAACATTTGTGATGCATGGGAAAGGGTCAAAATATCAACACTAACAGGAGTTTGGAAGAAGCTGATCACAACCCTCATGAATGACTATAAAGGATTCAAGACTTCCGTGGAGGAAGTAACTGCAGATGTGGTGGAAATAGCAAGAGAATGAGAACTAGAAGTGCCTGAATTGCTGGAATCTCATGACAAACCTTGAATGGATGAGGAGTTGCTTATGGATGAGCAAAGGAAGTGGTTTCTTGAGATAGAATCTACTGGTGAAGGTACTATGAAAATTATTGAAATGACAACAAAGGATTTAGAATCCTACATAAACTTAGTTGATAAAGCAGTAGCAGGATTTGAGAGGCTTGACTCTAATTTTGAAATAATGTCTACTGTCGGTAAAATGCTATCAAACAGCATGACACGCTATGGAGAAATTGTTCATGAAAGGACCAGTTGACTAATATGGTGTACTTCATTGTTGTATTATTTTAAGAAATTGCCACAGTGGGGCTCCTGGGTGGGTCAGTCGGTGATTAAACATCCAACTCCTGATTTCAGCTCAGGTCATGATCTCAGGGTCTTGAGATCAAGCCCCACGTCAGGCTCCATGCTTAGCAGGGAGTCTGCTTGAGATTCTCTCTCTCCCTCTCACCCTGCCCCCCACCCCGCATGCTCTCTCGCTCTCTCAAATAAATAAATAAATATTTTTTTTAAAAACAAAGAAAGAAATGCCACAATCACCTGACCTTCAGCAACCACTACCCTGATTAGTCAGCAGCCATGATCACCAAGGCAAGACCCTCTACCACCAAAAAAATTATAACTTGTTGAAGCTCAGAGGATGGCTAGCATGTTTTAGTAATAAACTCTTTTTTTTTTAAAGAGAGAGAGTGGTGGTGGACAGAGGGAGAGGTAGAGAGAGTCTTAAGCAGGCTCCACACCCAGCATGGCTCATGATCTGAGCCAAAATTAAGAGTCCAACACTTTACCAACTCAGCTACCCAGATGCCCCTATAATAAACTATTTTTTAATTAAGGTGTGTACATTGGTTTTTAGACATAATGCTATTGCAAACTTATTATAGACAATATTATAATGTAAACGTAACTTTTATATACACTGGGAAGCCAAACAATTCATTTGACTCTATTGTGATATTCACTTTATTGGAATTAAACCTGCATTGGCCCTAAGGTATGCCTGTAAATATTGGGTAAGAGGAGATGAGGTGGGAGAGAATAACCATTCTCTCCAATTTGAAGTTGATCTAACATACTTCCTCTCTTATATACTGCTACTTCATGACCTCTTTAAAGTAAATGATGATTTGAAAGATAAAATCATAGAGATAGAAAATAGGATTAACTCTAAAATTAATATCAATTTTAAAAATATAGACAAAGTGATCTCTAATGGCTTAAAATAAGAGCGGTGCATTGATAAATTTGGCTAACCAGTGCAGTGACAAGAATGCCATTCTTTGTTGGAAGAATGTTGTTTGGTACAGGCAAAAATAGTGGTTCTCTTTAGCAGGCATCAATCACCTAGAGGGCTTGTTAAAGCATGGACTACTATCCCTATTCGCACAGCTTCTGTTTAGTGCCTATGGGGTGGGGCCTAAAATTTTGCATTTCTGGGTTTCAAGATGCTGCTGCTGGTGTGAAAACAATATTCAGAAGTACTGTGCTAGAATACTGGGAGCCTCCCCATCAATGACTCATGGAAAGAAGGCTATATCTCTCACTATTTCAGTGATGTCTGGGGTTTATTCTTTATTCTAGAGATGAGCATTATATACACTTAGAAAAAGCATGAATAGCTAGCTTCCTATTTGGACTTTACATTGTGGGTGTATATGTGTGTGTGTCCAGATTACTAAAATATAGATTTGGATATGGACTATCAGATTGACCTTAAAAATGCATGAATGGGTTCATATTTTTACAAGGCAGGAACGTTTAGAGAAAATGAAATGAGAGATGTTGAATAAAAGACTTTAATGTGTCATATATTTTATTAAAGTTGGCTATCGATAATGATCATTGAAATTTAACTCTTAAGAAGACTATGTTCCTTAAGGGACATTAATGTACATCCTCCTTAACTATCTCAAGTTGTATCCTAAAGACTGTGTGAGTGATGATAGGATCAAAGATCACTGGAGCACTATATTAGGCATATATTAAATCAGAGTTCTAAAGAAAGTGTTCTGATTTCAGATATTATATGGCTTTATAAAGCATTGAGTGTAAAGTTCCCATCTACCTTATTGGAGGTGAGACATCTATTAATCTAGTAGAAAAGTAAAATAATATATGAGTATAGAAGTCCATTTTTAAAATATGCTTTATATAATAGGAAAAACCCACTGACATAACGCATGATGTATGTGTATCACTTTTTTGCTAACACAATCTCTGGCTTATACCCACCACTGAGATCCATGAAATCTGCTTGATATTTGTCCACTCAGACAATACTCCATTGTCATTTTTGAGAACATTATAGTGTGATTCCATGAGAAAGAATGATACCTACAGATGTTTCATTAATTATAAGGTACTATAAAGTATGAATCAGCATAGTGGAAGTGGTTGTGTTGATTTTTAGTATTATTATTGTTTGACATTGAAGTCATGTTTGTAATTCACTTTTCACAGCTAATGAGCAGACCTCCTCGGTCATCAGACCCTGTACCTCTCCCGCTTTACATGGTTAACAAGGAGGAAGGGTGGAAAATTTCATTGTGCATGAAATTGTAGCCATTTGTTGGGTGATCTACATGTGGTTGTTTAATTTCACCCACCATAGCAAAATAGCACTTACATAGCATGAGTAGGTAGACAGCTGTTCATGTACAATTCTTTCTATTTTTCTGCATGTTTGAAATTTTTCACAAAATGTTAGAAGAGGAAATAAAAGATCTCCAGAGTCTCCAGAGCCAAACTTCCTAGATTCAAATCCCAGCTTTCTTGGTATGACCTTGGGCAAGCCGCTTTACCTCTCTTTGCCTCAGTCTCCCCAACTGTAATATGTAATTTATGGTTGTGATAAAATTTAAGTGAGTCAGTATTTCCAAAGTGCCTAGAAGTGTACTTGGCCCAAGGTAACACAAGATTGTGTGTATGTATTTGCATTTTTACCTAAATCATAGAAAGTTAAATTCAAAAAAACTTTAGCGGGGTGTTTGGGTGGCTCAGTTGATAAACATCTGCCTGCAGCTCAGGTCATGATCTCAGGGTCCAGGGATGGAGCCCTGAGCCCTGCCTACTTCTCCCTCTCCTTCTGCAGCTCCCCCTGCTTGTGCACTCTCTCTCCCTCTCTCTCTCTGTCAAATAAATAAAAATCTTAAAAAAAAAAAAAGAAAAACTTTAGGAATAATTTAATTCAACCCTCTTAATTCCAAAAGGATAACACAAATTAGTGTGTGAGAAGTCTTGGCTAGTTAACAGCAGTCAGGTCTGTAAATCAGGTTTTCCAACTCTAACACCCATATTATTGGTAGCACACCAGAATTTCTCCTTTGGCAGTGGCAGAGAAGAAAACTGAACATTTTTGGTATTACATCCTTTTCCATTTAATATTTTTTGATGCTTTGAAGTAAATTAAAGTATGTTTGAATTTTCACAAATCTAACTGGATTTCATGTGCTCAAATATTTGTACCTGAGCTGTAATTTAAGCTAACAAGTATGGGAATAATCCAACAAATTATAGTATTTTTATTTTATTTACTATACTGTTGTATTGAGATATAGCAGAATTAAAAAAAAAAAAAGATTGCTTCTTTTATATAAAGCCAGTCCATTTTTCTCTTAATTCTTTTGGGTGCTGAGAAAACAAAGTGAGAATTTAACAAATTGGCTTCAGGCTAGAAAGCTGTTTATGTACATTATCCTTAAGACCATCCCATATTATTTTATATTTCAAATTTGCAATGGGTTTATCTCATATTTACCATTCACCTAAAAATGAAAGCTAGGGGCAAAAAATCAAAATATATAATAATTCTGGCCTTTGTTACGTATCTTAAAACCAACAATAATGATGACAAAATGTCTTCATTGGTTAAAAATGCAGTGGCATATTAAGAAGGAAAAGGAGCATCCAACGGAAAGTAATCATTTGTCTCCAAATACTCTATAAAAAATAACCCCTATTATTTGCAAGAAATAGTAATTATTGAGAGAGGTGATAATAAGGGATTTCGTAAGAGGCTCTGTCCATTGTTGGAGGAGATACAGTCTCCAAATTTTTGAGAATTAGGTTATCTTCATCTGCTGTGCTGAACCTCTGGGAGATGAGCAATCACCTTCAGTGACAAACTGTGAGGTTTTAATAAAGGAGCCTACTGGATGGGCCTGAGGCTCTAGCACTGTGGCTTCTTGTCCCACCCCATGAATATTCAAAACCTGAAATCTGGAGACCTTCATGTACCTCCTGGAAAGGCAGTCCGTTTCCTCATTCCCAGTCAGTGCACGCAGGCACATACACACACACAATCCAGAAGAAAATGATAGACTTTTTTCCTAGTGCAAAAACATTACTATTTAATGATGAGTAAACAAACTAAGTCTTTTTGTTGGAAATGTATATATAAAGAACCTCTGCATTCCTCATGTAAAATGTTCTAATAGGAGAACTTTCAGTATAAACCCTCCTGTTTGATATTGCATTGCAGAAATGCATGTATACATTTTAATGCCTATTACTATTCACATCTTCAGAATAAAAGGTGGCATATCTCTTTTAGATGTCCCGCATAATCCATTCCTCCACCCAGTGAGTATTGCTGTGCTTAGACCTCAGAGGCTGTGTTTTATACCAGAACATCACAAATGTAGACTTAACAATTGATGACAATCCAGCAAAAATTCATATTGCATTTATAACAGACAAACCTGATTTTATTGGTAGCAACAACCATGCCTTTTAGAATATGGAATGCATTCATAGTGTTTTTGTATTTTTTTCCCTTTAATCTTGAAAGGTATTTACAATCAGTGTAGTGTGCTTCTCAACCTTGGCTACATACTAGAATCTTCTACGGGGCATTGAAAAACCCTGATGCTTGTGTCCCACTCCCAGATTAGGATTTGTTTGGTTAAGTGCAACCTGTGCACCAGGGATTTTTAAAGGTCTCTTCAGTTACTGCAATGTGCGATTGAGGATGGGGAACAGCTGGGACCCAATCCCCAGAATTACAGTGAGTAAACCTAGTTAGCCTAAGGCCAAAGAAAGACTCAGACTAGATTTCAGGACCAGCCCTCTTCCCAGTTCTATAAGATGAACTAATTCACATATTAAAAAGTTGTTTTCAATAATTACATAATTATTGAAATTCAAAAGGGCATGTTTCCCCAGTCATTACCTATTGCTAAACACCCCCTTTGTTAACACATTTAATCATCACTCTATAAATATTGTTACCATTCCTCTGGAAAAGTCATTGATAAAAATTTCATTATTAGCACTAGTTGTAGTACTTGGCCCATGTTATAATTAGAACCACAGTTAATAATACACTAATACACTAGTAAAAATGCCTATGTTTTAATGCATCACGATCACATCTTTTTTCATAGTTAATGCACCACATAAGAGTGACTTTGGTTTGGCGACTTTCATTACTTCTGCAGACCTCAGAAAACTCTAAATAATGCTTTATTTAGTGGCATCCATCTTGTATGGTGTATGTGTAAACGGTTTAAAGATTGTTTCTCTTAGCCAGACACAAATAGTGATTGGAGAGGGAAAAGAAAAAACAGTGAGAAAAAATTTTAATTGTGCATTGTTGTGGCAATTTTATTCTGGCTTTTGTTGTATTTTAATTGTGACAGCTGCACCCAGAATTTCTTGTTTTCGTAACTAGTGCAATTTCCTTTTCCTGAAAGCTCTATGTAGTTGTAACCTGGTCTTTTGTTTTCCTGCTTTGACTAAGGAAATTAATTTTTTTTTTGTTACTGGATGGATAAAAGACAAATGTTAAAAGGTGTCAATTGCATTCATTTTTTAATATGGAGAAAGCATCCAATCTTGTGGTCTGTCTGCAGCTAATTTTAGATAGGATTTTATTTTTCTGACCACCCGTGGGTTTGTCACAAATTAATTAAATGCTCCATTTCTTTTATCTAATTAAGGCCATTTCTACCTCTGATGAATAATTTCATAAAGTTTGTTACAAAGGAAAATGCTTTGTGAGTGACTGTTTATGCAGAGTAAACACACAGAACAGCTCTATTTTACCCTTTGCTTGTGAGAGAGGCCTTCCAGACACTCCACTGGGAGGCATTCCCTCTTGAAGAAGGTCAATCTCTTCCTTTTTTACTTCCAGTATGAAAATGTGCTTGACCCCAAGCTTCAAAGCAGAGGAGTCAGCTTTACTTAGCAGGTACACTGTGTATTAAATCAGTAAAATGGCAGAGTATGAAGCCAGTGAAATTTCGAATTGGATTCTAGTGAGGGTCACTCGGCCCAAAGAGATCTGATATTTTCTGAATGAACTGTTGGAAGCACTGGCCTTCAAAGTTATCCTTAGTGTTTGATGATTCCCTCAGCCAGAGAAGTATCATACAGAACAAGGGGTCACTAATCCAGATACCTACAGAGGCCAGGTGAGGAAAGAAAGAAGTGAAACTCCTCAGGTAGGTGATAATAGGTGGACATAGAGGCTGTAGTCCTGGACTTTGTCAAATGTGTGGCTCATGTAAGACAGCTGGCACTTACTGGTACCACCCAGTTTCTGCTTCGTAGACATGCTGGCAACATGTTAGAAGAGCTTTCCATTTTTTCAGAGGAGCTGTAAGTCTGGATTTTTATTTTAAGTGTTGGAAACTAATCTAACAGGGATTAAAACACCATACTGGCAACATAATAGCTATATTTGGCCCAGATTTAGCAAGGGACTTTAGGCTTGATATATTCAAAATCGCTTAACTTTTCTATAAGAGGGAAGAAGGAAAAAGATCTAGGGGACACCTGGGTGACTCGATCAGTTAAGTGACTGCCTCTTGATTTCTGCTCAAGTCATGCTCTTGGGGTCCTGGGATTGGGCTCTGCATAGGGCTCCTTGCTCAGCTGGGAGTCTGCTTGAGGAGTCTCTCTCTCCCTCTCCTTTTGCCCCTCCCCCCCTAAAATAAATAAATTAATCTTAAAAAAAAAAGAAAGAAAGAAAAGAAAGAAAGGACATCTAGAAGTGGAAGAAGTTTAGGATGATGGCAAAGTGCCTGAAGTTATGGGAAGGGAGGTCCCATCAACACTACCCTCCAGATTAGAAATGCTAACCACCGAAAGGATTAAGGGACCTGGTCCAGTCACCCAACTTCTGAGTCTCAGAATTGGGACCAGACCATGATCATAAAAAAATTATAAAACTGCTAGGAATCTTTGAGAGAATATTAATTCTGGCTCATTCTATGATAAGGGTCCAAAGACTACCAAGAATAACAAAAGAACTTGCCCAAATCCCATCACTAGTTAGTGACAGAGTCTATCTCCCAGTTTCATTTGGTACAAATATTTTCAAGCATCTGAGTGCTCAACAGTTTTTTTCACTCTCCCTTCAATGTATTACAACTTTAAAAAATGTTATTCCTGGTATATTTCATCAGAAAGCTTCATGGTTGATCTGCTCTGGCTGCTAATGACAGATGAATCATCATGCAGCGTTTACTGAATTACACAACCATTAAAAATGCAGTTTGTGGAGGCTCTGCAGAAGTGTTGGAAGTGCTTATCATTAGTGCAAAAGCTTGATATAAAATTGTACATACATTTTGATTACTACTGTTATTATAGTGGAATTACAAAAAATTGGAAGGAGATATACCAAAAGCAGCTGTTAAGGAGATGGATTTACATATCATTTAAAAAATTCTTTTTTTTTTCTGAATTGTTATACCTCTCTATACTTTTAATAAAAAATAAATGTACAGACACCAGAATAAATTATTTTAACATCTACTGAAAATCCAGCAATGTGCTAGTTTGCTATAGGGAGATAAAATTTATTAGTTAGCCTCATCTATAAGCTAGGAATGCTGAGAAGTAATGAAATAAATACTGAAAGAAAGAAAAAAATATGGCATAAATGTAGAAAAAGTGTGTGTTGGATTTCACCAGACCTGAATTTTACTCTCAGCTCTGTCATTTAGTCATAATGCCTTGGGAAAGGAACTTAACCTTTCTCAAAGTCTATCATGTCCTGCAGTTGATCATCTGTAAAATCCAAAGGATAATAATGCCTTTCTCATGGTTGAAATGAGATAGCACATGTAAAGCACTTAGCAAGGAGCCTGTCAGGGAGACGTGTTCTACAAATGTTAGCTATTATCACTACTGTTATGGAACTTACCCTCATTATAGAACTAGTAATAATAATAGCACCAGGACTCTAGTAATTCTAGTAGTGATCACTCATTATTCAAATGAGTACCCACTAAATACCAAGTAGAGTGCTTGGACTTCTACTTGATGGCTTCCTAAATTTCACACAATCCAGTAAAAAAAGTATTGTGATAATGCTATTATAAAGATATATAATAGTAAAAAAATAATGTGGTATTACGATTTTACATATTATATAATATAGTATTATAATAATACTATTATAAAGAAAGTGAGGCTTATAGAGTTTAAGTAACTGTTCCAACAACTTATAACTAAAAATCAAGGAGTTAGGATTAAAACCAAGACATTTTCGATTCTAAAACTGAGTTATTCCCTCTGTCCTACCAACCAATCTATGTGTAGCCTTAGAAAATGGCATGGCTCTACATAGTGAATGGCCAAGTGGGGACGTATTGAGACTACAGACATTTTTTCACTAGTTGGACTGCCAGGGAATTAGATGCTATGCCAAAAAGGAACGTGAGCATTTATGAGAAAGATAACATCCTTTAAGCTGCAGCTCTGGAGTAAGGCCAGATTGCCAGAGCCACGAGACATGCAGTCCAAAAACAAAGTGAAGTTGAACAACTATTTGCCCTTGAAGACAACGGTATTCTGGGAATCTGTATGCAGGGAAAGATCAGGCCAGGCTATTTACAGAGAGGACCCTGAAAGCATACTTGGCCTTGTGCTGAGTGTCATTGTTAAGGTTGGGGATTGTGTAGAGAAGTTAAATAGTTTAAAACATGGAAAGAAAATGGATCATAATTGGATTATTGGAGAAAACTATGGCCTTTTATAAAATACACTCCTTAAATTAAAATATTAGAATATATTATAAAGTTTTAGGAGACTTTGACATGGAAATACCTATATTTACAAATACCTTGTACCATTACTTTATTGGGGGTGCCTTTTTCCCCCCACAGAGTGGTGAGGTTTAGTCTTAACACCATATTCATTCTGTCCATAATGAAGAATAGGTACTATCAAAGCTACATGGCGATGCAGAGTTGATGTTGGTAGTACTCACTGACCTCTTTAACCCAGCCTCTCAGGGGTTGCAGTTTAAAATGGTGGCTCAGCAAAATCACAAGACGTCAACAGAACTTTGGGATCATTCACAAAAATCAAAATTTCTAACATTCATCCTTCAACGCAAAGATTCTGTTATACTTTAAAAGTCCTCATAAACTCTACGTAGAAATCTTCATAGATTTTCATAAAGGTTTCTGGTACATATAGGCAAGGATAATGTATTCAAATCAACAACATTATTTTTTTTTAAGATTTTATTTATTTAGGTGACAGAGAGACAGCCAGCGAGAGAGGGAACACAGCAGGGGAGTGGGAGAGGAAGAAGCAGGCTCCCAGTGGAGGAGCCCGATGCCGGACTCAATCCCGGAATGCCAGGATCACGCCCTGAGCCGAAGGCAGACACTTAACCACTGCACTACCCAGGCGCCCCCAAATCAACAACATTATCATAGGCTATGACCCTACATCGAAATATTCACCTGAACTTCATCACACTATACATACACGTTATTTCCTCCATTCCTCTCTGGAGCTGTACCACTTCCTTGTATCCACATCAGCTCCTTGTTTCTATGTAGAAGAAAACAGAGATGTAATTGCAACAATAACATTGTGAATTTACCTCATGATTTTCTTTTCTTTGTCAATGGTAAATTGCTTAGTCAAGAAGAAAACTGCTAGCAATAGTTCTGAATAGTTTTGATCTATTCAATTTGTGACTGGTCAATTAAATGAAATTAGTATCACACAATGAGATACCATAAACAAAATAATTATGAGGCCCCTTACAGAGGAGTTGTGGCTCTTAAATTACACAGTTGTGACCTTAGAATAAAAGGAATAGTTACATTAAGAACCAAATTCAAGTAAACATTTCTTAGACCTCTTCCACGTATCGGATTTCACGGAGGTTTGGTTTAGAGACCCAGGGGTTTTACTTATACAAAATTCACCTTGAGATAAACAGCATTTTAGACCCCAGTTTGTTGCTAAATGTTGACATTAGTCTGCTCTGTATTCTGGATTTTATGGAGTACCTTATACATGATATATGTAAAACTTAAGCATTCCAAATACAATTTCAAATTAATTTATTTTTAAACTATTTCAGAAGTAAACTCGAAACTAAGGAAACTGGACTACATATTTTTCTTATCTGCAAGATTTTATTTACCTGGAATTTAGCAGATTGTCAAAAAGAGATTGGTGTGGGGAGGGGCGGAGAAAGAGGGAGGAGACAGAGAGAGAGCTGTTTTTGTTGAATTATGGTATATATGTTTCTCAATATTTAGAAAAATAATTTGGAAACTATTTTTCATTCTCTTAGCTTGAGTACTGTCAAATAGCATTGGATTACTTAAATGTTTGTAGAATTTGTGGATCCATCTGTGTCTGATTCTTTGGTAGTTCTTAGACAACTTCCTGTCTAGTCTGCTAACTGACCTAATTAGGTTTTCTATTTCCTCTAGGGTTAGTTTAGGACATTAATATTTTACTAGTGATCATCCATTTCCATAGAATTGAGACAAACATCCTCTTTGGATTCTTTTAATTTCTTCAGTGTTTGTGGCTATTCGTTTTTTTATTTTGTGTGTGGGACTTTTTATTCATTCCTTTTTTGTGTAAGATTGCTGAACCACTTAACATTTTTGTTTCTTTAAATTTGATGTATTAAATCATTAGTCTGTTTACTAATTGGCTTTTTTTTCTTCTGTGTTTATTTCCTTCCCTTCATGTTTGGTGGTTGCTATGCTTTTCCTTTATTCTTTACTTACATATTTATTTCATTATATTAAAAACATAGATGTTCCTTGAAGCATTGTTTTTTTTTTTGGCTCATAAGGTTTTATGTGATGTTTTTACTGTGTCATTCTGAAAGTATTCTTTAGTTTTCATTTTTGTTTTCTTCTTGATCTTTGACTTGCTTTTAATTGCCAAGTGTTTTTTCTTTTGTTGTTTTTTTTTTCTTTCCCAGTTTGTAATTAGTCTATTCTTTTATTTGAAAGTTTATTGTATGTGACTAATATGGTCAGTTGTGACTGTTATCACCGGCATATGAAGAAAAGATCATTTCTCTTTTGGGCATAGTGTTACATATAGATGTAAATATATATTTGTAGATATCATCTATTTATATATATGATATATACATCAAGTAGGTATTGCTTAGAATTATGTTATTTAAGAAACTTATGTAATTATTTTTCCACATTTGAACTGTCATACCATGAAAGAGACATGGCTTTCTAATACTAATGTTTCCTAATATTTTTGGCATATTTCTTCTCATATCTCCTTTAGTATTTGCATTGTAAATGTGCTGCTATGTTGTTTTCACACGTATTATTAACATACCTTCTTTGTGGATTAGACCCCTTAACATTATAAAGATTTTTTCTTTCTTTCATTTGCTTTTCCCTTATCTAATACTAATGTGGTGACTCCTGATTCCTTTGTATTTGCTTTTATTCTGTATACATATATCCATCCCTTTATTTTTAAAAAGTTGTGATTCTTATTTAGGAATTAATTAGGCTTTGTGTTGTGATTAAAACTGGGAGTATATTTCTTTTAATAGTTCTTCCGTATTTCATTAATATAAAGTAATTTTTATCATATTTGGATACGGTGTCCATTTTTGTTATTTTTAAAAATATTTCCACATGTAGACTGGGGTTATTTTGTTAGTAGATGTAATTTTTTTGGATAATTTAGAAACTTTTACTTTTGGTTCTAATAATTATCTTTATGAAGACGGTGCTATATAATGTTATTAATCATTCATTTCTTAAATGGTGTTTTTTGACTCCTTACTGTGAACAGTAGTGAAATTGATATATTTCTACTTCTTGATTCCTTCTTACTGTCCCTTCCAATGTCTCATTTTAATGTTATATATTTTATATAGTGTTTTCCTTCATATATTTTTTCTTTTTTCTTTCTTTATATATTTTAATGCTCACATCATATTAGCTTTAAATAATATCTTTTGAACATAAAAGTTGAAGAAATCCAAGGGCACCTGGGTGGCTCAGTCTGTTAAGTATCCAACTCTTGATCTCAGCTCAGATCTTGATGTCAGGGTTGTGAGTTCAAACCCTCTGTTTGGCTCCTTGCTGGACGTGGAGCCTACTTTTAAAAAAATAAATAAATAAAGATGAAGAAATCTGTGCACATATACTACCTCCCACTGTTTGTTTGTTTGTTTCTGTTGCCAAATTTGGTAGTTATAACATTCACACTGTCAGGTTTGGGACATTTTGTTCTGTTGTGTATAATTTCTCATTTGTTTTGGTATCAGCTCTAGCCCTTATGTGATATTTTCTCAGTTTATCTGTCATTTGGCTGCTCTTATAGTTTCTTCAGGAAAGGCTTATGAGAAGTAGATTTCCTAAGTTATGCAAGTTTTAAAATGTTGTCTTGTTATTCAGATGACAGTTTGATTGGGTATAAAATTCTTTGTTCACACTTTTTTCTTTAAAGTGTTTGTAAATTGCTCTAATGTCTAGCATTAAATTTGGCGTTAGAGAAATCTGAGGCAGGTCTGTATTTTTTCTTTCTAAATGATTTGTTTAGATGTTTAAAAGATCTTTGTTCTTTATGTAACCTGGTAACTAGGTTATATCTCTGTGTTCACTCTTCTGGGCCAGTTGTTTCCAGCAAGATTTCATTTTTTCTATGGCTGAGTAATATGCCATAGGGGGGAAATATATATATATATATATATATATATATATATATATATATATATATATATATATATACATATATATATATATGTATATACATATATATATATATGTATATACACACACACACACACACACACACACACATATATATATATACATCCCACATCTTCTTTATCCATTCATTAGTTGATGGACATTTGTAGCCCTTTTCAATTCTTAATCATTTCTATTACATTTTCTCATTTTTCAACTCTGTCTTTATCTGTTACTGTATTCTTACCAATATCTTTTCTCTTTTATAAAGTTTCTAATTCTTGTATATGTCCATGATTATTTTAATAATTTCTCCTATTTTGTGTTTTCCCAGCTTGTATTCTTCTTCTGATGTCACAACATATTTTCCTGTTCTTTTGTATCTCTGCTTTCAGCTTATACTGTATAAGGTTATTTCTTTATTAAGATATGTATTATGTGATAATATACTTGATCACATTTCATCTCTTCTCTGGCAGCATATTTTTGGTGCCTGTTCTTTTTTCTGCCATTCACTTTTATTCTTCCATTTGTCATTTTTTGTTTTAATTTATTCAAAATATTCTTTATTATTATTATTATTACACATCTCTGAATTAGGTGAGTTCTTTCTGGACCATTCAGTACCATAGAAAGCCAATACTGTATTCTAAACTATTTAGAGTTCTCCTTTTGACTTGAGGTTTTATAAATCATGTTATTTAGGCTTTAATTATCTCCAGCCTACAGAAATCAATAGTTATAATAATGCTCAAAATATGACAACATTCTTCATGCTAAAACATTACTCTTGCCATATATACATCTTCTATATGATTCCATGTTCATTCTTACATTTCCTGTTTCTTGAGATTTTCTAAAAAACCAATTTCATAGTGTCCTTAGTTTCAGTTCATTAAAACCATTCTTTTTATTTCAAACAGGATATTATTGGTTGGATAACTTTCTTTGGAGCGCTATCCTCTATTGCTTTGTCTGAAATCATCTAGCTTTTTTCTGGATCTTTATGAACTCACATTTGACTTTAACAGCCTTTAGCAGCTTTCTTCATATATTGTGTTTCATAGATTTCTGTATATATCTCCTGTTTTTGTCTATGATATAACTTGCACTTCCTTTTTACCTTCTTGTTGCTTTGTGGTGATTTGCAACAAGAGAAGATGGAAACACTGCCTTTATGTATCAACTTAAAAATGGATGTTTCTTAAGACCTTCTAAAAGAAGCAATTATTGAAAAGCAACATAATAAAGGAAAAGGAATTGTGAAAATATATGCACAAAAGGGGCAGTATATGTACACAAAAGAAATTTCTAAAGCAAGCCTATTTTATGTAGTTTTACAGTTTGGAAATTTCATCACAGTACCATCACTTGAGGCAGTATAGAATGTGGTTGAACTTGGATTTTTAATATTAGACAACCTTAGTTTTAATCCTATTTTGTATCTTCATAAGTTAATTTTCTTAAGGCTTTATGTAAAAAGGAAACATCAATAGAATATATCTCACAAGATTATTTTAAGGATTAAATGAGATACTTTATGTAAAGCATATTGCACACTCCCTGTCTTAGCAAGGACTGCTTTAACAAAATACCATAAAGTGAGTGATTTAAATAACACAAATTTACTTTTTCACAATTCTGGGTGCTAAGAATTCCAAGATCAAAGTCAGGCTGATTGATTTTCTGGTGAGGGCTTTCTTTCTAGCTTGTAGGTGGCTTGCTGTGTCCTCATATGGCAGAGAGAGAGCATGAGCTTTCTGGTGTCTCCTCTTAGAAGGGCACTGATACTATCAAATCAGGGCTCTATTCTTATGACCTCATTTAATCTTAATTTACTCTTTTACTCCAAATACATCCACACTGTGAATAAGGGCTACAGTGTAGGAGTTGTGGGGGTTTATAGTTCAGTCCATAGCAGTCCCCATAACATTTTTAAATATACCATTAATACACCAAATATATACATGTTTAAATTTAACTTGAAGGTGTATCTTCTCTTAACATCCCTGAGGATTTTTTTTAACTGAGATCATATTCACCATTTTAATGATATTGAAGTATACACTTCACTGGTTTTTAGTATATACACAAGGTTGTACAGCTCTCACCACCATTCTCTTGGGTATTTTTCAGAAAAGAGGTAATTTAACAGGCCTGGCTGCTGTATTTGAAAAGACTGCTTGAAAGGTTGGCCATTGTCTAGCATCTGGAAACTTAGATTTCTGTATGTTTCCCATTACTCTAACTAAGAAGAATAGCTCACTGTTTCTAAACTGCTTATGTAAACAATATGGTTCATAATGAATACCTGCTTTCCTTCTGGGAATCTGGAAATTTGGTGTGTGCCAAGCAGAGGTTGCCTGAGTGGCCAGTGCCCAGTAAAAACCCTGGGTGCTGAATCTCTAATGAACTTCCCTGGTAGACAGCATTTCACAGGTGCTTTTAAAATATCTTGCTTTTATGTGAGTCCACTGGGAAAGAATTTAGAAACTTGTCCCTGGCTTCCTCAGGTCTTTACTCTGTGTGCACCTTTTCCATTTGCTGATTTTGCTCTGTATCCTTTCACATTATGATGCAATGAATCATATCTGTGAGTACTACTGTATGCTGAGTCCTATGAGTCCTCCTAGCAAATTATTGAACCTGGGATGGCTTTGGAGACCCCTGATATGCCTAGGAGTGGAACTTGTGGATCACTTAACATTTTGTGCATCTGCAAACTGTTTCTCACAGCAGCTGTACCATTTTACATATCCACCAGCATTATTTGAGGGTTCCACTTTCTCCACATTCTTGTCAACACTGGCTATTTTCTGGTTTGTTTGTTTGTTTATATGTAGTCTATCTGGTGGCTATGAAATGGTATCTTATTTGATTTGCATTTCCCTGGTGTCTAATGATATGGAACATATTTTAGTGTGCTTATCTGCATACACACACACACACACACACACACACACACACAGAGGGAAAGAGAGAGAGAGAGAAGTGCCTATTCAAATCCTTTGCCAAATTTTTTAAATTGTGTTGTCTTATCATTGTTGGGTTGTAAGAATTCTTTACTTATTCTGAATACCGAACCTTTACTAGATACATGATTTACAAATGTTTCCTCTATTTTGTGGCCCGTGATGTTTTAAGTGCTTTGTAAAGATTGCCTGTAATTATGTTTGAATCATCATATTTTCAAATCATCCACAGCCTTTTTTCAGTTGACAAAAATGGCTTCATTTGTATTATTTCTATATGCATATATTTTCATGGTTATTTTTTCTAACTCTAACTTTTGCTATGTTGATATAGCATACTGAATTCCCCATGTATGTTGATCAAATATTTTACATATCTCGGTAATTATCTATGGAAAGATTGTAAATGCCTCAGTTACATGCTGGAAATTTTGCCTAGAGTAGAAGCATATCAACTGTCAAATGCTAACTCCTGAATTCCCTTTGAGAAAATGTTAACAGTTGTTCAAATCCTACTTCAAAATGCCTTTTGGGCAAGATCGCAAAAGTTTGGTAACAAACAATTCCTTCTCATTTGAGGGTAGTCATTACCCAGGCAAAATAGTTTTATTTCACTTAATCTTTGTATAGAGATTGGCTTCTCACACTATAACCAACACTTTTCTCTTGATTTTTCGCAGGTACAGCAGAGTTAAGAATATTTGTGGCATTCAAGATACATTTTCTTATAATTTTGCTACTAAAAGAGAACAAACTCTCCCTAATTACCAGTTTTTCCCCTGGTCATTAAAAATTTTACTTTCATTTTTGCAACTTCTCAAGATCCTGAAATACCCAAACGACCATAGTTGATCTTTTGACTAACTTTGCTGCTATAGGAAATCTTTTAAAGTTTCTAATATAAGCCAAACATTACTTGGTGGTTTTTTTATTGAAGCATAATTGATATCCACTATATTATTAGATTCAGGTATACATCATAGTGATTCAACTTTTTTATACATTATGAAATGATTCACATGATAAGTCTAGATACCATCTGTCACCATACAAAGTTATTACAATATAACTGACTGTATTCCCTATGCTGTACATTATATCCCCATGACTTACTTTATAACTGGAAGTTGGCATCTCTTAATCCCCCTCACCTATTTTGCTGCCCCTCGTCATCTCCCTCCCTTCTGATAACCATGAGTTTGTTTCTTGTATCTATGAGTCTGTTTCTGTTTTGTTTTGCTCATTTATTTTGGTTTTTAGATTCCACATATAAATGAAATCATGTGGTATTTGTCTTTCTCTAACTTATTTTCTTTAGCATATTATCCTCTGGGTCTACCATGTTGTCACAAATGGCAAGATTTTATTCTTCTTTATAGCTAAGTAATATTCAGTTGTGTGTATTTATATTTATAAATACACGTACACATACATACATACATACATGATCACATTTATCCATTAACCTATCGTTGGACATTTAGGTTGTTTCCATATCTTAGCTATTGTAAATAATGCTGCAGCGAACATAGGGGTGCAGATATCTTTCCAAATTAGTGTTTTTGTTTTCTTTGGATAAATACCCAGAAGTGAAATTGCTGCACCTTACGGTTGTTCTGTTTTTAATTTTTTGAGGATCCATATTGTTTTCCACCCTGTCTGCACCAATTTACATTCCTACCAATAGTGTATAAGAGTTCTCTTTTCTCCACATACTTGCCAACACTTATGATTTTTTTTTATCTTTTTGATGATAACCAATCTGACTGGTACAAGGTGATATCTAATTGTAGTTTTGATTTGTATCTCCCTGATGATTGGTGATGTTGAGTATCTTTCCATGTGCCTGTTGGCCATCTGTGTGTCTTCTTTGGAAAAATGTCACTCATGTTCTCTGCCCATTTTCAATTAGGTTATTTGTTTTTTTTTAAATATTAATTTGTGTATATTCTTTATATACTTTGGATATTAACCCATTGTTAGATACATGATTGGCAAATATCTTCTCTCATTCAGTAGATTGCCTTTTTGTTTTGTGGATCGTCTTCACTGTGCAAAAGCTTTTGAGTTTGGTGTAATCTCATTTGTGTATTTTAGCTTTTGTTACACTTATCTGAGCAGACGAGTCCAAAAAGTATTGCTAAGACTGATGTAAAAGAGCTTACCTATGTTTTCTTCTAGGAGTTTTATGATTTCAGTTCTTGCATTCAAGGCTTTAATCCGTTTAGAATTTATTTTTGTAAATAGTGTAAAAATGTGATCTAGTTTCATTCTTTAGCTGTTCAGTTTTCCAGTATTATCTATTGAAGAGCCTGTCTTTTCCCCATTATATGTTCTTTCCTCCTTTTTCATAGATTAATTGACCATATGTAAGTAGTTTATATCTGGGCTCTCTATTCTGTTCCATTGATATATGTGTCTGTTTTCCCACCAGTACCACACTGCTTTGATTACTATAACTTCGTAGTACAGTTTGAAATCAGGCAGCATGATACCTCTAGCTTGTTCTTTCTCAAGATTACTTTTAGCTATTTGGGGTCTTTTGTGGTTTCATAAAAATTTTGGAATTCTTCTGTGAAAGATGCCATTGGAATTTTGATGGGGATTGCAGTGTATCTTTAGATTCTTTGGGTAGTATGGACATTTTAAAAATATTCATTCTTCCAACCCATGAACATAGAATATATTTCCATTCATTTGTGTCATCTTCAGTTTCTTTCATCAGTGTCTTATAATCTTCAAAGTATAGATCTTCTACCTCCTTGGTTAAATTTATTACTAGGTGCTTTATTCTTTCTCATGAAATTATAAATGGGATTTTTTTTCTTAATTTTGTTGATAGTTTGTTATTAGTGTATAGAAACTCAACCAATTTCTCTACGTTAATTTGTATCCTCTGACAATTTATTGATTGATTCTAATAGTGTTTTGGTGAAATCTTTAGGTTTTTCTGTATATAATATCATGTCATCTGCAAACAATGACAGTTTTACTTCTTCCTTTCCAATTAGGCTGCCTTTTATTTATTTTTCTTTTCTAATTGCTATGGCTAGATTTCCAATGCTTAAATATAAAGTCAATAAATATTGAATAAAAGTGGTGAGAGTGGGCATCCTTGACCTATTTTTGATCTCAGAGGAAAGCTTTCAGCTTTTTACCTTTGAGTACTATGTTAACTGTGAGTTTGTCATATGTGGCTATTATTATGTTGATGTATGTTCCTTCTATAACCATTTTGTTGAGATCATTTATTTATCATAAGTGGTTGTTGAATTTGATCAAATATTTTTTCTACATCTTTTGTGATGATCATATGACTTTGTTTTGTTAATGTGTTTTATCACGGAGATCGATTTGTGGATGTTGAACCATCCTTGCATCCCTGGACTAAGTTACACTTGACTGAGTGTATGACCCTTTTCTTGTATTTTCAAATTGGGTTTGCTAAAATTTCATTTTAAGGGTTTTTTAATCTATGTTCATCAAGGATATTTCCCTGCAGTTTTCCTTTTTGTGGCATCTATGGTTTTGATATTAGGGTAATGCTAGCCTCATATGAGTTTGGAAACATTCCTTCTTTAAATTCCTGAAATTATCCAAAAATGATAGGTACTAACTTCTTTAAATGTTTGGTAGAATTCCCATGTGAAGCTGTCTGGGTGGACTTCAGTTTTGGAGGAGTTTTTAAAATTATTGACTCAGCTTCATTATTTGTAATTGGTCTATTCATATTTTCTATTATTTCAAGAGTCAGTCTTAGAAGGTTGTGTGTTTCAAGAAATATTGCATTTCCTCTCAGTTTTCTAATTTGATTGCCTTAAATTATTTGTAGTAATCTGTTATAATTCTTTATATTTCTGTGGTGTCAGTTGTAACTTCTTTTCTTTCATTTCTGATTTTATTTCTTTGAACCCTCTCCCTTTTTTTCTTGATGAGTTTGGCTAGAGGTTTATCAATTTTATTTATATTTTCAAAGAACTATCTTTTAGTCTCACTGATGTCTTCTATTTCTTTTTTAGTGTCTGTTTTATTTTTTTCCATTCTGATCTTTAGTGTTTCCTTACTTCTACTAACATGAGGCTATGTTCTCCTTTTTCTATTCTTTATGTATAAAGTAAGATTTATTTGGTATTTATCTTGTTTCTTGAAATAAGCCTATATAACTCTGAACTTTCCTCTTAGAACTGCTTTTGCTACATCCCATGAATTTTGGAAAGTTGTGTATCCATTTTCATTCATCTCAGGATATTTTTTAAATTTCCTCTTTGATGTCTTTGTTGACACATCGGTTGTTTAGTAACTATGTGTTTGGGCAGTTTTCTTTTTATAATTGTTTTTTAGTTTCATACCATTGTGGTCAGAAAAGATGCTTGATATGGTTTCAGTCTTAATGAATTTATCGAGACTTATTTTGTGGGCTAACATGATCTATCCTGGAGAATTTTTCATGTGCACTGGAGAAGAATGAGTTTTCTGCTGCTTTGGGATGGAATTTTCTGTATATATCCATTAAGTCCAGCTTGTCTAATATGTCATTTTATGCTAGTGTTTCCTCATTGATTATCTGTCTACATTATCTATGCATTGGTGTATAGGGGAATTAAAATCCCTTACTATTATTGTATTACTCTCAATTTCTCCCTTTTTGTCTGTTAATATTTGCTTTATATATTTAGCTGCTTCTATATTGGTTGCATAAATATTTATGAATGTTACATCCTCTTCTTGGATTGACCTCTTTATTGTGAGATAATGTTCTTCTCTGTCTCTTGTTAACCATCTTTGTTTTAATCCATTTTTTTTTCCGATAAGAGTCTTCATATACCAGCTTCTTTTCATTTCCATTTACATGGAGTATCTTTCTCAATCCCTTCACTTTCTGTCTGTTTGTGTGTTAGATCTGAAGTGAATCTCTTTTAGGCAGCATATAAATGGATCTTGGGGGTTTTTTAATCCATTCAGCTGCCATTTGTCTTTCTATTGGAGCATTTAGTCCATTTATATTTAAAGTAGTTATAGTTATATGTTTATTGCCCTTTTGTTAATTGTTTTCTGGTCTTTTTTTTTAACTTGTGTTTTAAAATAAGTGTACACACACACACACAAACACACACAAATGATAGCTCCAGATTTGATTGGAAATTTTTAACCTGAAATCTCTGAATCATCTTCAGGGAGGTCTGTGAAACCCCTGAAATTTTATGTAAAATTTTATGCGTATATTAATTTCTCTCCAACTTCCTTTCAATGTGTCTCTGAGTAAAATAAATGATAAAAACTACTCAAAGACTAAATCATGTCTTAAACCAGTTGAGAGCATGGGTTTTTTTTTTCTTTGAATTCGGTTACTAAGCATCAACTTGTCAGTGAATAGATGCTCAACGAAGGAAGCATTGTCTATCTTTGTTTATTTTCATATCTTAAGCATGTGGAACCCTCTTTGTGGAACCGAGCAGGTGCTCAGAAAACATTTACTGTATGGATGAATAAATGAATGAATGAGAAAGAATTCTTCTACAGAGTAACCTAACATTAGAAATAGACTTCATAAAAGTAGTACTCCATTGTAAAATAGAATGAAATGTTAATTTTCATAAATTCAAAAATTTATTTTCTTTTCTTTTTAAACATTTACCTATTCATTCTAAGGACAGAGAGAGAGAGAGAATACAAGTCAGGGGAGGAGCAGAGGCAGAGGGAGAGAGACTCTCAAAGAGACTCCCCACTGAGTGCAGAGCCCAATGTGGGGCTCAATCCCACGGCCCTGAAATCATGACCAGAGCCAAAATCAAGAGTTGGATGTTCAACCAACTGAGCCACCCAGGTGCCTCCAAAATTTGATTTCCTTGATGGCATAAACCCCAGCTAGTTCTCTCAGATCTTCCAGAAACACCAAATTCTCTTATAAATAGTACTTGACAAGCAATTAGGATACTTAAATTTTTGCCCTGTTTTTGCTACATACCAAATTATTTTTGTTGGCAAGTTGTTTCCTGCATTCATTAATGCATTCATTACAGATGGATCAGACATTGACAGTGTGGCAGAAAGAATGGTAAAGACTAGAGAATTAGACCACATTGACTCCGGTTCCTATCTTCAAAAAGCTTATAAGCTATAGACAAGTAAATAAAGTACTATTATAATCTGGGTAGGTAAGTATCATAGTGAACAAAATGTTTCAGGAGCAGAAGGGAAGGCCATTTTATTTTTTTAATTTTTTTATTTTTCAAGATATATTTATTTATTATTTGAGAGTAAGAGCATGCACATGGGATGGGGAAGGGCAGAGGGAGAGGAGAGAGAGAGAATCTCAAGCAGACTTCCCACTGAGTGCAGAGTCCAACAAGGTACTCAGTCTCACGACTGTGAGATCATGACCTGTGCTGAAATCAAGAGTTGGATGATCAACTGACTGAGCTACACAGGACATTTTATTGAAGGGGATGTTTTATTGCCTGACAAAATAGAGATATCTCCTGTTTTTGTTCTGATTCACACTTTGCTTTTTTTGATGTCATGGAGATAGAAATGTCCTGACATCAATAGACAGAAACCAATCAAAGGGATTTCTATTCCCTTTATTCCATTTTAAATGCAGATATTACCACATTCATTTGTGTCTCAAGGTTACCTTCTTTCATTTAGACAAGCATTTTGAGCTTGTGTCTTGGCCTCACTCATTCAGAGACCTGGGGGAAGGTTGATGATAGGGTGTGTGCAGCTTATGCTTGTGTATAAGACCCAACCAAGCTACTAATTATGGAGGGTAGAGGTAAGGGGACAATGATGTGCAGACCCAATTTGTTACCTTCCTTGAGGCAAAAATTTTGTGGCCATGGTGATTTACATTCCAATTTTATCGCACCTCAGCCACTGAGGAATAGGTTTGTCTTCTTACCTACTAGAGAAACATTAAAAAGTTAACAAGGGCTTATTCTCTTCCCTATCCCCAATGCCCTCACAACCCAATTCGGGACTTTAAAGAGGGAATTTGTAGACATTTTGTGTTTTCTTCCTGGTGTAGGACTTACTGGGTGCCAGGAACTGTTCTTGACACTTCAAAAATATCAAGATGTTTGGGTGGCTGGCTTAGTTGGTATAGCATGCAACTCTTAATCTCACAGTCATGGCTTTGAGCCCCATGTTGGGCATGAAGTTTACTTTAAAAAAAAGTTAATATGTTTAACCCTCAAGATAACCCTGTAAGATTGGTGCTGCTCTAAGCTTCATTTAACAAGTGGGGAAGCTGGGCACAAAGTCTAAGCAACTTGTTCAAGGTCACCCAGAAGTAGAGATGTGAACCCAGGCACTATTGTCAAGAGTCTTTCCTTTTCACTCCTGTGCTATAAACAACTTATGGATCTTGACATTTTCTACGGGAAAAAATTCTATAAGAAAAACGGTCAAGAATTATAGTTTCCTAATTCTATTTGCATCCTTTGAGAGAGGAAAAGAAAACACCATAGTAGTGCCAGGGCATCTCAGGCCCCCTCAAGTGGATTTTTTGTGCCTCGCTTTGTCTGTAAAATAACAATACAGCAATAATGCCTGCTTTTGCTTATATGAATATGGGTTGAAGAACTCTACCATGAATGCAGCAGTGTGAATAAGAACTAATAAGTGGTATAGATACTACTACTACTTAACTCCTCTGAGTGTTCCCCCTATACACTAGGCTCTAGGCACACTGGCTGCCATGGTGTGTGTGTGTGTGTGTGTGTGTGTGTGTGTGTGTGTGTGAGAGAGAGAGAGAGAGAGAGAAGGGGTGTGAGGGAAAGAAAGGAAGAGGTAAAGCAGAAAAACGTTTATTTTAAATAAACTGAGCATTTTTCCACTGCTCGAGGGCTTTTGCAGTCATCATTGCCTTTATCTGCAGTATTTACCTCCCAGATATCTTCATGGTTTGTTCCCTCACCTCTTTCAAGTCTTGGATAAAATCCCATCTTCGCATAAATGCGTCACTGGCAACCCTATTTAAATTTGCACTATCCTCCCCAGACTCCTGTGCCCTTTCTTTTTACTTCACAGCATCCGTCACCTTTCAACACACTATATAAATTGCTTCCAGTCTGCCTCCCCCAACCTAAGATGTGATCACTCTTAGGGCAGAGTGTTTAGTTACTTTTCTATCTACCCTCCGTGTGTTGAATATGGTCTGGCATATAGTGGGAACTCCATAAAAACTTGTTGAATGAATGAAAGATGTTAACCCAGTATCCCCGGTCAGTTACTTTCTGTTTAGTTGGTGTTTTGCTCAGACAAACATATTTTTGTTATAAAGGTAGATGCTCATGGTCGTCCATCTCCTCTCTCGAGGTCTGTGGGAAGGGTCCTGAGTTTCATTTGCTAGTAAAATGAGGAGGACAGGTGGATGACTTATTTAGGGGGCTCAACAACTTAATGGACATGCTTTTTACCTTGTCTTAGGAAAGCCAAGAAAATGTTTTTTTCTCCTCTTTTGATAAGCCTGTGAATTCAAGTCAATGGCATTTTCTGCTGCCATTTATCCCTTCACAGAAAGAGTTTTTGCTTTGTGTTTGCCCAAATCAGTGTGCATGCCACTTTGCCTTATGACAGAATGACATAGAAAAGGCAGAATGCCCAATAATTAGATGCAAATTTTATGCTTGTCGTTTTGAAAGGTTATGAATCCCCCTTTTATAAAGTTTTCTATAGAGGATACTTTAGGACAAAATATCCTTTCTGTACATCAATATGCTGGTAATTCTAAAAAAGAACAACTTTGTAATTTGAAAGAATTAGTAACAAGTACAGCATATAATGAATACATTTATCCCTTCTGCTCTCTTTTGAAAGAAAACAGGTTTTCACTTATTTTCTCCTGAACCAAAGTTTCAAGACATAAATATTGACAAAATAGATTTTTCTTCCTTCCTAAGGGATGACCCCATTATTCTCCTCCAGTATATTTCTAGGTAAAAGTGTACCGATTCTACTGTTATCCAAAAAAGTAAGCTAGAGGCAACTGATGGTTGTATAAAAAACATTCAACTGGTAATCAGAAAATCAGGATTCTGGTTAGAGCTCCATCACTGAGTATATGTAACTTTTCATAAACCATTTAACCTCTGAAAATCTTTGGTGCCTCACCTCAAAAATGAGATTGGATTAAAAATCTGAAGTTAAGAGGGGTCCTGAGTGGTTCAGTCAGTTAGCGTCTGACTCTGGATTTCAGCTCAGGTCATGACCTCAGAGTCATGAGATCGAAACCTGTGTTGGACTCCACGATCAGCGTGGAGTTTGCTTGAGGTTCTCTCTCTCCCCTTCGCCCCCATCCTGCTCACACTCCCTTTCTCTCTCTCTAAATAAATAGATTAAATCTTTTTAAAAATCTGAAGTTACATTTGGTGATACCATTCCTTTTTTTTTAAATATTTGTTTATTTGAGAGAAAGAGAGAGCACAAGCTGGAGGGGAAGAGAGAGGGAGAAAGAATCTTAAGCAGACTCTACCCTGAGCACAGAGTGCAGAACCTAGCATGGGGCTCAATCTCAAGACCCTGAGATCACTACCTGAGCCAAAACCAAGAGTCAGAGCCTTAATCAACCAAGCCACCCAGGCACCCTTTGATGATACCATTCTTACTCAACACATCAGAATCTCCTTTGTTACTTGTTAGTGGTAATGCATAGAGAGCAATTGCCGCTGCATACCATGGTGCCACTAAATACTTGGCTCTAACCTTAGCATATGTCAGCTATTTGCAACCTGTTATAAGTAAATTGTCTCTAATCTTCTCTTTCTCCATCATCAAGTAAAAAGGAATATGGGACCAGTCAGTAGGCTTGTTGGTGGGGTGAGATAAGGCTTGGCAAGTGTTTTTACTTTGCACACAGCCTGGCCTTCTTATGCTCATTAATTGGTAGTTTTTATTGCCATTATTCTATATGTCTCTAAATAGAAGACACAGCGGTTATCTTTAGAGAAAGGGAAAGAAGTTGATTTGTAGTCTCCTAAGCATCTTTTTTGCTTAGCACATCACTGTCTAAGTTGAATGATTTTGGTTGTTTGTTCATCTCTAACAGGACTTCTGGATTTGGTCAGAGAATGATATAGGACATAGTCTAGCTTGGGTTTCCTTACCAACTTTCAATTAAAATGCCAGTGTCCCACCAAAGAGCCTCATACCCTGAAGCCAACTGCCTGCCATGAACTGTGTCTCAATTTTATCTCCTCCCCAACTTCATCAGGGACATCATGACAGCCATGTATCCTAAGCAACATATGCAAAATAACTAAAGTACTTACACACCAGAAAGAGAAGCATACTAAATTCAAATTTAGTAGATCTTTCCTGTTAGAAATATGTTGTCAGAGTTTTGCTTGAACAGCTCCCAGATTATTCCTTTTCACGCTTCTTAGTGTGTGTGTGTGTGTGTATATATATATAGACGTATTCACTATGTGCCAAACTGAAAACCTGAAACATTTAACGAGTGACAAGGGGTATTTCAGCTACCAAAGAGAGAGTTGCAAAGGTTCATGAATATTACTTGGGGAGTTATAGTGCACATAACATGAAAGTGCCCCCTGTAGGTGTTCCACGTTCAGGCAATTTAATGTCAGGGAAGGCAATGGGGAACATAGGGTGTCATTGAGGAGATAAGAACACCAGCAATTCACCCCAGAAGGCCTTAAAACATATGGTCTCCAAGGAAGTGTGAAACTATGACTGAGTACAGAAGAGGCAACCTTGGTCATACTTCTGTTTGGTTGAAAATGAAGGTACTTTGGTTTCGGGAGGTTTAGAGTCATGGCCTGGGAAAGAGTTCATTGTTTTTCCCAGACACACAGAAACCTGGGCAAATCTGTATTATAATATTTTTAAGACATAATAAGCAAAACATCAGAAGCCAAAGCAGGTCTGTTAAAATCATTTACACCTCCTATTGCAAAGAAGAATTTATCCCCATTAATAGGTATAATGGGAAACACCATGCTCAGCAAGGCGTAAAAGAGAGGCATTTCTAGTATTTAAGAGCTAAACAAATGCTCTCTTTCCTTGGTTAAAACTTCTGGTAGCCTCCATGTGCTTGAAACAGGCTACTGTGGTCGCTGACATTCTCTCAATTTTTCTTTCTTAAATGGTGGCTCATGATTGTGGATCACCTGCATGTAAATAACCTGGGATGCACATTCAAATGCATATGTCTGTTCTCTGCTTCCAAATCTATCTATCTAATGAGAATTTGGGGGGAAGGGGCATTTAGTTCTGTGTTCGTTTTTAACTGGCTACCTAAGAGAGCCTTTTTGCACACGAAGAATACATAAAAGCACATTATGAGCATTACCACTGTTGTAGGTTAATTATCTCTTCAAAAGGCCACCATTAAAGTGTATGAATTTCAGCTAGAAGCTAAGAGTCTGGGGAATGGATTAGCATACGGTTATCTATATTTTTTTCCAACAGGAAATAGTGTCCTGTGATGGGGAAGGGCATGGGGAAGACATGTTTTATGGGGCTTGTCGTAAGTATCCAGAAATCAGACGAAGTGAAACATTTAAAAGGAGCACACTTTTAGGGAGCAGTTGATTATAGGAGTGAACAGGTTGAGATAGAAGCATAAAAATGAACAGTAGCTCCAGAGGGAAGACCTTTGCCTGCCATTTTGCTGAGGGCCTATTTGTGTGCATTTATACACACAAGTACATTTGGAGAATTGTCAAAAGGAAATTGAAAGAAGAGAAGGAAGACCACTGACGTGAATTAAGACATGGAATAAATGGATGTCTAGTTTCCATGAATATAGTTTCAGTTAGGAGTCACTTAGCTACAGCTGATATAATTCAACTCAAATTTGCCTAAGTAAAAGCAATCACTGGTTCACATGTCTGGGAATCTTAAGGATAAACCTTGCTTGGAACAGACCTGGTTCAAAAACTCAAATGATGTCATTGAAACTCAGCCTCCATTCTTTAGTTTCCTATTGGCTTCCTTCAGTGTGTTAGTTCATTCTCCTTTTTTAGATTCTCTATGTGGAGGCTTTTGGAAGCTCCAGCCTTTCTCCCTCCAAGCAGTCCCAGACTATAGAAGGGATCTTTTTTTTCTAGTAGTTTTATGAAAAGCCCTGAAATAGAATCTTATCTAAATGTGCATCATATGCTTGGGAATCAATTTTCCGGGAAAATGAAATATTAATTGGCCAGGCCTGAGCTACCTGCTTCTCCTGACTTAGAAAAATTTAGTATATTCAAACCACTTAGGTTAAAAAATTAGGGCACTTGGTTCACCAAAGAAAAAGTGGAATGCTCTTACCTTAAAGAGAAATGATGGATTCTGAGCAGGCAAAAACCATAGATATCTACTATATACTTATGTCACTAGGGAAATAATATTTAGTGAACTAGTGTCTCAGATATTTCATTCCAACTTCTTTAGCCAAAACTGATCAGTTACATCCATAGGTTTTTCTTATTCTTATTTATGAACATAGTAAGTAGCTATCATGAGTAAACAGTAATATATTTGAGTATGAATTAAAGAGTTAACTAGAGTGGAGCCTGTAAACTATTCTATGGATATCATAATAGTAAATACATGGTATAAAGCATTTGCTAAGACCCATAGAATTATGCAACACAAAGAGTGAACCTTTACGTAAACTATGGATGTTAGTAATAATGTATCAACTGGCTCATCAGTTATAACAAATGTACCCCAACTAATGCAAGATGTTAATAGTAGGAGAAATTGCTGTCAACATCAGGTCCCTTCCTTGCCTCCATGCAGACCTTCATTCTTGAGTTTGGCCAAGAAAGAATTCAGAGCCAAACTCTTAAGTAAGGAAGAATTTAATAGCAGTTAAAGAGAAAATACGCACTCAAGCAGCCCCAGAGGTGGCAAGTGCTCTGGGCTTAGGGGTTAGGGGTGTCTTTTCTTTTTATGCTTGCATGGTTTACATGGCAAAGCTAGGAAGGTCTGACTGAGGTTGCTTCCAATCAATCACCTAAGGAACTCCTACTGGCCCTGGGTGGTGGCTGGGGGAGGTGGGGATTGGCCTTATATGTTCCTTGTTGGAACTGTCATAGCAGCCTTCCCCTTGGGGGAGGGGGGAGCAAGCAGAGGGAGGAGTAAAATCTGCAATGTAAATGTATTATAATGAAGCTATAAGTTACTTTAGGGCAGCAATTATGGGGAAGGGTGCATGCATGCTCCTTGGGGACTCTTCCAGCTGGTTATATTCTTGGGGTGGTTGTAGGTTTCCCTGCTCATATCTAGCTATCTGTGTACTCCATCATTGTGAGCGGTAGAGAAGGGATATATGGGAACTTTATGTACTTTCTGTTCAGTTTTTCCCTAAACGTAAAATTGCTCTAAAAAATTAAGTTTATTAAGTAAAAAGATAAGGTTAGCTATACTTCTCTGATTATCATCTGGCAGTCCCTCTAGAAAAAACACCCGTTGAGGGCGGGATGGAGTCTACTTTGCACACTGTATGTTTTCTACTTACACTTGATAATGGCACATAGTATAGGCCCATACACTCTGATCAGAAACTATTTGGGTCAGAAATTTTTGAGAATTAAGAATTTTTCTGAGTTTAGAAATAAAACGTGGTCCGTAAAATATACCCACTGTTATATAACATCTCCAGCTGAGTCTGGGTCAGTACTCCATAATCAAACACATTTATAATTCTTTAGCAATAGTCACACTAAGGCTATATATAGCCTCACATCCCTTTAGGTCAGTTTTTGCCTCCAAATGAGTTACAGAATATTTGAATTTGTTGACATTTATATTTATTTTCATAACTGGAGCTTGACATCAGAATCCCCCATGTACTTATATTTAAAGGAGTAATAGATCCGTTGTTGCTGATACGTGTCAGGATTTAGAGTCAGGGTCAGAGTAGGATGTGCTGACCCATTTCCCTTTGTTCTTTGCCACTCCTGTAAAAGCTTCCTTCAGCATTGCAGATTTTTTTTTCCCCAACGGAGACCACTTTTATCTCCTCACACTTTCCACAACTCACCACCATTTCTAAGAGCTGGCATTACATACAATTAGGTCCTCATTATGTGTGACATAACATATGATGACAGCAGCACTATTCTGTTCAGCAGGAAACAAAGAGTAGGAGAAGAGTTCACTTCTCATTTGGACTTTCTTTCACTTTCTGCCTTCAAACATATACCGGCTGTCTGCAGACTTCTCTGTTCCTTCCTGTTTAAAATGCTCATGTAAGGGGTTAAAAGAAGGAAGGCGGAAGCAAGGACAGATGGAAGAAACATCTTGTCCTTTAAGCAGGCATGTCTGTCTCCTCTTGTGTTTGTTTTGCCTCTGCTCTATTCAACTGAACAAGCAAATAGAATGAAGCAGATCCTTATTCAATAAAAATGCTGTGTGTTGGCTAATGTTACACATAGGCACTTGTGTGGGGCCTTTGGACCTCCCTTGCTCTTTATGTTATAAAGACTAACAACACTAAATTGTATTTGTAATGATAGTTTGACAGCTGTCCAGTCACCATTTCTCACAATCAAAGATTCAATTTTAAAGGAATGCTCACAATCAAGAGAATCAGTTAAGGGTATTTCATTTGTTTCTGAATTACCTTAGGTGACTGTCCGTACATTTTGTGAGTAATTTTGATCCACGGAGATGCTGCCGACCTTAGTTTCTTAGCCAAAATGAATTTCCGTGATTGTGAGAAAGGCCGGAAGAGAAGACTCCCAGCCAGCAGGTTAGAGTGGACCCTGTGTGTGCCTTTTTGGAACACTCTGGTGGCAGAATGAATAATGTTTCTTCCCATTGGGTTTCCCCATTGATGCAAGTGGTGAGAGGGAGAAAGTAAAATGTGAACATGACTCTGGGAGCATACCCAATAAACCAGCTTAGCAGAAAAGCTACCCCTTCCTTGTCCCTGGTGAAGTGGCTTTGGTCTGCAATTCAATAAGGCAACATGTTCCCACTGATTACACACAAGAGCACTGAACGGTCAAGGGCTTCACAGGATGCAGAGTAAAAGGTACAGCATGACAGTGCCACTTTGGTTTGCATCAGGATGCTTCTGTGCATGCATTATGTAACAAACTATCTAGCTTCCAGATGTGACCCAGATGTAACTCCCATCTAAACCCACAAGCTCATGCTCTGAGCTCACACTCAAATCCTTGTGTTCCCCATTAGGTGTCCTCGAGTTTACTTCCCAAATTGAGATTGTTGCCATTGAAGTGTTTCTGCCCAAGACCAGGTGTTTAATCAAAAGCCTATTTGATGTTGTAGGAAGATTGACTATATATCACAGTTCTAGATTCTTGACTGTTATGGCAGTACTTCATACCTACCATTAGGATTAAGGGCCTAAACAGCCCTCAGGTGCAACACCTGGGAACTCCACAGCAATTACACGTAGAATTGAATCTGGTATTTTTAGTTTTCTAAGATGAAATCATAGTATTACATTTTTGTCCTTTCCCAGCAGAGTTGAGTCACTGAGTTTGCAAGAGATGAAAAATATTTCCAGCAGAAGAGAAGTGCATTGACCTAAGGGCTTTGCTGGAGACATGTGGCCTTTTACCCCATCCCACATGGTAGCTACAGAGTGATGTAGCACATAGAACAAAACTCTGCAGGGTTGTTTTTCTTTGGTACCCTTAATTGGTTTAGGGCTGAAAGTCATCTGTGCTCAATTCATAACTTAAGGTACTAGTTTTCAAACTGTAGAATGCACAATAATGAACAGCGGTGCTGAGTGCTGGTAATAAAAATCTAGTAGGTCTGGCAGGGGCTCAAAAATCTGTCTTTCATCAAGAACCACCAGGTAAGGTAATATTGATGCAGGAGGTTTCTAGACCACACTTGGAGGAATGAGTTTAGGCATAGCTTGATTTATTTTTATTTTTTTATTTTTTTTTTTGGCTAAGCTGCTTTCTATGAAATATTTATCTTGAGATCATACCTGCTGTCTGATACAGCTCAGCACTTTCATGTCTTTCCTTTCTTTACTGGCTCCCTTTTAGGATTGTTTACAGATGCCCTAATAAAAAAAGATCTACATTTAGCATTAGTGGACTTTTCCAAGCCCTACCTACCCAATAGCTTGCTTCTTTAAGCATGTTGTCTTTTGCTGACCTTGCACTTGAAATGGAGATTACGCTCTATACTTGCTCCACTGTACTTGATACATGGGCCTCTACCTTGTTTCCTTGAGTACACCATCACCTGAGATTCAGTCATAGCTTTCTCAGTCTCAGAAAAACTCAGGCCACCCCCATCCATTCCCATTTCTTTTCCCAGTCTGGCTTCTGCTAACCTAACTGAGCAGCATTTTGCTTGCTGAGGAGAGAAGTCTGGGGACGTGTCAAAATGGGCCAAGTTAAAAAAAAAAAAAAAAAAGTAAAATCATTGATTTCCTAAAGCTTCAGATAAAATAAGTGACACCTCACTGTGGAAAAGTGTTTTATTACTATATTTCTTAGAGGGTAATTTTATTTTTAGGTAAAAGTCATTTTTGTTTCCATTACAGATATAGTACATTTTTAGTTTGTGACCTGGGAAAATATATTCAGGATTAAATAATCCATTTAAATATAAAGTTCTATGATTCTATGCATCTCTTTCAGTACTTCAAACATTTTAAGAGTAGCCCTGACACTACATTTTGTTTCTGAAACATTTACAGGAGGAAGCAAGAAGAAATTGGCTGGCAAACATTGATTTTTTTTTCTCCCCCCCAAAAATAGATTTTAAAAAGAAAAGAATCAAATGGGTAAAGGAGTTTGAGAATCATTTGTTGAGAACAGTGTTTTCCAATAACTTTCAGTATTTGATGAACAAAGGGGGAGAAAGTTTAAGGATAGTCTCACCTTTAACCTAAATAAATTTCTGGTCATGAAATTTCTACTCTTTTCTGAAAACCCAAAGGTTTCCCAGTCTTTGTTGAAATGTGAAAGGGAGGCTTTCCTTAGTTTAGGTCTTCTCTCTTCTTTTTACAAATATGTGGTTTACTCAGAAACTAGTCCATGAGAATATCTGTGATATGGAACTTTAGGAAATGCAAGTAGTATCGTAGAAGTAGCCTAGTGACCAACTGGCAGACAGTTTCCAAGTAGAGGAGAACCCAGGAAATCATGATATACCAGTATTGGCATCTGCACTAAATCCCCCAGGCTGGGGCTGGGATCAATGATCTGGAATTTGAAAGACTGTATCTGGGCTATTGGCAACCTGGCTCCTCTCTCTTTCTCTTAACCATGATTTTCAAGAATTTCTAGGAGAATGAGGGGCGCCTGGGTGGCACAGCAGTTGAGCGTCTGCCTTCGGCTCAGGGCGTGATCCTGGCGTTATGGGATCAAGCCCCACATCAGGCTCCTCCGCTATGAGCCTGCTTCTTCCTCTCCCACTCCCCCTGCTTGTGTTCCCTCTCTCGCTGGCTGTCTCTATCTCTGTCGAATAAATAAATAAAATCTTTAAAAAAAAAAAAAAAAGAATTTCTAGGAGAATGAAAAATAATTGCCTGCTGCTCCCCTGAGAGATCCCTGATAATAATGTGAGTCCACTGCTGTAACTGCTCCAAGCCAAGTGAACCACTGGGGTGATTTTTCACCCTTTTGGGAATCCACAAGTTAAAACATCAATCCGAACATCCTGTCACTTAAATGAGGTTCATTCTTATAAACAAAGGGTAGTGGTTACAGCACGAATGTAATGTGTATCAAGTGAGGATAAGTTATCACAATAGGTCAGTGGATTACTGTGTCACCCTGGGGATGCCTTTGCTTTGTCACATCAGTGCCTCTTCTTTGTCACATAGAACCCTTGAGGGGTTCTCACAATTAGCAGCTGACATTCAACTGTGAGTGTTCTAAGGAAATGTTGGTTTAGTTTCACTATGAGTCCTGTACCTTGACAAATCCATCCATTTTTTTGTGTGGATTAGGTTTATCATCTTCTGTTCCTGTCTGCTTGCCTCTCAGCTGTTAGTCCAAACATGTACTAAAAAGTCCTTCTGTAAATGTTACTGAGCACAGATCTTTTGGTTTGACTTTGCCCGACAGACAAAGTTTAGGAGTGTGTCTAAAGCCAGTGCTGGTTGATGTTCTGCTCTTAGGAAATGGAGAGCTGGGAACAAAAGGATCTGTGTTAGTAGTTTTAAAATTTAGTGTGCAAAAGAATCACCCAGATTCAAGTAGATTAAAGGCAAATTCATGGACTCTGGATTTTTCTGGTGCAGCCAGTCTGGACTGGGATTTAGAAAAACAAGCTCTGTACTTGCTCTATCCTTCCATGACATGATTACGATGCAGGTGGTCCATGGTCTAACTCTGAAACATGTTGGCTTATTAAAACCTTGTCCTCTGTCATTTGCTGAGATGTTCCTTTACTTCTCTAGGCTGGAAATCATGGCTACCCCTCTGATTATAGAACAAGTTACTGTGACAAAGAAAAGGGTGAACTTTATCTTCTGGGCTTTACAAATGTCAAATGCAAAGTGTTTCATATGTACCTTCAAGACATTTGAAGTCAGTTTGTCACTACTACACAGAGATAGAGCAAACTTACTGATGCTTCCCTTCGTGTTTCATCTAAGAATGTCATTCTGAGGACTCTGTTTCATCCAGCTACCTCAAGGTTTGGGAGAAACAAAGCAACCCTTTAAATCTTTTTTGTCAAAAAATGTTAGTATAGTAACTCTAGGCTGAAGTTTTTAAAGTTAGATTATCTGTTTTCTACACCTGCATTGCTAACCTTTCTAAAATATCTCCCTCCATCTTTTTGAAACCAAACAGCTCATGTTTGAAAGGCTATGGATTTCCTTAGATGAAAACTGAAATAACCATTCCCTTTATGCTAATGTTAATTTACAGGCAGCAAGCTTGGTTAACCAAGAGAAAATAAAAACTTTGGATGAAATGTGTTATTTATAGTGAATGCAAAGCATCGTTATTATCAATTCTTGTTACAAAATACACAGAAAAAAATACCATTTTTGTTATTTAAATATGGCATGGATACATTGAGAAATAGTACAGATGTTAATCCACAGCCTCTCAGCTGCATCCTGGATAATCATTATTATGTTTTATTCTTATTTGGAATTACTAGTAATAGACCGTGTATTTCTGTATGAAATTCAAATCAGGGAACACCAATGAATTGAGATGATTGATATTATATATATATACACACATAATTTTGGAATTGGGACAACAATAGAAATACTTCTCTCTTAGAGAAAAATCCACCAAGTGTGCTATGTTAGTGATCCTGATGAGTAACATTTGTTACTTAAATAGATATGCCAAAAATTCACATAATTCTTCACATTTGAATTGAGCTAATCCTTGACCAGTGTTTAAATTGTTTTGAAACAATCTATGTAATTGTTGAAAATCAGAAATGTAAATATCTGGATTTTGAAGTATCTGGTTTCAAACCGTGAGTGTTAAAAAAAAAAAACTACATGTTTATGTACTTTCACTCTATGCTTTTGAGTTCTTTGGCAGATCCTGTTTTCTTTGTTTAAGTCTCATTAATGTGAGATTTTATACATGGAGTAAGGAGAGAGGGTGGTGGTGGCAATATAATTCATGTCATCTTTGAATGCAAATTTCACATATATGTGCATGTAAGTTCATTGAAAAATATTCAGGGATTCTTTCCCATTTTTAACTGGTATAGAACCACTGACTAGTCCAATCCTATTATTTTAGAGATAAGAAAACTGAGGGCTAGAGAGACTAGGTGATGGAGAGAGAGGTCATGTATTTAGTAGTTGACCCAAGGCATTGATTCTCAGTTCATGGTTTTTCTGAATTCACATCCTGCTTTTTCTTACCATGAGGTCATTGGCTATCCTGACTTCTCCATAATAAAATAGAATTCTGTTTTGTCATCTTGTCTCCTTACATTTTCTTCTATCCCACCCTCAACATATGAATTTTTTTTAAGCCTGGGTTATAAACCTTAAAAGAAATCATCTTACTTCTTTTCCTTCACCAAGATTCCCAAGCCAGCTTTATTCTTTTTCCTCAGTCCTGATACATCTGCATGAATTTACTCTGATCTTATCACCTATCAACAAAGGCTGGTTATAAAGGTTTTCCAGTATAGCAGTTGCAATCCACACTGTTCAAAATAATCACACCTAAGTGGGGAGTGGATTGCCAGCTACAGGGTGATATTCAGTCTTACTTTATATCATAGCCACTGGCCCTTCTATGTGGAAATTCATCAGGAAATGCCTAAGTCAGCTGATTAAATACATTAAAAAGTAAAAAAAAAAAAAAAAAAAAAACCCAAATAGAACAAATCCTTATTAATGATCTTCTATGTATAAGCTGCTGTACTTGGTATTGGTACATCAGAACGTACCAAAATGTGTACAATACATCATGCTCTCAAGGAGCTTACAGTCCAAAGTGGAAAAAGCAAGGTACAAATACACTTATAGAAAAAAAGAAAGTGGCTACAGGGATATATAATTGAAGAACCATGTGGTTAAACAAAGAAGATAAAGGTCCAGAAAAGCTTTCTAGGATAAAAAAAAAAAAAAAAAAAAAAAGAACTTGAACTAGATTTTGAAGAATGAAAATCACTTTCATGGGTATAGGTGGTGAGATGCATTTTGACTAATACTTATTATGTATGTGTACTCTAGAAACATGTACTCTATAGTGCTACTTAAAGTTTGGTTTGTGGATTATTCCAGTCTTTAAACTTCATTGCTGTTTTGTGATAAAGTAAGTTTCATATATCTAGTCGCTGTTAATTGAGAGAAAGCATCTAGACTCATACGTCATTGTATACTCAAGTATCGTTGAACCAGCTATAGACTAGTTTGGGTGTTACTGAATTTGTGTGCTGAATCACATATGGTTCCAGCTGTATGATATTTACACAAACAGCCCCGTATATGGATCCATCATAGGTTGGGGGAAAAAACAAACTGGTCATTTACCAGATAATTTGAGAAGCACGACTCTAGGTTGTTTTTTACTCACATGGGCAATTTAAGAAACTTTTGTACAGGGGCGCCTGGGTGGCGCAGTCCTTAAGCGTCTGCCTTCGGCTCAGGGCGTGATCCCGGCGTTCGGGGATCGAGCCCCACATCAGGCTCCTCTGCTAGGAGCCTGCTTCTTCCTCTCCCACTCCCCCTGCTTGTGTTCGCTCTCTTGCTGGCTGTCTCTGTCAAATAAATAAATAAAATCTTTAAAAAAAAAAAAAAGAAACTTTTATACATATTTTAGCAGTACAGAGCTGTTTTTCATTATTGATGTATTTATGAAATCATCATTGCTTGCTTCCAATTATATTATCCCATTACAGAGCAGAGAAATTTTTAACTTTGTGACATTAGACAGTCTCCCAGGATGACAGCAGCACAAAAGAGCTGTAAAAGGCACAAAATGTAAACAAAGTAAAAGGGTGAGCAAAAGGCAGATGGAATGAAAAATAAGAGGAGAGGAAAGGGAATGCCAAGCATTCTGGAAGTTGTTAGTAAAAATAAGTTGTCAGTATGAAATAGGAGAGTCTGTGTCTCCACTTCGTTATAATCTATGAAGGATTACTCTTCAGTAGGAAATTTCATCTAAAGGCTGAAACTAAATCTGTTGTGTATTACTATTTTTTTTTTTTTTTGTCATTTTACCACTCTTATTTTCATTTTGTAGTTGTTTCCTGTTGTTGTTCCTATTTGGAAGATGTTCTTCATTTTTGGACATTTTCTCCTCTCATTTCAGATGACTACACACTGCATGGCCCTGTTTTTATTCAAGAACCAAATCATGTAATGTTCCCTTTGAATTCTGAGGAGAAAAAGGTGAAGCTCAACTGTGAAGTTAAAGGGAATCCAAAACCGCATATCAGGTTCGTTAATTTAAATCACGTGTTTCCGTGCATATCATTTCCATTAAAATCAACAAGTACTTAAGGATTACTAATTACATAAAGATCTTTTAGATAGGCATCATAGGCTACCCTGAGACACTAAGGGATCATTGTGTTCATGAAATGTTTAGTACCCAGCTTCTGTTTCTGGCTATACTGGGAATTAAATATCCTATTTGACCCCCTCACTGAAAGCCTAAATATTTCTTAACATATTTTTTAAAACACTTTTAACACATGCATCAACAAACTGGTATCAAAGTAAGAAGTACTCAGAAGTCAAAAAATAAGTGGGTTTGGAACCCAGAGAAGAAAACTGACCCCTAAAAGCAGTTTTCACCTGGATGAACTATGTGAACTAGAGCTTTGGATCTAGCCTAGGGTCAACCAAGAGCAGAGTCTCACATGAGAATACCTCCTAGAATAGACCTGGGACCAAAGGCTATGTACTTACAGTGCCTGTAACAAGAAATAAGCTTGCCTCCCCAAAGAACTGTAAAGCTAAAGTAATTGCCTATTTCAATCTTTGGTACTAAGTGGTTTTAATAGAAAATGAGACACAGCTGAAAAGAGAATTAGTAAATTGCAAGGTATATCTGAAGGAATCATCCAAAGGCATCAGAAATGGATAAAGAGAAGTAAAGGGAGAGAGAGAGACAGAGAGAGAGAGAGAAAGGAAAAGCCAAAAAAAAAAGAGATTAATAGAAAATGTTTATATATGTTTAATCAAGGTTCCGTAAGGAAAGGCAAGGGAGAACACTCAACATTTTATCTTTGGGTCATGAGTTCCAGCCCCATGTTGGGTCTATATACAGAGTACCTAAAAATAAAATCTTAAAAAAAAAATAAAATTCCAACCTATATATTTAGGTAGCCAAATGAGTTTCAAGGAGTACAAATAAAAATAAAGCCTCATCTAAATTATTGTAGTGAAACAGCAGAACACCCAAGTTGAAGATACAATCATAAAGATAGTCAGGCTTATAAAACAGATAACCCTCAAATAGATGGCAGACCAGCAACTGACTTCTCAATAGTTATAAAAAATCAGAATGGAAGAAAGAATCTTTGATATGCTGAGAGAGATTAACTGTTAAATTTCTATATAGCAGAAATATTTTTTAAAAGGAGAACAGGGGCGCCTGGGTGGCACAGCGGTTAAGCATCTGCCTTTAGCTCAGGGCGTGATCCTGGCGTTATGGGATCGAGCCCCACATCAGGCTCCTCCGCTAAGAGCCTGCTTCTTCCTCTCCCACTCCCCCTGCTTGTGTTCCCTCTCTCGCTGGCTGTCTCTATCTCTGTTGAATAAATAAATAAAATCTTTAAAAAAAAAAAAAGGAGAACAAAATAAATGTGTTCTCAGGCATTCAGAAACTAAAGTTTGACTCCAGCAAGTGCACCTGGGTGGCTCAGTCAGTTAAGTGTCTGCTTTTGGCTTTGGTTGTGATCCCAGGGTCCTGGGATCGAGTCCCACATCGGGCTCTTGCCAGGATCCTGAGATCAAGCCCGTGTGGGGCTCCCTTCTCAGCGGGGAGCCTGCTTCTCCTTCCCCCTGCTCCTTCTCTCTCTCACTCTCTTTCAGATGAATAAATAAAGTCTTAAAAAAAAAAAATAAAGTTTCACTTCAGCAGACATACTCACTAAAGAAAATTCTTTATATCTTTTAGATATATCTTTCAATTATAATTGAAACAAAATAAAGATGATACCAGGTAGAATATCTGAGATAGAAGAAAAAATGATAGTAACGCAAGTGGCAAAGGCTAATATTTCCACATTAAAATCATTTGCAGTTACACTAAACAATAAAAATAATAATTTCTCCACTGTCTTGTGGAGATAAAAAATTAAAAGTCATGACAATAATAGAAATAAATTTAAGAAAGATATACTGCACAATGGATTTATACACATGGTTAAAAAAAGTGAAATCAACTTTGACCCCTACCTGACCACATACACAAAGACCAATTTCAGGTGATTATAAGACCTACAGGGGACATATACGCTTTTAAAAGAAGATAGCATACATATCTATGACTTTGGAGGGAAGGAAATATTTCTCAAATATGACAGAAAAAGCACAAGTCATAAAAGAAAATATTTAACTTCATTAATGGTAAGAACTTCTGTTCAACAGAAATACTGAGATGAGTAAAATTTCAAGCTTCCAACTGGGAGAGGATATTTTTAATACATGTCATTGGCAAAGAAATAATATCCAAAAATATTTTTAAATCCCCCACAAATCAAAAAGTAAAAAAACTGGGGCGCCTCGGTGGCACAGCAGTTAAGCGTCTGCCTTCAGCTCAGAGCGTGATCCCGGCGTTATGGGATCGAGCCCCACATCAGGCTCCTCCGCTGGGAGCCTGCTTCTTCCTCTCCCACTCCCCCTGCTTGTGTTCCCTCTCTCACTGGCTGTCTCTATCTCTGTCGAATAAATAAATAAAAATTAAAAAAAAAAAGTAAAAAAACTTTTTTTAGTAGCCTAGTAGAAACATTACAAAAGACTTGATTAGGTACTTCTAAGAAAAGGAATATCACATATCCATTAAATAGAGCAGAAATACACAAATTAAAACTAAAAGGACACATTCTTGCAAGCCTACCAGATTAGCAGAAATTTAGAAAACTAAATTCAACATAATATAAATAAATATAACCTGGTATGTTCATACAAGGTAACCCCACGCAGTAGTGAAAATGATGAATTACAGCTGCAGCATGATGGATCACAGGAACATAATTTTCAGCAAACAAAGCAAGTCACAAAAGAATAGTATAATTCCATATTTATAAAGTTCAAAAGCAGGTAAGATGGAGCAGTTGTTTAAGGAGACCAACATACTTGATAAAAATCATAAAATCAGGGGAAAGAACAAGGCAAAATTAGAGATTATAATTAACCGTTGAGACGGGAGTCATTAGAATCAAAATGGAAATGGAGACTTTAAAAGTAATATTTATTTTCTTAGACTCAGATATTTATTGTCTTGTGATTCTTTATAATGTTGGGGAGGATGAAATTTTCTTCTATCCGAGATTCTTCTAGCTGGACTAAGAATTAAATTTTCACGAAGCAGATTAATAGAAGAAAATTTAAATTTGTGTGTATGAGGAATCTACACAGACATGAAATTCCAGACAGGCAAAAAAGAGGTATATATGTCATTCTGAACTAAGGAGAAGGGCAGGGTAGGGGTCTTGGGACTTCAAAGGAAAGAGTGAAATTCACAGAAAGATAAAAAAGTAAATGTTTGGTGAATAAATGTTTGTTGGGCCACACAGCGACGTGACTTCATATATCTTATAAATATGATTTTGCCTCTATTCACATTTCATGAGAAAACTTTAAGGTAATAATCAACATATAAAAGTCTGTAAAAAACAAAATAATAGAGAACATATGTCATAGTTTAGGGGAGGAAGTGGTTGGATCAGTAAGGAGCCACAGAAGTGGGATATGAACTGAGATATTTAGTTTGCAAATTGGCAGAAGGCAAAGGGCATCTTATACAAGTTAAAGGATGATATGTAGTAGAAATTATTTTAGAATATAATTTATGTGCCCATTCATTCATTCATTCATTCATCCTTCAACTGTATCATCATTATTACACCACCCAGTGTTTTTCAAACTGAATTCTAGGTGCATAGAACTGACTCAGTAATTTCCTGGGGGGAGTAATTGTAGAGCTTCTACCCAAGCGTCCACCATAGCAGCTCTCCTTTGAATTAGGGTATGGATTAGAATTCTGAAAAATATATGGTCCGGGAAAGGTATTTAAACCACTATTTTAAGCTACTGTATTAAATCACTGTATTACCGGACACCACCCTAGGTTTTCAGTATGCAAAGATTAATAAACTGCATGTTCAAGTAGTGTGCTTTTTGGAGCACTGCCTGGAAGTGGTGAAGGTAGCTGCAGCGCTTTGCTGCAAGTATTGTGCTGTCAGTGCTGTAAAGGATGTCCAAGTTCTAGGGCATCCTAGATGGAAGTCTACTTCAGGATGCAAGGGAAAGAACAGGGAAAGTTTCATAGAAAAGGAGATATTTAACTGAATACAGAGAGCAAATGACGTTTTGCTATATGGATATTTTGCCAACAGAAGTGCATTACTGAAAGAAAGAAAAAAAAAACCTCTCTAATGGATATATAATTTATCATGCAAACCAGGATAGTTCTGAGAGTAAAAGGCCACAGTTAATAATTATTCTAGGACAGCAGGTGTAAAACCAGCACTGTCCTGGGCAAACCAGAATGTGCATTTATTCTCCCTAGAATATGTTGAATTCAAGGTTAAATCAGATACTATAAGATATGTTATATAGTAAAAAATAAATGCAAGAGGCAAAGGTTTCTACATACATAAATGATGAGTTAAATGGGCCTATTTTTTAGTACAGAGCCAAGTGTAAGTTCAGATGTTAGCCATAAATGAAAACAAATTTTGCAGCAGAATTTGGCAAGTTGCTGCTTCCTTTTTCCCCCAAACTGTGACCTTTAATTAACATTGCTTTTGTAACATTGTGTTTCAAGATCCAGGAGCCTGCTTTGTTATTTAAAACAAGCAGTGGAACAGAAACCTATTATGTTTTTAAAGATCGCCAGGAAAAGCTGAGAAGAAAACTTTTAATCAAATGCACCAACAATTGTTGCCGTCTACTGTGTTTTCCTTTATACCTTTGGCAGTTTTTCTGTAACATAATAGCCAGTTGCTACCTGGGAGCTAAAAACTCCCTCTTGTTGAAGGAAAGAGCAAGGGACAAAATGGAGAAATCAGGTATTTTCAAACATCTGTCTGGCTACACTTTTTCAGTGCTCAGGCTGACTTTGAGCGGGACAAACAAGTAGGAAAAATTCAAGGTGAACTCTCCATGGGGATTTTCAGCCTTAGGTTTTTCCTCAAACCAGAACTGACCTCTCTTCTTTGTGTTTATTCCCTCAACTGAGCCTTCTCTTTTCATTGTTTCCTGCCCCTCAACTTTGAAAGGATTGACCCAGACCCAGAAAAATTTAAGAAGTGTTGACTTTTGCCAACTTTCCTTGTATTCAAGTTTCTTAAGGACTTGTGACATTACTTACTGCCCTCAGCTTCCCTTTCCAGACAGGAGGGACGTTCAGGTACTTGGCTGAAGTGCCTTTGCTGTGAGGTTTGTGTTCAACTTAGTTTATAAACAACAAATTCCAAGTCACAAAGGTCTTGCCCCTTCTTCCATGCCAAACTTGAGACTGTGAACGAAGAAAGAGGGTTTTATTACAACAAATTCCATAGCTAGCTTCCCAGCAAAGTCTGGAAAATTGTACCTCCCAGAACTTCATAGTAAGTGTTTACTTGGACACAACATGACTCTCTGGGAAGAGTTGAGTTATGGTTCCCCCAAGTGATTCAGAAATCAGCTTATGAGGGGCGCCTGGGTGGCTCAATCATTAAGCGGCTGCCTTCGGCTCAGGTCATGATCCCAAGGTCCTGGAATCGAGCCCCATGTCGGGATCCCTGCTCGGTGGGAAGCCTGCTTCGCTCTCTCCCTCTCCCTCTCCCCTGCTTGTGTTCCCTCTCTCTCTGTCAAATAAATAAAATCTTGAAAGAAAGAAAGAAAGAAAGAAAGAAAGAAAGAAAGAAAGAAAGAAAGAAAGAAGAGGAAGAAAGAAAGAAATCAGCTTATGAGACTCACTAATTTGTCCTGACCCTAGGAAAAATCTCTTTTTGTTCCACATGGGCGTTGTCTCTATTACTAGTACTTAAAAGATTATTCAAACATTGAAAATAAACTGTGATTTTTCAAGAGTGTTCCAGTATGGACTAAGATAAGGAATTTAGTGCAATCCACATTCAGTGGGAATGAACATTGACTGCATTGCAATAAAACTGGGTATAGTGTTTTGTAATCTAGTCTCAACTGCATTTCACAGCAAGCACTTTATTTTCTAAATAATCCCTTTTCCTTTGCTGTTTGTATGTAAAAGCAGGCAATAAAGTAGATTAAAGGACTTTCTGCAGAGCATTTAGGTTGGGATGACTAGTGTAGACAAACCTACAGAGGTGTTCTCATTATCCCCACTACCACTTTTCTAAAAAGGCTCACATGGTCCATTTCTAAATTCCACATTCTGCTTGCAGCTCATATTATATTGCAATTTCCTCTTTGAGTTCTTAGATTTGTCATATTAAATTGCTCGACTATCATTTGAAGTGAGAGTTATAGCCAAGACGTGATCAGCTGACTCAAAAAAAAAAAAAAATGTCTAGGGCAGGCATTCATTTCTCGATTCATGTGCATGTAGACCTGGTAAAATATAACCCAGCTTTCTCTTTTTATTGCTTATTGCTTTCATGTCTGTGTCAGAACACAGAGAGAATTACTGTCAAGCTTAAAAACAATGTTTGTTTCTAATACCCATCTTCTTATAAACAAACACATAAAGAGCTATGTCCCATTTTGCGACTTTGACCTACCTTTACTGCCCCCTCATGTTTCAAAATTTTTACGTATCAAAGACATAGATGTAAACAAACATACAGCACCATGCTCAAAGCTAAAATATACAGCAGAAAAGTAAACTATTCAGTCAAGTTCCACAGGCCATTATTGAGCACAAGGAAAGTGTCAAGGTCTAGATTGCTTAAGGGACAGTACAAAAGTGATCTAGGCAAATTATCTACAGTGAAGGCAGAATTCCTGCGTAATAGAGCAGAGAGAATCCTGTAGGAGATTGTGGAAGACTTTGATTAATTTTGACTAGGACTATTGAAGAAGACTTCATTAGAAGGGGTATGATTTAAAATTGACCTTGAAGTGTGAGAGAGATCTTGACAGAAAGGAAAGGATCATCCTTAAACTTCTGCTTTTGTGGATACCAAATACCCAAAATCTTGAAACAAACTGGATTGCATTTTTTCATTTAAATACTTTTACACCGTACATACTAGCCATACTACTCCAGAATATTATGAGAGGATACACAATGAGCATGCATGTACACATATACATTTTAAATGACTTTCATTTGTTTTTTACTGATTGAAGAAGATGAAAATGCAAGTCTCTCATTCTTTAGTCCTGTTATTGTTTCTTATCAGTTTCCTTTGTTCTTTAGTGTTTCCTTATTTTTTAGTCTCCCAAAGTGAATACCACTGTGAGACTGTTGGTATTTCAGAAGTTTCAACTATGATGTTTGCGTAGAATTTGGGAGGGAAGGGGAGGAAAAAAAAGGATACATAGCCATTGAATTTTATTAGCTCCAAAGTTCCTAAGTATTCAAAGGAAGGTAATTTGGTTAAAATAAGCTCTTTGGGGGATGTTATTGGCTGCAAAAGAAAAGAAAAAGAAGTAGATCTTGTTAGTAAAGCTTTGTTGTTTAAATATGCGAGTCCCAGTAAAATTTATTTATAGGGCCAAACACTAGAGTCAGATACAATAGATGATTCACGTTAACAAACAGAAGCACAACAAAACTCTCTTTGCCTCTGTTACCTAATGACCTGATCTGCAGTTTACTGGGATGGTTGATTGATGTTTGAGTGCCATTGGCTAAGAAGATCTTCAAAGTGATCCATGGTTAGGACTAGTTTGGTCCCTAAGACAGCTCTAGATCAATAGAGTTCCTCTGCTTTGCATCAGCCATTTCAGTCACATTAAGAACCAAATCAAAGCAACTCTGCTGCAATTTCATCAAATACTCAGCAGTCTACCTGAAAGTGGTGTATTCTGTCATCTGTATAGACCCATTTAAAGAATAACTACAAACTAGGAGGAAAAAAAAAATTAACTACAAACTAGAAAAAGGACTTTTGCTGAGAAGCTCTGTTTAAAGAAAGTTGTACAAGATGCTATGGAGATTTAAAGGGGAAAAAAAAGTGAAGTGTGTGTAGTATCAGATTAGCCACAAAAGGAGGTGTTAAAATTTTAATATCATTGTTTACTGTAAAAGACATGCTCTTTCCATAGCACTTAAGTTGTCACCATTGCTGGGTAGAGCATTTCTACTTCTTTTTTTTAACCATGGTTTAAAAAGTCACCGATGATATTTCCGGCTATTTATAGTTTTTATGTATATTAGTGATTCAGAAATATTGATTAATATCACAAGGCTTTATCTCCTGGCATTTCTATACTATAGGTGGAAATTAAATGGAACAGATGTTGACATTGGTGTGGATTTCCGCTACAGTGTTGTTGAAGGCAGCTTGTTGATCAATAACCCCAATAAAACCCAAGATGCTGGAACGTACCAGTGCATAGCAACAAACTCATTTGGAACAGTTGTTAGCAGAGAAGCAAAGCTTCAGTTTGCCTGTAAGTAGCAATTACCTCATGCTGCAAATGTTACTTTGAGTTTTTGTACCATTAAGCCTTTAAAACAGTTTCTTTTTAAAAACCAAATAGATTTTAATTTGTTATATGATCTTTACCTTTTTTTCTCATATTTGGGAAATATCTTGTTTATAAGATAAATTGTAAATCTAAGTGGAAAGGTGTATTCTGCTTTTATAAGGCTGAAGACAGTTTGATTATATGATAGCTTGTTATGGGACTCACTACACATATATAAATTCACATGCACTCAAATTTATACCCAAATAAATTTACATACACAAGAAATTACACACATAGACACACACACACCTTATAGAGTGTGTATAAGCAAGCAATTGAACTGCCAGTAACAGTCAATTTGAGAAGCATTTAACCATAAAGCTCAGAGTTGCAAAAAACGTTGGTAGTCTATTAATCCTATAATCCTCCAGTTTTTTTCTTATTTTATAGATTAGGAAAATTTTTAAAACCACTACAATAACAACAAAAAGTAGAGACAAAGTGTTAACATCTACATTATACCTTTCGTATTTCCAGTTTAGAACATTTAAAAAAATAAATTCCCATCTCTTAAGACCATCATCTAATAAAAGTTCATGAGCAAATCAAAGAAAGTAGAATTTCGAAATAGCAAGTTGAAAATAAAATCCACAGGCAAGAGCAGTGAGTACACATTTGAGTATAGATGCCTTTGAGAGTTGATGTTCAGCTACATCTTTAAGGGTTTATGTATTTGCATATGATTATATATTTCCTTGTGTAAAATCCCAGCTCATACAGCAGTGCATTAATGTCAAAGGTTTCATAATTACAAAGTCTGTTGGCAGTAACACTGTAGAATATTCTCATTAACAAAATCCTCTCTGGGAACTCAACATCAAATGTATCTAATATCCAGTGCTTAATCTATTATTGCCATCAGGTGGCATTTTTACTAGTTGAGAAATGAAGTTTCTGAGTATTAGGTATATATATAGGATTCCAAGTTATTTTGTTTGTGAATATTTCCTTTTTTGTGTGAATCTTCCAAATATTCTTAGGTGTGCAGAATAATAGAAGGATAATATTTCCAATTGAGTGCTAATGATCCAAACTGTTTCTCTTGGTCTAAGGCAAGTCTGATACCTATACTTATTTTTTTAGGAATGACAAGTGAATTTTGTTAGATTCCTTTTGAAAAATAATCGTAGAATCTTTGATTCTCAGAGTAGGGAGATCTCTGCAGTCGGTGAGACTACTTTGATTTTTGGATTTCATAGTATAGGAAAATTTTTAAGATAGCAATAGTAACAACAAAAAAATAAAAGTTGACATAGCATTACCAACCTTGTCTCTCTAATTTATGACATTTAAAAAGCAAATTACCAACTCTTAAAACTATCCTTTTGTCCAGGCATTTCTACTAACAAAACTATACAAAAGACAGAATATCGTATTTGAGGGTGGTTACTTAATTACATTATTTTAGCCTAGGGAAAAGCTCTACCACTCATTTTGTGGCTGAGTTGGCCTGAGGACCAGTGTTTGGAGTCCACCTTGCTTGTCCCACTTCATGGGTAATATAGGCATCCTGCCACCTTAAGAATCCGTGGCTGATAGTTGTTCAGCCTCAAAAGTTATAAAAACAGAGAGCTCACCTATTCATCACAAAGCATCCTGATCCATGGTAGACTGCTCTACTTTTTCAAAAGTACAAAAACAAACCCAACAGCTCTTTCTTAAAATGGAGCTAAATATCTAAATTTCCATCACTCTAACTCCCAATGCTTACTGTAGGATTCTGGTTAGGCTTCAGATATGTGAAAACATGATCATGTCCCTTGTTTCATAATTGTTGTCTTCTCTGAGTACTTAATCTATAACCATCTTCTTCATGACACACCCATTTATGTAAATGTATCTATTAAAATTGTGACCATATTGGAATGTATCCAATTCTATGTAAGTGCCTTGACCTTTGCAGAGGACAGTGGGAACAGCAGTAGCCCACAATGTGAACTTCTTTTACAGTGAATGCAGCTGACATTGATATTCATCTTTTTTTAAAGTCTCAGTCCCATATCATAACCTTATTTTGAACATACAGTCCTGTAAAATCTGAGGATTGATTTTTTATGAATGTCTATTAATCTCAAGCTACCCAACCATGTTATTTTATTAACCTTAATTCAGAATATTATATTTACCCCTATTAAATTCACCTTCTGAGTGGTGACCCTTGTTCCCTCACGGTTGAAATCGTTTTAAATCTTTTTTTTTTTAATCTGACATATTGATTGTCCTCCTACTTTAATGTCAGCAGAAATTTGATAAGCATGTGTACATTCAAATAATTGATACAACATGTTGGCCAGGACAGGGCAGCATGCCAATACAGAACTTCCACTGAGACGAGATGAGATTGAACTTTTAAATCAATATTCTTTGCATATTCTTGTTCAATTAGCTACAAATTTTCCGAAAAATACTGTAATCGAACCCCAGATTCTCCTATGTATTCTTAAAGTAGTGAGAATCTTTGCCAAATGCCTTGGTAAAATCAAGGTGTATTTTTTTTCAACACCCCTCCTACCTGGTCTGTATGCATCTTCTCTACATCTCCTTTAACCATTTATCATAGAGCAGGCAGATTAATCTTTTAAACATGTAAATGAGATCATTCCACTTTGCTGTTTTATGCGTTCTACTGCACTTAGAATAAATCTCAAATTCATTACCATGGTCTCATTTTAATTTCTTGAAAATGAGGATCTATCTTTTGCACTCAAGCCTTGATACTTTCATTCCCTCTGCATTACATGCTTTTCTCATGATCCTTCACATGCTCACTTTTCATGATCCTTCCTTCTCAATTTAAGTATGAGCTCCTAAGAGAAAGTTTTCACATCACCCTGTCTAACCTAAGAAGTAATTCCTATCATTTCTGTTCTTTTCTTCTGCTTATCTCTTCCAGCCCTCTACTTGTACATAAAAGTATCCTCTCTTTCATTCATTAGGACTTAATACAACCTAGCATGATTTTGCATATTTATTTTCTCTCATTATTTAATCGCTATGATAGAATCTAAGTTCTAAGAGAACTGAAACTATCTTTTCCATCCTTGTATCTGCAAAGTCTAGAACACTTTATATGTATGAATAAAGGAATTCTTTAATTCATGTCCTCTTTAGTGACACAACAAAGAACATATATATGTATAAAATTATTTGGGGGATGATGTATTTTTATAAACCCATACCCTTTATATTCTAGTCATTTTCTAGAATCCAGCGTGTTGATCTTCACTCTTCAGTTTCTAGACTTTTTTTCTATCCTTTAAAATAAAATTTTTAAAAAGATGTTGCCTTTATTCAAAAACCAATTTTAATTGTTTAGAATAAAATACTTTTCTTCAGTGACGTAAGGCGAAGCATGACAGGGACATCCTCTGAATGTTACTGACTAATTGCTTTCACCCCAAACATTTTCTTTTTTTATAATAATTTTTATTATGTTATGTTAGTCACCATACAGTACATCCTTAGTTTTTGACATAGTGTTCCATGATTCATTGTTTGCGTATAACACCCAGTGCACCATGCAATATGTGCCCTCCTTAATACCCATTACCGGCCTATCCCAGTCCCCTAGCCCCCTCCCCTCTGAAGCCCTCAATTTGTTTCCCAGAGTCCACAGTCTCTCGTGGTTCATTCCCCCTTCTGTTTACCCCCCTTCATTCTTCCCTTTCTTCTCCTACAGATCTTCCTGCTATTTCTTATGTTCCGTAAATGAGTGAAACCATATGATAATTGTCTTTCTCTGTTTGACTTATTTCACTTAGCATAGTCTCCTCCAGTCCCGTCCATGTTGCTGCAAATGTTGGGTAATCATTCTTTGTGATGGCTGAGTAATATTCCATTGTATATATTGACCACATCTTCTTAATCCAGTCATCTGTTGAAGGGCACCTCGGCTCCTTCCACAATTTAGCCATTGTGGACAATGCTGTTATGAACATTTTACCCCAAACATTTTCATAATCAGCGAGGGGATAAAATGTTGTCTTTTGAGCATACTTACTGCACTATAATATGCAAGTGAAAATACTTCTTCATTTTTAATCATATGATTTTATGGCTGAAACAGACCTGAAAAGATTCCTGGACTGTATCATTTTAAAAATGAAAATTAAGATTAGAGTAACTGAATTACTCATGGTTATTTACACAGTGAATAAGTGACAGCCAAGGAAAACCAGCCTCCGCTCCTAGTTCAGTGCACCCTTGCTCACCTCTGCTTTAGACTCACCTTGATTGATAAGAAATCATCCCTTCATCTTTATCTAACATGGCATGGCTTCAACTCTCATTTTTATACTTTACATAAATTTATCTATAGGACAGTCTTATAAGGTAGACATTGTTTATGGATGATTTTTAAATCTTTTAATGCTGCTTTCTAAGCAGAATTTGATAATCTCTTGTATTAAGCATTTTTTAAGAATGAATTAATTCACATAAGCAAAAAATCTCTTTAATGGAAATGATTCCTTTGAGATCTTACTCCTCCCCGCCATTTTTTTCCTTCAATATTGTTAGAACAGAAATCCTTATTAAAAAGGCATAGCATAATTTAAGTCACTCTTGATGAGATGTGGACATTTTCATAAGCATACATTGTAATGCAGTTTTGATCACATTTTGTTTTTCAGTCCCCCTGCAATATTAAGCCATTAGCATTCATTTTTCTTGCTGTCACAGACTACCAATATCCCTTCTACCATTTACTCCTTCTGTTATATCTAGGGCCACAAAATCTCATTGATTAATTTACCAGGGTTGGAGCACCTGTGTGGCACAGTCAGTTAAGTGTCGGACTCTTGATTTCAGCCCAGGTCATGATGTCAGGGTTGTGGGGTTAAGCCCCGTATCAGGTGTCTGCTTGGAATCCTCTCTCCCTCTCCCTCCCCCACTGTCCCCCCCAACTCATGTGCACCTGCACTCTCTCTCTCAAATAAATAAAATTTAAAAAAAAAATTATTTTACCAGAGTCTACCAAGTACCCAGCCCTTAGTGAACTTGCAATAATAGTTGTTAAATAAGAGTGGATGTTAAAGTCATGGGGCCATATTTGGGTCATGATTGAATCACTGAGTTCAGACTTTCTGGTGATCCTTTGGGAGTGCTTTGGATTGGGTGCATTTCCACCCTGAAGTTATGAGGAAGACAGTTGACATCTTATCGCAGATAAGGGTATATGTTGGGGCAGGAGGCCTTAGTCTAATAAAAAATAATTCATGTATGGAATGGATCAAACATGCCACCCAACTCCTGAAAACTTGGCCTCAGAGTATACTTAGCTTCCGTCATATTTTAGGAATAGCTTTGCTTTACTCTCCCTTACATCCAAGGGGAAGAGCAAGTTGAGTGATCTTTAATTCTTACATAGGCAGCTGAATCAGAAGATAAGGCCAGAAGTGGAGGGAATTTCAGTTTATTATTTCCACTGCTTAATGGTGGGGATATTTTAAGAGGCTTTGTCTGTGCAGAACGAAGTGCTACAGCCTCATCAGCCTAGCCGCCCACTTCCCCAGACAAGTATCCCAAGTTAAATCTGTTTGAAAATCATTGTGCATGGTAATTCAGCAGGGCAATTTTTTCTCAGACATATGGACATTTATTTTTCAAAGTAAATTATAATACACGCTTATAAACTTAGAAAATAGTCAAATAACGATTTTTTTAAATTGATTATGTGGGTTTGAGAAGCTGAGGTACTATATTGCCTAAGTTTAGGTGGAATGGGATGCTGTTCATTGTTCTATTTCACTTTCGGTGTCCATAAGGTTTCTAAAATTCAGACTTCTCATCAACATTGTGAGGATAACCATAGTTACCTCTTAGGGTTGTTATGAAGATTAAATTATACAGCATATGCAAAGTCCCAGAATATTTCCTTGCTTGAGAAGCTATATAGTAACTGCTTCTCTACTTTTCTTTCTCTCTTCTCTTCCCTGTCCTTCTCTTTCCCTCCCTTTCCTATCTTTTTAAAATAAAAATAATAGCATTTATTTATTTTTCTGCATTATTTTTTTCAACTTTGAGGAAATATAATTAGACAGTTTACATTATAAAGTTTAATTTTTTGGTATTTCTAAAGTAATATATAATGCAAAAGCCATATGTGTGTGTGTGTGTGTGTGTGTGTGTGTGTGTGTGTGTGTGTATGTAGAGAGAGGTAGAGAGAGAGAGAGAGAGAAATTTTTTAAATATTAATTCCTATTTCACCCATCCCCCTATCTCCCCTCTGGTAACCATCAGTTTATAATTAATATTTATTAAGAGCTTAGGTATAATGGATAAGATCACAAGCTCTGGAGTTAAATTTCCTGCTTTGAAATTCAGCCCCTTCTTTAACCCTGTGACCTTGGACAAGATACTTCTCTCTGCCTCAGTTTCTTTCTCCATAAAATAAGGTTAATAACCATACCTCCTTTGTTGTAAGGATCAAATAAATTAATCCTATTAAAATTCCTACATCATTGTCTAGCACACATTAAGGGTTTAATAAGTGTTAGCTATTATTATAATGTTTATTATAATTTTATTACTCTGTGAGATATTATGCTAAGGACTTTGGAAACATTGTCCCCTTTAGTTCTTAATATAACCCAAGATTGTCCTATAGATGAATTTATACAAAGTATAAAAATAGACTTGAAGCTATGACACATTAGATAAAGATGAAGGAATGTTTTCTTATCAATCAAGGTGAGTGTAAAGCAGAGGCGAGCAAGGGTGCACTGAACTAGGAGCTGAGGCTGGGTATTTTTATTTCATAGGTGAAGAATCTGAGAATTAGTGAAATGAGATAACTTTCACCAATGATGCAGTGGGAAGAAGAGAACCCATAGGGACCTGACTACCTAATTCCTAAGCAGATACCCATTACATGGCACTTGCCATGTATGGTTCCCCCATGACACCGAAAACTAGACTTTCCTAGTGGAATTCATGTTCAAACCATAGATTTGGATGGGTGATAACATATTTCCTTTAGAGACACAAACTTGGAATTTTTAATGTGTTTTTACAACCTTTAATATAGTATCTCCATCATTAGTTTTTTTGTTTTTAATTTTTTAGTTATAAGCTTCCTTGATGTCATCATGATGTTGGTTTATTGTTAACATCTAAAAGTACAATGTTGTGGGGCACCTGGGTGGCACAGCGGTTAAGCGTCTGCCTTCGGCTCAGGGCGTGATCCCGGCGTTATGGGATCGAGCCCCACATCAGGCTCCTCTGCTATGAGCCTGCTTCTTCCTCTCCCACTCCCCCTGCTTGTGTTCCCTCTCTCGCTGGCTATCTCTATCTCTGTCGAATGAATAAATAAAATCTTTAAAAAAAAAAAAAAAAAAAAAGTACAATGTTGTATACTGCAATTATGCATACATTTGTGACTCTAATTTTAATATAATTGGTTTCAGGTTCCGTAATGAGAAAAATTAATAACAATATTTCTGCTCTAAAAGTTAATATGCAAATTTTCAATTTATTATAAGTAGGTTATAAAACATTCTGAATATTGATATTTTATGGTAAATAACCCTGGGTTGGTAAACTGTATATTCCCAAGCAGCAAGTGACATATTATCATAAGCTTTTTACTCCCATACCATTCCTCCCCTACATGTGAAAAAGACGCCCTTTAAATATAGATTATTATGAAGAGCTTCCAAGAGAATAATACAATAACTTCAGATCTTAGCCCATCAAACTTGATTGCTTCATAAACATTGTTTGGGGCCTTCATCCTGGAAGTTCGGCTGTTTTATAACAGTTTAGATCTTTAAAACAAAAGACAGTGCTTCATCATCTCAGGTTGTGGATGATGATAATTCATATGTAAGTATCTCCAAATTGCTCATGGTAAAAGTAAATCATGTAACAAAATCCATCGCCTGCCTACTGTAGAGAAACTGGCATTGTGGCCACAGGTGAGGTGGTGTTCTTTGAAAGGAGCCCTTGAGTGTTACCTATGCTGATCTCTGTTGGTACCTTGCCTGAGGTGGGAAAAGAACCTAGACTCGTACACTACCCTGCATATCTACCTCCTCAGCTTGCATGAAGGAGAAGGAGACAGAAGAGGGAAAAGATGATAAAAGAAGGAGAAGGATGGAGATGATAAGTGAAGGGGTCCTTTAGGTGCAGAAGCCACTCCGTTTTGGCCTTCCTATGACCTCAAGCACTGTATCTATAAGGGTAAAGTAACTCAATAAACCAATCCATTCTAAGGTTAATTTCATTTAGGTTTAGCCATTATGTGGCAGCCAACATTTTTTATGGTGAAAATATTTCATTGATGAACAGTAGCTGATTAGATGGTCTCATTGAAATAGATCTTTCTTATTGCTGCCACAGTGAGCTTTGTCTGAGTTCTCCTTAACTTGGACACCCTCTGATGACTGCAGTGCTGATGGTAATAAAAACTGGAAAAATGTATTAAATTTAGAACGTTGTACCGTGTTCAAACTGGGGCTTTTGGCAACCTGGCTTTTTAGCCTTGATTATTGCTTCTATTCACAGTAACTTTCAAATGTTCATTGCTTTTAATTTTTAATAATTAGTGTATCTTTCGTAGCCAAAGAATGAAATGTGCAGTCAACCAGAACTATAGCTGGGGGTTTGATAGATGGCCAAACCCATAACTGGCTTGACTTATTTTTAATTAGGAAGTCTGCTTAAATAGGCAAACTTTTGTTTCTGAGCAATAAAATGTTGATGGATGATTGTTTGGATAAATAATTTGTGAATATTTAGATCAATTAAAACTTAATCAACTAAGAAATATTTGGACAGTAAAACAGAAAACATTTATCAATGCAGGGCTTTGATTCTCAATGAAGGAGTAAATTTTTCTCATTTGAATAGTTAGAAGCATTTAAACTGAAACTTGCTATGTTTCTGAAATAATGCTTTTAGTAGATACTCTCTATCACTTACAACAGTACTAGAAAGACATTACTGGTGATAATTAATGTCCCTAGAAGATCTTATAATATAAGCCTTTATAACTAGTCAGATATATATGCTATATATTGGTTCTTAGTGATATGGGTAGAATCGTGGTGAAATTAATAATTGAAATTCATAGATGTACAACATAATCGTCACTCATATTTTTTCTATCCCTTCTACGAAACCTATTATTGTACAGATACTAGTTAATTGTGGCTATTACTTTGTTAGGTATTTCTCCTTCCAGTCATCCCACAGTCCAATTTGGCGTCTACATGACTGACAAAGTTTATGATTAAATGAATGAAGTGTGCAGATTTTTAAAAAAATTAAGGGGCGCCTGGGTGGCACAGCGGTTATGCGTCTGCCTTCGGCTCAGGGCGTGATCCCAGCATTATGGGATCGAGCCCCACATCAGGCTTCTCCACTATGAGCCTGCTTCTTCCTCTCCCACTCCCCCTGCTGTGTTCCCTCTCTCGCTGGCTGTCTCTATCTCTGTTAAATAAATAAATAAAATCTTTAAAAAAAAAAATTAAGAGCATTCTAAGAATACAGTTCACCTGAAAATTGGCAACCAAGAGCCCTGATGGGGGTCCAAAGAAGCTTAATCAGACAGTACTTAAAAAAAAGTCAGTAACGTTAAAAATTAACACCTTGTATTTTAACTAAAAAATAACAGGTTACTAAAATGTCATCCCTTTTTTTCATTGTTGTAACTCAGTCAACAAATATTAAAATAATTTTGACTGTTTTTCCAGTTTAATTTTTAGAGCACGAGGATCAATCTTATCTCCTTACACAGTCTTAACTGTGCTTTATGTTTCACTGAAGTTTTGGTGAACATTCAATTAGATGTCACCATTCAGCTGAAAGAGGGAGCGTTCTCTGGCAGAAAATGTCAACTGTAGGGACTCACTCTAATTATGTCACTATCCATTCTTTCTCAAGAGTTTTTGTTTGAGAGGTTATGATGTTATAGAACAGATACATATTCAGTTGTGGTTCAGAATTCAAAATCTAATAGACTGCCTCGAGGGGTTTGAATGGTAATTTACCCAAAGACGTATCCACCAAGAACCTGTAAATGTAACTTATTTGGGAAAAGGGTCTTTTTTGGTGTAAATTAAGAATCTCAAGGTGAGATCATCCAGCGTATGTGGGTGGATCCTTAATCCAATGACAAGGGTCCTCATAAGAGACAAAGGAGGAGACCCAAAGAGGAGAAGGCAATGTGACCAGAGAGGCAGATATCGTAGTGATCTAGCCAAGGAATGCCAAGAATTGCCAACAGCCATCAAAAGCTGGAAGAAGCAAGGATAGATTCTCCCCTAGAGCCTTCACAGTGAGCTCAGCCTTGCTGATACCCTGATTTTAGACTTCTAGCCTTCTGAATGTGAGAGAATACATTTGTGTCGTTTTAAACCACCAAATGTGTAGTAACTTGTCTACAGCCACCCTAAGAAACTAGTAGACCAGCATATGTGCAGTTGCTTTCCTATTCTTTGCTGACCACTTTTATCAAGAAAAAATACAACCTTCTAGGGAATCAGGCCAAAATCAGGTTTTTTTGTAAGTTCACTGTAGTAGGGAACGAAGAGAAGGATGGCCTTGATTAAATGTGGGGTCATCTGTGCAAATTTTGTGTCCTGCCATGCATTTGCCTCTGGTAAGCATAATAGAATTTTGAAGATTACATAGTATGATTTGATGAAATATTGGAAAAAAGGTAGCTACAGAAATTCAAAAAGTCACCTTTTCTTTTCTTCAGCACTTCCTACCTCTCACTTGAAATAGCCCTCTCCAGGCCTTCTCTAAAATAGGCGGGATTGGCCCTTTCTTCATAGGGCAGTGATTTGAAGTGATTCAGGGTAGTTTGTTGGCCCCAAATCCCTCTCCCTGGACTTCTTTTTACTAGGTCATTTTCCCTGAATTTGACCCCTTTGTCTGGTACACTAAAGCCCTAGAAACTAGCAATTATCACATTTAGAGTGTCTGACCTACCTGTGGCTGTAACAGTTCGACCATGGTCTCTCATGCATTGTTAACTTCTGTGTTATGACATTTCTATCTGCAGAAATCCCCTGTGCTAGTGAGGGCCAGATTCCATTGTCTGCCCAGGGAGCACCTTGCACCAAGTAGGCTCTAATCTGCACAAACCATTTACCTCCTAGCTGACATGTATTTTATGCACCACACTGGCTAGTTTTTTTTTTTTTACTTCACAGCTGTAATAGTGATCCCTTTACAGAACAAAGCATGCTTTAGGGTTCAAAGGTTAAATCTCAAATTCAGGGGCATCATGAAAGGGTGTGTGAGTGCGTGTGTGTGTGTTTTCCAAGAACTAAATTATCCTGTTAGATATTATACTGGAGATTAAATTCTGTACTAAGCACTACTCCCTCACTGGATGGTACTGAAGATCAGTAATTTATCCCTGATATATGTATTTAGGCTGTACACCAGTACGATCAGAGTATTAGTTTGCTGCCAAACATTTGCATTGTTGTTTATCACTGGCATTTCAGATTTGTTCATTTTTTCATAGCATTTACTGTCCACCACCCCCTTCCACCAAATTCAGTGCCTTTGTTGTGCTGTGAGCAATCTCTTAACTTGGCCTCATAAAATATAATTAATTACACCTTAAAGACCCTTCTTTAAGTAGCCCACAATTATGTTAAAAAGCAGTGATGGGGCAGTGTGAGGGAGTCAACAAATGGATTTCCTTTTTTTAACCTCATTGATTACCTTGTTCTACTTTTTTCTAATGTTATCACCATGAGACAAGGGCCGGTATATATGGACAGGTGCTGAATAAATATCTGTGGAATAAGTAAGGGGGAATGAATATATGTATCAACCAATGAAAGAATACAAGAGAAACAGAAATGCCTTGGCTTTTACCAGTTTATGAGATAATACTTCCTCCTAAATATTCTATTCCTTGAACTGGAAGTATGTTTTTAAATTTCTAAAACTGAGAGGTACCTTCCATAAAGTTGTATATTAAATATGGTGTTTCTCATTCAAACAAAATTCACTGAAGAAGTATTGTCTCTTGGGGCACCTGGGTGGCACAGCGGTTAAGCGTCTGCCTTCGGCTCAGGGCATGATCCCGGCATTATGGGATCGAGCCCCACATCAGGCTCCTCCGCTATGAGCCTGCTTCTTCCTCTCCCACTCCCCCTGCTTGTATTCCCTCTCTCTCTGGCTGTCTCCATCTCTGTCGAATAAACAAACAAAATCTTTAAAAAAAAAAAAAAGAAGAAGTATTGTCTCTTACTTCTCATACCATGTTTTCTTTTGATACCATCACCACTGTCTAATTTCAGAACATTGTTATCGCCTTAAAAAAGGAACCCTGGGGTAGTGCCTAGGTGGCTCAGTCAGTTGAGTGTTGGACTCTTGGTTTTGGCTTGGGTCATGATTGTAGGGTCCTTACACCCAGCTCCAAGTCAGGCTCTGTGGTCAGCAGGGCGTCCACTCGGGGTTCTCTCTCCTTCTCCTTCTGCTCCTCCCCGCTCATGTGCATGTACACTTGCTCTCTCACTCTTAAAAATAAGTAAAATCTTAAAAAAAAAAAAAAAAGGAAGGAACCCTGTATTCATTAACAGTTACTCCCCAATTCTCCCCTCCCCTGACAACCACTAACCTATTTTCTGTCTCTATGAATTTGCCCATTCTGGACATTTCGTATAAATGGCGTTGTACATTATGTGGCCTTTTGCAACCTGTTTTCTTTCACTTAGCCTGATATTAACAAGGTTGATCTATATTGCAGCATGTATCAGTATTTTATTTTTCTTTATGGCCAAATGGTATGCCATTATATATGTTGATGTAGGGGTCCAACTTCTTTAAAGCTCTTTCTGTTTTTTACAAATCATTCCTTTTCTTTTCCCTTTCTTTTTTTTAAAAATTGAGGTATATTTGACATACAACATTGTATTAGTTTCCTGTTCACAACATAGTGATTCACTGTTTCTATATATTGCAAAGTGATCACTACAATAAGTCTAGTTAACATCCATTACCATCCATCGTTGTAGAAAAATTTTTCTTATGATGAGAACTTTTAAGATATACTTAACAACTTTTATATAAGCAATACAGTATTATTAACTGTAGTTGCCATGCTGTCCATTACATCCCCATGACTTTTTAATTTTGAACTGGAAGTTTGTTCCCTTTGATGCCCTCAGTTTGCCCACCCCCTCTATGCTCTTCTAGCCCTGCCTCTGGTAAACACTAATCAATTCTCTGTATCTATAAGCTTGGTTATTATTTTTTTTTATTCCACATATAAGTGAATATCATATGATATTTACCTTTCTCTAACTTATTTCACTTAGCATAATGCCCTCAAGGTCTATGCATGTTGTCACAAATGGCAAGATTTCATTCTTTTTTTATGGATGAGAAATACTCCATTGTATGTATACCACATTTTCTTTGTCCACTCACCTGTCTGTGGACATGTAGTTTATTTCCATATCTGGGCTATTAGAAGTTATCCTGTGATGAGCAGAGAGTACATATGTCTTTTTGAGTTAGTGTTTTGTTTCCTTCAGATAAATGCCCAGAAGTGGAATTTTTGGATCAGGTGGTAGTTCTGTTTTTTTAATTTTTTGAAGAATCTCCATACTGTTTCCCAAAGTGGCTGCACCAATTTACATTTCCACCATTTTATTTTCCCTTCTCTCCACAACTTTGTCAACACTTGTTATTTCTTGTCTTTTTGATTATAGTCATTCCAACAGTTGTAAGGTGATATCTCATTGTAATTTTGATTTTCATTTTCCTGATGGTGAGTGATGGTGAGGGTCTTTTCATGTAACTGTTGGCCATCTGTATTTCTTTGGAAAAATGTCTATTCAGATCTTCTACCCATCTTTAATATCAGATTGTCCTTCTGCTATTGAGTTGTTCTTTATATATTTTAGATACTAATCTCTTATCAGATATATGATTTGCAAATATTTTTTCTCATCCAATAGGTTGACTTTTTATTTTGTTGATGTTTTCCTTTGCTGTACAGCAGCTTTATTTTTTTATTTATTTTTATTTTTTATTATGTTATGTTAGTCACCATACAGCACATCATTAGTTTTTGGTGTAGTGTTCCATGATTCATTGTTTGTGTATAACACCCAGTGCTCCATGCAATATGTGCCCTCCTTAATACCCATCACCGGCCTAGCCCAATCCCCCCCACCTCCCCTCTGAAGCCCTCGGTTTGTTTTCCAGAGTCCATAGTCTCTCGTGGTTCATTCCCCCTTCTGTTTACCCCCCTTCATTTTTCCCTTCCTTCTCCTAACAATCTCCCTGCTATTCCTTATGTTTCGCAAATGAGTGAAACCATATGATAATTGTCTTTCTCTGCTTGACTTATTTCACTTAGCATAATCTCCTCCAGTCCCGTCCATGTTGCTGCAAATGTTGGGTAATTGTTCTTTCTGATGGCTGAGTAATATTCCATTGTATATGTGGACCACAGCTTCTTTATCCATTCGTCTGTTGAAGGGCATCTTGGCTTCTTCCACAGTTTAGCTATTGTGGACAATGCTGCTATGAATATTGGGGTGCATATGTCTCTTCTCTTCACTGCACTTTCTGTATCTTTGGGGTAAATACCCAGTAGTGCAATTGCTGGGTCATAGGGTAGCTCTATTTTTAACTTTTTGAGAGGCCTCCACACTGTTTTCCAATGTGGCTATCCCAACATTCATTCCCACCAACAGTGTAAGAGGGTTCCCTTTCTCCACATCCTCTCCAAAATTTGTTGTTTCTTGTCTCGACAAGTTTTGTCATTCTAACTGGCGTAAGATGGTATCTCAATGTGGATTTGATTCAAATTTCCCTGATGGCTAATGATTTTGAACACTTTTTCATGTGTCTGTTAGCCGTTTGTATGTCTTCATTGGAAAAGTGTCTGTTCATATCTTCTGCCCATTTTTTGATTTGATTATTTGTTTCTTGTGTATTGAGTTTGAGAAGTTCTTTATAGATCTTGGATTCCACCTTTTATCTGTAGTTTCATTTGTAAGTATCTTCTCCCATTCTGTGGGTTGCCTCTTTGTTTTGATGACTGTTTCCTTTGCTGTGCAGAAACTTTTTATCTTGATGAAGTCCCACAATTTCATTTTCTCTTTTGTTCTCTTGCCTTTGGAGACATGTCATGAAAGAAGTTGCTGTGACCGATGTCGAAGAGGTTACAGCCTATGTTCTCCTCTATGATTTTGATGGATTCCTGTCTCACATTGATGTCTTTCATCCATTTGGAGTTTATCTTTGTGCATGGTGTGAGAGAGTGGTCAAGTTTCATTCTTTTGTATATAGCTGTCCAATTTTCCCAGCACCATTTATTGAAGAGACTGTCTTTTATCCACTGGATGTTTTTTCCTGCTTTGTCAAAGATTAGTTGACCATAGAGCTGAGGGTCCATTTCTGGGCTCTCTATTCTGTTCCATTGGTCTCTGTGTCTGTTTTTGTGCCAGTACCATGCTGCCTTGGTGATCATAGCTTTGTAGTATAGCTTGAAATCAGGCAACGTGATGCCCCCAGCTTTGTTTTTCTTTTTCAACATTTCCTTGGCGATTCAGGGTCTTTTCTGGTTCCACACAAATTTTAGGATTGTTTGTTCCAGCTCTTTGAAAAATGTCATTGGTATTTTGATCGGGATGGCGTTGAAAGTGTAGATTGCTCTGGGTAGCATAGGCACTTTAACTATGTTTATTCTTCCGATCCATGAACATGGAATGTTTTTCCATCTTTTTGTGTCTTCTTCAATGTCTTTCATCAGTGTTCTGTAGTTTCTAGAATATAGATCCTTTACCTCTCTGGTTAAGTTTATTCCGAGATATCTTACGGTTTTTGGTGCTATTGTAAATGGAATGGATTCCCTAATTTCTTTTTCTTCACTCTCACTGTTTGTGTATAGAAATGCAACTGATTTCTGAGCATTGATTTTGTATCCTGCCACATCACTGAATTGTTGTATGAGTTCTAATAATTTGTGGGTGGAGTCTTTGGGTTTTCCATATAAAGTATCATGTCATCTGCAAAGAGAGAGAGTTTGACTTCTTTGCCAATTTGAATACCTTTTATTCTTTTTTGTTGTCTGATTGCTGTTGCTAGGACTTCTAGTACTATGTTGAACAATAATGGTGAGAGTGGGCATCCCTGTCATGTTCCTGATCTTAAGGGAAAGGCTCTCAGCTTTTCCCCATTGAGAATGATATTCGCTATAGGCTTTTCATAGATCGTTTTTATGAAATTGAGGAATGTTCCCTCTATCCCTACACTCTGAAGGGTTTTAATCAGGAAAGAATGCTGTATTTTGTCAAAAGCTTTTCCTGCATCAATTGAGAGGATCATATTGTTCTTGTCTCTTCTCTTATTAATGTGATCTATCACACTGATAGATTTGTGAATGTTGAACCACACTTGCATCCCAGGGATGAATCCCACTTGGTCGTGATGGATAATCCTTTTAATGTACTGTTGAATCCTATTAGCTAGGATCTTGTTGAGAATTTTAGTGTCCATATTCATGAGGGAAATCAGTCTGTAATTCTCCTTTTTGATGGGGTCTTTGCCTGGTTTTGGGATCAAGGTAATACTGGCCTCATAGAATGAGTTTGGTAGTTTTCCTTCTGTTTCTATTTTTTGAAACAGCTTCAGGAGAATAGGTATTATTTCTTCTTTGAATGTTTGGTAGAATTCCCCAGGGAATCCGTCAGGCCCTGGACTCTTGTTTTTTTGGGAGGTTTTTGATGACTGCTTCAATCTCTTCATGATTAATCGGTTTGTTTAGATAATCAGTTTCCTCCTGTTTCAGTCTTGGTAGTTTATAGGTTTCCAGGAAGGCATCCATTTCTTGTGGGTTGTTTAATTTATTGGCATTTAGTTGTTGATAATAGTTTCTAATGATTGTTTCTGTTTTCTTGGTGTTGGTCATGATCTCTCCCCTTTCATTCATAATTTTATTGTGATGTACAGCAGCTTTATGATTTGATGGAGTCCTACTGTTTATTTTTGCTTTTGTTATCTTTTGTTGTCAAATCCAAAAAAATCATCATCAAGACCCATGTCAAGGAGCTTATTTCCTGTTTTCTTCTAGGATTTTTATGGTTTCAGGTCATACATTCAAGTTTTTAATCCATTTTGAGTTAATTTTTGTGTATGGTGGAAGATAGTGGCCCAGTTACATTCTTTTGCCATGTGGCTGTCCAGTTTTCCTAACACCATTTATTGAAAAGTGTGTCCTTGGGGTGCCTGGGTGGCACAGCGGTTGGGCGTCTGCCTTCAGCTCAGGGCGTGATTCCAGCGTTATGGGATCGAGCCCCACATCAGGCTCCTCTGCTGGGAGCCTGTTTCTTCCTCTCCCACTCCCCCTGCCTGTGTTCCCTCTCTCGCTGGCTGTCTCTATCTCTGTCAAATAAATAAACAAAATCTTTAAAAAAAAAAAAAAAGAAAGAAAGAAAGAAAAGTGTGTCCTTTCCTCATTGTATATTCTTGGCTAATTTGTCATAAATTAATTGACCATATATTGGTGGGTTTGTTTCTGGGCTCAATATTGTGTTCATTGTTCTATGGGTCTGTTCTTATTTTAATACCATACTATTCTGATTATGATAACTTGGTAATATAGTTTGAAATCAGAGACAAATTATTTTGTATGTGGATATACAGTTGTTCCAACACCATTTGTTGAAAAGGTAGTTCTTTCCCCATGGAATGATTTCACATTCTTATCAAAAATCAATTGACCATAATTACAAGGATTTATTTCAGGGTTCTCTTTTATTCCATCAATCAGTATATCTGCCTTATACCACACTGTGTTAATTAATGTAGCTTTGTAGTAAGTTTTAAAATCAGAAAGTGTCTATTAATAGCATCTTAAGATCATAAAAACATGATGCTTATAGCACATAAACTCTGGACTCCATTTTGCTTTCCTTACAATTAAGCATATTGCCTTTGAGCGTGTAATATCAAATTCAGTATCAAATTCTGTGTTATCTAATCTTAAATGACATCACATTTTGAGTCTTGACAATTTAATCTACTGTTTTCCTCACATCTGAGATGGAACTCATTTATCCTTATTCCTCTTGTCAGGGTCTCAGTTCTGTTTTCCTCAAACAACCACTCAAGAATGCTGTGATTTCCTTTTTTCTTTTTTTTAAGATTTATTCATTTATTTGAGAGAGAGAGCACAAGCACAAGTAGGGGAAGGGACAGAGGGAGAGAATATCTAAGCAGACCCCTGCTGATCTTACAGCCTGACACGGAGCTCAGTCCTAGGAGGCATGAGATCAGGACCTGAGCCTAAAGCAAGAGTCAGATGCTTAATCTACTGAGCCACCCAGGTGCCCCAATGAATGCTTGTGATTTCTTAAGAGCAGTCACTATTTTACCAGCCAGGCATAGTCTAAATCCATAGAAGAGAAATATTTTTCTCTAAGAGGATGAAGTTCTATGAGAACTATTCAATTAGCAACCAGACCACTTAACACTGGCCAGGACATCTCCTTCTCTGACTCTTCCAAGATCCTTAGGGACATAATTGTACATTTGCAAAACTAAACATCCCTTAGTGGGTTTTCTCAGAACAAAGAATACTCTTGACCCAGGGTTTATTTTAAAATGTTAATTTTCCTATCTCCTCCAGAGTATTTTATAATAAGTCATTTCTTCTAAATTTGCTTAGACCTTTCAATCCTCTCCTTAGCTTTGTGTCCTGCTGTTCTCTGGTGTCTACCACCTAAACTCTGTATGACCTTGGGAAAGTTCTACCATTCCACTCAATCCTAGTATCCTCATTTATGGAATGGGCATAATGATGGTATTTTAAAATTATGAGGATTTAATATGTTGCATGTATGTTTATAAACATGCCTTCACCTGTTCATGCATAGACTGTACATTAACTTGTGAATGCTATGCTTTCTTATCTCTTTTGCCTATGAGTGCTCCAATATTTATTATGAAGTACTAGAATTGAGCATATGGTTTTGTCTGGCTCTCTGACTAGTCCATATATAACCAGAGAACTGGATCCATGTGTCTATATTTTACTCAACATTAAACATGGTTCTTTGTACCTAACAGATGTTCCAAGATTTCAAACACAGTTATCAATTGCTCTAAGATACTAAGCTTCATTTTACTCTAACCAGCCATTTATCCTACATATAATTTAATGTCAATAATCACAGCCTGAGATTTCTACTAACTAATTACCTCTACTGTCAAGAATTGTTAATTCTCCTACATAGTTGAAAAATTAAGGACCTTTGGAAAATACCACCACATCATCCAAGGAAATGTGTTGTTAAAAATTGAATTACCAGTACTCAGTGTGGAGATTTCCTTTGTATGCTTGTTTTTCCTTTTTCCCATAAATAGTTAATGTATACCAACTAGGTAGTAAACACTGTGTTAGATGAGGAGGATACATCAGTGAACTAGACAAATATGAAGTTTATATCCATCAGGGAAGATAGATATTGAACAAGTAACCTCAAGTGTGGTGAGCATTCAGAAGGTTGAAGGTCTTGAATTCTAAGGAACAAAAGACAGAATAAACAGCAGCAAAGGGAATAGAGAGATGGTCTGAATGTAGTGTTTTTTTGTAAGGTAGTTGATTGGGCAAATGTTCAAGGAGAGGTAAAAAGTGGAGGGGCACAGAGAAAAAAACAAAGCATTTCAGGAGAGGAAAACACAGACGGTATATAGCATTCATTCATTCTGTTTTTTTTCTGAGTGGCAACTCTGTATTGCGCAGGTAAAGAAAACAAGACCCAGTCCCTCATCTCACAGAGTCTGTTTTCTAGTGGGGGAGGAAAAAGTTCATTGAGTAATATTTCAAGAAATACACAATAACCAATTGAGGTAAATGCTGAGAAAACGGTGGTGGTACTAGGATATTTGTAACAAAGGGTATGGAGAAACATAGACAAAGGGTATTTAGAAAAGCTTCCCTGAGGAAATGACTATAATTTGAGATCTGAAGGATAAGTAAGGATTAAAGGGGAAGCACTTCCCAGACAGAAAACACAGTATGTGCAAAGGCATTGTGGTAGAACAGTACATGGCGCATATAGTGAATTCAAAGCAGACCTTCCAGTGTGGTTGGAGTGCACAGAACAGTGAAATGAGTGCAGCAGTATAGAAGATGGTGGTAGGGAATGAGAAGAGAGATTATCTATTTGTTCTGCATTTTTACTTCAAGATTTTCTGGGGTCACTATACTTAAGTATGTTACTTTACTGGCTGAGGATTAGGAAAATTCTCATATACTCCTATAAAACATGCTCAGTGTTTTGAATTCTACATGGTGTTCAGTGCAGTGGAGGCTTTCTATAAATGCAATCATCAGTTCACACGTCTCCAACCAACCACTTGTAATAACAACAGAGCTAACAGTTCATACTTGCTTTGCATATTCCAGGCATTAAAATAAAAATTATCTCTTAAATTCCTTACCTCAGCTCTAGACACATGTATTCTTGATATTCCCATTTCACAAAAGAAGAAACTGAGACATGGAAAGTTGTATGACTTGACAAAGTTCACACAGGTAGGAAGTTGAAGAGCCAAGAGCTGATTCCAGGTCATTTGATGTCAACATTTGCGGTATTAATCACTACACTATATTGGCTCTCTGTTATTTCCACCACAGTGAAAATGCATCTTCATCAGAGGCACCAATTGGGCCAAGAAACTCAAAACTGAGTTTGGAAAGTGATGCTAATGAAATAGCCAGGATCAACTTCTAAATGCCGTATTCATGTGTGAATAGGCAAGGCTGTAGTTTGTTCATTAGCTGGTAATCGGCAGTCCTGAGTGCAGTGCAGAGAGATATACAGTAAGATTTCAATACCACTGATGCTATTTGTCATCACCAAACTTTGACACAGAAATGAGAGGATAAGATTGAAGATGCTAAGAAGTCAGAAAGAACCACTTAGTTGGCAGTGCTTGAAGCATGGAGCTCACATCATGCTATTGGTGTTCTTTCTGTCCCAGTTCAGGAGCCATTTCTCCTGGTCCGCCTTCCTAGAGTACTTGCCTCAAATGGTTGTTATAAGAATTAAGAGAATATCTACAAAATATCTGAAGTGTAGTAGAAATGGGGAACTGTTCGTTTCCATATAGTTAGACAGCTAATCAGGTATTACTCTAATAGCCCCATTTGTGTTTTTAGTTTTCTTTAGCTATTTTTAATAATCATCAATTAAATATGATTAGGTATAATAAGTAGTGTTATATTACACGAAGATTTTATATCTGTGAATAGCTGCACGTAAGATCCTTTGTCTTTCTGCCTTGGGCTCTACTTTTAAAACAGGTGTCCTGAGTGATCAGACCATAGATTTTTAAGGCAAGTGCCACTTAGACAAGCCTACTTCCTTCTTTAGTAAATCTCCTTCCTTGACCAAGAAGTACACAGGCATTTGTGAAATTTGAAACTGATTCAAAAACAAATATTTAGTGACTAGTTCTTCAGTAATGGTACTGTACCCAAATATATAGAAACTAACATTATTGGGTACCAGAAAGGACAAACCACCATTTTTAAGGTGAGAACACTTTTAATAAGCTTAGGGATTTGGGCAATGGAAGAGTAGGACCCTCTCAGAATTTTATCTCCTGTCTGTAGCTTTTCCAAATGAATCCTATTTTTGTTCTCCCCATGGGAGGACATCTATTATCACTACTTCTTCCAAATCAGTTCAAGTCCGAAGTCACAATAAGACGCATGGAGAGCGGGGGACAATGCCGAGTTTTCTAACATCACCTGCTTTTACCTTGTTGATTTTCATTATGTATCACCTTGATAGTTTATAATTTTATCCATCAGTCTCTTTTGCTTGTCAGCCCTACTAGAAACTCCACCGGTGGCTTGCGTTGTTCAATAAATTTTTGCTGCATTAGCAGGCTAGTAAGTCACTCTACATGGAAGCCAGGATCCCAAAGAGAAGCTAGTAGGAATGGCAACCTTGAGATCAAAGTGCAAAAGAAACCCAGAAACAAAAATGAGTGTCCTTTCCTTTTGGAAGAGATGTGATCTGGGGGAGGAAGGGAAAGGAGATCTCTCAAAAACTTTATTTCCTCTGTTATCAGGTGATTATCATGCATGTGACTTTTTGATCAGAGGCATGAGGTAGCACTAGATTGACAGGTCTGCTGTTTTGGAGTGGCTGCCTTATAATTGATTTTTAAAATAGACCCGTTGTTTGCCTCAGCTACTCAGGACATAGTATGTATCTTAAAAAAGGAAATTTATGAAAGTGTTCTTGGGGCACCTGGGTGACTCGGTCAGTTGAGCATCCAACTCTTGATTTCAGCTCAGATCATCATCTCAACGTCCTGAGATTGAGCCCCGTACCAGGCTCAGGCTCTGCACTCATGGGGTAGTCTGCTTAAGATTCTCTTTCTTCCTCTCCCTTTGACCCTCCTCTCTCTCTCTCTCATAAATACATAGATCTTTTTTAAAAAGTGTTTTTTATTGCCTTTAATTTTTTTTTCATTTAGTTGTCCCACTGACAGAAAATAGAGACAATAATTAGTTCATGGAATGCTTCATGGCCAGTTGGAGAAAAGTTCCTGTATGAGAGTACCAAACTGGGAATTCCAGGGAGAGGTTCTGACCCCCTTACTATTTCTGATTTGCTCTGTGATCTACATCTTAATAATGATAAGAAACAGAGTCTTCAATGTGAGTTCATTGAACTATCCTGATAACCCAACATGGAATACCTCTGTAGACAGCAGGTGCTCAATAAAAGCTCTCAAATAGTTTGCCTTCTTAGTACTTCTGGGTTTTTTCTCTTTAATTGGCTAGAGGGAGAAAGAATTTAAAATATTTTCACATAGCAGTGCGTGTGTGTTGCCACTTACTGTTTCCCAACCAAATTATGAAGCTAGAAAACATTTGTATATAAATGTTACATTGAGTTGAGGTTTTTAAATACCGAAATGTAGGTGAAATGGTCAAAGAGTGGCACTTAGAGATGAACAAACATATTACATCTGTGGAGATTTCATATTTATTACTCTGAGTGTCATTGCCATTTCCTGCTGGAAATTAAGCATCACAAATGTATCCTTCATTTGACCAGGTGGCCTTGATGCCTCTAAAATGAATGGTGAAACCAGGAATATAAAGTATAATCACATCATAAACATCTTCCTCTTACCCTTGGCAATGAAGTAAAATAGTGCATTTTAAGCTTCTTTTGAAGGTTAAGCACAAAATCTTGTCTTGGATAATTAATATTTCAATAAAAATCAATGTTGCTACAGTTAGCAGGTAGATAATCTAGCTAATTGGCTCAATATTAAATTTGTTAACTATGAATCTTGTAGCTGAATTGTGTTTGTAGAAAAATGGAAATCACTGAGGTATTTACTGGATTTGCAGCACGTCTTGTTATACCGGCTGTAGAGAGCTCATGATATTAAATACGGAAGCCGTAGAAACTTGTCCTCCAGTTGCCTCCAAAACAGTCCTTGTGATTTTCCCTAACTGCTTTGTCACGCATGGCACCGAAGACTTTAAAACTAAGGAAATTTTTACCATGTTCACAGAATATTGTGCCTTTCTGTTCACTGCTCCACTTTCTCCTTGATAATCCAACATACCGCTGTTACACCTTGGAAAAATAACTAATAGCTAAATTATCTATACATTTTTACTATTTAGAAGGCACTTTCAAATCTATTTCTTTTGATCATTATATAAGCCACACGAGGTATGATTTATCATCATCATCATCCTCGTATTACTGGATGTGGAATGTGCTCAGAGAGGAGAAGCAACTTTCTCAGGTCTGTGATGCTAATAGTATCAAACCTAGGAGTCAAAATTCAGACCTCTGACTTCAAGTCCTCCTGATGTCTGTTCACTACACCACATTGCCATTTTCCTTTTTTTTTTTTTTTTTAAGATTTTATTTATTTATTGAGCGAGAGAGAGGTAGGGCAAGGGGCACAGGGAGAGGGAGAGAGAATCCCAACACGGATCCCGATGTGGGGCTTGAACTCACAACTCTGAGATCATGACCTGAGCCAAAATCAAGAGTCGGACACTTAACCAACTAAGCCACCCAGATGCCCCCACCACACTGCTGTTTTCATTTGAAATGAGCTCCTTTCTTAAACCAAAAATTGGACCTTTACTAGCTGGGTATCTGACACCTGCCAATATTGTATGAAGAAGATATTTTAGAGTATACCTTCAAATGCTGGTTCTCAAAACTAGTCTATAAGAAACTGTACTATATTTCTAAGAAGGCACGGTTTAGACAATATAAAGAACAGTTTGGGGGGCACCTGGGTGGCTCAGTTGGTTAAGCATCTGCCTTCAACTCAGGTCATGATCCTTGGGTCCTGGGATGGAACCCTGCATGGGGCTCCCTGCTCAGCAGGGAGTCTGCTTCTCCCACTTCCTCTGCCTGTCTCTCTGTCTCTGTCTCTGTCTCTGTCTCTCTCTCTCTATCGAATAAATAAATACAAAATCTTAAAAAAACTAAAGAACAGTTTTTCTCCTGAAATCATACCCTTACTATAATTTCAGTGTTGAAAAGTTTTTTTCTTTTATGAATTGATGATGGTAGAAGATGGTGGTGGTAGTGACATTTGCTTTTATTGTCAACACTTAGAAACATCTTTGTTGGTTTCATATACCTCTTTTTTTTTCCCTTAAAATTCTATTGCTGCATTAAATCCCAAGTCTATACACCAGTGGTTTTAAAAACAGCATGCAGCTGATAGAATGGGTGGCAGGGAGAAGTGCTTCTCTCCTACAGCTTAAGTCCGTAGAAATCAACAGCAGAGTCAAGGGTTCACAATAGGTGACCAAAGATACCAGCCAGACAAGCAAACTTTGTCTAGGCATCAATGCCTGGCATTATGGTGCTCCCTGGAGGGCATCTCTTGGACCTTAGCGCCTATTGTATTTTCAAGGTTAGAGTAATTGTATCCTGTTACTGAAGAAGACAAGAGTGGTTAATCTTCCATCTCTTTTCATTTAGTTTTGGAGGCAGCTATTAGAGCTTTACAACCATTTTGGATAAGGTAGCTTTGCCTTTTGCATCCACATACCTCCCCATCCTTGAACCAGACTAATCTTCTCCCTTCCTCCTGAGAGAGGAAGCACATTATACAATCTTATAAACCTGACCCCCTTAAAGACAAGGAATAATAAAAGCTACAGATTTTTGTAGAACATTAGCTCCTTTTCCCCAGGTGTTTCATGCACAACTACTACATATGGCTTCTAGCACTTACCCATACGGATTAAGCAAAATAAACAAAGACAAATTATCCAGAGTTAGAGATAATCAGTGGACTGGATTCAGGAAAGGGATATAAAATTCAAGTGTCTTATGACTAAGAGTTGTTATTTGAGAAGGTGATGCAGTGGGAATAGCAAGAGTTTAAAAGCAGCACTCATTAGTCAGTAAGTGCTCAGGAGGATTCTGGTATCGTGTGAGGCACAGGCTGAGGGACTCTTCTACCAAACGTGGCAGATTACCCCCAGAAACACAGGCAATGCATACCCTGGTGGGGTCGACAGTGTATTTTATTGTGTTTTCCTTATTTGAGGGTTTGCTTTTCTATTAAAATTTCAGAGTGTGAAGCAAATGTACTCATAAAATACTGCTTCTCTTTCACCGTAGTGTCTAGAAGCACTGAGTGTTCTGGAATAGAAGGAGCATGATAGAGTCTCACACATCTTCCAGAGATTTTTTTCAAAGTTAGCACTAAAGCAAATTGTATATAGTTAACATTTCTGTAAAAACTCCCTTAAATTGTGGGTATGCATGCCCACGTTGGAGACAAGTATGCCTTTTTTTTTTTTTTTTTTTCTGCCAGGATTAGAACATACAAGTAACTGTTTCCTTGGTTCGGTATCAAATGAAGAAGTTAGCTTGAGTTTAGAACCCTGTCGTATGAGAAACAGATATCTTTAAATACTAGAAGACATAGCAAGGTGCTCCCTCTATGTAAATAATGAACCTAAGCAATAAGGCAGATTTGGGTTTCCTATCTTTAATGCAGTATGGAAAATTGACCAGCAAGTGGTGTGGTGGGTAGAATTACACATATTATTTATGTGGCTAGCTCTTCTGTCTCCCTTATGCTACCCCACTGTGAGCCATCTGACAAGCCATTTTACCTCTCTAAGCCTCAGTTTTATTCTCTGTATAATGGGGGTGATATCAATATCAATGACTCTTTAAGGATCCACCAAAACAAAGTATGTGTGAAAATTTCCATCCAGTTATAAAAGTAAGACCTGCATTGTTGGAAAAAGAAAATAGGAAAAGATCTAAAGCATAAAGGTTAAAAAGTAAAAATTACTAAGAGGGATCTTGTATTCTAGTGGGGGAGAAAAGCAAAAGGTATTAATAAATTATTAATTCTGGGTTACAGTGTGATAAATGACAAGACAGCAAATGTGCACATTATGTTATGAAAGCATGAAGGAGAAACATGTAACCTATCCTGAAGTGCCTGGCAGGCTCCCCAAAGAGATGATGACTGAGCCTAGTCTTAACAGATAATTGAAGAGGCCAGGAGAGTTGGCAGGGTGTCTCACGCAGCAGGAGTTGCAAAGGCAAAGGAGCCTGACTTCAGGGCTATTCAGGTCACACGCAAAAACTCCATATCCCAAGGTTGTCAAATATGAAGTGGGGAGTGAGATGCCCTGGGGCTGGAGAGAAGTAAGGTTCAGGTCAGGGAGGGCCTGCTTGATGTACTAATGAGCTTCACTTAGCCTTTTGGTTTTGAAAGGTTTTAAGCAGCAGAGTGATATAACCAAGTTTATGTTTCAGAGGTTGATTACTGCAGCTTCATTTTGGAGGGTACATTTAAGGGACTGGAATACCAGAGCTTAGGAAAATACTTAAGGTGACTTTTTTTTTTTTATTCCAGGCAGGAAATTATAAGTGCCCTGAGATAAACACAGTAGAATTAGAGAAGGCATATTTGGAAAGTATTTATGAGGTAAAATCATTAGGGTTTGGTGGATGGTATGATTGACAGTGGGGAAAGGGAATGAAGAATATAGAATGACTCTCAAGTTGGGGTCTTATATGGTGGGTTACCTTTGAGTGAGCTTGGAAGCAGGTTAGGGTTGTAGATCAGTGGGTGGCAAATTTAAGATATACCAAGTTTTATGATTTATCATGCAAAGTTGTGTACTTATGAGAGTGAAAAGGCCATTATAAATAATTTTGTCAGGACAATAAATGTAAACCACGACTATCTCAGGAAAAGTAGGATTCAAGTACATACATCTTTCAAGTACAACATCAGACTGTTGAACATATGAGGATAATACATCTGCAGGATTGAAGATTTGCAGTAAGTTGACACAAGCATAAAGCTTAGAATTAAAATCATGAAGAGTATCAGATAACCCATGAGAGTCTATCAGAAAGAGAAAAGAGCAGCAGGCCAAGGCTACCATGGAGAACACTGGTGTTTAAAGGGTAGGCAAAGTTGAGAGAACCCACAAAGGACACTAGAGGTTAGACACAGAGGAGGTGGGAATTATAGGGCAGAGAGCTAACATTTTCAGAGAGTGGTTGAAAATGTGCAATGCAGCAAAGGAATGAGAAATCAGATTAAAGAAATGAAAAATGCCTACTGGATCTGGTAACACAGAATTGACTTTTGCCAGAGTGATTTCAGGTAGAACTGAGGACAGTATCCAGAAGAAGGTGAAGTATGCATGGACTGAAGAGTAGATGGAAAGGATGAAGTAGGGAAGCAAGGGCACACCAAAAGAAGGAAAGAGAAAGACAGGGATATAGCTGAAAGGAGTTTAGAATCAAAGGAAGTTTCATTTTATTTTTTTCAAGTTGACAGAAATTTGCATATTTTATTAGGCTGAAACCACAAGTTAAAAGATAAATTTTCATTCATTAGTAGTACTGACTTAAGTATTGTTCAAGTTTAAAAATGGTCTTTATGGGGTGCCTGGGTGGCACAGCGGTTAATCGTCTGCCTTCGGCTCAGGGCGTGATCTCAGCGTTATGGGATCAAGCCCCACATCAGGCTCCTCCGCTATGAGCCTGCTTCTTCCTCTCCCACTCCCCCTGCTTGTGTTCCCTCTCTCGCTGGCTGTCTCTATCTCTGTCGAATAAATAAATAAAATCTTTTTAAAAATGGTCTTTATTTTATGATAGTATTAACTCATTTGAGTTCTGTTTTATATATTGCTCTTTTAAGTAGGTAGGGAAGGGAACTGACCATTCTTATTGGGTACTTTCCATGACACAGTGATGCAGAATTATTTAAGAACACCTGGAAGGTGGAAGAGGACCTCAGAAAGGTGATGAATGTGTGATTTCTGCATAAAGATGAGACTGAACAACCTGCAGGCATTGAGAGCCTCAGTGGTTACTGGAAATTCTGGTGTTGGGTAATAATGAAGCTTTCATCTCAACTCAGTCGGCTTTTGACTGAGACAAGTGCTAATCCAGAAGAGAAATGTCAGTGCCGCTCCTCTGTCTGCATTTTGTATGCCAAGCTTGTTGCTATCTGATCAACCTACCATTTCCATAGCAATTCTTCCTTCTCTCTTTCCCATCACTTTGATGTTGGCATCTCCCTTCTCTTCTCTACCTTCAAAGTAAACAGTCACTCATTTTCTGCTTGTGCACACCAAAGTGAAGGAGGGACTCCTTTCCTCCACAAATTGACTGACAAATAATGGTTACCCTTTACCCTTCACTCTGGTAGCTCTTGTCAAGTCTAGACACCAACTGATATTTTATTTTATATTTTATATATTTTGAGTTTTAGGAAGTCTTCGGGAATCACCAAGCTTTGTTCTGTGAGCCAGACATAGACGGGGAGGGAGCAAGGTAGCAAAATAGAACATATGATGCTTTTTCATACGAGCAAGTTTTTCTCTTTGCTTTCATTTGGAGAAGGGATGTATGTTAGAGGAGTTTTGGAACCAATGTGTGACCATAGAGTATGAGGCAACATCACTTGGTTTAAAGGTGTTTATTTCATACTATTTTCTTATTTTCATTAACCAGCTAGAACATGAAACCAGTGTTTTTTGGAAAAATTTACAAAACAGCCTACTGTTCTTGCAAGATTCCCAGGATTCTTAAGTCAATTATCTTTCAACCATACACTGAACAGCTCTCTTTGGAAGTAGGGATGGCTCTTTCAGCTTTGCAAGAGACTGGTTGTGCTTGTAAAGTTCACCCAGCCACCTGCTGGTGCTCTTTATTCATCATATGCTCTGTGGGACAGTAATGACTTTCCAGCAGGCATGTGATGGTTTGCTTTTGCATCTTAAAAGCATTAATCCTGTATGATATGATCCATATGCTCTGTACAGTCACTGTAACAATTAAATGTTCACATGGATTCCTTTAGGGCACTGCTTTGGCTCATTTCAGAATTCAGATACTGCTTAGTGTTTTTATTTCCAGCCAGTTCTTTTTTGCGAATCTGTTTCAAGCCATATTCCTTCTGCTCCTCTTTTGTTCCCACCTTTGCCCTCTTCTCCCCTGTTCTGTATATAGGGTACCTGTGGCAGCACACCATTTCTGACCACCCTCTAAAAAGCTATGCCCCACCATTTCATCTCTATAACATTAAAAAATTTTCCAGCAGACCAATGATTATCATACTCTCTGATCATTTCACTTTGTTCTTATTTACTAAATTATTGTCTGTCTCCTTCACTATGATATAAGCTCTGTGAGGGTAAGAACCTTTTCTTTTATATTCATTGCCACAGTGATACCAATGCTTAGTGTTGGACCTGACTCATACAGGCACTTAGCAGATATTTGTTGATCAAGATGTTGTTCTTTGGGTAGAACTAAACACTTTGTGCCTTACATTTTCTACATACTTGTATCATAGTATCTTTATGGTGCAAATTTGCCCTCTGTCTGCAGTAGACTTGATAGACTATGAACTCTTTGAGGGAAGAGATTGTGTCTTCCTCATCTTTGATTTCCTAATACCCAGGCTTTATAATGGACAGCCAGTGCTCAATAAATATTTGATGATAATGTAGGTGTTCACTACATTAAATTTTATTTAATGAGTTTTGCTGAGCCCATTGGATACAATGACCTAGGTTATCCCTGTTTGCTAACTGGAAATAGTCTTAGCCTCGTCATTTGATCTTTCAGGCAAATGATGTAGAAACCAAAAAATATGTGATCATTGGGCATGCCTCATTTTTATTCCAAGAGAGGCATGATAAATCTGAGTTTAAAGATCCTTTATGTTTTCAAGAGAATAAAATTTTTTATATAATACTTAAATAGAAATTATTTCATTCATGATTACTTCTGATATAAGGGGAAAAATAAGACTACTCAGCACCATACATCTATCTCAAGTTAGATGTGCTTTTTTTTCTCTATATTTAGTGAAGAGGGATTAAAAATAGTAAGAATCATGGTTACTGCTGGAAACATCTTCAGCTAATATTTCCAATACTATGTTTAGTGGCTCTACCAGGAAGTATAGCTGTTCATTGGTCTTTGGCTGAATAAAGGTTTGCTTTAGTTAATGTGCCTGGCATCGATTTCCCATCTGAGGCCAGGCCAGGTGTGCCTGACCCTCTCTGGCAGCATCAAAGGTCAGGAAGACCAACTGATACTCAGTTCAAGTTATGTAGTTTCCTCTCAACTTCCTCAGTTACTATAAACTGAGTCTCCTCAAACCTACACAGCTGAGTGGGCTCTGCTCATCTACAGTGCAGGATTTCTAATACACAGCACATCAAAAGGGCTTGCCCATGGCATTCTCCGCAGGCAGTTCTAATGTATGTTCTCTTACACAATACAAATTTTCCAAAATGACCAACGTATTTCCAAATGTTCTGAGGCACATTATTGTGTCTTTTTTCTCTACGAATGCTCTTAAAATATGTGTTTCTCGGTCAGTGACTTAAACTATTACTTTGTATTTTAATATAACATTTTTTCCTGATAGTACCTATCTTCTAGTTTTAAGAAAAATATTTTCCAGAAATTCTTCATATCATCTGTATTCCATGTGTGTGTAAGAGAAAACCATGATACAATTATTTTAAAGATTTTAAATTTGATTAATTGAATAGTATTCCTCTAGGACAAACAATTTCTGTTCCCAAAACACGAGCTACCAATATGATCTTTTAAAAGCAAATTTGTGCCTGAAAATCTTGTAAGCTCTGAGACCTAAGACCCCTCAAAGTTTACTACTGTTTCTCCCCATTTATAGCAGGTAGAACCCTTTACAATCTCTCTTGCTCTCCCTCATATCCATTATAAAATTTTTTAATTTACTCCAACCATGACTACATTTAATAAGTGCTGTTTCAGACAGGAAATGGAACTATTACAGTGATGAACTCCTTTCCCCCAGTTATTAAACGAATCTGTTTTTATCATGCTGATTCTTTTCAATGTATTATAATGCACGGAATAACCAATACAGTTGGGTTCAGTATAATGTAGGAGAGAGGAGAAGAAAACAACACACACGATAATAGCTGACTTTTAATGAGAATTCTTTAGAGCTTTGACCAAGCAGATCCAAAATAATTTATCTATGATAGTAGCAAAAGCAAATTACTCACAACATTATACTGTTAAGGACTGTCGCAATATTCCCAAGGCTGTAATGCTCCCTTTTATAGATGTGGTAGAATCAACTTTATAACTTTCCCTGTTAGTTGCTAAGAAACAAATTATAATTGCAGTGCAGATTCTTTGCTATGTTAGCCTCTTAATGCCCCATAGTGGCATTTCTTTACTTCAGATGATTAAATGATCAACAAAGTTATTTTAAATATAATTGACAATGAAAGCACTTTCAGAAAGCAGCCCCTGTTTGTGTGATTTTTATTTGGGGGACAGGGAGTTAGAGTAATAATTTCGTTGACATCAACATGTTGAAATGATTGAGACTTTGAAAAAATTCAGTAGCTTTCTTTTCTGGCAGTTGGTTATTAATTAGAAGTCAGTTTTACTTTTTTTGAATTATTGTGTCAGAGAAAAATGGACATTAAAAGGAGAAACTTTGGAGTGAGGCCTATCAGAATTCATATGGTGGCTCTTTCACTTAGTAGATGTGGCTAATTTGGGGTAAGTCATTTAATTTTCTCAAAACCTCAATGTTCCCTTCACATGAATTGGTATAATAATATATACCCTGCAAAGAAAAATAAACAGGATTATATTTTTTCTAGTTTTATTGAGAAATAATTGACATACATCACTATATACGTTTAACGTGTACAGCATGATGATTTGATTTACATATATTGTGAAATGATTACCATAGTAGCTTTAGTTAACATCCATCATTTCATATAAATACAATGAAAATGAAAGAAAAATGTCTCCTTGTGACGAGAGTTCCCAGGATCTACTCTCTTTTTTTCTTTTTGTAATTGACATATAATTGACATAAAACCTTATATTTGTTTCAGGTGTACAACATAATGATTTGACTTTTGTATACATTGCAAAATGATCAACACAGTAAATCTTGTTGCCATCTGTCGCCATACAAAGTTACATATCTTTTTCTTGTGATGGGAACTTTTAAGATTTACTTTCTTAGCATCCTTTAAGTTTGCAATACAATATTATTGACCACAGTCACCATGTTATACGTTACATCTCCATGGCTTATTTTATAACTGGTAGTTTATACCTCTTGATCACTTCACCCATTTCACCCATCCTCCACCTCCCCATCCCCTCTAGCCATCATTGATCTGTTCCCACATCTATGAGTTTTCTCTTGTTTTGTATTGTTTGTTAATTTTATATTCCACATAAAGGTGAAATCATATGGTATTTGTCTTTTTCTGTCTGACTTCTTTTACTTAGCATAATAGCCTCAAGGCCCATCTATGTTGTTGCAAAGGCAAGATTTCATTCTTTTTTATGGCTGAGTAGAATTTGCACTGTGTGTGTGTGTGTGTGTGTGTGTGTGTGTGTGTGTGTGTGTGTGTGTATCCCACATTTTCTTTATCCATTCATCAATGGATCATCACTTAGGTTGTTTCCATATCTTGGCAATTATAAATAGTGTTTCAGTGAACATAGGGATGCACATATATTTTTGAATTAGTGTTTTGGTTTTCTTTGGATAAATACCCAGAAATGGAATTGCTGGATCATAGGGTAGTTATATTTTAAATTTTTTTTAAAGTAAGCTCTGTGCCCAATGTGGGGCTTGAATTCACAACCGTGAGATCAAGAGTTCCATGCTCTCCCAACTGAGCCAGACAGGCACACATTATTATGTTTTAATTTTTTGAGGAACCTCTGTACTGTTCTCCAAAGTGTCTGCACCAATTTACATTCCCACTGGCAGCGCAGGGGAGTTCCCTTTTCTCCGCATCCTTGCCAATATGATATCTACTATCCTTTGATAAGAGCCATTTTGACAGGTATGAGGTGGTATCTCATTGTGGTTTTAATTTGCATTTCTGCAGGGGTAGTAAACACACACCACCACAGCAGGTTAGAGGGAGAGTACCAAAATGGGACCTACCAGTGGCATCACTAGCAAGGTAGAGGGAGAACATAAATTGTCACCCACCAGCACCTCCATCCCCAAAGAGAGTCCTAACAGGCTCCTGCCTTTCTGACAAATGCTTTAAGAACAGCAGATGAGTTTCCTGTATGATCCAGGGACTTTTCAAACTGTGCTTTTGTTCTGGGTTCTAGGGGGAGTGAGTATTCTCCTAAGCTTTTTAGAGCAGATTCTGTTCCCCGGAGCCCTGTGGTTCTCCTGGACATAAGCCCCTTTGGTTTTCAAAGCCAGATGTTTTGGAGACTCGTCTCTCTGTTGCACATGCCAGTTGTTGAAGTCCCTGATTTGAGACTTCCCTGCACTACTCCTCAGCGGAGAAACTCCATATTTGTTAGATTCCCTCCCTATTGTGGGTCACTACAGCAGGACCCCATTTCTACCTCTCCTATGGTCTAGATCTGGCCATTTTATACTGTGTCATGGAGGAACTGTTCATGTAGTTTTCAGTGAATTATTTTATATGCAGCTGTAGATTTATTGTCAGTGGAAGGAGGGGAGTTCAGGATCTTCTTACGGTGCCATTTTGAACTGCTTCCGGTAATTACTCTCTTAACAACTTTCCTAAATACCCTACAGCACTGTTAACTATAATCATCCTGTTGTACATTACATTCTGGTACTTATCTATCTTATAACTGCAAGTTTGTATCTTTTGACCACCTTCCTATAATTTCCCCTTCCCGTCTGTGGTAACCATAAACCTGTTTTTTTTTTCCTATGACTTTAGTGAGGTTTTACTTATTATATTCTGCATGTAAGTTAGATTTTGCAGCATTTGTCTTGCTCTGACTTACTTCACTTAACATAATACCCTCAAGGTCCTCCTATGCTGTTGCAAATGGTAGGATTTCCTTGTTTTTACAGCTGAATAAAATCCCTCTGTGTGTGTGTGTGTGTGTGTGTGTGTGTGTGTGTGTGTGTGTGTATCACAAGTTTTTTATCCATTCATCCATCACTGGATAGTTAGGTTGTTTCCATGTCTTGGCTATTATAAATAATGCTGGTATGAACGTGAGAGCGCAGAGATATCTTTTTGAGTTAATGTATTTGTTCCTTTTGGATATATTTCCAGAAGTAGAATTGCTGGATCATATAGTAGGTCTATTTTTAATTTTCTTTTTTTTTTTTTTTAAAGATTTTTTAATTTATTTATTCGACAGAGATAGAGACAGCCAGCGAGAGAGGGAACACAGCAGGGGAGTGGGAGAGGAAGAAGCAGGCTCACAGTGGAGGAGCCTGATGTGGGGCTCGATCCCATAACGCCGGGATCACGCCCTGAGCCGAAAGCAGATGCTTAACCGCTGTGCCACCCAGGCGCCCCTATTTTTAATTTTCTGAGGAACCTCCATACTGTTTTCAACAGTGGCTGCATCAATTTATATTCCCACGAACAGAGTATAAGAGTTCACTTTTCTTATATCCATGCCAGCATTTGTTATCTCTTTGTCTTTTTTATAATGGCCATTCTAACAGGCATGAGATGATATCTCATTGTGGCTTTGATTTGCATTTCTCTTATGGCTAGTGATGTTGAGCATCTTTTCATGTGCCTGTTGGCCATTCATTTATCTTCTTTGGAGAAATAGCTATTCAAGTCCTTTGCCCATTTTTTAATTAGATTATTTGGTTTTTTGGCAATTGAGTTATACGAGTTTTTTTTTTTATATCTGGATGTTAACTCCTTATCAGATACATAGTTTGCAAATATTTTTCCCATTCCACCAGATTGTTGATAATTTCTTTTGCTTTGTGGAAGCTTTTTAGTTTGATTTAGCATCACTATTTTTTTGTTGGTGTTATTGCTTATGCTTTAGGTGTGTTTCCAAAAAATCATTACCAAGACTCATGTCAAGAAGCTTTTTTCCTCTGTTTTTTTCTAAGAGTACGATGGTTTCAGGTCTTATGTTTAAGTCTTTAATTTCTTTTGAGTTAGTTTTTCTGAGGGACATAAGATAGGGGTCAAATTTTATTCTTTTTCATGTGAGTATCCAGTTAGTAAAAGATGACTTTTAGTAGTATTGCAATTTTTTAACAGTATTAATTGATTAATATTAATGCTTCTGACCCATGAACATGGGCTACTTTTCCATTTATTCGTTATCTTCTTTGATCCTTTTCATCAATGTCTTACAGTTTTCAGAGTAGAGATTTCAACCCCTTGGTTAAATTTCTTCCCAAGTATTTTATTATTTTTAATGCTATTATAAATGGGATCAGTTTCATTATTCCTTTTTTCGGAAAATTAATTTTTGGTATATGGAAACACTACAGATTTTTGTATGTTATTTTTGTATCTTACAACTTTACTGAATTTGTTGGTTAGTTCTAACAGTTTTTTTGGCTGAGTCTTAGGACTTTCTGTGTATGAAGTCATGTCATCTGGAAATAGAAACAGTTTTACTTTTTCATTTCTGATTCTAATGCCTTTATTTTTTATTTTTTTCTTACCTGATTTATTTAGCTAAGACTTCTAGTACTCTGGTGAATAGGAGTGGTGAGTGTGGGCATCCTTGTGTTACCCCTCATCTTAGAGAAAAAGCTTACAATCTTTCATCATTGATTATGATGCTAGTTGTGGTGTGTATTTCTGACTTATACTCTGAGTATTATATATGAGAGTATTGTATATGAAAATAAGATAAAACTAATTGCCCTATAAATCTACATTGTCAGGGCCAAGTTGAAACAGAATGATTCTAAATATTTTCAATTCAAGCTATAGTAAGTACTATTAATGTCTTTTCTTGTATTACTCATTTAGTGCCTGAATACATGTACCTTTTCAGTGTAAGAGATCATTTATGGCTGTTAGGCTCTGTGAAACTAATTCCTCACCCCCACTCTGTTCCCCCAATAAACACCCTTATGACTTCCAAAGGGTTCTGGATCCTCCAAACCTCATTGATTTCAGTATGAACTAGTTCTTTTTTTATATTTTGTATTTGGGGTTCTGCCTAAGAATAAAGGATTTTTAAAAGTAGTTTCTCCAGAAGATAATCTGGATTTCAAGCTTCTCTTAAAGACATAGAATTTCTAGCAACCGTGGCTGCCATTGAGCTCCTCTAGATGGGGCATATTCTTCTAACCACTTTGGTCTTTTATGTAATATGCAATTAAATCCAGCCTACGTCTCTCATTTGTTTGTTTTTTACTCCTGTAGACAAGTATGTTTCTAATCCTTGCTATAACCCTATACATACTCATACTCTTAAAATTCCATCCTTGCATTGGTGGAAAATGTGCCACTTTCAAATCTGTAATAATATATTTTCATTTCCTGAGAGAGAAAGTTGTGATGCTGTTTATCATACAGAATTAAATAATCTGCTTTAGAGTTCCTGCATTATACATTTCAGTCAGTGTGAACTCGTTGCCTATTTTAATTGTCTCTCACAGTTACAAGCCCAGGTTAAGTAGGATATTTTGATCTACATTTAAATACCAACTGAGCACATGACACTGTACTAGGAACTCTGAAAAGCAAGAGGAAAATTAGATATGATCCTGCCAAAATCTCAAATGAGTAGGAAAAGGAGAAATAAAAAGAAATATACATGGAGTGCTTAGCCCCAAATAAGGAAGAAAGAAACCAATATGCCGTAAGATCAATCGAAATAGAGTATCTGCCAGAAACCTAAACAAGGAATAAAGGTGCTTTTAATCTTAATTCCAGTGAGTTCAAACTTGCTGAATTCAGTAAATACCATTTATATTCTTTATTCTTCTATAACCTTCATTTGAAAACTTCCTTTTAAAACTATGGGAAAAATACTCTGCCATGTTTTAAGTTTATCATCATTAACAGAAACACTCCACAAAGTTAAAAAAAAATGGAAAAAAGACCAAGCAATAATACTGTACTGTGAATCAGGGCTAAGCTATATCCTAGATATATGCACAAAGTGAGCAAGATATCTGGAAACACTGTATTAACCCTCTTAGTCTTCCTTCAGTGGAGCACCTTTACATTAAATAGTTTCCTAGTAACAATAAAGAGCTCAAAATACATATCCGTAATTGATTCCTACCTTCTGATTGTATGGGTTTTTAAATTTTATTTATGGGGAGGAATATACATAGTTCATAACAGGTCCTGCCTCCCTTACTAACAAATAATTAGCCTAAGTTCCAGAAAATTCTGGCTGTTTCTCTAAGAAGTTATGATACACCACTGGGCAGACAGGAGACCAGGTGTCATGATTCAGTTCAGGGACCAAAAGTCAGTAACACTTTACTTTGAAAACCATGTCAGTGCTCATTTGCCGTGGTTTCCAGGATAAGGTACTGCTTTTCTTTATCTCTCTGCTCTTTAATGCATAATAAAGAAAAGAAAAAGAAGGCGCGTATCCTAGAGCCCGTGGTGAGGAAAAGCAGCTTGATGTTTATGAAGTGCTTTAGAGGGAGATCATAATCTTAGGGTAAAAGAGTGACCTGGAATCAGTTTTGTGCTTCTGTTAAATGTCCTGGCCTGATCCATGAATTTACTTGGCTATGTAAGAGATCCCTTAGAACATGGATCCAGTTTCCTAATTATAAAGGCAAAGGCAATTGAGGCTCTACAGGCAATGCATCTTAAAGGTCACAGTTGTTAGCTGAAGTCCCAATGCCATTATTAGGGTTTCCTATTCTCCCTTTCCCCCATTATGCCTGTGGTGTTCACACTGCCTCTCCGTACTTTATCTCCAGAGGTATGTCATTGAGGTTTTCATGGGGATCTAAGGATTAGAAGGAATGAGAGGAGGAAGTGGGAGCCAAAGGGAATACATAGAAAGTAATCGTAATTTTTCTGTGTAGGATTCAGGCTTTTTAATTTTTTAAAAAAATATTTTATTTATGTATTTGAGAGAGAGAATGAGCACAGGTGGGGAGGAAAGGGAGAAGCAGGCTCCCCACTGAGTAGGGAGCCTGATGCGGGGCTTGATCCCAGGACTCCAGGATCATGACCTGAGCCAAAGGCAGATGTTTAACCAACTGAGCCACCCAGGTGCCCCAAACTTTTAAACTTTTTAAAACTTTTCTCTAGATTACTTGAAAATACCAGTATTTTAGTGCTGAAAGTTTTCTAATGCTTAGAAAAATTCAAACCAATCTCATGTATCCTGTGTTATAAGACAGCATTTGAGTGGCTCCTGGGGGGCTCAGTCAGTTAAGTGTCTGCCTTCTGCTCAGGTCATGATCTCAGGGTCCCGGGATCGAGTCCCCCTTGGGCTCCCTACTCAGCGGGGAGCCTGCTTCTCCCTCTGCCCCTTCCCCTGCTTGTGCTGTCTCTCTCTCTCTCTCTCTCTCACATGTTTTCTCTCTCTCTTTCAAATAAATAAATAAAATATTTATTTAAAAAAAGACAGCATTTGAACTCAAGACTATAAGAATTGTTACTTTAAAAAAAACCATTTTTGGCATTTTGAAATATCATTCCATCACTGCAGGATAATTATTGCCGTTCCTAATCTACCAGGTTGACATTTAATGAATGCACATGACGAATCCATTCTCTAGTTGGTTGAACCCTATAATTTTCTTGCTTCTTTTTCATCTTACGATATTTATAATAAAGGTGCCATGCATAATTCCTTTGGAAAGGTCAGTATAGTCTTTGATTAACCATAACCCTTTCTGGTTTTCTGGGAATATATTTGTCGGAGAATAGACCATTGTATCATGATTTTAAATTTTCGGTTATATAGATTGGTTATATTCCTCTCATTGCCTGCTGAAATATTTACTTGCAGATATTTAGAAAATAGGGATAGTAACAACCAACACTACTATTGCTCTCTCAGAAGTTAGAAGCCCAAACCCATGAATAGACAGGTAGCATGAATGGGTGGAGCATGGGGATGGATATAAGCCCAAAAGAGGGGCAAAAACTGTGCTAGACCAGAGCAAGTGTGCTCTCCTTTTGTAGCATTCAGTGCTTTGAAAGCATTTTAATCATTATATTTGGCAGGCACAACACATCTTGGGGTGATTCTCCCACCCTTTAGGTCTACAAAATGTAATATATCAGTTTGCTGAGAGACATGACAACCAAGAAGAAAAAAAAAAAGTTGATTCTGTCTGTACTTCCAAAATATTTTTTTTCTCTTTATGCTTTAAGAATTTCACCAATCTATCAGGTAGAACTTCACTCTGTGTGATGTTGTATCCTTTTAGTGTTAATGGTATTGACTCAGGATCCCTAGGAATTTGCCTGACCATTTGAAGGCAGTCTCTAGAACCAGATGGTGTAGGATCAGATTTTGGCTCCCCTTTATACCTGTGTCCTTCTGAGCAGATCCTTTACTCTGAATCTGTTTCCTCATCTGTGAAGCAATAACAACAACAGTGATGGTAACAACAATACCTAATCCATGGGGCACTTGCAAGGATTTAAGATCTGACACGTGTAAAGTATGGAATAGTGTTTTGTTATTACGGTTGTGCCATCCTCATTATTAAGTTGCATGCCTCAGAGGTCTTAGCGCTGATATGGCTGCCCAAGTGGAAGCAACTCACAAGTTTCCTTCTGATAGAAAACAGGGAATACAAAAGCAATGCAGAGAAGCAAAGGGAAAAAGAAACTAAACTAGAAAACACTTCCAAGGTACATGTCTGGTTGCAAGATGAAGAGTGGATTTTTCATTTTGAACCCAGCCCATGATTCCAGCTATATCAGATGAGGGAAAGTTTATGGTTTCCAGCCATTTGGTAGGGTTTATTAAGTGAGGTAGCTTTTTCTTTGAGAAGGTGGAATTAATATGATGATTATGATAATAGGAGCAGTTGCCATCTAGGGCTTCGCATTTAGCCAGATGCCAGGTTACACGACTTCCAAGCATAATCTCACTTCATTTTTAGGAGAAAAAATCATTATCTCTTTTAAAAATGAGAAAGCCAATGGTAAGCCAAATGAAGTCATTTATCTGGAGTCACACAGTATGTGGCAAAGTTAGAATCGGAACCTCAGTGTATCAGACTCTTATGTTCTCGATGCTACTGTCTGTCCTGGGTCAGGTTCCCCCTTCAGTATTTGTAACCATCTGAAGGGACTCACTGTGCTAAGTGAACTAAAATGAAAGAGGCATCGAGCCATCATACATCTCGGGAGATCAGCTAGGCCAGCTTGCTTCTTTCCATCAGGTGAATGACTCAGCCATCTAGGACAGATGCTTGCTATTTTATTTTTTTTCAAAAGACCTTCAAGGATAGTCACTTCACAACCTCCTCGGAAGGCAGAGGAGCAGAACGGGTCAAGCATGCAAAGTAAGGGCCTAAGTGGAAAGATGTGCTGTATGTGACTCAGGCCCCCAGCTGACAAACGTACTGTGAGATGTTCTGCTTGAGAACTTCCTGTTTAACATGCTAGGCAAACCGGTCTCCAGGTCGTAAGTGTAAGAAAATCGCTTTGCTTTCTGTGATTATTGTATGGATTTATCCAACAGCTTTTTGTTGTACCAGAGTGAGTTTGACATTTATCATAAAATGACTTACCTTTCACAAAAGTAGTTCAAACAATGACCAGCGAGCTGTCTCTTCTTGCCATCTGTAACTTGTACATTGTCTTAACTTTTTTCTGTTCCATGGAAAATCTTACCTTTGGTGCAAATTCTATACATGAAACAGATAAATACTTGATAATAATCAGCACCTGCCACCACTAATTTGCACAAGTAACAGGTGTTATTACTTTGGTTTACTTATAAAATTCAAATGAGATTGTTTTTAGTTGCTTATTGAACATTTGCTAGACTGTAAGCTCCATATCACCAGACTTATCACGGTGTCCTAAATGTATCATGTATTCAATGACAAAAGGAGAAGAGGAAGATCAAGGGTTGAGTCTCTACAAACTCCCTGTTTCAACAGGGATGAGCCAGTCGACTATACTAAGATTATTACTTCATAAGAGTTTTATAACACAACTCACAGGATTATTGTAAGGAGTTATGCAAATGATGGTGGTGGTGGTAGTGTTCTTCTTCTTATTATTTTCATTATGTAGTTCAGAAAGATAGTTTTCAAAAGATAAGGGAACAGAGGCTTACACAAATACGCTTCTCCTAAGTTCACATAGCAGGACAATGAAAACCTGGTGCATTAGCTTCCTGAAACTGCCCTAACAAATTATCACAAATTTGATGGCTTAAAGCAAAGAAAGGTGTTCTCTCACAGTTAAGGAGCTTAGAGTCCAAAACTTGGTAGGAATGTACTCCCTCTTGTAGGCCTAAGGAGAAGCTCTTCCTTGCTTCTTCTCGCCAGCTGCTGGTGGCAGCCCTGCCATTCCTGCAGGTCATTCTCATCCTGCCTCCGTCTTCACATGACCTTCTCCCCTTCACACATGAGACATGTGTGAATGTCTCATTTCCCTCTGCCCCACTCTTATTAAAGGCACTCACGACTGGATTTAGGTCCTACCCAGATAATCCCAGATGATCCTCTGTTCTGAAGATCCTTAACTTAATTACATCTGCAAAGACCTTTTTTCTAGGTAGATTCACACTCACAGTTTCTGGGGCTTAGGACACAGACATACCTTTTTGGGAGCCACTATTCAGCCCACTCTACCTGGTCTCCATGTATTTAGATGCTCCCTATGCTCTCCCAGTGTGGATCTCAGTGGCACATTTTTGTAGTGAACACTGCTGGACTACTTGAATCAAACAAAAGAGATTTCTAGTACATAACTTTGTTGATAATGACTGTACATAATCTTTATTTCAGGGATGGGTCATTTGAGGAATCACGATCCTTCTAGCTTAAGAGAAATAATATTAATTTGCCTCAATATTAATATTGCCTTTAGTTTTGAATGATATTTTTTTAAAGAACTATAATATAGAGAGAGAGTGTGAGCATGGTGGGGGGGGGCAGTGGGCGAGGGAGAGATGGTCTCAAGCAGACCCCGACCTGAGTGCGGATCTGAACGCAGGGCTCATTCTAATGACCCTGCGATCATGACCCCAGCTGAAACCAAGAGGCAGACACTTAACTGAGTGTACCACCCAGGCACCCCATTGAATGATATGTTTTTAAAGCATCCAAAACTAATCTATGAATTTTTAGTTTGCTGCTGAATATGCACTGATTCAGACTGTGAACTTCCTAAGCAAAAGTGAATTAACAAATGCACTTGAATTCTCATAGCATTATTGTGCTAAATGTGGAAGTCTTCAAGGAGAATCAGCTACAGAAATCGTCTTGCTATGAGACACCTGTCACAACCAATTCCATTTACTTAGCAATCACTTCTAATATTAAAGGGTATTTTGTTTTAACTCTGGATCTTTCCTACCCTGAGAGAAAGAGAGAGAGAAAGATCGTTAGTTTAATTTTTAGTTTTAAAACAAGTATCATAATAATAAGACCCATAAAATTAATATGGGGTATATGTGTACTGTGTATTTTTAAAACACAGTTTCTGAAATGCCAGTATTCATGGGAACATTCCCCTAGTGCATAAAGATTTGCAAAGCAGAGCTTAGCTTTCATAAAAGATAGGGATATCTCTGTCACACCACCAATGACCTGAGACATGTAACCTCCTTGGGGAAGTATTATTGTTTTCATTATGGTTGCTGGGGAGCAGCAAGTTCAGTTGCTGAATTATTTCCACATTATAGGCAATGAAATGAAGAAAGCTAACCTTGTATAAAACGCTGTAAACAGGATGCCGGAGTTCAAATGAAAAAAACTTCACAATTAGTTTCATCCTAAATGGAAACAGGTTTACTTGCTAGAAACAGATATCACACATTTCACTCCTAATTCCTATCACACTTCTGTTTTTTTTTTTCCCATAGCTATAAGAAGACTAGTTAATCATCTTATCTATTCAGCAAGCCTATTAATCTCTGCTATTAACCTACAAGACATTGGCAGATGAGGTCCAAAAGCAACTTTTAAGACCTCACTAGTACTATTAGTGATGTGATGATGTTTCTCCAACTCTTGCTTTTACCTATAAACATGTGGCTTTATTTCCATCTATAATGGAAAAAGAGAGTTTGGTTTTATTTCATGAGTTTTTAATTGAAATTTAGTTGACACATAATGTTACATTAGTCTCAGGTGCACAACACAGTGATTCAGCAACTCTGTACGTAATGCTGTGCTCACCACAAGTGTAGCGATCTGTCACCATACAACGGTGTGAACAGTACCGTTGGCTATTTTCCCTATGCTGTACCTTTGTCCCCATGACTTACTCTTTTCTTAACCGAAAGCCTGTATCACCCTCTCCTCTTTACCGCCTTTTTCCCATCCCCCCCCACCCCTCTGCTGGTCTGGAACACACCAGTTTGAGCTCTATATTTATGATTCTGTTTCTGCTTTGTTTTGTTTTTACATTCCATATATTAGTTAAATCATGTGGTATTTGTCCTTCCCTGTCCGACTTATTTCACTTAGCATAGTACCCTCTAAGTCTATCCATATTGTCATCAATGGCAAGATCTCATTCTTTTCTATAACTGAGTAATATTCCGTTGTAACATATACCACATCTTCTTTATACATTTATCTATTGATGAACACTTAGATTGCTTCCATATCTTGGCTATTGTAAATAATACTGCAGTAAACATAGGGGTGCATATATCTTTCTGAATTAGTATTTTCATTTTCTTTGTGTAAATATCCAGCAGTGGAATTACGGGGTATGATATTTCTATTTTGAGGAAACTCCATACTGCTTTCCGTAGTGGCTGCCACAGTTTACATTCCCACCAACAGTGTACAGGGGTTCCTTTTTCTCCACATCCTACCAACACTTGTTTCTTGTCTTTTTGATACTAGCCATTCTGGCAGGTATAATGTTTTTGATTTGCATTTCTCTGATTATGAGTGATATTGAGCATCTTTTCATGTGTCTGTTGGCCATCTGAATGTCTTCCTTGGGAAAATGTCTATTCGTGTCCTCTGCCGATCTTTTAATTGGCTTATTTGTTTTTTTGGTATTGGGTTGTATAAGTTATTTATATATTTTGGATATTAACTCCTTATCAGATATATCATTTGCAAATGTCTTCTCCCATTCAGTAGATTGCTTTTTCATTTTGTTGATGGTTTCCTTTGTTGTGCAAAAGTTTTTTAGTTTGATGGAGTCCCCAAGTTTATTTTTGCTTTTGTTTCCCTTGCCTGAAGAGACATATTCAGAAAAATGTTGATAAGGCCAGTGTCAAAGAGATTACTGCCTATGCTTTCTTCTAGAAGTTTTATGGTTTCACGTCTTACATTTAAGTCTCTAATCCATTTTGAGTTTATTTTTGTGCGCAGTGTAAGAAAGTGGTCCAGTTTCATTATTTTCCATGTAGCTGTCCAGTTTTCCAAACACCATTTGTTGAAGAGACTGTCTTTTCCCCCATTGTATATTCTTGCCTCCTTTGCTCTAGATTAATTGACTATGGAACTGTGGGTTTATTTCTGTGCTCTCTTTTCTGTTCCATTGATCTATGTGTCTGTTCTTCTGCCAGTACCTTACTGTTTTAATTATTATAAATTTGTAATACAATTTAAAATCTGGGATTGTGATACTTCCAGCTTTGTTTTTCTTTCTCAAGATTGTTTTGGCTATTCAGGGCCTTTCGTGGTTCCATACAAATTTTAGTATTATTTGTTCTAATTCTGTGAAAAATGTTTTGTATCTTGATAGGGATTCCTCTGAATCTGCAGATTGCTTTGGGTAGTATGGACATTTTAATAATACTCATAATCTGTGAGCACAGAATATCTTTCCATTTGTGTGGTCTTTAATTTCTTTCACCAGGGTCTTATACTTTTCAGAATACAGGTCTTTAACCTTCCAAGTTAAGTTTATTCCTAGGTATTTTATTCTTTTTGGTGCAATTGTAAATGGAATTGTTTTATGAATGAATTTCTCTTTCTGCTACTTCATAATTAATATAAGAAATGTAACAGATATCTGTATTTTAATTTTATATCTTGTAACTTAACAAAATTCATTTATTACTTCTAGTAGTTTTTTTCATGGAGTCCTTAGGATTTTCTTTGTAGAGTATGTGTCATCCCCAGGTGACATGTTTCTACTTCTTCCTTACCAATTTGAATGTCTTTTATTTCTTTTTCTTCTCTGCTGTGGCTAAGATTCCTAGCACTGTTGAATAAGCATAGTGAGAGTGGACATCCTTTTTTGTTTGTGATCATAGAGGAAAAGCTCTCAGGTTTTCACCACTGAGTCTGATGTTAACAATGGGTTTGTTATATATGGGTTTTATTATATTGAGGTATTCCCTCTAAACCTACTTTGTTGAGAGTTTTTATAATGAACAGATATTTAATTTTTTCAAATGCTTTTCTGCATCTTTTATTTTAGGATTGTAAGCCCTAAATTATTGATGTTATTACCTTCATGAAATATGGTATGGTGCTGCTTTAATCAAAGATAGTTGTAGCTATCAAGAGCCTAAATGATTTTTCTTTTCAGTTCTTGATCATTACTATTTGGGGGACACTTTTTAGTATTGTTTCTTACTTACATTTCAAAGAATGACTACTTGTTTCAACTGCCAAATTTCCAGACTTCTGTGATCATCTCATTTGTGGCTACCAGCATGGAATTATCTCATTCATGATATGTAGCAAGAAATAATCAGGAAAAAAGGTAACCATTTTTTGCCTTGATCACAGTTACTAAGTACCCACCAACAAGAGAACAGCAAAGTCCCATGGAGGTTCATGTTATGGAAAGTTGAAAGGACTCATGTAGCATTCAGGTAACTCTTTCCTATGAATGAGTCTTGGAGAATGAGTAACTCTCACATTCATACCTGAGAAAAGTGACACACTATTGCCTACCACTTTTCGGGTAGATTATGAATAGTTGGAAATACCAAATAAAAAAATTTCAGTGCCATACATGTTGTTGTTTAGGGCATAAAGTTTACAGCATAAGGAAATTTACTGTGTTTCAAATCTTCCATCTCTTTCAGGTATATTTTCCTGTCCATTCACCAGTTTTGACAGTTTGGAACAAATAATGAAAAACATATGCTGTGTTTTAGATTCTAGTCCTCAAAGTTGATTAAACCATCAGAGAAATATTCCACCTTCTGTAAATAATATTTGGAGCCTGATCCATCAGTAGAACAATACTAGTATGATGTTCCACTGTAGCAATTCTCAGTGTAGGCTCAGGAGGATAGTGATTCCAGGAGAGATTAGCAATGAACAGTTCACAGCCTTGTTTTCTGTAGGACTTCCGGGAGTCTTTGATGCCGTAATGTGCATTGTGTATCCCAGGAAGGAGATAGAGTAAGTAGTAACTCCCAAACTCATTTCATGATAAATCTCCTTTTTGTTCATACTAAAGCAATGTTCTCAGAACAAAGTTTGCAATAACTGTTAGCATAGTACAATATATTGGAATGGGACAGTAGTAAAAATATCAGCTTGGGTTCTTATCCTGGCTCTGCCACAAATGGGGCACTTCAAGCAAATCACTTGACAGCTCCAGGCTTCAATTTCCTTTGGGAGTACAAATAAATGATGTCTTGAGTCCTTTGAAAACTTGCAATGCTATAATTCTCTGCCTGTGGGTAACAAGGTTCTTGTGTAATATCCACATTTCTATTCTACAGGTTTGACTATGTCTGTTCTGCTGGTTTCCGTAAGAATCATCAAACCCCCTGGAGTATTTAAATGATTAAATAATCTGGAAAGGGTTAATATTTTGAAAGTGTCATAGTCGTGGACAAATAATCCAAATTAGGTTAACTATCAGAATTGAAACCAGCAGGCTGACACTTTGATCTATACCCAAAGAAAGAGCTGGACAAGATTTGGGCATACACAATATTTTTGGGAAAGTGAGTAGTTGAGGCAGTAAAGGGCTTTTCCTTATGGTGTTAGCTCATATATCCATCCCCTTCTCTCCAAGGTCTGGTACCAAGTGGCCTCATATATGTACTCCCCCTCCCCATTCTCATTTGTTATTCTCTTTCCTTCTCTCCAGAGAATATGGAGAGAAATATGTGTATTTGGGATTTGGTGGGATTCCAGAGCCCTTTTTTTCCCCACAACTAGGATGACATTCCCAAAGGAAGCAGAGGGGACTTTCTATAATATATTTTGTTAAATCAGTAAGAAGCATCTCATTTTACTAACAGCAGTCTTATTTTAGAGTAACAGAAGGGTATCTTCTGGTTCACATTTTTTTTGTGTCCCAAAAAAAGTATGTATGATCAATTCAAAAACTAATCAGATTTTTATAAAATATGATTGTGGGTAAAGTTATCTTTTTATTGCACCTAATTTTTATGTGTTCATTACTGCAGAAAATCTAGACAATGCCTTCTCAGACTTTTGAAAATTACTTTTCTTATCCTTTCATTAATCACGGAAATAGCTGGAGAAAAGAATAGGTTGTTTTGTTCTCAATATAACATTGTTGGTTAGTGTTTTCTTGACAATTAAGATATAAGAAGTTAAGTTTGTGTTCGTTTTCTTCTTCTAAATTAAATCTAAGCACATCTCAGTTAGGTTACATCTTGGTTTTTGACTCAAAAAAAGGGACCTAAACTACACTATAAATTGAACATCTGAATTTGGTAACTTTCATCCTCTTTCATCATTGTAGTTCTTAGTAAAATGGAGTTATTGAGAGATATCTTTTATAGGATTATATTTGGAAATACTCTAGAAACCACACGTGGAAAGTTGAGGAATTCATCAGTAAGGCTGACATGAATTTAAGGATTCTTAAAGCCAATCAAGTAGAATCTTTTGGCCTCCCCTAATCTAAAAATACCACTTGATTAAATTCACTTTTCCATATCCCTTTTAATTCCATAGTATGGTCATTATTACACCCTTATTTCTCTGAGGAAAAAAAATGGAAATGAAAAGCTGAAATCTAAAAATAAAATCCATACTTAATACACAAGCTAAATATACCCCCAAGTTTTCTCATTGCTACATTAATTCAATGAAATCTAATTTAGGCTAGTACCACTGTTCTGAATAAAGATGAATTAAGTATTACCAGTTCACATTGTGTTTCAGCTTCTTTCTTTAAGACTTATCAGAAGAAATGTTAATTGCTTAAGTCCTTACATAATATCATATGTTCTTTAAAGTTTTCTGGAAGAAAGATTAAATGAAGGGTACAAATTACTTTGGATTTATTTTTAGCTTCATCCTATTCTGTTGCTATACCCCCAAAGTATTTGTCCCGACTTCATACTACTCTATAAGTTAGCTTTCCCAAATGCAGATACTATTATATTGTTGAACACATCATACCCACTCATACCTAATTTCTTAGGATAGCCCTCGTTGCTTATACTATTGTTCCCCAAATTGGTGAACTCTGGTTCTACAGGATATTAATAAAGTCACCTCTAAAGTGTACAGAACTTACATAAGTTTAGGAAATGATTGGTTAAACAAAGTTAAACAAGTTTCTTTACTGTTGTATTTTTCCTGCAGTATGAACTGTGAATCTCTAAAAGGTCATTATTTTTTTTTTTTAACTTTTGCAACTAAACCGCAAAATATTTTAAAAGCAATTCTATTCAGTAAGATTACTTTGAGGAAAACCAAATGCAGTTCTAGGCTGTTGCAATGTCTGCAGGATGACCCTTATCCACCTTTCTAGTTTTATGTCTCTTATTTTCGTGCAGACACCTGTTGGCCATTTGGTGAACACACTACATGTTTTTAATGCCTCTTGATTTTTGTGTTTGCTGTCCCTTGTTAGCCTTAAAAATTAAGCAAGAGAGGTTATCAAGCAGCACATGAGTTTATTCAGGAATAGAAGAGGAATCACAATCAGGAGGCAAACTGCAGTGAACCATAGGCAAATCCAGAGAACAAAGGAAAAAAGCATCCTTTTATGAAGGAAAGGTGGAAGTTGGGTGGGGTTGTTTTGAACAAAAGTTCACTGGAGAAATATGAAAGTTCAGAGTGTTGGCAGCTTTTCATTGGCTGCAGGCAATCAAAGTGGTAGCCATTTCTCATTGGCTGCAGGTGAGAGAGAGCATCTTGCTGCTGCTGAGCAGAAAGGAAATCTTATTTCTTTCTGCTGAACTATGCAAGGTGCAACAGTAGTAGTGCCTGAGAGCTCCCTGTTCATTGCTTCTTGACTCCGTTTGGAATGAAGTTTCCTTTATTCGTTTTTACACTCTGGTCCTGGCATTCTTTCCTCTCTTTTTTCTCCTCTTGAAATCTTATTTTTTTGACACCACGACTGCATGTTATATACTATTATATTTTTTTCCTGCAGGAAAACTATTTTGCTTTCTCCTTTGTATTCCCATAAGCACTTTGTTTACACATGTGCTCAAGCTCTTGCCATTGTCTGTTTTGAATCAGGTAATTGTCCACATCTCCCTACAAGATGGGGAACTCTTCGAAGCAGTGGCTTGTCTTAATTTATCTTTGCATCTTTTCTTTCTTAGCATTCCACCAGGCATGTAATGGGCAATCATTCCGGTTGAACAGAACTGAGTTGAATAACCACAAAACCTTAAATCAAACTATGTCACTCTTCTGCTCAAAAACCTGTAATGTCTCCACTTACACTCAGAATAGGAGCCAAGGACTTTGCAGGGGTCCGCAAGGCCCTAAACAGTCGGTCACTCATTCACCCGGCCCCAAGACCTCCTTGACTCCATCTCTTAACTGCTCTCTTCCTCATTCGTTCCACTCCAGTTAAAATGGGCTCCTGGTGTCCCTTATAGAATGGTTTCCCCTAAGCACTCACCTGGTCGAATCTTTTACCTCCATCAAGTCTGTGCTCTAATATCACCAAACTCCTCAGACTTACCCTGAGCCCATCATCTAAAATTGCAGTTGTCCGTCCAGCTCTCCCAGTCTCTCTTACCATGCTTTATTTTTGCATCTCCCACAGCTTCACTCCCTTCTCACATACTTTGTAATTAAAATTTATTATGTTTTTTATTTTCCTACCTCACCTGGCCGGATGTTAAGTTCTGCAATGGCAGGGATATTTGTCTGATTCATTTATTGTTGTGTCCCAAGCCCCTAAAACAGGGTCTGACCAATATTAGGCACTTCATAAACATATGTTAAAAGAATTGAATAAACGAGTATGATATCTATCCCATTTTCTACTACAATGAATTTGTGATGTCTGTTTGTCACAATATATTCATACAGAATTTAGTAAGATCAGGGTAGTTTTTGTTAGCTTTTATTATTGAAAAATTGTTCTCTGCACTTCAAGTCATTCAAGCTGTGAAGGCAGTAAAACATTGCATCAATTAAAATATTCCAATTAACACTAATCAGGAAGAGCAATATTAATAATACAGCTGAACTGGGTTGTTGAATTTTCGTAGCCTCATATATCACTCTAGGCACAGCATGTCAATTTCAAAAGGTAATTTTTGTTCCCTTTCATGAATTTTGGTAAAATGATAAAGACCTTCTTCAGAGAAGAAAGAGCATTAAAAAAAAAAAAAGTGAGTCTCTATTTTAAAATTCTATGGTTCTGCTCTTCAATCAAAAAACATTGCTTTCATCATCATCATGGTTAAGAAAACATTTCATGCATGTCCACTCATCAGGACAGTGAGATAGGTTTGGGGAACCTAGGAAGTGTGAGATGGCACTCTTGCCCTCAAGGAGTTTGCAGTCTCCACCAAAAGTGTTTGGGATTCTAGGCTCAGATCATGTACTTATTTTTTTTTCAGCTTTATTGAGATATAATTGGCATAACACTGTGTAAGTTTAAGGTGTCAGTGTATTGATTTGATACCCTTATATATAGCAAAATGATGACTACCGTATCTTTAGCTAACACCTTGATCCCATCACATGATTACCATTTCTTTTTTTGCAATGAGAACGTTTAAGATCTACTCTCTTAGCAGCTTTCAACAATATGATACATTATTGCTAACTGTAATCACCATGCTGTTTATCAGATCCCCAGAACTTGCTTGTCTTAAAACTGGAAGTTTATACCCTTTAACCAACATCTCCCTATTTCCCCGGCCTTCCGGCCCCTGGTAACCACCATCCTCATCTGTTTCTATGACTTTGGTCTTTCTAGGTTCCAAATATGTGTGATATCAAATAGTATTTGTCTTTCTCTTACTTATTTCATTTAGCATAATGCTTCAAGTTTCATCCATGTTGTCATACATGGCAGAATTTCCTTCGTTCTCATGACTGAGTAATATTCCATTGTGTATATGTACACATACAGATATGTATCATATCTTTCTTTATTCATCTGTTGACAGACACTTAGGGAATGAAAATAGAACCTAAAATTGATATGCGCACTCCCATGTTTATTGGAGCATTATTCACAATAGTCAAGATATGGAAACAACCATATCATTTACTTATTAAAGGTTCAACTTTGAACAAATCTCTTAACTTTTCTGAATTTCAAACGTTGCCTTCTATACCCTGCAGTCAGTACTTAATGACATCACTGTCTACTTCGCAGAGATGTTTTCATAATCAGATGTATTATTATGAGTAATTTCTCTTTTAATTTTTAGAAATAAGGACTATACAAATTCATAGAGACAGAAAGTAGAATGGTGGTTGCCAGAGGCTATGGGCAGGAGAAGTGGGGAATGGGAGATTATTGTTTAACAGGTATAGAATTTCAGTTTCACCAGACGAAAAGAGTTATGGAAATGGATGGTAGTGATGTTAGCACAACATTAATAATTTATTAAATACCACTGAACTGTACATTTAAGAATATGTAAGATGGGAAATTTTATGTCATGTGTTTTACCACAATAAAAAAATGGGAAAAAATGCATACCTCAAGGAGTCCATGTTGAAGAACTACATTCATTTGAGTATGTAGTTCATGTGCCTTCAATAATTAAGATGGTCCCAGAATTCATAAAAACTCAACAGAAATAGAGCAGTTTTTCAAAGTACTATAAAAATATAAGGAAACATATCATTGGTCTAGTTGCTACTATTGTTACTACTATGTCTAACAGTTTTGTTGTTGTTGTTGTTGTTACTAAACTATTACTATTATTACTGTCATTTTCTTCTTCTTCATAATAATAATAATAATAATAATAATAATATTTTACCTGAAGCATGGTCTAGGGAATAAATTTTTTTATATCACTTGTATTTAAGTTCTGTGTACAATACAGAATATTTAACAATGACATTTACTGAATGCCAGCACAGTGCCCAGGCTGGAGCTAGATGCTGGGTGTAGATTGAGGATCTCTGAAATGTATCAATAACCCCCAAATCAGCCTTTTCAGCAACTTTATGGTCTTCCATGAACATGTGCAGAACAGCAAAATATTTTAGTCTTTCTATGTACTTTCTCTGATGAAGTTGAACAAGGTGATGTTCTACCTTCTTGTTTCAGCTCTCATAGTATAAACAAATGTCCTCTTGGCAATCTCCTTATTGCCATGTTTTTGTTTTTGTTTTTGTTTTTGTTTGCATTCTTGTGTTCTTTTTTGGTAATTTCGTTGTTTAAAATGGCCCAAAATGTAATCCTGGAGTGAAGTCTAGTATTCCTAAGTGCTGGAAGCCTATGATGTGCCTTATGGAAAAAAGTATGTGTGTTAGATAAGCTTCATTCAGGCATGAGTTAGAGTGCTGTTGGGTATAAGTTAGTGTTGATAAATCAACGTTATACAGTAAAGTGTATTTAAACAGAAACACACATAGAACAAGGTTATGTATTGATCGGTTGATAAAAATGTTGTGACTCAAGAGGTGGAGAAACCTAACCATGTATTTCCCCTAGGAACAGTTGTTCAGTATTTGCTAATTCAGTGTTTGCAACAGTTTTACAGAACATAACTATAACACACAACATGAGTACCACCAATGATGAGAATTGATTACTGATACCCAGTGGTGTGGTGCTGTGGCAGGGGCAAGACGTAGACTCAAATGAGAGTAACAGAACTTTAATACTTTAGTAATTAAAAGCATACTTTAAGAAAAAATATAGGAGAATACTTTTATGGCTTAGGGATAAGAAAGAGTTTTTTAAATAAGAAACTAAGAATGTTAGCCATAAAGAAAAGATGGGTATATACACAGGACTTCCATTCATCAAAAAATGTCAGGAAGAGAATGGGGAGAAAAGTCATATATGCAGAGAAGATATCTGTAAAAATATAACTGACCAAGAAAGAGGCCCAAAGAAATCCAGCGAGTCTGTAAGAAACAGACAAAAATCCAATAGATGACCAGGTAAATTACATGAACTAATATTTTAAGAATAAGGATGTGCAAGTGCCCCATAAACATATGGGAAAAAAAACAACTTTATTAGTAACCAAAGAAATGCAATTTAGAAGTAATAAATTACCATTTCATGCACCGTATTTGCAAAAATTAAAATACTAAGTGTTGGTGAGGAACAGCAGGAATTCTCATTTAGGCTGACAGGATTGAAAATTGTCCCAACCGCTTTGGAAAATAGATTGTGTAACTCTCTTCTGAACTAGTAAATCTGAACTTTTTTTTATACCCTTAGTTACATATATTTTAGGCCAGAGAAACTTCTGAAAATGTGACCAGAAAACATACTTTCATAGCAGATTAGTTTGTAATAGCAAATAAACAGGAAAAAAAAAAAAAACAACTGTTTGTGGACAGTGGGAAGGATGTGTAAACAGGTAAATTCCTACAAAGAAGTATTAAACTACAATGAAATGAACCACAGCCAAACTCATCAAAGTCGACTCTCAAAGAAATAATGTTAAGCAAAAATGGCAAGTCTCAGAGGAATACATACTACAATTCCATTTTCATAAAGTACATATTACTTTCAAGACTAAATACATTATTGAGGAATATATATATATCTGATAAAACCATAAGAAAAGACACAGGATGATAAGCAAAATAATTAGTGTGAAGAGTGTAATCCTGGAGGAATGCACAGGGGCTTTAACGTTACTGGCAGTGCTCTATCTGTAAATCTGGCTGTTAAATTCACAGGTGTGCATTGTATTATTCTGTAGCCTCTACAAAATCATTATACGTTTACCTTTATGTGCTTAATATGTCACACAACAACAAATATAAAATAAAGAAATACACCAGGTTATCTGGAACTAGACAACCTGGGTTAAAATTTGGGCATTATTTACTACCAACGTGAAATTAAGCAAATTGTTTCACTTTTCTGGGTCTTGGTTTCCTCGTATATAAAAGAGACTATTTTGGTACCCACCTCATGATATTGTTAAGAGGATTAAATGACTTAATACCTGAAAAACAGTTAGATTAGTGTCTGGCACATAGTAAGCACTGAATAAATCTTAGCTCTATGTGCTGTTATTACTAATGCAACCCAGAACCACCTCTGAATTAGTACCAAAATTCCAACTTAGGAAGAAGGATGTGAGCACTGCTCTCCTCTCTTGGGTCCCAGGATGCCTCAGCAAAGATCCAAAATACCTTCATTAACTTATTTACCCAAGTACACACACATTTCAGGGACATTTACAAATGTCTCTATCCTTTGCCCTGTTCTGTAAGCATCCTGATAATGTTGGCTTCATCTACAGTGTTTAAAGAAGTCTGTGGAAATTTGAGTGTCACAGTGAGATTTGATGTATAGAATTTCTTGGTTCAGAAGAGCAACAGGGGTCATGTTGGATTCTTCTGGAAACTCCAGCAGATAAGTTATGAGGCAGAGACATAGGAATGGAAAATGACCTCAAGAGTAACACTGCAAAGACGGAAAGATGACAGGCCAGTGCTGACAGTCAAGATGAGGCGGTAGCTGGAGATGAGCTTGTGTCGTGTACTTTGAAAACAAGAGTACCAGGAATTTCAATGGCTGACACAGTCTGGGTTTGAGCAACAGAACGTGCTTGGTGCTAAAGCTCTCATAAGAACCCAGTGTCACCTTTCAGTAGACTGAGGCGGTGCCTTGCACTGCCTGTGTGCATTGACCTGCATTAAAGAAAGTGGGGAGAATGAACAGACCTGCAATGGGGAAGGAGAGGAACCAAGTCATGGGTGCTGACATAAATTAAACCCAAGATCCAAGTGCCTTGGTTCCCGTACACTTTGATTCATCATCTGTGCAAATGGAATGTTGAGTGGATGCTGTACCCCCAACAAAAAGTACTTCCTTTCATCTCCCATAGCACTTTCTCTCTACTGCTCTACAGCATTGATTACCTCCTTTACACCTTGCGATGGAGTTACTTATGTGCCTGTCTAATGTAGATTGTAAACTTCCTGAGGTCAGGGTCCATGTTTGATTTACCTTCCTGTTCTCCACACCATCTATCACATATGACACCATAAATAACATTTATGGGGAAAAAGAAGGATGAGGGAAGGAGCTCAGATTGAATAAAGGATGGTGTTATGGACTAAATGTTTGTGTCTCTCCAAAATTTGTATGTTGAAATCCTAACCCCCTAATGTGATAGCATTAAGAGGTGGAGGCTTTGGGAGGTGTTTAGGTCAGGAGGGTGGAGCCCTCATGAATGAGATTAGTACCTGTATAAGAAGAGACAGAGAGAGCTTCCTCTCTTTCCATTCTCCACCATGGAAGGATACAGTGAGGGGACAGCCATTTGCGAATCAGGAAGCAGAACTTCAGCAGACACCGGCTCTGCCAGCACCTTAATCTTGGACTTCTCAGTCCTCAGAACTGTGAGAAATCAGTGTTTGTTGTTTGAGGCACCCAGTCTGTGTGTATTTCTTAGAGCAACCCAAACACACTAAGGCATTAAGATCTTCCAGCTCTGAAATTCTCTGGCTCTGTAGGATTTCTGAGACAGAAAACAGTAACATTGTCTAAAGCAGCACATAAATTATCATAGTACTGGTTTGGTGATTGTCTTCCTTTAGGAAATCAGGATATATTTAGTATGTCTGCTCATTAGTTTCTGCCATTTCTTCAGTTATTTAGAGTCATTTCAAGTTTTATGTTTGTTTTTTCTGGGAACTGCATCAAACTTTAAGATACAAAATAAAAATATTTATTAGGCTTCTCAGATGTTACCTGAATTAAGGTGACTTCAACTTCAGTTATAAATAAGAAAGTACAAAACTAAATCAAGACTGCTGTGTCACTCTGCACTACTTTGCACCCTTCTTGCACTCTCTGTGGAGGCCAAGAGCTTTGTTGGCAGAAGGAGAGTGATTTATTCCTCCACATTTGGAAGTAGGAAGGGAAGTAAAAAGATTCTACTTTTACATGATCTTCCCCTTTTAAAAGTTCATACCAAGATTCCTTATCCTATTTTTTCCTATGTTTTCCTACCTTATGTTCCAATAGCCCTTATGACCAGACACTAAGTGTGATTTATTTATTTCGCTTATGGTCATTTTGTCCACTTTAGCCTCTTTGAGAGGAGAATTTTGTTTTGTTTTGTTGTTCAATAATACATCCCTTGTGCCCATAATAGTAGCTGACATATAAGTGCTCATCATAAGCATATTATAGGTATGGATTGAATCTGTATTAGTTTTCATCTCCCTTAACGGTGCACTTAAAAGCAAGAGGCCTGAGTGATGGCATTTCTAAAAATCGGCATGTTTACCACACTGCAGCCTTATCTCTGATTTCTCTCTGAAAATAAGAACAGTGAAACAGCATCCATAGCAAAGTGTAAATAGATGATGAATAAACACATAGCTTACATGTATATTTGATGATGGTTTTATTTTCAAAACTGTAATGAGATAAAAATATATGGTTGAAGTTGCCAAAGCAACTTAAATTCAACATAAATAACAGCTGTTCTTCATCTGGGGATTTCATTTATATACAGAACTTTTTTTTTTATGCCCTTAACTTTTTTTTAAGTAGTATACTAGATACAGCTAATTCAGCATCCAGTATCCCAAGATATGTTTTATACTCAAAGAACAGAGAGGAAAAGGGCAGAGAAGTACACTCTTTGAGCCAGTGATTAAACAAACCTGTTACTTCCAATAGCTTTGATTTCCCCAGAGTAACTATATGGCAAAGCATGTCCAATTTCTCAGGAGCAGTGAATATATGAAGACTGGCATTTTTCTGTATGAGTCACCATTCCCTGTTTTATTGTGTTAAAAATCCTAAACTAAGTATGTAGTGAGGACTCTTCGATTTGCTTTTAAAACAAAACTTTATTGCAGAGCATTGAGTGTCAGGAAAAACTGATAAAGTATGCCTCTCCCTTTAAAGTTAACAGTCAGTGTGATTTCTTCCCAAGCTCCTTGGGAAATATGCCTACTTTCTTGGATAGAAATAAGAGAACATTTAAATATATGAGCACCTACCTAGTTTCATTTCTGAATAGGGAGTGAGAAACTGCCCCTCTTCCTTAGAGATATACCCACTTCCACTCAGCACTAGACAAAGTTGAAGGTGAATTCATTGCTCAGGCTTGTATCCCTGAAAGGTTAACAAAACAAAAGAAATGGAAAGAAAAAGTTTGAGATGAAAAGATTTCTTTTACTTTAAAGCACAGTGTTTCATGACCAATTGTGTGGCTGGTAGATTTGTGGTCTCTAGGGTTTGATCATGATCTGTGGCCATATATCTCCATTTAGTAATATCTTCCCAAGGTTTTTCCTATAGATTACTGACTTTACAATGGCCTCCTGATACGTGCCTTTTCAGCATTTCTTCAGAGGATATTTATTTTAGTGTTACTTGAATATATTTGATTTGCCCTCTAGGGTTGCCCGTTTATTAAGAAGACTGTTACAATGAATCACAACTTGCTAATTTTAATTTTCAGAAGGGAGAAGAAAAGGCTATGAAGTAAAAGTACAAAATGAAGAATCATGTTTCTTTCTGTCAAAACTATAATGATCATAAGTCTATCAAATTACAGAATTCTCACAGTAGATGAAAAACAGATAATTGTATGATATATCACTGACTAGCTGATAGCCCTGATCACAAATAACAGACCCATACAATTTGCATGATGTTGTTTGATGTTTTCATCATCTCGGGCATTTCCTGAGCCTCGGAGGTCAGCAGATGGGAGGGTATTTCTTGTACCAAACAGCAAATGTATTTCATACCCTGATTGCATTTCAGTCTTAGTGTATCTCTAAGCTTTCACATTTAGGTGTGGTAGGTGGCTCGACTCCTTTGATTAGACGCCTTTTTTTAAAGTTACCTTCCAGAGCATCCCTGGCAAGATCCAGCACCCAAAGGTCTTTTGTAGCCAAGATGTTGGGAAACAATGTGTCATGTGGACAAATAGAAGTCAGTTCATGGTAGACCAAAATGTCTTGCTGACTCAGTGTGTGAAACAGGAGGGAGAGCAATGCTCAACAAATACTAATTAAGTACCTACTATGTATCAAACACTGCTTGGAGCACTGTGCTACATATTGATAAAGACTGAAAAAATTTGTGCCCCAGTGAGCCTTTATCTTGGGTGGGGGGAAAGAGGAAGGGGAGACAATAAACCAAATAGCATATAAGCAAACAAAGTCATTTGCAGATGCTGGCGATGATTTCTATGTAAGACATCATAAAGAGGTGATGTGATGGAAAGTGAGAGGAGCCAGGTGGTGGTCTACTTGAGATAAACCCTCAGAAAAGGCTACTCTGAGGAGGTGATATTTGAGCTGAGTCCTGAGGGATGGGAACGATGAGCCAAAAGATGAGTCAAGTGCATTCCAAACAAAGGGAACAGCAAGTTCAAAGGTCTTAAAAAAGGATTAGCCTTAAAGTGTTTGAAGAACAGAAAGCAAAACGTGTTCATTATGGTTTAAATAAGGAAGGTAGAAAATAACAGGAAATGGCACTGGGTACATAGGCAGGGACCGGATATGAAAGTGCCTTTGTAGAATACAGTGAATATTTCATATTTTATTCTAAAATTTACTAGGCCAAATGCTTTGCTGAAACCTTTGTTTCTGTTTGTGTTGTGTAAACATGAAACCAAAGATAGGGAATGCAGCTGCCTAACCATTAACACTCCTGAGTCAGGATGATATGCGAAAAGAGATGAGCTCCTGTAGAGAAAAATGCTGGTAATAATAGCTTGTATTTTAAAGCACCTGTCTCCAAAGGAGAACAACATTATTTATGTTGCCATATCACACTAATCACAGTAACCTTGTGAGTTAGATAGATTCAGGTTTTGATGGAACACACGGAGAAACTCAAACATTTTAAATCGAGTTGTTCTTTGACTTATTAAGTAACACAAAGGTCTAGATAAAATAGAATACGCCAAAAAAATGAAGAAAGAGAAAAAAACTAATATGAAAAATAAAAAGAGCTACCAAGAGAGTCATTCGCCCGCCGAGCAAAGGGCAGCAAAGCAACCTTTATTTTCTCGAAAAGTCAAGAAAATAATAGTAGAGGGGTAAAAAAGCAAAAGTTTCGAACAGTCAACCAGACAATCAACAAGTATGGTTTGATTTTTAAAATTTAATTCTATGTAAAAAGAGCCTAAGTATATACACTTCTGGATTAGGTAAACCTGGATTATAATTCATTCTCTTCCTTATACTATATCTTTGATCTTGAGTGTTAACTTTTTCTTTGTATAAAATGGGATTAGTAATAATACTTTATAGAGTTGCTGCAAGGATTAAATGAATGAACCTGTGGAAAGTGAGAAATTGAGTTCTTTATGGAAGCTAGTTAAAATTGACATTCCATTGTGATGGTGGTGGTGTTGTTTGCTAATGAATTAGTATTTACAAAAGTGATTAATTTCCCAAGCAGTCCACATATACACATTTTAAGTTCTTGTCTAGGTTTTGTTGCTGGAAACAAAAAATGATGTAGTAATATTGTGCAAGAGAAAGAGGAGCATAATCTCTTCTTTTCCAAAATGCAAGATTGCTGACCCCAGGCAGATTTGTCTTTGACAATCTCTACACACCTTTCCTCATCGTATTTTTTAGGTCATTAATTTCTTCTTGAGCTTTCTCAGCCCTATTTTACCCTCCCCATTACTTCATAGATAACATTTTCTTTTGTTTGTTTCTTTTTTTTTCTTTTTCTTTCTTTTTTTTTTTTTTTGGTTAATCAAAACTCCCATTCAAAGAATCCCTACTGCTCTTATTTACTTACTAAGAGGAAGCAATCTGATTGGATTAATTCACTCTTCACTGTAAATGACTACTCGCAAGGTAATGCATTTACAGCCATTTATGGTTTTAAAATGTAATTTCTGTAATTCCAAAGTAATCCCTAAATTGTAGAGTTTTCATCTGGCATGACTAAAGAGGGTAAGAAAAAAATTCAGGCATTCGGTGGGAGAACAGTGTGTGGCCATAATCAGTACCTGGGAGAGCTCCCACAGGCTCTTCCTTTGTACTTGGAAATAAGTGCTCTAAGAATTTTCATAGGGATGTCCATAGTAGCAGCCTTAGGACTGTGAAAGAACAAGGTCATAGGCCAGTTCTATGAATGAGTCATTTGTAAATTGAGTATACATTAACTTAGAAATATTAATAAAGCCCTTTTTATCTGTACAAAGATCTCCAGGAAAGAGATTTGCTTTACTTTTCAATGTCAGACTGCCACCTAGAATCAGATTTTGGTCCCTTACTTAAGACTGACAACAAATTGGGATATTTAATATCAGGTATTTAGCATAGACATATGTTTTTCTTTTGTTTTACTTAGTTGTTAGAGAAATAAGATAGCTGACATCGATACTTGGAATAAAAGAGGAACTCAAAAAATATTTGCTGAAGATTGGATAAACAAATGGGAAAGTTAACAGCATAAGGAAAAGCAAGATACCGACAAGCGTATCTATCAGTATTTTGTAATCATATATACATACATTTCAATTTCCATTTATATCCATTCGATTTCCATCTGGTGTACAATGTGAACTTCCAAAACTTTAAGTTCAATGAGTAAATTTATATAATCAGTAAATAATATAATGTTTCATCATTTATCTCTGTTTCAAACATCATGTTTGCATCCATTGTAGAAGATAAACAACCATCAGTTTTTATTTTATGAAAATATTTTCCACTTTTACATTAAAGTAATACAAACTTCCTCAGGTCATATCATCATAAGAAAAAGTTCTTAAGGAAAATTTTCTGAATCCATTGTATGTGAGTGTATCTTAATTGTAAGTCATATAAAGAATACAGTCCATGCACTGGAAAGGATAAGGTAGCTTGCCTACTTCAGCTCCTGTCTAGACTTAAAAAAACAATTAAGATTAGCAAAAGAAGATCTGTTTCAAGCCTTATTGCATTTTTTTTGCCATGGTACAATTGATTTGACCACTCTAATGTTACCTTACCTGGTGGAAGTTTGGATGCACAGGCTTTCCCCCAGTAAGTCACTTTCTGTGCAGTTTCCTTTGATGGCGAGAAATGATAATGATAATGCTAACATTTATAGGCTACTGACTTTGGATCAGACAGTATGTAGATGCTTCATATGCATGATCTTCATCTTTAAAGAGCTCTCTGAGATCTCTAATATCCTAATATTAGAGTTGAAGAAACTGAAGTTCTAGGAGATTAAACAACTCACATACCACCATCATACAGCTAGAAAGTAAGAGTACCAGATATGTACTTAGGTCCTTCTGACTACAATGTTAAACCATTATCCAGTTCTTCCTCTTGCTATATATTCTTACTGGGAAACCCAGTCAACCATGCCAGTTTCACTAATGGTTTCTTGTTTCTTCCTGAGTGGAAAGAATGTAAAAGATGTGGCTTTGCAATTCCTAAGGTTTTATAAATTTAGACTTGTTTTCAGTAGGAGTCTCTAGAATTCAAGAAACCATGCAAATGTGCATCCACAAATGCATACACTCAGGGAACAAATGGCAGAGAGTCAAGACATAATTTTAAACATGCTGCATGATAATCAGTTTTTAAAGTTATGCTCCAAAAATACCTCTTTTAAAAAAATAAATGGTGCAATCATCATTATGGAAATTGTATTCATAACAAATGTATTGCTTGACCATTTTTCCAAGCTGATATTGATTTCCTTATTGATTGCTACTTTCAAAATTGGAGGGAGCAATAACAAAGGAAACTGGTGATGGAAATTTCTTGTTCTAAGGCCACTCTATAAGAATTAATAGGATCCACGCCTACCCAAATCAGAATAAAAGTGAATTGTTTTTTTTTTTGACTTGTAGTGAATAATACATGTATTAAAAATACGTGCATTATTTGCATAGTTTACTGTTTCATTCCTCCTCTTTCCTTTTCTCCTACCTCTTTGTAGATTCTTAACAAACCATGATGTGTGTTGTGATCTCATTAGCCTCTTGCCATTTTAAAACTAAACTTCTTATACTCTGGCTTGTCCCACCCTATGAATGGCTTTAGCTCTTCCTTGTTCAATGGGTAGTCCCTTAATGATGGCCTAAATAAGTTACTCTTTCTTACTTACTGTTATTTCTCAAAAAAATATCTTGGGCCTTCTTGATTTTATTTTCTCTAGAGTACATCCAGGTATTTATTGTAGGGTATCTCTTCCTTTCCTCTAAACATTTAATAACTTCACAGACAGGAAATATGTGGAGATTTTTCCCCTCACTCTGATTTACTCTGCAGTCTGAATTCTAAGTATTCTCATATATTAAGGCTTTTTATTATTTATCACATATTGCAGCTTTAAGACCTTTGTATACTTTTACTCCCCCGGGAATTTAAATGCTAAATCATTTCCTCCATGCACTCAATACACTTTCCAAATACTATAGCATATTTTCTAATCTCATTTAAAAATGAAATGCTGATATTACATTCCATAGCAGAATAAAGGACAATTGTTTCAGCAGAAAAATATGGTATGAAAACACATCTACCACAAAATTGTGCATCCCTTGGCATATGATTTCTGGAAAAATTTATATAAAACGCTGGCGAATGAAATCAACACCAGAAAGTATAGCCATTTATTTTTTAAAAGTCTAGGAATCACATGTCAATGAACCATATACAGAGCTGGAAAAACAAATTGTTTTGAAAAGCCACAATACATGGATATTAATTCCTCATCATACGTATACAACATTTATTCAGCCATTTCTTTTGTAACTGACTGCATTGCTCAGGTACCTTCCTGAAAACGCAACAATCATGCTTCTTAATAGAGTTGCCTCTGATTGTTTTCTCCTTGTTCAATTTCATCCTTTTCACCTAATGTTTAAAATCCTACAGTGAGTACTCACCCACAAGGAAAAGCAAAGGAATAGAAGATTTGGAATCAAATGTACCTACTCATTGCTTTGTGCATTGAAATGTGGATTTTCTTACACATTCACTAAAGAGCTTAATATTCATTCAAACTTTTTTTTTTTTTTTTTTTTTTGTCTCTAAGATGTTGAGTAACTAGTTTGAATGCTCTTTTTTCACTGGCTTCACTAAATCAGTGGGGAAGCCATAGCTTCTGGTGTTTGAAAACAATAGCTTTGGAGGGAGACAGGAATTTGTATTTTTCTGACCACTTCCTAGGTGGGTGAAGATGATAGTAAACGTCTCTGAGCTTCACTTCTATCACCTTTTAGTTGGGAATTTAACCTATGATGGAATTAAATGAGATCTATATGAAAAGTGCTTCGCACATGGTATGACCTCAATGCATTTTGCAGGAAGATGCTATTATTACTATTAGAGCAATGGTCATGGTAATAGAGTATTATCTATAATATATTCTAACAATCTTGTAATGTCTGTTGCTAGCCATCATTACCTACTACCAAGGCTTTAGAAATAAAATGACTCTTAGAAAAATAATATATGTGGGAATTTGCTGAGAAAGGCCTGAGCCATGAGTATACAAGCTTCAAAAAACACCATTCACACACATAGTTCTTTGATTTCTACAATTACCATGCTGCTAGTAATTGTGATCTGGATGGATAGTTATATCCAAAAAGACCAGTTTTGGACATGCATTTTTTCCTTAAATATGTGCATAAATATAGTGTCCTTTGTTTAGGATCTATAGCTCTCTAGAATTCTCTCTAAATTCATTTTACTCTTTGGAACACTCTCCTAAATAGAATGATTGGGTTATGATTTGCCACTGTATTATAATGTTCTTCAGTGGACAGAACAAACATATACCAAACACCAAACTTGTGGCATGACAGGCTTTGTGTTTGGCCTTGTGCTTTTCAAGTATTATCTTATTTAATTGTTACCCATGACTCTTACTTTAAAACAAAGCACATTTATTCACATTTATTTATGAGAAAATGAAGACTTGCCCAAGGTCAGCAACATGCCTAATATATGGCAGAGTTGATTTCAAAGTCCAATCTGTCTAAATGCAGTCTTTTTATTCACTGTGTAAATAGGGTTTGCCATGTGGAATTTATTTCAACTAACTACTAAGAAATATGTCTAAATATTTTCTCAAATACCAGATTAATGTGATTTATTCTGACTGCCCAATCCTTGTAGAACTGCATGAGTTCATAAACCAAAAAGGAAGAAACAGGAATCTAGTTTTTTAAACTCAATAAGGATGGTTAAAAATCATTGCATGTGTTTCTCATTTTCTTTCCCATCTCGTAATGCCCCTTCTCTAGTCATAACCATGGTGCATTTTGCCTAGATAGGACTTGATCTCTATTATCTATTAGCCCTTACTTTTTCATGCATCTCTGAAGATTGGATGGGATGTTTTTGCAAAAACTTAGATGATGTATTCTAAGAACCTATATGCAGAAGTGACAATTCAGAGTGATTCACTGTCACATTTAGGGATAATGGTTTATAATATTAAACCATTTTCTACAATAAAGTTTTTTTTTAAATCTCTCATTGAATCTCTTTTGAAGAGCCATTTCCTTGAAAGAAAATATCATGTCTTAGTCTCACCTTATGCTCCTTGGATTAAAAGAATTGTATTGCAGCAGAAATGTAATTCAAGTTATAGTTCTTTTTTATATTGTGCTGAATATGTACATGTCCTCCAGGTGCCCTGTTTCATGACTCAACTCTGACAGTCTTTGGCTTCCCATGATTAGGTGTTACCTGTCAGTCATGCCCACTACACTCTTGGATCCCTACAGGGTGGAAACTATAGAGGATACAATGTTTGTACCCTGAGCTGACAAATGATGTTTAATGAAATTTTTATAAGTACTCAGTTGATGAAAATAATAATGTATGATCTTAAAATTTGTGTAATTCCAGAAGTTGGTAATGAAGATATGTATGTGTCTAAATTTTTTAATATCCTGACCTCTTCTTAAAGTCAAGCATGACTGTAGAAACATCCCCTTTTGTAACCGCAGGAAGGCTGTCTGCTTTCTCCCCCTAGCTTCATCACTCATTAATGTAGCCTTTAACAAACCTCATGGTGCCTCTCCTTTCTAGCCTATAAAATGGAGACATTAATGGTAATTAACTCATATAATTGTTGTTAGTATCACTTCAGATACTTGCTATAAAATGCTTACCAAAATGGCCAGCATGGAGGAAATAGTCAGTAAATGTCCATGAACTCCAGTGTGCACATCTAGATGTCCTTGCAACCCTGCAGAACATACTTGGCTTGGAATAACCCTCAAATCTGATAAGAGGTTATTAAATCAGATGTTTTAGACAACAAAAAATGAAATGGTACTTAAAATACTTCTTGTTGAGAGGATTTACTTTTAGGAGGATGGAAGAAAAACCATTTTTTTTTAAACAGTGATATGTCTGTCACTTTATTAGACATATTTTTTACATTAACTCATTTTTATTGGCAACTGCTTATTCACTGACTCAAACTGTGATCTTTGGGTTGTAATGTCTTATCTTTCTAACCAGACTTGACCTCCTTGACAGAAGGGAACTTTTTTTTTTTTCCAAACGGAACCTTGGACAATACCTTATAAATTTTTAAAACTATACAAGAACTTTGAAACAATTATGTATATGTGCGTATGTCTGTTTATAGATTGTATATAATGCGTGTGTGTGCACAAACAGAGTCATAGTCCAGGTACTTATGGAGCGATACATGTAATTGTATATAATGAATGGTTTGTGAAATGAATAGAATTGAGGATTAGATAACATGAATTTACATCCTGATAATGATATTTAATTACAAAAAGATGTTGGTGAAGTCACTTAACATCAATAAACCTTGGTTTTTTCCTTTAGATATGTACTGTCCAATAAGACTGTCTTCAGTGATGTAAATTTTCTATTTTTCTGCTGTCCAGTACGCTAACCACTAGCTTACACGTGGCTGTTGAACATAAAATGTAGCTAGTATGGCTCAGGAACTGAAATGTACATTTTATTTAATTTTATATGTTTTAAATCTAACTAGACACATGTGGCAAGTAGCTCCATTACAGTATAGATACGAATCAAGGATGACAAGACAATAACATGTGAAAAGAGGCTACACTGAATTCTCTTGGTTTGGATGATACAAAGGCTGTTTTTCAGCAGAAGACTATCCTCTTTTGAAACACTTATACTCCCCGGTAGTATCTTAAGCCTTTTTAATTTAAACCCTTTTCCCTTTATTTCCCTTAACAGATCTTGAAAACTTTAAAACAAGAACAAGAAGCACTGTGTCTGTCCGTCAAGGTCAGGGGATGGTACTACTGTGTGGCCCACCAGCTCATTCAGGAGGTAAACTCTAAATGCACTGAAATGTCCACACTTCACTCGCTGCTATTTTTCTTGCTGATTTTTCACCCCCCTTGGCACTAGCTAAAGGAAAAGTGTCATTTGCAGAGGTTCCCAAAGTCCCTCTGTGTCAAGGAAGAATCGTTGTCAATGCCTCCCATAATTAGGATAGGAAAATATCAAATTCTGCAAATGTTCTACCCCACTGCTATCTACCTGGCACAAGGGGAAAAGACACCTGAGTCCACTGAGATCAGAATCCTGTTGCTTGGTAAGGCAATGTAGGTAAAACTACCAGTACTTTCTCCAACTTGATCAGTTTCAAAGCTGACATTGCTTTATTTCATCTTGTGTTTGGTCTGGGAAAGGATCAGATCCAGAACCCAAGTCCTCTGACCATAGAATCCAGGATCACTTTGTAAAAGACTCATAATAACTGGATCAGTTAGGAATCCATTTGAATTATTTGTGTTTATTTTTCTAAGTTTTTATTTAAATTCCAGTTAATTAACATACAGTGTAACTAAGTTTCAGGTGTAAAATTTAGTGATTCGTCACTTACATACAATACCCAGTGTTCATCACAAGTGCCCTCCTTAATTCCCATTAAATAAATAAAAAAATAAATAAGGAATTCATTTGACTGCAGATAACTAAAAACCCACCTAACACAGGTTTCAACAGACTGGAGTTTGTGTTGTTCTCACAAACATTTCCAGAGGTATGTAGTCTAAAGCTGATAGCACTTCTTGAAGATGTCTTCCAGGACAGAAGCCATTTCTCGCATCCTTTTCTGAAGATTTAACATGTGGTATGGCTAGGGTACCAAGTGTGCAGTCCAGATAGGAAGAAATAGAAATAGTCAAGGACAAAAGTCAAAAGTCTCCATCTCAGTTTGCCTTTGTATTATGAAAGGTTAGCTTTGCCCCAGGACTTTTAATTACATGTCACTGATCACCCCCAGTGGCAAAAGAGACTGAAAAATCAAGTATTTTATACATATCAATTTGATAGCCCAGAAAAAAAAATCATAATTTTATAATAAGGGACACTATAGAGACATGCTGTATAGGCAACTGACAACATCTGCCAAAAAAACTAACGGTGACTGACAGGCAAATCTGACTTCCCTTAAAGGTCTCAGTAGTGTGGAGGTTTAATAGATAATGATATTTATTAGGATTCCTTTAAAACTTGAGGTAACAAGATTGATAAATTCTATTCTTGGGAATTCTGGCTAAAGTTGAATTTGCTATCTGCTATCCTTGTTCTTAATTTTCTGTTTGGCTTATCACATGATGAAAAGAAAAATATATATTTTAAGCTGAGAATTTGAAAACACCCTTTTATTTTTGTCCTGTATTCTAAAGTTGTAACTTTTCCTTTCTCATCTAATGCCCCAGCTAACCTTTCCAGCAGGAAATAACAATTAGCAAAATAGCTAAAAGACTTGTACTTCTGACATGACAAATATAAAAACAGATGAAAGAGGCAGGTCCCCCTCTGAGTCTAGACTGAAGACACGGAATTATTTGAGGTTCTGGTTTTTGAAGACTGGTAGAGAATCCAGATTAGATTTTGGTAGTTTGTGTTCTGAGAGATGGGTTTATTCCTTAAGACTCCCCTTTTCCCTTCAAGTTTGTACCAGAAGCATTAAATTTGGAGTCCAGGACATGAGTTCCAGTCCTGACTCTGTTTCACATCATTTGATATTGAGCAAATATTTTCAAATTTTTGATGCCATGCTCTTCTTCCCTATACAATGAGGAGATGAAAGGAAATCTCTCAGATCCCTTTTAGTTGTATCATTACCTGGTAGTAACTCAATAAAGACTAAACATATTTATCTAGTATGTTTGCATTATTGAAGTTCTGTCATTCATATGAAGAAAGCCATTAACTGGACGTATATTTAGGTTAAAGTGAAGCTCACTCAGACTAACTTTTCTCTTTCTATGATGAAATCTGATCAAAATAAGAATTGAAGGTTTTGCTAATTTCTTCTGCAGTCTACCTCACAGCATTAAACTTTCATACCATGGCAGCAACTCTAAAAATTAATCTTGTAGGCATATTAAGAAACAAAGTGCCCCACTACTCCCTGGTATAATGGTATCTTTGGGAAAGGCAAGGCACCTGAAGTGTTGCCATGCTGCTACACAGTGAGACACCTGAAGACTTTCCCCTTCCCACAGAGAAATATATTAAAAATTTTTCATAGACATCCCCTGAAATGTGCTTGTCTCTGCTGGCAGCAGTCAGCAGCTCTGAAATCCATTTTCTTGAGCTATGCTGACATTCCTGACAGTCTTGATGGTGAAAGACAAGGAAATAAATATTCTCATTATGGGCTTTATTAGAAATTGCGTGCTCAGTAACAGTGTGGGCAAAGCAGGCAAGGCAAGGAGATGTGCAAGAAAACAGACAGGATCTTGAAGGGTGTAAGAGAGCATCTCAGACAGCCATCAGTTTGGGGCAATGGAGTCAATGATTATCTGATGAAATCTCCCCAATTACTCAAAACCTTTCAGTGCAAACTGTGCCACAGTGATTCTCTCATTGCTTCTCCAGGCTGTGTATCACCTGAAAGCCAGCAGAATCACCACGAGCCACTGGACATACTGAGCATTTTAGACCCAGCATATGGTACCCCAGTTTCAATTGTAACAGATCATGCAGAGGGCAGGAAATGAGTCAGCCTTTTATTGTATCAGTGGGATACTGAGTAATGGTGTGAAATCCATTGTAAAGGGTGCTGCATGTCCTCTTTCAAAAGCTGTGCAGTGTCAGACCCTCTTAGGGTAACATAGAAATGAGCAACAATTAATCCATTTTGAAAAGCATTTCAGTCAGCAGGTATTTCCAGTACTTTACCAGTCACTACATGTAGCATCTTTGTCATCTCTTGGTTAATAGATACGAATTCAGTCATTGCATAGATTTTACTATTAAATCTTAACACAAACACCAAACAATAGAAGCCACTGTGATGGGCTCTGGTTGTGCATGGTGTCCGTTCATATTAGAAATAGAGTTTATTGAGATCCAGAATTTTCTCCTTGTTTTCCATCAACTGCAAGGTCATTTGGCTCCAGGAATTCATAATGCTTAACCAAGCTCTCGTTAAATAGCAGTAGAACCAAGGTACTTTGAGAGTCTTCCTACCACTGACTAAAATTGTATTATTCACCAATGAATTCCTCATGAACTGCTCAAGGGAGGTTTTTGTTCTCACTTTCCTTTTATATATCACCAATATCCTTGCTACTCAAAATGTGGCCTGTGGACCAGAAGCATCTGCCTCACCTGGCAGCTTCTTAAAAAGACAGTTTCAGGCTCCACCCAGAGCCTACTGAATAAGAATTCACATTTTATTAAGATCTCCAAGTGATTCATACACACATTACAGTTTGAGAAGCCCTGAGCTACATCTGTGATTCTCTCTCACACACCTCATTTCTGGCCAGTGATGGGCAGGAAGCTGAGGCATAACCAGGGAAACATGTTAAAGCCATAGGTGTCCAACCACTTCCCAAAGATGTTTTGATTCCACAAATCTATTGTTTTAGAGACTCTAAGGCAGCACCAGATTTAAGATCCACCCACTTTGATCACCTTCTACAAACCCAACCCAGATTCACACTGCTGAGATAGAGGTCTTTGATTTCCACATCTCTCAAGCAGAAGGGTTGAGCACTTTTGTGTCAAATTTGCATTTAAAAGAATTTGAAATAAAATATAATCACCTCAGGCTTTACCTTTACTTCATGTATTTTTGTGGTTGTTGATAAGGGAGATGAACACCAAAAAAAGACTGGCTTTTTCTCAACTATTTATCTTCGAAAATAGCATTTTACATCTGGCCAGCTTTTACTACATTATTATTAGTGAAAGTATGGCTTCCTAGAGTATTAAAAAGAAACCACGTGATTCTGATTCTAAGATGATTGTCATTGTTGTGGGTTTTATAGAAACCAGCTATAATTGTCATCATTAGATGCTTTTACACAGAACACATTCCCATTAAAGTTGGATTCTGTTCACATGGTATGAGATGCAGGGACCTTATAACACAGCATCTGTAGAGTTCTTTATGGTATTTATAATTTTTTAGTTTCCATTATATTATCTCTGATCCTCACAATAATCCTATAAGTAAGGACATGTATTTCACAGATAAGGAAATCGAAGCAAGGAGATTATGTGGGGTCACACACTAATCAATGGCAGGGTCAAGAGTTATCTTTGCCTAGAACATGACCATTTTTTTTTCCAGCCCAGGAGACAACAGTAGAAACAGGTACTGGATTCTCTACGCCAGGAGTTCTTTGGGCCCCATCCCAGATCAATTAAGTGTGCCTTTCTTGAGAGGGGTCCTCTGGCATCATTTATATTTTTTAAAACACTATACATGATTCTAATATGCAGCCAGAGTGGAAAATGTGTATCTCTGCATTACAAAATCAAGTAGATCTTGTCTCACTAGAACCTCTCTGTTTGCAAACATCTCCAGGGGCCAGGAAATTTGATTTGATCTGGACATATCCACAAATATAATAACCCTAACAGAAGCATGCCTTCCCACAGTGTAGTTATTTCAGCTGGGTCATTTTGTATTTACTGTGGGACAGAGGAAAAAGCATGAAACTAGGACACCCACATTCCAGACCCAGATCTCCTATTAACTTACTATGTGGTCTTGGGACACTTATGTAACTTCTCTGAGCCCTGTTTGGTTTCTGTCATCCCACACATACTGTTTCTAGCATCCAGATGTCACCTTCAGGATCGGGCTCACCCAGTTTCTTAGTGAGTTCAAACCATGCTGACAGGTCTTGGACCTGGACTGATGTGCTATGCTAAAATGTTTTTCCTCTGTGCCCAGGATAATCTTCAAGACACCCACGTTTTGTTAAGCTGACAGTTCTGCCTAACCTTAGTCCATGCCTTATTCCTTATCCCAGACTAGCTCCCATCCTTACTAGTTCTGTGTACCTTCAGACTTTTCAAGTGCATCTTTATTTGATCCAAATACCAATTCATTTTACTGTAGTATAGACTTGAAGTTTAGCTCTTGCCCTCATGTCTTACCCAAAGATCCACCCAGATCCAAACCTGGAACCATAACACGCTGTCCTTTGGATTTCAAGTATTGCTGACATTTAAGAAGTTTACTTATTGGGCCCCACCCATCATATCACACTCCCTGGAAAATTGACATCAGAATGGATGGATTCTAGTTTCATTACCATGTGATTTGGACAACTGGCCACTTTCCTTAAGAAGCAGTCCCTCCAATTCCAGTTTATTCCGTCTACTTTCTCTCATCCACATTTTAGGCTCCCATTCTTTGTTTCCAGCATAACTCTCAAATCCTCATACAGTATTATGCTACCCAAATGAAATTTATATTTATTCTGTAAACCTCTCAAATATGTAGTTAGAATAAAAAATATAATAAATGTGGCAGTGACCTACACAGTTAAAAGTGTTCTAAAATATGTAGGAATAAATTTAACCAAGGAAGTAAAAGACCTGTACTCTGAAAACTATTAATGATGAAAGAGATTGAAGACAACACAAAAAATAGCAAGATATTCTCATAGATTGGAAAATTAATATTGTTAAAATATCCATACTCTACAAAGCAATCTACAGATTCGGTGCATTCTCTATCAAAATACAACTAGCATTTTTCACAAAGCTAGAACAAATAATCCTAAAATTTATATGGAACCATGAAAGACCCTGAATAGCCAAAACAATCTTGAGAAAGAAGAACAAAGCTGGAGGTATCAGAATCCCCAACTTCAAGATAAACTACAAAGCTGTAGTAATCAAAACAATATGGTACTGGCACAAAAACAGACACATAGATCAATGGATCAGTGTTGAGAGCACAGAAATAAACTCACACTTCCATAGTCAATTAATCTACAGTTAAGGAGGCAAGAATATACGATGGGGGAAAAGACAGTCTCTTCAATAAATGTTGGAAAACTGAACAGCTACATGCCAAAGAATGAAACCAGACCACTTTCTTAAACCCCATGCAAAAATAAACTCAATGGATTAAAGACTTAAATGTAAGATGTGAAACCATAAAACGTCTAGAAGAAAGCATAGGCAGTAATCTCTTTGATGTTGGCCTTAGCAACATTTTTCTGAATATGTCTCCTCAAGCAAAGGAAACACAATCAAAAATAAACTATTGGGACTACATCAAACTAGAAAGCTTTTGCATTGGGGCACCTGGAAGGCTCAGTTGGTTAAGCTTCTGACTCTTGATTTTGGTTCAGTTCATGATCTCAGGGTCGTGAGTTCAAGCCCAGCTTGGGCTGCATGCTGGGTATAGTACATGCTTAAAAATCTTTCTCTCTCCCTCTGTCCCTACCCACTCCCTCTCTCTCTAAAAAAAAAAAAAAAAAAAAGTACAAACTTCCAGTTATAAAAAAAATAAGTCATAGGAATGAAAAGTATAGCATAGGGAATACAGGCAATAATGTAATAACTTTGCGTGGTGACAGTAACTAAGATTATCATGGGGAGCATTGCATAATGTATAGAGATGTCAAATCACTATGTTGGTGTACTAATAAACTAATAACACATTGTAGGTCAACTACGCTTCAGTAAAATAAAACATATATATTAAGGGTTAAACTTGGATAAACCACATTTTTTAATATTTTTATGGAACATGCATTCTGAGTTTTATGTCTAACCTAAGAAACTTCATATATTTACTTAAATAGATATCTATTGCAACTCAATGAGGAAAGGGTAACCTTTAGTAATAGGTTAATCAGTACCACAGACTACTAGGTATTTTTTTGTTGTTGTTTTGGGGTGTTTTCTGTTTTTGGCATTGAACATTCTTTTATTTTTTTAAGATTTATTATTTTATTTGAGAGAGAGCAAGAGAGGGCAGTGGAGAGGGGCAGAAGGAGAGGGAGAGAGAGCCTCAAGCAGACTCTGTGCTGAGCACAGAGCCCAATGTGGGGCTTGAACTCAAGACCCTGAGATCATGACCTGAGCTGAAACCAAGAGTTGGACCCTGAACCAACTGAGTCACCCAGATGCCCGAAGCATTAAACATTCTTAAGGCAGTCTTGTTTGTGCTGTTTGACTCTACCATATTCCTTTGAAATCTGTGAACCTGAACTCCTTCATCTGAAATGTAATGGTCCAAGTCCTCCTTTTTTTTTTTTTTTCCTTCTCATTTTGTCAACCAGAGGAGATTTTAGACATTAGTGATTTAGTCAGCATAGAATAATGTGAAACAGTTTGGAAGGTGATGCTTTTCTTCATTCATTAAGCCTCCCTTTTTTCACTCATTGAGCAGAAAAAAGTGCTACATTGATCTGGGACTACTTGTTATAAACCGTCCCACACAAATGGCATGGTGGAGTGTTTCATGTTTGGGAGGACCGGCCACTAGGATTATTTGTCTTTATTATACCAAACACAGGCTCCATTTCTCACAGCCATGAGATCGTTTAGTTCAAAGAAAGAATCAGCAAAGGAAGCAAAAGGGGGGAATTAGGCCTTGCATGCCTCGAAGAATGACTTACTGCTCTCCCACTGGATATGACCACAAGATTGAGAGTCAATATTTCTGATGTCAATCATCTCCACAATTAGTTAAGCTTATTATATGATGCTACTGACATACTTTTTACCTCTGATTTTCCTATCAGCTCTTTACAACAACTTGAATGTTTTATGACCATATTTTTTGTACTTTGATGTCAATAACTATATACTTATGAATAGAAAAAAAAATGAGTACATAAGTAGCAGACATTCCCTAGCCATAGAATAATTCTAAACCTTATACAGCTGAGCCACCAATTTCTTAAATTAAATTGTATAGAGAATTGCTGGTCTGGGTTCTAAGAAGAGTTCCCCAGGAATGATAGCCATAGAATTTCTATCTAATTCTCCTTTTAGTTCTAGTTAGAGAGATGTTGAAGCTGTTCTGCAGCTATGGCAAATCCATAGCACTGAGAAATAAACTCAACTACGGAATAAATAGCAATTAATTAAATTTCTTTGTGTTCAGTAGCCTAAAGAGAATCATTTAGTTTAAAAAAAAAAGTTATTTCAGAAATAAATTTCAAGAAATTCTTTTTCTCTCTCTCCTTTTCCTTCTTTGCTTCTGTATAAATGTTTCCATGTTCATTATTTGGCAGAAACCAAAGCATTTTAGTTAATTAATGATGGCCGTAATTACCCAATGTCTCTCCTGACAGTTACTCTGTATTTAACTTAATGATAGGCACTATATAAAAGTATATGTGGATAGATTTAAATTCAGGTTGGAAATGTTTCTCTTTTCTTTTTAAACATAAAAAAAAAAATCAAAGAGATTATCTCCAGTTTTGATCCTTAGAACCAGAGGCCCATTGATCAGTCAAAGTCAGGGCCAAATGCATTAGCACCAAAAGGAAATGGCATTTGGGAACTGAGATTTGATCCATAAAGCTGAATGATCTGCAAACTGTGATCATTCAACAAAGCTCAATTTCATGTTGAGCTTTCTCTTTTGGAGTCATACTGTCCCAGAAAGCAGTGAAGGATGGTATTGTGTTGGAACACAGGTGCTAGTTGGGATGTGAAGAGTCTGGAGATGTGAAAAGCACATTACATATCCAGTAGAGTACTACCAGGGATATACCAGCCAGAACAGAACAAATGATCAACACTGATCTTTCAACAACATGAACCTGACTGAGCATTTCATAAATAATCCAGTGGACAATCACTGCAGGATGTATGGGAACCATTCTTGTTCTAATGCCCACTGGATATAAGCCCTGTGAATCTCATCTTTTCAGCTGAGGAAGAAACAAGCAGCTCTTTGGATACATTTGCAGCAAGGAATTGGTGTTTTGTCAGGTCAGTGCATCATGATGTTACATTGAATTAAGCAGGATAATGGTGCAGTACATAGAATGAGGAAATGCTGCCTGAGTCCTGGAAATTTGGAAATAGACTCTGGTTGGGAAATCAGAAATTGAAGGCTCCAAAATGTTCAGTACTGCAGGGATCTTGATCCTGTGAGTATTAAAGAACAAATATGAAGTCAGCCATTTTTCTACTATATGTATTTTGTAACTCATTCAGTTAGTTTTCAGACATTTAGGAAGACAATAACTTAGGTAGGCCAAATCAAAGACCAGAGAAAACTACATATTTGACCAAGTGAAGTTCATATCCAAAAGAATAAATTGTAGCATTTTGTCTAAAGATAGGGCTATAGCTTCTGATGCTGTGTAGTATTCGAATACTGATTTAAAAGAAAATGATTTAATTAAATGGCTATATATTCATCAAGAATGACAATATGGATGAAAAACTTTTTTTAACAAATCATGCTGATTTACCCCAAATATATTCACTAATGATTTTGTCATTCGAGACATGTAGAATAAATAAAAAATTCCAAATGGAGCAGTAAGTGTTTTACAGGGAGACCAACTCTGTCTACGTAATGGCCTAGAAGATATGTCACATCTTTAATTCGGCAGCTGATTGGGAGAATGTTCATGATCTCATACATAGATACTGGCTGCTAACAAAACAACTGCTAGCTCTTCTGTACCGAGCCAAGAAAGCTCTCACATCTCCACATGTAACACACCCAATTTTTTTCACATCAGATAGTTGCAGGTTAACACATTATCATAATCTTCACTGTCAGAATTAACCCCTGGAAAGGAGTTGTGTTATAACAACACTCCACAGGAATTCATAAATCCATATGGCAGGCACAGCTGGAGAGATAGTTGCAGATGATAATGTAGCATTTCAGAAATATCCGAAGAATCTCTACTTTGTGAAGTAATTTGGAATTTGTATGCTTTCTTATTCTCTTAAACAACACAAAGACTAGAGAACCCCTGAGAAATGCCAAAATAGTTTGGTTGTAGGTGTTTGAGGCCAAGTTCTTATCACTTTATGCAAACTTTTGCCTTTTGAAAAGACAAACAAGATTTTATAACTAAAATGTAGCTGACATAAGTATCCTATTTCTTCCACTTGTGGTTCCCATTTACTGTACAGTAAGGTAGGTATAACACAGCTCTGAAATGAACACCTAAATACAAGAAAGACATTCCTACACCTTAGTGTCTGTGAGTCTTGCCACCATTTGAATTTGTGTACTATCTCTGCAAGCCAACATTCCTTATTAATGTACAGTTCCAGGTTATTTCAGTGGAAATGGTTGTGATAAATGGGATTTATAATTGGGTCCTAATGGAAGTATGTAAATTAGGATTTCAAGATTGAAGAGAATAGATTGCTTTTTTAAGTAAAAATATCTAGCTTTGGCAGAACATCTCAGTTGCCAGACATTGGCATAGGTGTAGTAGATAAAACAGTGACCAAAAACAGAAAGGTCCCCCTACAGTAAGACTTACGGGGCTGCTGGGCAGTAAAGGGGTACTCAGATAGTCACACTGGAATGTGTGCTTTGGGTTGTGGGCTGGCAGAAGAACAGAGTTCAGTGATCTGATTGTGTAAAATACAGGCATACTTCAGAGATATTGTGGGTTTGGTTACAGACCAGTGCAATAAAGCAAATATTGCAATAATATGAGTCAGATAAATTTTTTTGTTTCTCAATACATATAAAAGTTATATGTACACTATACTGTAGACTAATAAGTGTGCAATAGCATTATGTCTGAAAAACTGCACATACCTTAATTAAAAATACTTTATTGCTAAAAAGTGCTAACCATTATCTGAGCTTTCAGTGCGTCATATTCTTTTGGCTGGTGAAGGGTCTTTCTTTGATATTTATGGCTACTAATTAATCAGAGTGATGGTTGCTGAAGGTTGGGGTGGCTGTGGCAATTTCTTAAAATAAGATAGTGAAGTATTCTGCATCAGTTGACTCTTTATTTCGCTTGAACACTCTTAGAAGCCATTGTAGGGTTATTAATTGGCCTAACTTTAATATTGTTGTATCTCGGGAAATAAGGATATGGCCCAAGGAGAAGGAGAGAGATGGGCTGATGCCAGCTGGTGGAGCAGTCAGAACACACACATTTATGAATTCAGTTCACCATCTTATATGGGCACGGTTCATGGTGCCCCAAAATAATTACAATAGTAACATCAAAAATCAGTGCTCACAGATCACCAAAACAAAGGTAATAATAATGAAAAAGTTTAAAGTGCTGCCAGAATTACCAAAATGTGACAGAGACATGAAGTGAGCAAATGCTGCTGGAAAAATTGCACCGACAGACTTGCTTAACACAGGGTGGCCACAAACCTTCAATTTGTGAAGAAGCAATCTCTGCAAAGCACAGTAGAGCAAAGCACAATAAAATGAGGTATGTCTGTTGGAAGGACATGATGTAGACTGGGAGGAAACTTCCTTGAGAAGTCTCTCTGGAGCTCAGATTTAGAAGGATGAAAGAGTAGAAGGAGAAAATAATATTCCAGACCAAGCAACAGTACGTACGTCTGGAGTGGGAAGGTTGTCTGGCCATGAGGAAAGGTGACATGGTAGTGTCCGAGAGTGGTGGGGATGGTAGTTCAAGTTTAAGTCTGGGATATTGGCAGAGACGAGTCTCTGGAGTAGTGTTAAAGATTTGGGTTTTTCTGGAGAGGATGTGGAGAAAGGGGATCCCTCCTACATTGTTGGTGGGAATGCAAGTTGGTACAGCCACTCTGGAAAACAGTGTGGAGGTCCCTTAAAAAGTTAAAAATTGAGCTACCCTATGATCCAGCCATTGCACTACTGGGTGTTTACCCCAAAGATACAGATGTAGTAAAGAGAAGGGCCATATGCACCCCAATGTTCATAGCTGCAATGTCCACAATAGCTAAATCGTGGAAGGAGCCGAGATGCCCTTCAACAGATGACTGGATTAAGAAGTTGTGGTCCATATATACAATGGAATATTACTCAGCTATCAGAAGGAACGAGTTCTCAACATTTGCTACAACATGGACGGCACTGGAGGAGATAATGCTAAGTGAAATAAGTCAAGCAGAGAAAGACAACTATCATATGATTTCTCTCATCTATGGAGCATAAGAACTAGGATGATCGGTAGGGGAAGAAAGGGATAAAGAAAGGGGGGGTAATCAGAAGGGGGAATGAAACATGAGAGACTATGGACTATGAGAAACAAACTGAGGGCCTCAGAGGGGAGGGGGGTGGGGGAATGGGATAGGCCGGTGATGGGTAGTAAGGAGGGCACGTATTGCATGGTGCACTGGGTGTTATACACAACTAATGAATCATCGAGCCTTACATCAGAAACCGGGGATGTACTGTATGGTGACTAACATAATATAATAAAAAATCATTGTAAAAAAAAAAGATTTGGGTTTTTCTGAAAGTAAGTTAAATATTGGGAATTTTTTTTTAAGTGAAATAGGGGATGAGTTAGAGTAGAAGGCAGTATTGAAAAATGGGCTCTTGGCAGCTAAGGCTGATTAATTATTATCTAGCTTTTTGTAAAAAACAAAGAAAGAAAAAGTTCTCATCAGACTAAAAACATGGTAGTCATCAAAACTTTACTTGAAGAGTTACCTATAATTACAGCACAAATAAGCCAAATGGAGATATAACCATAGGAGACTGTCTTAATCCATTCGGGCTGCTATAACAACATACCACAGACTGGGTAGCTTGTAAAGAACAGAAACTTATTTTTCACAGTACTGGAGACTGGAAGTCTGAAATAAGGGTGCCAGCACGAGCGGGTGAGAGGTTTCTTCCCGGTTCATTAGAGGTAACATTCTGCGGTATCCTCACATGGCAGAAAGGACTAGGGAGCTCTGTGGGGTCTCTTTTATAAGAGCACTTATCCCATTCATAAGGACTCCACCTTCATGAACTTATCACTTCCCAAAGGCCCCACCTACTAATACCTTTACCTTTAGGGATAAGATTTCAAAATATGAATTTTGGGCAGATACAGTGTTAAGACTAGAGCAAAGACTCATGACTAAACAACTAAATTAACAACAAGGAATATGGGAAGGATATCTTTAAAGGCTTCCAAAATAGCCATGTTATACCTCTATATCAAATATATTTCGATCTGGACATCTTAATTAAAAAGTCTGATGTCTGTCCCCTTATTATGAGAATAGATTTATAATATCCAGAGGAAGTATCCTACCATATTTACTAACACACACACACACACACACACACACACACACACACACACACACTATACCATGTCTCCCCAGAATTACTAGAAATCAACAGTTCTAACTACTGCTTTATAGAGAAAGAGGCTACCATGCATATTGGGTGTGGACAGAGGAAAGGTGTTATACCAGTTCACTGTGGAGGTGATAACTGAAGCAATAGAAAGCTCTATCTTAGTTCCTCAGAATCTTACTAAATTAATGATAGCCGGACACCAGTAATTTGGAAAGGAAACATGGCTATCAAATTGCTTTAAACTGAAGATTTGAGAAGGGGATTCTGGGATCCCCTGTAGTTAGTTTGAGTGAATAAAGGGATACACCCATTTTTGGTTGATTAATCTAAGACCTGGATAAAACCATAACCAATGTTAATAAATAGAGTTAAATAAAAAATCTACTCCATCATGGTGACCTAAGAAAATACTCCGTGATAAAGAGTGGGGGCAAGAGGAGGGACGAGTCAGCCATTGTCTGAGGATGTAAAACAAAACATAACAAAGATGCATCTCTGTTGTGCTTTCAGTCAAGATGAAGAAAGCATGGATTCTATGAAACAGAGATGCTAATGTGAAGAGGGATCTGACTCCGAATCAGACTGGCATTTAAAAAGAGCTAACAAAGATGAGAAATGAAAGAATTAAAACCTGCAGTGCGGATGCAATAAAAAGCCAAATGAACATTGTAGAAAATTGCATTAGCGATAAGCATGACTAACTAGCTAAGCTTTTTTAAAGAATGCAAAAGGAACATAGAATGATTAGAAAGCTTCATAAATATGGGAATTTGGGAATAAAGATCCAATCTATACATAAACAATGTAATTAAAAAGGTATTTTATCAGTGCATATATACTATTTTATTTAATTTCATGGTATACTTAACATTTCATACCAACACATCATCCTTCTAATAGTAAAAACATGTTGTACTTTCCCCTCGTTGAGAGGGAATCAAAAATTTTTACATTATTCTTTATTCTAATAATTAGAGGAAATGTAGATCAAGGTAGATATGAAGACAGAATGTGTATCTTCCTAGTTGCTGGAGATAGTTAAATCAAATAAACTGTAATCTGTTTGACCAAAGACCAAAGGTAAAGATGAGCAAAACAGCATGAATAAAAAATTCACAAAGATGACAGATACAAGAGAATATAGTATATGACAGAAAATACAAAGAGATAAAACCTTCATATGAACATAAAAGCATCAGATTCAGTTAAAAATTTGTTTGATATAATCAGAATTTGATGGCATTTATTATAAAATAAAATATCTATTCTAACAAAATAGACTTTAAAAAAAGAAAAGATGGTAAATTTACTAGTTTAGAACCAAGTATTATTTATATGCAAAAACATTAAATTGGGAAAAGATACGTTTTATTATTAAGATACACAAACCCTAATGAAGACATCCCAATTATTTTATTTTAAACACCATAAAGCATAGTGTCAAAATTTTTAATGCTAAATATTTAGAAACACAAGAAGGAATTACTAAAGCATATTTTTTCATTTAATTTGACAAACCAAGTAAATAGAAATAAGGATACAAAAAATTGAATAATGTAACAATAAAACATATGTACTAGTCCTCTCTTATCCACAGGGAATATGTTCCAAGACCCCCTGTGGATGACTGAAATCACGGTTAGGACTGACCGTATATTTACTATTTTTTTCCTATACATATATACCTATGATGAAGTTTATCACTTAAGCATAGTAAGAAATTAACAACAATAACTAATAATAAAATAGCACAATTATAGCAAGATACTGTAATAAATGTTAAGTGAATATAGTCTCTCTCAAAATATCTTATGGTACTGTACTAACCCTTCTTGTGATGATGTGAAATGATAAAATGCCTATGATGAGATGAAGCGATGTGAATGACATAGGCATTTTGACATACCATTAGTCTACTATTAATCTTCTGACCATCTATCAGAAGGAGGATCATCTCCTTCTGGACCACAGTTGACCACATGTAACTGAAACCATGGAAAGCGAAACTGCCCATAAAAGAGAGCTACTGTATATTTATATACTTTCCTTTCAAGTGCCCGTGTAATGCTTATTATAATTGGCTACATAATACGCCAAGAAAAAAAAATTTCAACAAGTTAAAATTATATACATCAGTCCTTATTTTCTGCCATTATATAGTTAAACTAGAAATTAGCTATAGATAATTTTATACAAAAATAACCACATTAAAAAAACAACCCATGCAAATTTCAAGTCATTTTTCTAGTATCTACTAGGTCAAAGCACAAAGAAAAACCATAATTTATGGATGTTTCAAAATTTGAAGAAATGAGAACAAATGCATCCACACTGATAAAATTTACAAAAATTGTACTCAGAAACAAGTTAATAACTTGAAATTTATTATTAAGAAATTCTGGAAATCAAAATCAATGAACTAAGTATTCGCCTCATGAAAGTTAAAAAGAAAACAATACAAACCTAAGGGAAAGAGAAGGAAAGAAAATAAAGGTCAAAATTAGTAAATTGGAAAATAGAAACAGTACACGTGAGATATCCGAGAGAAGTTTTGAGAAGAAAAAAAAAAAATACAAGTGTATTTCTCCCCAAATCTAATAAAAAACAAACCAGAGAAATACAAATACACAAACTTAGAAGTTAAAAAAGAGCATACAATGTTGTATACAAGATTTAAAATCATAAGAGCAGACTATCCACAATCCTGTGATCATTTAAACATCTAGGTGAAATGAAAAATCTGCTGAGATCATGTAGATAAGAAAACTGAACCAAGAAAATATAGAAAATCTGAATAGACAATTTATCATGGGGAGAATTGAAAGTTGTCAGGAATCACTTTCTCCCAAGTGCTCTGAGCCATAAATTTTGTAAGAAATGTTTTTTTCAAATTTTTAAGGTAATTCCCTTACCAAACAGTTTGTGTCAGAGCAGACAGGATGAAAAGCTACCAGTTCATTTAATGAAATCAGTATGATCCTGGCTCCAGAACCTACAAAGACAATAAAAGAGGAAGCAACCTCACCTACGAATGTTGGTAATACTTATATAGTGGATAGTACATGTCAGGCATGATTTTAAATTCTTTATATGTATTAACATTTAGTTCTTACAACAACCATATGATATAAGTGCTATGTATTCCCATTTTATAGATGACAAAACCCCCAAGACATTGTTAAAGTAAATATGACGTTCTTCAATAATTTATGAACAACCATTTTTGGATATGTCTACAATATGAGGAAAGTCTTAAAAACACAGATAACTCCACAAAGAGTATTCATTTAAATCTTTCCCATATTCTGGATTAAAAATACAAAAAACAAAGTTATAAAATAAAAACGTAATGATAAGTAGAATGATACTCCTATGACCAGCTGAAGGACAACCAACACCCGAAGAGGGTAGGAGACCTGTAAGAATGAAACAGTGTTGATAATTATTAAAGCTGAATGATACATGAGGGTTCGTTATACCATTGTATCTACTTTTGCAGTTGGTGTATGTTTGAAAATTTCTGTAACAAAAAATTTAAAATTAAGGTATATGTTGGCTTTAGTGAATTCCAAGGTTGCTTCTAGCTTAGATTTTACATGGTTCTCCATTGTTAATAACCTTTCTCCAAAAAAAATGTTTTCTACCAGTCTTTGTGGGAGTGAGATGTTTACATCGTATGGAGGAGTTTCTACAATGAGTGAACATATGGGTATCTTGCCAATCATATAGCTATTTTATTATTTATTCTCCATTTGAAAATTGATCTAGATATTCAAGTTAAAATAACTGGCATTACTACCCTGCTTTGAGAGATGCGTTTCACTAAAAATGCCTGGATTGGCAATAATCCGCTTTGCTCCTGCCTAGAGCTGTTCTGAGTCTCCAGTGGCAGGTCCTCGCCGTGTTACTGGGGCAAGTGTGCAGTGATGTGCATTAAATCTGCACTCAGCAATGCTCAGATGATGACTTTCTGCAGGGAATGAAGAAAATATACATATAAACACCCCATTCCCAAATGGCACTGTAGCCTAGTTAAGAGAATTGCTTGCAGGGGAGTACATTATGCTAAAAGGAGTAGTTCATTTTCAGGTTAGAAAACTTTAAATTCAAGTTGACATAGCTTCTATTTTCATTTCCATACTTATCTCAGCTGGGGAAATGTGGCATTTGTCACTAAAAATCAACCAGTGAAAGACATGGAAGGGATGAGGAAAGTCAGTGGTCCAAACCCTGAAAGTGGCTGTCATCTGAAACAGGTCATGTTTTATTTGGTAGCAAATACCATACCAAATTTGCTTTCCACTGGTATTCCTTCTTTTATTTTCAACAAAATCCCATGTACCTAGCAGCAATCTCTAATAGCAAAAATGCAGTTAACATAAGTTATCTTGTGATAGAGCAGCATTCCAGACAGCCTATAAACAATTAAGAATCAAGTCTGAATTAAACTCACAGGTTCAGGGCTAAGTATGTTAGAGTAGTGCACAGTATGTCAGTTTCCTGACAATGAGCTGCTTCATTCAACAAACCACATATAAGGGGCTTCCCTGGTAAGCCACACGTGACCTCTGTTTTAATGTCAGGGTAGATCCATAAAGCTTAAAGTACAGAAGCTTTCATGTGGCCACACTGAAGTTTTCAGAATGAGAATGAATGGGCTCCTTAAAAGATAGAACTGGAGGGGCGCCTGGGTGGCGCAGTCGTTAAACGTCTGCCTTCGTGCTCAGGGCGTGATCCCAGCGTTCTGGGATCGAGCCCCATATCAGGCTCCTCCGCTATGATCCTGCTTCTTCCTCTCCCACTCCCCCTGCTTGTGTTCCCTCTCTCGCTGGCTGTCTCTATCTCTGTCAAATAAATAAATAAAATCTTTTTAAAAAAAATAAAAGAAAAGAACTGGGGAAATTGAAATTAATCCTCTATAATCCTAGCTTTAAAAACGCTCATCTGTGTTGTGTACAGGTATCTTTAAAATGAGTTACAAGTACTCGAACAGGCTCCTCTGGACACCCTTTTATGTTCAGCCCCACCGTATCCCTTTTCCAATAGAAGCTGGGAAACAATCCAGGGTTAATTAATTGAACAGTCCATTTGCTTTTATATACACTGAGTATAAGAAATAGCAAAGTTTTCAGAGTTTCTGTTGACAGACTGATAGAATATATTTGCCATTCATATCCTATGCCTTGTAAAAAAAAAAAAAACTGAAGAATTTGGGGTGTTGACCCTGGGATGTGTAATTTATGCATGGCTCTTGTAAACTGTTACCTCTTAATCACTCAGGAGCCCCAGCTCTTCAAGCAGACTAATGATCCCCTGCTGACTATCAGCTCTGCTTGCGGTTCTGCCTTCAACACATCTGTCAGCACCACTTCCCAAGGGGACTCTGTGAAAGTTGGAAAGTCTGACGTCCGTACATTAACTACCCTGTGACTTTCTCCATTAATAATGGACTGTCCCGCCGTAAGCCGTGAGCTTCCTCCCCAACACCGGCTGCTTTTCCTTTTATGTGCTACTATGCCTGTCATCAGAGAGACAGCCAGAGAGAAGGCACCTGGCATCTGTAACTCACAGGGGGTTCATAAACACTAAAGCAGGTAGATTGTTCTCTCAAATGAAGTTCCTGGAACTACTGAATGATGAATATCGTGCTAATGGCCTCCTTCCTCTAGCTTGGTGACAGCCTGTAACCAGTTTTGTTTTGTTTTTTAAATCACATCCACACTGACACACGTCCTAAGTTTTTATTTAAGAGATACATTTCTAATTGTTATGTTGAATCCTTAGAGATGCAGCCCAATTATTTTGAAAATATTTCTTTCCACATCTGCAAAGGAATTGTCCTAAGATGTGACAACTAAGTATGTTAAAACCTATTTTCCAATTAATTGCTAAAAAAGAATTCTCTGAAGTAAATCAAAATGGCCTTGAAGATTTTGGCTGGATTATTTGTTAATTTACCTCAGATGCAGATAAAAACTGGGGGCAGAAAAGAGAAAATTGGAAGCCCACTGGGCCAGGATGGCAGGTTTTTGCTTTTGTCCGGAATACAAAAGAAAGAACAAAGAGGGGACCAAAACAGAAACATCTTAGGCCCCTGTAGGTGAATGATATTTATTTCTCTAAAGCTCATAAATATTGAGACATTCAACGCTTCCCTTACTTGACAGGTTACTTGTCAAGTTACTGTAACAATAAATTACCTTATCCAGATCTGGAACAGCACTCTAAAACTTTCAGAGACTACACTGAAAAAGCTAGGTGTGAGATAATAAGGGATGGTGAAGGCTCTGGTGAACAAGAGACCATGTAGCTCCTCAAAAGGGGCAAGTGATCGTTACTACAACGCATCCAGGTGGGTGTTCCGAGGGTCAACTAGGCAGTCAAACGGACCGGATCACCGTGGAGCATACTTGGCCTCTGGCTCACTTAAGGACAGGACAGAGTACATGTCAAAAGACCAGGGCCAGTACCTTCCCTTCAATGGGAATCTGGGAGTAGTCCAAACAGTGATTCTGGGAATTTTTCTTGTCCCCACAGTCGTGTTTTAAGAGCAAAGAGTTGAGACTCATGCAGCAAGCATGGAGCCTTCTGACTTAGAAGGTTCGTATCTTTTCTTTTTTTTTATTTTATTTTAGATTTATTGATTTATTTGAGAGAAAGAAAGTGCACACACATACACATAGGGGTGGGGAGGGGCAGAGGGAGAGGGAGAGAAAATCTCAAGCAGACTCGCCCCTAAGCAGGAGCCTGACTTGGGGCTTGATCCCAGCATCCTGAGATCATGACCTGAGCTGAAATCCAGAGTTGGATGCTTAATCGATTGAGCCACCCAGGCGATCCAGAAGGTTGATATCTTAACTAGGAGCAAAGATCTCTTGCAACATTTCTATAGGCATAGCTTCCAAAGTCCCCATGAGGGGTCCCAGTGATGAGAGTCACCACATTCAGGGAAACCTAACACAGTACTGTCCGCCAGATGTGTGTAGTTCATCTGCATTCCTCTCAGCCAGATACAGGGTGCCTATCCTGAGTTATTTTGACTATGACACTGTTGCCTGGTCACCTGGAGAACATTTTACCTATATCAGATTTCTGAGGAAACAAAGTCAGAAAGTTAACCTAAGATAACTTTGTTTATTGAGAAAATTGGGTTTTAACACTTTACACACTGTTACCATGTGTGAGTGTGAGCTCAGATCTTTCTTTTTCCTCTCATTTTCTCTTCCTTCTCATCCTTTTCCTTCCTCCTTCTCTCACCCACCTTCTTCTCATCCTTTTTCTTGTTTTAGAAAAGCTGAAAGTCCAGATTTTTTAAATGTTAAGTCTCCCAATTTTTAAGTGAGAATACTTAAATGAGAGTAAGGGTCCTAGACCAGGAAGCAAAAGCCCTGGGTCCTGGGATTCTAGCAATTGCTATGTGATCTACATCACAGCTAAAGTAAAAGAGTAAAAATCTTGCCTAAAATTGGTGAAAATTGGTGAAAAGCTGTTTCTATTTTCTAATGGATAAAAGGTACTATACTTCCTGTTCATATGCTTAGTGCCAGGGAACCTGTTCCTCTTCCCTTACCTTTCCACTCTGCTGTATCATGTGAAAATCCAAACAGAATAAAACACTCAGAGGTCTTTCAAGCCTAAGTGCCCATTGTTGGACAAGATTTCCCAACAAAGATGCCAAGAAGAATGTTGCTAACGCTCATGGAGTTTAGACCAATATATCTGCTTTTGTTTGCATTACCCAGAGAAACTGAGTCAAAAAAGTAATACCTGGGTGGATTTGGGCTTTTAGAGTGGTTTTTCAGATGCCTGATATGTTAATACAGTGCAGAGATTACCAATGTCATCACAGCTACTATAATCCTAGTTAAAATTGCTTCATGTTAATGTTGTTCTATGCTGCATTCATTCAAATATCTTTATTTTGCCAATTCTGCCATCATCACCAAGAAAATGTACTGTGGTAGAGAATTCATTTCCAAATGAAAAAGAAGTAGGATTGCTTTTATTTTGATTTTTCTGCTACAATTTCATCAGTCTTATGGCGACCAAGTCAGGGATTCCATTCTGTAACCAAAAATGAGCAAAGGAATTTATCAATTCCCAACCTGGCTCCAACATCAAATCTACATTTGGCCAATAGCCTAAGGATTTGGTTATTTGCTCAATCCTTTTTGAAGAAATCTTTTCATTTTTTGTGGGTCAGAGGCTCTTTTTTATATAGGAAAAGTATATCCATGAGGAACAGAGGGAATAGGTTGAAAGCACAGTTATTAGAAATGTCCTCGTTCATGATAACACAGGCATTTGTAGGAATTTCATTTTCCTCCGTTGACCACAGTATTAAACATTTCACCAAGGAAATGTTCCACAGGAGATTTACTCTTAGGAATAGGATCTAATCTTTTATATCACAGTAAGAAGCTGATCAAAGGTGTTGAAAGCCTGCTATTAAAGGATTAACTAGGTCACATTGAAATATATGATGTAAAAACAGAAGAACCTTTTCTATCCAGTTGAAGCTTATAAAAAATACAGAAACCACCCCCCTCATTGTTTTGAAGAACACATTAGTTAAAGAAAAAATATTGAGCCTTCATTCAACATTTAAAATATTCTCACTGAGCATTGTTGAAGCCATCTTAAGGATTATGTTCTTTGACACAGGATAATGGAAAGCCATTAGGTTTTGGGTAATTATGTTTATAGTTTGAAAATATAACTCTTTTGAAGAGTGTAGAAAATGGCTTGCAGCAGAGCAGGAGTGTATGAAGAGAGACCAAGAATGTGGTAATTGAAATAATCTGACCAAGAGATGTTGGTATTTTGGTCCTGGGTAGTGGCTGCAGCAGTGGATGCTTTCTGCTCTCTCCCTTAACACAAATACAAAATCTCTCTGGGCCTATAAGGTCAACCTCCCCCACCGGTTCCCTGGACTCTATCCCCTCTCATCCACTCGAAGACTTGGCTCTAGCCGTTGTTTTTCTCCTTTTCCCTGCATTAGAGAAATTCCCCTTCCCTGCTGCATCACTCCCATTTGCATCCAAACATGCAGCAACATCTTCTGTGTTAAATAAAATAGAAAGTCCCCCGAGCCCCACTACCCGATTTCTGTGCCCTCCTTTACAGCAAAAACTGCCCCAAGAGTTACCTCTATGTCTTCTGTTTCATTGACTCTTACCCTTAGTGCATCAGGACTCTTCCCCAGAATTGCACTTAAATAGTCTCATCAGTGTCTCCAGTGGTACTACTGCCAGTGGTCAATTCTCAGTTTTCATTTTATTCAACCAGTCAGCAGCATTTGGATATAACTGATCACTCTAAACTTCTTTTTTTTTTTTTTAAAGATTTTATTTATTCATTCGACAGAGAGAGAGACAGCCAGTGAGAGAGGGAACACAAGCAGGGGGAGTGGGAGAGGAAGAAGCAGGCTCTCAGCATAGGAGCCTGATGTGGCGCTCGATCCCAGGACCCCGGGATCACGCCCTGAGCTGAAGGCAGATGCTTAAGGACTGAGCCACCCAGGCGCCCCACACTCTAAACTTCTTGAATTGCTTTCTTCCCTTGACTTTGGGCTACAACTCTATTGGTACCCTTTTACTTACTTCACTGGCTTCCCATTTCAGTCTTCTTGGCTGGTGTCTCATTTTCCTGTCATCTTCTCATCTTCTTGAAGTGAATTGTAAGTACCCTCAGGCTCAGACCCCAGACCTTTTGTCTTTCTATATACATATATACATATCCCTAATGATGTCATCTAGCCCATGGCTTCAGATAGCACTTTTATATTGATGTTTCCCAAATGTCTATCTTCACCAGCCCTCCCTCCTAAACCCTAGACTCATGTATCCATTGTCTGATCATCATCTTGCTTGGTTGCCTAATAGTTATCTCACAGATAATATGTCCAAACCTGAGCTTCTTCCTAAATCTGATCCTGCTAGAGTTTTCCCAATCATAGGAAAGGGCAGCTCCATTTGTCCAATGGCTCAAGACTGAAATTTAGGATATAACCCTTAATTTGTTTTTCTTCTATCACCATCCAATTTGTTAAAAATTCCTTTCCACTGTACCTTCAAAATATACCCTGCTTCTAACCACTTCTCCCCACTTCTACCACTGCCACCCTCATTCAAGCACCCATCATGTCTACCTTGGATTTCATAACAGGTTCCTAATCAGTCTCCCTTGTTCTATTCCTACCCCGCTCCATATCATAGAAGAGTAGTGATACTTTTGAGTTATAAGTCAGCTCATGTTTCTTCCTTGCTTAAAACTGTCCAAAGTCTTTTACATCTGATCCAGAAAAAAACCTAAAACCCCCTCCAGGGGGCTAATAGCCTCCACGAGCTTATCCCCAGTATCTCTCCATTATCATCCCCCCTCTCATTCTATTGCACCAATATACTATTTCTCAAACACACTAAACATGTCCCTGCCTGCAGTGGGGCCTTTGTGATTGCCTTTAAATTCCTATTTCCCAGATACCTGCATGGCTTGGACCCTTTCATGTTAAAGCTATGGTCATTTGCACTCCTTCCCTAATATTTCTAAAATAGTACCATCGCTTTCATTGCTTTTTTTTCTTAACCGTGTTTGGCACCATGTGGTATACTCTCCTTTCCAAGAACTGTATTTATTAACAGATTTGAGGAATTTCATGATTGCATTTTAAAACATTTTATATTAAAACTACCATAAATGTATTATCCAGTGGAATTTGGAAGTAGAATAAATATGTAATATAAACCCCTGTCTTGCAGGGGACTGCTTCAGGATCTGCCTCCTGCCTCTTCAGAGTGTGTGTTATATCCCACTATTCAAGTAGGATACATCAGTGGAAAGGTTGAAATGCACTGTTGTATTTGGACTGGACAGTCATCTGTATTATGCAACTGAGAGATACCTAGAAAACTATCTTTTCCATATTCATTTGTCATTGGACTGCCATCCACATGTCAGGTCTAACCATCAGTTTCCCCTACTGGAACCAGCCAGTTAGAAATCAACCTACAGTGCTTCTTTGGAAGACTATGCAGAGATTTTAGATACAATTAGATTGTATTATTGGACCATAAGCCAGAGTCTGCTTACAGGGCAATAAAACAGAACATGGCTTCTTTTAAAGCACTATGGAGGCTCTGTCAACCCACCTCCCTTCCCTAACTTTCTGAATAAAGAGATTCTCTCCATTGCTTCTGTAAGGCGCAATACCTATTGCCTGTGGCAAGCTGTAGGTTCATGGCTTGGTAGGCTACAGTCAAGTGAACCTATATCCTTTCATTCCTCCCTATAAAGTTGTATACTTGCCAAGAATCAGTTGTTTTTGTCCCTAAACCTGTTTAGGCCAGTTGTACTTATTTAATTTAAATATTACATGAACTAATGAAATGTAATAAAAAGGAAAGAATTGTCATTTCTACAAAAACAACATGGAATCCTTTGGGAAAGACTCAATAAAGGCAAGCCAGTGAAAAAAAAAAGATGCTATGGGCAAGATAATTATAAAAGTTTGGGGAGGAGGATCATTAAACTCTAGTAGGATTCTGTACTCCTGCAGTTTCGCATGTCTTATTTTAACAAAACCAAGTCCCAGGCATGGTGAGTGTAGTTTAGGTAACAATGATAACATCGACCCCAGTCAACAGTCAACTTAAAAAAAAAAAGATACAAATCAAGAAGGCAAAGGGGTACATTGTTCCTATATCAAAAGATTGACAAATAATACAATTAATTTTCTAAATAAGAATTTATTAATGAATAATAAATATATAGAAATATTTAAACTACATAAATACATAAATAATATCTAATAATAAATTTCATTGCATAAAATGTTTATGATGTAAATATGGTATTTTTTCATGGTTTCCCACTTTTACTAACTTTTTAAAACAATCAACTAACTACATTCCAACACTATAGGACAAGAGAGTTTTTACATTACTTGAGAACACCTTCCAAAAGTTGGGATTACATTCCTATTACAGACATGTTGAGAATACCAAAGGAGGTAAAATATTCAGAACAATCCTATGGGAAAAGTAAATTATTAGTCCCATTTTATATATGAGGGTTAAGGAGGGTAAATGACTTAGAGCTGATCTGTTAAGAACTAAGATCTGCCTTCCTCATGGCTCCTGCTCTGAACTTGGATGCCGCTTCAAACCTCTCCTCCTACGCTTCTCATTTAGATCTTTTCTAACATAGATTTTTCAAAATAAACACCAACTAAAGGCTGCTGAGCTAATTATGTATTTTAATTAATGGCTTCTGAATCATTATGACACTATGATAATAGAAATGTCATTTTTACATTTCTAGTAACCAACCCTCATACTTTAAGGGTATGTGGGACAGTTCCTTGATTTGGGAAATGCTGTATATGAAATACTCCTCTTGGAGATTTTACAGCTCAAGGATTTGGAGAAGTCCTATTGTGAAGAAATGTACCCAATTTTTTTCAACCTGTTATTTCCCCAACGTATTTGTCCACGTAGTTTTATCATGGAATGCCTCTTTAAATTCAGTTAAACAAGTATTTCATGCATATGTGTTTTAAGTGTTGCTGTATAGAATGAGTGCTCTTGTTTTTTTCTTATGATCAGTCCCGTTTTTATATACTCTCAGCTTGTTGATCATAGTTCTCTGGTGCGAATCCTTTTATTACACCCTTATTATTCTCATGTTTTTATCATGTTCAGGAGGGAAAAGTCAAATGTTTCAAGAGCTAGAATTGGCAGTTCCTTCCAATAGCTGAACTATGACCTTGACACCTATCACCTTAGAGGTCACTAAGGCCTACATGCAATTATCCACAAGCACAGATCCACTGAAGACTGAGATCACCCCTTGCTCAACAGGTCTTAGCTAAGAAGCTCATGGAGAGCAGAATAATTTGAACTCCTGCCACAAGCTGAACAAGTACATCTAGGGTCAGGCATCATAAAAGAGAGTCAGCTAATCAATGTTGACCTAGCAATTTGTGATCTGAAGGGTGGCGGGAATGCTAAAATTATATGCATCTTGTCCCTTTTAGCTAAGTTGGCATGTCTGTGTTTGTGAAGCTGGCTGAAAATAATTTTGTGCCACATGCCCTCCTTTGCAGGATAACCAAGCCATGTGCCATTTACTGTCATTTGTGTCTGTCCTGTGTAGGCTTAGAGTGTGACAGCACCTGGTCACCTAGTAAATAACAGATGAACATCGAATGCTTGTGCTCAAAGCCTTCATTGAGAAGGACTTTCTTTCACTCCATCCTTATCCTCTGTCCTGAATCTTCATCATCCATCAGAAGAGATCAGCTATAGAGATACCCCTAGAAAATACCAATGTGCCTGACTTCCCCATCACCATACTCTTATAGGGCTGACTTGACTACTCGAACAACCCAGAGTTGAATGACTTGCCCAAGATCACCCTGCTCACAATTGGCAGATGCAACATTATATCTAAAATTTCAGCATAAGCTTTTAGATGACATGTTTTTCAGTTAGAATGAGGCCGAGTAGACATCAGAGGAATCAGAATGAAAGCAGAGAAACCACGGTTGTATTAGGGCAATCCTGTACTAGCAGAATTAGTCAGGGGCAAGGGGAATAATTTTTGTTTCAAACAGAATTAAGAAGGTAGAGTTTGAGAACAGATTTCCAGGAGTCATCATACACTTGGCCATTGGGTACTCTTCAATATTATTCCTACTGTCTAATTGTTCTCTTAATCAAGATTCTTTTGGTTGCAAGTGTCAAAATCCAATTCAAATGAGCTTTAAAAAATGAGAATTTATTGGCATAAAATTCCCATTAGCTGCAGCTAGGTTTTAGTTCTCAAACGATAGTTTTAGGAATCTGTCTATCCATCTTTTGGCTCTACTTTCCTCAAGTTGGCTCTTGCTATATGGTAACCCCAGTAAAAAGAGAATGGCTCTTTCCCAATAATTTTAGCACAAGCTTCAAAACTGACTTTATGTGCCAGCTTGAGTCATATCCCCACCCCTCAACTAATTATGGTGACTGGAGGTTATGGGGTGGTGCTGGACAGAATATTTTAATAGGGTAGACATAGAACATGTGCTCATTCCTGGAGCCAGAATGAGGATAAGCCCGACTCATATAATTGCATCTACTGAGAGTAGAAGAGAAATGATTTCTGCTAGAAAATGGGGATGAGTTTACCAGGTGTGGGGAAGCTGAGCACCAAAACCAAGCAATGTCCTGTTACCATCTTCTACATACTAAGGGATGCTTGCTGTCCAGGATCCCATCCCCGAAGAGTTATTTCAGGAGAGAGGAGGTATATATCATAAATCATAAGATATACTGTCCTGGAAACATGAGCAGGATTCAGGAAACCTGATTCTCCTAGAACTCTATCCCCACTGTCTGTACTCTGTTCCATAGTGTCTAGGAGAATGCCTGGCAAATAACAGGCACACAGAAATAATTGTTGAGTGAATTATTCAAATCTAGATGTGATGGATAGAGTCTCACTTTGGGGTGATGAGAAGTTCTGGGTGACAGTTGTACAACAATTTGAATGTACTAATGTCACTGAGCTGCACACATTAAAACAATAAATTTTATATATAACTAGCCGCAGTAAAAAGTTTTTAAAGGGGGAGAAAGCCGACACGTTAAGAAAGACAAGATTTTGATGGCTTCTTTTGACCTCTTGTTTTCCATTAAAGCTTGCCCTAGTCAGTCATTGGACCTCAGGAGTTATGCAGTGACCAGTGGGGACAGACACAGTTATCCCATGCTCCTCCACAAAGGGAAGGCACAGCTGCTAGCTGCCCTCTGCTTCGTACAAGAAGAGCAAGGGAGACAGAGTGGTTGGGATTGATGAAAACCTGGAAGATTTGCTTTGCAAATAAATCCATGTATGAAAGGGACTCTGTCAGTTTGAAAACTATATCTTCTCCAAGGTCCAGGCAGGTAAGAATGTAAGTGATTAAGATAACGTAGGTACGTTGGAGATCCACATGACCCCTTCAAACAGACCAGCCGCTGCCCATCTCAGGCCAGTAATTGCCTTGAAGACGTATAGGGTCAGCATTGCTTGGTCTTGTGGCGCTTCATGAGAAGACTTAAATGCGAAATTCTATGTGAAATCTTCCAGTTTTTGAATGTTGGCAGTCGTGAAAAGATTTTTATATAGTAAGCATGGGAAAGAGAACATCTGGCTCATGGGCCCCCAGCTTGAAATAAATGTTGTAAATGTTCCTATCTTTCTGTTTATTTTCAGTTTCTTCCAAAGGACAGATTATTGTTTACTTTCTCACAAAACTCAGTATGATCTCATGTATTTTGTGCATTTTACAGTTTAGGGGGACATGTGTGGTTAGGACAGATATCATCATTCCAGTTTTACTCTTGAAACCACAGAGGCTTTAAGTGGAGGTACTTAAACCTGCCTCCAAACCTTTGTGAAACAATGTGCTGTATCACAAAACTTCAGGTGGTTTCCTTTTTTCAAAACTCCTCCCCAGCTTCTGTTAGTTATCATTTATCTAGATAAATTATTGTTCTCTTTCATCAAAGAAAGCTGAGTTTCTCAATTCCCCACACCTCCTTTTGTTGGTCAGGGGGAAGAAAAAAAAATCATTACCTATGCGAAACTATAGAAGCAGATTTGTGTATTTAACTCTAATAAATGCAGTAACCTGGGAATTTAAATCATATAATATTTTCCATCTTTCCAGAGATGGATAGACTCTTTTTTTTTTCCCTGAGGGAACTTTTAACTTAAGAATGTGTTGAAATCCCCTTGGCATGTCAGAATAATCATTAATGTTTACAGTTGCTATAGCGACTAGAAATGCTGGTGATTGAGTAGGAAAAGAGCCTGAGAGAGGAAGATAAGCTGTGTCAATTATTGAACATCTGTCAAATATTTAGCCAATTTAAAGTGACAGGCAAATGCTCAAAATTGAAGATGGGTAAAATGTATTTTTACTAACATTCACTTAAGAACATCAGTTTTATATTGTTTTGCCACTATTATAGAGGGGTAATTAACTTTTATTTCCGTCCATGTAAAGGAGGTGTTTTCTCTGAGTAAGATATGTTTGTATGTGTGATTTTTAACTCTATCATAATATTAATCCGTCTCTACTGGATGTTGCTTTAAGGCATCTTGAGCTGTCTTGCATACATTATTTAATTTGGTCTCAGGGCAATGCACAGATTTTGTAAAGTATATCCATTTCATAGAATTTTTTATTTTATGGGAACAGAGAGGTGAAAAAGTATGTTAGAACATCTGCCTCTTCATTCAAGCCTCTCCTCTTCCCGTCGTAGCCACTACTCACTTATGCAGAGGCAGCGCCCTACATATTTGTTACATGTGTCTCCAGCACCACTCTGGTACCCACGGCGGTCATCCCAAATCAGTTTTGTCTCCTTTTCCCTCAAGTCTCATTGCTTCTACAAAACCCTAACATAGCATTCTGGAGAGCCAATACCAATTAGGTAGAGCTCCCCAGTCAAGTTGAAATCTATTTGCAATCCCTGTCTGATAATGATTTCTCACCTTCCGCTTCGTGTTTTCTCGTTTACAAATCGTTTTCACATATATGGTCTTATTTGGTCATCAAGCTTCTGAGATGAGGGTTATCCCTTCTTTACATGTGAGAAAATTGAGGCTTAGAGAGATTAAGTGATTTGGCCAAGATCACAAAAGGAGATGGAAGACACCACCTCCCCTACTGCCTTTCTACTACTCTATATGAGAAAAGAGCAGTAGGTATAAAAACAAGGTTGTGGATTCCAAGTGTTGCCCTAATCACTTGCTAACTACAAACCAAACCAAACCAAACCAAGAAGGGTTAATGCCTCCCTAGGTACCCCTCCCTGCTCCAAAACAGAGAATGATAGATTATCTCTAGGATACTTCCCGGCTATGATCTGTAATGTATGAGTTCTAAATACATCTTTACTGCTAGGTTTCCCAAATACAGCATTTGTTTATTACCTATCATACCTGTGTTTATCATTGCCCACCTCCTCAATTTCTAGAAAGCGAAAGAACAAATTAGTTTTAAGTTATGATTTTGCTACTTCAACTTATTAGCATAAGTATACTAGCACTATACAAATGGTCAGAGGATTTAATTTTGGGGGTTAGTTTTGTTTAATACTAAGTTTTAATAAACTTACTGTGTTCCTCACTTTCCTTTCCTGGAGAACAGATATTGCCTCCTAGAGATGAATCAAATGATTAACATAAATGGAAATAATTTCAGAAAAATGAGTACTCTACTAAGATAAGATGTCGTTGTAGCTTTATTAATCACAAACCCTGATCTGGTCTGTTAACATAAGTGGATGATTTAGAATGGATCTTTTCAGTGAAGTTGAACGAATATATAAATCATCAAACAGTTCTTTTTACAATCTTTGCTTTATCAATAATAACAACAAATATTAACATTGAGAGCTTGTATGTGCTGGACACTGTACTAATTATAATTAGGCACTTCACTTACAGCATTGCCCTTGATCCTCTCAACCACCTATAAAGTGTATTATTATCCCCAATTTTCAGATGAGAAAATTGACCTTTAGATAATTTAAGTAACTTTCTGGGTCTTACAGAAGTGGCAAAGCAAGACCTCAGGACCAGAGAGATATGTCTAACTCCAAATACTAGGGTACATACTTGACCGGTTATAGAAAATACTCTTAAAATACCTTAGATGAGGATATTTAATTTAAACATACGCACACACAGACTTAGACATCAGATAAAGAACTGTAATTAGCAGATGTTATTTTCCTCTGAAAGTTTCTCTCAAAGCTGCCTCCCCATTCCCACCCCCTGTCTTTGCTATATTGCCATAAAAGAGATACAAGGGTCATTGGTAAGAATCCACTATTTCTAAGAGTCTGTTTTAAGTGGCAGTGAGTGGGGTGGGAGATTAGTATACAATTATTTTTCAAAGGACATTCGGATGGGACTTACGAACAATGATGAGAAGAGAACATAACTGAAGGGAGGGGGAGGTAGGACAAGCCTCTAAGTAGAAAAATGACAAGGGTTTATATTAGTCAAGACACTTGATCATAGAGGACAGAAACTCAGTATCCAGTAGGGACTTTTTTTTTAGTGAACAGATTTATTGATTTTTTAAAAAGCCGATTACATGAAAGACAAGAATGTCCCCTCCCAGTTGATTCACTCAAGTAACTCAGGTACCGCCTGCACTCGCTTGCTCTGCCTGTCAGCACTCTCAGCTTTATCCTCTCAGACCAGCTTGTCAGTAGCACATTGCACATGGGCGGAAGGCACTTTGCTTTACAGCCCCTGAATCTCCAAACCTGAGGGGAAAAGGCCCCTTTTTGTAGGGACTTGAATTTTAGAAGATTTTGATTGGCTGGTTGGTGTATATGACTCTTCTTGAACCAATCACTGTGCCTTAGGGGATGAGGTAATAGGATTGGTCTACCTCAAGACTCATCCCGCTTCCTGGCCAGCCTTTAAGGAATGATGATAGGGTACTGTGTGAACCAACTGAAGAAGTATTGCCAAGAAGATAAACCTGCCTTTCCTGGCAAAGCAAATAGAGAAGAAAAACTCAAGGATGATTAATTTTCCTCTGGTTCTGTCCACCACATCTCAAGGTAGAACTTTACCATTATAGTCAGTGAATATCTTTGTTGTTTTTAAAGGTACAAATAAAAATAAATACTTCCGTTTAAGGAAGGACAGATCTATTTTTAATAGATCACCAGGCCAAATGCTTTTGTAGTTCAGCATTGGCAAAATGCAGAGAAGAGGTGGGAAAAAACATCTTGGATTACAATGAAGACTAGTATTTGCTTGGCAGATTTAATTAAGAGTTAATTTAGGCTCACAATTTAAATATCCATTTGAATTTCAATCACATCTTTAATTGGGGAGGGTGTAGAATTGTTTAATAATCTAATGAAAAGGCTGTGTATCAGTGACTTGTGTGGGAGTTGGTGACATTGCTTGAAAACTTGTTCTGTTAGTCATATTACGGCTTGAATCCTTTTAAAAATGTAAATAATTATAGTTTAACTGACATTTTCTACCATTTACTCAAAATTTTTAATCATTCCTGAGAATGCATTTCAGTTCCCACATTGAGTATTTCTTTCCTTTCTCCCCACAAATTACTAAGCTTAAAGTAATAAGACAGATTTTAATTATGTTGTGACAAAAAGCACAGATTCTATTAATGATGATTTGTGCAGCCCTTTCTTAGAAAATATCTTTAAATGTTGATATACTACTGACCTGTATACCCTGATATTTCAAGATTTAACTGGTTACCTCATTCCCTAAAATTCTGAACATCTCTTGAGTGCCATACAGGATTAGGTGCTGTGGCATACAGAAGCAAACAAGATGGTGGTGATCCCTGCCACATATCCAACTGTAGTTATTTCAGCAAAGGCCATGGCAATGTCAGTCATGATAACCCCTGCACCCACCTTGTTACTGGCTCATTTAAGCTGAAGGAGGCCATTGCAATGGCTTCTAGCATAGGAAGAGGAATCTTTGCCAAAGTGCCGTTTCAATCCTAAAGCTAATTCCACTGGTTTTCTCTGTGGTCCTAGAATAGATCACATATTTTCCTATGTCTCACTTTCCCTGTCCCTCCAATGGAACTAATCTTTATTCTACTTATTTCAACTGATAGAGACAACAAATGAGATAATGAATACCAGAGTGTTTTGAAGTGTCAAGAATTAAACAAGTTGTGGTTCTGCTCATGTACTTATAAGACAAAGCCTTACTTAAAAGTAGATATGAAAATCTAGCTCGCCGGGGCGCCTGGGTGGCACAGCGGTTAAGCGTCTGCCTTCGGCTCAGGGCGTGATCCCGGCGTTATGGGATCGAGCCCCACATTGGGCTCCTCCACTATGAGCCTGCTTCTTCCTCTCCCACTCCCCCTGCTTGTGTTCCCTCTCTCGCTGGCTGTCTCTATCTCTGTCGAATAAATAAATAAAATCTTTAAAAAAAAAAAAAAAAGAAAAGAAAAAATCTAGCTCGCCAAAAGCAAGTTTACTTCCTCCTACAAGTAAATATTGTAGTCCAGGGATTACTGCCACCTTTGAGTAATTGCATTCTGGCCAGGTCACACAGGCGGCATCTAGTTCATTGACACATGTCATTTAGCCTGTTGTGTTGTATGGGCTAGCCATCTCTGCATGCCTACCTCTCTGCTTTTACTGAGTCTTTCTTTCTCTTAAGTATTTGGAAGACTATGAATTAGTCATCTTTTTCTTTACTGCCATCTTGTAAACTCTGCAAAACCGCATCAGAGACTCAATAAAAAAAATAAAAAGGAAAGATTTTTCTAGAGAAAAGGCTTAGGCATTCTGATTTGAAAAATGTGAGTTCTGATGTTATAGATTTTCTGTCCTCCTCTAATTTCAGTGATTCTGATTTGCAGTCAGCGGTCTGATGGAAGTATTGTATTCTCCTCTTTAAAGGTAACTTCTTTCTCAGTAACAGGTTTGGCCTGGAGTGGCCTGGAGTTCAGTAATGAATTGTTGCTCTAGGAAACTTGTAACATTTGGAATTCCAATTCAATTCAACTAATATTCACTACGTTGATTACAGAATGGGAGGGACAAAGCATATGTTCCCCTGCCATCTGTATTCTTGTCCACAAGTAATACTCAAATCTGTTATCTGGAGAAGAGACAAGTAATTGAACCATTCTAATATAGGAAAAACAAAATTTTAATATGTGAAATACTGTGTAGTTGCCATGAGGCAAAAAAGAAACACATGTTCATTTGGTTGTTGAGGAGAGACCACACATATTTTCCAGGAGGGAAAATGGCTCTTCGGAGAAGGTAGTGGTTGAGATAAGCAGAAGTTGGAAGAGAATCCTCAGAGAGAATGCCTAAGCCTAGTCAGGGAGAATTGAAAAGCATAGAGCATGTTAGGGGATTGGTGACTGTTTTTCCACTGTACCTTAAGCAACCCTACTTAGCAGGACAAACATTTCTTAAAATAGAATTTTTGGGGGAAGGGCAAATCCCAAAAAAGCAAAAAAACAGAGCTTCCGGCCTTCAGCCAAGACAGGTGGACAGGGCCTTCCCACAATGCCTTATCTTTGCATTTAAAGGTGACTTCAGAGGGAATAGATATGTATTGTATGACTAAGTAATCAAAGTATCCAGCCTCTGATGTTTTGCAGAACCTAGTTTGAAGAGTACTCCCCCAGAATATGGACTTATGTGGAGAGAGGAGTAGAAAGCTAAAACTAGATAATTTGAAGTCCTGCTTTGGAAGGACTTGACTACTAGCTTGATGTATTTTATTTGATCCAGTTTGCAGTGGAGATCACAGAGGACTTGTGTGGAAAGGAGGAACGTGATCCAAAATTGCTCTTTAGACAAATTAATCTGGCAGTGGTATGTGGGTTGTCCTGGAAAGTTGACAAAACCGCAGGATGTTCTTAGGCCAATGACAGGTGAGATGGGTACGGAAACAAAAAAATCCCTTGAAATTCTAATCCAAAGGATTTGGATAACTGATTGGATATGCTTTCCCTCAGCAGTACCTTCCCCCAACATTCCTAGAGAGAATCTGAGATCAGGCAGAAGACGTTGTTTGAAGGAGACATACATATTAAGCTGAAACAGTTCTACCTCATTTTCTTCTGTTCACTTCCCACCCAAGGGAAAGTGGCATTCTCTCTGGAATAGGTCATTGGACTTTGATAGCGCTAACTGTTATGCAGTTTTCACATTGTCTGAAATATTTTATACTTGACTGTCGAAGGTATCTATCTATGCTTCAAGGAATTAATATTTAACAAATGAGCAGTGGATGTTGTATTTGAGGTCTTCATAAAATACGGTGATACCTTTGATTTCTTTAAATGCCAAATTTTTAACAAATAGCTGAAAGAAATACCCTTTAATTCCAATGAGCAGTATTTTTATCTGCCCATCATAGTCCATTCAAGCTGCATCTCTCTGCTTTAGCCTTACCGGTTCGTCTGTGCTGAGTGGGCTGGACCGTTGCTGATCACAATCATACAAAGCTCTGATGTTGATTGTGTGTGGTTTCAGTATCACCCCCACCTTCATTCCATTAGCTCATGTTTATATTCTCCAGTACCATTTTCATGCTAACGAAAGCATGCAACTAAGTGTCAATTCCATTTCTTTGTGCTTTCTTCTGTATTCCAAAACAGGTCACAAGCTAAATTGCCTGCCCAGCAGTCTGGGCCTGGGTAAGAAGTAGGGATTGGTAGAGACTGTGGCAAAATGGAGACCACCTGCTCTCTCCTAAATGGGAAGCCGCTACTCAGTTCTGCCAGTTGTTTCCCTGAGGGAATGAGATTAATGTGTTTCAGTCTTTTAAAGCAGTGTTTCTTCAAGTGTGATCTCCAGACCAGCAGCAGCAGGAGCACCTGAGAACTTGTTTCAAATTCACATTCTTGATCCCCACCCCAACTTTCCCAATCAGAAAACTGGTATGGGACACAGCATTCTGTGTAACAAGGCGTTCTGGTGGTTCTGAGGTCACTCAAGTTACGGAACCATTAGTGTCGTGGACTCTATGCTGTACCTCTCTAATTCCTCTTGAGAACTAATAACTGAGAGTTGTGTTTGAGTTGTAAGAAAATCCCAATATGGAGATGTTTATTTGATTTTTACTGTTTTTAAAGCATGCGAAACCATAAAAGACACACACGCTTATACAAGCTAAATCCATGCTGTGTGCCATCACTTCCCAGCCTCTACTCAAGAGTCTGAAATTGCTAACAAAAAGGATGCTGTTCTGTTGAAAAAATATATGGATTCTTCCCTTAGTGTATGAAAGTTTGCTGACACAAGACCTAGACCATATTTCCCAAACTTTTTTTCTGATATATTTCTGAGAGCAAAGAAGAATCAGCATGTCCCCCTGGGAATCTGGGAGCGTATCCTGAAGCAATCAGCTACAAGTACATGATTTTGTTGAAGCCTTTCCTTATACATTTAAGATTTGTATGAGTTTCATATATATTCCACCCTACACTCTTATTTGGCTTATGATCAAGACAATGCATTAAATTCCCCTCAAGTTATATTCCTTAACTTTCACCTACAAAATTTTAAATAAAATCTACACCCTAGAAAAATGCCTCATCAACCCAATAAAATAGAGGCAAGAAAACAAGAAGTAACTCATAAAAGGGAAGAGATTGTAAGCTATACACAAGAGCAATATGCACAGTCTGTATACTTGAGTAGAAAATGTCCCTTTTTCCATCTTACCTCCCATCCCTCCACTGCCACATCTGAGTGACCAAAGGGCATGAACTGAATAATCATTGAATACACTGAGTGAACAGTCAGGGGACTTATTTTTAGAAGTGCTTGCCACAAGTTTGCATGGGATTTAGCACTAGGGCTTTTCAATCCTTGCCTCACATGATCACCACTTCATTTCTCCTAAATCAGTTCTACAAAGATTGTAAAGAGTTTTGGCCTTACGTGCCAGCACCAATTGTTTGGAGGTAACTGCCTGAAGCACTGTATTGACAATGATCGTGAACCGAGGTGGGGCAGAGTCAATTATCTGTGTCAGCCACGGGTGTAGGAGTAGCAACTGGTGTTCCAACTGACAGATGCATGCCATCCCTGCTCCACCCAGCACAAATTACTCATGAAAAACGATTTCTGAGCTCCGGGAAGTCCTGCTTGATGCTGCAGACTTGTCTAAACCAAGTTCTCTGAACTACAAAGCATCTGTTTAAGGGGTCCTTTCAGCCATAGGCATGATTTCAGAACCTACATTGTAAAGGGCCATGGTCATCATTGTAAGTATTCAATACCCAGTAGTCTGTCTCATATTTAATTGAGGTACATATCTGTCCTATTCCAGCCCTTTACCCTTTTCTGGTACCATTCTTACTTTCTCTGAAATTACTTACATTACTCAAATTTGTAACATCTCCCTTTCCTTAAGTTCATAGACAAAATACTTATAAATCTGTTTATAAGCAAAACAAAAACAAAGACACAGTCTTAAAAGTTGACATAAACATGTTTGATGTTCATTGTGACTGGGCAGGGCAAGTGTTCTTTTTATTATTCCTATTTTTCAGATGAGAAAACTAAGGAATAAAATAGAAATTACTTTCTAGCTGATAAGCACTAGAGCCAAGACTCAATCTACATATTTTGACAAGTCCAGGGATCTTGGAACTGGGTTATGCCTTCTTTCCCCTTGCCCAAGCAAACTACTCACAGGTTTTAATCCCTGTGTTCACTTCCATTGCTGAGCTGAGCTTAGTGATTTTGTGCAAGGTTGGTGTTTAGTAAATATTTGGCCAAGAAGTAAACCAGTGGATGTACTCATCTAACCCATTTTATCTATAGAATTACTTAAGATACATTTTTCACATTTATCTGCTTAGAATCATCTCAGTTTAAATTCAACTTCACAACACTGTACAATAAGTAGACTAGGTATTAATAAAACTATCTAAAAATAAGGAGACTCATGCTATTTAAATAATTTATCAAAGCAAAAATTGGCTACAACATAAGGACTAGAATCCAGATATCCTGACTGTTAATTCTACTATCTTTCCTCTACACAACAGAGCTTAATTCAAATAACTGTAGTGTAGTGTAGTGTGTGTGTGTGTGTGTGTGTGTGTGTGTGTGTGTGTGAAGTTCTAGCTCTGGCGGGCTCAGTTGGTAGAAAGTGTAATTCTTGGTCTTGAGGTTGTGAGTTTGAGCCCCACATTGGAGGTGGAGATTACTTAGAAGTTTTTTTTAATTAAAAAAGTTCTAGTTCTGATTTTGTCAGTAACCACCTATGTGATTCTTAGCAAGTTGCTAGGTATCTTTGGACCCCACTTTCTTCATTTGTCAAATCAGAATGTTGGATTTAGTGTTGTACATAGAGAATTGTGGAATTTAATGCTGAAAGATACTTAGAGATCATCTAGTTGTACTCCCTCACTTACAGATGAGGAAATTTACAGATAAGGAAAACTGATCTTTTCTAACTCCAAAATAAATTCAGAGAGGAACATATGGGTTCCTAACAGAATCAGCTCTTCTGCATACTGTGACTACCCACTTACCAAATGTGTGATTATGATCCACGCATGTAGTTTCTCCAGATTTAAGTTTCCTGGTCTGTAAAATTGACAGGGTCATACTAAGGTTCCTTTCACATTTGAAACTTTGAGGATTAAGAAAGGCGTCTTTGAAAACTGACATTTGTCTACCCCTGGGACGGGACTCAGAATGTCATGAAGCATAACGTCGCACTAGAAAGAAATTAGCAGCAGGAACACGTTAAGAGCATCCATCCAAAGGACTCTGATCACAGGGTGAATTTGCTCAATGAATACTTAAATTCGAAAATTATTTGATTGATGTCTTATTTGAAAACTAATAACCCGGCATTCTTCACTCTTGGCCCAAAGATGTGGAAAAAAGAACCAAGTAAGGATGAAGTTTTATAGTTAATTACCTGTAGATTTGGATGCTACAAGTCAGAAAACCGTCACTAGTTCCTTCTTCCTTAACAAGTATCACTAGTCTCAGTATTTTTCTCAACCAAGCATCAGACGCTTCACAATCTATTAAATATTGTATTCCAAGTATCTGTTCACCGAGTTGTTACAAATTGCCAATGGGACAGGAACTGTCTGTCACTTCCAGAGCAATTAGTGTGTGAAAACTTATCAAAAGAAATCTGTCAAGTTTGAATAAGTATAAATATTGCATGGAAGTCCCTGAGGAGATCAAACTGAGTGGGATACATTTTTGCTCATTGCAGCACATGAGAATTTATTTTGTTTCATTTACTTGGCTCTATTTTTCAGAATGTTGGTAGCATTTCATGTAACCCAATGGATTAATCTTTTGCTCTGATAAAAATAGACATTAGTTCTTAGGGGAAAACTAGAGTATCTATGGAGTGATAGAATAGTACTAGCTCCTTTCTTTCAAATTTTAAGAACTCTTATTTGCTTCCTAAAGGGAGCACTGGAATGGGAGTATAGGTAGAAGGATTATTACATACAGATCTTCCTCAACTTAGGATGGGGTCACATCCGAATTAATCCCTCACCAGTAGACAGTGCATTTCGTACACCTAACCCGCCAGCCATCATCACTTAGCCTAGTCTACCTTAAATGTTCTCTAAACACTTACATTAGCCTACATTTGGGCAAAGTCATCTGAAACAAAGCCTATTTTATCATAAAGTGTTCAATATCTCATGTAATTTATTGAATACTGTATTTAAAGCAAAAAAACAGAAAGGGTGTCTGAATACAGAATGGTTGTAAGCGTATCAATCGTGGACCCTCCTGATGGCGTGGCTGACGGGGAACTGTGGCTACTGCCACTGCCCAGCATCACAAGAGAGTGTAGGACGGCATCCCGCCAGCCCAGGAAAAGATCCAAATTCACATTTTGAAGTATAATTTCTCCTGAATGCATACTTTCATACCATCATAAAGTCAAAACATCAAAAGTTGGGACCATCTGTAGTCTACTTTGCCACTTTTTTGACTCTCCAACCTTATCCTTTGTAGGCTTCAGATTTTTCATATCTTTAAAATAAAGGACAAGTGATCTATTGGCTAATTTTTAGCTTTACTACTCATTTTACCTGCATTGATGTCTCCATTTTCATTACATTATATTTCTCGTGCTCCTTCCTAATTGTCCTGGACAAATAAAAATACAGTATTTACAGGTAGTGACATTTGCTATAAAGAAAAATAAATTGGTATCTTTTATAGAGATGTCCCCCTTTCACAGGACTCAGCATTTACTCAATATGACCTCACCAGTGTACCAGTCAAGACTTTTTGAATGACCTTTTCACTTTAGGACTCAACTGTATTTACAAAGGTCACATGTTCAACTGATATTAGTTACGGTCCTTAGCATAATCCATTTGAGACTGTTTTGGCAACTGGTTTGTTTCTTTTCCTACAGCATGGAAAATGGTTATACTGTTATTATTACATTTTGGGAAGCTTATTACAATTGTAATTCAGCATTTTGTTGCTTTCTGTTGTTTAGAGTCACTTAACAATCCCCCCCACACTAAAGCAATAGAGTTGATAATCTTTATATTATACTTAATGTTTCTAGAATGGAAGTCATTGCCATTAGTCCAGGGTTTCCCAACATAGGTTTTGTGACCTATTAAGACATGTTTTAGAAAAACGGTAGGTGTGTAGAGGGGATTGTGGGGAGGGGGAAGATTTTATGATGAAGTAAGTTTGTGTGCTTCAACATGCTCTAAAGAATTTGAGGAACCTTGGGATGTTAAAAATCTCTTGCAAGACCTGAAAGGATAAATTTAAAAATCTGTTAAGCTTTGTTTAATCTAGGGCTTCTCAAAGTCATTTGATCATGTAACCCTTTTAAATTCGGGATAGGTGGGAGGGAGACAACTTCTATTAACAAAAAAATTAATATTCCAAGGACCACAGTTTAGGAAATGCTGCAGTATATGCTTAAGGTTGTTCTTATCTTCCTGCTAAAGCACTAAGTCACTTATGTCACAAAAGCAGTGAAATCAAAGTAATTAACTTATTTTTAAATAGCCATACAGCATGTTAACTGGGTATGATTTTTATTTTTAGTTTTAAAATGATCAACTTACGGGGCGCCTGGGTGGCACAGCGATTAAGCGTCTGCCTTCGGCTCAGGGTGTGATCCCGTCCTTATGGGATCGAGCCCCACATCAGGCTCCTCCGCTGAGAGCCTGCTTCTCCCTCTTCCACTCCCCCTGCTTGTGTTCCCTCTCTCGCTGGCTGTCTCTATCTCTGTCGAATAAATAAAAATAAAATCTTTAAAAAAAATGATCAACTTATAATGATTCAGATGTGCTTATGATTCAGAGTGCTTTCACATAAAAGAATCCTCACTACGGAGAATCTTAACCATAGGAAACAAACTGAGGGTTGCTGGAGGGGAGGTGGGCGGGGGATGGAGTAACTGGGTGATGGTCATAAGGAGGGCACATGGTGTAATGAGCACTGGGTGTTATATGCAACTGATGAATCACTGAACTCTACCTCTTTGAAACTAATAATACACTATATGTTAATTGAATTTAAATAAAATTAAATTTAAAAAAAAGAATCCTCACTACATACCTGTGTCACATTTATTATTATCCCCACTTAATGGGTTAAAAGTTTAAAGTGAGAGTGTTTAAATGGTTTCCCTTATGCAATACAGGTTTGAATGTTGGTCTTTTTTTTTTTAATAGATTTCTAATAAATTAGAAAAATAATAAAGGAGATGTCTTTTTTTTTCTGATATCCATGGTCCATACAACTTTCTAGTTGCCTTGTCCCACAGGATTCAGAGAGGTTGCTATCACTGGCCACTAGCAACAATCTTGAAAATATCTTTAGAAAAAGAAAACACAGTTTCGTGTATTTGATTACAACTCTCCTCGGAGGGTGTGGGTTGATTAATATTGTGCTGGTAAATTACTTTCTAACATCTACCTTGTGATTTTGGAGATGGTAATTTATACTTAAAACTCTCCTATAGCTAATTAGGGGACAGACAGTGTTCTCCTCATTGCTCATATGAGAAAATTGAGATGCCCAGAAATTACTTGGTTTGCCCAAAACTCACACACCATATTGAGTAAATAGTACACTGTACTGTGCTGTTTGCTCTGTTGTTTGTTAAAATCTCCTGTTTTTTTATGGAAAAACTCCCATACAAATTGAACTTCCCCACGACCTGTTATAGGGCCTTTCCTCCCCCAGATTTTAGTTTCTTGAGGAAGTGACTAGCTTGCTGGGAAACACTTGCTTATTTATACTGAGTATCCTCTTGACATCAGCATGGGGTTACTTATAATTACAGGCACATGTGTAAATAAAATGATTAACTATTCTCATATAAACATAATTATATCTCTCTAAAATAATACATGCGGAAATGTTATAATCCAGTGATAAAGGGAAAGCAATCTGCATGACCCCTCCTTTGTATGTAAACAGTGGATTATTAAGGCAGAATATGTTTCCTGTTGCACATCTGGTTATTGAGGTCAATTACACTTAGGATTCATCTAAGTATTATACAACAAAAGTGCCTTTTACAACAATTAGTGTTCTCTATAAAAGGCTGATGTCTTTCTGCCATTTTCCAAGGACATTGCATACATTTGAACTTTTGCCCAGGGTTCTATTAAAGAGAGACCTGTAAGAATTCAGCTAACTGGTTCTGAAACCAGAGTCTTTTTTTGCATCAGGTTGCTCCCCCTCCCCACCAAAGTGACATTTGAAGATAAAATGGGGCACATTAACTAATCAGTGCCAGTGGCTAGTATATCACTTCTCCAGCTTTGGACAAATCTGGAGATCACACTTGAAAGAAAGGAATCATGGAATGCCTGGAGCTGAAGAAGTTTGATTTCCTTGGAGCACAACAGTTCACTGCAGCAAATCTAATTTAAGCTCGCTGTCATTTAGGATTCTTCTCTGAAATTGAAAGCATGGGGTCACATGCTCATTCACAAAGCCTTTACCTAATTCTTCAGAAAAATTAGAACTTTGAAACATACGTTTTAAGGTATGGCTGCCTATCGCACTTGTCCCACTGGCACTCTGGGATGAATAAGTATTTGCAAAACAGTTGTTCTTGGACTGCTATTTCATACTCAACTCCCTTATGAATTTGATAAATTTTTCAGCCAATATTTTTAAATACACATTTACATTTGGGACCAACCAACCAGTCAGTCAGTGTGCGTTAGGAAGAATTTGCTGCAGTATTAAACCACCATCTCACAAATAATGAAAAAATAGTTCAACCTCACAAGTAGGAAAAGAGTAAGAATTAGCATTGATAGTGAGAGGCTTTGGGAGAAGAATAAATTGAGATTCAGGAATTATTCTGTCCCTAAGTAGGACTAAGAGTTTGGATTAGTTACTTTGTTGCTCTGTGCCTAAGTTTCTCAGTTAATGGAAAACTGTAAAATGCATTGAAAACCACAAAGTGCTATGCAAGTATGTGGTGCTATGATGCACTATAATGATTATTATCTATAAAATGAAAGAAGTGATCTAAATAGTTTTTAGGGTGGCTTCCAGCCTTACCATATCAAAATTATCGACTCTCTGGGTCTGTAATTTGAGCATTAGCTCAGCAAGTATTGCATAGTGCTTGGCCCATGCCTAAACTATAAATGGTTATTCCCTTGACTTAAAGAGGTTGGACTTCTTTTAATCAACTATCAGAGTACCTTTTAGTTCTCTTGAAATAAAAATCTTAATGACTGACAGTACGAGTACTGGTAAAATGCTTAAGGGATTATGATTACTTCCTATTTATATTTAATAGCAGGCTGAAAAAGGACCATTGGGCAACAGTATGAATTTCTAACTTGACCATTTCTATCATGAATACAGTAGTGTTCCAATGCCAGAAGGCATATTTGTAATGATGATTCCTTTGCTTTCAGAGCTGAGCTATGCTTGGATCTTCAATGAATACCCTTCCTATCAGGATAATCGCCGCTTCGTTTCTCAAGAGACTGGGAATCTATATATTGCCAAAGTAGAAAAGTCTGATGTTGGGAATTATACCTGCGTGGTTACAAATACAGTAACAAACCACAAGGTCCTGGGGCCACCCACACCACTAATACTGAGGAATGATGGTGAGTTTCCTAAGGGATTTTGTTAGTTCTGTCTTTTGCGGTCCCCTGTTGCATATGGAAAATTATTACATTATTGGCACACAAACCCTGATTGTCTCAATTAAATTTAAGAAAAGTTTAATGCTTTTTACATTTGGTACCTATATTTTCTCCGTTTGTGTAAGTAATAAAACCATGACTCCATTTTGGAAAACTAATTAGAAGTTTAATTGCTAAGCTCAACAAGAATAGAATGTAGATTTAGGTAAGTATAAATAACAAATGAATCTATTTCTTGTTCTTTTTCACTTAAAATGTGTATACAGGCAGAATGGAGTGGAAGGTTGAACAACTAGTTCATTAATCAACTATGTAATTTAGTATTCAGTGTCCAGAAAGAAGTTTTAAATTATCCAAATAACTTCTGGGTTAATGATACTAATGACATAGTTCACACCACAGTGAAATACAGGAATATCAACGCTTATTTGAGAAATAAGTTTTAACTTCCAATAATTTTGTAAAAATATTTCAAGAAAATATATGAATTTCACCTTTATTATCTGGATGAATAACATAACAGTGTATGGTAATTCACCATGTGCTTTTCAAAGACAATCCTACTGAATTGTATCCCAAACTCTAGTACCACTATGCCTGTTCTCCACTCTGATTATTTATATGTATTCTGTTTTCTCTTCTTGAAATGCTTTTTCTTCCCTGAGTCTCATCCTTTCATTTGACTGACTTACACTGGCCCTTTTTTTTCCTTCGAGTATATCACTTTCTCCAGGAGGTCATCTCCGCCTGACCCCTCTCCACTATGCTCCCTAGCTGCCTTCTCTATAAACTCCAATGAAGCCTCTTACTATACCCCCAAGAACTCTTCATTCTGTATCACAGTTACCAGTATGTTTCCCTGTCTCCCTAACTATAAACTTGCTGTTTAGAAGCACATGCAGTGCCTTGATCACTCGTGTACCTCCAGCACCTAATGGAATAGCTAGGACATAGATGCTTCTTAGTAAATATTTATTGAGCAAAAGAAAACAAAGGCATAATTAAGTCTTTCCAAAATGGCTGATACAATGATTTAAGCAGCCATGGTTTACATGTTTAAACTTCTTTTCTTTCTAAGTTCCTTTCCCATCAAGTACACATTGAAACCTTCCATTATGAACAGGAATTACCAGAGTCATTACACAGGTGAGGAAACTGTCAGACAAGAACATTAATAACAAGCATTTACTGGGAGCTTACTGTTTCCTGGGTGCTCAGAATTTCACCAGAATTATTTCAGTCAAACCTCAAGCAATTATATGAAGAATATCCTCTTTTATTTTTTATAGATGAATGAACTGGGGCTCAGACATGTTAAGTAACAAATCCCAAAGCCACACAGCTACCTAAAAACTAATGGCTCCAAGATTCATCCTCGGCTCCCGTGTCTTATCGATCCCAGAGCCTAAATGCCTCACTCACTACATTTCATTTCATTACACTATGCCACTTCTTACCTGAATTTATACAAGAAAAACTTGGCAAATTGGCAAATTCAAGCCTGGAACTCAGATTTCTCTCCAAATATATTCCTCTTCCCCTCTGTACTGAAGGGACTTTGTACCCAATTGGGGCTGTGAATCTAAACCTCCGAACAGGATACTTGCAGACAAACCAGCTCTGCAAAGAGGGTCTGGGCATCCATACAACATACATCATGCTATGGAATTTTTTAACAAATAGTGTAGATTTCAACCATCCATTTATTTATTCTTGCATTCACATGTACTTATTTAGACAGACACTACTGTGGGGCTAGTGAACAAGAACAAAAGGGCCCTATCTCATTGTACTTATATTCTCCAGAACACTGGTAAAACAAACATAAACAAAAACAAAACCCCAATTATTTTAGCTCGTAGTAAATAAACCAGTATGATAAAACAGAGGCTCCGTGGATGCAAATGTCTGCTTTAGGCAGGATTGTCATGGAAGGCCTTTCTGAGGAGGTGACCTATGAGCTGAAACCTGAATGATGAGAGGTCAACCCTGTGATGATCGAGGGAGGAGCAGTGCAGGCTTAATTAGCCTCACATGCAAAGTCCCTGCGGCCTTGGGGGAAAGAAAGAAACAAACACTTGGCATGTTCAGGAAGAAAAGAGAATGTGAGCATGGTTGGAGCACAGTGAGCAGGGTGAAGGGTGTTTTGAGTTGAGGTTGGAAAGGAATCAACAGCCAGATCATGTAAACCATAGAGAAGAGACTAGATTTTATCTCAAGTGCAATGAGAAGCCATTAGAGGATTTTATTCAAGAGAGTGATGTGTGTTTTTTAAAAGTGTGTTAGCTACTGTGTAGAAATGGACTTTGAACGAGTGAGAGTGGACACTGGATGTCCAACTGAGAGACTATTGCAATAATTCAATTGGGAAACGATGGCAGCTTAAACTAGGGAGTAGCAGTGGGTAATAGAGAAGTGGATGGATTGAGGATACAGTCTGCAGGTAAAGTTGCCAGGACTTGCTGAGGCACTGAATGTGGGAGGTGTTGGAAGAGAATGTCAAGGATGACACATAGGTTTCTGGTGTCACAACTGGGTTTATGGGAATGCCATTTACTGAAATGGTCTTACTGAGCAGATTTATAAGGAAAAATCCAAAGTATTATTTTAGTCATTATTTGTAAAGCCAAAAGCATGACTTCTCTCTTGGCAACAGAAAGAATTATTTGTTTTGTGCTTCTTGTCCCTTCTCTCTATCATATTACTCATCTGATATATTCACACGCTTATCCACTTTCCTTCTTCCCCCACCTTGCTGAAATTGTGATCAAGCACAGATCATAGGTTCATCCAGCTTTGTGCTAGGAAGCAACACAGTGCTTGACAGATGACATGTGTTAAATTAATATGTTGGAATAAGCTGAATTATATGAAATAAAACTGAAAATTTAATCAGTTTAAAGAGAATAGTAGGCAAAGGACCATTTTTTCCAAAAGCTATTGATGCTATCTCTCCAGACCTAAAGATGAAGAGCCTTTTTCAGAAGATGTGCTCCACTGGCATTGAGTACAAAATTATTTAAAAATAAATCCCTGACGGGGCGCCTGGGTGGCGTAGTCGTTAAGCGTCTGCCTTCGGCTCAGGGCATGATCCTGGCGTTCTGGGATCGAGCCCCACATCAGGTTCCTCCGCTGGGAGCCTGCTTCTTCCTCTCCCACTCCCGCTGCTTGTGTTCCCTCTCTCGCTGGCCATCTCTATCTCTGTCAAATAAATAAATAAAATCTTAAAAAAATAAAAAAAATAAAAAAAATAAATAAATCCCTGTGACCTCTGCTTATAATGCACTTATGCCAAAATGTCTGTTCATTGGTGTTATTATCCATTCAGGTGTGTCAAATCAAAAATGTAATGAAATATTGATGAAGCGCTAAGACACAGCCCAGGAGACACATTGCACAGAGTTGCTAGAAGAACAAAAACTCAGGAACACAAGAATTCTAGAATCATCACGGACACCTCAAGTTGACAGCAACTTTGCCTTTTGCTTAGCTTTTAGATATATCTTGACTTATCTAGTATATCTTCATTGAGATGACAAATGTTTTTTACTAGAATATTTTATCACAAAATTAGCAGAATAAGGATCTCATTCTTCAGCAATTAATGCCCATTCATTCTTAATTTCCATGAGAGTTGCATGGTGAAAATTCATAATATGTCTTTCCCATTTAGGCTGGAGTATGTAAAATGGATACTTGAACTATATTACTAAGGACAAAATAGGCTATTTAATGAGCTCTTGTCTGTAGGTAAGAGAAAAGGGGAAATATAAATCAAGAAGAGATTGCAAAATAAAGATGACATTCTTGTTAAAGTCTATTCTATGAGAATAAAATCAATAAAATTATCATTCTGCATGATGTTGTATTTAGCAACTATATATTAAACTGATAAATACAAGGTTGTGTAGAATTTGTACAATTATTTTGTTAACTGAAGCTCTCTCAAAATTTCGCATCCTCCTTCTGCCTCCAAAATGTGAATAAGCAAGGCAACAGAGTCTATTGCCTGAAGTGAACTAATTACCATGGCTGGCCATTTTCCCTGCAAAGTGCCGATGTAGTTTAAAGAACTAGATGTCCTCAGTATTCAGGTTATTCCCTTGAAGTTCCAGCTAAGCAGTTCTGGACTGTGATTCATTGTTTCCAGCCCAAAAGGTTACAGTGAGTGATAAAGAGTGAACAGTGAAGGTTGACTCAAGTCCTGATAGACATCAAATATGATGTGTCCCATGTTTATCCCACTGACCCTATTGACCCCTTGCCCCCAGCTCACCGTGGTTCAGCAAGACTTTGGTACTTTATGTTCCCTTCCCACCCCCAGGCTCTTCACATGGCTCACTGCTTCCTGTGGCTCGGATTGTTACTGAAATGTGGGGCAGGATGATTTGAGGTCAGCCCTGAGGACTCTGGAACCAGGTCCCCAGGGCAGAATCCAGTCATACCACTTATTAGCTGTGTGACTTTGGACGTCAGTTAAACCTCATTTCGTTCCGTTTTCTCATTAGTCAAGTGAGGATGATGAAACCTGGCTCAGAGGCTTACCTTCTGGGTTAAATTACAAATAGAGTGCTTTGATCAGTGACAAAATAAAATGCAACATCAGTAAACTTCTTACCTAGATATACTCAACAAATTATATTTTAAAAAGCAGATTACATAGTGAATAGATAGTATTATCCTTGTTTTGTAAAGTGTATGTGGATAATGACAGAGAAAGCTGGAAATAATACTCTCCAAAATGCTAACAGTGTTAAACTTTGAAGTATTTAACTTTAAGTGGTTAAGTGTTCAATTCTTATTTTTTTCTATTTGCTTTATTGTATTTTCTCATTTCTTCTACATTGATTAGATATATTTTGAGTTTTTAGGAAAACATTTGGAAAAGGGTTACTTAAAGATGGTTGGCCCTACAAGGCCTTAGAGATCACCCAACTTTGTATCTTTATTCTTTGGGAAAGAAGAGAATTGAGGACCAGAGGAGTAAGGTGAGGAAGCCTCAGGGTCAAATTCCCAGTGCTCCATCCCCATGCTACTTAACTGAGTTTCACAAATGCTGTTTGGGGCTCTAGATTAACAGATTTGCCTTGTTTCTTTTCCACTGTGATTTTTAAATTTTTTTGTATTGATAGTTCTCCTAAATAACTGTATGTTGCTATATACTATTTACCTCTAGGAAGTATAAAATTGAGTTATTAGGCAAATGTGAGAGAATTTTATATCAGAGTTTATCTAGATATTTTGAAATCTGCTTTGGAAAAATAATATAACTTGCTATGTGGGAAAGTGCACTTGTTGCTTAGGTACCATGAAGAAGAAAGATTTAATTGAGAAAAGTATATCACAATTATTTTTATGACAGGTACTAGTCTCTGGATCAATATTAGCCAACTGCCGGTTATTAATGATGATGAGCTTGCTCTATTATGAGCTTCCTACACAGATCTCAAAGAACTGTCCCTAAATTTCTATAAACAAAGGTAATAGATTACCCATAGAGCATTAAGTACAAGAGAAATCATAGATTTAGATGATAGATATAATGACTATTTCTTCTGTCTTTAATCACTATACCTGACTTCCTCTAAAATGGCTAAAGAAGGGAAGAATTAGCAGAGATTAGTACAATCTTGGGAAAGTGAGGTCATGTCCATGAGGATGTTTTATGTACATTACATACACAGGTATATAATTGAGCAGGAGTTATTAAATGACCTTTGCCTTTTATTTCCATTTTCCTTGAGGCTGGCTGGGGATTGGTTTGGCAGTTCTCTGTTTTGCTTATTAGAACCAAGACAAATTTTAAGCAGTTTACAGCCAGTGTCTGTCTGATGGGTCTGTGCTTTGTATAGTGGATGTTAAATATTTTTTAATATTATCCCCAATTAGAACTCTAAAGAGAAGACATACTAAGGAACAGGGGGAATGGAGTTTATCCTCTCTTTGCATTTCAAAATCTCTCTCTCTTTCTCACCTTCTCTTGTATATACATTTATAAACATATATGTGGTTTATGTTATATAAATGTACATATGTTTATATACACTAGGTATATTGTCTTTGGAAATTAAAATGTAAACTTAATTATTTAATATTTATGTTCTCATATATAACCAAAATAACTGGTGATATTTTTCTAACTTCTCACTCATTTTTCTCAGCCTGATTTTATATAGCCATGAAAATGCTGAGCACGGTGAGCACTGAAGCATTTAACATTCTCACCTGAAATCAGCTTTAACCCAGTGGACAAGAGTCTAGCTGATAACCTCAACTTCCTGCAGTTTCAGAGCAAGGAGGACAGAAGTAGATGTGCTGGACATAGGGTTGAGAACGTCCCTGATCAGTGCCAACCAGCTTTGTCTTTTTTTGCTGTGGCCTCACCTGGGATGCAGTGAAAGGGGGATGGGACTAAAAGTCAAGAGGAAAAGAAGTCATGAAATTTGGGCTGTAGTCTCAGATCTACCACTAACTCACATGACAAGAATCATGCCATTTCTTTGATCCTCTGTTTTCTTAGCTATTAAAATGTTGGATTTGTAATAAGTCAGAAGTATGTTTAAACCTAGTTATCCTCTAAGATTCTAGTCACAACTCTTCTACGCTACCTTACTCCAATCCCAAAATTCACACAGGCCCGGTAGTATCCAGGGCTAATCAACAGATGCTATTCATGGGCTCGGATTTCCTCCCAATGCTAAGAACCAATCCTAGCACAAAACGAGGTGCATTCCCTCTTTCTGACCAAATAGTCATTTGTGAGCCTTCGCCTCTGTGACCATTAGTGGCTCAGAAAACTATATTCCCCTTAAAGTTCCAAATTTAAGACCAAAGACTTAAAAATGGAAAGGATAAAACTAGACTATTGTAGGATATTCTATAATATTGATGCAATATAATGTATCCTCCATTATGATATGTCATCTGCCCTTAGCGAACTTTTCTAATACTGCCCCAAACTGGATTAGACCCTCAAGTAAGCATTAGCACCACTGTCTGTGTTCATAAACAAAGCAGCTTGATTTTTTGACCACTTAATTAACCTCGTGGGATAAGATCAAAAGCTCATTCATTAAGCAGATCTTTTTTTTTTATTTTAAACTTGATCTACAACCTTTTATTGATGACCAAGCATTTAGATTAGCAAGGATGACAGTTCTGCCTGGCAATGGGTAGAAACACGTTCTTCACTTAGACATATTTTTATGTTACTTAAGATCTAGAATTTAAACACTTTGCTTTATTTTACTCTCACTTCTAATTGCAACTTTTGTCTGGCTTTGTCACAGCAATCATGTCTTGTTTTTAATTCTCTAACAACATCACAGTTGAGGATCTGTGGGTGTAAAACGTGTTTTATGAGGAGAATATCTAAATGACTAGAGGATGTGAGATATTTTGCTAAACTGCCATTGCTAATCTGATTTAATAGTGTCTTAATGGCTCTGGATATTTTGAAGGCTTGACAAGCTTAGAAACTTGGCAGTCAGCTTTAGACCTCTAGCACAGTCATTCCATTTCAGGTCCATGGGGGCCAAAGGTCTTGGATGGTCATTTAGCTAGTCAGTTAGGAAGCATCTGTTAAGTACCCGCTGTGTGTGGTACACTATGAAATATAAAGATGTGATCCCAGCTCCTGGAAACCTATAGTCTTAGAGAATTCCAAATTAATAAAGGGTCTAAAGTTTCATTCTTAGAATTACTGAATTGAGTTCCAGAAAACACATGTACAGACAGAGGGATTTGAAATGAATATGGAAAGTAGAGGTGTCTAGCCTAAAATAGAGATGACTTGGGGCATTCGTTTGATTATGCATTTAACCAACAAATATTTCATGGAGTACCTGTTGGATACCTGTCATCAGGAATGCAGAAGTCTGTGTATCACAGATTACAGTGCAGCTGAGAAGCCTAACTGTAGCCTGAGGCAGGAGTGGGGCCATATTGGGGGAGAGTGAAGAAGTGAAGCAGGTTCCTTTAAGTTTCTTTTGTAATAAGAGCCAATAAGGAGCAGTGAAGGGTGTAGTGAGATTATGCATCTAATCCCGCCTTGGATGGGAGGAAATCTGGCCTGGTGCTGGGGATCAGCTAAGCTTCCATCAGGAGTTGAGGAAGGAAAAGAATTCCAGGTAGTGGGCACAGTATTTGTTTAAAGAAGGAATCGGCAGACTCCCTCCGGCAGGCCAGTTCGCCCCATGGCCTGTTTTTGTTAAAAAAAAAAAAAAAAAAGAAGAAGAAGAAGAAGAAGAAGAAGAAGAAGAAGAAGAAGAAGAAGAAGAAGAAGTTTAACATTTTTCTCCATAGAAATGTTGGGTATTCTTAGTTAATTCCTAAATTCTCTATAATTTTTGTTGCTATTGCAAATGGTTTCTTATTTTTAATCACATTCTCTAGTTAGTTATTGCTGATGTACAGAAATGCTATTTTTTTGTGTGAGTCTGCATTTGGCAAGCTTGCTGAAATCTCTTGTTAACTCTAATAGTTTGTCGATTCTATCAACTCTCTCAAACTTAGCTATTTTTCTCGTTTCCTCTAAGCCAGAGGTCAGCCAGCTAGGGCTTGTGGGCCATACAGCCCACCACTGTTTTTGTAAATAAAATTTTATTGGACCCTAGCCATGTTCTTTTGTTTACATATTGTCTGTGGATGCTTTCCAGCTGTAATGGCAGAGTTAACAGAGACTGTATAGCTCACAAAACCTAAATAAAATCCTTGTCCTCTGTCACTTTACAGTCAAACTTTGCCAGTCTCTGACAACATGATAATATCTTTAAATATATGAAGAGTATCCATCAAAAGCCTTGTATTTTGTGACTCCACAGACTTGAACTAGGACCAACATGTTCAAATTAGAGGGAGAGAGAGAGTGTACTGTTCAAGACAATATGAAGCACTTTTTAGTAGGTTGAGCATAAAAGTACTTAATCAAAGGAAGATGAAAGCTGGCTTTCTTTTGCCTAAATGAAGAAGACCTTATAATTAATTGCCCAAACTGGACACTTAGCCAGTTACTTCAGGATGTCAGGTAAACCAGGGCTGTTTTAGTCAAGCATGAATACTTTAATTCTACCTTTATAGGAGATAGCATTCTGGAATAACTCAAGTTATCTCTACACTTTAATCATTGAGAAGGAAGGAAAGAATTCAGATTTAAAGTTAAAACATGTTTATTTTCACATCCTACAGATTTCTGAGGATACCCTAAAACCCTAAATTTAAGAGGTGATGTACATACAACCTTCAGCTTCCTTACTCCTCCTCTCCAGCATTGTGGGGGTCATTGTTTAGATAGTTGTGGCCTCAAACTCAATGGAAATTCACCCATTAGGGGGTGGATATTGGTAGAAGGAATTCCTTGGATGGTCCCCTAGACCTCACAATGTCTCCTTCCACCCAGAGCAAAACAAGTTTCTTTTAAAAGAGCAAAGTGTAAACTCAACCAAAGGGATATGTAGGACTAATGAGGTATTTCCAAATATTTTTAGCTTAATGAACTGCACATCATATGACTTAGTTCACAAGAAAGTCGATGTGGGAACTTTTCATAGGATGATTTTTGCAATTTTTTCTAGTAGAAAACCCCACTCTGTGGAAGTGGGTAAAAGTCCCTTCTGTGGTTTAATTTAGCAAGCACAGATTCCAGCTAAGGCAGGTGTTGGCAAAATGTTATGGCATCAACTCTGCAAAGTGGCCTCTTTCTGCCAACACAGCACTCTGCAAATTGTAGTTAAACAAGCATGGTGTGTGACTGATTTCTCTTTCATATTCTGTAATTTGCCAGTTATTTTGTTAAATTCTATGTTCTTATAGACATCAGCGTCACCTTAATGATATTTTAGTTTTCGAAAGGGGAACAGTCATTGCCACAAGGTCATATCCAGGGCCCAGTCTCTTGATGGGCATTGTCCCCGGTAGGATTCCATTACTAATACTCTCCCAATGACTAGCCCACAGAGGAGTCTAGTATTATTGTGTCGTACTTTTTGCTTTGGCTTAACAAGTCATGGTCACTACAGAAACTCTTAAAGTGTACTCCCTGGACCAGAGGCTTCAACATCACCTGGGAAATTGTTAGAAATGCACATTCTTGGCTCTATCTCAACTTCCTTAATCAGAAACTTAAGCCCCCCAGGTGATTTTAAGTTTGAGAACCACTGGTTTAGGAGAAAAAAAAAAAACAACCTAGGAATTTCTAGCCATGTCTTCCTCAGAAGTCAGCTCGTCCAATTATTCAGTAAACAGTTACTGCCTGCATAGATCACCATGAAAGGCACTGAAGAAGGGTAGCCTACAGGTGCCATGAAGATAACAATCAGGTGTGTGTTATTCACATTGTGCTCCCATTGTTAGACAGTGCATCATGTATGGTTAGTGTTACATGAATATTTACTGAATTACTCCATCAGAATATAAATATAGCTAAGCCCTTGACTCCTGAGGACTCTAATGTGTAGAATTTCAAGTACTGAACTTTCACGGTTGTTACGATGGAATGGAAAACATTGACAAACATTCTCATGAATTGAGACGTCTATATTTCTTTATGTTTAAAATTGTAGGTATGAATGTCTCTAAAATTGAAAGCAAAAGTTGTCTCTGTAGAGAAATTGTATTGTGAATGAATGAAATCATGCAAGAGAAAGGGAATATTACTGAGATTATATATCTTTGTTGATTCCGACTGTATGATATGCACTCTTTATTTCTACTTACCTTGGTTGTGACACAGCTAGGCCTTTATATCTTCCCACCTTTTAAATAGTTTGAAGATGGAAAAAGGGTCTGGAGCAATTCCATCGGTAGCCTTTCTCTTTCTGCCTAATCATTCTGTTAATCACTAGAGCAGCTGTAGACCAATTAAGTTCAAAAGTGTACAGGTGGTCAGAGGACTGACTTGAAAAATATACTCTTGTTGTAAGGGGCCTTTTGTTTCATAAAAAATAAAAACGACAATAGCTTTTTAAATTTAATTTAGAACGTAAAGGCCAAAATAGTTAAAATTAAATAAATAGTCAAATAAAAATATAGCTTGGGCCAGATGTAACGAATTAAATGGAATAGCTTGCAGGTACCCCCCCACACAAAATGTTGATAATATAGTTGGAGAAAATTGCTTCCTTCATTTTTTATGACTTTAATACTAGGACAATCTTTATATATAATGAAAATTCTTTAAACATCATCAAAACCATGCCATCCCATCTCTGATCCATATCTTTATGTCCTATAACTACTGCTATAAATCCAGATCAATCTGTATTATTACTAACTCTGTTACTTTAATTTCTATAGCTGTAAATATAGATCAGTGTGTATCAACCCAGAAATCACCCATATGACTACAAAAACAACCTAGAGCTCATTTTAGAAAAAAACCTGATATAAAGGAGTGACCTCCTACAAGAAGCCATGATGATGATACCTTCGAAACGACTTCCATGCCTGGAAAGAAGTGCATGTTTGACTTAAGGACTACTATGTGTCATAGTATAAGGCCCGTATTCCTCCATCTTTTCCTCCCTTCCACAAATTCCAAATGATCACATTTTTTTTTTCATATGCCTGGTACTAAACTAGGGTATAGAAGTATTTCCATTCCTCCAGGAAATGAAAGCACAAAGGAAGAGATAGCATGTAAATAAATAGCTATAAAGATGATAGAAAATAGTAATTCTGTTTGAGAGGGGCCCAGTATTTTATGTGTAGAATGACATTATTTATATGGCAGTAGTTTTTTTAGTACCTATTAAGTGAAGAAACAATGATAGAAGCTAGCAGTATATATGAAAAAGACTTGATGTCATGCATTTTACGATCAAGATGAGATGACAGACTAGACTCATGAATAAACAAGATTATGAATTGTGTAATTAACATAGAAGAAATAAGATGTTAATAAAGAATAACATGGGGACTTATTTTAGGTAGTGTGATCAGAAAACACTCCTCTGAAGGGACACCGTTTGAGCTAAGACATGTAGCAAGGGAAAAGTCATCCACATAAAAATCATGGGGAAAATGAGAAATGAAAGACATTTCCACACAAAGACTTGCATGCAAATGTTCTTAGAAGCATTAGTCCTTATAGCCAAAAGTGGAGGCCACCTAAATAAATGCCCATTAACTGGTATTATGGGTTGAATTGTGTCCCCCAAAAAAGCTATGTTGAAGATGTAACCCCCAAGTACCTCAGAATATGACCTTATCTGAAAATAGGGTCTTTATATAGGTGTAATTAGTTCAATGAATTCATTATGGATGACGGTGGGTCCTTAATCCAATATGACTGGTGTCCTTATAAAAATATAAAGAGAAGACACAGAGAGAATGTCGTGTGATGACGGAGGTAGAGACTGGAGGGATGGAGCTGCAAGGCAAGGACCACCAAAGACTGATAGCCACCAGCAGAAGCTAGCAAGAGGCAAGGAACGATTTTACCCAGTGTCAGAGGGAGCAGAGCCCTGTCATGGCCCTCATTTATGACTTCTAACCTCCAGAACTGTAAGAGCATAAATTCCTTTTTCTTTAAGCCACTCACTTTGTGTTACTTTGTTGTTAATATGACCAGGGAACGAACAAATAACATGTGGTATCTCCATACGGTTGAATACTATTCAGCAATAAAAAGGAACAGACTGTTGATATATGCTGCAACATGGATGAACCTTGATAACATTCTGCCAAGTGAAAGGGTCCGGATGCAAAAGAACACATAGTGTCTAATTCCATGTGTATGAAATGTCCAGAGAAGACAAATTCTCAGGGACAGAAAGCAGATTAGAGGTATTGCCTGGGGCTGAAACAGGCATGAAGGATCATGGGTGATAGAAATGCTCTAAATCATGGTTTCACAACTTGGTCAATTTACCAAAAATCTTCTAATACCACTTAAAATTGGTCAGGTTTTTGTACGTAAATTATACCTCCATAAATGTGTGTGTGTGTGTGTGCGTGTGTGCGCGCGCGCGTGTGTTTTAAAGAAGTCAGGGGTAACATTGAGAACTGAGGCAAAGAGGTTTTGTTGCTATCTGGTCATTTAAAGGCCACTGTGGGCTAGAGAATAGGCCAGACGGTGGAGAAAAAGGATCGTGGAGGAGTGGACTTCGACTCAGGGCCTTGGTACGTAGGAGTTTAGGATGAGCAGAGAACAGGGCAGGGGATCTTCTGCTCTGTCTCTGCATTGCAGTGATATTTCAGTTTCTCAGGAAGAGGTCCTGTGAAATATATTTGCTCCTTGGTATATCTTTCAGAGCTGGGTTAAAGAAACCTAGTGTGTATGAATGTTTATAGAAAGAGGAGGCAGGGGGAATCCTGATCACTACTGAAACAGCCTTGCCCCTTGTATTTTAACATCATTGTCTCATCTCCGTCCCACACACGATACACTGCAATGCAGACTGTTTTGATTTCCTGGGAGCACAAAAGACCTCTTTTTCTCGAAGCAATTCTTTTTTTAATTAACACTGCTCTTGGAGTACATAACCACACACACAGCACTAAAAGGTGTTAACTTGTTCCTGCGTTCATAGTCATACTACTGATATTTATGGGACGATGAGTCAGCCGTGCGCTGTTAGTTAGCAAGTTCAGCAGCTGTGTGCGAATGCCGTCATAAGCAAGCGCCACTTCTTTACCAGCCCAGCTTTGTGGCAAATGCTCAAAGAAAGGCCAACCCAAATTTAAGTGCAAGAGAACTCAGACTGGCCAAAAAGGAAAGGATGGTTTTGAATCTAAATGTGGCAAGCTTGGATTTAGTGTATTTGAATCTAGTTTTGTAGTGTTATTCACTGCAGTGGTGAGAGGCCATAATAAAAGAGGAATCCGGGACCAGAGTTGCAACCCAGAACACTAACTAGTTTGTTGTAAAACTGAAGACAAAGTGCTTTGAGATTACAGCCTTGCTTACAAAAGGAAAAGACAGATTAGGACTGATGTTAATTCTGGGAGAAGTGGTTTAGAGTCTTTTTTTTTTTTTTTAAGATGCATTTATTTTAGAGAGAGAGAGCACACACACACACATAGTGGGGAGGGGTAAGAGGAGAGGGAGAGAGAAACTTTGGCAGACTCCCCACTGAGCCAAGAGCCCGACATGGGTCTCAATTCCATGATCCTGATATCATGACCTGAGCCCAGACCAAGAGTCGAGCACTTAACCGACTGTATCACTGGGTGCCCCTATTTAGAGTCCTTTTGAGAATAGGTTGCTAGCTACAGATCCTCTCTGTGGGAAAGTATGCATCCATGGATGCCAAGATTAAAAAATGCCCAAATAACTCATTTCAAAGGTCCCTTCCAAATCTAATCCTCCCTGTCATTCTATGAAAGGAAAAAACCAGTTATGTTCAACTTTGCACTTTGGATGACATACCTCATGGCAAATCTGACTAGACAGCTATGTCATTGACTGTGCTGATTTTCCTTTGACACATTAAGGAAATCCCCCTGATGCTTCCCAAACATTAAAGCTGCAGATGAAAAGGATAGCCTCTGCAAAATGAGTGGGATTATTTCTCTCTGTCATTGTACCTGTCCTCATCCATTCCATGCATTCCTGAGGGATTCACCTCAGTCTTTTTTTCTGTAACTATGGAAAACCTAAAAGAGAGGTGAAATAGAGGATGCTATCATTTCTTAGTAAGTTAGGTAATTCCAAACTTTGTACTGGCACAGCTGAAGCAGAGACCATGGAAAAGGACTAGAAATTGAATAGAAATAAATGTATTTGATCAATTAGAGCAATGGGAGATGGGGTCAAGATGTGTTGATAAGAAATAATTGATAAGTCATTAGTGATAAAGTATGGACTTAGATTGTTAGGTTGTGTTACCTTGACAACAATCGTACATTTTCTAGGATATGGGAAAATGGGAGAATATGACCTTCAAAGTAAACATGCCATTAGGAAGGTGGGTATAATTTTGAGATTATTTTCTGTAGTTGCTTCCTACTGTCTTTTTTACATTGGTTCAGAATACAATAATACTGGCATTCGGTGTTACCTTTGTGCACTAATTTATGATTAATTCAAATTGGTGTTGAAAGTGAATGATAAAGTAATTCACGGTCACAAATTGATTATTCAGATTTTTTTTTTCTTATATAGACATAATAAAGCATGGAAGTATTTTTTTGAATACTTAAAATTTTTCTGCAGTATGTTTTCAAAAAGATAATTTATTTGATTTTCCTGGTGACTTGGACTTTTTCTCTCCCGTCCTTTTTTGGTCCATGCCTGCCTTAAAAAAAAAAAAGGTTTTTTGATAAGTGAAGTTCTATGCACAGAGAATTTGATCCTAGGCAGATGGTATGGCACTGTGATACAAAATTTCCCCTAGCAGTAACTGGGAGAAGAGCCACAATTCAAGGCTGGTTAGAGATAGAACCAACTTTAAATGAAGAAATTAATTGTGCACGTAATGATATATGAGAGCATCCTACATTAACAAAAAAACACTCACATACATTTTAAAAGAACGTCAAAGACTTAGTTCCTTTGTTTATTCACAGGGGTGATGGGCGAATATGAGCCAAAAATAGAAGTGCACTTCCCAGAAACAGTGCCGACGGCCAAAGGAACAACAGTGAGGCTGGAGTGCTTTGCCTTAGGAAAGTAAGTTCTGGTTTCTCTTCCATCTTGTCCTCCCTTCAGCTGGGGCAGGTAGAGAATTGTATTTGCACTGTTCACAGGGATGGTTTCTGAGGTGACCTAAAAGCAAGACAGGCCTTTCTTGTTGTAATTCTATGTATGCATCTTTGATTCTGCCCTCTCACCGTGGAGAGGGGATGTGTAATGGCGCAAGGGAGATTAGGCTGCCACAATTGACGTGGCCACAAAAGAGAAGAGAATGGGCAATTCTGAAAAAGTATTTTGTTCTATTATTGTGACCTGTAATGTGCACGCTGTCTAACCCAGAATGACAGGAAAACAATGGCCTTCATTTGAGGTACATTCAAGCTGACTATTTGGGAAAATATGGACTTTCATTCTGGCTCTAGTTTACAGAGGATACATCAAACTTTTCTTGAATTTCTTTCTAAATTATCAGTCTCTTCTCTCTACTTTGGATTTCCTTCTGTTCTGGCTAAAGATAGGTAAGATCTTATATCTGAAAATTATTCACAACTTTATTATTAAGTCTGTGGAGTGATAAGCCTACTTGGAATCCGATTAGCCTTTCCATAAAGCATCTTTCAGAGGCCACAAAGAAAATGAAAAACAGATCAGTTAAGATTTTCCCAGTGACCCTGAATAAAGGGTTTGGCATAAATGATACACACTATCATCTGAAATGAGAATTTTTAGATCACCTATGGATTTTAATGATTAATATTAATCTCTATACCCAACCCCTTGTCTCCGGCTAGCCCATTGTAACTCCCCATCCTCTCCCTGTGCCCCAGTGTTGACTAAGGCAACAACACTAGCCTGTGCTCAATCCCTCTATCAGCACCTAATCTGTTTCTGTATATTTTTTTGCATTTTACACCAACCATAGAAGAAAGATGTTCCTTTTTATCGTTGTATTTTCAGCTCTCATGAAAGTATTCTTTTGGTTTCCATGTTTTGAAGTCAGGGCAGTGTAAGCTACAATGGCATCTTTGGCACAATACAATACAGTGATAAATTTTATATCCTGAAAACTTACCACATTAAATAAACTATGACATATCTGTAGGACTGAACACTGTACAGACATTAAAAGTCAAGTCGTAAAGCAACATATGAGCAGAGAAAATACCCATGATTTATTGCTAAGAGACTAAAGGCAGATTGCTAAACAGTATAACATGACCCCATTTTTTTATTTTAAATATATACATTGGGAGACGCAATCCAGGGAAAAGGTGAAAACGGATAGCTGGATAGGCTAGGTATAAATTTGGTAAACTATGCAAGGTGACACCTTGAAAAATCTTTTTTGGAAAAAGAACAAAATTCACATCGTTCATACTTCAAAGGGGGATATGAATTAAACTCTATTCACACTGCTTGAATGGCACTGGAATAAAAACAAAAGACCCAAATTGGGCTCCTCCAGTCTACACAGAAATGTTTGGGTACGCATATCCAGCTGCCAAAACACATCATCATTGCCCACTTAAGAGCAGGAAGACTATGTCTAAGTACAGTTATTTGTAGAGGCATGTATTAAGTGTATATCTCATCAAATGTAAAGGCACCCGTAATGTACTTTTGATAGAGCCCTTTCTGCATTTTGAGTTAGTGTCTGTTGAATTAACTTAAATTGTTCTAAAACAAGTATAGTAGAATTGATGGCTTTAATTTTTTAAATACCATCTCAGGTTTTCCAGAGAAGATTAGCAAGTCTTTAGCCTAATTACTTCTCTGTGTGTGTTTTTTGTGAAAAATAAATAAGTAAATAATTGTATCCCCTGGTAGGAAGCTGCAGTCTTAAAAGCTGTGGTTAGCTTGCTAAACCATTGATTTGCAGACTCAATGATGCCCTCCTTGCAATTTAAGATGTGTTCTCACAGTTATGGCTGTAGGATGATAGATGCCTTGAGAGTACATAAAGACCCCACAGATGGCTTCTTTCCTTATCTTACTATTTTAAGTGAAATTTCCCCAAACCACTCTCCTAGCAAACGGCTGCTATAAGTTGGTAAGGTTCTACAGAGAATGTTCCAAGGGACAGAAAGTCGAGGCTACCAGTTTCTTCTTTCCTAACTCTAAAAACTGACACAATATCACTTATGTCTTATTTAAATAATCAAAGTGGTCAAAACCCAGCAGATTTAAGGCAGAGGACCTCATGTGGGAAGAATGTGAAAGAATTTGCAGTCATCTTCAGTCTGACACATTTGTGCATGGACATTTTTCTTTTCATATTTATGATTTAGGAAAAAAAACAGTTATACTAAAACATAATAAGCATATAAAATCTGGTTTTTTAGTGATAATATTACATATTTTTATTTAAGGTTAAGAAAGGTTATGTGATTCTAAGAAAAACAATATATAAATAGTAATACTAGAAATGTGGATATGGCTAAAATCATAAAGTGATATGTGAATGAATAAAGTTAGGGGAATACTAAGGCAAGCTTAGATAGAAGAAAGGGGTTATGGGAAGCGTAAGTTCAAATAAAAGATACAGTTTTCTCTAATTTGATGCACTCCTTTTTATTCTCACTATCAGTCCAGTACCAACTATTATCTGGAGAAGAGCTGATGGAAAGCCTATAGCAAGGAAAGCAAGAAGACACAAGTCAAATGGAATTCTTGAGATCCCCAATTTTCAGCAAGAAGATGCTGGTTTATATGAATGTGTGGCTGAAAATTCAAGAGGGAAAAATGTAGCAAGGGGACAGCTGACTTTTTATGGTAAGTTTGCATTTCCAATTTATCATTTGTCATGCTACAGACCTTGGTATTAAAAGCATAAACGGGGAGGTATGCATTCAGGCTTTTCAGAAAAGATTTTGTAAAATAGGACTGTGTAAAACTCTAGGTTTGCTGCTCATTAGCTTATCTGGGGTGATTCTGGGTGTGGAGAGTGAGGGTGGGGGGCAAAGACGTTGACAGAGCAGAGAGGAAGAAATCAGGCTGAGGTGTTTGGGAGATAGGTATTAGTGGGAATGCACTTGCAAAGGAGGTGTTTTTCTTCTTGTCATCAGGCTGTAAACCTGACACAGGAAAGCTTTTGTGATTCCTTCTCCTGGTGTATTTCTTTTTAAACTGTGTGCTTTTCTTCTTTGAATTTTGATTTGGGGCTCATGTTAATTCTTTGTAATTGCTTCTATTTGATAGCAATTTAATGTGGTACCATGAACATTTCAAAATGCACACTCCCCAAATTTAGTTCCTATCAGAGTGCAGCGTGACAAATCTCTCTCACCCCAAAGACTTTTCATGTGCAGCTGCTCCTATTCCAATCAAATCGTCGGCATTGATCCAAACATAATATAAATGTAAAACTGCTAGCACGTGGTCATCAATTTAGCCAATCTTGGAAAGTCTGTGAGGGTATCGATTTGAAATCCAAAAAGGGATTTCATTGGATAGGCATTTTGAAAGCAAATTGAGTTCTGCCAAATTGGAACATGTCTGAATCCCATCTTTCTGGGATATTGGAAATAACTATTGTAGATTGATAATTATTCAAAAATAGTTTAAATATACAACGATGAATATTAAAATGCTGTGAGTAGCTCTTCAGGGGCAAGTTGTAGCAAAAGTTTTAAGTGTTCTTATTTTTTACAATAACAGATACCACCAAAGTCTATTTATTTCACTAATTCTTCTTCCAAAGCATTTGGTTTTAAGATATAGCCAAAGATTTTGTTCATTAGTCATAAGATCTTCTTTAGAAACATGATTGGAAACCGACTGGAGATTTTGGGTATCAGCTAGCTTGCAGGGAACTCCCGCACATGACCTTCAGGATTTAGAACTCACATACCTGATATATCCAGGGTGGCAGGTGAGCATACATGGTTCTAGAAACCGTTTCACATGATGACCTGGGCAACAGTTGTTTGAATAAATTTACACACTCCATTAATCATTCATGTTTCTTCAACAGTTATAAAGACCTAATTACTCGCACGAAATGATGGACTTGATATTTGACCTTGGCTCTTTCTTAACCTGTGGTAGTTGATACCTTATTTGATTGTTTGAAAAGCAAAAGACTCTATAGTTCATTGACTGAAAAAACTTAGGACCAAAAGCTACATATTTGTTTAGTGAGATAAAATTGATATATTTTTCAAGTGTTTAGGGTACATTTTTCTCAAGAGCATAGTAATGATTTCTTATGTCAGGTAAGGACAACCTGAAACTATTCAGGTAAATGGCCAGTGTTTTCTCTTTTTTATTAGCTGAATAATTTAGTTGTGGTTGTTCCGAAGTGTTATTTGAGTTGCTCAACTAATTGAATAAAGTCATTTTAGCTTTCGTGATTTTCTTTTAAGTGAGGTATCTGTTTTTGTTACGAAAGTATAAAATGTTCTGTAACCAGGAGTTGGTATAGTGCTTTCTAGTGGGTCAAAGTTTTCCTCCGCTAGAAAAAGAATACTCCAGAGTTACTGTTCTGGAGAATCAAGCTTGTCACTGGCCCTCAGCCTTGTGCAGTAAAATGGTTTTTTTCTTCAGGGATCCTGCCCTGGAGATGAAAATCAAGTTCTAACAGTGTTTCCCTTTTAAATGGAGTTATCTGCATCCATGCATGGGGGAAAAAGCGGAATGAAATCTGCCTGCTTTCTGAAGATAACTCAGCTTTTTTCTCAGTTGTCAACCACCCTTGATATTAGAAGCTTGTCAGATCAGTTGAGTTTAATAGCACTTGGCTGTTGCATCTATGTTTATTCTTTTGTTTTTCTTCAACTAGCATATCAGTGACACAGAAATTATCGAACTGTTTTCATTGTCACAGGAGAGATTAATTATACAAAAGTGCTTGGCTATCATTTTTTTTCTCTTATATTTTTGGTCTCTATTGGGTTTTCCCAATGCTGAGTCCCTAATATCCAGCTGTCTAGATCTCCAATTTAAATGAGTTATTATAATTAAAATCACTGTGTAGATCACAAAAGGGGAGAAAATAGCCCCAGTCACTTATCCATGAACATTCTGTCTTTGTTGACAAGAGAATTTCTTACAACATTAAGATGTGCTATGCTCAGGGATTATAAACCATGGGTCTGAGTTTGGAAACCTGCTTGTCTTTTTATGGTTCCAACTGTTTATTCTGTTCATCAAGTCTCCACTTCAACAACCACAGGTGTACTGCCTTCTCATCTGGCTTAGCAAAACGGCCATTTTTCTCATCTTACACTGGAACCATTTAACCTTCCTCCAAAGGCCTGCTGGACATGGTTCCATTCTTCCCATCTTCCCTGTGTCAAAAGGATAGCAGCCCCTATTCCTGGTTGGAGTGCTCCCACTATAGCTCTATCTTTATGTTAGCATGTGCTACTCATGTTTGGGCTGTGTGAAGAATTAAATCTAGTTCAGACATAAAACATTTTTTTTTATATAAAGATTTTTTATTTATTTATTTATTCGACAGAGATAGAGACAGCCAGTGAGAGAGGGAACACAAGCAGGGGGAGTGGGAGAGGAAGAAGCAGGCTCCCAGCGGAGGAGCCTGATGTGGGGCTCGATCCCACAACGCTGGGATCACGCCCTGAGCCGAAGGCAAATGCTTAACCTCTGTGCCACCCAGGCGCCCCTCAGACATAAAACATTTTACCCTACCGTGTCTTTCCAATTTATTTTTGCCATGACTTATAGTTGACCAGGGAGGTCTAGTTTTTGTTTTGTTATTTTGTTGTTGTTGTTGTTGTTGTTGTTGTTGTTGTTTTGAGTGTAGTTGACACGCGATGTTATCTTAGTTTCAGGTATGGGATACAGCGGCTAGATAAGTTTATACATTATACAGTGTAGTCTAGTTTTAATCTGCTCTTTCAGACATTTTTCAGCATAAAAAAGTTTCTACAAAAAGATCTGTAATTTTCAAGAGTAAAATACAATAAATCTTTGTTGCTAAAGGTAGAAATTTTTCAGGAATTTTAATATATTATTAATTTGTTCAACAACTATTTTCTTCATTGTCTGCTGTATTGTGGCAGCAAAGACAGTGAAAGAATTCACCCAATTTATAACAAAGGAGATAGAAATTTACTGAACACACTGCAAGGGAGCAGCAGGCAGGACAGCAAAGGAGAGAATGTCTGCCATGAGGCAGTGGTGAGGGGCGTGAGGGTGAAGTGAGGGACTGTGGGAACATATGGAATCTTCCCTTTTTTGGTAATCTTAGGAACTTCGGCTTGTTGTAATTGGTCAGTTAGGGCCTATGACTATTTCAGGGTGGGTAGCTTGAGGATCCTGTTTGCGTTCAGCTTGATGGTCACCCTGGGCCCTTTTGACTTGTGCAAGTTTCCATTGCTTGAGCCTGTTGCCTAAAGAGGTCTCTATACCTATGGTAGGCAGTGGTAGGCCGTACAAATCTCTGCCCTCAAGGAACTTGTATTCTACTAGAAGTTGAAGACAATATACTATTAAGCAAATAAATGAGCTAGAAAATTTCATATTGTGGTAAGAATTATGGAGAAAATAATCAGGATGATATGACAGAAAATAACAAGGAGGAGGGGAAAGTCTTCATAAAATAAGGTAGTCAGGGAAGACTAGTCTGAGAATTGAACTGTGAGCTGAAACCTAAAGGATAAGAAAGAGCCAGACTTTCAAGGGAAGTGCATCCCAGGCAGAAGATAAGGAATTGCAAAGGCCCCAAGACAGGAAATTACTTGACATGCTTGAGCTGCCTCAAGGAAGCCAATATAACTAAATCATGGTGAGAAAGGGCAAAAAGTTTTGAAAAATAGGGGGGGTGACAGATACCTTACAAGCCAGGCACAGAGTTTGGGTTTTATTTTGAGTATAATGGGAAACCATTTTAAGCAGGGAAATGACTCAATATGATTCATGTCTTTAGAGACCACTCTGGTTGCTTTGTGGTGAATAGATTATGGGGAACCAAGAGCAAAAGCAGGGCAGCCAGTCAGGGAGCCATCTAGGTGAGATGTTGGTGGCTAGGACTTAAGGAAAATAAATGGAGAGACTTAAGATATATTTTAAAGTTAGAGCCAATTAAACTTATTCTTACAAACTCAGTGTGTAGATGGAACTACTTCCCAAAGAGATTATGTTTTAAGCTGATTTAAGTTTACATAGTAAGAAGCAGAGCTAGATTCCAAATGCCATGCTTGAGGTTCTTGTATTTGAGTGAGCATTAGAATACCATGGAAAATTTATTAAAATACTGAATGTCGGGCCCTGTGCAGAGGTCCTGATTGTGTAGGACTGGGGCAGGACCTGAGAATTTGCATTTTTTATAAGCTATACTTCAGTAATGCTGTCACAGCCTGTCTAGAGTCCACACTGTGAGAACCATTGCTCTGTGCTAAGCTGTTTGCAAGTGGCAGAGTGAAGCAGAGATGAAAGTACGTGCAAGGTGTTCCTGGTTCTCCACAAAGCTCACAGCTTGCTGTCACATCAGGTATTGCAGCCAGTCTACATAGAGAAAATAGAATGAGAGTGCTAAAGTAATTATCTTTGAGGAAGGGAAAGGAAAGTATAAAATGGGTTTAATTCACTTGATAATTACTCATTTTTTCTACCTCATTGTGTCTGTATAGTCACTTCCTTTCTTTCACAAATAGACCTATAGTATTATATAGTCATCATTTAGAAGAATGAAGTGTGAACTAAAAGAACCTGATATTTTTAATACCTTTTGTATTTCTCCTATAGGTAACACGTGTTAAGAGAGTACAATCGTCATATTTCCATTAGGAAATAGAGAGTATAATATTTTTTTTTAAAGATTTTATTTATTTATTCGACAGAGATAGAGACAGCCAGCGAGAGAGAGAACACAAGCAGGGGAAGTGGGAGAGGGAGAAGCAGGCTCCCAGCAAAGGAGCCTGATGTGGGGCTCGATCCCAGAACACCGGGATCACGCCCTGAGCCGAAGGCAGACGCTTAACCGCTGTGCCACCCAGGCGCCCCGAGAGTATAGTATTTGAGCAGGTTATAATTCATAGAATCCTGTCACATTTGAACTGGAAGGGACTATTGGGGCCAACCCTTTGATTTTTATAAGCAAAGAAAATAAAGCCCAGAGACATAAAATAACTTACCCAAGATCATACAGTGAGTGATAATCAGAGCTATGACTAGACCTGCTTTTTCTGTTATACTGCATGTTACTTTTCCTACCAAGAAGACATTTTAATTTAATAGGTAAGGGAGAAATTCACTAATCATCCAGATACTTTTTCTGCATATTTTCCACAACCGGCGTCATAAAATGAAAACATCCAGATGAACAGTTGACTTTCTCACTTCCTATTTTCTAAGATAATCAACTGATTATTGAGTCCCAAAGAGCTCTTTTTATTTTCCTTTCCAAATTACATATTTAGTTGTATGTCTAGACCTTGTATGCTATGGTCCTTTGGCTCAAATGGCAAAACTGTAGGCTTGATGACTCTGCAAACAATGTTTGAGTATCTCTAAGGTCATCAATAAGTGAACACAGAGCATCATGCAGCATAGCATACTAATTTTCCCCCGGATATGCTACGTATATGTGATCACTAGATAATATTCAGCCCTACGAAGTGGCTTAAAGGGCATAGTGACCAAAAAATGAACACAGCAGGTAAGGTGATTTCACAGTAGAACAACAGTCTGCTTAATTGTCCTGGACAGAAATGATAAGGAGACCCTCAGTTTCCCTCACTGTCACTTAAAATAAAGTCAACAATAAAATGGCTTGCTGCAGTTCTTCAAGAGAACATAGTATAAATTATGGCCAGTGGGAAATGATACAGAAGTAGGGTCATGAGATCCTTAGCCCAAGAGAAGCTTCAGATGAGGGAAGAAAAAGTCATGTCAAGGACAACATATTGAAATACAATTCAATTCCCTTACTCTATATTGTCATAGAAAGCAGAGGTGCTATTACGGTTTTTATCCAGCAAGCAATGCTGTTTAAGTATACTTGTGGCAAGTTTTACATAAGTGGATTCATTTATCTGCAAGTTTCTGTGCTTGTCTAAAGTAGGAGTTCTCACACCTTTGGTTTCAGACCCCTTTTTACCTTTAAAAATTATTAAATACTCCAAAGAGTTTTTGCTTATGTGGGTTATATCTACCAATATATACCATATTAGAAATTAAAACTGAAAATTTAATTTAGTAATTTCTGTATTTTAAAATGACAACATGTTAACATAATTAACATATTTTAAGAAACTGACTGTATTTTTCCCCAAAAATGAATGAGAAAGTGGGCATTGCTTATGTTTTTGCAAATCTCTTTAATGTCTGTCTTAACAGAAGAAAGCTGGACTCTTACATGTGCTCCACTAGCCAGGCTGTCGTGATGTATTACTTTGCTTGAAGTATATGAAGAAAATCTGATCTCATACAGTAGAGATAGTTGGAAGGAAAAGATCTTATGGGCTCTCTGAAAGAGACCTGGGGAACCCCAGTGGTCCTGAGGCCACACTTTGAGAGACACAAGTCCAAAAGAATGCTCCCATCATCACTGATGGCAGGGTTGAACATATTTTTGAGAGCCTATAGATAAAGCATGGATGTTGGAGGCCAGCAAGCCTGTGTGACCATCCTAACTGAACCACTTTCTGAATCGAGACCTTAATATTTCTGGGCCTCATCTATAAAATGAGGATAATTCTGTTTAGCCTACAGGTTATTATAAGGTTGAGAAATAACATGTATAAAGTGATGCTGATGAGATACTCCATAAATACACAGTGTCAATGCTTGGTAATATTTTGCTCGGAAGGTAGAGAGGGGAGGGAGAAAGGGATAAATTCAACTCAGTAAGAGCAGATTCTGAGAATTACTAGGTAGTAATTAAGTTGAAAATTAAAAGGAAATTAATCCATGTTAGGCTAGAATAATAGCTTGGTTTTCTTGGGTAGAAGTGGGCTTAGTGAACCAAGCTCAAGGCCTTACAAAAACAATACAAGGGATGGCACAAAATAGGCTGTTTGTTCCAAATGAACAGTATGTATTCACAAGGACTATAATTGGAAGATCAGGGAAGACTTCATGGAGGAGGTGTTTCTTCAGAGTAAAAATAGGTTAGGAATGAATTAGAAGAGAATACTCCAAAAAGAAAAAGTGGTAAGAACAAAAGTTTGAAGAGGAACTGGCTTATTGGACTTGAGGACAAAGAAGACCCTTATTTGACAGGGTCTATGCATTCACTGGGCATAGTTCACTGCGCATACAACTTTATACAACATATAGTTGGAGAGAAAGTAAGAGAACTGGGTAGAACCAGGTGACAGAGTACTGTAAATATTAGCCTAAAAATATGAAATGATGATAATGTTCTCTTAGTATGTATAACGTTTACAACATACAAAACACATTCACAAATCTTGTCCATTATGTCACACACGGATTATTTCCTACAATCTTATGCATTGTATTTATTAGTGAATACCTATTAGTAGAAATGTGCTCGATTGCCCTCTAGTATGCCTTCCCAGTAGTTGGCTTTTATCTTTTTTTTTTTTTAAGATTTTATTTATGTATTTGACAGAGACAGAGACAGCCAGCGAGAGAGGGAACACAAGCAGGAGGAGTGGGAGAGGAAGAAGCAGACTCGTAGTGGAGGAGCCTGATGTGGGGCTCGATCCCAGAACGCCGGGATCACGCCCTGAGCTGAAGGCAGACGCTTAACCGCTATGCCACCCAGGCGCCCCTGGCTTTTATCTTTTATGCAGAGTTTGTCATTGTTACCTGTGAGAGAGTTGGCCAGAGGCAAAAGTGCAGTATAGAGGTAAAGAGACCCTAAACAGGAGTGCCTGAGTAAAACACAAATGAACTGTGAACCCAGGAGATCCAGGAATTCAGTTGGTTCAAGATGTAATCTAAAGACAACATGTTAAAGTTAGAAGAGACTTCAGACACTGTCAGGTTCAAACTCACCTCAATTTAAATGAGAAAACAAGCTTTCGATCTCCAGGCTCCAAATCCAAGCTGCTTCTTACAAAGCAAGATTTACATGGCTTCAGCATAGTATTTTTCAAAGTGCATGTGTTGTTTAATCATAAAGTTCCTTTTTTTTTTTTACATACAATTCTCAATATTTAAAACAAAGCAAGGCTTCTCTAGTTGAAGACAATACCTCCCCAGAACCCTCAGAGCTCCACAGAATTGAATTGGAAAGCCCCTGCCTTAGGGTGCTTGCCCGCTGTTGTGTGTAGAGTGGATGAGAGCCTGAAGTCAGAAGATAGGGAATCATGAGGGCTGAATGAAGATCAAATGTGCACCCTACCTCAGAACGTATTGACGAGTATTTCTGGTAAAGCTGGTCTTTCCATTCAATGACTTGTGCAAATGGGATGTCAGTGGTTTAAAAGGAGACTGTAAGGGTAAGTTGGAAGACTGTCTACAGTAAGGTTTCAAAATAGTTCAAGTGCCAATGCTGGGAACGTTGGATTGAAGGCGAAGATAATGAGAATATCTCAATGATTTTGTCAACAATCCAAATTTCGAGGCTGGAGATAAAATTTGGGAAGCAGCTGTATGCATAGGTGGTAAATTGAAGCCAAGTAATTATCTTCAGGTTCATAAAACCCACTACCAATGAACTTCTGAAGCGTTGTTAGCCGAACCTCTGCATTCCCTGGAGGTGATTCATCTTCCCCAAGACTGTGTTAGAAACCAGAATAATTTCAAATGGCTACTGGGTCATCTTTCTAATAGTAATTTAAATGCTTTTCTCCAGCCTATCCTTTCTTTTACATTTATAAATTTCTAAGTTCTGAGGCTCAGGATGGCATTTCTTCCTATTAGAAATTTCTGGTTTGGGAGAATCAGAGATCTAGTTACCTTTGAGAATTGTTTGGCCACTAAGTTCAAATTCTATCCATCTACAATATAAATTCTTATTGGATATGATGCTTGCATGATTCCAGTGGCTGAAATACACAACGATTTAGGTCATTTCTGGCAGTTATTGCACAAAAGATTGAAATGAAAAGATTGTTCATTTATCCAAGAGACTAACAGTGTCACAGGTCAAATCCAACACAATCATTTAAACTTATATTTGAATTTGTAGCTTGAGAACAAGACTTGATATGTTTTGTGGGGGGGGATTATTCTGTTTCAAACTTTGAAAGAACATGAATCACCAAAATAGATGATTTAATAAGTGGATGTGATTAATTTTGTTTAATATGTGGGATCTACATGTATTACCCAAAAAGGCACTTAAACATAACTTTCTTTCTGAAATAATAGTGCTATACAACCTGTTCAGGCCTTGTTTAGAGCTATTATTTAGGCATGGAGTCATAAAGCATTGTTGAAACTAGGTGCTAAGGAAATACTATGGGCCCATATGCATTAACCGCCCCACCCCACCAGCCCAAGGAAACCAGGTTTTCTCTCATGTACTAAAATGGGCCGTTTGTTATTCAAAGACTTTGAACTAGGTGACCCAAAGAGATATGAAGAGATGAAAACCATTTCCATCAGACACAGGACTTTATACAAGAAACTCACCCACTTAGATCTGATTCATCCGGTCTAAGTGAGTGGCAGCAGAAGTCTTCACTGTGTGGGCGTTTGCCCGATAGATCTGCAACTGGCATGGTAAAAAGAAAGATTATCTCATTCTTTGCCATTTATATAATTGATACTCTTTTCCTAATCCTGGGTCCTTATCCAGGTATTCACTTCAAAGGGAATATGTTTTTATCATTTCAGTTTTGGTTTCTATGAATTAATTTTACTTTAAAAACAAAGAAAGCAACTGATGATGTTTCACAACTCCTGAGTCAGTTTGTGATTTCACCTTGGCCAGCATTCTTGTCAAGCACCTTAACCTCCATAACCCCGTTGGAAGAGACAGAATGAACACATGGAAGTAATTAGTTAGAACTTTGCAAGGTCTTTTCGCGGTCCTCTCAAGACCCTCGCTTCCCTGCCCCATCTCCTTTTTTTGTGATGGCAAGGTTTTGCTGCCAGCTTTCTATATTTTTGAGAGAAAGCAATGAATAAGCCCAAGTGTTGCAGCAGATCTATGACATTGAAATCTCAGTCTCTGCACGTGGTTTTGATGTTTCCTTTTTGAACTTCAACTTGACATTGCTTCATAAGTTACATTTGCCCTTCCATTTATTTTTCCCTCAATCTCTTTGAAAAGTTTGGCTTAGTTGTTAATATTCCACATAGATTTCTGTAGCTTTTCTTGTTTGCTTTGTTTTCGTGGACTCTGTGGGGGGTAAATATTCAGCAGGTTGAATGTGAAATCAGGCACACAACTGCCATTAGCCCTATCAGGGTTACACATCAAATTCTCCAAGCAGAGAACAGAAAAGGTATCTACCTTTTGAGCTCCCTTTGCATTAGCAGCAGGAAGATATAGAACAATGACAGACTTGCAGCTCTTTCAAGGATGAAGGTTATAACCTTCCATTCAAGTTAATGCTTGTTGATGTTATAACTTTTTTTTTTTAAATCGACCCTTTCAGCCTCCCCTCATACGCAGCAATGCATCATCCCCATCAGTAGAGGATTTGTAAAATTGTGTTTTGCTCCTTGAAAAGCGTGCAATTGCTTGAAGATAGAAAAAGGAGAAAGCAACATTTATTCAGGGACTTAGAGACCTCTGCTGGTTAAGTGACTTGTTGAGTGTTTTTCTAGTTTTGTTTATTAGTAGGTAGGTAAGATAGACAGCTTAGCCTCCACACTAGTAATTTCCTTTTGAATTAAATTATAGCTGATTTGAAGCCTCACTAAATGAAGATACTGAGGTCAAGTCAGCTAAGAGACATGTTAAGAATATTGAGTAGCATCTTCTAATTAAATACTGATAACACTTCTAACTATTAAGTTTATATTGGTAGACATTACCCTATAGAAATGCCCTGTGAGAAGAAAACATTCCAGAATGATAGTTGCATGGACTTTGGGCTAAGGGTCTTCTACTTAAATACATTTGCCCTTACAGTTATAACGATAAGATGAATTGTGCTTTAGGCAAGGCTTGATATTTATGAAGACATGGAATGTGGAATTAAGATTGTCTTTATTTCTATTGACAACTAGGAGGAAAAAGTGTGACTTCAACTGAAGCATGAGAAAGGTGGCATAATTTGGTTGGTGGGAGTGGTGTAGGGTAGTGGGCAATGTGAGAGTTGAGTGCTGTCTTGCATTTCTGTTAGACTGTGAACAAGACTTGATTTCCTAAGAAAGTTTTGGTGAAAATCAGGACTCATTCAGAGATTTGGGATTCTGGAGCCATACTCTTGGATATAACATTCTCTTAATATGAAATAGGTCAATAATAAACAATGATATAGTCTAGAAGGAGAAAGAAGTCACATAATTATCTACATAATGCGTAGGAGTGATGTGTATTAGGGACAAACTAAGCTGCTCTAACAGAGAGACCCAAAAATACAGTGGCTTAAAAAAGAAGTTTCTCTCCCACATAATTTCCCCAAAAATCAGCTGGTGGGTGTGGGGCTGCTTTGCTCTACAAGGTCATTCAAAGTCCAAGACTGGTAAGTCAGCAGTTTTATCCTACATAGCTATTCTCTCTGAGCCCAAGGCTGTTTTCCCATCAATGGTATGGGACAATGGGAGTCCAGGATAAGTATCTTTCAGTAAAGTACCTGGAAGTCACTCTCACGACTTTCACACGGGTACTTTTAGCTTGAACATAGTCACGTGGTTACCTCTAACTGTAAAGAAATCTGGGAAACGTAGTGTGTATCTAGGAAAACATGAGCCCAGCCAAAAATGGTGGGGCCATGTGGATTATGTCTCCTACAAAAATGAAAAAAAAAATAGAATAGATACTTGGGAGAGGGACAGTTAATTTTGCCATATGGCAATACTAGTTTTATTTTCTGCCTTTTGCAATTAAAAGACCAGCCACATGGGCTGCAAAAACAGGACATTCCAAGTTGGACATAGAGTGGGTTGTCTTCTAAAGGTACCCCCTGAACTATTACCCAGTCTTGTAATTTGCAAAACATCTGGAAAAGTAATTTTATTATAAGCCTACTTTTGTCCCTTGATTGCATGTGATAAAAATAGATTGAACATACACTGAATGTATATCTTTTCTTTGCTTTCTGAACTATTATAGCTCAACCTAATTGGATTCAAAAAATAAATGATATACACGTGGCCATAGAAGAAAATGTCTTTTGGGAATGTAAAGCAAATGGAAGGCCCAAACCTACATACAGGTGGCTAAAAAATGGTGAACCTCTATTAACTCGGGTAAGCCTAATGATGATAATTGTGTCTTACTATTGACTGTAGTGTTTAATGTGGACTCATTGTTATGGAAGCAGGAAAATGATGAGTTTTGTTTCCAAAATTATATGCCACCAAACGTTATTAATAGTGGAAAAAATAGAAGTGAATGCAATTGAGACATAGAAACTGTACATAAATCCAGTTCTTTAGCCTTGTTCAATTAAGCTTCTGTGCAGAATCTTTGGTTTTCACAAATTAGCATCTTTGGCTGTACAATTGGAAAGCTATGCAGAAAGTCTGGAACATATAATTGTGCAAAGATACAAATTTGTATATGTTCTAGATAAGACAGAATAAGACCTCTCAGCATACAAATTCTCACCTCAGTGTGGTTTTGTTATTCTCTTCTGTCTGTGGAGATTTCTGGACAATGTGATGTCCAATATGACCACCTTCAAAACACCCGCTCTGCCTCCAAACATGTAGTAATGGCATATGCAATTGTAAGATTAACATCTCTAATGCAACAGAAATAGAACAAAAATGAAAAGTGATCCCTGGGCTGGAGGCACCAGACTGTAGGCCTGAGAGCAGGCAACTGTATCTGAGAGCTCAGGTTTAAAAAAATACATCGTCTCTGGAGACAGGATATAATATCCTTGCAGTAAAGGCTTGGGGTATAGATCTTCCCCACCTGCTGCCATCCAGTAAAAGAAGCAGCCAAACCTATTACCTTCCCAGCGTAATAGGACACTGTGGTGCAAGAGAGGTAGAAAGTCCTGGGCTCTGACTCCCACTGGCTCAGGGATGAGAGCTGCAGCAGTTTGAGTATCCTCACAGATCAGGACCTCAGAGAATCCGTGGGTAGATCTGTTTCTGGACTGGTGGCCCAGGGGCTGAGGTAGAGGAACCACAAAATTGTGAAGAGAAATAAAGACAAAGAAAAATAATTCCTTTTCACTAATTAGCCTGCAAAACAATATTCCAAAACATAGGCAAAACTATATTTTTTAGAAAGATGACCAACCTATAGAATAGTCTAACAAAGCAACAGGAATGAGTCTGTTTAGGGTGCTGAAAGAGTTACATGAAGAAATCATGTCCATGAAAATAAAGAAGATATTTTGAAAAGATAAGCAGATAGACTTTTTAAAAGAATAAAATGGAAATTTTAGAAATATATAACCACAGAAATAAAACCTCTATGCAGACTATTCATTTTGTAAGGGGAAATGATAGGTTATAATAATATTTTTTAAGGATTTGGAAGGTGTGCTTCTCAA